>NC_090936.1:654249624-655499624 GCF_040938575.1 Ambystoma mexicanum
GGCACATCTTGACTGTTACTTTGTATCAGGTGGCCTCCACGGTTGGTTGAGTACATTGGAAGTCTGACCAATGATAAATAGCGATCATTGCATGCTGAGTTTAACCTTAAAGGGATGGCGAAATGTCCACCCTGGCCTGAGGAGGGAGGAAATGATCATAAATCAAGGGGGTAAGCACCAAAGAATATCTCCAGGAGAGTTGAGGAAGGTGACCGCTCAATATAAAACAGCCTTGGACTCCAATAGTTTGGGGGTCGAATACTCTAGTGTATGGATGAGCTTCCAAATGAATTCTAACACTGGGGTTAAACAAGAATTTAAGAGACTTCATTACCTGAATAAGGATATGAGAGAGATGAAGAAAATCCTAAGAGAGGATATGCGTAGTATAGATCGCTTACAGAAGGGGACAAGATTGCCTTAAGAAGGAAGAGGAAGCAGCAGGTTAGGAATTGACTTATAGCTACTAATGCTCAGCACTTCTAAGCAGACGCAGAGGTTATTATGATAATATAAGAGATAACAGGCTGTTTTTCATCACTGAAGAATAAACACAACATACTTTAAAATTGGATTTCTTGGATTGTTGTAATATTTGGATGGACTATTTATTAATCTCACAAAAGACTGGTTTTGAGCGCGAGATACTCTCCCGAAACATATCTCTTATGTACATTTATTTACAAACTCTGTGGGAAATTTGAGGGAGTTGTTTTTTCTCGCTGCAAAGCAACTGTTCTGAGTATTTGGTTTTGATATTGAACGATTATTTTCAGAGTGCTGACTAGCACACCTACAGAGATTGATCCCACAACTATAATCTTTATTATGAAGATACTCTCAAATAAGAATAAACGCAACCTTTGGAAGTTGCTCAATAACAATGCAATAAGAACGCAACTTTCCAATTTGCTACTATGACCCCTGCAGTTCTGGAAAATATTTGGATTAAATACTTCACCGATCTCTTTGCTGGTTTGTGCCATGTAGCCTCGGTATGCCCGGGGAAATTCTTTACCCCATGGGCTATTCAATTTGACCGAGATGACATTGTGAGGTTAATTACAAGGCTGAATTAATCTAGAGCCGCTGGCCCGGATGGCCTGAATAATGATACGCTGAAGCAGAATCCAGACGATTGAGCAGACTTTTGAATGGTGCTTTTCAATCACGTGCTATTAGCCAGAAATATCCCCTCCTCTTGGAGATCTGCCTTGGTCATCCCAATCTACGAGAAGGGCGATAGGGATAATCCAAAAAATGATAGGCCTATCACCCTCTTGGATATTCTGGGGCCGATCTTTGCTCCAATCCTGTTGAGGCTCCTGAATATGTGGGCTAATGACTTGCGTCACTTTGACAAAAGACAAGCAGGATTTGTCCCAGGGGTGGGCACAAGTTTAAATCTATTCCTCTTAAATATTCTTAAGAGGAGGGCTATCAACAACAAGCAGAAGGTATACTTAGCCTTCATCAATCTAGAGCAAGCCTTCGATAGCCTTAGTAGAGGAAAGCTATGGGAGAAAATGTCGAAATCGTCATGTCCAGCTGATCTCCTGGAGGCTATTAAGACCCTGTGCTCTTCAACCACAATCCAAGTAAGGATGACCACTAATTGAATGCTTACTAAAGCAATCCAAACCTTCAGGGGACTGAAACAAGGCTGCCCCTTGGCACCAACCCTATTTAATCTGTACTTGTCTGACATGGACGATAATCAAGAGGGTGTCAATGCGTTTCCACCAAAGCTCATTGAAGAGTTTATCCCGGAGGGGGTTGAACCAGCTAGAATTGTACTTTCAGGCAAATGAGCTGAGAATACATTTTGAAAAGTCTAAAATCAGAGTGGTCTCTACTGCACAGGGGAAAAGAAAACCTAAGTTCACCTGGGTAGTGGGCGCCGAGAAAACAGAATGTATTGACTCAATCATCTACTTGGGAGTACCAATTAACTGTAATGTGAGAAACTGTGGACGGAGGGATTGAGACTGAAGTGTATAAGATTGGCAGCTCAGACAAGAAAGATAAAGAGTAGATTTGGAAAATGTACTCTGGTTCCAATAGTAACTTTTTACAAACAAAAAGTAACCCCAATTCTATTATAAGGAGCAGAAACGGTTTTAAATCTCCCTATAGAATTCTGGGACTTGATGGAGGGCCTCTTTTGAAAGCGGGTACTTGCTCATCCAAAATATTTACCAGTAACATTGATAAGATTTGAATTGGGCTTGCAGTCGCTTCAATCAATGGTTAGGTGGAAATCTCTAAACCTATATCGGAAATGTGTAGAGGGTGGAAATCTTCCTCCCTTTGAGATCCTAAAAAGTGAAAAGAAAAGGGGATATGATGGGATCGTGGACCCCTGGAAAATGAGATGCAGAGAGGGGTTAGAAATAATTGATCTAACTGACGAGGTACTTAAGTAATCCTAATAAGGTTAAGAATCAGATCAGGCGAGCAGACTGGATTGATACTATAGCAAAAAGAAGCAAGTATAGGCTGCTGTTGTACCTGGCCCTTGAACAGAGATCGATAAACCAACTCCCGAGGTATCTTGTGAAATTTCAAAGTTGTAGATATAGAGATGTTTTCATGAGGCTAAGATTGAACATTCTGCCAACAAGAGAGGTCCTCAGTATGAGGAGGCAACTGGAGGACAATACTCCGTTCTGTAGATTCTGCAAGAGGCAAGATTTGGTCAAGACAACACAGCATCTCTTGACAGAGTGTTGTGAGGTGGTAAGTGTGAGAAAGAAGTATATGAGCAAGGTGGCAGTTCGATGCAAATCATTAACGCTGCTGGAGTGGTGGGAAATGTTCATAATTGGGGAAAATCTTTCAATGATTTTGGCTGCAGTGACATTTCTGGAGGAAGTTTTGCACCTTTAGTCTGTATGAGGAGGTTTTAATTGGAGCCCGACTAATGAATAGTGGGAAAGGAAATGAAGAAATGTCTTCTTCTTTTTAGGTTTCTTTATACAGTTTGATGCGATGGAATGAAATGTAATTATGAAAGGTTTGTAATAAAGGAAAAATATTAAATAAAAAAATAAAATTAAAAAAAAGTGATGAGGAGCATCCGATGGTGTGAAGGGGAGGTGGAACCACCAGCTTGCAGATACAGAGCAGGGACGGCTCGGTAGATGGAGTCCCTGCCGCCCTGTTTGTCGTTTGATGGTGGAGCGGGTGGCTGAGGGGAGCATTCTGGAAGGAAGATGCCGTGCTCAGATACGGAGCTGGAGGGGGAGCCAGGCCACCTCTGCAGGCAGGCTCAGGCAGATGGAATGAGTGACTCTGGTGCTGTTATGATCTCGTGTTGCTCTCAGCCCAATTGAAACCCCTTTTGGAGGTGGAAAGACCTTTAAAAGATGGTGGTTGTGGGGTCAGAGGACATGTGGGTAGTCTGTAGATCGATGCTGGATGCTTCTTGTAGGTCACCTGAACTCTGCAGGCAGCCTGAGGCAGATGGAATGAGTGCCTCTAGTGCTGTTGGTATGAGCTCTGTGTTGCTCTCAGCCCAGTTGAAGTTCCTTTTGGAGGTGGAAAGACCTTTCAAATATGGCTGTTTTGGAGTTGAAGGTCACATTAACAGGCCGTAAATCGATCCTGGGTGCTTCTTGTAGGTCCACTGACCTCTGCAGAGAGCCTCAGGCAGATGGAATGAGTGCCTCTACTGCTGTTATGGGCTCTGTGTTGCTCTCAGCCCAGTTGATGCCCCCTTAATGTTTTTATATTATGTGTTAGATTTTTAAATTGCACTGTTTTGGAGAAAATATACTTGTGTATATTATATTTTAAGTCTGTTATTATGTAGTCATTTTTTATTACAAACATATTTTATATTTTCTTTTAACATATTATATATAGGTCTACTCTTATGATGTCACATTTTATACAATTGTTTTTATGTGTGAAATTTTTATATTTATGGTATTATTATATGCTTTTAAGTGTGTGGGTGAGTTAAGATTACCTCACTAGTTCATTTTAATATATTATTTTTCAAATATATTAATAAGGTTTATGTTACCTTAACATTATTATTTCTGATGTTTGTAGACTTGTTGGTTTAACCTTAACTCTTTTGGAAAAAAGAAAATTCAAAAGTTTTTTTTTTACAGTTACATGATTATTGATTTTGAGTGTTTGTTGTAGCACTAGCGTGTGTTGTAAGATGTATAAGTGTGTGTGGCATAAGAACATGTTGCATAACAGCGCTTGGCATAAGTGCATGTGTCGTAACTGCTTGCGTTGTAAGTTACTGTGTTGTAGGAGCGTGTGCGTAATTGTGTATCGTTTGTGTTGTAGGTTCATGTGTTGAAGGAGCATGTGTTGAAGGAGCATGTGTTGAAGGAGAATGTGTTGTAGGAGTATGTGTTGTAAGAGCATGTGTTGTAGGAGCATGTGTTATAACAGTGTCTATCATCAGATGGCATGTTATGGGAGCATGTGTCGAAGGAGCGTGTGTCATACGTTCACATATCATACTTGCAGTATGTTCACATGTTGTAGGTGCATATGTTGTAGGTGCATGTGTCAGGAACATGTCTTATAACAGCGTGTGTCATAAGAGTGTGAGTAATAGCAGCGCATGTCCTAGGTGCGCCCATCAAAGGAGTGTGGTTCATAAGGGTGTGTTTCATAGGACAGTATAGTGTAGTAGCATGTGTCATAGGAGTGCATGTGGTAGGGGAACAGGTCATAGGAGTACATGTTATATAAGTGCATATTGTAGGAGCATGTGTTGTAAGTGGGTGCATAGTAAGAGTTTGTGTTATTAGCTTTCATATACGCAATGTTAATATGACAAATGTTCGTGTAGGGTTTTAATATAAAATGTACCTGCTATTGGCTCATGCATTATATCCCTCCTAAATGCATGAAAGCACACACTAAAGTCAACTTTAACTTTAATGTGCGTTTTTAATACATATGAGAGGCGTATTTAACTTCTCCAATTCATACTTGTATGTAATTTATAGCTCCTGAAAACTTACATCAAAGTAAGCCCTGACTTTACTGTCAGTTTTCAAAAGATGTAAATTAGAGTTGGTATGAAAAATGTAAATGTATTGCCTCCCGTGAAAACTAACATCCAAATTAGCCCTGACTGTTGTGAGTTTTTAGATGTAAACTGCGTAATGTAAACTGCTTAACTGTGAAACTCATACACCTGTTGATACAGTTTGTATGAAAAGTGTATGTATATTCCATCTCCTTAAAACTGACATCAAATGTAGCCCTGACTTGCCTTTCATTTGAGTTTTCAGATGTTAATTTTGTAATATACGATCTGTAAAACCCATACGCTCTACATGCGTGTTTGTAGTGCATGTTGTAGGCGCCCGTTTGGTAGGAGTATTTGATATAAGAGTGTGTCGTAGGACCATGTGTTGTAGGAGCATATGTTGCGGGAGGGCATGTAATATGAGCATGAGTTGTGTGTGTAGTAGGAGCATGTGTAGTAGCTTCATGTGCCATAGGAGCACTTGTTGTAGGAGCGTGTGTTGTAGGAGTGTGCATCATAAGAGTGTGTGTTGTTGGAGCATGTGCAATATGAGCCTGTGTCATACGTCCACATGTTATGTGTAGTAGGCGCATGTGTAGTAGGTGTGTGTGTCATAAGAACACGTATTGTAGGAGCGTGTGTCATAGGAGCACTTGTAGGAATGTGTTATTAGAGTGTGTGTTATAAGGGTGTGTGGTAAGCGTATGTCACATTCTGCTTGGCTATTGCCTGCCCCTTATAAGTATGAAAGCTCACATTTAAGTTAACTTTACACAATTGTCTTTATACAATTGTCTCTTATTAGGCCATTTTCCCTGCTAAGGCAGAATTGTGATGCTGAAAATGCATTGCAGGTACAGTGCCTCCCTGTCCTTGTTATGTATTCCTTTTTCATGTATGTTCTGTGTTATTTTCTGCCCAGGAGTCCATGTGGGACTCCTGGCAGTGCAGCTCTTCCTCTTTTTGGTTTGGTGTACAGATCCTTGGGATAGCCTTATGGCACCCATGGGTGGGGGTACAGCCCTGTACCCCAAGTGTATGTTTCTGGGCACCTGTGTGTGGCCCACAGAGCAGGGTGTGGGCTGGTGGCATCTCCATGCTGAATTTGGCAGGTGCTCTGAGTATCCTCCATTTTGGGATACCCAGGCCCTGCCATTGGAATCAATTGATTCCTGATAGGAGACAAGCTGGCCCCTGTGGCATCTTGCATTCTATTGCCTGTTACCTTGTTTTTCCCAAAGTCCTGGGAAGCCCTGACTCTGTCCCTTCTGCCTGACTAGCTGTTGGGTGGAAGTTTCATAGATGGTATTATGGGGAAGTCCAGGCCAGACTGGCTGGAGCCTTCCCAGTGACTGTATGTTGTGGGTACACCCTGTGGGTGGGACCTGAGTGAATGGAGTGTGTGACCAATATGCACTTCATGTTATGGGGGTCTGGTTTCTGGTATGTAATACAATGACTGAGACAGCCCTGCCCGAAACTGGTATGAATGCAGTGTGGAGTGCTGAATGGCTGAGTACTTGTCCCAATACACATTTCTTGTTGTGAGTGTCTGGAGGGTGAAGAATGGCCTGAATGCACTGTGAGCCTGATTGGCTGCCTGCCTGCATGAATGCCCTTCTGAATAATTGGTTGCCTGAGTGTGACCCAGCAGAGTGAATGAGAGACGGAACAGTATATTTGGGGGTCTTTCACTGCTAGAAATTGTTCAGAAGATGCAGTTGATACTTGATGCTTAACCTTGAAGTCCACTGGAATAAGAAGAATTGCTGCTGCTGTCCTTTGCTAATCTGAAAGCTGCGTGACTGTCAAGGAACTGATCCAAGAGAGGACCTGGCTAGGAGACCTCTCCCCGAGCTACGAGGGACCATCGTGCACCAGCTGATCTTTGCCAAAGCTCCCTGCACGTCAGACCCTCAAAAGGCTGCCGACCGGAGACGGGGACCGCCACGGAATCATGAAGCGAAGCACCCAGAAATTGAATTCCATCACCGTTGACAACCGCCGTCGCCGACCGGAGCTGCAGTGCTCCTTTGCCTAAGACATTTGATCCAAGGACTCCCTTGCTCAACCTCGTCGACCGCTTTTGTCCTGCCGGAGAAAATCAAGGCCGACGAATGAGGAGAATCTGCCGGTGGGTTTCCCACCACCCAAAGACCACAGAGACACCGACAACCCGACATCCTTGCTGGGCCAAAGTTCTTCATTGACTCTTTGCGGCAACGAACACTCATCGCCGAGGTGCACTGCATGCCTCAGATTGTAGGACATTTTTCACTGATCGTCAACGAGCACCGCAAGAACCGAAGCTGCTGCCACAATGACAGTATTCACCATTTTCTTCACCGACTCTCAACGACCCGTGGATCCTGCCTTAAAGGGAGTGCACTCAAGAAGGACCCGTCGACGACTCACCGAAGAACTCTATGAAACCAGGTACTTTGGGGTCATAGAACCTTTTAGAAGGAATCGAGACTATATTGAGCATAATTGGACTGGGCTTGTCAAATACACTTTATTTACAGGGGATCCTCGCACAGAACGTCTCATGGTAGTAGTATAGACGGTTCTGCCATTGCTTGATTTAACTTGCTTTCTTTCTGTGTCTATCATAGATTCATTTTATAATCTGATTCGTATGCCATTTTGAACTGTTAGCAGTTGATGCATTTCAAAGGAATTGATAGAAAGAATGGTGCCACATAGACCAGTCCATATTTGCCATTATAGTATTGCCAGAGTACAAAGTGTGTTATTGTGATTGTGTATATAACGTGAACCTTATTTATATAAAGACTGTTTTCACTAACATAGTGTGTGGACATTCCTTTGTGGGTGCTTGGGGACTACACTGTACTTACGAACCAGCCCGCATCACCTCCTGAGAGCTAAGCCTTGATTGCTCGACTATGTTACCAATAATAGAGAATCTTGACTGGGGTGCTCTGTGCCTCTCCTTAGCCATATAGAGAGCTGGAGTACAGACGCCCCCCTCTGGTGCTTTACACTGGTGGCAGCGGTGAGATGCTAATGGTTGTAAGAAACTGTGTGTAACCTTGCTACTTACAAAATATCTACACTTTGTTAAATTGAGGTTTACTTGTGTACTAGATAACTACATTACAAGCATGGAAATCTATTGCAAATGGTAAATTGACTAGGATGAGCTAAGAGGCTCTCCAGAGTGCTTGTGAAGCCAGGGAGTTAGACTTTGAGGATAAGTCTAGGGCTGAGCTGATAGCTCCCGTGGTGGACTACCAGACTGATTGTGAAGCTCTCAATGAAGGGGGGATGCAACCATTGAGGCCCCTGCCCCTGTGGGTGTTGTTGAATCTGATTCTGGGAATGCCACCACTCCTGCTGCCTCTGTTCTGACCTCCAGAAATGTTTCTTCAGGGAATTCCTTGGAACTTGAATTATTAAGAATGAAATTGGCCTTTGAATAAAGAAAGTTGGAAACTGAAGCTGAACTTAAGAAAGAGAAGTTGGCACAGCAAGTGATACTCAAAGATGAGGATCCTGAACTTAAAAAACAAGGACACTGAATGTCAGAAAATCCAACTAGAGAAAGATAGAGTGGAGACTTCAGTGAAACCAGTTGAGAGTGTCAAGTCCCCTGCCACCAGGTTTATGAAAGATTTGGTTGGTGTGTATGTGGAGGGTTCTGATATCCTCCAGTGAATTGAAGCGTTTGAAATGGCTTGTGGAATCCATGATGCTGATGAAAGAGATTGGGCTAAGTGTTTGGTAAACTGAGTGCCTCAGACTGGATATGACTGTATTATGAAACTGGGTGTGGAAGAAAGGGGTCAGTATGAGTGCATGAAGTCTGCTTTGATTGCCAAGTTTTGGCAAGACACCTACCCGGTACCTTAAAAGGTTCAGGGAACTTAAGAGAAGAGAGAATGTGTCTCGGGTTGACTGGGTGAGTGCTGCACATATGAACATGATGGGATGGATTGATGGATACAAGGTGAAAACTTTTGTTGAATTGTCCCACCTTTTGTTTTTGTGAGCATTTTTCTGAAGCCTGTTCACCAGAGCTGCGTTAGTATGTTGCTGACCAGAACATTTTAGATCCTTTTAAGCTGGCCATGCTGGCTGACAAGTGGGTCTCCCACCGGGTGTCCCCTAAGGACTCCAGCGGGAAGGTCAAGGACAAAGAAAAGGGGACCTCTCAGAAGGCTGAGGACAATCCCACAGAACACCCGTAGATTTTTGAGAAGTGTCCTCTTGAATGGCCAGCCTTCTACTGGCTTGAGAGACACTGGGGCAAGCTTGACAGTGGTGGACAGGACCCTGCTCAAGCGAGAGGACTATGTAGGTGCTCCTCTGAGAACCACCAGATTAGCTGGTGGGCCTCCCAAATTATCGCCGGCAGCCTTAGTCAACATTATGATTGGAGATAAGACAGCAAAGCTTCCTGTCCAGGTTCAGGACCATGTACCTGCTAACATTTTGTTAGGCAATGATCTAGTGTAGTTGGAGTTTATCTGTGATGGTCTCCCCCTGACTGCTGCTGCAGTCACTCGGTTTCAGGTAACACCGGGTCTGACTGAGAGTCAGGTATCCAAGCTAAAGGGACGACCCAAGGAAAGAAGACGGAAGAGTAAGAAGGCCACCTCTGCGAAGGGGACCACTTCTCTTCCCGCTGCTTTAACAGCACCCGCAACTCCTGAGGGAGACGAGGCAGAAGAGCCTCCTGCAGGAGAGGTGCTCAACCCAGAGGACCACCCCAACCTTCAATGCCTGTTTGCTGAAGGGGGACCCTCCCGGGCAGACTTCTGTAAGGGTCCGAGATAGTGCCACTCTCTCTCTCTCTCTCTCTCTCTCTCTCTCTCTCGTCTGAGGAAACAGGCCCTGTCCCAGGCACAGGGAGAAGTGCCTAGGACATTCCAGATATATTGGGAGGGTGTGCTCCTTGTTAGTGAGCCCACTAAGCCTGAACCTGGTGCCCTCAAGAGGTTGGTGATACCCCAGGTTTACAGGCCCTTCCTCCTGTAGTTGGCGCATGAGGTGCCCTTAGCTGGTCATCTTGGTACCAAGAAGACCAAGCAAAGGCTCTCTGCCCATTTCTACTGGCCCCAGAGGAGAGTAGAAGTGGAGTCCCACTGCAGGACCTGTGCAACTTGTCAGTTGTCCGGCAAGACTGGAGGCAGTGTCATTGCCCCACTGCAGCCATTGCCAGTGGTTGGCACACCATTTGAGAGGATGGGCATCGACATTGTCGGTCCCCTTGACCCTCCCACTTCAGGTGGACATCGGTTTATCCTGGACTTGGTAGATCATGCCACCAGGTACACAGAGGCTATACCCCTTTGGACTGTTACTGCCAAGGTGGTTGCCAGGGATCTCCTGGGCATTTTTACCGGTGTTGGATTCCCTAAAGAGGTTGTCCCTGACAGAGAATGCAACTTCATGTCGAGTTACATGAAAACCATGTGGAAAGAGTGTGAGGTAACCTACAAGGTCTCCACCTCTTACCATCCCAAACCAATGGTCTGGTCGAGAGATTTAATAAAACTCTCAAGGGCATGCTAGGTGCTTTGGGAGAGCCCCTAAGGAGGAAATGGGATATCTTCCTGCCATGCCTGCTGTTTGCTTACTGAGAGGTACCTCAAGAGGTTGTTGGTTTCAGCCCCTTTGAGTTACTCTTTGGAAATCCAGTGAGGGGGCCCCTTGCCTTGATCAGAGAAGGTTTGGAAGCCACCCCTCCAGGTCCTGCCAAGCAGGTGGGGGACTATGCGTTAGGCCTCAGGCAGAGGATGACACAGATGATGGGTCAGGCGATAGCGAACCTTAAGGCAAGCCCGGAATTGAACAAATACTGGCATGACCTTAAAGCATCATAAGTGGATTGGACTCAAGGACAAGGGATCCTTGTGATGGAACCTACCAAACCTAGAGCTTTGGCAGATAAGTGGACTGGACCCTTCAGGATAATCTCCAAGATGGGCAAAGCCAATTATCTGGTTGACATGGGAGTCCCTGGGGTAGCCTCTCAGGTATTCCACGTCAACAGGCTCAAGCCTTTCCATAGGCGAGCAGAAGTCTCTTGTCTCTTGCTGGCTTCAGAGCAAGAAGGGGAAGAGAGTGAGCCCCTTCCTTTTTTGCTGCATCGCAACCCTAGGATGGCTCAGTGGAGGGAGTGCATCTCTATCCAGATCTGACGCCAGAGCAACAGAGGGCCTGCAAGGCTTTGCTCCAGCAGTGTGCGTCTCTGTTCTCGCTGACACCAGTCCTCACCCCGTTGTGCAGGAATGAAATTGACACTGTACCTGTCAAAAGCAGATGCTACAGGATGTCAGACACTACTGAGGTTGCCAAGATGTTGGATCTGGGTGTTATTGAACCCTCAACCAGTCCCTGATCCAGTTCAGTGGTTCAAGTTCCCAGGAAGGTACGAAGGATTGGCAGTTCTGTGTGGACTACAAAGGGGTCAATGCCGTCACCAAAACTGACGCAGTGTAGAGGAGGTCCCAGACATGGTTTGCACCCCAGCCCCCCATTTCGAGTTACCAGGGACATACTCGCCAAGACATGTGACGTATGAGGAACAAATGAACCAACAGAGAGCAATTCTAGGCCTCTGGCCAGTGCCCATCAGAAATGCAATACCTGTCGAAGTGCCTATAACCAGACAGCCATGGGCAGCTCGGTACCCACTGAGACAACCGTACCAGCAGCTGACACGAAATGAAGATTACTTACAAACTGTCCCCGAAGAGACCCAAAGAGTCTTAATGGAGGACAAATGGTGACGACATACGAGCCCAGACAGAACTTTAACAGAAGCCATAAGTATGCTGACAAACCTGCAGAACCAGATGATCAATGAAACTGATGAGGTTGATGATGACAGCTGGTTTGGAACACTATTTCTATGGGTCCCACAATGGATGGCAGACATATTCAAAATTCTGGTAGCCCTGCTAGTAATGATACTGCTAGGATTTTGTGTTATCAAGATAATCGTCGCACAGTGCCAGAAAACTGCAAAGAAAGCCATTGGGATGAAGATCATGGTCGATGTCATACCAGGATGGAAGCCCAGAGACCTGACTGATGAAGAAATCAGAGACTGTGTGAGGGCTAGCGAATTTGCGCCAGAAGGAACCAAGTTTGTGTATCCCAGAAAACGACGAAGGTACGAAGGAAAGTGGATCTATTGCAGCCCAAATGGACAATGTCAGCTCATGACCTGGAACAAAGACGAACATGTAAAGACAGCAAGAAGTCTGAAATGAGTGATAAAAATATGGACACCAAAGATACATATGTTCACACCATCGTGTACAACCCCAGAAGATGATGGACGAGAAGCAGAAGAGCCAAATAAGACAAACCCAAAGGAGGATGCACAAGTGGTCGATGAACCGACCAGAGGGGGGAGTGTAAAGGAGGTCCCAGACATGGCCTGCACCCCAGCCCCCCATTTCGAGGTACCAGGGACATACTCGCCAAGATATGTGACGTATGAGGAACAAATGAACCAACAGAGAGCAATTCTAGGCCTCTGCCCGGTGCCCATCAGAAATGCAATACCTGTCGAAGTGCCTATAACCAGACAGCCATGGGCAGCTCGGTACCCAATGAGTCAACCGTACCAGCAGCTGACACGAAATGAAGACTACTTACAAACTATCCCGAAGAGACCCAAAGAGTGTTAATGGAGGACAAATGGTGATGACATACGAGCCCAGACAGACGTACAAATGAACATAAACGACGAACGAAAGTTGACACACAAGGGCAAAATGCTAGGAATAATGTTGTAATGGACTTGTAAGAGAAAAGATGTTAATACAAAGAAACGTAACCATGAAGTGAGATGAACACACGTAGCTGACTAAAATGCCTGTAAATAGGCTTGGAATGCAAGAAGCTAAGAAAACGGTTCTGCTTGTAATGCTTATTAGAAGAAAAGAGCGGCAAGCGCCAACTATATCTACCTCAACGAAGCACATTATATAAGTGCGACTCCATTTTGTAAAGCAGAATTAAGCCCAGGCTGCAAGGGGTAAAATAGGCCGAGATTCATATTCCAGCTAAAGCCAGAAGGGAAGAGCGGAATCGAAACTCAGCGAGCAGTAGCTCATGCTTGGGAATTCGAGGTCAACCCCAAGAAGGGAGGAGAGCGGCAACCTTGGAGAATCGAAACTTCAGAGCATAGCAGCCAGCCAGTGAAGGTTGAGATAAAGAGGGCCCAGGCAGATGGCAAGGCTACGGAAGAATCAAATACACTAAAAGAAGGAGAATGAAGCAGATCCACGGTGGACAGACACGTGACCAGCCAAGGGCGAAGAGGTACCAATGTCTGATGTCACCCAGAACCCGAGGATGCCATAACTTTTCCTGATAAGAAGCTACAGTTTCAAGGCCATCCTCAGCCAACTAATTGACACATAGCCCTAAAGTACTGATTGATGCAAGGGAGGCAGGGTGAATCTTGGGGCACAAGGCACCTGGGTGTCTATTCTGCATGCTGCTAATTAAAGTGGAGATTTATGTCTAGGGGTGTAACCCACCCAATCACGATGGACCAAATAATCTAGGGTCCTATAGCTAGTAGAACCAATAAGACGTCGTAGTTGTAGTGACGTCTATCACGAGTGATGTAGAGGGATGGACATAAACGCCCACCCGATAAGAGTTATCCAATCCTCACGCTCTGTTACCATATACAGATATAGCACCTATACTAAAGTTACCTTTTCCAACCAATAGAATTGCATCAAACTTATGAGTGTTCCACATCAATTATGACGAGAATTGATTATAAATGTTACTGTTTGCTTGAAGAATTTGGGAGTTGAAGCGAGACAGGCGATCGCAACACTGCTGATTTCCATTTGTTTCCCCGTTTTATGTACTTATCATTAAACAGACTTCCCTTTGCCAAACCATTGAGTTGTCCTCATTGATTGGTGTCGGAGTAAGAGAATCCTGCACCCCATAGCTGCTGCCAAATTTGTAAGCACCTTTGACCTTACTTCAGGCTATTGGCAAATAGCTCTAACGGACCATGTCAAGGAAAAGACTGCAATCTCAACACCTGAGGGGCTCTACCAGTTTAGAGTCATGTGGTTGCACCTGCCACCTTCCAGAGATTAGTCAATCATGTGTTCAGTGGGCTGGAGGCTTTTTGTGTGGCCTGCCTAGACGACATTGCTTTCTACAGTTCCACCTGGGAAGAGCATTTGACTCATTTGGATAAGGTGTTGCATGCCTTCAAAAGGGCTAACCTCACTATCAAGGCCACCAAGTACCAGATAGCTCCGGGGAAAGTCACTTATCTTGGTCGTGCGGTAGGGGAGGGTAGAATCCAACCTTCCGCAGTAAGGTACAGGATGTACATGACTGGGAGACTCCCACTACTCAAACCCAGGTGAGAGCCTTTTTGGGCCCTACTGGGTATTATTGAAACTTCATGGCGGACTATGGAACCATAGCTGCCCCTCTGACGGCTCTGACTTCGCCCAAACAACCAAGGAAGGTTATTTGGACAGAGGACTGTCAGAGGGCCTTTGTTGGCTTGAAAGAAAGTCTGTGTAGGGCACCTGTGTTGTGTGCGCCTGATTACAGCAAACCCTTTATCGTCCAGACGGATACCTGCGACACCAGAATTGGAGCTGTCTTGTCCCAGTTAGATGACAAAGGGAGGTACCATCCGATCATATTCATAAGTAGACAACTCAAGGGTAGAAAACTTAGGTGGGATACTATTGAAAAGGGAATGTTTCAGTATAGTTTGGAGCCTGAGGTGTTTTAGGCACTACCTTACGGGGTCTACCTTCAAGGTCCAAACAGACGATAAGCTCTTGAAATGGCTTATGCATATGAAGGGTGAAACCCCGAAACTGCGCAGCTTGACCATTAGTCTGCAAGGGATAGATTTCACCATAGAGCATAGACCAGAGAAGAGTCACGATAATGCAGATGGCCTTTCCAGAAGGTATGTTAACCGTCTGGAAGAGGGTGTCAATCTCGTGGGAGATTAGATGCCCTAACCTCAGTCTCGGGGGGCGACTGTGATGCTGGAAATGCATTGGAGGGACAGGGCCTCCCTGTCCGTGTTCTGTAGTCCTTTTTCATGTATGTTCTTTGTTATTTTCTGCCCAGGAGTCCATGTGGGACTCCTGGCAGTGTAGCTCTTCCTCTTTTTGGTTTGGTCTACAGACCCTCGGGATACCCTTATGGCACTCATGGTTGGGGGTACAACCCTGTACCCCTAATGTATGTTTTTTGGCACCTGTGTGTGGACCACAGAGCAGGGTATGGGCTGGTGGCAGCCCCGTGCTGAATTTGACAAGTGCTCTGAGTATCCTCCATTTTGGGATACCTAGGCCTTGCCATTGGAATCAGTTGTTTCCTGATAGGAGACAAGACGTCCCCTGTGGCCTCTTGCTTTCTATTGCCTGTTACCTTGTTTTCCCAAAGTCCTGGGAAGCCCTGCCGCTGTCACTTCCCCCAGACTGGCTGTTGGGTGGAAGTGCCATATATGGTATTGTGGGGAGTCCAGGCAAGACTGGCTGGAGCCTTCCCAGTGACTGTATGTTGTGGGTACACCCTGTGGGTGGGACCTGGGTGAATGGAGTATGTGACCAATGTGCACTTCATGTTATGGGGGTCTGGTTTCTGGTATGTAATACAATGACTGAGACAGCCCTGCCCGAAACTGGTATGAATGCAGTGTGGAGTGCTGAATGGCTGGGTACTTGACCCAACAACACATTTCTTGTTGTGAGTGTCTGGAGGGAGGAGAGTGGCCTGAATGCACTGTGAGCCTGATTGGCTGCCTGCCTGCATGAATGCCCTTCTGAGTGATTGGTTGTCTGAGTGTGACCCAGTAGAGTGAATGAGAGACAGAACCGTATATATGGGGGCCTCTCACTGCTAGAAATTGTTCACAAGCTGAAGTTGATACTTGATGCTTAACCTTGAAGCCCACTGGAAGAAGAATTGCTGCTGCTGTCCTTCACTAATCTGAAAGCTGCGTGACTGTCAAGGAACTGATCCAAGAGGACCTGTCTAGGAGACCTCTTGCCGAGCTACGAGGGACCATTGTACACCAGCTGATCTTTGCCAAAGCTCCCTGGACATCAGATCCTCGAAAGGCTGCCGACCGGACGGGGACTGCCGCAGAATCACGAAGCGAAGCACCTGACATTGAAGTCCATCACCGTTGACGACCACTGTTGCCGACCGTAGCCACAGTGATCCTTTCCCTAAGACATTTGATCCAAGGACTCCCTTGTGCATCCTCGTTGACCGCTTTTGTCCTGCCAGAGAAAGTCAAGGCTGCCGATGACCAAGGAGAATCCGCTGGTGGGTTTCCCGCCACCCGAAGACCACAGTGACGCCAACGCCCATGCTGGGCCAAAGTTGTTCATCGACTCTTTGCAGCAACGAACACTCGTCAGCGAGGTGCACCGCACGCCTCAGCTTACAGGATGTTTTCGACCGATCGTCAACTAGCACCGCAAGAACCGAAGCTCCTGCCGCAATGACAGTATTCACCATTTTCTTCACCGACTCTCGACGACCCATGGCTCCTGCCTTAAAGGGAGTGCACTCAAGAAGGGCCCGTCGATGACTCACCAAAGAACTTTACGAAACCAGTTACTTTGGGGTCATAGAACCTTTTAGTAGGAATCAAGGCTATATTGAGCATAATTGGAGTGGACTTTATTTACAGGTGGCCCAGGTGGGGGGATCCTCGCACAGACCGTCTCATTCTAGTGGGATAGACGTTTCTGCCATTGCTTGATTTAACTTGCTTTCTTTCTGTGTCTATCATTGATTCATCTTATAATCTGATTCGTATGCCACTTTGAACTGTTAGCAGTTGATGAATTTCAAAGGAATCGATAGAAAGAGTGCTACCACATAGACCTGTACATATTTTAGTATTGGCAAAGTACAAAGTCTGTTATTGTGATTGTGTATATAACGTGAACCTTATTTATATAAAGACTGTGTTTTCACTAACATAGTGTGTGGACATTCCTTTGTGGGCGCTTGGGGACTACAATGTACTTAAGAACCAGCCGCATCACCTCTTGAGAGCTAATCCTTGATTGCGATACGTTACCAATAATAGAGAATCTTTGCTGGGGTGCTCTGTGCCTCTCCTCTGTCATATAGAGAGCAGGAGTACAGACGCCCCCCTCCGGTGCTTTACAGTGGCAACTTGTAAAGATAGTCTGCACACAAAACCATCTAGGTCTGGACACATCCAGCAGTGACCGATTTGTGGTATATGGACCCTAAGGATGTGGCTGAGTCTGTTGAGTCCTGCAGAAACCGTCCACGGTTTCAGGATGCAGTGGTCAAAAGAAACAAGATTCTACAGGTTGTGGTGGTGGTTCTGACATCTGATCCAGTGATCACACACAAAGCCCCTGACCACAGAAGGATGGCTCCAGCGGCACACACAAAGTCTGCAGACTCATGAGAGATGACCCTCAGCAATACGAAACCCAGTACTGGCATTTATGCACAGGCCAGTGATGCTTCATTGAAGGAAATGGACTTCCGAACGGAAGGTAAATGGATTTGTCAATGAGGAATAAACAGGATCAGCCAAGTTTAGCACACATTCTTTGCACTCGGTAGTGCAAAGAAGTGTAAATGCCTCTCACCATATATACATGGCAGATGCCATTTACAGTGGATTCCATAGGAATCAAATGCTTTTCCTTTAGCATGAAAACAACATTTATTTTTGGTGGCTGACTAGGAATGGCAGGTGGAGACTTTAACCTCATTCTGTGCATCCACTATGCCTGTCAAAACATCTACTATTCCCCAGAGCGCAAAAAGTGGCATTATATCATGCATACAACCTTTACGCCTGTTTTTCAGAACCCTTCTTTCATTACTGGGGATTCACAAATGACCCTTAGGACTCTAGGACTGTAAATGAATAAATATTATCATCAGTACCAGCGATGTGCTCGCATTTGAAATTCTATGACCAAAAAGTTCAAGTTACTGGGAAAACATGCACAGCAAAGGATTATTGTGGGTGACTTTTTTAGTTTAATCATTTTATTAATATTTTAAAATAAACATAGTTTGTAAAACTAGTACTAATACACATAAAAGTGTATAGATTGGCATAAATCATGAATAACAATGCCCACAAAATTGATTAGAACATGCAGAAGTACAACAAACTTGCATTAATGAACAACTATAAAATTGCAAGAAACAATATGCTTCGGAATTGCACAATGGAACCTTAATTGATAGTGTGCTATGCGCTCGCCTATCTCGGAAGTATGGAATACATGAGCTGTTCCTGAAGTCAGCTGAACATTGTTTTCTGGATGCTTTACATTGCGTAATGGAATGGATCGCAATGTGTCAGGATCTTGAAATGGTGTCAATGTTAAGTTACGTGGAAAGTTTCATCATCTCGTAACGTTATCCAAACTTTACCGGTGGAGTCCGTTTTGAGTAAAGGACCCTGCATCGCAGCGATCAGCTGACCAGGAATTGTACTTCGTGTATGATGGACGTCCATACTGGAGTGCAGCTTTAGTCCGTAATACCTCGGATTCATTAAACCGCATTTCAACTGTGTCGCTCATACATGCTTTGCTTTCTGCTGCCGGTGAGTTGAAGTATGTCTTTCTTGGTCAACGCGCGATGCTCCCTATCAGTCCTTGTATTCAGCTTTATGCCTCTACCCCTATTGTGATAATACGCGCAGACTATTTCACCAAACCTACGGCATTATATTATTTCTCTCTGTGTTTCTGCATAGCAAACCAATAGATGACACGCTCTACTTTGGATTATGGGGTCATTTACACTTTTTGAGGAGGAAACTGGCACTTAAAGGAATAGTGCGGTTCGGGCATGTGTTTTTAAGTATACGTTGATTGATCGCACAAACATTTCCAATTCACCTTACCGTAGTTTTCCTCTTTTGTACACATGCGAAATCAGGCAGCAGGGCGCAGCCATCTTGTGATAGTCTGATCAGTTGCTGCATCGCCCAAGGTGGACTGCCCTGGCGGCACTAAATCATATCCCCCGCCCCTGAGGCTGACATCACCAAACCTAGTGATATTCTCTGCCTATTTCCATGATGTTACTGGGCAGCATAGCCAAACGCGCCCAGTCATCACCTACGTGACGTGACGCAGAACCCGGAAATCAACACACATCCACCCACAACACAGCGTGTCACAATTCGGAATACAAAACTATACTTTAAAAGGAAATAGCAAAACAGTACAATTTTTAAAGTACTTTTATTTAACAATCAACGCTCCGATAACATACGCTCCGATAACATCCGGCGATTGCCATATTCAATTAAATGGGTAATTTTTTTTTCGGTCCACAAATTGTTGTTGTGAGTCACGCGGTGTTCCTTTTGGGTAGGTATAAGAAGCACATCAGATGCACCATGAATCGCAAGGCTTGGGCATCAGCTTGGCACTAGTACACCATAAACGATGTCAGGTAGCTCCTTTTCGCTGGTACCGCATAAGGGCATATGGGCCTGTGTCGATCATCCCAAAAAAGGGTCACTGTGACCCAGACATTCAAAAGTATCTGCAGCTGGCCATTGAAAAACCTGTCTGTTGGGATCTGGAATCAATGACAATTGCAGAAAGACACAATGTAGCTGTTTGGAAAACATAACAGAAATGTGTCTCAATAGCCGATCTTTATTAAAATGTATAATTTTACCGATTAATTCTGCCCCACGTTAAAACTAATCATGAACACAGACGTGAAACAATGGCAACACAGAGAAAACCACGTAAAAAGTAGTCCACAATTATATTCAGAGGTTAGTGCTATGGAGTATGTTCAACTCGAAATGGAATGCGGAAGCTGATGCTACAATTCAAATAACACATAGACGGCATTTTAATTAAATATTAGCGTTGAACCTGGGGGAACCGAGTGGTGGTCTACATGTATCTCGATGCTGGGCTGCCCATGTGCCCGGGAACAAAGACAAGTACACATCCAGGTTTTACTTGCATGTCATTGCAATATGACACAAAGAACAACCCAGTCCAATGTAACCTAGCAATAACGATGGGCTAATAATATATTGAGTCGTTGATCGATATAAATGGTCCAAAGTAAAACTTACATAATATTCGCCATTTCCATTCTCTCAGCGTAACGCAGAGACACCATTCAGATCAACGCCTTTTCAAAAAATTCAATTGCATGATCCTTTGTCCAGTTTTGGAATGGTGAACCTTATCATATTTGATGTTATAACACCCCTCCCTTAATTCATTCCTTTGGGGATCATGCCTTTCTCTCAAGATCGAAAAACAATTGAACCTTATACTGTGTGCGATGCGTGGGCTTGCTGAGCACTTATGTAAAAAATCAAAGCTGCTGACCTTCACTCAGAATGAAGATACATTCTTAGTTTGCAACATCTTGTCTCAGCACATCCATGAGAAAGCGACTTGTGAGGCATAGGCACAGGAGGAAAAATGTGGGGGCTGTCGGTGCCCGCTGTTCTTTGCGCTGCTGAGGGGTAGGGGAAACTTCGCAATGACAGTAGCCGCCTAGTCCAAAGTTGTAGTCGAGGGTACATAAAATGTAGTCCAAGTGTGTCTAGCAATAGTCCCACCTCTGCTTATGTCAGGGCTTTCTTCCCCATGGCAGTAGAAGAGCAAAGGATGCGCCCCCCCACGAGTGCAAGAGCAGGGTGTCACTTTCACGTATAATGTATGGGTGCGGGGGGCTCAACCGACCCACTCCTTCCTTACATTAGCAACGACCCCCAACATATGCCCCCATAAATATATTGGCCAGAGTGCAGCTATTTCTCACCAACAACCCACTTGGATCAGTGAATGTCCCACAGTAGGTCGACGAAACTGGGAAGAGCGAAAGCACAGCGTTACATTGTATGGCATTCGTAAAAATAGAACTTGTTGAAAAAAAAATTGGCAAAGAGGATGGATTTCAAAAGACAAATTGGATGCTTTATTTGGACACTTCATAAAAACATTGTTGATCAAAAAAAGAGATGGTAATCATTTGAAACTGGATGTGAACTATTCCACAAGCTCTGCTTTAGGTGGACTGGGCACATTGGTAATGTTTTGTGGCAATGTATGTGTACTTGGAACAAAATCGTGCGCGATTCGGTGAGTATGTATCTCCAAGACAGTCATAATAAGATCTTTCACAAAATCGAATTCCATTTCCTCATATACTGGCTTGACCACCCATTTTTTGCTTCTTTTCGTAAAAGCCATTGCGTAGTTTAGCATCCCAAAGTTTCCTGCAGTCCTCGATTGTTCACGCCAACATTTTCGTTATGCGCTAATACCGCTAGTAATGTCCTATATTTCATACTGTCTATGAAGAAATGCAATCTCTTTGGCCTTTAGGCACATATTGTGGAACACCTCCAGATTTCCCATGTGACAGAATTCTGTGAGTCCCTTCAGATCTCTTGATAGAGTTTTATCAAAAACAATCTTCTCATGGGCTTTGTGTGGAGGTGAAGATGGAATCAATCACTACTTCTTCCGTTCCTGCTCCAGCGACAAAGGGCCATGTGCACATTGGTGGAAATGTTGGTTTTCTGTCCAAGAATGAACGTTTGAACAATGGTGCATTATTGACCGCCATTTCTCTAGTAGAATTTCCACAGACCCATCACAAGTTTTGGAGCTCCACCAAAGATGGTTGCTGAAAGACTGGAACCACTGTAAAATATTTTCAGAACCTTTTTTTCCCTGCAGCTGAGATTTTTTTATTGATGGATTTGGCAGCGTGCCATACATCAAATTGATGGCGAATATTTGGGAACTGCTCTTACATTGTCTTGGCTATTGAAACATGTCTGTCCGTGCCTATGAGGTCGATTTGCATTCCCCTCGATTGGAGATCTTCCAGTGATTTTATAAAACCAAGTTTCTCCATGGCCACTTAGGATTTACGTTCGGACACCTGCACAACCACCGAACTCACAATTTTTTTAGTCTTCATGTCCTGAAAGTGGTATGTGCAGTACTTTGCTGAAAATCCAGGGCTGTCACACTGTCCATCGGCAGCTAGCCTGAACCGTTTTTGGAAAATGTCCTTTGAATAGACATTTGTTCAATTTTCCAAGCTTCACCAATGGCTGGGAATAGATATTGAAGTTGAAATTTATAGTACTGCGTTTTAGCAATGAAATGGAGTCCCACAAATTCACAGAAACTGGACAACTTACTGAAACTAGACCAACTGAAAAGTAAAGCAGTGGCACCCAGTAGATTCCTAGCTGGCAGCTTCCCCAGCATTGGTTGAGCGGACCATGAACATTTTTCATAAAGCATTTCACAGGTGGCATATATTTTGAGGTAACTGCCTTGTGATACACGAGTCACATTCATCAATGACTTCCCACATACTTCCCCTCTCACTGAATGCACACATTTCAGCATCATTATATTCTCCATCAAGTAGCTGTCGAATACAATGTATTTGGGCTCCTTTATTAGACTATCATCCTGTTTTAATGTTGTTTCTAATTGAACTGTGGTTGACATATCAGCCAAACTGGACCTGCTGTAGTGGAGATCTTGGTCTAGTTCCTCGGTCATTGTATTGATGCTTCAGTCTCTGTCATTTCAGCGTCTGTTACTTGAACATGAATTGGAGAAAACATCAATGTCGATTGGTTTTTGGGTGGCCCTTTTTTGGCGGGTGTCGATTGTGTCAAGTGGTCTGCAACTAATTCAAAAGCATCTTCATTACATTCAGTTTCATCTTCATCTGGTGGAGCAGTCGCATTGTAGCAATGGTCGAACAACACTTTGTTGGCTTCGCCGGTCACATTAAATTCATTTTCTGGCCATTGGGCAAAAGCATCTTGAGTCTGCTTATTGATTTGAACATGCTGTGCCTCAAATAATAGTTGCTCCATGGTGAAATCAGTTTGGCAAGCAGCATCTCTGATTTCTGTAGCTGTCTATGTCTGCAGAGTTCGTACACCATCGGGCAACTAGAAGACAAGTTGGAAAAAGATGTTTCATGTAAATCCAACATACAGTATTGGACAATTTACATTACGAAAAAGCATGTTATGAAGGCACCAGCACAAAACACTGTTTAAAAATGAAATTGTTTGTAAATTACATTATCTTTCTTGCTTTTCTGTGCAAGCTGGTTCACCGACTTCGATCCACGTGCCTCCGCTTCTATATCCCGATCCATTATACATCCTTAGAAAAGAGTATCCATTAAAAATATGTAATTTGTATTAGAAATCAAATTATTCCATCGCACATCTTGTTTACACAGATATACTTGTACACCGTGTATGTCATTTAGTCAAAAAATACATTTCGAATTTCACCTGATCGATGGCTACTTTACTGAATCAAAGATGACAGTGCGAAACACACTGATTGAAATGTTGCACTCAAGCAATTTGCAAAAACTGCTAGTTTATAATAATGTCACTGCCTAATAGTATCAGATCTAAGACCTACTTTCTTTCATTTGAGGAAACTGTCAGTACGCATACCTCTGGCTCTGGATCAACAATGAGGGATGATGTCATTGTAGTTGAAGCTTCAGCATCTCCCTGTAACACAGTACTTGTTTTTAGTATGGATGAAAAAATTGAAAATGAACACACACAATGTGATGCAGACAATGGTACATATCAATAAAAAACCATGAATGAAACATAGTGTAAACGAACGACACGATACGTAAATGTGAACATATTATCTCAAATTCCATGCATAAAACATTTCTGGGACTGAATAGCTAAATAAGACTAACTGATACGCGCTCACATTTGTTGTTGACTCCAGGCAAGACATGGATGCAGAATCTTGCTCCTTCATATTCAGAGCATAGTCATGGAGTTGTAAAGGGAAAATTTTATTTGATTTAGAAATGCTAATCTTAAAAATGACCATGTAAAGAGACAGATTACGAAAAGATTATGCTTATTTCAAAGTGCACTATAGCATAGTTATCTGTGCCCATAAAACGTTTTCTGTGATGCTCCTAAAACCAAGGACAGATGTTTAGCAAAATGGGGTTTAGTTATAAAGCAATACAATCTTCTGAATAAGTATTATAAGGGACATTTGCACCTAAAACACCTATCCATCCATTTAGTTACCATTTCACTACCCCAAGGGCTACAGCTAAATCCAGAAACGCGACTCACCTGAGGCGGCCTGTGAATGAATAGAGTCAGAATTGCATTTGGGAGCAATTTACGAGTCGTTCTGAGTTGATTCTTCTTTGTGTACTTGGATTGGTCGTACATATTCGTGGCAAAGTGCAGGCTGCAGACGCAGTATCGATCAACCCTCGTGTCCTCCAAGACATCATGGGCTCTACTTTCAAGCTCTTCCGGCGCAAATCCGCAATATCTGACCCATTTTCTTATTCGATCTATATTCCTCGGGAATACATGCATACATGCATGTAGTGCCTTTAGATTTGTTATGGGTCTTAGAATGGCAACCGATAACAGTACATGCAGGCATTGTTGGAAATTCTATATAAAAAAAAGGTCAACAATGTTCAAAAATTACTTTGCATAAAAGCGTGAGAAAGACGGAATTATACCATACATTTTTTCTATACAAGCTATGTTTTGGTCACCAAAGCAAAACCAGTGTAGCGTAGCCGGCTGTATTATAGGATAACATTCATAAACAATTCATTGATGTGACAAAAATCATAACATGTTACTCGTCCCTTGAATGTACTATTGAGCATCAAAAGGAAACATGCTTATAGACACGGTCCGCGTAGGATGCAATTCAATCCCAATTGACACTGATGACAATTGATATATATCGATAACATAACAAATTAAAATCAAGTCAATGGCAATGAGATGAATGAACATAACACTACTGTGTACGTTCTTTCGAAATAGATAGAAATTTAGAGATCAAGGAGATATGATTAGGTGACCTGCCCTTACCATGACCAACAAACAGTTAGATTCAGCAAGCAGGGTACTTAGTGGCAGGTGAACAGGGAGATGTCCACAGGTAGCACAACGACGAGCTGACTCGCAGTGGTCATAGACGTTCTCAGTTAGAACGTTCACGAGTTGACTTGCAGTGCTCAAAGATGTTCTCATGTTAAATATCAAGTGGTTTATAAATAATTAGAAAAGAGGGTGTGTATGTGAATGAATGACGTGTATATGGCATGGTCTTATGTGGATAGCAGGAGTTCTGCCTCCTTCAGGGGATCCTGCCTGGAAACACGGGATCTGAGGAGGGCATGTGAACATTGACCCCTGCTCGTCAGATACATTTGAAGTGTACATGGTGTTTGGCACCTTGGCCGTTCACACCCCTGCCAGCACTGCTGAATGGAGACACACTTGATTCACTGAAAAACTGAAACAACCATTGATAAAAGTTCTGTTGTGTTTTATTTTGTTGCTCATTTTGATGTACTACACATTAAAAACTTGTGGTTGCAGCACAGTGTGGCAACATCCCCTGTACTGGCTGCTGTTACTGGGGAATGTTTCTCTAATGGCACCAACGACACAGGCGGGTATTACTCGTCGAACGCGGTGTCCAAGCCTCCCATGAAGCCACCATGTAACCGAACGATAGGCCACCAGCCGATACCGCCTGTGAAAGAGAAAGATACAAACTGTTTTTAAATAAACAAGATAAGTGTATTAAACCTTAGTTGCCAATGACAATTCCTGTATCCAATGGCATTGTTTCCAGTACAGTTTTTACCTAGACAATGTAGAATATTGAACGACTATGCATTCTATTACATTTGGGACACAAAGAAATATTGCTTCATGGATGTACATGAAATTAACATAAGGACACGACTATGATTTCCCCAAATTGCGAGTGATGTATGGAATTGCAAGACTACATTTGTTTGGCATTGATAGATCAAGTTACGACAATATAGGAGAGACAACCATGAAATGGTAGTGGCCTATGTGACATCACAACTAGAGTACACTTACTCGTTACTTGGAATGCGAGGGCGAATTGTTGCTTGAAGTTCGTGCATAAGCACCATCATAATCCTCAACACGGTCAGTGTGAGGCAGGCTACCCTGAAGTCTGGCAGCTCGGTAACGCATTGCGGCTGTATCTCGGCTTCCGATATGTAGGACAAGCATCCAGAGTTTTCTCGGCAGCAGCAGTTCTCCTCCTCGGTTGGCATTAGCGCGCACCGATTGCAGGTACACCAGGTGGAAACGCTGTCCATGCGACTAGGCTCAGGCTCTTGATCTGTTGAATCGTCCTCCCAACTGTTGTCCGAAGCCCCATCGTTTGCACATTTTTCTCTTTCGACTAATTCCTCCTCGGAATATTCTGTCTCGTACTGGTAGGGCTGTATTGGTGCTATTATTATTATTATTATTATTATTATTATTATTATTATTATTATTATTATTATTATTATTATTATTATTATGTGCAAAAGAAAATTGATAGTAATGGTACTGGTATCTGTTCGCACGGGCTACAAGCAACAAAGGTAGCTGACCAGAGCACAGAAACAAGGCACAGAATACTCAAAAAAGACAGTGAAAGGAACGGAAAAGCAAATCTGATGTTGTCTGTTGAGAAGTGGTCTGTTTATACTTATTGAGGAAAGAGGCGCCCTGCCATTTCCATGGAGAAACGTCATTAGCTGAAGCGCAGAGAACGTTGACAGGGGACGTGCATTGGCGTTGTGAAATGGGTGGTACGTGTATGGTGATCTCAGCCTGAGGGGCGGGGGATATGATTTAGTGCCGCCAGGGCAGTCCACCTTGGGTGATGCAGCAACTGAGCAGATTATCACAAAATGGCCGCGCCCTGCTGCCTGATTTTGCATGTGTACAAAAGAGGAAAACTACGGTAAGGTACATTGGAAATGTTTGTCCAATCGATCAACGTATATTTAAAAACACGTGCCCGTACCCTCGGTACAATAATATTTTTGAGCGCACTATTCCTTTAAAGACATGTTGGGGAGCATGTCAGCATCCAGGGTTCTTGGATTTAATACATTAAGGCACTTTTGACTTGATGACTTCTCATCCTGTAACTCCAGCTCAGCTAATTTCGAAGGGGTTCTCCATTAGTCCCATGTATCACCTCATTTATGTTTGACAATGTTGCTTATAAAAATGGAACTTCAAATATGTGATTCATATGACGGTTAATTAGGATGTTTTGCCTTTTTACTCCTTCATTGCCCACTTGCCACGTGAAATATTGATGGCTACACCCACATAGACTTTTGAAATAATGTTATCTGTTTTTTTCCGAGGGGTTCATTTGATTTTTATTCACTTATCAGCCTGTGGCCTTTGATCTGTGGGGGGGAAAGGTGATCCTTTTACAAAGTTTTCTTGGTGAACATAGGGGGTGCTTATGAAAGGATGTGGATAAGGCACAATATTGATATAAATTCCTCAACTGCAAACTGTGAATTACAAGGGTACCAGTTTGGTTCCTGAAAGATTCAGAAGTACATTAATAACCTATGCACATTTAATCATAATAATAGTAAGGTTGGTTCTAAACTATTTCACTGGCTTGATGACTGAGGAGGAGTGTTCTGGAGAGTCAGTTGAATACATTCCTTCTCGATGTAAACTGACAATTTATTATTATTGGGAGATATGGAAAGTTGGATTCTATTATTCTATCTAGGGGTTTGCGGTTTGCATTGACCGTCTGTTGACGGTTCTTCCATCAGGGGACCTATAAGCATTTGAGACTCCTAACTATTGCATCAAGGTTTCAGCTCTAATGTTTCTCTTAATTTGCAGCATGATATCACATTGCTCTTCTAATTTAAATCATCTACTACAGGATGTGGGTGTTGGTCATTGGTGTCCTTCAATTTTACTTCTAGATTATTATAACTTAGATTATTCTTTCAGTTCTCTGAGGATTTGGGAGAGGTCCTAGAGTTTGCTCCTATAAATGTTTCTTTCATTGTTTTCTAGGTTCAATAGACTTCATAGTTTTTACTGTTTCTTTAGAAGGTATTTTTATTTTGCTTTTGTTGCTTTTCTTTTTTGTTGTTTTAGTTTTCTCTGGTGAATGTGAAAACATGGTTGTACGGTCAATTAACATGTTTAATGAGGGTTTGTGTGTCGTATCTTGGAATGTAAATGGAATTAACAACTCCATTAAAAGAAAGAAAGTGCTTACGGTTCTAGATGAAATGAAGGCAGATATTTGCTTTCTCCAAGAAACTCACATTTTAACTAATGAAATCATAAAATTGGAGAAGGATTGGGTTGGCTTTGCTTTTGGCCCTCTTTCATATCCAGATCTAGGGGAGTTGCTATTATGGTTTGGAAAAAGGCACCTGTTAAAGTTTTAAAAGAATGCGCTGATAAAGCAGGGAGAATGGTAGCTGTGCTGGTCGAGATCCAAGGGGAGCAATTGATTTTGTGTAATGTGTATGCACCCTCTGTGGATAATGGTACATTTTTTATAATGGTAGCCCAAACATTACAGGACTTGAATTCACCTAATATCCTTCTGGGGGGTGCCTTTAATGCTATTGTGGATCTGGTGCTTGATAGAAGCCTTTATATAAGGGCTGCTCGGAAGGATCTGCATCATCAAGCACTTATTTAGCTTTTGGATGAGCATAACTTAAAAGATAATTGGCGCCTTACACATCCAGATAAGCGTGAATATAGTTTTTTTCTCAGGAGCACATGGAGTGTACTCGAGGCTTGACATGCTTTTCACCGGTGGACCTTTGACTGAAAATTTTATTTCCTGTGAAATTGGTAATATTCTTGTGAGCGATCATGCTCCAGTAATAATGCATCTAAAATTAAAATTTGAATGTTGCAGATTCTTGGAAATTAAACACATCTATATTGATGGATGATGATATACAAGACAAAATAGTTTCTGAAGCCAATTTTTTTGTAGAGGAGAATGGTACCAGTGAAGTTAGTTTTGGAAATGTTTGGGAAGCTTTCAAATGTTCTATGAGAGGAATCTGTATTGGTTTGTCTAGTGGTAAACGGAAAAAAGAAGATACATTTAGACAGGAACAAACTGAAAATTAAAGATATCTCTCGTGATTTGATGAAGGATCCCTCTGACTCTACAAAAGTGGGGTTATTATAGAAACTAAAAAGAGAGATGGATGGAATCCTGTCATTAAAGGCAGAACGTAGTCTGTTCTACTCGCAGAGTGCTTACTTCAAAAGGGGTGAAAAATGCGACAGATGGCTCGCGTATAGGTTGAAAAAGAAAAGTTCTGCATCTGCTATTACCTCTATCATTGATACAGATGGTAAGATAACTTTTGATCCAAAACAAATCAATTCAGTGTTCCATAAATACTACATAGATTTATATTGCAAAGAAGTAGGCATTACAGGAAAAGGGAAGGATTTCTTTGGTAATCTTACGATCCCTAGGCTTTCTGTTTCTGAGAGTTTGCTTCTTGGCACTGAATTATCGGTTGATGAATTGAAAACTGCTATCTCCCAATTGAATACTGGGAAATCTCCTGGTCCGCATGGGCTTCCAATTGAATTCTATAAAATCCTTCCAAATTCAACCCTTGAAATTTTGAAAGATATGTATCTTTCTAGTAAAATGGACAGGATGTTGCCACTGAGTACATGTCACGCTTCAATCTCAGTTTTCTTGAAAAAGGAAAAGGACAGCAATCTCTCCTCAAGTTACCGCCCTATAAGCCTTATTAACACTGACAACAAAATTCTGTCTAAAGTTTTGGCTTTAAGAATGGAAACATTTCTTCCGAAATTGATCGTGGAGGAGCAATCAGGCTTTATGAAAAATAGACGTTGGTCTAGCAATATTCGGAAACCTTTACATACTATGGAAAAGGCGAATGAGAGTGAATGTGATGCCGCTGTCTTTTCCCTTAATGCCGAAAAGGCATTTGACAGAGTGAACTGGGAGTACCTGTATACAGTTATGAGGGAAATTAATTTTGGTAATGAGTTCATCTCTTGGGTCCAATTATTGTATGCCAATCCGACTGCAGATGTTACAACGAATGGAACCAAGTCTGAACCATTTTGTTTGGAGCGTGGTACCAGAGAGCGATGTCCTTTTTTGCCGCGTTTGTTTATTCTAGCGATTGAGCCATTGGCTATTGCTCTCAAAACGGATCCTGGGTTAACTGGTGTCAGCTGTAGGGGAATTATGTAGAAAATCTGGTTCTACGATGATGATCTTTTGTTAGTTCTGCAAAATTTAGATGTTTCTCTCCCATGCCTGATGCAGATTTTATCTAATTTTCACGAAAGATCTGGTTATAAAGTTAATTGGCTAAAATCTGAGGTCTTACCACTAACTTATAGATGTGATAAAGCCCTAGTCACTGGAATGGGTTTTAGATGGTGTTATACAAGAATGTGTTATTTGGGTATTTGGTTAACGACATCTGTTTCTAATATGGAGGAGGAAAACATGCGTGACATTTGTAATGACTGCAAAATGAATCTAGAAAGGTGGTCACTCCTTAACCTATCGCTCTGGGGCAAGGTCAACTCCATTAAAATTCATTTGGCACCCAAAGTTAATTATATAACTGGTATGCTACATTTGAAAATCAAAAATCAATTCTGTAAAGATTTAGACTGTATGCTACAGGACTTTATGTGGTACAGGAAACCTCTGAGGCTCAAAATATGGAAGTTACAACTCCCAGTTCATGAATGTGGATTAGGGGTCCCACATTTTAAAGCATATCACTTGGCCTTCACATCACAATCATTTATCCCATTTCTGAATGTAGTTCCAGATCCTTGGGCAGTAGCAGAATCTAATGCCTTTGGCCCGCTTGGTCCGGAGGCTTTACTTACTACAATCACGAAAGAACGAGGTTACAGATTAATTGTGACGGGATCTTTACGCACTGCATGGTGTGAGTTGTTAGAACGATTGGGCAAAGATGCATTTAAGTGTCAAATGGCTTCAATTTGGTTGAACCCAAAGATTAAAGACAACGCCAAATACATTGTTTGGCCTGATTGGTTTATTTGCGGCATTCAAAAGATTAGTGCTCTTGGTAAGGATGGTTGATGGCTGATAGCGAATGAGATGAGAGAAAAATGGGACTTTGGTAGCTTGACGGATTCTGTCTATGGGTGTTTGAAGAAATCCGTCGGTGATGTTGACTGGACCAATACTCTGGAGTTGGACATCTTTCTTGCTAAACCAAAACAGGGTGAGGGTGGACTAGCTAGACAGATATATAAACTGGTGGTGACTAATTTTCAGAGAAATGAAAAGTTGCGGGAAGAATGGAATAGGCGGATTGATTTTGATAACTCTCATCAAAGTTGGCATAATATTTGCAGAAATGTAGCACTTTGCTCAGTAAACTTGGGTGAGAGAAAATACTGAACCAAGTCTATTGGTGTCCAGAGAGATTGAAACAAAGAGGTATTTCAGATTGTGGTGAGTATTGGGGCTGTGTACAAGATATTGGCTCGTTAGAGCACATGTTGTGGAGCTGTGTAAGTGTCCATGGTTTTTGGTCTGAGGTTTGTGAGACATGTGTGAAAATCACAGGTTTGAATCTGGATTTAGACTTCAAAACTGTAATACTGGGAGATGATTTTGAGAATCATCAATAAATGAACTCAGTTATGCACATAAGAAATGGCTATTCAGGGGCACAATTGTAGGCAAACGCCTGGTTCTTCGAGGATGGAAAACTAGGAAAGCTCCTTCATTGTTCGATGAGATGCACAGATTGTCAAAAATTGAAAAGATGATTTATAAATTGAAGAACAAATTGACCTTGTATGATAAAATCTGGGGGAAGGTCAATGATTATATATACATTTTTTTTTTATTATTATATGTGTATGATGTTTCCTTTACTCTTGTACATGATCTTATAATTGATACTATGTTTCTGTTTATGTATGTTGATGTATTATACATTTATGATGTTTCCTGTTCTCTTATCCATGATCTTATAATTGAATACTATGTTTCTTTTTATGTATGTAAATTATAAATAAATAAACAAATAAGTAGCCATCATTAAAAATGAATCGGATGAATAATATATCAGTTTCGAGGACATCAACTGTATGTTCATGAAATCAAAAACTTTAAATTTATGAAGAAAGGGAATGTCTGTTTTTTTGAAAAAAGATGCTAAAATAACTAAGTAAGACATATAAGAAAGGAAAATAAGGAAGCGACAAAACAAGTAGTGGTTATAGAATAAATTACAGATGTTTTGGTGCATTAGTAATTTTGTGAAATTGATTATAAAAACAGCATCAGTATCATTGAAATGGGTATGAAATAATGAATATTTATTATTGGATATTTTAATTCCAACACCAAACTTAGCACATCATTATTCATTCATTTGAATGGAAGAAGCACAACACCTTCAAGCAAGATTAGAAACATTTTCAGCTTTTTTTATGCAATACATTATTTGAAAAGCAATAGTAATCAGTGGGGTAAATAAGGTAGGTGATTATATTATATTAATATCTGAATCACAGAGAGAGAAGAGCTTGTCTAAAGGAGGGCTGCTTGTTTGGATTTCCAGTATTCCCACACCATAATGAATGTAACTGTCAAATTTGCAGGTAGACCAATGTTAGTGCTGTTTCCGATCTACAACAACAGTAGTGGTAGGGATGGATCTGAGACACTTAACACCTTGGGCTAAAACTATTGACAGACTGGCTGCTAGGTCTTTTTGGTGGTGTGGGACTTGCTCAGACATTAGGGGAGAGTGTTTGATGACAGTTCTGTGACTGTGGATGGACTAGCAAGGGGGGGCCACCGTGTGCTCTCCTCTGGACTATGGTAAATGAGTACTTAAGTAATTTGGATGGAGTTTTGGGAAACTAACTTGGTCTGATAAAATAATCTGATTTGAGTATATGAATGAAACTTTGATCCTTCAAGATCAAAGGTAGAACCTAAAGAAGAACATTTACTGAATCATAGGTGCTAGAATGTTGGATGCTTGATAATTGTTTGAAATAAATGTTTTTGTAGAAAAAGGTTTATTACAGGAATACAAAACATTGCCATAAAAACAACAATTAGTAACATAATTACATATCACACAGTACAAAAAATAAACAACATTCCACCCTCATATACCAAGCCACATATTTAAATACAAAAGCATTTGGTTCAAACAATTTTCCTCAAAGTTAGCACATTCTTTAAAAACGATAATCAAGCCCAACCCACGCAAACTGCGTCCACCCATAACAGGTTCTGTTATGTCAGTGCTGGTTCATACTAAAGAAACACCTGGCTCTGCAGAAGCTGTTTAAGTATACGCTCTCTAATTAAGGAAAAGGCTGGACAACACAGCAGGAAATAGCCCGAGTCTTCCCTGGGAGCATCGCAAAAAATGCACGATTGGTTTTCATTACCATTTGACCAGGCCGCCACCACTGCTTGTAGATGAATACAATTAAAGTGTGCCCTGCTGATGGCAACACGCTGAGGGATTCTGTGCCCAAAGCAAATATTTCTGCAGATATGGGCTTGCAATAATCCCATGTTTCCTGTTAGAGGGCCTCTGGATCTCAGAAGACTCCCTATTGTCTAGAATATGCTGGAACACCCTTACTTTTATAGTGCTTAAAACAGTGCATTGCATAACAACCCTAAGGTAAAAATATTGAGTAATATCGCCTTCTGACAACATTGCCTTGCTATACCTTAGCCAAGGAATCTTCAGGTAAGTGTCCCTAGGAACTAAGTGTCAATTTAGGTCCTGTGTAAAACCGGCTTTGCTGTTACCCCAGACTCTAAGCCAATGGTTCACAGACTGCGTTGCGATGGAGTCACTAGTAAACCTGCAGCCCGATTCCGGATGGACTGCAAAATTAGAGGCCAAAACAAGGAAGCTCCAAAACCTGTTTCAGGAAAGTATTCTCCACCACCTGGATGGCTTCAACCTTGCTGTATCCCCACAACTCCATGCCATACCTGGCAACAGAAATAGCTTTCCCATTAGAAATCTTTGGTGCCAGCTCAACCGGTGTAGCATTAAACATGCCCATGGCTCGTGGCACCCCCCCTATAGCCTGTTTAAACCTGGCAGTCTGCTTGACAACACGGGCTTCCGCACTAAAGTTTGAAGGAAATCTAACCCCCTGTTAGTCAAAACTAGAGACTCTCAGAATCAAGACCACCTTGCTATACATCGCCTAATGTTTTGGAGGGCACTTGCCCCTGCTACAAAGCATAGCTGCCAATTTATGGGCATTAACCTTTAGATCCAGTGAATCCATGAATGAGGAATAATCTTCAATCAGGGGCTGCAAGGCCCTGGAAGTACGGACCAGTAAGACTGTATCATCTGCATAAGCCAGTAATGGCACATGCCAACTACCCAGCCTGGGGACATCTGGAGTAGAATTAAGTAAATGGGTATAAAGCCCATTAATATACAAACAAAAAGGAGCATGTGAGCCAGCACACAACCCTGGGGCACCCCTTGATCCACCTGAAAAAATGCAGTGCACCGACCCTGTACACCGCTCCTTACACAGGCCACCGTGGATGAAAGCAGTCTCTCCAGAAGATCCACCAGTGCACCTGGACAATTTATGGATCTAAGCACACACCACAATTTGTTACAAATGACTTTGTCAAAGGCGGTGCTCAGATCCATGAAAGCAAGGAAAATGGGTTAATCCTTAATATATAAAGAGTGAGCCACCACTGGATAGAGGTTCAGGTACTGCCCGCTGTTCCAAGACCTTATCTAAACCCCAACTGAATAGGGGAAATAGTATTATTTCATTCCACCCAAGACTCCAATCTCCCCAGGAGAACCATCTCCATGATCATTAAATACGGAGTCTAAAAGCGAAATAGGTCTATAAAATGCTGCTAGCACCCTCGGCCCCTTCTTATATATTGGCTAAATGAGTGGACGTGACCTGGCCAGATAGCATTAAAAACCATAGTTAAAATCAGAGGCCCAGAAGTCCGGTTCTGATAAGAACAGGTCTGCTGTAATATTATGAGGGCATGGAGCCCTATTTCTTTTTTTTACATTTTATGGCTGAAACAATTTCCCCTATTTTCAAAACTATTTTTCCATTCACTGAGTGTGGCAACTGCTGGAGATCTGTGGCCAGCAGTCTTTCACTGGACACCACTGCATCACCCATACTATATAGAACAGAAACATTAGCCACCCATGCCTGCTCAGAAATCATGAAATCAGTATCTCTTGACTTAAATTTGTAGAAAGGCCCACTGTTCATTATATCCCAAAAGATCTTTTGGTCATTAGTCAACGAAGAAAAATGTCCTCCCAAGACTCCGCTTCAATTTCAGTCTTTCTGACAGCGATAACCCTTTTAAAAACAGCCCGGGCACCAACTATGTAGAGGATTTTTCAGGGTTTCAAGCAACATACTCTTGGATTTCGAGCAATCTGAGTTAAACCAACCCGGCTGCCTCTTTAGCAGTTTTTTGCTGGTATTCTGAGTAAATGAAGCAGATAGACAGCAGTGATGCAAAATTAGTTAGTATAACACTCTGATCGGAATTGCCTGAAACAAATGTATCCAATTCCCACCATTTGTTGATGACGATGTCCCTCTGCAACCTCTTTCTGTCTGCTAACTGCCATTTTAATCTAAGTAATCCAGTAGGGCTGGTACAACAGACCTGGCAGTGCTTGTTTTTTTTTTGTTGAAAATTGGTTTTATTGTTTTTTCAACATAAATAATGTAGTTTTCATTACAAAGAGTATGAAATAACTTGACTGCTTTACAATTGCTCATATTTAACTAGTATCCCCAACTTGATCCTTGCCCCCCCTCCCATCACCCTCAACCCTTGAGACAACAGATGGTCTCAATGATTTCTATAGTCCGGCAAAGGAGTTCATAGGCAAATGAGTTATTTTAGGGGCATGGTACTTGCATATGACATTTTGGAATTAACATTAAAGTAATAGGCAGATCATTGGAACGAGGCTTTGACTGTGTCGTATTGCACACTCAACTTCAGGTAATGTACTTGGCTCGGAACTCGGACCATTCATTGTCAATGGAAGTGCGATCACCATGAATGGCTGCTGTTAGCTTGTCCATATTGAAAATATTACGGGAGACATTGATCCACTCAGCTTTGGTTGGTAGACTTGTTCTATTCTACACAGTTGTGAGGCAGGCCCTTGCACCAAGCAGGAGCCCATGTGTCATTTTGGGTACTTTAAGTGTTTGTTCTTCTGTCTCGACCAAGCTAAATAGGAACATGAGTGGCTGCTTCTCCCTCTCCTCTCCTTCAAGCTCTTTGATCCAACTGAGCACCTCATCCCAATACGCCTGGACCGCCCTACATCCCCACCACATGTGCCAGTAGTCCGTTTTCTGGCCACAGCCCCGACAACAAAAAGGACTTACATCCTAATACATCCTGGCTAGCCGGAGTGGGTCGTATTGCCACCTATATAAAAGCTTAATCCCATGTAATTTGTACTGACAAGAGATAGAGGTTTTCGAAGTCCTTCTACATATCTTAAGCCATGTCTCTGGGGGGAGATTTCTCCCAAGGTCTTTTTCCCCACTTCTGTTTCAAGGTGACCGAGGGGGTTCTGTTGACTCCAACTAGAGCTGTATCCATCGCACTGATGAGTCCCTTGGAGCCCATGTACGTATCCAAAATTCTTTCGAACGGGGTGAGATCCCTCTGTAAAGCCTCCCTCCAGACCTCCCGGGTCATGACGCCTTTCAGTTTTAAGTATTGGAAAACTGAGAGCGGCACTATGCCGAGGGCTTCCTCCAGGTCTTGGATAGTGATGAAAGCGTTATTCCTCCGTAGTTGCCTTGCCCTCTCAAGCCCTGCCTCGTACCACGATTCAAAACTGCCTGGGTCGGGAATATCGTCCCGGATGCCCGGAGCCCATAGATGCGCTAAGGGGGAGGGCCATGTCGTGACTCCTTTCATTCCTTTATTTGGTTTCCATATGACCCATATGGTCCCGAGGATGGGGTGATTTTTAATGCTGTTTCGCAGTGGGTTCCTGGTACCCATAACCATTCTCCCACGTTAAAGGGCGGAGATGATAGTTGTCTAGCCCTATCCATTGGGGGTCTTTTTGCTGTCTGACGTGCGGGATTAGCACTCACAGTTGCGCTGCCCTGTAGTATAGCTCTATGTCTGGGAGACCTACCCGGCCATCGTCTTTCGGAAGGTGAAGTAAGGCAGCAGGGACCCTGGGTTTTTTGTTTTGCCATAGGAAGTTGTGTAGGACTTTTCTGGTGGTGACAAATAATTCTTTGGGAAGTTGGATGGGGAGCATCTGGAATAGATAAAGCAGCTTTGGCAAGATTACCATTTTGATGGTGTTCAGTCGGCCCATCCATGAGATGGTGAGCCTTGTCCACCGTTCAATATCTTTTTGTATTGTGTTTAATATCGGGGGGAAGTTGGCTTCAAATAGATCACCCAGATCACGAGTCACATTGATGCCTAAATACCGCAGCATGGTGAGAGTGAGCTGCATCCCTAGGGGTGAAAATCGCCCAACCTCTGAGTCCCTACTCTTGACTATCAGGAGGAGGACCGATTTCCCTGTGTTGATTTTCAGGCCCGCCAATTGGCCGTATTCCTCAATTATCTCCATAGCCGCCGGTATCGAACTTAAGGGGTTAGTTGTATGTAGGAGGATATCGTCGGCATATAGGCCTAGTTTGTATTCTTGGTCCCCTACTTTAATTCCTTCTACCCGTTTGTCAAGCCTAAGCTTCTGCACCAGTGGTTCGAGGGACAACACAAATAGTATGGCAGATAATGGACAGCCCTGCCTGGTGCCTCTTTCTAGTGGGAACCACCTTGAGTAGCCACCGTTCACCGCCAGAGAGCTCTGGGGAGCTGAGTATATTGCCTTAATGGCGCAGCATAGTTTAGGGCCAAGACCTATCCAGACTAGAACCCTTTCTAGGAACTCCCAGTCCACTCTGTCGAAGGCCTTTTCGGCGTCAAGCGACAGGAGGGTCGGGTCGTCACTCCTCCCCTTTGCCTCATGTATCAAGTGTAATGTTTTCCTCATTGTATCCGCTCCCTGGCTCCCCATGACAAAGCCGGCTTGATCCGTGTGTATTAATTTCAGTAGATGTGTTTCTAATCTGGCCGCTATTACTCTCGCGTATATCTTGGCGGCAGTGCTTGTTTGACATGTATTTTGAGCACAAGCCGAATAGGAAAATGATCACTACAAATGTCAACCAACACACTGAACTTAATAACAGGGTCCTTGAATTTTACTGGGACAAATAGATAATTAATTGTTGAATTAACCTGAGTCTGACGAGAAAGTAAAATTGCCTGGGATATAGTATGGGAAACTGCCATTGGCCAAACACAGCCCCCATTGATGCAGAAGCTTCCACAACCTCAGCCCCTCTGCACAAATTCTGACATCCCTCATGATAGGATTCAAAATCTCTGCCAAATCGTATTCCGAAGAATCAAATAGTTTTCCAGGAATGCCACCCATCGTGGAGTTAAAGTCCCCCCCACCCCTGTTCCTCCCCAGTATAGGGAATAGCCCATTAACAGCAGCCAGACTGCCAGGTCCTCTGTAACGGAGAATAACACAGAGAGACATGGCGAACTGTGTATGGGGACTATTATAATAATTGACCACCTGCATATCATTCCCACCCATCATGCATATGATTCTAAGCACCCGCAAAAATGGATGAGAAGACTCGATAGGGAACAGTTCGTCAATTAAGTGGGTTTTAACCAAAATACACAAACTTGCATAGCATCGTCCCCTAAAATTCTTCCGGGCCGCAATACAATATGCCACAAACTCATCCACAGGGACATACTCGACTGCCCAGGTCTCCTGTAATAGGACAATATACACCTTCTCAAAAAATTACCTCGTCTCAGGGCAGCCCAATCTAATGTAATACTGGCCACATTCCATGAGACAATCACCAGGGTTTTAGCTAACTGGGTAATATGGGATTGATCAGGCAAAATAATTGACAAGCCACCACTCACTTGCCCCCCTGATGGGTCAAGGCAATTCTCACTCTCCACTGTCACACCACATTCCCTAAAGCTGTATCGAGGGTGGGACCAGTATATGGAATGCATACGCCCTCTCCCTTGCCCGCTTGGAGACCTCAAAGCTCTTTGGGATGGCTCGCCTTAACTTCTGCTCCAACTCTGTTCTTAACTTATCAATAATAAGACAATTGTGATCGATGGAAAGATCCATACTAGGACATGGGCCGGATTTCCTGACAAAAACATGTGCAGGTGTCAAGAGTCAGCCTCCTCTTTCCCCTCCTTGTGCCAGTAGTACCATGAATCATGCAAATGGCCTATATCGGTCATGGTGTGATCGAAACCATCTATCCCCCATCTAGCTAGTGCATCCCTACAGTTTTACATACACAAGCGAAAATGTGCATTAACAAACGAAAAGCAGACATTGCACCCCTTACAAAGCATGCAATCAGAGAGAATGCGCACAGTTGGAAACAGTTGAAACGAAATATCGTTCAACCCAAGCACCTCCGATAAGCCCTTTGCTAAGGCTCTTTTATAGGCATTTTTATTTCCATGTGTTAGTCCTTTGAAACAACAGATTAGGTTCATTTTACGCCAACCACTCAAATGATTGACGTTAGGAGAACCCTACTTCATGCCACATGGAATTCCCCGAATGACATCAGTACTCTGAATGTTATTACCACGGTCTCCCAGATTCAATCCCTGTGCACTGTCCCACATTCCGTTGCCGGCCATGGAAGTAAGTGAAGGGCAGGACAACCTGGTATTAGGCTGAGCCTCACTTTCGGGCTGTGTGGGTGTGACCCTATGTCTGTTCCCAATGTTATTTCCACAGTTGCCCATATTACATCCATACACACTGCCCCGCTTTCCATTGTCAGCCTTAATAACGGGATGGGAGATGGGCATCCTGGTATTGGACTCCTCCTCGCTTTCGGGCTGCATATGGGACATTGTTTGCCTGCTCATCATTTTTTCCCTCACAGGTTTAGCAGCCTCCATCACCCCTACCCTAGTGCTTGCCACCGGCTCTGCCAAAGGAGGAGGCAAATTATCATCAGCAACTTTTGCCACCGGGATACAGATGACCTCAGTGTGATGCTGGAAATGCATACGAGGGATAGGGCCTCCATTTCCTTGTCCCGTACTCCTTTTATCATGTGTGTTCTGTGTTATTTTCTGCACAGGAGTCCATGCGGGACCCTTGGCAGGGCAGCTCTTCCTCTTTTTGGTTGTGGTGAACAGACCCTTGGGATACCCTTATGGCACCCATCGGTGGGGGTACAATCCTGTACTCCTAGTGTATGTTTTTGGGCACCTGTGTGTGGCCCACAGAGCAGGGTATGGGCTGGTGGCAGCTCCATGCTGAATTTGACAGGTGCTCTGAGTATCCTCCATTTTGGGATACCCAGGCCCTGCCATTGGAATATGTTGATTCCTGATAGGAGACAAGATGGGCCCTGTGGCCTCTTGTTTTCTATTGCCTGTTTCCTTGTTTTTTCCAAGGTCCTGGGAAGGCCTGACTCTGTCCGTTCCCCTGACTGGCTGTTGGGTGGAAGTTCCATATATGGTATTGTGGGGAAGTACAGGCCAGATGGGCTGGAGCCTTCCCAATGACTGTATGTTGTGGGTACACCATTGGGGTGGGACCTGGGTGAATGGAGTGTGTGACCAATATACATTTCATGTTATGGGTGTCTGGTTTCTGGTGAAGGACACAATGACTGAGACAGCCCTGCCCGAAACTGGTATGAATGCAGTGTGGAGTGCTGAATGGCTGGGTGCTTGTCCCAATCCACATTCCTTGTTGTGAGTTTAGTTTAGTTTAGTTTGTTTATTTATAGATCGCGTCCGAACCCTCAGGTAGCTGGGCGCATAATCATGTGCACAGCATAGTTACATATCGTTACACGAATACAGGAATAAAAAAGTGTACATACATTTATACAAAATCTGGACAGTTACAAAATACAAAAATACAAAATAATTACAGCGGAAAGTGAGGACCGATTTACAGGTGGTCAGGCTCAGGATTTAAATAGGACATACATTTCTAGATGATGGAGAGAAGAGTCTAGGAATGTGTGTAAGTAAATGGCACAGTGTTTAGGCTGAGATGGAAGGAGAAGAATGGCCTGAATGCACTGTGAGCCTGATTGGCTGCCTGCCTGCTGAATGCCCTCCTGAATGATTGGCTGCCTGGGCCTGGCTCAGCAGTGTGAATGAGAGACAGAACAGTATATCTGGGGACCTCTCCCTTACTGTAATTGTTCCGAAGCTGAAGTCGAAACTTGATGCTAAACCTTGAAGCCCAGCTAGAAGAAGAAGGCTTTGCTGCTTCTTTTCTTCGATTGCAATCCGAAAGCTGTTGTGTCTCCAAGAACTGATCCAATAAAGGACCTGGCTAGGAGACCTCTTCCCGTGCTACGAGGGAACATTGTGCACCAGCTAACCTTCACCAAGGCTCCCTGGAAGTCAGTCTTCGAAAGGTTGCCGACCGGAAACACAGACCGCCGAGGAATCTGAAGTGAAGCGCCAGGACGTTGAGGCCATCGACGACCGCCACCGTCGACCGATGTTCGGCAGACCGCTGTAACTTCGTCGACCAGAGCCACAACACTCCATTGCCTAAGACACTTTGAAATCAAGGACTCCCTTGCTCATCACCGTCGACCACTTTCTCCCACCACCCGAAGACCACAAAGACGCTGACAAAGATCCAAAAGCCAGCCGTGGTCGAGTCCCGATCACTGACGCCAATTACCGATGACCTAACGCCCCCTTGCTGGGCCTGCGTTCTTCATTGACTCTCTGCGGCAACAAACTCTTGTCATCAAGGTGGCCCGCACGGCTCATCTTCGCCTGACGTCCACAACTGATCGTTGATGAGCACTGCAAGGACCGAAGGTGCTGCCTCGATGACACTGTTCACCTTTTCCTCAAGGAATCTCGATGATCCATGGCTCCTGCCTTAAAGGAAGTTCACTCAAGAAGAATCCGTTGACGACCCATCGAAGAACTCTGCTAAACCAGGTACATTGGGGTATTCGAACATTTTTGGAAGGAAACAAGACTCTGCTAAACAATATATGGACTGGGCTTGTCAGTATATCTTATTTACAGGTTGCCCAGGAGGGGGGATCCTCACACAGAAGTGTGTCTTGAGGTAGGGACCCAGTATTCTGCCAATTGCTTAACCCAACTTGTTTTCCGCCCATATCTGAAGTTGGTTCACATTGCTGTTAGACTTGTACGTCATTGCAACTGTCAGCAGTTGGTGCATTTTAAAGGAGTCAAGAGTGTATTGTGGTACCACATAGATTTTGTACATATTTATCAATCTAGTATTGCCTGAGCACAAAGTGTGTTATTATTTGTGTATATATTCTGAACCTTTCTGAACCTTATTTATATAAAGAACTGTCTTATCACTAACATAGTGTGTGGACATTTCTTTGTGGGGGCTTGGGGACTACACTGTACTTAAGAACCAGCCTGCATCACCTCCTGAGAGCTAAGCCTTGATTGCTCGTCCATTGGTACCAACAATAGAGAATATTGGCTGGGGTGCTCTGTGCTTCCACTCTGCCATATAGAGGACAGGAGTACAGATACCGCCCTCCAGTCTTTACACTGTGTCAGTACTATTTCTGGCACCAGTTTTGCCTTGTCTAGATTGGTACTGTACCACTGAAAACGATTTTCTCCATGATTTAGGTATATATCACCAATAGTGTCATATTGCTCCCTTCTTACATTACTAATTATTCTGACACAAATTGGCATATGGTCACTTTCCTCTCTTGTCAATACAGCCATATCTTCCACGAGGCCCAAGGCTTTAAGGTTGCCAAATACATAATCTATCATTGGTGCAGTCTTTCCACTTATACGAGTATATGCTGTATGTGCATCACCAGCACAATGTCCATTAATCATCGTTAGATTATACGTATTGAGCATTTCTGCCCATCTTTTGCCCTGTAGGTTAAGGTCAGTAGCATTATACTCAGCAGACTCATTTAAGTCTGGAAAACAATCCATGTGTCCTCCCATCCTGATGTTGAAATCACCAACGACCCAGATAGGAATACAGTCGTCGAGTTGAGCCAAATGTTCTTTCACTATTGCGACATTACTCTTATTGGCTACTACATTGGGAAGATTGTAAATATTAATAATCGTCATCTCACTGCATCCTGGGAGGTTGCATGGGATTTTGACCAATTGGACCATGGTATTAAGCCCACTAGAGTCAGATATTCTCCATGGGTGCCGAACAGATACCAATAGACCACCTTTAGGTCTTCCTATGGATCCTTTAAATGCCAGAACCTGAGCCATACTTTTATCATCTATCTCGCATAGTTCCGTCATCCAGTTTTCTTGGAGCGCCACCAGGCCAAACAAGTGTATATTTGCCAGCCATCCTTCAGAAGACGAGAGATGGGCAAACCCCCTAGTGTTCCAAGAACACATCAAATTATTGTTATCGGAATGTTTGCGCAAACTAGGCTTTAAACACAGATGGCAGCCATTACCAATAACCATCAGTCCTTTCACCGCTATTATGGTGTTCAGCTTCATTCTGTTCACTGTCACCAGTGATGAGTCTCTGACAATTATCATGGGTTTTCATTCTATTACCGTCTAGTCTTAAATTGTGCAGTTGGTCCTTACTAGTCTCATGGGTTTTCTGTTCTGACCCCATGCTGTATTTAACAGTATTCATATATGTGATCCCACACTTATACCCATAACAAATTAGATCAGCATCATATTTCAGAATATACTCGAGGGTCATATCAGACGCAAACCAAATATAAGTTGTTGTACTATTTGCATCAACTAGTTGGTATACTATCCGGATATCCTTGGTAGTTATACCTCTACTCGGGACAATACTATGTAACACTCTCAATACAGCCACTCTATTTAAAGGTGGGTGCCGTTCATTCTCGCTAATGTGTGAAAAGTGTAGCACTTTGACTCTTTCTACTCGATCATCAATTATATTATTTTCGGGGTTTTTTGTTGTCTCAATACGTCAACATTCCCAGTGTGATAGTTGTGCCTGGTATTATCCTCAACTGCCTCTACCACATCTCCATGGTCCATTCATTTGTGTGCAGGACATATTTCTTACTTCAGTTGTTCTCTCAAAAAGACACTTCATATCTTCCAACACGCCATCTTTGAGGCCTAGACGCACCCATTGTTTTCGCTTTTTCCGAACTTTGTGCTCCGCTACCACATTAGGTATGTTGCCCAACTCACTTGCCTGCTCACCATCATGTACCAACATAAACATTTAATTTTGTATATCATTGGTTGATTGTAATTCACTCAACTCAATCACATCCTTCCGTGATGCACCCTTCATAACTTTCTGTATTGGGCCACTGTCTTTCGTTCTTTCTATTCTTACTCCCTTACAATTCAAATTTTGTTCACTATACACCGGTTCCGATTCAATGGCGGTGAAACCATATCACTTTCATTCACAATGTATGCATTTTGCTTCTTGCTAGGAGCCTTATTATAGTACATCATAGCGTAAACTATTTCCTTTTTTTTCTTTTTTAGGTTTGATCTCTAGGTTTGATCTCTGTTCCCCAACAAATGTCTTCAGTTCTGCCACTACCCCACCTTCTAGACAAGGCTGATGGGTCTCCCTTTCTACCCTATATTCAGCACCCCATGGGGTAACCAGGGAGGTGCAAACAGAGCAGTCTACTGAGTCCAGCACACTCATAGTTCTTTCAACATTATCTATGTCAGTTTCAGTCCCTTCTTCTCTAAGTATTTTTCTTCCTTTGTTAACGCTTTTATGCAATAGGATGGACTGTACATGATTATTTTTTTTTCAAATGTCTCGCATCTTTCAACTACTGAGGTTAGCAAATTTTCAAACACGCCAAACATGGCCGTCGAGGTGATATTACCATTACTCCCAATACTCATGTCTTCTTCACATAATGTAGTCGCGTTACACATCTGGGTGGCTTCATCAAGATGTTATCCCTTTGCGTAATCATTCACATCAACATCCACGGGCAATGGCCCCACACCAATAACTGTTTGGATGTCACAGTTGGTCTCTAACTCACGCGCACACTGAGCACCCAAGTCAGGCAACAGGGTAGATGTCACTATGATCTGAGGCTCAAGGTTCATTATTGCGTTATCAATCACATGCTCCCCATCACATATGGTACTCATATTCCTTGTGTTAATTGGATGGCTTAGGTTGCTAACCCAATTCTCAGCAAAGCCTGACTGTGATGTCATCCTGTGTGGTGTATTTTATAGCATTAGGCTCATAGGTAACAGTATCCTCGTCATTTGCTATAGTCAGCTCACTGTTTGGACCCAAACCAGGCTCAATTGACACATTCTCAGCAATACTAATACCACTACGCATTTGGGTTCAAAACTCTTTCTAATAGCTTAGTACCCACACATGTGATTTGTTTAGAGCTGCCACTATCTCCTGTGCAGCAGATTCTTTCTCAATTGCATCTAAACTGCACTGCTTGATTGTTGGAGAACTTATTCCCTCACGTTTTGAATAAAAGTTAGGTATCTTAGTCAACTAGGAGTCATTTATATCACTGTGCGAAACAATAGTTTTTGGGGTACAGGTCCTGCGGTGATGCAATGGGTAGACACGCGCTGAAGTTCCCACAGGACGCAATGCTGACTCTTTCTTTTCGTGGCCACCTCTATCACCACACACCTCACTCCTTCACTATCGGCCACAGCGATCCCTTCAGACTCCACAGTCACACACCTCTCTGCCATAAAGCACTGTTGCTATGGCAGTACTTAAGTTGGAATGCGCAAACAGACTACTTGAAATCAATGGGGACGAACAGTGAGGGGAATGAGAGCAGAAGGGGGATCAGGGGTGGGTAGAGGAAAACTCAATAGATAGCAAGTGTCAAATAGAACACACTCCCCTAACAGAATATGTAGAGAGAGAAACCAATTCAAATATTAGCAGAGAATAGCGTAGACTCTCCCTACTTCAATATGCAGAACCTTTGCTTTCACAATGACTGAGTCAGTGATTCAGCTATCACAGCATAACGCAACATGCACAGTTAATTTTGCAATTACACACCTTGTGCAGTTGACAGCCAGACAGCCATGCAAAAACTATGGTTACGGCTGCGGCTACCTGACAGCATAAGACCTTCTGTAACACCTCTGTAAGACATGATACAATCACGGTACACAACAGAGTGCCATAAGTACAATAAATGTACAGCAGGACTGCAGACCTCACCCCATCACCCATCAACCAACATACAGTGAACAGTACACTTCTGGTGCACTTCCAGATGAGCACGCGTGCTGATGCGCGGTGCCGGGATTTATTATAGTGCACTTCCTGGTAGGTGGGAGGAGCCAAAGTATAATCTATAATAACAGTACAAAAGCATTATATTAGTAAAAATGTCTGCGGACGTATATCCAAACAGTATAAAAGTCTTTTTTAGATGCAGTTTATATATGATTCCATTTTGTCTCTTTTGCAAATGGCACATCAGTAAACCAGCGTTCCAGCGCAGAGTACACTTCTGTTGCACTTCCAGATTCACGTGCGCCGATGCGTGCGGCCAGGATCTATTAAAGTGCACTTCCTGCTGTGTAGGAGGGGCCAAGCTATAATCTTGGCTCGTTTCCAAATGACAGAGCAGAAAAGCAGCGTTCCAGCCAACTACACACTTCTGGGGCACTTCCGGATGTGCAAGCATTTATTGTTTGCCATATGATCTGATAAATTAAAACCAGCGGTGTGCGAGCAGTGTGTCAGGTGAGAGTCTGAGAGGACATACTGCCCTGAATTGCTCCCATACCTGCTTTTTGCTTCTTGCTGCAGAGCCGATTTGCCACCAGCCTACACACCAGACCAGACCGCAGTCTGCTTTCTATTGTACTGAATTCGCCGCTTCCAGACTACATCTGCACCGCGCATGCGCGGAGCGCTGCATGGTGTGCGAGCAGTGTGTCAGGTGTCCGGAGTCCGGCGGCCAGAGGCACAGAGGCCCTCCACCATATCCGAGCATCTATTTCATCTACTGTGCACTGCCGTCGGCACTGATTGCAGAGCCTCGTGCCACGAGTCATAAGTTAAGGCAAGTAAGGACCGTGAAACCCCTTTGGTCTTGCCTTGGCCCTGCCAATACATCGCCCGCCCTGGGCCATCCTTCCCATCCTTCTCTTCCGTCTCACAGCGGCTCTTCCATACCGCCCTCACTCCACCACCTGTCTCTCGGCTCCCCTCAGCAGGGCCCTTCAGAACCACCGCCATGCAAACTCTGCAGCACACCCTCGGCAGGCAAAACTCTAAAAAAACATTCCCCCCTCCATTAGGCAACAAATAGCTGTTAGCTGCAAGAGCGAAGTTGAGCCCACGCTGCCTAAGGAGCAATAAATCTGCCTCCAAGGTAGACATTGATGGAGGCCGGACATCTCCAGGCCCAGCTCGAATTCCGAGTCACGCCCAGATCAGCCCGGACCCCCCATCACAGCATCTGACGGCCCTGTCCCTAGGTCAGAGCCCAGACTGCTCACAAGCCCCCAGAGAAGGCAAAGAGAGAAGCCCAATCTCAGCGCAGCCGATCTTCAATGAGTTGCCTCAACCTGGGGTACCCACTCCGCTTACCGCATTGGCGAGTGGCGCCCAGCCTGAGCCCAGCGAAGGCTGGACTCGGCTGGAGCCTGTCGGCCGGGATCCCCACGAACATCAGAGGCTACTGAGCCGCCATCAGCCATCAGCAATGGGGGACCATTTAACATGGTCCTAGCTAATCAGGCCAAGTCCGCGAAAAGCGCCTGCTCAGCAATTGAACCTTGGACAACGACACAAATTCATAATAGCCTACAAGGCAGAGTTGAGTTCACTTTATTGAACTCCTATTCTCCACCACTAAAAGCTGCCTCAGACCCTCTGGCGAGGATCAGTTTGTCAGATTCAACAGACTCGGACCAAGAAGAACAAGAAGAAGAACTTTCAGCGGAAGATCGACCAACCATGGCTGAAGCAGTACTCTGCAAAGGCATCGAGGACCAATGTAATTTTTTTTATTTTTTTTATTTATTTATTATTGATATTGTTGAAATAAATCAACTTTTCAATACAAAATATTACATACAATTGATCTTAAAAAGTACATAAGATTAAGATTTAAGAAAGAATTCATTATAATTGATTGAAGTATTAAAATTGATACATTAGGATGATGTACAATTCACATGAACAATAAAAAGAAAAGGAAGTTATTCAATTCAGTTCATATAAAACACGTCTAACTAGAAATACTGAGAATGAGAAGATTCAACATGCCATTCCTGGATAAATGACCGAGAACTCAAGTGAACAGCAACAATTATTTAACAGGTTAAGTTCACTCCATAAAGAAAATTGACAATGGCAATTTGAAGGGAAACATTGGTCGTCAGCAATAATGTGGACCATCTTTGTACTGATTCTAAGTTCCCTAAGTAGCTACAATGCCATGAGAAAAATGTTAAGCGTTTTTGAATTAGCGCGGGGCATAGCGAAAGTATATGCTCTAAGGTTTCTAAGGCTTTAGTATCACCACAAAATCTACAGAAAGAGGCCACCTCCTCACTGCCCTTTCGTTTGGCCAAAAGTTCACGAGTGTGCCATAAGTTCAGGCGCATTCTGAGGATGGCTGAGCGTATTCTCTTACAGGGAAATTCTAAGAGATAAGGTTCAATACATCCCAATCTCTTATGTCGAAATTTTTCAGGGATGGCAGACTTATATTGCAAGCATTTGTTTCGAGTATTAATCCAATCATGGCTGTAAATGAATTTTTTTACTTTGTTTGGATTGGTCAAGAGCAATTTAAGCGACGCATCTGCCTCTACCAAAGTGCGATAAATTGCCCGCAACCACTGTTTGACAAAAGAGTGTTCAGTATGAAAAATATAATTCGACAAAAATTGTAAAATATTGTGCTCACGGTGAGGTAGAAGAGTTTTACGCAATAAGGCACATGCTCTCCACTGATACTGGGCATAGAGAGAAGTGAGACCCAATTCATACCGTATCCAGACTATCGGGATACATTGAGGCAGCTGAAGAATGGCTTTCCAGAATTTGCCTTCGAGTTTATCAAGGACTTTTGGTAGCCATGGTGATTGGGACTCCAAACCATATAGAATACATGGGGTGGCTTTTTTTTTCCAAAAGAGGACAGCTGGTTGCATCGAAAAAGCACCATATCGATGCATTATAATTTTTGTTTGGGAGATAGCCGAATTAAGCTTACACTTAATAGTATCGAGGTGAGCATTAGTCGTGACACTAACATCAAAGACCATTTATGTGATTAATGGACCAAGATGAAAGAGATCTTATTGTGTTACGTGGTCTGTAGACGACAACCTGGGTTTTGGTTGTATTCACATGTAAATCATTGGCCAATATATAGCTATTAAAGCCATCAAGAAGTTTTTGTAGTCCAACTGGAGTTTTGGAAACTAACACCAAGTCGTCGGCATACATTAAAGTTTGAATCTGGCAATTGTTTATCTTGGGGGAGTCCGATGTTATTTCCTCGAAAACCTTTCGCACGTCATACATAAAGTAGTTGAAGATTGCTGACGCAAGAAGGCAGCCTTGTTTAAGGCCACGAGCAGTTGGAATTGCTCTAGATAGACCTTCTAGGTTCAGTCTAATGCGCACTGAGGTTTCCCCATGCAACAACTGAATAATTTGTTGTAGAGTGGGCGGACACTTATCTCTGGTGAGTTTTGCAAAGAGAATCGGACGAGAGATGGCATCAAATGCTGTGTGGCGATCCACAAAAGCAAAATAAAGTGCTTGTTTGGTATTTTGCGCTTGGGATTTAAGAGCGTTAAGACAGAACAAGTTAATATTTGTGCCTAGCCCCGCAAGGAAACCCGTTTGAAACGGGTCTCTTGCATGAGCTACTTTGGTCCAGATGTTAAAGTCCCTCAAAATAAGTTTTGAAAAAAGCTTTCCGGGGGCATCAAGAAGGGCAATGGGTCTGTAATTGCACGGTAAAGTGCGGTCGCCCTTTTTGTGAATAGGTACTATAATAGATGTTTTCCATGAGTTGGGAATCTTGCGAGTCCTGATGATAGACTGAAAGAGATTATTTAATATTTCAGCCCACTTTGTAGGGTTCAATTTGAACATATGGTTACTAAGGCCATCAGGGCCTTTAGCCCGAGAAGAGCTAATATGTCTGATGTATTCTTCAAGTATAAGTGGGGAACAAGCAAGAGACCAGCGCTCGGAATCACTAGGTAGATTGATCAAAGGCACAAACGACGAGTCTGCATATAGGCTAGAATAGTGTTCGATCCATTGGATCTCAGTAACACTAGAGGCCTGTACAGTACCTTGAGATTTATTAGCACATCGGTTGAAAATTGCCCAAGTTTTGGCCGTATTCTTATTTGCTATTAATTTAAGCATGTGTTCACCATCTAGTTGTAAAATGTGTGCACGATGTTGTTTCATCCAATTGTGGAATTTGCTTTTAACGATTCGCAACTGTTGAATGGAGTCAGGCAGATTCATTTTGAGAATCATTCTTTTTTCACAATGATATTCAGTCTTTTTAGCCTTGATTAGAGGATTGAAGGTATGTTTGTGTGGATGAAGCTCCTTACTTACAGGAGTCAAAAGTAAGGAGAAGGTTAGTATACTGTTTTGGATAAATAGAGCTATCATTTGAGATGATTAGACGAGCTAAAGATGACAAGTTACTATTTGACCAACGAAGGCACGTTTTAGCATTATTAACTATTAGGTCGTTCGTATAGTATGACCTTTTGATAGTTAAATAATTCCACTTAATTGTAAGCACTAGTAGATGGTGATCACTATGTACTTGTGGAAATATTTTAAAAGTGCTTATTTGTCCAGTTAAGTTGGTATGTGTATACATATAGTCTATTGTAGTAGATATGGAACCCCTATGCCATGTGGGCTGAGCCGGAATATCGCCTTGAATTTCACCATTGGTCATGTGAAAATGGCGATTTGATATAAAGGAGGTCCATCGCTTAACCTTCTCCATTGTGATTTTTCCTTTAGGATTAATACAGTCCAAGTTAAGATCACCTACGATAAGGGTATCCGTAATATCTTGGGAAAGGAATACCAAATCTAAAAGTCTGGACAAACCTGTATAAAAAGCAGTATCAGTCAACCCTAAAGGATTGCGATAAATATTAATCAATGCAATAGTATGTGCTGGACATGTAATCTTGACAAGTTCGATAAAGGCAGAAACAGAATCCCAGGCTTCAATGGTGAAACCACTGGATATGTTTACTCCTGTCAATAATCCTGATGATGGTCGACCTCTTTGACTCTCAATAGCTGGAAGCAGAACAATCTCATAATTGTTCCATACAGGTGTTTGCAGGAGCCAAGTTTCCTGTAATGCTATTATGTCCATAACAGCTGGAAAGTTAGCAATAGAGGTTTGTAGATGAGAATGACCTCTAGTGTTCCAACTAGCAACATTAATGAGATGGTCTTTAGATGTTTCTAATGGTTATGACATATACGACTCGGCATGACCAATGTTCTGCATCAAAGGGAGGCTTGCGCTAGATTGATTAGATGATTGCTTTACATTAGAGTCCCCATTCATAACTGCTGGGTCTTGTGCTAATAAGAACCCCATCGAAAATAATTGCATTTTTGATTTCCAGATGGTATTTAGAACGATACCCGAAGGTATCCACAAACGCACCACTGAACAAGTATTCTCAGAAATGAATTCAATCTGCTCAATGTCACTCGAGCTTATGTCTTCGAGCTCCACCACTTCAGAGAAGATGTTGAGCACACTACGACGGTTTAAATCGTAGGTGCCAAAGTTTCCTCCTCGACACTTCAAAATTAAAGAATGGCATTTGCGCCGTGCCGAGGGATGAGAAGTGGGTACCGCTGGGGTGTTATTTCGGGAATTGTGACTCACAGAATAAAAAGGATCATTTGGATTAGGTTTAGATAGATCTGAAGCGTGAGATGGAGTGGCATGAGGGCGACTGACAGTACGCAGAGAAGAATGTTGAGTTACTATGGATGTTGGCATAGAACCCGGTAAGAGCCACTGGCTCAGAGACGAATTTGGACCACTCGGTTTTTTAGGAAGCTTGGAAGGGATAGGCTGAGAGCAGGAGGCCAAATATGCATCTACAGCCTCACGTATTTGTTCCGCCGAGATTGTGGTAGAAGAGTCGATGCTCTTTTTGGTGGCGGAAGACAACATTTTGTCACTAACAACTAGATTTGTTTGGCCTTTGCATTTATTTGGAAGTTGGCAAGTGGAGGCTAACTCAAGTTCACGAATCAGAGCATTTAAGGGAGGATGGCTAGAGGACATGGTAGTAATAGACACTGGAGGCAACACTGGGATAATAGACCCAATATTGGACTGTAAAGGGTTCTGACACGGAGGTGGGGCAATTAAAATCAGACTTGGAGAAGACGCTACAATATTAGCCAGAGGTACAGTAGGAAGTCCTAAAATGGATTTAGGATTCTGCAGACCAGAGGTAGGAGGCACTAAAGAAGTGGATATTGCTATCGATTGTGTAGGATCGAGGGTTTGAACTGGTTTACTCGCCAAAGAAGCAATTGTCGCTTGAGTCAGGGGACGAGAATTTGCACTACTAATAGTAGAAGCTGAATCGGGAGCCAGCGTAAGTGAAAGTTGTTTAGACACTGGCGTTTGTATTGAATCTTGAGAAGCTTGTGGAGCGACCAAAGACTCAGATACCGGGATCAAAGTTTGAAAGAAAGTTTTCATGGTTTGCTTCTGTAATGTCAGAGTAAACAGGTTAGAATTTTTCTTGTTTTTTTTCTGGGTATTGTGAGAAATTTTGGAGGTCTTTTTTCTGTTTCTTCTTGCTGGTAATGACGAAATATCATTTCCTGTCTCCGCAGTAATCGCAGAAGACATAGGGGCTGGGTGTGTGCATCATTCACAGAATCACGAGTGGTGACAGGATTCAGCCGTGCTTCAGAAGTAATAATATCCGCAAATGCAGGTATAATCTGCGGAGGTGGAAAATTAGGGGACAGGGGACTTGTAGATCCGATGGTCACAATTGAAATATCGTCATCATGAGCATTGTTAGTTGGACAAGGATCGCGGGGATTTGATAACAGATTATCAGCTAAAGTCTTGAGTAGTACTAAGGTTTCGTGTGCTTCTACTGAATGAGCAGTAACTTTGGCATCTAGACATTCAAATAGTTTAAACAAACTTTGTAGATTTAGCTGCATGGCGGCCAAAGTAATGTCGGATGTTGATAGAGCAACCCTGGCTTCTATTGGGAGGGTAGCTGAAGGGAGATGAGAGTCAACTGGTAATACAGTCCGCACTGGTGATGTTGTTGCAACAAGAGATAAGCTCTTAAATGGCATGTTTGTTTTGTCCACCAGATTAGCTAATGAAGTATTAGATGGATTCTGAGAAGTGAGTTTTCCCACAGCACTTTGAAAAGAAAGTTCCTGTGGGACTTGTATTTGGACTCTGCGAGGAGTCGGATAGACAAAGGAAATTGAAGGGGAACTTGGTGAACACTCCAAACATGAACTAGCTGAAATAAGATTAATTACGCTCTGAGAATCCTGCAGTATTGAATTGTTCGAACCAGAGTGTCTAGCATGTAGTGAGAGTTCAGGCTCGAAACATGGAGAGGACGTCAAAGGTCTATCTAAGTGCCTTGCGCCTCTTTTTTTCGTAGTCATACATGGCAAGGGGGTATGCAACATTGTGTTATCTGAGAGTGGTAGAGCCGCTCTCATAGCGTCACTTTTAGTGTGTTCCTTCGTTATGGGCTCATAAGGAGACAGAGTGTCAAAAACTGGAAGAACTTCACTAATGTGATCAAGGGTTGATGGAAACTTTGTGCAATGGGAGCTACCTAACATAGTAGCAGAAGGAAGATGGACAATCCTACGAGAGAGACAAGGGAGTCGTGCTGCAGGGATTGTCAATCCCTTCTGACGTAAATTTTGAGGCATACCCGAAGTTAATAAATAGGCCATGTAAGACAAATTGGAAATGGCCAACAATTCAAATTTGAAAATTAGATGAAATACAAAACTGAGTTTTTCTTAATGGTACCACAACAATAGACACACAGTGGTTGGATTGGGTGCCTTCAAAGTTCGAATACAGCGCTTGTAAATAGAATACAACAGACGCTTGGTTCTCTTAATTCAAGCAAGAGTTCACAATTTATCCAGCCACAGGGTAAGGAACGCCCGACAGCTTAAGGAGCTGCCAGAGTCCGTCTCTCCCCCCTTACCCTTATGGCAATTGGGGGCTTGTGCAGCTGTTGGAACAAAGTACCTCCAAACTGGAGTACTCACCGCACAAGGACACGGACACAGCCAAACAGCAAAACAGCGTCTCCAGCCCTTACTGCCTCCAGGGCTTAACGCCGCAAGGGTGGTTGTGCCGGCAATTTCTAGCCGAGAACAGTCACGTGATACGTCACATGGACGTGCAGAACCCCGCCTCCTCCAGGAAGCAGGGGGAGCAGCAAGAGCTCGGCTCGCAGTGCTGCAGGAAGCGAAGATGTAGAGATCACGTTGGAACGTTAATACGTTCAAAAGCACAAAGCGCTCCCCACACAGAAAATTAATCACGCCGCTCGGGCGGTTGTTCCGGCTATTTCTGGCCGAGAACAGTCACGTGATATGTCACGTGGACGTGCAGAACCCCGCCTCCTCCAGGAAGCAGGGGGAGCAGCAAGAGCTCGGCTCGCAGTGCTGCAGGAAGCGAAGATGTAGAGATCACGTTGGAACGTTAATACGTTCAAAAGCACAAAGCGCTCCCCACACAGAAAATTAATCACGCCGCTCGGGCGGTTGTTCCGGCTATTTCTGGCCGAGAACAGTCACGTGATATGTCACGTGGACGTGCAGAACCCCGCCTCCTCCAGGAAGCAGGGGGAGCAGCAAGAGCTCGGCTCGCAGTGCTGCAGGAAGCGAAGATGTAGAGATCACGTTGGAACGTTAATACGTTTAAAAGCACAAAGCGCTCCTCACACAGAAAATTAATCACGCCGCTCGGGCGGTTGTGCCGCCTATTTCTGGCCGAGAACAGTCACGTGATACGTCACGTGGACGTGCAGAACCCCGCCTCCTCCAGGAAGCAGGGGGAGCAGCAAGAGCTCGGCTCGCAGTGCTGCAGGAAGCGAAGATGTAGAGATCACGTTGGAACGTTAATACATTCAAAAGCACAAAGCGCTCCTCACACAGAAAATTAATCACGCCGCTCGGGCGGTTGTGCCGGCTATTTCTGGCCGAGAACAGTCACGTGATACGTCACGTGGACGTGCAGAACCCCGCCTCCTCCAGGAAGCAGGGGGAGCAGCAAGAGCTCGGCTCGCAGTGCTGCAGGAAGCGAAGATGTAGAGATCACGTTGGAACGTTAATACGTTCAAAAGCACAAAGCGCTCCTCACACAGAAAATTAATCACGCCGCTCGGGCGGTTGTGCCGGCTATTTCTGGCCGAGAACAGTCACGTGATACGTCACGTGGACGTGCAGAACCCTGCCTCCTCCAGGAAGCAGGGGGAGCAGCAAGAGCTCGGCTCGCAGTGCTGCAGGAAGCGAAGATGTAGAGATCACGTTGGAACGTTAATACGTTCAAAAACACAAAGCGCTCCTCACACAGAAAATTAATCAATGTAATCTTGCTCCCATTGGACACAGCGGGGACAGTGACAAGGAAACCACGACGCCCTACCCAATGAATGCATCTCCGACCAAAAGACAATCCCTCAATCTGCCAACAAAAAAAAAATCTAAAACCAATACGACTAAAGGTGAGGCACTCTCGAGACCTAGAACGATGAACACAAAAGTCAACGTGAAACCACTGAAGACACGAAAGGCAGCAGTAACCCAATTCCAACTGAAAAAACAATGTAAGAGTCGCACCAAACTCTCAGGCGGGCCTAGCCATCTTTCAACACCGCTGATCTCATCGTCACTAAAAGAATATTTTATCAAGCAGCACAAGAGAAAGCTGGAGTGCGACCCAGAACTATCGGACGCAGAGATTTTGGAGGCGATACAGGAGATACCGCCCCGTAAACAAATCCCATAAAACAGACCAAACTGGAGCATCACCCCACCAACACCAGAATACTCCAACGTCGAAAAGTCAAGCTTCACCCAAAACAATAGGAAGACAGGACACAGGAGCCAAGCTCTTCACACCACCAGGATCACCGCCAACAAACCCACCACTTGCAAATCCTGTATCTACAGGAAACCCTAAAATGCCAAAAACAACCCCAAAGCCGAACACAAGCACGGGAGACACCCTTTGTCCAGAGATTGCAGTACCACTATCACAAGAAATCAGATCCACCAAAGGCCACGCCAAAACTGATGGACGCATGGCACGGATTAGTGCACACTCATCACCAAAAACATCAGATGAATCCCAAGCCCTAACGACAGGCGAATTGCCAATAGTTCGCCAGAGAGAGTTGGCCCACCCATCGGGAAAAGTAACGGGCGTCTCCAAAACGCCACAAACATTCCCACAGCAAACCATAAGTCCGGGAGAAACCCCCGCCCAAGACCTCATTACACCCCTCCCTCTACAAGTCACAACGTCTAAAGTTCACACCAAAATAGACAGACGCATGGCATGGACCATTCCACACTTAGCATCAAGAACATCTGGGGACTTCGAGGCCCATAAAACAGGGGAAACATCAATAGACCACCAGGGAGAGGCGTTCTATCCATCGGAAAAAGCATCTCCAGACAGACACTCACTGCATGGGGAGCCATCCTCCACATAAACGCCAGCAAAATCTAGGCGACTGAGCGAAATTCCATCATTTATTCAAAAGGAATCTCCGTAAAAAAAAACAGATCTTCTTTCAATTATGTCTGCAGTAACGATTGCACTAGCACCATTCAGGAAACTCTACGAGTCAATAAACGACTCACTAAAAGACAATACCTCAATGATTTCCTCCATGACCTCTAAGTTGACATTCGTAGAAGGATTTCTGACAGCCTTAGACCTTAAATCTACCGGATACCATACCCACCTAGAATCCAAAATTCGCACGTTAGAAGAAAAGCTAAATAAAAAACACGACCTGTCACAAGGATCGTCATCTCTGACAAAGGCCACCCAAACAACGGAAGTTCCCCAAAATCGCGACCTGGCGCCGATTTTCAGCAAAGCCAACGCGAGGCAATCCACTTCAAACCTTGCGGTAGTGGCGAAGAAGCTCCCGTCAATCAAGCCACAATGTATTGACCTGACAGGGAAAAATAAACAACAGAAGAACGCACAAGCTGAAGCCAAGAAAGCCACTGAGCTAGGTACAAAACAACCTTGTGTCCTACTTGAACTAAGTCGCGCAACTTCTGCCATCGAGCCAGCCCCGATATTAGAGGCCAAAGACAGGACAAGCAGCTGCACAGAGGAGTACACTAATCAAGGCCGATCACCTCGTACGGCAGAAGAATTTAAGCTAAATTCGTGATCTGATGAATCTATCACAACATTTGGAACCCGCAGAACCTCAACCGGCGATCTCAAAGGAAACAACTAGGCCAACATCGAGAAGCCACTGCTCCCAACTTTCACTGTAAAAACTTAAAGCAAAACAACTCCACTCAGATTGAGAATGCCGAACTCCTTGCGGCAGTCGTTCAACTATCCCCCAAGACCCCAGCAAGAGAGTCAACGCCAGAACAAAAAGTTTACACTAAAGCAACTACAACAATTGAAAGTAGAGCTCGAGCTAAAAGTCCTCGGTACATCAAAGATCACTCTTCAGTTCCACACCCACCCAAAACACCCACTTTTAACAAGTACAGAAAAAATGAGGGCAGAAGGTCAGATGGAAAACTAAAAAATACATCAATCTTCAAACTTGAGGAAATCTCAAGTAAAGAAGGATACATCGTACTGAACTGTAGAACAGTCCTAAGCACCATGAAGAAAGTTAGTTCTCTTCGCTACCTTACCTCTGAAGATTTTTCCCTCATTGAACCTTACCACAGGGAGCACAAAGCTAAAGCTTACCTCCACATAAGAAATGAGGCAATTCGTGAAATCCCAAGAGAAGTTACAAAAGACCTACGTCAACTGGGCTTTACTCTCCACGAAATAATGATCACAACAACCCGTCAATCAGAATCTGATTCTAGGAAGAGGACTTCACCTAAAAAGCAAACCGAGATGTCCAAAAAGGAACGTAGAAATAAACCTGTTCACTCGCAAACTAGCCCAACTCGTATGGAAAGTCGCCGCATAAAAACGAGTAAGCACCAAGAACAGTATGAACGGGACAGCCATACCAGGATCGAACAACGAGGGGACGATTGCTATGGCCAGAGCCAAAATACAAGACACGCAAGAACACGATCGACCAGGACAGACTCTACACAAACTGAAAACATTGAGAACAGACACGACAATAAATCCAGGCGAGCAAAGGACTCTCCGATGAAAGAACATGTGAATACAAGCCTGCGGGAAAAAACAACCAAAGGCCCATGGAAATGGCTGACAGATTCTTTTGGCCAAACGAAGAAGAGATAGCAACGACCTCCAAGACCCCTCAGTCTCATCGAGCTTCAGAATTCCACCACGAGAAAGATCAACAAGAAACCAATGATGATGGGATCTTGGATTACCAGGGGGCACAAACATTTAACCCGCCCCAGCGAAGTAAACCTGGGGGCCTATGATATCATATACCTCCAGGAAACATGGCTCACCAACAAACCGACATTAGACGGATTTTTAAACAAACTATCTCCGGCTTCTAGAGCCCTCATAGGTAGGCCCTCATCAGGTCTTTTAACAGCGACCCGTATAGGGTCGGGCCTGACTATCAGAACAAAAATAACAGAGGCATATGGAATACTCGCAATTTCAGTAGAATGGCTAAACCCCGACTCAAACCGTACTGGAGGAACCGCCGCCAATTTGGCCATAGTCAACCTATATTGGAACCCCCAAAAAACATCAACCAAGGCCTTCTGTAAGTCTGTGGCAAATACCATCGACACGATCTACATAGACCATGACATTGATAAGATCATTATTTGCGGTGACCTGAATGCCAAATACGAAAACATAGATGCAATAAGTACAACCATGGAGGCAGCCACCTCCGCGGACGAATGAGGTCAGGCATGGATGAAACTGATGAACTCAAGAAATCTACACAACGTCTCTGAGGTCATAGTTCATACCCTGCAGCTTCCCACATGGGAAAGACAGGAGTCCTCAGCCACGCTGGACTACATCTTCATAACCCAGCACTAATCCCATACATATCCTCCTTTAAAGTCCTGAAAACAGTTGAAAGTGACCACAACCTCCTGACAATGTCCTGGGGGGAGGCAGGACCGGAGAAAAGAACCTATCCCGTTGCAGTGGAACCAAACAGGCAGCAAAACAGGCTCCGCCTAACTGCTGACAACATCAAAACAATAAAAGAAATTCTGAGTGCAGCACCTATAGAAGCACCCAAGCCGCAGAACGCCAAGAGACCGGACTACCTACCTCTACTCGAACCGTATCGAGTCAACTTTGCTGGAAGCAAGCAAAAGCCCCAGGAGACGAAGCACACCTATGACACCCAGGTGGTATCCCAACACCGCCAATTGAGAAACCTAAAGAGAAAGGCACAGACCCAACAATCTGACGTCTCATGGGCCATGTACCTGAAGGCAGCCAAAACCTACAAGTCATGGATGAAACACCACAGACTGACCATGTATCAGAATGATGCAGAAACAATGCTAAAGATTATGGCCTCAAAAAAATCTAGAGACTTTTGGAATCTTATAAAAAGCACAAAGGGTCACAGTATAGTCCCGATATCAAACTCCGTCTCAGAATCGGACTGGATCACCTTCTTTACAGACCTATACAGGGTGCCATTTCCCCAGTCAACATCTCCCAAACACCTTACCCAGGAGCCATGGGTATTGCCGACTGAGAAAAGTGACACCACGAGAGCTACAAATGAGGAATCCTGGATATCATTGGCCGACGAAAGTGGCATCATAAGAGCCATAATCAAACTTAAGTCCCCCTGTGTGCCAGGTCCAGATGGCCTCATGAACATCAACCTGGAAGAACATCCATCGGAATGGGCAGCGGTGATCAGCCAAATCTTCAGGCAGTGCAAAAAATCTAGACAAATTCCGACATCATGGACCGAGGCTGTCCTAGTTCCAATCTACAAAAAGGGCTGTAGAGAGAATCTAGAAAACTACAGACCCATCGCACTACTGGACATTATCGGAAAAATCTTTGCAAGCCTACTGCTAGCTCATTTTCAGAAATGGGCCAGAAGTTCCCCCAGTGCCGATCGATACAGACAGGTTTTCTGAAGGGGGCGAGCACAGCGGTCAACCTGCTACTCTTGAACATCATAAAATCTAAAGTAAAGGCAGGCACTCCATGGGTGTACCTGGCCCTAGTGGACCTCTCGCAGGCCTTCTATAAGGTCGATCGCAGCAAACTCTGGTCGAAACTAAAAAATTGTGAATGCCCTAAAAAATTGGGAATGCCCGCCGGCTGTACTGGCACCGATAATCGCACTACACACAAAAACCTCACTCCGTGTTCGCCTTAATCACAAGGGCCTGCTATCAGACAGCATCCACACGGCGAGAGGAGTTAAGCAGGGATTCCCCCTTGCGCCAGCATTGTTCATCTCGTTTCTCTGAGATTTCCAAAATTCAGAAAAAAAAACATCCGATCCTTTCCACCAAAAGTTGGCCAGATGGGTGTCTCGAGACTATGGTACGCGGATGACCTGATTTATCTGGACCAGACCAAAATTGGACTCCAGCGGCAACTCACCAACCTGACAGTATATATGAAAGACAACAATCTTGAAATAAACAAATCCAAAACCAAGATCCTCCTTCTCTCTAAACTGGCCAACAGCAAAGAAGGGCTAAACAAGGATGGCCACAACTGGCACCTAGACAAGGTAAACATTGAAGTGGTCAAAGAGTACAAGTACTTAGGTATTTGGATCGATAATACACCCAAAGATACAACAATGCAAAAATGTCTATGGTGCAAAATAAGAAATCTCGCCGCACAGACAAGAGATGTAGACAAAAAATTAGGCACATTTTCTCTCTCCCCGGCTATACAATTTTACAAATCAAAAGTCATCTCGACCATAACATATGAAATTAACGCCTCTTTAACCATACCTACCTCCATCTGGTTACAGCTAGAAGGATACTTTTGGAAATCGGTCCTTGGCCTTCTGAAATCAACCTCTATGACTGCAGTCCGGCGCGAACTGGGTCTACTTTCACTAGCGGCAGTGGTGGAAAGAGCACCATGGAACTGTATAGGAAGATCCTACAAACAGACACTCTTCCAGTGTACCGACTAATTGCGGCAGAAATCGAAAGTGGAACTTGTAAACCCTTGAACAACTGGGTAAAAAGCCTTCAAGGCAAACTAAAATATCTTGCCTGCACTGAAGAACAACTGATTCTAACCCAGTAAGAGTGTCAACAAAGATCGAACTCCAAGACTGGATCAACACAAATGAAAAGCTTTAAAAAATAAATTACTGCAACACCTGCCGCCAGTATATAACAAGCTAAAACAACCAATAAAGTATTGTGAAAAATTCCCAAACAAAAGGCTGCGAAAGCTCTTTATGAGAGCCAGGCTAAATCAGCTTCATACTAGGGAAGTCTTAACCATCAGACGACTGGCACCATCTAGCATCTGCCGCCTCTGTAACAACCACGATCAACCGGAAACAATAAGGCACCTCCTCACGACCTGCCCACAACTGACTAAGGAAAGAGAAGCCTACATCTCACCACTTATATTCGACTCGCTGGTCATAGAGGAAGCAACGATTTGGTGTCAGTTAATATCTGGAGAATCCTCAAGATGGACCATGGCAGCCGCAAAACTTTTAGATGCAGCACTAAAGAAAATCAACATCCCGGCAGTAGTACCAGATCTCACATAACCCACGAACCGCCAAATCAATCTGCTACTCTGCGTCTTTTCTTCACATAAGTGGTGAGGTGACTAACAAGAAAGCCAAAATGTCTAAGAAAAACAAGAAACTTGTAAAAAACCTTTATAAAAAAATGGTTTAAAAGCAAGAATAAAAAAAAAACATTCAAACCAGCATATTTCTTTATTTATTCTATGGACAAAAATGAATTTTTTAAAAGACACAAGGCCAGACAGGACAAACATGGAACAGGGTTATTCAATAGCCATGTGAACTCCATGTTTAGCATAACAACAAATTGTTGCTCCTGTGACTGCTTCTTACCCAACATATATGTTATGTTCATTTTGAAGAACTTTAATACTATTTTTCCTCGAGCTTTTACAGTCTCCATGCTGCCAATCCACAATGTGATTGACCCGTAATGCATGATTGACAGTAGAGAGAACCAGGAAGAAAGACCTACTTTTCCGTTTTTAAAAATGAATACAGACAGGATGCAGATTGGTTTCCGACCGTATTTATGTGTAAAAATCTGTCAAAACAGTTAACAGGGAGCCTTAATCATATTCCTTAAATGCTTAGGAATTATGTGAGGACCTGGCAACACCTCTTTCCTAGAGATGTATAGAGAGGTTGACACAGAAGAGAAGCAAAAGATTCCTGTACAACTCCAGAACTCGGAAGACCAGGCTGTTTTAGCGGCCAAGTGACTCGGAGAGTCTATGGACAGCAATGTAGTCAGTCGGGTCTACCGGGAGTAAATAGTCCTGGACACCAGGATAGACCCTGCTTGCATCCATGGGGAAAGAGAAGTATAATCGTAAATCATGGACCACCCTTTGAAGAATCCAGGAAAATGTTACACGTACAAAGTGCAGTGATGCAGGGACTGCCAGAGGTTATCATTGGTACCGACTGCACAATGCTTGGTAAACTGGATTGAAAAAGTCAAAAGTCGTGTCAAGGAATAGAAAGCAACAACTTAGACAACCAAACTGAGACAAGGAATGGTAAGTAATTACTTAACCAACTGTGGTGTGGATTTCATCATGCTCTGCACAGGCTGGAAACCAGAGACGTTGCTAGGTAGGGTTTGGGGGGCTATAGCCTAGTCTTTTGGTTGTAGCCCGAGATAGAAGTTCAAGGGCTACAACCAAAACGCTAGCTAGCTCCAAGTCCCAACAGTCCCGAAATTAGCCTACTCACAGATCTTGTACAAACCTAGCAGCACCCTTGCTGGAAACAAGTAGTCCCTTAATAAAGTTTTGCCTTTGCTAAATGCAAACCTTTTTTTCAACAATACAGCCAAGACATAGCTCTCAACTCACCCACTTTTGGCCACTATCACTTTCCTTGTACTCAGTTCAGAGTCACACATGAACTTTAGTAGGTGCTCATCTGCCTAAACCAAAACCTCTGATTTCACCTGCACTGCCCAGACACGAGATTTAGAGGGATGCAAGCAACATGTAGGCCCAGTGGACACAACATTACAAGGAAATGAAAGAATGCATGTCCACAGGAATGGGGGGGATTCTGAAATAATCCTCCTTTCAGTTTAAAATATATCCAACAATAAACATTTATGATTTTTAAGTTAATAGATGCCTCTGGTGGAGAATGGGGGAAATGGTCATCTTCTAAAACATTTGTTTTTAAATAATTAGGCAAGAAAGAGCGGGGGTGACCATAAAAGATGATTATTACCCTGCTTGGTCCTGTTACAATCCGTTCCAAGAGATGAAAGACCAGCATTACTTTGTTTTCAGCTGTCCTCTGCCACGCATGGAGACAATGTCACGTGCCGCCTCAGGGTGCGAACAGCAGGGCGGAGGAGGAACAACAACACAAACATGGGATTGCCTTTTCAACATAAAGGGTGAAAGGTTTAGGGAAGAGGTAGGACGGTCTCCTGGTGGTGCTGGGGGAGAGATACAAAGTGGGGCTCGTGCACCAATTGCGAAAGAACCAAATGGCCACTTCCCCTCCCCTCTCCTTGGAGTTTCGCCATCACAATAGACCAAAGGCTTCTCATACTGATGGGATCATCAACCCTCCCATCAAAGCTTCATCACCCTCACAATAACTGTTCCATATCACATGTCTTTAATGGTGTAAAAATAAACCACGTTTGATTGTCCCGACGTGTGATTTGAAACAATAATGGTTTTATTTGTCAACATAATTCACAATCACCTTGAGTTAACAACCAATCATCAAAAAGTCTCCCAACTAATTTAAGGTCACACTATAGCAGTATTCGTCACAGTAAACCTTATTTTGCATTTCTGCGACGAGGTTCTTCTTGATTTTGTATAGATATGCAACCAAATAGTTCTGTCTACACAGACGAGGAAATGCAACTATTACTAACTAACTCTTCTAGAAGCAGGACAAAGAAACACGTTCTGGATTTTCCCTCTGCGGCTCCTCTTCCTCCTCCCCTCCCCCTCTCTGGCAGTGAAATTCAATCTGAATTTCCAGTCGGAGGTCTGCTGCCATGGTAACGACTTGCAGTCTGCCAGTACCCGCCACCTCTTGCAGTTGGCATCTGATTACGTATGCGTACAGGCAGCGCATTCCACGCAGACAGACGTGCGGGGATGGAGGGGGGGGGGGGGCGGTTAATGAAAGCGGACACCATGTGCCGAGAGAGGGCCCTCATGGTAAATCCTTACTCCTTAAGAAGAGACAAACATGACTCTGGCATATTTTTCCCCCAGACACAATGAGATACAGACCCCTATTCTATTGCCTACCCACCATAACTCCCGTTCTCAGTAAAAATCCTTTGCATATGCTGTTTTAGGCACGCGCCATTTCTGGCAAAAGTTGTAGGTGGCCTGTATGTTTTTGATGTGTTGCATTTTGGCAGAAACTTTTAGTGGCAAATTAATGGTTTGCGTGGAACAGGGCAGCACAAAACTGCACACTATGCATCAGAACAAAGTTATTTGTAACAGATATTTTGGGCAAGGGTCAGAGGGATCGCTGCACATCACCGCTGCTGTTTCCGGATTCACCTCAATGGGCGCAACTTCAATACAGGAATGGGTTGTCCATACCCCTCAACCTAGTCGGTCTCCAGGGCAGGTGAAATCAGATGTTGATGGGTGAGAGCTCATTGAAGTACGTGTAGGGCATGGGGCTAGGCTTGAAGGTGGGTTGAGTTCAGGGTAACGCCATTGCACGTTCTAATGCTCACAAGGCCCAGTATCGTCTGTCTCTATCTCTCGTAGTATTTGATTTCCCTCCCATGTTCCTTTCGTGCTGCCCTGTGGGTGCTTTGAAACAAACATTACTTGATTTTTAAGCGCCTTACAAATGCACAATAAATAAATTGAATGGGGTGGTTTGAGGGTTATGGTTGCGTCATTCATGCCCATGAAGATCAGCGACCAAACTGGATCACCCTTCCCATCTTTACCATTTTTGTAATGGGCCGGTCTCAGAACGATGCTGGTTTTACATGGTGCTGTTCAGAAACTGCAGGTGTCTGTGCAACGGGGCAGTTGCAGATTCTTTACCCAACTTGGCCGTGTGGCATTCTATGCGGGTGCATGTTTTGTGGTGTCACAAGACATATCGGGAAAGAATTGTGGCAAATGAAATCCTATGTTGGCCTAGGAAAGGTCAGTGCATGTGGTCTGCGGTCCTGTGGAGTCAGGTGTGATAAATCGGAAGGATATTTTTAAACCAGGAGAATATGCCCCCCACAATTACAGAGGCCAGAAAGAGTAGAGCCTTGACAGCTGGCCCTTTGTGCAGGTCATCTATTCTGAACGCAATTCTTCAGTGTCAGAGATTGGTTTCGATGTGTGTAAATGTCGCAATTGTTAATGGGCCTTAATTCCAAAGAATATCCTACTAGCAGCTTTCCAGGGGCCTGTGTAATCCCTCTCCCTGATTCCAGATGTTTTACGGGGAATCTGCAAAGCATCCTGGGGAGAGAGATCTGTCCAGGAAGTGAGATTTGGATAGCCGTGTTGTCATGCAGCTGGAGCAATTGGCTGGTGAATCACCACCCAAGGGAAGTCTTTGTCTAACGGATTTCTTTTGTCACGTGGTGGAGGGAGCAGCGGCATATGCCTGTTGGGGGGAGGAAGGGGGGTGGGAAGGAGCTCCCTCCCCCATTGTCTCATGTGAAATGGCCCCAGAAGAACATTCATGAAGGAGACATTGCGAAGATGGTCACTCATCCGGAAGGCCATGAATATAACGCACATTAATTCAAGAGGATACATGCTGAAATGGGCGTGTTGCGCTATATAAGAAATAAACCAAATGGAGTAAAGTGACCTCTGGGAGATTTTTTAAAAAGCACGAACAATCTGAATTAGTTGCACACCCCACTTTGCTGGAGGATGATTTGCGAATTAAATAAATATGTAGATTTGGAAATCATGTGGTTTTGAAGACAAGACATTAACAGACTGCGCAAGTGATGCTCTTGGCTGAAAATGGTCAGAAGATCCCAAGTGTAGATGTTCTGAGCAGAAGGAGGGGGCGAACGGTAAACCCCCTTGGCCCCTCTCGAAGCTTCCAATCGATTAATAAGCGAGATGGATGTATTTGGGGGAAACAAAGACGTTTGGTTGTCCCAGTGGTTGCATTACAGAGTGAAAGACAACACCACCTTGTCATTTCCGGGTGAGTTGTTATGTAAAACATTTAAGTGCTAACAAAACCAGTAGGGGACGTAGAGTGTAAAACATGTAACTGTGAAACCTGAAACATGCAATTGTTCACCCCAGCCTGGGGTCCAACTCCGTTGGAGACGGTGCGCGGTACAAATACCTTAACATTGAACATTTAACAAACATTTCCATTCATGGACAGGTGATGTATTAACAAAGAGTTTGACTGCGACGTGTAAACTTGCAGTGTACTAATGGACATCAGGAAAATATTGACCATTGATGGCCTGGCGTGTTGATGGACAACACGCAAACGTTGCCTGTTATAAATATATCAGCATATATTTTAAGAGCATCGAAAAGGTGGCTACCCAACGCATAAGCATGTAGTGGCTGCAACACCTGCACTCACAGAAACACAGTTCAAGCAAATCATCTAAATTGTTCTTTTTCACATATCTATTTCTATGCCCTGCTTGCCTCTTGTCTCTTCCTATCGTGCACACATTATTTTAGTTCAACTAATAACCTTGCTCAACAACAGGGGCTTTATCATAGAAAACGTGTTTGTTATTGTAAAATTGGCTGCTATGCCAAGCTTTGTGACCAGGGTTTGGGGACAGTGTAAATTGATGTTGCAGACAAGGCTTTGTGGCGGCTTCCATGTGTGACCAGTACGCGAGCCAACAAAGGGCGATTCTCTTTTCCATCAAGACACTCTACGTGCAAATGAGGGAATCCTACTTTCCCAAGCATATGTGCTCTTATGGGAAACGTGCCACGGTGCCAGAGGCGTTGCTTAGGGGGGGGGGGGGACTGAGGGGACTATAGCCCCATGTCTTTTGGTTGTAGCCCCAGATAGAAGCTCAGGGGCTACAGCCAAAAGGCTAGCTAGTCCCGAGTCCCAACAGCCTCAACATTAGCATAGCCCCCGGATCTCCTCCAGATCTAGCAACACCCCTGGTGGTAGCGCTCCTTCCTCCGGAGAATGGACTGTAGACTACACTGAGATGTCCTTTTATTTATTTATTGATTTATTTATAGTATTTTTAAAGCGCGCAGCAGCCCACAGGCATCGTGGCGCTGTTACAAAGAGTGAGTTGCAATAGCATGGTGAGGCATAGTTGCTGGTTATATGGAAAAAGGGAGCAGTTTACACATAGTAGTAAGAAGTTGTAGGTACAGTATAGAAAGGGTGCATACTTGGTTACATTGATGATTACAGTGCATACTTAGTTACATTTGTCGGCGGTCATAGCTGTGTCAATTAAATAATGTGGTTTTAAGGACTTTGCAGAAGGTGGAGAGGGAGGTTCCAGCACGGAGTGCAGTGGGGAGGGCATTCCAGAGTTTGGGTGCTTGATATGGAAGGCCTATACCTCCAGCTTTCTCTCTTTTTACTGAGGGTATGTGTAGTAGGTTGGTGTAGGGTGTCCTTCTTGGACGTGTGGAGGTTTCTCGTTTGATGATATCGGAGAGATAGGGGGGGCAGTGAGGCTAAGGCATTTATGGGTTAAGGTTAGAGTTTTGAACGTCATCCTCTCACTGAAGCCTACCAATTGCAAAGGTGAAATTTGCCCAGCGCGATTAATAAAAGATGCAGCCAGAGAACTATCTACGTTCATTGCCAAATTGATCAATGCATCTTTTGCCTCAGGTTCCATCCCCTCCAACCTTAAACAGTCTTGGGTACTCCCACTCCTCAAGAAACAGACATTCGACCCCCTCATCCCCACTAACTACCGCCCCATTACCACAGTACCCTTTCTACTCAAAATTCTGGATAAAGCTGCCTAATACCCAATTCAGAGACACCTAGAGGCACATAAACTCTTGGGGGACAGACAATCCGGCTTCCGCCCTCTATACGGAACGGAAACTGCCCTAATTGATTTAAATTCCCAAATTGATGAGCTGAGAGACAAAGGGAGAACAGGACTCCTGCTCTTACTTGATCTCTCAGCTGCATTCGATTTAGTGGATCATAAGGTCCTCTGCAGACACCTTGATACTGCTGCTCCCTTCTCCTCTGAGGCCATCAGATGGATTGAATCATTCCTGAGCGAGAGAATTATTTATTTATTTTATTTTTATTTTATTACATTTGTTATACGCCCAGACCCGGGGGTATCACAGCGTAGTTACAGACAATGGGATAATGCAATCTTAGAATGAACATAGAGGTGTAAAGGTATAACAATCAAAAATGTACAATAATAGGAATCAATAATATACACTAATATACAAAGCAGTCAGGTAAAATAGTTGATTGGAGGGGATTAGTGCACTGGTTCAGTTAGAACTTGTTGAAGAGCCAAGTCTTCAAAAGGCTTTTGAATTTGGGGAATGAGGTTTCATTCATAATGTGGGTAGGTAGCGCATTCCAATGTCTGGGGGCCAGTGTTTTGAAGCTGCTGCCCCCTGCTTTCTCTCTTTTGTATCTGGGGGTTTCAAGGAATGCGTTTTTGTTGGACCTGAGGAGTCTGGTCTGGGGCTTCATCATGACTGTGTTGTTGAGGTATTTGGGCGCTTTGTTAGCCCTGCATTTGTGGGTGATGCTCAGGGTTTTAAATAGAATTCTGGCTTGTATGGGGAGCCAGTGGTGGTCTCTTCTGGTGTTGGATATATGTTCAGATTTTTTGATGCCTAGAGCTGCTCTGAGGGCTTTGTTTTGCATGAGTTGAAGTTTAGCTATGTTGGCTTTGGAGGTGCCAAGGAATAGGATATTACAATAGTCTAGCTTAGACAGTATGAGTGCTCTGGCTAGAGTAACACAGTTGTTGGTAGAGAGGAATTTACGGCTGAGGGAGATGAGTTTAGAGGTGTAGGAAGTGGATGAGGCTAATGTGTTTACTTGTTTAGACATGGATAGTGTGGCATCTAAGTACACGCCGAGGGTCTTGACTTGTTTAAGAACAGGGATTATGGTTCCATCGATGGTGAATGATTTAAAGGCGGGCTCAAGGGTGTTGATTTTGCTGGAGGAGCCTAGTATGAGGAGCTCGGTTTTGTCGTCGTTGAGACAGAGGCTGTTGTTAGCCATCCAGTTTTGGATGAGTGAGTAGATTTGGTTAACCAGGAGGGAGTCTTGTTCATGGTTGCCTGAGAGAGGAATGAGGATTTGGGTGTCATCGGCGAAGTTAGTATAGATGACACCCAGGGCATCCAAGGCTGCAAATAATAGCTTGGTGTAGGCATTATACAGAGTGGGGGATAGGCAGGAGCCTTGCGGCACACCTGCAGGGACAGACACTGGGTCTGCTGATTCTTTGCCGATGGATACTCTGGAAGTCCTGTCAGCCAAGAAGGATTTGATCCAGTTGGTAGCGTTCTGAGCTAGGTTGAAGTTGTTTGCTAGAGTGTTACAGAGTTTGTCGTGGTCAAACAGATCGAAGGCCGCTGAGAGGTCCAAGAGCATCAGAAGGCAGAGTTTACCTGCTTCTCTGGTGGCATCCATTTGGATCTTCAGATCAAGGAGGGCTGTCTGTGTGCTATGGTTGGGACGGGAACCTGACTGGCGGTCTCCTAGTAGGTGATGTTGTTCCAAGTGGTTCTGAATTTGGCAGTAGGCTATTTTGTCGATTATTTTTAGGAGAAATGGGACCGTTGTAATGGGTCGGTAGTTAGTGGGTATTGTTGGGTCCAGGGAAGGTTTTTTTAGAAGTGGTGTCACCCAAGCTTTTTTGATACTGGTGGGGACTGTGTTTGTGAGGAAGGAGGCGTTAATTAATTCAGTGATGATAGGTGTGAGAGTGGGGGCGCATAGTTTCACTAGATGGGATGGGAATTGGTCTTCCTTGCAGTTGGAGGCTTTGAGTTTCATTATAGTGTCGAAAACTTCTTTGTTAGTCACTGGTGAGAATTGGAATGGGGGACCAGTAGTGGCGTTTGAGATGGTCGTTGATATGGTGGGTGGAGTTTTGTCAGCTAGGAGTGTTTTTTTACTATCGATTTTATTTTGTAGTAGGAGGATTTTGGATGAGAGTGCGTTTTGAATGGTGGTGCACCAGTCTTTGCTAGCGTTTGAAGGTGCTGAGATTTGATAGGGGTTTTCGAGCTCTCTAAGAATGGTAAAGAGTTCTTTGCTGTCTGAGGACGCGTTAGCAATGCGGAGGTTGAAGGCATTGGCTTTTTGAGTGATTATTGCTGATTTGTAAGTTTTGTTGGCTTCAGCGAAGGCTGATGCTGATTCCGGGGTGTTGTTTTTCTTATGGAGGTGTTCAAGTGATCTTTTAGTGCGTCTTAAGGCTATAAGTTCTTCATTAAACCAAAAGCAGGAGCGTTTATCAGGTCTACGGGTTTTAGTGGTGATGGGTGCAAGTAGGTCGATAGTTTGGGTGAGGCATTGTTGGTATTGTTCTGCTAGATAGGTGGGGTTGTTGGTGCCTAGAACCATATGGGCAAAGGAGGCACTCAGGGCTGGAGTGAGTTTGTTGGAAGAGAGCTTTTTGATATTTCTAGTCTCAAATGTTTCTGGTTTTTTAGGGGTGATGTGTTCGGTACTGGCATTGTCTATGGTGAAGTTAATTGCATAGTGGTTATGAGAGTATTCTCCCCCTCAGCAGCTGCAGACCCTACCCCTATCTTCAGTGGCGTTCCCCAAGGGTCCTGTGTCTCTCCAACGCTATACAACATCTTCACCAAACCCTTGTTCGATGATTTGGACCATCTAGGTGTCATCTACACTAATTATGCAGATGACACACAGATTCTCCTCCCGCTTTCTGGGGATCATAGCAAGGACTCAAAGCTGGTGAACAGGGTATATCTTATCATCCAGGCCTGGATGGCCACTCACGGCCTGTGCCTGAACGATGATAAGACGTAGTTAATAATCTTGGGCTCACACGCCAACATCGAAAAACTATGCCAGGAATTTTCCTCATTCAATATCGACGGGAACTCTATCAAAGTCTCCAAGGAAGTAAAACCCCTTGGTTTTTACCTGGACTCCTCTTTATCCTTTGATAAGCAGTTAAAATCCTTGGCTTCCACCACAGCCCACACCTGCAAGCTGATAAGAGCTGGCAAGCCTTTCCCCCTCCAACGACAGCTGCTTGATCCTGGCCAGAGCCCTCATACTATCCAGAATTGACTACTGTAATGCCCTGTACACTGGTGCCAACAAAATTACTATCCGAAGGCTCCAAACATTAAAAAATAATGCCTTAAGAGCAGCACTTAGCATAAACAAAAGAACCCATATCTCCTTTTATTAGACGCCAACATAAATGACTGTCTACTAGTAACAAAATTCAGCTTAAGACGGTATCACTGACCCACAAAGCACTAAACAATGCGGCCCCTACCTACCTAACAGACAAACTTCACAGAAGAATCTGTCTTAGACCCACCAGAGCTGGCAATGCCAACTGCCTGGCCATACCCAGATATAGGCTTACCACAATTGGTGGCAACAGTTTCCCTGTGAAGGCTGCCAAATTATGGAACTCACTGCCACTAGATACTAGAGCAGACCAACCCTACCTACACTTCAGAAAAAATGCTATCAAACACATCATCTCGACGGACATCTAGTCTCCTACCCTTCGGCCCATACCGTATCTGACCAACTTACTCCCATTCACCTTACTCTCCCAGTCATAAGCTGTGACACCTGTAAATTGTATATCTGCACACTACATATTTGGTGTAAATATCTATGACTTTATATTGTATAACTCGTATATTTTGTAATTAAGCAAGCCATTATTTTGCATACTCTGTATATTTTTTTAATTATGTAAACCTTTATTTTATATACTCTATATATTTCGCAACATTGTAAGCCTTGCAACTTCCTATTGTTGCGCCCGGTTACCCACGGGGCTGGTGCGCATAAAAAGTGAATAAACAAACAAACAAACAACAAACAAACCGGAAGCCAATGAGCATCTCTTCTGGCTTGGGTGATATGGTCCCTTTTAGGGATATTGAGGGCCGCTCTGAGCGCATTGTTCTGCACTGTCTGTAAACGGATAAGGTTTTTTCGGAGGTGCCTACTAGGAGGGCATTACAATAGTGGAGCTTGGCGCCAATGGTAGCTCTAGCTATTGAGAGGCAGTTCTGTTTGGTTAGGTAAGGTTTAACTGCGCTTTTTAGCTTGGTGGTGTGTGCGGAGGCGGAGGCAATAGCGTTGACCAGGTTGTTCATCGATAGAGTGGCGTCTAAGTGGACTCCTAGGGTCTATGCGGATGTGGATACTGGGATGGTTGTGTTTTCAATCGAGAAGTTAACATATTGAGGGGGACGTTTGTTCAAGATTTCTTGTGGGCGCATGATGTTGATCTCGGTTTTGTCCCCATTGAAACATAGACCGTTTATGGCCATCCACGCCTGAATGGTGGAGTAGATTTCGAAGAGGGCTGCTGAGTCTTGGTCGTAGGAGCCAGTGAGAGGGAGGAGGACTTGGGTGTCATCGGCGTAGTTTGTATACACTCTGCCGAGGGAGTCAAGTTTGTCAAAGAGGGGTTTGGTGAACAGGTTGTAGAGTGTGGGGGGAGTGCAGGAACCCTGTGGAACACCACAGTGAATGGTGGTCGGGGTGGCGTTAGCTGTGTCAGAGAATACTTTCATAGCTCTTCCTTCTAAGAAAGAAGTGATCCATGAGGTAGCGTGGTCGGAGAAGTGAGCTGCATTAGAGATGTGGGAGGTGAGGGTTTTATGATCTACAAGGTCAAATGCGGCAGATAGGTCGAGTAGGAGTAGAGGGCTTGTTTACCGGTGTCCATTTTTTTGGTGATTTGGTTCTTTAAGTCCAGGAGGGCCGATTCTGTGCCATGGCCTTTGCGGAACCCTGATTGCCTTATTCCTAGGATTGAGTGGGTTTGAGTTGAGGAGGAAGGGGACAGTAGTTATGGGACTGTAGTTGCTGGGGGCGGATGGGTCTAGGGAGGGTTTCTTGAGTAGAGGACGTACCCAAGCTTCCTTGAGGGTAGCAGGGACGATGCCTGAGGCGAATGATACATTAATGAAAGCTGTGATAATTGGGACTAAGGTGTCAGCACTTTCTTTAATGATGCTAGGTGGGCAGATGTCACCTTTGCATGTGGAGGGTTTGATGTGCTGTAGGTGTACAGTGATTTATGCCTCAGAAACATTTCTGAAGGTGAAGAGGGGAGGGGTAGGCTTATGTGTGGTGCAGGTGGATGGTCAGCTGTGTCTGAGCTGGGCAGAAGGGAGTGTTGCGTACAAATTTTATCTTGGAGAAGAGAGATTTTTTTAAAAAGAGCTTCTTGGATGCTGTTACACCATGCTTGGTCTTTGGTTATTTCGTCGGGGCCTGCAGAAGGAAGGGTGAGGTCTTTGAAGATGGTGAATAATTCCCTAGATTTAGAGTTAGCCTTGGATATGCGGGAATTAATGTTGTTGGATTTGGCGGTGAATATTGCTTTTTTATATATTGACGAGGTTCTTATAAAGTCCCCTTTGGTGGTCTCACAAGGGTTGGCTTGCCATTTGGAGAGGGCAGTCCGCTTGTTAGTGCGGAGAGCCATGAGATCCTTAGAGAACCAAGAGTTGGTTTTCATGGATTTGTTTTCTTTTTTGGCTTCAAAGGGGGCAATGGTGTTGATGGCTGTGGTAAGGGTGCACGAGTAGATGTCAGCCAGAACCTTAGGGTCATTGGAAAATGGTGGTTTGAGTTCATTGGTGTCTAGGAGGTGCCAAAGATTGTCTGCCGTGAGTTTTTTGGAGCGTCTAACCATGGCCGGGGGTGCATAGGAGAGTGTTTTGGTGGCAGTTTTATTAGGGATGGATAGTTGGATGCAGTTGTGATCTATCCATGGGTAGGCAAGATTTGAAGTTATGGATGTGGAGCAGTTGTGGTCTGCCACCGAGTCCAGGGTGCGTCCCTTCGCATGAGTAGGGTCCGTGATGTTTTGTAAGTAACCTAGATTTTTGAGGTCTCTAGCAAGAGTTGCAGCGGCCTTGTCTTTTGGGTCAGAGAGGCCTAGGTTTAGGTCACCGAGTAGGAGAGATCTGGGTTCCTTGGGTTCTTCGGGCGTGTCCGCTATTGTTCTCTCTCAGTGGGGCAGAGGTGGAATGTACAGATTTACTCTGTCAGGATGTATCATTTAGAACTTAAACACATGCAGAAGAGACTTTGCTGTATGAAGTTACACTGCTGCAACCTTGCCCCACGGATTTACAGCAGCATCTGATGGCCCCTGTGAGGCGGGGTGCAGCCCTTCCTCTGGTAGGCCAGAGAAGGGAGATCCTGTGGGACCCCTCAATGCCCCCTACAAAAGCCAGAAGAGGGTTTGGAGAGCAGGATGCCTGAATTGCCATACAGTCCCCATTGAAAGATCGCCCAATTCTTCTACTCAACGCGCCACTCACGTCTCTGCCCCACCCCACAAAAGGTGTATGTTCATGTGGCTTGTAAAAAGACATCATGTTATATGGCTTTTATACTGCATACATCACCACCAGAGTGGTCTTAAACACGGGAGGAATTGGGCCGGAACAAGACAGAGCTGACATTTCAATTACTAGCAAAGACATGTTTGATCAATTGGTGGTCATTCTTATGTTCCCAAAAACACTTTGTTTTTAAACAAAGCAGCCAGCATTCTATATTCAGAGCATGCAAATCATTCCACACTTAGCTCTGCCCACCCAGTCCCACCCACACAACTGACAATCCGATCCCAGTCCCGACCACACCACTGACTATCTGCCCCCCCCTCCTGGCCGCCCGCAAATGCAAATGTGGGGTGGGTGAGTTCCTCCAAATACATTTTGTCCATTTCCATCACTGGTCTTACAGCATCACTCCTTGATGACGTGGAAGCAAATTGTAACCTTTCTGATTATGCAAACCAGACCCTGGTCTATGGAATCAAATGGAAACGGGGAAGAAGGACAGAGCAAAAGAGGGGCAGTTGGGGAACAACATATCAGACATAAATCACAACAAAAAAGGGGGGATAGATAACATAAGATGGGTGATAGTGATTACTAGGATGCATGTGTATCTGTAGGTTTATAGGCCAGAAATAAAACTGATCAAGAGAAGGATTGAGAGTTGTCCTTTTAGACATCCCACTATATGACAACAGTTAATAGATCAATGCGCTGTTGTTGTAAGTTTAAAATCAGGTTATGGAGGCTTGATGGCCTTGAGATGTGTTTGGGAGTTCCTATGAGTTGCACGGTCTTCAAAACCAGATATTCATATCCATCTCCCTTACAACCACAGCTCAAGGGCTCTGGTAATGCGTAGCCCACAAACAGAGGTTTCAGAACCGAAGGATTGGATGTTTGCAGAAATGAAGGATAGGGATCACAGAAGGGAAACTTGACAAATAACCTTGCCCACCAGCAGCCATATTAGGATAGCCTGCGGTAGAGGAGAGAGAGTTAGCGTCACAGTAGTATATACTGCAAATTGATTTGACTGTTAACCTTTGCGATAGGAGGACGATTACCTTAAACTCGCTATTATCTATTAAAGGCAGTATATTCTGATTCTAAGTGTAAAAATCAATTGAGCTGGAAATAAGCTTAAATCTGAGCATTACTAAGGAAACTGAGTATAAAAGCATATAGCCTGTAAAGTAGTCAAAGCCAGTGCAAACATGTAGTGCAGTAAATCCCCGCTAAACAGTACAGATATTTTGGATTAGAAATTGGTTAATGATGTAAAGTATGGAACTGCAGGCATGATAAAATGGCTCGCAGAGTTCCTTACATCCTCACATTTGCCCAAAGAAAGGATCCATATGCTGTTAAACTATGCTTGGAGCATTTCTAATGAAGTAATCCATTGTCTGCTCTGGTTGCCACAATGGGAGTTCAAGGGTGATAAGTGCAACGATGAAGGCCAGTGGTTGGCTTAACATCTAGTTAAAGGCTGGTGTTCCTTTTACCCCAGACTGCACGCACATGAAGATAGGAAAATGTAAATGGTTTTTGCTGATGAGTAAATTAGACTTAAAGGGCGTACAGGCAAGTCACCAAATATTTTATTGAAAACTGAAGTTCCTTTACAACAGTCTTGGATTTCACGATCACTGTACCAATGGTTTTCCCACAAGTTACAAGAAAACCGCACCCTAAACATTGTATGGGGCATGACTCTCTCGAATTTTTCCTGACCCCAGACGTATAATGCAGTAATCTTCTTCCTAGTTATTATTCAAATTACCCTCAATGAAATTGACAGCACAATAGTTCCCAAATGCAACCAATATTCAATGGAGCCCAATGGCTCTGAGGTCCCGAGTCTACCATGTCGTTATCATAAAGTAGAGAGGATTCGTTTGCATTCGGCACTCTTTTCTACATTCACTGCACTTAGCAAATTAGTCAAAGGGCCTCATCACGAGTTGGGCTGTAGCCCTTACATGCAGTGGCAACAGTATTACCGCCACATTTTATAGGCCTGGCCCTATCACGAGCTTGGGGCTAAATGGGCTGTTTTACCTCCAGCTTTTTTCTGGAGGTGAAAATCCCATTTGGCACCCTGTATTACCGCCAGCTGTATTAGCGCATGGTATCAGCACCGAAAATGCCCCATTGAATCCAATGGGGATTTACCATTAATGCCCAAACCATGCTCCAGCGGTAATACTGCTAACTCTATTCCAGTTGGGCGGTATTACAGCCGGGATACCACCCAACTAGTGTTGAGGCCCAAGTACAAGTTAACAAGATATTAATATTATTATTATAATTGGTTATTTATAATGTGCTTAAGGTTTCCAAGCGCGGACCCTGTGTTGCTCTGCGTCGTCATTGCTTTCAAGGCGAGCGTGTTGCCCCTGAGCTGTCCTCCCGAGTTAGATGCAAGAATACAGCGTGGCCTTAAGCCATTCTAGGTGGATGTTCTGGAAAAGTTGGAGGACACCTGACTGAAGCAATGAAACATTGTCTTCTTGCTCCTAACCTCATTGCTCAGCTGACCTCGTCCGATCAGTCTCAGAGTTTGAGGAAGTGGGCCCTGGAATAGCTGGGGACCTATGACCTTCTCTCACGTCCGGAGCAATTTGGTGCACAGGGTGATATTCTCAGGTGGTTAAAAGGCCACCATAATTTCCTGTTCACCAGTTCACCCTCTGATCCTCTTCCTTCACAACCCCAACAGCTCTCACATCATGACAGCAGCAGGAACGCATGGAAACCCACAGTCAAATAAGGGTACATGTCCTCTGTACCTGGGCAGGTGTAGCCCTCAAACTGTATCTAGGCCAGATATATGGTAACCTCCTCATCCTTTTCACTTTTACATGGATTAGGATTCTCCTAGGACCGATATGGTTAATGGTGATTTGTTACAGCTCAAAGTATTATCCCATGTGCATCTTATACTAGTTAGCCCCACCAGCTCTGCTGCACTTCACTCATATGATGTCATAGTGTATTTTGCTATGCACTCTGTCAACTGCCAAACCTCCTTTTCGTGACCGTGATGTTCTCTCCCCCACTTTTCTCTTGAACTCAGATACTGGATTAGAATGACATTTCCAGACTCATTCTACCTTTTTTTTTAATCAATCTTCCCTTCCCTTCCCTTCCCTTCCCTTCCCTTCCCTTCCCTTCCCTTCCCTTCCCTTCCCTTCCCTTCCCTTCCCTTCCCTTCCCTTCCCTTCCCTTCCCTTCCCTTCCCTTCCCTTCCCTTTCTAGTCATGATATTTAATTTAGTCAAGTAGCTTAGTTGTGAACAGCTCCTGTCACACCCCGCCCCCACCCCACTATGCCTTCTGGCCCACTTCCCTTTAACCCCCCCAAGTCAGGACCTAGAATGCAGCCTTTAGGCATAGCTGTGAATATCCACTCTATATTTACCCTTTATGCCATCTTACCATCTACTTGACTTCCCTCCCCAGTCAGGATTTGAATGTGGCTTTCAGACTTAGCTGTGAACGCCCCCTGTCTTTTCCACACCTGCGTCTCTGACCTTCCTCTCCCTCTCCCTCCATAGTCAGGAACCAGATTGCAATATCTGGGTTTAGCTGTGGAGTTCATTGGCCATGTATCTCCTTTCTCCACTCATCCCTCATGCTGTGACGTGATCTTGATTGAAATACAGTGAATAATGAACCTCCAAATGTTCAACAGTACTCCTTCCCCGGCAGAATCTAAGATGTAGTTATGAACTATTGGAAAGATATTTTCAATAGGAAAGTGTCGATCACTCCTTCCCTGTCTAAATGTTTCAGCAGAACAGAATGGCCTTTCAAGCTCGCAAAATGTAGCTTGAAGGGAATGAAGAATTCCATCTAGGGATTCTATTGTTAAGAAGTCATAGATCAAGACTGCAGAGCTGACAGGCGCTGGAATACAGCTTTGTGCGAGAACAAGGCAAGGGAGGGGAACAGGGGAGAACAAAACAACGATCTTACTGGGCCCAGTGATATTGAGAACACGCAAGTTCATGGGAGAGGGGAAAAGTGCATGGAAGGGGGAGAAGTGGAAAGTGTGGAGCAAAGGAGAAACAGATAAATAATAATAAATAAATAAATAATAAAGGCAACAAACAGTGGTAGTGCAGCCAGCAAGTGGCAAGTGCTGAGTTTAAGGCAGCAGACACGGTAGGTCTGATAAGTGAAGGAAGAAAAAGGGGGGACTGTATGGGTACAGATACAGACCCCAGTGCAAGGGGTGGCCCGGATGCAGTGTGGGAGGGTGGCAGGGTGAGCAGATACTTGGGTCCGGAAGACAGAGGGTGTCCAGGAGCACGGTGCCAAGAGAGAACAGATCAGCAGGGAAGAGGGGAAGCAAAGGCAGAAGCAAAGAGGAAGGTCTTGAGGTGCTTCCGGAACCGGAGATGGTTGTCCTCGGGTTCTAGAGTGGCAGGGAAGCTGTTCCATAGGGAGGCCCCAGCCGAAGACATCATGAGATACATTTACTAGAGAAAGTAAAGGAAGACGATCGTAGAAACTGTTGTGCATATTTGTTAGGGGTTATGAGTATTTCAGTTTAAAATGTTGATTTTGTTTGACTAGAAACATAGAATGATAGTAATAATCTAGCTGTTTATCAGACCCTAAAAACAAGCGATTGACATCAATCAGCAGTTGAGAAAAAACATAAGCAAAATAGGATTCTTAGATTGTCAATAATAAAACATCAGGACAGCAAGAATCGATAAAATTATAAATGAAGGAATAAAGATAATATTATTGTGTTGTCTTGAAAATTGGTTGAAGAATTGTTTTTGGGAAATGGGCGGCGAGTGATGGTGCTTGCCCAAACTGATTGTTTTGATATCATTAATTAACATAACAGCAGAATAAAAGGTCTGTAAGTATTCGACACTCTTCTTTTACATGTATCCAAAACACTACCTAGTTACACGCCTAAGATTAGGAAATATCATGCTGAATGGGTAAGAGGCACGGCTGACAAAATGTTCACGCCTTGGCCTCAAGAGGGTTCCCTATCAAGAACTATATTGCAACACATGACAACATACTTGAATGCTGCGTACACAGGGAAGAAGTTACAAAAAAGGTTCCCTATTTTAGAGCTATGGAAAATGCATCAGAGCGAGAGAGAAGAACCACCTGAATGGGAGTGGATGCTTAATAAGCATAAAGGCGAGGCCGTAGTGCCCTCTGCTTCTCTTTCTCTTTCTGAAGACAAGAGTACAGATACTGATGAACAGGGATTCTATCCTTTAAAGGAGTTAAAAGCAGCAACGGCGTATATTAATGCAATACATGAACCCCCTGCTTATAGCAGTGAAGATAGTACAGAAGAAAGTAAGATTAAAGAACGCAAATATATGTCCAGACGTTGTAAAAGTGAGGAGCATAACAAGAGAAGGGATAGATTAATAGAGATAGAGGAAGAGACCAAGAGACAAAAAGAAGAGAAAGACAAAGCCAGTGAAGTGACAATTTTACAGAATGAATGGATGCAAGGACAAATATTACTCAAATTAGAAGAAAGAAAGGACTACTGGCCACCAGGGGGTGCACAGATGTCCACTTCCTCTGTGTAAACTCTGTCCTCGACGGTCCAACAAGTGGTCTGGGCCCCCACTTTTTGACCCCTGCACTCTAATATTTTGACTGGAGTGGGTATACGAATATACCCTCCCTCACAGGGAAAAGACCCAGAGAAAATCAGATGCGGATTCGCCCCAAAATCCGCCAAAAAAGTTGTGTGCCCTCGCCTCGGCTGACACGACGTAGAAGAAGCTAAACTGAAAGTGGCGTGTCCGCTGAATACGCCCTTGCTTGTATGGGCGCCTGGACGACACATACCACATGCAGTTGCGGTCTCGTCGCACCTCCCCATACCGCTTGGCGCCGTTGCCCGCCCGAACTCTGGAACATCGAGCGGAATGCTCATTAGCGGGCGATCTGACCTTGTGCTGCCCACGAACACAGAGCAGGTACGTGGCAATCCCCACACGCAGCCGACACACGGAAACCAAATCCCCCGTCCCGGCGCCGCACAGGGCAGGCTCACGCAGTCCTCTCCTGACAACACAAATCTGAGAGGTGCTTAGCTCCTGACACGTGAAAAGTAGCCCTTCCTCAAGTGGAACGTTGTGATCCTTTAGTACTGTTTTTCCTGCATTAGGTTCAGGAGATGGATTTTGCATGAATGGGAACAAATGCGCTACACTGAGCTCATACAGGAGCTGGAAAGCAGGAATTTAGGTACGGTATCCATTAGTACCTGGCGCATGAATGACAACATCTCTGGAGACACCTGCTGGCCCCCCCACCCAGTGGCCTTCAGACTCCAACGTGTGCATTAATTCAGACCTGGTACACAAATAGCGACACCAAGTAAGGGGCAATGAGACAGACACTTGCTAGCGGAGCACAAAAGGAGTTTGGCAACTGAGAGGCTGCGTTCAATGAACATATACTCTGGCATGACACAGGCTATACCGCCCTCCTAAAGACCACAGATACACGCAACGGCGCAGATCATAGTACCCAGTGGCAAATGCTCCTCCTGCCGTGGTAGAGGAGACTAGCAGTCTTTACAGACACATATAGAGTGGAAGAGAAAAGCTCTGGGCACAATCCTGGAACCATTCTGGACTCATCCAATCACAATTTTGACTTTCCTTCATGGCAATGCAAGCTAAGAAACATCGAATATAGCCGGGCAGGGAGAGTTGCGCACAAGGAAAGAACGAAGCGTCTGAAACCCCATGACTCGGACCCCTAGCGCTCCTAGCAGTGTTATCAGCAAACTCGTCCATGCGCACATGGTGTACCCAAGGCACGCAAACAAGGGTGGCTCAGTGCTAATCCACGCAGTCGCATCACTGCTATTGAGGTTATGAGTAAGGACTATTTGCATACCCTTGAGAAACTGGACAAGGTAATACTTTAAGTAATCAAAAAGCAAAACTGGGGGGGATATTCCGAGAGGATTGACCCTACGACATCCCCCAAAGGGGGTCTGCCTGCAGGAAGACGCGATATCAGAACGATGCCTGGAAAACCCCATAGACTGTCAGATAAAAGAGGTATCTCACGAACCATAACAGACGAATAAAGGACCACATCAGGAATGGAATGAACCTTCATACGTGACAGGGAATACAACCCAACGGCAATAAGGGGAATAAATAGCACCTCTACGCCCTGCGGATTACTCAGGACGACGCAATTCCAGTGTATACTTCAGTGGCCGTCTGGTGGAGACCACTGGGAGTACTGCCCAGAGGGTTGGGCCCCCGAACACAGGGCGTGTGCCCTCCTCCGTAACCAGGGATAGTTCTACCCTTGGTTAAGAGGCCCCAGGTGCACGGATCCGTCCTTCGACGAGGCCAAATTCGAGTGGTATCCACCTATCTAACGAGACAGATACATTTGGACCCTCAGGAGGTTGACTTGCCTCCCCCTGTCTTCACTACTAGCTCCCCCTTGATCAGACCATCACTGTCAGCCCAGGTCCAGTAACGAGTTTGGGCCTACGAGGGGTTGGGCCCTCACAGTGTAAGGCGTGTGCCCTCCTCGGAACTCCACTTGGACTCAGAGAAGCGATCAAGACCCACCCCTCCAAGGAAGGCGCAACTAGAGTCTCAAGGCAGCGGAGAACTGGAGGAAGCTGAGGCGTATCGGAAGTCTCAAGCCGCTGAGAAAGCACCAGTAAAAGAACAGACACCTTACAATCCACTGCTTCTAATATGAACAGCACATGGACATGCATAAAAAACTAGCTAAGTACTCCTATACCTCATGCAACTCTGAAACAGTCTCACACACGCGTAATCAAAGATGGTGGCGTCCGGAACGGAAGCAGCTGCAGCAAAAGCTGATGTAGCAGCACTCCTAGGCGTGATGAAAAGCATGAGGGCCGATATTGGGGGTAAGATTGATAGGATTACGAATAGAATTGACAAACTTGAAGAATGACTCAACGGGGTGGAGCACAATCAAACTTCCCTCGATTCGTTGGAGTCTGAAATGGACCAGAGGCTAGCAGACATGGAAGCCCCGGAAGAAAAATTTCGCTTGAAACTGGATGGTTTGGATAATTGCAAAAGGCGCAGCAATCTACGGATCTTCGGCATACCAAATCGAGAATGGGAAACAGAGCAGGACTTGAAAAGAACTCTCCATGTGCTTCTAAAAATCCTATTCAAGGACGACACGGGTGATGAACCCAAGGTTGATCGGATACACAGGGCAGGGGGAGCACCAGGTGGCCCAAAGAGAGTTCTGGTGAGGCTTCATAACTATGTTGATAGAGCCAGGATCCTCGACAAGGCTAAGAACACCCCTCAACTCCTTCTTGATACAGCGAGAATTATGATCTACCAAGATTTGTCCTCACTCACCCTTGCCATGTGGAGAATGTGCATGCCCCTGACCAAGTGGCTTAAAGAAAAGGGCGTCTGGTATGGGTGGGGATACCCGTTCTCTCTCACATTTGAATGTGAGGGAAACAATGTGCGACTGCGAACTGAAAAGGACATAAAGACCTGCACAGTGGATTTGATGGGCAACCAGGTCAATGAACAAAACACAGAGGAGGGTCGGCGAGGGAACCGATAATGGCTTATCCGAGGTCCAAGACGACAGAAAATCCCGGGATCCAGAAAATATACGAGGGTGAATGCCTCCCCGAATGTAGAAAACTGATGCAGAGCGACACCAAATGGCATTGTGGATAGAAACACTGGCCCTGAGGGCAGCTCATGACCGGAGTGGGTAGGCCTGCTGGGGATCCCAGAGAACTAAAACTGACACATAAAGCTTCATATCCACCAACGAGGGTGCTATGCAGAGGTGGTTGGATTGCACAGTAGATGCTCCGAAGGTATTGTGTACGTGCTGAGATCAGGCCTGGCCCAGATGCTTAAGTTCAGACGTAGTGGGGGAAGGCCACCTCTGAAATGATATGAAGGTTTAACTTGATCTTGTGTTGGGGAGGGGGGCCGTTAAGGGGGCTCAAGGTTTGTTGTGGTGTTTAAGGATGGGGCCGTGGGTTGCATGATCCACACTGGTGGTCTGGGACTGGCAAGGTGACGATAAGCCTGCTAGGTCGGACGCCGTGGATGGGAGGGGGGAAGGGGAAGGGGTCAGGGGAAAGAGGCTGGGCAGAGTTAATAATGTTTCAAATAGTGCCTAAGGTAGCAGAGAAATCATTAAACGAGAGCCGTATATGGCCTCCGTACAGACGGACAGACGGAGAAGGGACTATGGCAGTACTGTCCTTGGTGGATATACCCGGGCTGCTCAAGGTTGGCACACTCAACGTGAAAGGCCTAAACTCCCCCAATAAGAGATCCCTAGTTTGTAGGGAGTTCAGGAGAGCACACCTAGATGTGCTCTTCCTTCAAGAAACTAAGTACAGAAGGGGGGGAAGAACGCAGGGTCCTGTACTCCAGGGTGGGCTCTGAACATTGGAGCTCTGGTCCACTGAGAAAGGCCGGTGGAGGCATACTGATCAGGAAAGGACTCAATCTTGAGATCATTAAGACTTGGGCAGACGTCGAAGGGAGAGCCATAGTAGTAGTTGGCAGGACGCACACCACCACCTTTACCCTTGCTACACTCTTTGCCCTCAATGCCAGCCAGCCCCGCTTCCTGAACCACATAGTTCCTAATATAATGTTGGAGGAGGCAGGTCATGTTATCCTAGGTGGGGACTTTAATTTGTGGGCACACCCTGTTTTGGACAGAGGGGCTGGTAACTTATAACCAGGCCCACCGCTTGAGGTTGGCCACACGGATGAGATGGGAATGATGCAAGTGTATGGTTTACAAGATGCTTGGCGCAGCTCTCACCTCAATGAAAAAGGTTTCACGTTTTATTCGGCCCCACATTCGACATTTACCAGGATTGACTACATGGGCGTAGGACATGGGGTGTCAGGGGGGACAAATCCCCCCCACAATTTTAAGTGGGGGGGATGTAATGTCATGTATCCCTCCCACAATATGTGTTTGGTGTGTCGTTCAGGGATCTGTTTTTGAAGTGGGGGGAGGGACTGTTTACTATGTAAGCTGCCCTCTCCCCCATGGCCCCCAAAGAATGGGGGCAATACCCTGGGGGCAGATGGGTGATCATCTGCCCCCAGGGAAGGGGGAAAACAAAATATATATATATTTTTTAAAACGTAGTTTTGGGTGGGGTGGGTGCCACTAGCCACCAGGGATTTTTGCAAGGGGTGGCCCTCTCCTCCCACCCTAAGTGGATGGGGGCACCTTATGTAGCCTTCCCTGGGGCAGATTTCTGCCCCTAGGAAGGGGTAAATGAGACGCCCCCATCCATTTGGGGTGGGGGGAGGCCACTGAAAATATTGGCAGAGCCACCCCCCCAAGCCTGGGGCAGTACATTTTGCCCCCCCGGGGAGCAGATGGCCACACACATGTACCCATCTGCCCCTAGGAAAGGGGCAAAACAAAAACAAAAGAAATTATAACTTATGTTGGGTGGGTATGGGGGGCCACTGAACCACCATGGATGTTTTTAGTGGAAAGAGGGGTGGCCCTCTCCCCCCCACCCCAAATGGATGGGGGGGCATCTCATGTAGCCCTCCCTGGGGGCAGATTGCTAGCACAATCTGCCCCTAGGAAAGAGGCAAAACAAAAACAAAAATAAAAAAATGATAACTTGTTTTGGGTGGGTTTGGGGGTCACTAAACCACCATGGATGTTTTTAGTGAAAAGGGGGGTGCCCACGGGGGTCCTCTTTTCGGAAATGCATGGGGTTCTCTGTTTTCCTTGGTGGTTCGACACCCTAGGCCCGAATCTGTTGGTTGTCTCCCCAAACCCTTTGGGGGTTACCAGTGGTTTAGCCTTTTCCCTTTGTGCCCAGGTAGGTGCACACACACATGTGAGGTACCATTTATGTCATGACACCTGTGGGAACGCGGGAAGGTAGGACATGTGGTGTTGGTGGCGCACCTACCTGGGCACAAAGGGAAAAGGCTAAACCACTGGTAACCCCCAAAGGGTTTGGGGAGACAACCAACAGATTTGGGCCTAGGGTGTCGAAGCCACGAAGGAAAACGGGGTACCCCATGCATTTCTGAAAAGAATACACCTGTGGGAATCCACAGAGGTCTGACTTGCGTGAATCGCCCCAGACTTTATGACCCACAATCCCAAACAAAGTGAAAATTGTGTTATTTCCACTAAATTTCATACTTTGTCAGGAATTGTGGGTCATAAATCATGGGGCGATACGCGCAAGTCAGACCTTTGTGGATTCCCACGGATGTCTCCTTTTCAGAAATGCATGGGGTTCCGTGTTTTCCTTTGTGGCTTCGACACCCTAGGCCTAAATCGGTAGGTTGTTTACATGAGTAAAATTCCTGAAAATCTGCTGTGCGAAAAGACTTGGGGTTACCAGTGTTTTAGGCTTTTCCCTTTGCACCCAGTTAGGTGCACCCACACATGTGAGGTACCATTTTCATCGGGAAACCTGTGGCAATGCGGGAAGGTAGGCCATGTGTTGTTGGCTGCGTGTTTGGGTGGGTGACCAAAATGAAATGTGGTGAAATTGTGTTTTTTTCTGTCATTTTCTCGATTTCCCCCCAAACGATGGAATCTTTCTCTACATAGTTGTTGCCTGACCTGCACAAATCACCCCTTCCTAAACTTGTAATATTGTCTACTTTACAGAAATGTATGCCTTTCTGGCTTCCCATTCAGCTTTCCTACCCTTTTCTTCCATTCCGTCCGTGTATGTCCTATTGGACAAAAAATGCCAAAATCTCCCACCTCTCACAAAATGGCTGATTAGCATATCAAAATATGTATTTTTGGTTTCCACTCAATCTGTTCTTGAAAGCCTGGAAAATGGCGAATCCAGCACAGCAAACCATTTGTTCCTAGCTCTTACAAGGAAAACACCACAGGCTTCTTTGTACAACATTTTATTGGCTCCTTTTTGGTTATTCCCCCCCCCCCCAACAAACTAGAATTCCTGGGTGGCGTTACGACCGCCTACATGTGGGAAAAAACTTTGGCCGAGATATCTCATGTAACAAAGAAGTTACAAGGGATTGAATGGCGACATACTGAAAATCACCAAAAAAGGCCTTGGCACTGGGGGGAAATACCCATGGCAGTTAAGGGGTTAAGACGGTAAAGCCCCAGAGGAGATATCATTTGTAAGGTAGCTCAGTTAGTTAATTCTCCAAATGCAGATTGTTCACAGGGATATGTAACACCTGTCTTCAGCACCTGGCTTAATCTTCCGGTGGGATAATAGTCAGAGTGAATGTATTCAGCTTCTGATGCAACACAGCATTTTCCAGGTCAATTGGTTCAGAAAAAGTGTTGGAAAACACTATTACTGTCGCTTTTTCTAATTGCCCAGATTTTCGTGCATTTTCTGGGTGGAGTTCGGGAGCCGAGTGGACACACCAGGACCCCATGTATTTCCCGCTCCACCAGACAAATGTGGCCTTACTGCCAGCATGGATTCTCATGCTGGAAATAAGGAAAGGGATTCCTCTGGGATCTGCTTGGAAATGAAACCTGGTAAAAGCGGGCGGAGTCCAGAGGAAGCCATTGTCAATTCCGCCAGCAATCGCTAATTGCGCAAGGTATTTACACTCTTCCAAAGTGGAAAAGCAATGTGATTTAACCTGCCTTTTACGCTAAAATCTTCCATTTTGTGGCGGAAAAGTAAAAACATGCGCCAATGAAAGTGGTCCACTCCATGCAGTTTACTTTGCGTCTTGATGCTTGGGGGTTTCGCGTGATGCTACACATGTAATAAATAAATAAATACATTTAACATGACCCAGATAAATGCCAATTCGTGATCAGAATGAGTGAGCATGGCATATCGCTGGTAAGAGGGTGTCCTGTGCTTCTTGAGTGCGTTGGAAATGCCCTTAATTGCCATCTCGCGTTAAGCAGGTGCTTAAACCCATCAGTGTGGATTTGCCAATAATAAGTCGACAGAGGTATTTCAAATGGCCAATTTCACTCTTTGGGTGACATTGTCAAAGTGGGAGAATGTTGCCCAGCATGTGCCACTTTCTCTGCAAAGTGAATTGTGCCCACCCTGAGGAAGAAGTGTGAAAAACCCACAAGGGCACTGTGCCCTGCTCTTTCTGTGTGTGTCGTCCCCACAGGGTGACAGATGCCGACTCAGCCATGAGTAAGTCTCAGGTTGCAAGCCTGTGCCTTAGTTGATGTGGCAAAGGATTCCAGACTTCTGAGGCTGATAACATTAGTAGCATTGAGTTACATGCCACCTGACAGGTATGTGTGATAAAGTTGCAAAGCAGAGCTGTTAGTGGGCTAAAGCAGGAGGCAATGCCTGCCCACCCTCAAAGGGTACGTACAACCAAAAGTAATAGGCCCCTTCTCCCATCATGGCTGTAGAGGCCAGGCTCCAAACCAGGGCAAGAATGCCCTCCAATCATCTATGCCTACGAGTAGGGTACCCCCTCGTGCTCCAGGAACCCTGTTGAGCAACCTCTGTGCTTTCCAGGTGATGCTAACATTATTTAAAACCAGACGTCTAACAGGTAATCACTTAATTGCAGCTGGAAATTAGCTCCTGGCGTGATCAAAATGTCTTAACCAAGTGTGACATCATCCCCTTCATTTATAAGCAAAATGTGTGTTCTCGCGTTTCTTCATCCACTGAATTACTGTTAGAAACAAAGGCAAGAGTTGTGTCTCTTGTGAAGGCATTAGGAAGGCAGTTGCCAGCCTCTGGCATAATATGACATGTTCTTCCAATATTGGCTAGCTGTTGCCCTCTTATGGCCAGGTAGAACCATCATGGCAGTGATTGGCAAATGCCTTTCCCCTGCAGACAGAAAAGCGGAAATAAGAGGCCAATTCAAGACACGGAACAAATAGAAGTTAAGACAGACTGCAGCTGCCATTGCTGTGTTAGGGAGAATATGTTGAGTGTTCAAGCAAGGAGGTATGTATTAAGCAAGCAAGCAAGCAGTGAGAAAAGGGAGAGGCAAAGAAAGGCCAGAGGGGCTCTTTGAATAATGTAACAGGGCAGAGGACCCATGCTCTGCCGTCCTAGTAACATATGAGAGAATCAAATAGATCAGGCTTTGCAGCAAATTTTAAACGATAAAGGAATAGAGTCCAGCTCTGCATTCAGAATAACAAAGGCAAAGACAGGCTTGGCTCTGAAGCCAGCATGAGATGGAATAAGAGGGACCAGACTCATCGTGAGAGACTGGCCCGGCCCTCGCAGGGGCGCTAGGGGGCAGCCCACATAGCGGGCTGCCCCTCTGGCCACCACCCTGGGTCCACATCCACCCCACCTACTAGGCATCCCCTGGGTCCGACACATCCGGCCGCGGACCTGGGGAGTGCTTATAAGGGGGTGGGCTTGTGATCGCTCATCCTCCTTGTTTGCTGTACCCACCCCCCCGGAGGACAGTCAAAGCACCAACATCACACACCTGGTCCCTCTACTCCCATAACAGGGCTTACTCAGAGGTACAAACAAGATTTCCTCTTTCTTTGAAACACCCATCTTTCCATTCCAAGAGACACACACGTCTCTTTGCCCCACACAAAAAAAGTAGCAACTTGCAGTTGGTAGAAAAGGCGTCAACTCCTTTATTTGGCAGGAGTCCACTTACAGGTGATCTGCCTCTTAACGGGCTGGCTTCCTAGCTGTGGCCGAATGGAAGTAATTGTTATTTCCTCTCTCTTACCATGAACTCATAGTCAGATGAAAAATCTAGAAATGCAACATGCAAAGACATGTTCTTTACTGCTGCATCCTTTAATTTTCTTCTGTTTTCTTTTCTTCTTTTCTCTTGTTTTATACAGTGATATTTTTAATTTAATACGTACTGCTATTTTAATTCTAATTTTGTGAAAAGTGGAGTTCTTTGACTAAAACACAATAAATAAATAAATAAATAAATAAAACAAAGTCCACAAGATGTCCCCTGTCCCCCCAGATTTATTGTGTCTCCTACACCCCTGATTGACTACCTGTACCTTTCGAAAGACATAAGTGAGGTTGTAAATACCTCTGATATAGTCCCAATCTCATGGTCTGACCACGATATGGTCACGGTCAATATCCGACCGAGCACCTTGCCACAATAAAACTAAAAATGGTGATTTAATGAATCACTGTGGAAGGGCGCAGTCTTCCGTGCACAGTTGGCGCATGAAATAGAAGAATACTTTAAGACCAATGATACGGGAGAGGTGTCCAAAAGGATGTATGGGAGGCGGGGAAGGCAACATGGAGAGGTGTCTTGAATGGGAAAGGCGCTGCGAAAAAGAAAGAGAGAGCCATGATAGAAAATAGACTGAGGAAGAAGATTGCCCAACTACAAGCGTCGGGGTGGAATACCAATGGGGGCAGGGTGGAAAGAGTTGCGGAAGCAAGGCAGAAAAGAGAGGAGCTTAGACGCTTGGAAGTGGGACTGGTGATACGTAAACTCCAGTTCCTCACACAGAAACACTATGAAAAATGTGATAAGGCAGACACATTGTTGGCAGCTAGATTGCGTGGACAACGGGCAGAGAGATGGGTTACTGCCATTGAAGAGAATAGAGGGGCCCAGCCAACAGATCCGAGGGGTATCCCAGAGGTATTCACAAAATTTTATGAACACTTATATACATCGGAAAGTGGACAGGAGGGGACAGAGCTAAATCAATATATGCAGGAAGTGAACATGCCGAAACTCCCCCAAGACGCAGTGGAGGGGATGGAGCCACCCATTATGGTGGACGAGGTGTAAAAAGCAATTAAAAGGCTCCCATTGGGGAAAGCACCGGGGAACAATGGTTACACGGCAGGATTTTATAAGACCTTTATACCTCCCTCCTCCCCTTCCTGGTTGACGTATTTAATGACATTTTGCAAATGGGAGTGTCCCCTGATTCCTTCTCACAGGCGCTAATCTCTGTGATCCCCAAAGAAGGCAAAGACCCCAAACATTGTGGATCTTACCGCCCCATCTCCCTTCTCAACATAGACGCTAAGATCTATACCCGAGTGCTAGCAGCCAGACTGGAGACACACATGCCGCTGAACCAGGTCGGCTTCATTTTGGGTAGGCAAGGCGCAGATATCAAACTCAGCAATGGAAGGCTGTACATCTTTGATATCCGTGACCACCTCCCCTTCCTCCTCACCTATCTCCTCTGATGAGGTCTCGTGCTTGTGTACCTTCTTCTTTGGCGTCTTCTTTCTTGTGAAGAGGTACGGTCTCCCGCGGTAGGAAGCCACACTGATACCCTGTGATGCAGGGAAGCAGAGGACCTCCCCCCGCAGGGACCAGATGAAGAGGACAAAAGCAACCGCTTACAAAAACCTCTCTGAGTCTTTGACGCTGTAGCGGGTGGAAGGCTTGACAGGATTATCCTGATTTAAGATGGAAAGGTGGTCCGGATCGCCGTGGGTAAGTAGTCCTGAACAGCGAGGGTCCAGTGGCTCCATAACAGAAGGGAGAGCAAACCGTGGATCCGTGGGTGCAGAGAAAACGAAAGGCAGAAAAATAAACAAAGACAGAAGGACAGGGAAAGCAGGGAGAAAAACTGCTCAGGGGAGCGAACAGGAGACGGGCAGTGGCGAAGAAAGAAAAACAAAACAAAAGACTAGGAAGGCGTGGAAGACTAATGGAGGAAAGGAGGGAAACGAAGAAGTCCAGAAAAGGCAGAGGTGAGTAACGGGATACTCGGGGACAAGAAAAAAGGGGAACAAGGAGGAAGGAGAATAACAGGACGTAGTTCCTTGAAAGGGGAATATCAAAGAGCAAGCGAAAAAACACAGCAGCGGAGCGAAAGCAAAAGTTGCAATGTGCCGAGCCTGAGAAAGGGGCATGGTTAAATACGGAAACGAGGAAGGGCCCAAAACAAAAATACTAGAACGCTAACCAGGAAGTGAAAGAGGGAGAATGGAACAACTTAATGGCGCCGCCAGCGCCAAGCGTTCCACAGCCGCCAGTGGCACCTGTGAGCCGGCGGCATGACAGTATGCCCCCTCCCAAAGGACACCCTCCCGGCTTACCAGGGAACAAGCGGTGGAACCTCTGGACCAAAGTAGGAGCGTGAACATGAGACACCGGCTCCCATGAATCCTCAGAATGGGAATAACCCTTCCAATGGACCAGATATTCCAACCGGCCCCGTCTGTAACGGGAGTCATGGATGGAGGCGACCTCATACTCCTCCGGAGGGAATGCCGGTAGGAACAGACCTATGGGGTAGAGGGTGGTGGTTGGGATCCACCTTGTATTCTTTTAACAGGAACGAATAGAACACAGGGTGAATGCGTCTTTTCTGCCTTGGTAACTGAAGGCGGTAGGCCACAGGATTTATTCTGCGAAGTATGGCAAACGGACCCATATACCGAGGGGTAAGCTTGGAAGGATGTAGCCAGCGGGGAAGGTATTTGGTCGCTAACCATACTTTGGTCCCAACCTGCCAATTAGGGGAAGTAAGGCATTTCAGGTTACTCTGAGAGCTGTAACGAAGTCTACTGGCCTGTAGACTTTCAACAGCAATCTTATGTGCCTCAGAAAAACTGGACAACAAATGATCCACAGAGGGAGTATCAGAAGGGGGAAAAGACAAAGATGGAATAAAGCTGGGATGAAAACCATAGGAAAAAAAGAAAGGGCTGAGTCCAGTAGCGCTATGTGTAGAATTGTTGTAGGCAAACTCTGCGGTGGGCAGCAGGCTCACCCAGTTGTCCTGTTGACTATTAGCAAAGCATCGAAGGTATTACTCCAGGGAGGCATTGGTCCTTTCGGTCTGCCCATTGGTTTGCGGATGAAAACCTGATGACATGGCTCGTTCAAAACCCAACCTCTTGCAAAGTTCTTTCCATAACTGGGAAGCATATTGAGCGCCTCTATCGGAGATGATTTTGTCGGGGGTACCATGTAAACGAAAGATCTCCTTAGCAAAAACCAAAGCCATCTCTGCCGCAGAGGGTAACCCAGCCAAGGGTGAAAAGTGTGCCATCTTAGTAAAGCAGTCCACTGTCACCATTATGCAAGAACATCCCTCAGAGGGCGGCAGTTCCACAATGAAGTCGGTAGATATCACGCTCCAGGGTCTCTTGGGCACTCTTTCCTGCTGAAGATATCCGACAGGTCTCTGTGTGCTATACTTCGAACAGCAGCATACCGGACAGGATTGTACATAAGCAGTAACTTCCTTGGTCATACCAGGCCACCAGAACTGATGTCTAAGCAGATCAAGAGTGTTCTTTACCCCTCTGTGCCCTGCCACCGGATCATCATGACACCACTTCAACGCATTCCGTCGGACTCGGATGTCGGGTAGGAATAAACATTGTTTGTGAAAACATAATCCATCTTGCATATGTAGATCTTCAGGGTGACAAGTCGAAGATGGAATACTGGAAGTGTGTGTGTGGATCTGCGGACATCTTCCAAAAAGGACTCGATGGAACAGATGACTTTGGTATCAGGAAACATCAGACTGATCTGTTCCTTCTGGGGTTGTCCAGGAAAGGGTCTTCTTGAGAGAGCATCGGCAAGTATATTCTTGGTCCCTGGTAAGTATGTCAACACAAAATCGTATTGAGAAAAGTAGTGAGCCCACCGGGCCTGCCGTGAATTCACACACTCCATACTCTGGATGACTTTGAGGTTCTTGTGGTCCGTTCTCAACTCGAAAGGATGGTGCGCTCCCTGTAGAAGGTGACGCCACTCCTCGCAAGCAGATTTCATTGCCAGCAATTCTTTTTCAATCACTGAATAATGTGTCTGACTGACATTCAAGGTTTTGGACATGTATGCCACGGGATATTCCAAGCCATCGTGTTCTTGAAGTAGTGCGGCTCCTAAGGCAGCTGCGCAGGCATCTGTTTCTACGATAAACCTTAGACTTTGGTCTGGTTGAAGAAGCACAGGGGCAGAACAAAAGTCCTCCTTTAATTGCTGAAATGCCTAGTCTGCCTCCGTAGACCAAACATAAGGTGTAGATGACTTCTTTAACAATTTGGTGATGGGTAGTACTCTGTCGGAAAAGCCTGCAATGAATTTGCAATAAAAGTTGGAAAGCCCTAAGAACCTTTGAATGTCCTTAACAGAACTAGGAGTGGGCCAATGCAATATTGCGTCCACCTTACTGGGATCCATCCGGATACCCTCGGATGAAAGAATAAACCCTATGGAGGGAACTTCAGTAGCCTGAAACACGCATTTGTCAGAATTCGCCTTCAAATGATTCTCCTTCAATCTTCGTAAAACCTGGTGAATATGTGTGGTGTGGAGTTGAGGGTTCTTGGAATATACCAGTATATCATCGAGATATACAATGGTGCAATGGAACAAGAGGTCAGAGAATGTGCAGTCCATGAAATGCTGGAACACTGATGGAGCATTTACAAAGCCGAAAGGCATAACTCAGTACTCATAATGCCCAAAAGGTGTTCGAAAAGCGGTTTTCCACTCATCACCGGAGCGTATGCGTAGCAGATGGTAAGCTCTTCTAAGATCGATCTTAGAGAATATCTTGGCTCCCTGGACCGCTTCCAGGATATCTTTGATCAGGGGCATAGGTGTAACGCTCACCTGATTCCCACGGAGGCACTGACACAAACTGGACTGCTACAGTTGCTTCTATGACTATGATGAGGCGTAGAACTCGGAAGACGCTCTGGGCAGGACCTCCGAATATTGACTGTCTGGCTTGTAAGGTGAGTTTTCTGCAGGTGGAAGAAAAAGGGGTAATTACAAGCTGGTTGGATAAGTTCTCCCATCAATCTTCTGCTTTTCCCACTTCTTGGTTCTCGACTGGTCTCCACGAACTCTCACCTTTGGTTTAGTAAAGCCGAGCTCTCCATCCTGCTTCTGGTGCAGGGGTGCGTGGAATCCAGTTACGTCACTGGATGGTTTCAGTGTTTAGGCTCAGTGTCCTTTTGTGGCTTGTAATAGTCCTTCAGGTGCCGAGGAGCTGTTGGCGACACCACCACTGCTGCGCAAGAAGAGGCTCGTGAGTATAGAAGATCTGAGGCCGCTTCTCACGGAGCAGCCTTTTATAATGTCCTTTTCTGTCTTTCAGGTGCCGAGATGCTGAGGGCGATGCTGCCGCTGCTGCACGTGAAGAAGCGCGTAAGTATTACTGAATTGTGGCCACTTCAAAATGGGCACCTCTAATAATGTCTTTTCCTTTCTTTCAGATGCCGAAATGCTGAGGGCGATGCTGCCGCTGCTGCGCGTGAAGAAGCGCGTAAGTATAACTGAGTTCCGAACCCTTCGGCTCGGACACCACTAACAATGTCTTTTGTCTTCCAGGTGCTGGGATGCTGCCGAAGCGAAGGCCGCGGTGAACTCCGGTGTGATCACGGATGGATAAGGTAAGCGAGCGCAGCTGCGAGCGTGTTGCCCGTTTTCTAACCTTATGTCTTTATTTGCAGGTTGTCGGAGACTGGACTCTTGTGGCTGAATTCTGGGGAGTAGATGTTCCTGTGCCTTTTCTTCATCGACAGGTTGCTGCTCGAGAAGCTGAGGGTGTGTCTGGACCTGGAATGCAGGAGCCGACTCGGTGAGCGTCCTGCTGCTGTTGCAGAATAACGCGAAGCACGTGAATTCTATCGGGCGTGGTTTAAATAGTGGAGAAGTGCTTTGGTGCATATTCTTCCTCCAGCCTCACCCAGGTAAGAAAAGAGTTCCAGTGTCAGAGGATTAGCATCAGCCCCACCCAGGTAAGAAAAGAGTTCCTGTAACAGAGGATTGGTCCCTCCCAGCCAGTGGCTGGGACTTCACCCAGCTTGGATTGTTCTAGGTGAGTATGCAGCATCGTCTGCCACAGGTAAGTCCACCCAATCACTACTGCACACTTTAAGAATATGAGCCCGGCGCCCATGGCGACGGGACTGTGGTTCCTTATGAGCCTGGCGCCAGAGGCGCCAGGACATGGTCCAAAGGGCCCCTGTAGGGGTCTGCTGGAACCGGGGGTGTGGATGATGAGCCTGCTTCCGGGGACGCTGGGCCAGTCTTGGCTCCTCGGGAGTAGCGCTCATGACAATAGGGTACCGGTCCCTAATGGTGACTTGGTTAAGGCCCGATAGTCAATGCAAGGTCTTATTTCACAAGAATCCTTCTTTTGGACGAAGAACAGTGAAGCTCCAGCTGGAGAGTGGGAATGTTGAATGAGACCGTGGTGTAAGTTTGAGTCCAGGTATTCTTTGAGTGCCTCTTTCTCTTTAAGCGATAACGAAAACATGTGCCCAAAAGGGACCATAGCATCAGGTATTAAGTTGATGGCGCAGTCCTTGAGCCAGTGGGGAGGTAGCTCTTGTGGTTCGTTGTTCTGAAACACCTCCATGTACTGAGTGAACTTTGCGGGAATACTGTTGATTCTCAATACATCAGTTCCTTGTGAAGGCTTGGGAAGAGTTTGAACGGTGGCATAATTAGTTATCGAAGAACAGGACTGTCGGCAGAACTCAGAGGTGAATGACATCTGATTGTTTTTCCAATCTATGATCGGATTGTGCTTATTTAACCATGATACTCCCAGTATAACCGGGAAGTGTGCTGCTCTGATCAGGTCAAACTGAATAGTTTTGGTGTATTGATGAACCTTCATGACCTTGGGGGAGTAGCGTGGGTTATCAGGCCAGAGCTTAAGGGTTTTCCGTCAACTCCCTCGACCTTTTGGTCTTCTTCCTTCTCCAACCGACCGATGCCGGTCTTGTCGGCCCAGACGATGTCCATGAAGCACCCTGCGGCCCCGCATTCCAACAAAGCCAGTACATCGAAGGTCTGTTGAGGAAGACACAATTGGATAGCTACCACCATAAGACGGTTGTCTTCTGTAGAGATAGTGGGAGTAATTGACAAAGATACATAGGGACCAGGAAATCCCCCTCTGTAACTTGTCCCTACTAGTTCTGAGGTGGAGCGTTTCCAGACCGTTGTGGTGGCACATCAGGACAATCTCTTAATATGTGTTGGTTGGACCCACAGTACATACACAGGTTATTATCCTGCCTTCGTTTACGTTCATCTGGTGTGAAGGGCCCTCGGGTAGCACCGATCTGCATGGGTTCTTCCTTGTTTAAGTTGGTAGGAGTGGAGGTGGACACACAAGGTTCAAATGGAGCCGGAGCCGGAAACCCACGATTCTTTCGACGTTCTGAACGCCTTTCTGATAGACGAAAATCCAACTGAAGAACAGTGGACCAAAGTTCGGAGAGGGTCGCCGGCCTTGGAACCCATGCCAGTTTATCTTCAAGGTCTTCTCTCAGGCCTTGACGAAATATGGCATATTGAGCATTTTCTTGCCAACCAGTCTTGGCTGCCACTCGCTTGAAGCGGGATATGTAAGACAACAGGTCAGTGTTACCCTGTCGTATGTCCAGCAACTGTACACTGGCTACCACAGCGGTCTCTTGCCTCTCAAAGGCCAACTTAAATTGGGCTGTGAACCCGGAGTAGTCTTGCAATAAGGGGCTGGCACTAGTAACCAGTGGGGTAGCCCAGGCTAGGGCATTACCAGTCAGATTGGACACCAGAAAACCTATGCGGGCTTGATCAGTGGCATAAGTTTGGGGTCTGAAAGTATAATGAATGATACATGCCTCCATGAATTCTTTGAATTTATGTGGGGAGCCGTCGTATTTACCACAGGCCAAAGGCATAGGAGGGAGTTCACTGCGGGGTTGTTCTTGACGGTCGACTCTCTGTTTAAGAGTTGCATTTTCAGCCTTGACGGCCTGCAATTCCTTGGTTAGATTATGCACCGCAGAAAGAAGTTCCTGGACCTGTTCAGGTGATGCCATTGGTCTGTCTTCTAGGCGTTGCAAACTATCAAACTCAGCAAATGAAGGCTGTACGTTTGTGATATCCGTGTCCACCTCCCCTTCCTCCTCACCTGTCTCCTCTGATGAGGTCTCGTTCTTGTTTACCTTCTTCTTTGGCGTCTTCTTTCTTTTGAAGAGGTATGGGCTCCCACGGTAGGAAGCCACACTGATACCTACTGATGCAGGGAAGAAGAGGACCTCCCCCCGCAGGGACCAGATGGGGAGGAAAAAAGCAACCGCTTAAAAAAACCTCTCTGAGTCTTTGACGCTGTAGCGGGTGGAAGGCTTGACAGGATTATCCTGATGTAAGATGGAAAGGTGGTCCGGATTGCCGTGGCTAAGTAGTCCTGGACAGCGAGGGTCCAGTGGCTCCGTAACAGAAGGGAGTCCTTGGCTGAGAGCAAACCGTGGATCCGTGGGTGCAGGGAAAACGAAAGGCAGAAAAATAAACAAAGACAGAAGGACAGGGAAAAGCAGGGAGAAAAACCGCTCAGGGGAGCGAACAGGAGACGGGCAGAGGCGAAGAAAGAAAAACAAAACAAAAGACTAGGAAGGCGAGGAAGACTAATGGAGGAAAGGAGGGAAATGAAGAAATCCAGAAAAGGCAGAGGTGAGTAATGGGATACTCGGGGACAAGAAAAAAGGGGAACAAGGAGGAAGGAGAATAACAGGACGTAGTTCCTTGAAAGGGGAATATCACAGGGCAAGCGAAAAAACACAGCAGCGGAGCGAAAGCAAAAGTTACAACGCGTTGAGCTTGAGAAAGGGGCATGGTTAAATACGGAAACAAGGACGGGCCCAAAACAAAAAGACTAGAACGCTTACCAGGAAGTGAAAGAGGGAGAACGGAACAACTTAATGGCGCCGCCAGCGCCAAGCGTTCCACAGCCGCCAGTGGCACCTGAGAGCCGGCGGCATGACAGCAGACAAGATGCACAAAACCCTCCACCTGATTCATTCAGTCGATGACAATGACAGCCAATCCGGCGCTCTTGTCTATTGACACTGAGAAAGCGTTCGATAGGGTGGAATGGTGCTTCTTGGAGGCGGTGCTGGCGAAGGTGGGACTGGGCCCTGTATTTCGCAGAGGGGTTAAGGCGGTTTATATGTCCCCTAAGGCAGCAGTCATGGTTTACTCTGAATATTCTAGGTGGTTTGACTTGAGTAGAGGCACAAGGCAGAGCTGCCCCCTATCAGCAATACTGTTTTGTCATGATGCCTACCCCCGGGCATCAGGACCAAGTCCATCAGCTCCGGGAGCAGGCATCCAGACACTTATTAAAACCCCAACAGTCCCTGCTGGGGGCTGTTTGGGTTCAATCCTGGTGCCCTAGGCGCCAGGCTCATCATAGGAATCAGTCCTGGCGCCTTAGGCGCCAGGCTCATAGACTTTACTTACCTGATGCAGACCATGCTGCAAGTGAGTCCAAGCCAACTTGAGGCCTGAATGGGACTATTTTATTACAGGGACTATTTTTTACTCGGGCATGGTTCTGGGGAACTTCTTACCTGGAGCTACTTTGGAGGCTATTTAAACCATGCCCGAACAGCCTCACACGCTTCGTGTTATTCTGCATCCAGCAGCGTAACGCTCACCGTGTCTGCAGCCAGCATCCAGTCTTCTGCCACACCCGCTTCGAATCTGGAGCTCCTAAAAACAAGGGGAAAGAAAAGGACAAGGTTAGAAAACGAACTATTTTCGAATTGCTCACCTGATTCCGGGTCCATCTCGCCTCCGGACCTGGAAAGAACATAATTTCAGTACGCGTCGCATCTCCAGCTGCAGCGCCGCGCCATACTCACCAGTCCTCGCAGCATCTTCCGATTGGGCGCTGCCTCCATCATTTCTTCGCCGAACTCCGGCACCTGGGGGACAAAAGAAAACAACAAGGTGAGCCGAAAAAACCAACAAATATAACTCTTATCACCATAGACTTACCTGATTTACCACCGGAGGCATTATTCTATAACTCTTCACATCTTCATGTGCCGCACCTGCAAAGAGAGAGAAAACAACACGTTAAACACGTGCAACATTTACTGGACAGCGTCGGGTAATACAGACTCTTACCTGAGCGCCACCAGCTACCACTAGAGCATCTTCTCACGAACTCAGCTGCAAGACAAGGAAGGAAGAGGGGAACAAGAGTGAACATCGGACATATTGAACTCTATGAACTTGATACTTACTGGTCCTAGCCAGGAATCACAGAGTCAATACTCTCCGGAACTCTCCCACGCCTTCAAACCAGTGAAGTAACTGGCATCAACGTGCCTGTGCAATCCATGCAGGAAGGGGAGCTCATCTTTCAAGAGTATAAGGTGAGATTGCTGAAAGGGCACTTCGGAGTGATAAGTGGGGAGGACTGTGGTGGGTGCCATCACTTGAATCCACGGGTGGCTAAATCCATCTCTCCACTTGCAGGAGAATACTTCTACGGGTCAAGCAGACAAGATTCGGAGGGCCAGTCCAGTCAGTCATCTCTGCACTACGCCTCACATTGGTGGAGACCACAGCCTTCCGGGTCCGACCGACTCCCCTGTGGGAGCCAGGTGAGCGTAACATGTTTGCCCTCTCAGTGGAGCCCCTTGCCTAGATGCTTAGAGCTGACCCCCAGGTAGAGGGCCTATGGGTGGCTGGAACAGAATATAAGGTAGCCCTCTACGCCAACAATATCCTACTTCACGTTCAGAACCCTATGACATCCATACTGAACATTGAAAAATATGGCTCGCTCTCTGGCTTCAAAATTAATAGGTCTAAATCAATACTGTTTCCACTACAAGAACTCACCACTGACTATGCCACCACTCTCTCATCACTCGACCTGATGTTAGAAAATAGCACTCTTCGCTACTTAGGAATAAACCTGACCAAAAAGTTAGAAAACAAGTATGAAGCAAATTTCACCCACCTGCTCAATTGCTTCCAAAAAGACCTGGAGAAATGGCAAAAGCTTACGATTTCGTGGATGGGGAGACTTCATGCAATCAAAATGGTCTGCCTACCGAGGTTCCTATGCACTTTCCAGATGCTCCCTCTACAACTCCCAGAAACTTTCTTCAAAGAAGTGAAGAGAGCCATTGTAAAATTCCTATGGCAAGGGAAAAGGCATAGAATAACATATGACACTCTCACTTTACCCAAAGAGAAGGGCGTTGTTGGCCTCCCTGATCTCAAGCTGTATTATCGCGCTGTACAATTGAGGATACTGATTCCTCAGTTGAGAGGGAGAAAGGATCTATAGTGGGTGCAATTGGAAAATCATAACCTAACTCCTGCCACAGTATCAGAGTGGCTATGGGTCCCTCGCAATAAACTGTTGCAGAGACTTCGGAATCATCCCATACTCAGTACAATATAGGAAATCTGGAAAGAGGGTGCAGACATGAAAGAAGTCACCACATGGCCCTCCCCATTGAGCCACATATGGGCACCAGGCATAGGTGAAGAGATCCGATACCATGCGAGATTTCAACCAGGTATGATGCAGGTCTAGAGAGAGTTGGGCAGTTGTGGAGAGATGGTGTCTTTCTCACGATTACGGAATTGGAGGAGGCGTTTAGGATTCACCCGCTGCCGGTCTTCCCTTTCTTGCAGCTGAAGGGCACTCTCACACAAAAAGAATGGTGTGACAAACTTCAGAGGGATCTCACCCCCTTTGAAAAACTACTGGATACAACCCCTGCGACCAGAGATATAATTTCGAATAGGTATAGGGTGCTCTTGCATGCGGGGAAGGGATCAACCGACAGCTTAAAACAAAGGTGGGAGTGGGACCTCGGCGAAGGCCTAGACGCAGAGGTATGGGCAAAGATTTGTAAGGGAGCTTTGCAGGTATCTATTGATACACAATACAAGCTGCATGACATCAAACTGCTGCATAGGTGGCAGTACGACACCTATAGATTGTCTAAAATGTTTCAGACAAGGAGCCCATTGTGCTGGCGTCAGTGTGGGGAGAGTGCCGACTATTGGCATATGTGGTGGAAATGCCCCGGGTTCAGATGTATTGGAACGTGGTCCTTGGCTGGAACAAACAGTTAGATGGGATCTCCTGGGATGTGACGCCCCTCCTAATACTGTTTAACCTTGAGGAATGTGAAGGCGCAGTGAACAGGGTGAATGGAATTGTGGTCCCCCTGCTCCTGGCTGCAAGGGCCTGCTTGGTGATTAAGTGGAAAACGGACCAGGTTCCGAGCCAGAAAGACTGGATTGGGGTTGCGACTAATATCTATACAATGGAGCGAATTACTGCTGCCCTCCATAGGAGAGCAGCCCAAAATTAGCAATTGCGGATTGACTTCGTAAATGAATACTTGACTGCTATCGCACAGAATGTTGTACAAAAGAAATCAAGGTGGTTACAATGATGAATGTTCTAATATTTATGTTCAAGAAACTATTATTGCCTGCCCAGCCCGGGGTCAGGGAATTAACTGTCCCACTACTACCCGATTCTGATGATGGACTAAGACAACTTGAAAGGAGTACCGTATACAACTTTCATATGTACTCAAAACAGGTGGTGAACTCAGAGATGTAAATCAGCATTGGTGGTGGAGTGTGGGAGGGGAGGAGGTAGAAAAAGAGTTGGAAATGTAAATGAATGGATAGAGTTACATTCTGTTGGTTGATAAAAAGAATACTCGATATGTAACTAAATTCTAAGATGTTTCAATCGCATCTGTAACTTGCTTATCTTGTTTGACAAAACTCAATAAAATCAAAAGAAAAAAAAGAAAAAAAGAAACGTGAGGAAATAGAAACACAGAGATTGAAAAGGCAAGAGGAAGTAGAGAAGAGGGAGATGAGAAGACTGGAAGAGGAAGAACAACAGGAAATGAGAATAAGTAGAGGACAAAGGGAAAACAGATCACATCATTAATAGATATGAAATACCAGTTGAAGAACGAGAACGATGGGAGGAAGAGAGAGGGTTGCAACAGCCCTGTAGGGAGCTGCACAACGTACCTAGAGCACCGGCATAGGCTGATGAGCATGAGGCAGAAGGCACAGTGAAAAGGATTGGGGAAATATATTGACAGATGAGGAAAAAAGATGGTTATGAGACCAGAGGGATTATCGAAGGATCTCCACCAAGAGAACCAAGAGTTAGATCGGATGACGTAATGATGGACAAGCATAGAACGCTGTCCCTAAGAAGACTAGATCTTGATGATGAGGAATGGAATAACAGCCATACCAGTTGGGGTATAATGAAGTCAGACGAAGAAAGGGAAGAAAAGGAGAGAGCGCGAGGAGAGGGTGCGTGTGGTTCTTCCATAGATCCAGACATAGGAAAAGGGGTAAAATGGTCAGATTTAGAAGAACCAGAAATAAAAACAGCAGAACCTATATCATATCCCGAATGACCACAAGGATGATCGCATAGCATAGGGGAAATGTGCTTATGTAAGTAGATTGAGGTCATTGCCAGGACAAAGACGAGCGGGCAAAACTGGCTCTAGTTGGAAAACAAGGAGCGTAGGTGGATACGATTGGTGAACAGGCTTCACACAATTCCTGTTATTAGAGAAACGGGGAGAACGGCCACAATATATACTGTGGCCACAGATGGATAAAGATAATTTAAAATGCAAATGACGTAGTTTGACCGCAGGAGTGGGTAAAATAATTTATGAGCTAGAGAGAATGACAGCAGGAATGACATTAGCAGTGAATGACATAAAAGGCCTATTAGCAGCTATTTTAGGGGAGAGAGCTGACAACATTTGGAGACGAGCGGGATATGTGAGTGTGAAAGTACAAAACATGGCACACAATGAAGCACCATTTAATAATTGCAGAGCAGATGAATGTAGGGCACTTAGGGTACAGTATGCCGATATGTCAAACATGGGCCCGATTCACAAGGATAATGGGAGAGAACGACGATCCTGCTGCTTATATTCAGGATATTCCAGAACATTGGTGTCTCGCGACGAGGGAACAGTGGGAGAAGACTGTAGCATTGATTTATCATATTTTATGTCAGGGACTGCCTGAGCAAATGCAAAGGCAGATGAAGAAACAAGTAGGAATGGAAGCGAAGCCATGGCCAGAAATACAGTTGACTATCGTACATCATTGTCGATTGTTACAAGAGAGGGATAAGAAAAAAGCAGAGAATATGAAGCTTGAGGAAGCAAAGAGGGATCTATTTATATCCACAATAGGAAAGCCCACAGAGTGACTTGATGTGTTCAGTACTATCAGTGACACCAGACCCAAGAAAGAGGAACCAAGGATCAGGGTAACCATAGGAGGCAGACATTTTTGTTTCTTGTAGACACAGGAGCGAAAGTACCCAATGTCTGGCATTCCCATGAATACGCAAGGATTCTCTGGGGCTATGCGTTTAGTTCCATTTACCAATTTCAATAGGAGAACATGATGTATCTATGCTACGTTTATATTCTCGGCAGACACCAGCTTACATATTAGGACGTGACTTAAAGACAAAACCTAACATGTTAATATCATTTACTGACAAAGGGATAATATCTTTCACTCCACGGATACAGTACCTGAATTTAAGAGAGTTTATATTAGCATTTACAGGCCAAAAAGCATTGTGGGGTGTCCCTATAGACCCAGAAGTATTTTTGTATGGAGTAAATATTTTGTTGACATGGCTTCCTGGATTGATAGGTAAATTGTTAAGAATACCTGACAAATTTTAGTTTAGGCCTCAAATACTTATGGGTGGTGAGGAAGGACGGGTTTATTTTAATTTTATTTATTGGTAATTTACATAGTACCGATACACTTAACAAGCATTTCAGAGTGCTCCAACGCAGGGCGGGAGAGTAAATAGGCAAACAGATTTGACATTCTAAATAGCCATTGCAACATTCAGAATGGGCAAGTGCTATGTATTTGGAGGTACAACATAGAACAAAGAGGAATAGAGGAAGTGATAGTGAGAGGGGAAGGGTAATTATTCATTGGACAGACGATGAAGGAAGAGCATGCACAACATTACTATCACTTGACGAAGGGTGTAGACTAAAAGAATTGACAGATGAAGAGTTGTTCAAAGAAGAGTATTCAGAGGATGAATTAGTATTTTTTACAAACCTTAACTATTGGATAACAGTTGGGAATAGAGAAATACCACAGAGAATGGCATTGGTAAAAAAATAAACCAAAATTTACCAAGACAATTTAGAGAAGCTGCCAAGCGTGGTATGGACCAATAGTCCATATGATGTGGGTCTATTGAGTCGAGCAGTAGCAGTCAAAATGAAACGTAAGCCAGGAGCAATTTTACCATGTGAACAACAGTATCCAATGTCCAGAGAAGCAGATGAAGGTATATTTGAAACCATTTCCGCTTTAGTACAGCAGGGAATATTAGAACCATCAGATTCACATTCAACATGGCTGTGTCCCCAGTTAAGAAATGAACAGAGGGGGTGTGGAGATTTATTCAGGATCTACGCCCCCTAAACAATATTGTCGAAGCAGAGTTTCCTCTGGATTTGAATGCAGCAACGATATTATATAACATCCCAGAAACAGCCAAATATTTTACAGTTGTAGATTCAATTTCCCTTCATGAGGGCTCCCAAGATTTGATTTCATTTTTGTATATAAATCAGCAGTGGAAACATACAAGATTACCACAGGGTTATTGTGAGTCCCAATCAATATTTAAAAGGGTTATTCAGATGGACCTATGTGATGTACAACTTCCGAGCACAATAATTCAGTATGTAAATGACATATTAGTGTGCAGTGAGACAGAAATGCAGAGAAGGCTCAGTACAGCTAATTACAGTATTGTCAGAAAAAGGATACAAAGTGGAAAAAGAAAAATTACAGTATTGCCAGGAACAGGTTCTGCAGATAGGATGGCTAATCTCTCAAGAGGGGAGACAAGTGACACCTGCAAGAGCATAAGCATTCATGACAACTCTAATACCTAAGACAGTTAGGGAAATGCAGCAATCTTTAGGCCTATGTAATTATTGTAGGGCCTGGGTTTTTGACTACAGTACATATATCAGACCACTTTTGAAAGGACATGCAAAAGCACAGATAGGTAAATACGGAGAGATGAAATGACAGAAGGATTCAAACAGTTGAAAAAGGTGATTTGTCCCGCGAAGAAATAGATCTTCCCATCTTCAATCTTGCCAAAGTTGACCTCACGACAGCACAAATTTCAGTCCGAACAAATGGACTCTCCTTTTTACCATCAGTAAACACAGATTGGTACAATGCTGAGGTGGAAATAAGACAGTTCCTACGGACAGTCAGATTACGTACCTTCTTTGATAATAAAGAAGAGATTGAATCCCCACCAGATACAGGGTTACAACCCAAATCATCTTTTTGCCCAGAAGACAATCAACTACTGAGGGATTTGCTGACGTTTGAGAAGTGTATCATTAGAGACGTCAGGAAATTAGCAGAAAAGAGATTGACCCTAAAACATAATTGCGCCAAAACGGAAAGAGAGGCATTGAAACAGTCATTGAAACAGTCACACCAGCCAATCGAGTCTTGGTGATCAAGCCAGCAGGGAAAGGGGGCAGGATTGTGATTATGTCTACTGAATAATATAAGACGATGGTCTTGTCACTACTCAACGACAGAGAAAGCTACTGCCCCACAATAAAGACCCAACCAAGTAGATACAAACAGACATTTCTGAAATGGTCTCAACTGCATTAGAGAGAGGGTGGATAACAGAAAACAAGTCTGCTTTTCTCACCACGTCAAAAGGCAGAACACCTGGTCTATATGCGCTACCCAAGATGCATAAAAACACGGCTAGCCCACCGGCAAGACCTATCGTGTCAGGGTGTGGCTCCATTTTGGAGCCCCTGTGCAAGTCTATAGATGTATTTCTTAAACCAATGACTACTACTACAGATTCCTACTTACGAGACACGACCCATACTATAGAGGTCTTTGAAAATTTAGAATTCAACTCTGCTACTCAGCTTCTGGTAATAATGGACATTAAGTCCTTATATACCAGTTTCCCAAAGCTAGCTACCTTAGACTGTATCTATGACTACCTTACAGAGACAAATGTACAATCCTGAGTCCCAGCAGCGTTCATCATTGAATTAATGACATTGGCCCTCTGTAAAAATGTCTCCACATTCAATAACCAATTCTACCTACAGACAAAAGGGACCGCCATGGGTGCAACTTTTGCCCCCACATTGCGATTCTATATATGGCCGCATTTGAAAAGAAATACATTTCCAACGCAATAAACCCCTGGCAAGCAAATATAAAAAAGTGGCGTCGATTCATTGACGACATCGTTTTTATAAGGGAGGGTAACAAAGAAGATCTTGCTGATTTCCTGTCCTGACTGAACACTTGTGATGCCGACATTCAGTTTACTATGGAATATAGCCAGGAATCCATACACTTCTTGGTCTTGAAAATCAGTCACACACATGACAAGGTCACATGTAATTTATTTTGAAAACCTACGGATCGCAATACTCTCTTACACTTTACCAGTAATCAACAGGGACACATCAAGGAGAATCTGCCCTATGGGCAATTTGTATGCCTCTGGAGAAATTGCACATTAATTGATGATTACTATAAAAATGCAGCAGAGTTGGGGAGAGAATAAAACACAGAGGATACCCTAAAAAACTCATTTCCAACTCGAATAAACAGGCAAGTTTCACATGTTGGGAGGCGATCATTAACCCACAAGAACCTAGGCAAAAAGAGAAGGAAACTAAACTGACATGTGTGATCACACATGGACCTCCCACTTTTGAAATCAAAAACATCATTGGAAAATATTGACGTTTGGCCAGATTAAACCTACCACAGGAACCACTACCCAGATTTGCCTTCAAGCGATCCAGGAACATACAGGAGTTTTTAGTACATTCTCTGTTTACCAGAGAAGCCCCACAAGCAGGCCCATGGAATTTACGGGCAATATCTGGACATCACCCATGTGGCTCCTGTGCAGCATGTAAATACACAAGAAAAATGCAGAATTTTAAGATTGGAAATAAAACCTGGACTATTGTATATAATGCCCATGTGGGCTTCAGTATGTGGGCCAAACTATGAGCAACATTAATACCTGCATCTCAGAACACCGGTCCAGGATCAGGTATAAAAACATTTCTTCACCACTAGTGGAACACTACTTAGTTGCAGGACACTCCCTGGATGACCTATACAGTGGGTGTTAGAGAAGATAAAGACCAGTCCGAGTACACAAAGATATCTACTTGACCTGGTATGTACATGGATTCATAGATTGGACAGTGTCAATAAGGGCCTTAATAAGCAGTATTTGCCTTTCCATGGTGGGTCATTCATAGGTGTCTGAACAGACACTCCACCATTACTGTAGTAGCTGGACCTCAGTGAGGGGGCGATGGAAAAACTGACAGTGCATATTAAGTTAGGTTGAGTGACAGTGAGGCTGCACCTCTGGAGTCTGTTTCTCCCAAAACAAAATGTAACACAAGATTAAGGGCTCAATTCAGTTCTCAGTATGCCGGGCAACTCAAGTGGTTTTCTCCTTCAAGTGCTTTTAAGCCTTATGCTCAGGAAGGCAGACCATTGTGTTGATGATTAATTCATGGAACGCTAGCAACATTTTCAATACAATATTTGTTTCCTGAAATGAGTGTCCCATTTTGTTCATATCACTGCATTCAATGTGTGTTTATTTAAAATGATAGAGTGGGTTTAGAAGTACTTATTAGAGATGTCTAAAATGTCATGTGAGACACACATACCATCTAGTCTGTGGTAACCTTTATTTTGTAGCATCCACAGATTGTAAACTAAAACAAAAGAAGCAAAGATTTACTAATAAATGGTCTTGACTGTACTCTTCAGGTATATATACTCTGAATACCAAGTGTGAAGAAACACAGCTGAGTTTTATCCGGCATCTGTTAACATACATCAGATACCTCTGCAATGAGTATGTGTGTTTGTCAGCAGAGTCTTTGTTAACTGTGTAGTATTCCACAAATTATGGTTTTCCTCATTACAGAGTGAAGAACTTTCTGGAAAGATCTGTGGGGTGACCCTCTGTAATTCCCGACGAGCTCCATTCCATAGTTGCATCGAATAGCATACAACAGATGAGAGAACCTTACAGATATGAGAATTCAGTTTTTTTTTAAACAACTGAATACTTCTCCCCTTGTACCTTTTGTCTACAGTTATTTTTGACAACATACAGCCTACACTAACAAAGAGAGGCTATAAGCCAACTGAACTAAGTGCACACCAGTTATAAAAGGTATGCATTTCTACATGAGAATTAATTTAACTGCTAACTGACTTTACGTGATTAAGTCATTTCGGAAATAATTTGTACAGACAGGATTTCCTTAAAACAAAGATTTCCTTCTTTTTGTTGTAGACAGCTTTTGAGTACCGAAGGATGAAAAGGTATGCAGCCCATTAACTAGCCATTCCTTGTCCTGATGATGGCAGGTGCAGGATTTGGCATGAATGAAACGCCAATGTGCACCGCTTGAAACATGTGTCGACAGACAAACAAGATTCACCATTTGTCAATCTTTGTGAACATTCATGCTGTTTGTGGCATGTAATGATATGGATCAAATTGAAATTAATGTGTATGGATGAGAGGCATGCATGGATTAAGTGGTACAAATTAATGTGATTGATTTTTATAGATAAGCTATATTTTTATACAGTGTTGTAAAGTGTTAACTGTTTTCAATAGAGTCAAATTTAATAAATGAACACATAATTATAATTAGAAGTCTGAGTATTCAGTGCTCCACAAGTCTCTAACACTAATTTAGCAGTGTGTTTTGTCCTGTTCTGCACCATTTGGCCTTGATCATTTCCTTTGTTTAAAAAGAGTAGGATTGGGAACAGATGTTTATGTTACCTTTTCTATTTGTAACTATGACATTAGACATGTTTTTTTTCTTCTCAGCATGAATTCAAACTATGCCATTAAAGAAGCATGATAACCGACATCAGCGTTATGTTTAAGTATTATAGTATGTAATAATGGTTCAAAGTATAACCGTATATCTCTTGAACATATTAGTGATACAAGCATTAATACTGGTGATGATGAAAAATGTATTGGTGGACCTGTAGATAGTAATATTGAAGCCATCAGTTCATATGCAGACATTGGTTGGGCATCTTGTAATGCTAAGCAGCCAAATACACAGAAAAGAACAAAAAACACAGGTAAGCAAAGTTCTGAGAAACTGTTTGATGCATTGAAACAGTATTCAAGGAAATATATAGACATACACCGCAACATGTTTTACCGTAGGGTGTTTTCAGATCTTTTGTAGACAGTACAACAGAAACGTTGCTGTCTTGCTCAGTTTAAGCAGAAAAAGGAATTTGAATGTCTAATAGGAGAAATATTTTGTGTTGAAGAGAAAGTTGTTTATTTTGATGCTCAATCAGATGAAAAGATTGAGAAAAGTGATAGATGGGCTTTCAAAGAGTTTTAAATGTAATAAAAGGATTACTGGTAAGAATGTCTGAGAAGGGTATGGAGGTAAGTGGTTGCACATCTCTCTCACTGAGCGGTATTTTAATGAAAAAAGTTACCATCAAAATTGTACGGTAACTTTGGCATTCACTGAGCTTGGTCGAGGTTATGAATTTTGAGATGGTATTTTTAGTGAATTAGAAACTGAGCAGCAGCGCATGCTTAAGAATGAAGTTCTTGTAGGTACTTCAAATGCTTCAAACATGAAGCCTGTCCTTATACGGAAGTGTTCTTCGATGTGCAATATTCAACAGAGATCATGCACAATGTTGACGTCATTTCTTACTCGTTTCCACACGAGCAAAAGTAAGACAAAACAGATTGGAGTGCTTGAATGTGTGGCTCCTTTCACTGGTTTACGGGGCCACTCTTTTGCATGTTTAGATGAAGATAAATGTTCTAGTACGCTCCACCATAGGCGCTTGTTAGCAGTTCATGAAACTAAAATGCATCACTTACTTACAGAGTTATACTTTTGTAAGGCACCGGCTCTTTCACTTGGACTTCTGAACAAGGTATTGCAAGATCTATAGAAAGCACAGGCAAATCAAGAGAACATTGTTTGGACAGAAGAGATTGAAGAAGGGTTTGATAAATTAAAGAAGGCAATCTGCACAGCACCAGTTTTAGGGATCCTAATTATGCTGAGGAATTCTTTTTGTTTTCGCACACGAATGGCACTGTTATGACAGCAGTACTCACGCAGAAAACCAAGTTGGGATACTAGCCCCTTGCATATTACAGTGGTATTTTCACCATTGACAAGGCTGCCACTATAGTAATGGGATGTTCTATGATGTTATTAGTTGAACATGCATTATTTGCTATCTTGGAGAAACCTCATAGGCTTCAGCCTATGAGGTGGTCATATCGAATCCAGCAATCAAAATAGTCAGATGCAAAATAGTGAATCGTGCCATGTTTGTAGCGGAACCACTGGCAGAGGGTGAGCACGGCCATGATTGTTCGAACTTTGAGGAGTTCTATGACGAGCTCCCAAGGGTGAACGAAAATGCATTAGCAGCTGGGGACATTTTGATTCAAGAATCAATCAAAATGATGGACAAAGATATACAGGTGCTACTGTGGTAAAGCACACAGCCAATGGAGGGTTTGAAGTACTGATAAGTGCACGACTACCGTCTCATTTTTCGGCACAGGCTGCAGAATAAGTGGTGCTGATTGTCGCGCTCGAGAATCATGAAGACCAGGAAGTAACAGTGTACAGTGACTCCGCTTATGTGACGCCAGCAGTGCAAGCAGGACTAGCACACTAGAAAAGGAGGGGCTTTCTCCAGGCGGACGGCACTCCAGTGCAGCACGCAGCCTTATTGGACAGACTCATTAGAGCACTACAACTCCCAGTAGCCATCGCAGTCGTAAAGTGCGCAGCTCACACTAAAAGGGCAGATTTTATTTCACGAGGAAGCAAAACGTATTGCATATACAGAAGTAATTATGTAATTTGATACACCTGATGTGAATGAAAGTATGGTGGTGATGATGAGTGTGCCAAATTGTTATAATAATGTGTCTAGAACTCAGTTGGGAGAAATCCAAGGGGAAGCACCCCAAGAAAAAAAAGACTTGTGGACGCAGAAAGCGTGTTCTTTAAACCCCTCTGAGGCATTGTGGAGACAAGACAGCACTTGTAAACCGGTGATGCCTGTAGCCTTATTAAGGGTGGGGTTGGAATAGCTGCACTACCCTGCACATGTCACTAGAGAGAGCCTCGCTGCAACACAACACAGGATTAGTTTGTTCCAAATATATTAGAACACGTTGCATTTTATGTAGTAAGTTGTATTGTATGTCAAATGTTTACTGCTGGGCACACATTGCGCACAATTAGAGGAGTTATTCCGAGACCTAATGGTCCCTTTCAGCATTTACATATCGACTATGTCGACATGCTGCAAGTCTGTAATGGATACAGATATATGATTGTGGTGGTATGTCCCTTTTCAAGGTGGATAGAAGCTGGACCGTGTACACACCCAGACACCACTTTTGCAGCTACATTTTTAGTAAAAGAAGGGATTCCTAGATGCGGAATATGTTAATTATTAAGATCAGATAATGGCCCTCATTTTGTCAATGAAGTCTTTGAACAAATAAGCTTGTTGCTTAGTATAAAGCACAAGTTTTCATCAGCGTATCACCCACAAGCAAACGGTGTCTGTGAGAGACTCAACAGCTTGCTTAAAGAGAGAGTAGCCAAATGTAAATTGACTCTGAAGAAAGGATGGTTGTATTGTCTACCACTGGCATTGTCTGCGTTGAGCAACCAGCCAGGTTTAGACCACCATCTTACCCCACACGAGATAGTGACAGGGAGGCGAATGAGGACACCTATCACACCTCCGTCTGGGGTTAGAAGTGATGCCCAGCCAACAGCGGAACTGCAGAACTGCTAGGAAAGGAGTTACGTGATTACCTTACTTGTATAACTTCAAGCATCTCTGTCATTTCAGATCAGCTCAAGTGAAAGGAGTGTAGGGCAATGCAGAACACAGAAGGAGATGCCACAACAGCTGGAGTTGACCAGCTTTGTCTTCCTAAACTTTTCAACAGAGATGCGGTCCTATTCCGCAATTTCACTAGGAAGCGGCACTAATCTTGTTTTAATTGCTCTTTCATAGTAGAAGATATTACGCCGTCTGCAGTCATACTTGATTAAAAAGAAGGTATGGGAAATCTGGAGTTCCTTTTTGACAATTGGAGTTCCTTTTTAGAGGCACGCGCGGTGGTGCCCAATGATAACGTTTCCTGGATCGTTCTTACTGATTTCTTGCTCATCTTGCGCACCTGCCGTGCTCTGGTGGGGAGAACTAGCACTACTAACGTTCATCTTTTTCTGCAAAATCCTAAAAATGGTCCAATTTTATGAAGATTGCTTGCAGCTATCATTGAACAGTTTCTTCAGCTTCCTGAGTTCAGTGTGGAAAACACAAATGCCCCTGTTACCAGATAATGCATATAGACTGGCCGATTGGGTGTTCTGTTATCTGTCCACATCTTGTTGAGAGACAGACCGACATCCGAACTTTCCTGAGCGACTCGAGAAACAAGGCAGTGCTCAATGAAATATTGAGGGACATAATTCTCCAAGTGAGTGGATACTCTGAGAGAACGTCGAGAACTGAACGAGGCTTGCGAGAGGGACAGATCCAAAGGTCTACTAAGTTAGGAACTGTTGTTCCATGCTAGAAGAAGATATTCATGTTGTCTGGACAGAGGCCTTTTCGTGGCATCCATTGGGAATTTGAGTCCATTATTGTATAAATCAGCCTGCTGAAGCTGATTGAGGAACTTTTTGAGCCGACTCAGCAGATTCCAGAAATAGTGCATGATGTTGCCCCATTAAAGATTATTTTTTCCTTCCTTAAAAGTAAAAATGGGCAGCATCAGTAGCAACTTCGTTATGGCAGATCACAAGAGATGTCTACAATGTGCCAAAAGTTATTGCTATAAGTGGCCATGTTTATGCACAATTTACAAGTGTCTTTTGTTCATAGTAATACTGCTCTCACTTACAGTACGAATAGCTTATTATATAGACATAAATAGAGTGAAGATTCCTGTGTATCCTCCTACACAAGAGAAGGGTACAGATGTGGCAACTACGAGGTAGCCAAGATCTTATGTGTTTGTTCCTACGCTAGAGGTACACACAAGAGCATCTGGTCCTGTGATGAATAAACCTGAGTCACCCTATAGAAGGAGATCACGTGTGGAGATTATGCAAGATATTTTTATGCCTAAAGGTTATGTTGATAGGATGAAACCTTTGGAACTTTCTCCTGCACAGGTAGCACATGTAAACACACCTAGTCTACTGATGAATGAGTCTATAAGAGGCCTAGTAAAGAAGAACTATGCTGACATATTATATAAGATGGTTAAAGAAGCTTGCAGGAAAGAAACACGATCCAAGAGAAGTGCTAGATAAGATGATCATGAGCCAAATGATTACCTGGAAAGTACGGCACATGTGGGGAATAACATTTGGTATCAGCATATGAAGGAAGTAGGAAAAAGGACCTCAAAGGAGGACTGCCTTGTGTGTCCACTCCTGCCTTATAGCATGGGGAAGTCTAAGATCTTCATAGCTATTGAAATAGATGTGCAGACAGCACATTGTCTATTACACATAGTACTCTACAGAACAAGAGGCCAGTTCATGGGTCCAGATGCCTTTCTCAAATGGGCAACTGAGTGTGCAGATCCAGATGAAGATGACTATGTGTAAGATACAAAGACAAGAGATAGAGCTCATACCAAGAATCACATGATCAGATATGAAAAGCCTGGAGTAAAAGGAGCCGGAATCAGATGGGAAATAAACAAAAGACTTGAGAGTCCAGGAAAAACTGAAGAAGACCTCCAACATTGGAAGAACAGAGGCCAAATGCAGATTTGGGGATCCGTACTATCACCTAATGGATGGGAAGAAGGAGTGGTTATCTGCACAGCCTGGATAATATATGACTGTCCTGAATCAACTGTTTGGAATGCACAGGTGCTGTGCAAACCACTGTGGCAGAGACTTGCTAAACTACTGACCTGGGTTGAAGACAGAGGAGGACCCTTGCAGATAGTGCCTTTGGAAAGTTCAAAGCTGTGCTTCAGAAACAATGGCACAAGAGAAGTCGGAGAGAATCAAAACTGTAGTCGGATCTTTGATGGACCAAAGACAAGTCTTGGAACAGAAGTGATCATGGATCACTATTGGGCCTGTGGAGCAAGGGCTTATATGAGACTACCCGCAGACTGGGCAGGAATATGCACCTTGGTGAATGTTCATGTTACTGCCTTGGTAATTCTGAAAAGTGACTTGAATATTGACAGGTTCCCAAAAGCAGATGCTCACCTGAGGAAGAAGAGATCCGTGAAGCTGATAAACCAAGTGAATAGAAGCTTTTGACTCCATCCCATATAAACATAGAATGTTCATCCAGACTTCGTCAGTTTTCACATTGATCTTCGTGCAGAGAATCCAGGTTGGAGCAAACACCAAATGGCTGCAGAATACCAGATGGGAACTGCTTCAGACGATGAACACAACCATAAAGGGATTCAATGCTATCAGAGAAGAGATGAGAGCCATACGCCTGATGACTATTCAGAATAGATACGTCTTGGACATGATCACTGCTATAGATGGAGGTGTTTGTGCAAAGATTGGAGAATCATGTTGCACATTCATACCTTCTCACGATGACGAAAATGGAACTTTGACAGAGGCCATAGAGATGCTAACAAAACTACACGTTCCGATGATAGACGAAGTAGAAGACATTGCTGATGACTGCTGGTTTGGATCGCTCTTTTCTTGGGTTCCACAATGGATGGCAGACATGTTCAAGTTCCTTTGAGCCCCGATCGTGGTAGTGTTGCTGGTATTCTGTGTGATCAAGATAATAATCACACTGTGGAAGAAGACAGCTAAGAAAGCTACTGGGATGAAAATCATGATCGACGTTGAATCAGGATTGGCGGCTAGAGATCTAACAGATGAAGAAATCAGAGACTTTGTGAAGGCTAGTATCCATGCACCTGAGGGAACGAAATTCCTGCATACAAAGAAACATAAGAAGTATGTGGGAAGATGGATCTATACAAAAAAACATTAGACTCCACATTGCTATCAAATTTACTTTAAGAGAACCTTTGGTAGTAATTTGGTTATTAAGTGTATCAAGCTGATGTCACTAAAAAACAAATTGATGGCTGTAGCAAACTCTGAAAACAATCAAGATAATGGGCCTCATTCCGACCCTGGCGTTAACCAAGGCGCTATTAGCGCCTTGTTTGACGCCGTTATCTTTCCGACTCCGCCATGGTGAATGGCGTAATTACCGCCCCATTCCAAGGTTAGCGGGGCGGTAATTCCCCATTCACCATGGGCCCTTCCCCATTCCCATTTTTGGCCCGTAGGGCTCAATGGGAATGGGGAAGGCGCTAATTACGGCACCGTAAATTACGGTGCCGTAATTAGCTCCTAGGTCCCTTTGCGGGTTCGTTTTTTAACACCTGCAAAAAGCAGGCGTTAAGTAGCAACCCGCAAAGGGAACTCGGAATAGGGCGGTAAGGGTTTAACGGCACCGGTCTCATTACTGGTGACCGTTAACCCTTACCGCCCTACTCGGAATGACCCCCAATCTCTCGGTAAGAAAAAAGGTGACATTTATTGTTTGTGTTTCAAAGAGCATAAAAATGGAGGAAACATAGTTTTATGAATAATTAAACAAATATAAAAACAATAGAACAGAAAATCAGAAAACAATAAGTTTGGACAATCACTTTGTTCATTACAATGAAGTGGTAAACAGAAAAATGAACAGTAAATCAATAAATGTCAACTCCAGGTATTCACTTAAATTCAATCAATACTCTGATTCTTGGATTGATGAATTTTTCCATTTTTCAGTTAACAAACTTTTCTTATTATTTTAATTGACAGGTCTGCCTACGTGTGAGTGTCATGTCATAACTCAATTAAAGAAAAAGACCAAAAAACAAAACAGAACTAATAAGACATCTTCTACACGTTTCGGCAAAAGTGCCACCTGTCTGGAAAACAATTCTAGATAGGTATAGTTGCTTTCCTCAGGGTGAAAAAGAACACACAACAACTGGACCCTGTGGGGAAGCAGACAAAAAACATAATAAATAGTGTGAAGAAAAATATAAAACTATTTAAAAGAAATTAGATATCCTTATTAATGAGTTCTACCAAGATTGCTTGCAGAGTAAGTTAAAAGCCAAAAAGGAGGAGATCCACAAAATGGGTTTAGACTGTAACTGGTTAAGAATGACCGGACGCGGTGCTTACCTGCAAACGGGGCAAGGCGTCTGGGCAGTAGGGCCAGGGATAGTCTCATCAGAGCGGCATCATCACAGGGAAGTGCGGTGAAGAACAGCCTCTGTGAAAAGTAATTAAAGCCCCTTCCATCATGTGTTAAAGGAAATAATTGTACTGAAGGTACTATGTACCTTAAGGGCGCTATTTAGTTACTCTTACGTACTAGAAAAGATGAGAAAATGAGCCCAAAACTGCCTGGTAGATTTTGTTGCTTTTCATTGAAGCAAAGGGCCATTTGTTGCCGATGCATGTGTCATTGCTCAGTGTGCTGCAGAATGGGTCCGTAGCTTGTTGGTTTCATCTTCTGAATCCCACCTAGTCAAACCTATGGGTAAGATAAATGAATGCATATGTGACTGGCCGCTAAACGGTACATTGACTAGCTAAAGATAAATTAATTGGAGTACTGAAGTCAAAGTACGTTTCTATTTGGGTGTTTTAAAAAGATAGGCTGGCAAGTCAGAATGCTACACTTGTAAACAGAAAATGCATAGTTCACTGTAAAGTCAATACATTTCGAGGCGCCTACCTGAAATGTAGGAAAGTTGCTTTCAATTGTTTAACAGTGCCTGAAGTTGCGGGCAGCGAGCCTCATATTTACACATTGGCAAGGGAAACCATGTCTGAAAAAAATTGAAAACCAGCGCGTTCATGAAACGCCTCGAATTAGACAGGATTTTGGGCGGCATAAGTGAAGGAATATAGTAGGAGAAAATGTGTGGGTTGATGCCTAGAAACGGAAAAGAAATTCCCTTAAAGAACCATGCTTACCACAAAGTTATATAGACGCTAAGAAATAGCCGACACAATCCAGCTGCACGGGGAAGCTCCTACGCATATTCAGCGTATTGGAAGAATGGAGCCTCGAGGACAGAGAGGGAGAGTTGGGGATTGTAGAAACGCTTGCCATTGGGCAGCATAATGCGCTTGCTGTGGTTGGCTAACAGCCGATGTGCCCCTCCACACTAGTGCGTGTGTGTCTGGGGAGCTGGCTTTTTTTCTTTTTTCTTTTTACGCGAGAGAGGCTGGAATATGATGGTGCCGAAAAGAAAAGCCTTGCTTTTTTGTAGATTTGGTGTCCGAAACGGAGAAAGGGAGCTTGAAGGTGCTCCAAAGGAAGTATAGAGCTGGAAGTGGTAATGAGTAACACGAATTACATATTAACAAAGGGGGCCGGGGGCGGGGGAAGACCATGTCAGAATCAAATGCCCAAAAACGTTGGTAAGGAACAGAAATGAGTGTGTGTGATGTGGTAATGAAAATGAAAGGTGTTTCTTATTGAGAAATCGGAAGATGGATCTATTGCAGTCCAACTGGACAGTGCATGCTCATGACCTGGAACAAGGATGAGCATGTGAAATCAGCTGGATGTCTGAAGGCAGTCATAAATCCCTAAGAAGCATTTCTTTAGACAAGGATGTCTAGGGGTGAAGAATGATGGGAGAATGGTCAATGAATCGCCCGGAGGAGGGAGTGTAGAGAAGGAGCCAAGTGCCCCCATCTCAATCACCACGCCCATATTGCCTATATGTTGTGAGCCAGATTATGAGACACGTACAGAGCCATTGAAACTACAGATACCCAGGAGAATCATGGAGGCAAGGCTCCTATTGAGAAAACCATACCTGCATATGAGACAATGTGATGATTGTTCGAATGAAATGCTCAAAGAAACAGGACAAATAACTGAACGAAAAGAGTGATGATGTCATACAGAACAGAGCTGACGGGGATGGAAGAGATGTAGAGATGAGAGAATGCAGGCAATTCTATAAGGCATCAAGAAAGTATCAAAGATAAGTGACATTTTGGGATCAAGATGAAGAAGTTTATTCATCGAAATAGATGAAAATGTTAAGCTGTTTTATACATGTACAGATGCAGCGAAATGCAAGCAGACGAAATATTCTTGAGGCTAGCTTTATAGTGAATAGATTTCGGCATGCGCCAGTATATACATATATATATATATATGAGTCAGTAAAGAATGGATGTCCACCACGTACAATAGCAGAACTGAGTAAAAGAAGACCGCTTTTCTAGTATGTCGCAGTTAGAAAAACAAGTGAAATTACAGGTGTATCTCAGAAAGGCTAGGTTGGATGAGTAGACATTGGTTAACAAATCATGGGAAAGAATGAAGCTCCTGTTCAGAAGGCATGGACGAAAACAAGAAGAGGTCATAGGTCTATTAGAAAATAGTTTTTTTAATACACTAGAAGATTGATTTCATGGTCTTCAGTCACATGGGGAGAAGAAGTTGGACAAGCATGATAGTCACACCTACGCACAAGGGCAGAGCGTGCCTTCACTCCCCTGAATTTCCCAGAGCAGAGAACACTCCCAAGGACAAGTTCAAAGTCCTAATTTACAGCAGACCTCTGGGGTGATGAAGGATGGATATGCTAATTGGTGGGAAGCTATGGTTAAGACGAGCTCACCAGCACCTGGCCGCTTAGCCTGTGTGCTGCTATACATAGGTGGGAAGATACTGATGGAGGTTAGAAGCCAACCAATGATAACGCACCTCACGATCAAGGGTCCTATAGTTATTTAGCCAATAGAACGTTGTATATTTAGTGACGTTCATAGTGACCTGTTTGAAGGGGGGGCTTAGTTGGAATTTGCAACGTAATTCGCTCTGACAACGGCACACATTTTGTGAACGATCTCTTTAAAGAAGTAACATCATTGCTAGGAATAAAACACAAATTATGCTCGATTTATCACCCGCAAAGTAACGGTGTGGTAGAAAAGATAAACGGATTACTAATAGGGAGACTCTCAAAATTGTGTTTCACCCTTAAGAAAAATTGGGTGCACTGTCTCCCCTTGGCCCTGTTTGAGCTGAGGAATCAGCCAAGCAAGGACCACCATTTGTCGCCCCATGAGATTGTGACAGGGAGACGAATGCACACAGCACACTCACCTCTCCGTAGCATTCAGATGCACACAGAAGTGCTACTGTACTAGGAGAGGAATTCAACGACTACCTAACAAAACTCACTAAGGCAGCACGAATGATAGCCAGACAACTTGCACCACCATTCATAAGTGACGGGGAAAATGAAACACACACTCCAGAGAAAGAAAGCCCAACGGGTCAGCTGGAACCAGGTGAAATGGTATATGTTAGATGCTTCCTACGTAGGTGGAATGCTCCAAGATTTCATGGCCCATACGAGGTGGTGTTTTGCACACCCACAGCGGTGAAAGTGAAGGGCTTGAGATATTGGATATATTTGACAGACGTCCGAAAAGCCTATGACAGCGTGGGACCAGTAGAAAGTGCAGAGGGCCCTGACAGGGAAAATGTGCAAGAATAAGACAGTTATTGTGTAAAAAAAAAAAGAAAAGAAATTTACGCACCTGAGCATGTAAGGTTTACTAAAATGACCACTGTATTATAACAACGTTTATGACAAGATGCGAAACAGTATTAAATGAAAATGACCTGTCTCTGTTTCTCTTTCTCTTTCTCTCTCTCTCTCTCTCTCTCTCTCTCTCTCTCTCTCTCTCTGTCTCTCTCTCTCTCTCTCTCTCTCTTCCCCTCTCTCTCTCTCTCTCTCTAGATCATCACTCCAAGGTGGAAATACAAGAATGATTGCAACTATATGCTTAATGTACCCTTTTTATGTTTCAACATATAGGAGTAACCATGGCAATGAACAGGCCACCTGCAACAATTAGCAATAGGGACGCTAGGAGTAGAAATGTTTTTGATTTACGAACATACTCATACGAATGCGGGTTGACTGTCTGTGCTATTATATTTTTCAAACTCATGTTTGGCTTAACAATATATTGGATAATAGCATTTATCTGCATTGAGATAAATGAGGGGGGAGGTAATGGAACCAGCATGGAAAATATAAGCAAACCGTTTAAGGAAGGTAACTATTTAATATGGGATGGCTTTCAGCTGGTATGGGGGTATGGCCCACATCTAGACCAGGCAAAACGTCAGAACGATACTAACAACAAGTCGACTACTCCTCTGAAGCCCCAACGCAATGCTATACATTTTAGTGTACGTGAACTAAATGACCGGCATCCATCTGTTATATAATGGTTATATGACACCACTGCTACCCCGCCCACAACGACAACCGGTCCTCCCAGAGAAAATTACTACACCACAGAGAGAATGAAAGAGAATATTAAAATGGCTGGCAAGTTTATGACTCTTTACGAGGAGTGGGAGAAGGGGGGGGGGTGGGGAGAGGGAGTCCCTGTTGCACACAGCCAGGCACGCGAAAACATTCCTTAAAAACAGGAGAAGGAGGGAGGCGGGTAGGAAGATATATGACGAATACTATGGCCTGGGACTAGATACGATAGAAGATCCCAGGCACCCACACCAGTCGAATAAATGGTATGCAGACATGAGCTCCACAGCCAAACGAACAACTAATAAAAGCTGCTACGTGTGCTCCCTGATCCCCCATGCCTAAGGCACACCTAAAGTTTTAATGCCACAAGAATTGCCTCTTGCAGATGCCCAGTGTCTCCTCCATCTCACTCTGTGCAGAATTAAGAACACCTTCCAGGTACACACAGTATCTTTTGAAATGCTGCAGAACGAGAAAACGTGCTTCTCAAGAGCCAAAGGAGTGGCATGTTTAAAAGAACCATTCTTAGTAATAAAAGGAACACTATTTTCGGAAAACAAATGGAAAGATGATGTGGTAACGTGCAAGGCTGAAGCCCTGCAAGGGCTGTCGACCGAAAAACTACAATGGATTGCAAAGACGTGTGCCACAGTCTGGTCAGAACATGTGTCAAAATTGACCTGGGTGAGTGCTATAGAAAAAGCATTGAAACTACAGAAAGAAATCTCAAACAAACTTTGCTTCCTGGGAGAAGGGAAAATCGACATGGGAAGAAACACGAACTGCAGCAAAAGCCCAATGATCCCAGATATGAAGAAAGGAACAACAGCCCTAATGGACACTTACTGGGTCTGTGGCAAACGGGCGTACATGCACCTCCCCCCATCATGGAGGGGCACGTGTTCCCTGGCGACACTGCACTCAGCTCTAATGGTAATACCGGAGAGCCACCTCGGAGAAGGGGGCCTGATGACAACCCAAGCTGCAGCCAACGCCTCACCCACTGAAAAGCCACCACTGTACGCCCTATCAGAAGGAAACGCCAACGGAATCGTATCCAGAAAACGGAGGTCATCAAACTATATCTCAAAGGCCTCCTCAGAACATTTGGCACAGATCCCAGACAGGTACAGGTTATTCAGCTCAGCGGAAAGCTTCTTCGCCTCCCTCATTCCAAGCATTCAGGCCCGGGCAAATGCAAAGTGGCTACAGATTACGCGGTGGGAGCTGATTCAATTGGCCAACGACACTGAAGAAGGGTTCAACGTGATCAAGGTGGAGCTAAGGGCGCTGAGACTAATGACAATGCAAAACAGGTATGTCCTAGACCTGTTGACGGCGATGGATGGAGGTGTTTGCCGAAAAATCGGAAGTGCCTGTTGCACTTTTGTAACTTCTGAAGATGCATATAATGGGACACTCTCACACGTCATCGCTGCAGTGCACAAGCTAGGGGAACGAATGAAGAAAGAAGGTGGCACAGACCCAAGCATGTGGTTCGACAACCTTTTTTCATGGGTGCCTTCCTGGATGGGGCTCGCAGTGAAACTACTAATGCCCCTCATCGTATTTTTGTGATTTTTTGTGTATGCCAGTTGGGTCTTCGATGCTGCGCAAATGTAGTCCCAAATGGAACAATGATGATGGTGACAATGGGCAACACCAGAGGAGGGGCACGGGCGCAACAGGAAGCACACGTACAAACTGGTGAGAATTCAGAGTCCAAGTATAGAATGGTACCTATATATTATGACGGGGATATAGTGCACAGGTTATATCATACCACAATAAAGGAGCCCCGTGAACTGGAGTGGTACACAGAGGTATGGGTGGACCTGGAGGGAGATGGGGGATTTATATATATGACCTGCACACCAGATGATTATGCTAGAAGGGGGGAGAGCCTCCGGGGGGGTTGCAGAGCTTGGATGCCAATAAAGGGAACACCAGCCTGGGAAGAGGCAGTGTTAGCTGAGAAGGAGCGCGAACGACTGGGGGAGCTAAGGTATTCGTTACTTAAGTAACGAAAAGGGGGAAATGTAGGGGAGGGCAGGTCAATAGGACCCCCCCTCCCACGGCATGTCCCACCCTGGTGAAGACTCATGACTCGTCGCCAGCCCACCGGCCCCCAGGCCCAGGTGGCAGGGCGGCTGCAGACTGACACATGAGGCTGCACCACCACGTTATGTGGCAGAGCACAGACGCCATCTTGTATTAAGCCATCCCCATCTTGCTAGAAATGTGTAGATCTAACCCAGGCAGAGCAGACATGCACACTGAAAGCTGCAGAGTGACCCCCACTCGACCGCGCTCACAGAGACCCACACTTCCCCCACCTCCCACTGCATGGCAGATCCGCTGAGGACTTGTTCTCACGAGCCACCAGACACGAGCAAACAACAAAATAAAACACTGTAGCTGTTGACCTTCCGCAGTACATCATTGACCCAGCCATGAATGGGAACATTAGGAAGTAACTGAGACCAGCCCAAACCATGCAGGCCCTGACCCTGCACCAAGCCCCCAACGTTAGACGGCGTGGCGCCTCACACCCATACCTACCCCGAAAACTCTTGCAATGTGTAGAAAGCATTTATGTAATGTATGTCCTGTTGACTAACGTTCGCTGCTAATGTGAAGGAGAATGAGTAAAGAGTAAATATGCAACCGATATTGTTTATAATGTAGAGATGTACAAAGACTGGCAAGCTGATGTGATAACATGTGTTGCCCTCTTTATACACACACCTGCCTAACACTACCTCATGTTCGTATGTCAACTATAGATGTGAATTGTTGTGCTAAAGGGTATGGTCCCTAGTTAGTATTCCTTCTAATGCAAATGCATAAAAAGTCCTTTCAGAAACCCCATGTGTTGTTATTCGCCCCTCACACACGGAACAGTATACCGCCTTGTGCAAGAGGCCGCGCACAGAGCTACAAGGCCATATCCCCCTCCTCCTGCCCAGGCCCTCTAGAGATAGCTGGTGTTCAAACAGCACAGCTTCGCCTCCCTTCCCGACCCTTCTGGACCCATTTCAAGCATCCGCCTCCCCCATGTCAGAGGCCGCCACAGCCTGACTCCATGACTTACGAGCTACCTGGTCCTAAATCCCACCGTCTCTCGGGCACCAGTCACATGCCCCCCACGTGCCAGTGGTATCTCCATCGACCCCAGGTTAATGACCCTAAAAAGGGGGGCGCCCACACGTGTACCAAAAGAACGTAATACCATCCCTCACCTAAACTGCCAAGACAGGGTGGTCAAGCGACCCCTCCCATGCCCCTGACTATGCACATGAGACCGGATTTTTTAACCTAAGGTATCCTCCAAACTGATGTATTGAGACACTCCAGATCGCATATCAATGTTCCTGTCCACATACTGATCTAATGTCAGCGCTTACAAGAGTTGCAAACCAACGGAAAGCATAAAGTGTGACAAATGGGTGGGAATGTGTGGCCAAAAGGGCAAATGTTAGTTTAGTTATCAATCGTCGTTACAAGGCATGTCCGGCCCGGCACTCCACCCCGATGAGCCCAGCTGACCTTCCACACCACGTGGCGCAACACCAACGTCCGCCAATCCTGGAGAAGCAACTGTATACAATGTATACCACCTAGCCATCACCACCCAATCCCTAAGACTATGTGCCCCCTATAGCTTGTGTCATGCGTGACGTAGTTCTGTAATAAGTAGGACTGTCTTTGCGATTGTCGGACAGAGGGCTCTCGGAGTTTGCAGAGCCCTTTGCATGCCCTATATTGATCTATATAAAGCTCTTTTGATCTCACCCGCACTTGGTCCTGGCCTCATTCCCCTTCTGGGGTGTGTCCTTTATTGCCTCTCACTAAGGGGGGTGCGTTTCTGGGGACGCTTACATTCAGTTGCCCCACCTGATGTTAAGAAGCCTATCACTTTATTCCACTGCCTAAACGTGTATGGATTGTATATTTAGATGTTTTCTTAGACCCTATCACACTTGCCACTGGGTTTTTGTATTTTGCCACGTAGGATAACGTTAGTAATACACAGGTTAACATCACCTATGATGATTTTCTGTCATATGATTTGGCTTTTTTCTAAGATGCATTTAGAGATTTTGCGCTGAGACATCCGTTGATGTCTGCTGTACTCCCTATTTTAGATAATTGATATTTAAACAGTTATCCTTTTGCCAACTACCTGAGTTGTTTCGATTATTGATGTTTGAATAATTTCTGCATCCCCATCCATCTCAAGGGTATTGCTATCTCATCTTAAAGGGCTGGGAGCTCCAGTTCAACAGGTTCATCCTTGCTCCTCTAAAACCATCAAGGACCACATTGATACCCTCTCTCCAGCACTTCCCGATTTCTGCAATCTCTGCTTTGCCTCAGGAGCATTTCCCTCCCTCTTTCCTCTCTGATCAACCCTACCAGGTCCAACTTGGGTCCTTTCTTTCTTCTGTCTCCCTTTCTACCTGCAGTGTTCCACGGGGGTCTAACCTCTCGCCCTGGCTCTTCAACCAATATTTGGCAACTCTCGCTTTCCGCATTGCCATTTTATGCTCCAATTTCTGGTTTATAGTCATAATGTCGAAAAAAAAATGGCGACAGACAAAAATGTCGAAAAAAAAATGTCGAAAATAATAATGTCGACATCCTATACTTATAATGTAAAAAGTCATTTTTTCGAAAAAAAAATGTCGACATTTTTTTTTTGACATTATGACTATAAACCCTTAAAACTATCAACACCTCACCCAACACCCCCCTGCCACCCCCCCACACCCCCCAACCACCCTTTCACCCCTCATACTCAACACATACCAATTATTTATTTATTTATTTATTTATTCAATAAATAAATAACCTAAAAAAGGATCATTTACTATGGGGGGGGTCCCCCCCAACCCCCCCTCACCCAACACCCCCCTGCCACCCCCCCACACACCCCCAACCACCCTTTCACCCCTCATACTCAACACATACCAATTATTTATTTATTTATTTATTTATTCAATAATTAAATAAATAAAAATTGTATTTACTATGGGGGGGTCCCCCCCCAACCCCCCCTCACCCAACACCCCCCTGCCACCCCCCCCACACCCCCCCAACCACCCCTCATACTCAACACATCATATATATATTTATTTATTTATTTATGCATACACTAAATTAAATTTCGAAAAAATATCGAAAAATGTCGACATTTTTGTTTGTCGACATTATTGTTTTTCGACATTAATTTGTCGACATTTTGACTGTCGACATTATTGATGTCGACATTATGACTGCACACCCAATTTCTAGTGCTATGCTGACGACACCCAACTCATTTTCAGAATTCCCTCGGCCACCTCCTCTACTTCTCTCATCTCTGATTGCCTATCTGCCATTCAGTATTGGTGTGTCACCAACGATCGCTGCCTGAATACCAGCAAGACGGAGACCCTTCTGGACCCACTCCTCTTCGGCACACCTTCACCCTCCTTTCCCCTCACTCTCTGGATGGCCTCCCTTGGCCCTCTTCCTACCCCTACCTGCGAGGCTAAGAACCTCTGGGTCATCTTTGATTCCTCGCTTTCTTTGACTGCCCACATCTCTGATGTCTCTAAAAAGTCAATCTTCCTACTGCACCTCCTCAGAGGCACTCTGCTTTTCCTCTCGTTTCCCCAGAAGCTCACTGTCTCACTGTCTCCCGGGCCCTGGTTCTCTCTAGGTTGGACTATTGTAACAGCCTCTTTCTAAATCTACCTGCCTCTACTCTCCGTACTTTGCAACTCATCCAGAACAGGACTGCGAGACTTGTCCTTTGCCTCAAGCCCTGAGATCGTATCTGTCCAGCCCTGAAATCTCTCCACTGGCTCCCAGTGGATGCAAGGATTAAATTCAAAACCCTTTGCATTCTTGCATCTTTCTGGGGCCTAGGTCCAAAATACCTTCAGTTGTCCCTTCGTAAATACCTCCCCTCTCAAGCTCTTCGCTCCTCTACCTCTAACTCCCTCAGGGTCTGCCAGATTTCAAAGAAACGTGCTGGGGGAGATCTCTGTCTTCAGCTTGGGCCTTCCTCTGGAACAGCCTCCCTGCCCCACTGAAACTTGAGAAGAACCATCTCTGGTTCCGGAAGCACCTCAAGACCTTCTTCTTTGCTTCTGCCCTGGGATCGTATCTCTCCAGCCCTGAAATCTCTCGATTGGCTCCCAGTGGTTGAAAGGATTAAATTCAACACCCTTTGCATCGTCCACAAGGCTTTCTGGGGCCTGGGTCCAAAATACCTTCAGCTTTCACCCCCGTAAATACCTTCCCTCCTGAGCCCTTTGCTCCTCTTCTTCCAACTCCCTCAAGGTCAGTTGTTTTTCTAAGAAACAAGCTGGGGGGAGATCTCTGTTTTTGTCTGGGGCCTCTGTCTGGAACAGCCTCCCTGCCACTCTGAAACTTGAGGAGAACCATCTCCGGTTCCGGAAGCACCTCAAGAACTTCCTCTTTGCTTCTGCCTGCGCTCCTCCTCTCCCCTGCTGATCTGTTCTGTCTTGACATCGTGCACCTGGTTATCCTCTGACTCTCGGGCCCAGGTACCTGCTCATCCTGCCACCCACAAACACTGCCTCGGGGCAATCCCTTACACTGGGGTCTGTATCTGTAACCATATAGCCCCCTCCCCATTTCCTGCACTTATCAGACATACTCTGTCTGCTGCCCTAAACCCAGCACTTGCCACTTGCTGATCCACTACCACTGTTTGTTGCCTTTATTATGTATTTATTTTTTTATTATTTAGCTGTCTTTCCTTTGCTCTGCACTTTGCACTTCTCCCTCTCCCATGCACTTGCACGTTTTCAATGTCACTGGGTCTAGTAAGATCGCTGTTTTTGTTCTCCCTTGTTCCTCTCCCTTGCCTCGTCGTGCTATGAAACACTTGTGTACGAGCGCGATGCAAATAAAATATCAATATAAATATGTTTTGCCACACAACAGTAATTTGTATGAGAAAGCACCATAACATAAATGTTGAGTGTAAACATGTAAATCCCCACAAAAGCTAGTAATGCTGACAAACCACTAGTAATGTTCTCACTATCAACACTAGTTAGAAGCAATAGTGATGACATAGCTCAGAGAAAAGCTTGAAAGTTGTGCTATCCAGTCCAAGCTTCTGTACAAGGACATTTTGCTTTCTTATGTTATAAATACAAGTACAAGAATGCAATTTGAGCCCACGAGCCAGGACTGGCTAATTATTTCACACCTGATATGGAACAATTTAAGATTGTGGTAAATTGCACCTTGGATTATTCAATTCCAAGATATAAAGACACAGCCAAAAATAGTGGGATAAAGTTACCTGCTCTTAGTCATTCTTTAACACATGGTTGCAGCTTGTCACTATGCAGAATGTGGGTGACATGTCCAGTGCCAGAAAAAAAGGTGAGCATGTTTTTGTGTATTTAAAAGCAAACATCATGGAATAATCAGTTTGCCACCGTTTGTAAAAGGGGGTTACTCTTTGATTTCATTTGGAGGAATAATTCATACAGCAACTGAAGGGCTTTTGGAATGCACGTGGCATTGCAGTGCTAATGACCAGATATTAGCAGTTAGCAGAAGCTGCATCTCAGCAGATAATAGGATATCTATCACTTTTTATTTCGCACGGATTGGTGTGTCTGTTTCTACTTGAGATAGAGAGATGGTATGAGAAAAACAATGATTGCAGTCAACACAACATATGCTGAGTTCACGACGGCTCTGCCTGGGGCACTTAGGCAGAGCCTAAAATCAAGTTACTTTGTGAAAAAAAACACTGCAATTGTAGTCAACATGTGATATACAGAGGGTGTGGGCTTTGAAGATTTTATGACAGCTCTCACCAGGGTACAAAAGCACCATTAAAATAGACCGTGTGGGAAAAACAGTGATTGCAGTCGAGAGGTAATCTGAGGGGGCGGGCTCGGGACATGTTATGACTTCTCTTCCGTCTGCAGGCTCCTTATATTTTACTACCTGACTGTCCCCCTCCTCTTGGCCTCCCCCTGGAACAATGGTACAGTGGCAGAAAATACACAATAAACTGTTAGCTGAAATGAAACACCTAAAAAAGGGTATTTACTCCAAGATCACGTAGTTGTAATTTAGCTGTGCACATACATCTAGAAAAGGAATAGGCCATGGTTCGTTTTTATCCGTGTATGTTAAGAGTTGGTCAGTGTCCACCAAACTGTGCATTGCCCTCTATGTGTTATTAGTGTTGTAAGTTTGTTGTGTCTAATGTACATCATGCAAAGTACATAGTCATAAGTTATTCTTACCCTTATGTGACTTTGGTGTAACTTGTGCATATACATAGGTTATGACTATTTCCAGACTTAAAAGTCAGGGTAACTCCAGTAAAATACCACTGTAGAGTGCTTCCTAGGAGCATAACACATCGGTCCTAATTCACACATCCAAAGGAACACATGAACCCACTTTAGATGTGTAATTAGCGCATGAGTAAAAGGCACCAATTCCAGAAAAGGAAATAGGGGTGCATTTTATTGACGTTTCCTTAAATCTTGGTCAATCTGCCCTTGGCCTGATTGACAAAGGCTTAGGGAAATGCGAGCCAATTACCCTTCTATTTGCTGTTATGAAAGAGCTGGTTTTAAGACATGTTTAAACCACCAATCTTAAGTGGGTCAAACGCTGTTTTCCATTTTTGAGTCAGTACCATAATGCTATTTCAACTGATGAAGCTGGGGGCATGTTGGTATGCCTTTAACTGAGAAGTGCCTTGCCTTCCAAGCTGCTGTAGTTCCTTAGCCACCCCTCCCCCTTTCATGCACTGAAACCCAACCTGCCTGCCTAGCTCAGAGGTTTGTTGCCATGGTAACGCCTTGCACTCTGCCAGAGCCCACATTTTCTTGGTGTTTGCATTTCATTCCACACGGGCACACGCCCAGCATTCCACAAAGGGGGATCAACTGAGAATTCATGGGGGATCTGCCAGAGTTAGGAAATGTGCAAATGGCAGACTTAAACCAATACAACAGACAATTAACATCCTTTTTGTAAGGGAGCTATTGGATTACATACCCCTGTGAATTAAATAGGTCCACGCTTCAGGGCCAACATCGAGAACTCTGGGCACATATAGTTATTTCCAGAATTTGCATTTGTACTTCTATCACAAACTAGTCTTGAGTAAATATATCAATAAACAAACACCCTTCTTTGTGATTAAGGAACAAATAGGGCGCCATTGTGATTATTTTAAGTATATTCACTTCTCCGTATCCCTCCTTCGAAGCCCACACCAAAGTCCTTAAGCAGTGAGAGTCGGGGTTGGTGTGCTTGAGGGCATAGGTGGCAACCTTTCACAGAGGGTAATTTCTGCATTATCCCTTCTCTCGTGGTGCCTTTGCATACTTGGGTAGTTTGCATAGACCCACCCGAAAAGAACATAATGTACTGTGATCCGCCCACATTGGGGACAATTGCATTAGAATAAGAAACAAGCCTAGTCCACTTTGATTTACCTTTTTTGTAGTGGATTTTAGTCGCGTAGATGTGTATTTGCCCCAATAGTGGTAACTACATTTCCTTACTTTAAAGTGATTTTCCTTTAGCTTATATATGGTTCCCAAGTGAATGCTTATTTTTGTTATTTTAAGAAATTTACTTTTTGTAACTGGGTTCCACCAATAACTTGTTACCATGACACTTGAATCTCCCCCCTCAGCCCCAACCCCCTGCCCGCCATCACTACCCTTGATTAAAAGCAAGAGATACACTTCTGGGCTGGGAAGTCTGCAAAGCTGAGGAGGTCTCAGGAGGTTAAATTCCAGTGACTGTTCAATTGGACCAAACCTCACTCAAGTCACTCTAACCAGATGAAAGGCTCTCTTTGCATCTAAAAGAATGATCACTTTATTAATGTGACGACCTTGCTTCTCAGCCTGCTCTGCAAGTGTGTTTTCAGAGACAATTGCTTCCTCGAGGGTTTTATTTCATTGAATTGCGAACCAAACCCGCAAATCGCGGGTCAGTGGGCAGCTATGCATGAGTAGGTCGGAATGGGCTAAAGAGGTCACTGTCTTCTGTGCTGTATCACCCTCCCTCTGCGCCATGTTTATTACGAGCCATTTACTAATGGAAGATGTGTCTACTGAGGCAGAGGGAGTTCTATGATAATGAAGCATCTTTCAACAGATGTGTGGCCAGCAGAAGATGACATTGTTTGGAAGTACAGAACTGGAAAGCCAAGGTATTTCCCCCTCAAAAAAACGTAATCAATAATCCATGCTATTTGGTATGCTCAAAATTAAAAAAAAAGACTAGCTTTCCCACAATACACTGGACCACTACAAGTTCAGTAAGCAGCATATGGACATTTCATCACTGCACCATCTACAATACACACTACTCGCCTACTAAAAGACCTGGGGCCTCATTACGACCCGGGCGGTAAGTACCGTTCATTACCGGCATGGTGCAAGTACCGTGTCCGTGCTGGCAATAGACCGCTAAGGCGCCATGCCGTTAATGACCCCACCGCCATGCCGTAAAAGAGCGAAAAATCCCCCTTTCCGGCATTGTACGTAGTGCAAATAGCTCCTCCGGCATCCAAGCCATCGGCATTAGTGGTGACCGCTAATAGCGGTCACCTCTAATAGCGGTAACCGCTAATAAGCAGAACCGGTAGTAGCGTCATCGCACAGGAACGGGAAAGAGCACGGCGGCCATCTTTAAAAACACAATCCATTGCCATCCACCACAACCAGGAGCCAACTGACCACCAGAACTCTGCCACACCTCTAACACTACCTGCTGCATCTCACCATGCCGAAAGCTGTGAAAAAAAACACAGATTGCATGCGCAAGGAGCGCTTCTCCCGAGAGGAGTTGACCATGCTGGCGGAGACGCTGCAGGAACATGCCGATGTTGTGTGTTCTTCCGACATGTCCCGCCCTGCAGTGCAGCGCAAAAAACAGATATGGGCGGAGGTCGCCCAGAAAGTAAGTGCCGTTGGCACCACACCCTGCACTCCCAAAGATTGCCGTACGCGCTGGGATGATCTGCGTTTACACGTGCAGAGCATCCTCTCCGCCAACCGCAACCTAGGGATGGCGACAGGCGGAGTTGCGGAGTGCTCCATCAAGTTCCAACCATGGGAGGAGATATGCGCCAGCACCATAGGGACGGAGGCAATTGAGGGAGTGGGGGACATGGAGCGAGGAGCCCCGTCATGAGCCGATGCAGGTAGGTGTCCCAAATGAAACAATGCTAATACCACCACGATGATGTCCACCTGAACTGACAGTGCAATGATGTAGAGCAGGGTCCACCAGACACATATGTACAAGACTGCTTACAGGCAGTGCACAGCATCATCTTGTCCACATGCATAATGCACCCCATATGTGTTTCAACCCAGACGCCTCCATGCATCACCCACCCAAAAGCCAAGCAACCCGTATGTCACTCCCCCAATATCAATCATCTGCCATTCAATATGAATGCAGCTACCCCAATGCATGCCCGATGCCTGTAGACCCATCACTAACCCTCTCCCTCTACTGGTCCCCCACAGGCACGCATTCAGGCAGCGGTGACGAGGACACCAGGGAGGAAGATGCCACACCACAAAAGAAGGGCAGGGGCGAGGAGGGAGAACACCGCCCCTCGACTTCTGGGGGTAGAGGCCAACCTGCACCACTGCGGAAGGCCAAGAAAACCCCAGAGGCCACAGCACCAATGTGCACTACGGCCCCCACAACAGCACCCACACCAGCCACCATCACCCAGGAGGCAGTGGCAGAACGCACAGCATCGGCTGTCAGCAGCACAGTCGGTGAGACAGCTGCCACAGCAGCCGTATCGGACGATGAGGCAGACGTTCAGCTGCATGGCGCAACACCCGCCACAGGTCCCCTGCACTCACCACAACTATCCCCATGCAGCTTGCAGAACAGCAGCATGCACAGGCTGTCACCTGGTGATTCATGGCCCGCAAGTGCCAGCCCCACGCCAACTGTGCATGACGAACAAAGCATGGTGGAAACCCCTCACACATCCACCCCAGTTCCAACCAGCCAAGAGGGGATCAGGGCTATTCAAAGGCGCCAGGAGGAGCTCACAGGGCTGTTGACGCAGCATATAACGGAATGTGCATCCCTGAAAACAGCAATCGAGACCACCTCGAAAGACATTTGTGACGAATTGGCAGCAGTGCGGCACGTCCTCTCCGAAATGGTGGCAGCAATGCAGGCCATGCGTCCATCACAGTTGCCAGAACAACCTGGGACATCTTCGAATGCAAGTTCAACCAGGACCAGCCCCGTGCGTAGTTCTGCCCGGAACCTGCGCAGATCGGACAGGGGTGCACCTGGTGCTGGAGGAGGGGGAGGGCTGTAGGTACAGCCAGGCATACTGGTGCCATGTGGACTAATGTTGCACGCTACTGCACACCATGTGTGGGGAAGTCAAGGGGGGAGGGGGGAGAGGGTGTGTGGGGGAGTTGAGGGGGGATGGGGAGAGGGTGTGTGGGGGAGTTGAGGGGGGAGGGGGGAGAGGGTGTGTGGGGGAGTTGAGGGGGAGGGGGGAGAGGGTGTGTGGGGTGGAGGGCTTGTGCACGTTGTTATATTTCTTTAATACACCAGTTGGTAAATCATAATTCACATGTGCGGACATTGCTTATTGTGTACGTGTGATTTATTGATGAACAGTCTACAGCGTCCATGTCCCTGACACACCCAGTGCCATGAGTGCCACCTCCATGTCACACTTCCCGCCCATGTGTGCTAGAAACATTGGCTGATCAGAGTCTGAGGCATGGCACATCCCTCCTGTGCATCGCTGCCTCCCTGAAGTGCAGCCCCATCTCCACCCTCCTCATCCTCATCGTCAGTTGGCTGCAGTTCAGCGTCAGGGGGCATAGGCACATTCCGTCTGATGCACATATTGTGTAGCATGACACATGCCATGACGATCTTTGCCACATTCTCATGGCGGTACAGGAGTGCAACACCAGACCTGCCTAGGCACGAAGCCGTGCCTTCAAGAGGCCAAATGTCTGCCCAATCACCACACGGGTACGTGTATGCGCACGATTGTAGTCCTCCTCGTGCCTGTTCTGTGGGTTCCAGACTGGGGTAAGGAGCCACCTCTTCAGGGGATAGCCTGCATCACCTGCATGTGGGCAACAATCTACATGTGTAAGTCATCATATCATATGGGACCTGTATCAATGACACCATGGCATGCATTTATTTCCTGATTGCAACCACATTTCCACGCACGAATACATACACACGATGTGACTGCTATGTGTGTATTCCACTTATGGACAGGTGTGCGTGCCATCGTCTAGTGGTCGCAGGGGGGTCCTGTGCCTTGTGAGTGCTCATGCACTGTGTTTGTCCACACCGGTTGTTACCAGGATCTGGCTGATGTGCAGTCATTTGTATGCTTTCATCCTGTCACCGTTGATGGCAGCCTCATGATGATCTCACTATGCACAACAAATGGTGACATGCAGTTTTGTTGCACCTCTGTGTCAGTGTAGTGGTGTATTAATGTATTTGACCCTCATGTAACTCCTTTGTACGCAGTAATGGAGGACGGTCCTTTCTGTTGATGGTATTTGGTGCTGTGTATTGGCCAGTCTAATTGCTTGTAGCTGCATTGTGTTGCGGGGGATACAGTCTGATTGACTACAGTGCACATGTAGATGGCTATGGAATGGTTGTGACACTGCATCATTCACATGGTAGGGCTGCATACATCATGCATTATGTGGTCAGGTGTCAGGTCCAGTCTGGCCTGCTTCGGGGTATGAGCATGGTCCATTCTCTCAGGCACTCGCAGCCAGGTGAAGTATGCATCTCTCCCCCCATCTCAGCCAGGTGAAGTATGCATCTCTCCCCCCCCATCTCAGCCAGGTGAAGTATGCATCCCCCCCCGTCTCAGCCAGGTGAAGTATGCATCTCTCCCCCCCATCTCAGCCAGGTGAAGTATGCATCTCTCCCTCCCATCTCAGCCAGGTGAAGCATGCATCCCCCCCCCCATCTCAGCCAGGTGAAGTATGCATCTCTCCTCTCCATCTCAGCCAGGTGAAGTATGCATCTCTCCCCCCCATCTCAGCCAGGTGAAATATGCATCTCTCCCCCCCATCTCAGCCAGGTGAAGTATGCATCTCTCCCCCCCATCTCAGCAAGGTGAAGTATGCATCTCCCCCCCATCTCAGCCAGGTGAAGTATGCATCTCCCCCCCATCTCAGCCAGGTGAAGTATGCATCCCCCCATCTCAGCCAGGTGAACTATGCATCCCCCCCCCCATCTCAGCCAGGTGAAGTATGCATCTCTCCCCCAATCACCTACCCACATCGCATTTCCATGAGCCTAACATGCAACTCACCGAGAAGCCAGGATCTCTGCCCTGCATGTTGCTCCATGTAGCGTGGTATCGTGGAGTTCCGCAGGACCATTAAATCATGGGTTGATCCGGGGAATCGGGCACAACAATGTGTGATGATCTTGTTTGAGTCACATACCATTTGCATGTTGATGGAGTGGTATAATTTACGGTTGCGGTACGCTACCTCCATGGCATGTGGGACCACCAATTCCACATGGGTGCAGTCGATGGCGCCAATGCAACCAGATATGCCGGCCAGTGAATGGAAACCAACTTTGGTGTTTGAGATCTCCTGGGCAGTCCGTGGTAAGCAAATGTGGTCGCCTGTGTGCTTCAGGAGGGCATCAAGCACTTGGTTCAGCGTACGTGAGAATAATGGTTGTGATATGCCATGCATGTGCCCACTGTGTGCTGATAGGTGCCTGTGGCCAGGAAGTGGAGCACTGACACTACCTTCAGTAGGGGTGGGATGGCAGTGTGTGTTTCAATCATGCTGACAATGTCGTCATGTATCATGTCCACAATAGTGGTGATGGTGTCCCGGTCCAGACGGTACAGGGTGTGGATCTGCTCAGGGGTTAGGTTGTATGGACTGGCTCTGATGCGAGGGATTGGGGGCTGCCTGCGTGGTACCACTGGCTGCACTGATGGGGCATGCTGGGCCTGCCTAACCCGCATTCTCCTCCTGCGTCTCCTCTGTGCTGCCTGTTGTTGTTGTTGTAGCTGGAGTTCCACTGCAATCATGTCCTCCAGCCACAGCATTGCTAGTAGTATGGGAATCATTTTGGTGTGTGACTGGGTGTGGGAAGGGGTGCGGTGTGCTCCTTTTGTGCTGGCCCAGTCTATATTTCCTCCACCTGTGCTGATTGTGTGCACCGGTGGCAGTTGGGAACACTGCACATGGCCGTTTACGGGTGGTCCACGATGCCGGTATTTGCTCCATGCCGGTAAGGTACTTTTCGGCCTTCAGTGGGCCGTTATTTGCATGGCCGCCTGACTTGTAATGTCCTCCTGTTTACGCCATGTCGGTATTGCTGACATGGAGGGTCGCGTGCCCGCGCCCATGCCGCTATTAGAGGCACCATTAATTACGGTGCCGCTAATAGCGGATTGGCGGGTCATGAACGTCCGGAGCGGTAAGCGATGCCGGTAATCCTTTACCGGCATTGTTGTTCCCTTACCGCCCGGGTCGTAATGAGACCCCTGGAACAGGAGTATGCAGTGTTCAGGGCTACATTTCCCAAAATGCACAGTGCTGCTCTACTGCAAGCCTTGGAACCAGGATCCGCACTCTTGAACCTTCATGAGACAGTGGTCCTCATGCTGGCCGTGATGAGCTAAAAACAAGTCTTCCACCTTACTCCTTACTGGTCCATTGGATGGACTAGAAGGCACGTCCAATCAGTGCAAATTAAGCACTTCCCATTCGCATGTCCTCCCTGTATTCGCCCTTTTCACTTAGAAATGTGGCTTAACACAGCAGGACTCGGTATGCAAGTAGCTCCACAACACAGAGATGTACATGGAATCTCAGGGAGATTATCGTTGCATGTCAGGGAGATTTGCAGGAAGAGCTGCACTGGCCTGCAGGGAACTCTGGAAATTTCCCGGTGGGCCTCTGCACCCTTGGCCTCTTTTGTGTGGTTAGCTATTTCATTTTCAAATGTTCTCATAGGAAAAGGGTTGGGCTTGCTAAAAAATTGTAATATGGGGCCACTTTGAAAATGATTTCCAGGGCCTCTTTTGATTCCTAGTCCTCCCCTGTTTGCAGGGAACATGAAGAAGCTTTGCAGGAAACAGGCAGATTTGGAGAGAACATGAGGAACAAGTACAGTATACCTCAATAAAGGAATCTATACATGCATCTATATACATACACATAACAGATACAACTAAATTATTATTCAATCGATTTTACGTAGATACACATGAACTATCATCACACACCCAGAACATGGGACACAGTTAAAACACACTTTTGCTGACTGCCTAAACAACCAATAGTGGCAAAGAATGCCTCACACCTGTGCGTTGTTTTTAACTGTCACACTGATTCTGCCTGTATCACATTTCTGTAAATTGGGAACAAACCTGCTGAACCATGAACCAAAAAGTGAGAAAGCAGGCTTGTGTTTGTCCAGCCATCTCACAGCACAAGCACATGTATTTGTTGGTTGCTTGCCTGACCAGGCCTAAGCTACAGCCATTTATTAATTTAATTTATTGATTTTTGCATTTATAAATGCACACAAAGCTCAAGGGCATCTAGGTGCTAGTTACATTGGATAAGTCAATTAGGTAGGTTACAGACAAGTAGTTATATATATACAGCACAAGGCTGTAGGTCAAATGAGGTGTGTTAAAGTCAAGTTCAAATTACAAACACAGCACACGGCTGCAGGTCAATCCAGGTATGTTAAGACAAGTTCAAATTGCATATGCAGCACACGGCTGCTGGTCAAATCAGGTAGGTTGCGTGCAAGCACCGGGTTGACAATCAGTTCAGATTGCATGAGGTCAATTAAGTTCTGGAGAAAGACTTTTGGGGCATACCCCTTGTGTGGGAGCGAGGGGTCGTTTGGCCCCCCCTCGCACATTCTGCATGTTATGGACCACTTGCTTGTGCAATAGCGGGGCACGCCTCCATTGCTCTTATGCTAACATTAGCATAACTGGAGCTATTGCGGGATACACTTGGCGTCCATTTTGTGTGCCCTAAAACTCCATCTTTGGACTAGGCCTCACTCCGATAGTACGAAGAGATTTCTCTCCCTTCTGCAGCGCCGCGCACAGCGTGCTCATAGCCCCCACATTTTCTTCCACTGTCTGAAAGCTTCACAAATCGCTTTCTCACGGATGTGCCAAGAATAATTGCAACAAATAGCAAACTGTAACATATCACCCTTCCTCTGTGATCACTGTCCTGTGTGTGAACCGGCTCGAACCATGCCCTGGAGCTCATCCATCTCCACTAACCTGCTCATACCCCTTTGGCCCTGCTTTTGGAAAATGACTGCCAATGTAACCCTGTGCCCTCCTGAGGAATTCTCTTGATGTACCAGAAGTGTGATCCTGCTGTCCAGCCCACCCCAGAGTGCCCCCATTAAATCCAGACCTCTGTCACAGTATATTGTGTCCTAAAACTAGCACACGTCATTATGCTCCACACTTGCCTTGAAGTGTAAAGAATCACCCATCACCCAGGTTATCACAGGGGACAAGACCCCTGAGCCATGTACCCCATAAAAGTCCTAATGACAGACGATGTAATAATATGTATGCAATGTATAGGTTTGCAAGATTTACTCAAAGGTATATCAATGATTGTTGTTTAATATATGTATGATGGTAGTTTCTCATGCCAGCTTAGTTAGTGTCAACTCTATCTCGCCGTGACCTTACCCTTACCTCTCCTGGACACAGGCAGCTGGACCTCTTGACGTTCACCCTCCCGCCAACTGGGCAGCCTATCCAGAAGAAGCAGCGCCTACAACGATATATGTGCCTCTACCCTCAAGCCAATCCTGCACTGTTGTAGTACCCTATGTTAGTTGCGTCATTTATGACGCTGTTTTCCTTTATAATTCTTTGTAACTGTATTGTTTGCCAGCGCGCTCTAGAGGCAGCAGAGTTCTCTGGATGCCAACTTTATATAAAGTCTTTTAAATCTTGCTACCGGTTCTCTTAGTCTCTTTCCCTACTGGGATGTGTCATATTTTTTTAAAGTGTTTTGGTAAGTCGGGAGTGTGAGCCTTTACATTTGGTGACCCCCGCGACGTGATCGAGAAGGGTGTGCCGAGGAAGACCCCGGTGTCGTGCGGCGAAATCCGGGACGCCCCCAGCAAAACCATTGCATCTGCGGTTGACCAGTATGTGCACACAAAAAAAAGGTTCCAAGGGTACGCGTCATCTTTGCAAATACCCAACTGCTCGCCGAGACGGGTCACGGCTTGGTTGGGGTGCAGCCCCGATTGTGGATAGACCATGAACGGAGGCTCTCGCACCACCCCGGACACGTGAGTACTGGTCGCAAGACTCTCAAAATAAGAGATAACGTTGAGAAACAGTGGGTGTGAAGATAAGAAAAACAATAAATAGGGGGAATTTAATTTTATTATTAGGGACTGTGCAAGCGAAACTGACAGGCTTTTTCTTATCTATCCTTTATATGGCCATATAGGAGTCTCATATATTTAGTAGGCTCAGAGTAGTTATTTAGAATATTCTGTTTCCGTGTGAGTAGAATTCTTCAAAAAAGGTAGCCTAAAAGGCGCTTAGAGGTGGGGAGTGAATGGAAAGAAATAGGAATAAGAGAAAAAGAGAATAGAAGTAAAATAAAGGGGTAATTAATATTAGAAGGTAGTACATGTTACATGTTTCATGTTGTTGAAGTCAATTGTTTTTGTCTGTCGATAAAGTATGTGCATATTATGTTGTTTATAGAATAAGTATTGCTGAAAAATGTGTTATGTAATTGCAGAAATTAAGGTGTAAGTAAATAAGGTTGCTGAATTTTAACGTGGTGTGGGTTAACAAATACTGATAATAACACTGGAAAGGGTTTGTTGATCACATTGTGCAATACACCTAGTATAAGAGTGAGACATAAAAAGAAGTGAGGAAAGACATTTTGGGGGAGACCCACCACTAGCACATATTTGTCAACACCTCCCCTTATACAGTGAAAACATACAAAAATATCATGAGCAATGGCTTACAGAAATAAAAGGAGAGGGTTCATCCCAAATATGGCCAGAAGGAGGGTCCTTTGAGAAAAGAGTGTTAGACCTGGCGGCAACCCATTTACTAGCCAAGTACCGAGGTAAGCAAATACAAAACAGACGTGAAGTACTAGACTTGTGGGGAATGTTTGAGGAAGCAACCCCGGGCAGTGATACAAATAAGGAAAGGCCCTCAGAAGGATCAGCAGTTCAACGAAGGGGGAGGGAGTAACGCTGGAAGAGTGTTCAGTAAAAACAGGAGAAAATAACCTTACTAAGCTTTACCTCTTATTAACGAGGCCCGCAGTAGGGTACAGTGAGCCCAGGTATGTGCCTACACCAAGTGCCCCGACAACTCCAGTTGCCACGGCCCCACCACCGTATGATCCAAGAGGGCTATACGGGCCCACTAGCGCCCCTCCGGTAGACATAGCACAGCTAACTGGGGACTTAGAGAGACAACTTGCGAGTACACAGATGGAAATAACACGGCTGAGAGCACTGTGTGATAGGGGACAGATGTTGATTGGGGGAGTAGAGGTACCCCTCAGTGGAGCCAGTGATTTGACGCCTCCACCCAGCTTAGCGGGGGGGTCCACACCTTCCCTGCCACCAGCAGGTAATGTGCCTAAGGGACCAGAACATGAGTGACAATCAGGAGAGTTCTTCTTACATTTAAATAAGACCAATAAGACTAGTACGAGCAGAAGCAGCAGATGACAAAGAGTGAGAGGGACGAGGAGAGAGAGAGTCAGAGGAAGAGATAGATGAAGTATGGAGCGATCTGGATGAGTATGAGGAAGGGGTAGCAGCAGCAGGATTTCAGCTTCCACTACGGGAAGATCCAGAAGATGGGGGAGGGCTCCCAAGATGGCAGGGGAGATTGAGACAGAGGGTAGGAAACATGTCATTAAGCAAAGCTAAGAAAGTGCCGGTAAGTAAAAAAGGAAGTAAGGTTAAACTACAGATGCCCCTGATACATAAGGGAGCGGGGAGGCCCAGTTACATACCATGGGCACAGATCGACAAGAACAACCTGCTGAAACTGCTCCCCTTACTTTCGGCTGGGGCGGGAAAGTGGATACACGCTTTGAAAAGAACACAGCAGGGGTGCCCTTGGCCATGGGGGATATACAAAGTTTGTTAATGTCTGCGGTTGGTGATCAGGCAGATGGAATGTGGGTGAAGGCAGGTTTCCCGGGAGTAACGATAAATAGTGATCATCATGATGGGTCATCGTTCAACAATATGACGGTGCAAGTATGGGATGCATTGCAGAAAACTTTCCCAGACACTCCTGTTTTAAATTTAGTAATGCAATGCACTATGGGTGAGGAGGAAGAGGCTGTATAATTCATTCTTCGGGTGCAAGACCTGTGGAGATCAGAAACAGGCACGGCTTGGGATCAATCTACAGCATTATTCTACTTTATAATTAAGCGAGGGCTCCCGAAAGAGGTGCAGAAGGCCTTGGATAAAATAGCTGGGATAGAAGCCAAAGGGTGGCCAGAAATTCAGAGCATTATAATACATCATTGTAGGAGGATCAAAGAGATGGAAAAAGAGATAGCACAAAGGAGGTTGGCAGACGAAGCAAAGCTCATTCAGAATAAATTGGTGAAGGTCGCTGCGATTAATGCAGCCCTACCCACGGAGAGGTCCAGAGATGAGGAGGAGGGGATAGGAAATATACCAGCAAGGATGGCAGCAGCCTGGTCTGCAAACGGGGTAGAGCAATGGGTGGGAGAGGAGCAATACGAAAGACCCCAATGTCAAGGCAGTCCCGCAAGAGGACGAGGTGGGTACCGGGGACAAAGAGGAGGATTTGGGGGTCCTGCAGCAAGAGGGGGGTTTGGAGGACAAGGAATGAGGGGAGGACCCCAGGGATCATGCTGGAACTGTGGGAGATGGGGCATTTTTCAAGAGAATGTAGAATGCGACCAATGGGATATTACCAAGGGCCCACTCCCATGGGAAACATGCAGCAATGTGGTCACCCACACCCAGGAAGACCCTACGGGTTGCCAATGGGTGGAGGTGGACAACAAGAACAGTATTGTAATGAGCCCCAGCAGAGAGTACAAAACATGGTTCCTAGACAGCAACAACAACAGCAAGGCATGCAGCAACAAGTAGCACGTCAAAACACAATGGGAAATGCAAATAAAATTTTTTTCGCAAAAACAACTGCAAATGGAGCACCAGCACCTTTTCGTGGCTTAGCTGTAGTGGGGGACAATGTCTTTTCAGTCCCCGGGACAGAAACATACCCAGACTAGGACAGCCCACAGAAAGCACTTGCGTGTCCAGTCCTATCAACTACCCTACGTGCAGAAGAGGAACCAATGGCGGGGGCGGAGATAGGCAACAGTTAATCTTTATGGTGGATTCGGGAGCTGAAAAATCGTGCCTCATGGAAGGCCGGTTCCCGCTCCCGGGAAAAGTTTTGGAAACGCAGGGGTTCTCTGGGGCTATTTTAAAAGTTCCTTACACAAAAGTCTTAGACATAACGGTGGGAGGGAAGACAGTGTGAGCACCCTTACTGTACCATGAAGACTCGCCAATAAATTTGTTGGGACAGGACCTTCTGAGCAAATTGAATATGACCATCTCGTTTACAGAAATGGGGCTAGTATGCTCCACCCCACGGGTATGTCCAGTACGGGCCATGTTAATGATCAGCACTATGACAAATGAAATTGCAGTACGAGAGATACCCATCGATATTGATATGTTTATTTATGGGATACGGGTTCTTGCCAGAGTGGTGCCCGAGATAACACGGAAAGAATGGAGAGTGCCATCTGATTTTGTGTTCCGCCCCATTGTAAACTCAGAGGTTGTGCCGGGCACAATTATGTCCATTGATTTAGAAGCAGTACAAGTATCAAGCAAATGTATTGCAGTAATAGGACTGGACACACATGGATGCGAATGGAGAACAGTGCTGTGTACAGACCCAAACATAGCTCTACATGATTTAACTGATGAAAAGTTGTTTACTGACAATGAAACTGGTGGGGAAATTTAAATGGAGATAAGTGTACCATGTGACATAATGATTCAGCACAGAGAAATACATAACCCCCTCATGGCTAGTGTAAGTAAACCACCCACTATATTCGATGAGGACATGGAAAAGGTACTGCCAGAAGTGTGGACAACAGGCCCGCACAATGTAGGGCTCTTGCAAGAGGTTACGCCCATAAAAATCAAATTGAAACCAGGTGCAATTCCGCCGAGAGTGAAACAATACCCATCATCAAGAGAAGCAGAGGAAGGAATAAAAGATACTATAAATGCATTATTACAACAAGGTATAATAGTGCCATCGAATTCACCCTGTAACACATCAATTTTCCCGATTAAAAAAGCAAGGGGCAGGGCTTGGAGGATGATACAGGACCTCCACCCACTTAATGACATCACAGAAAAGGAATTCCCTCTTGTGCCTAACCCAGCATCTATATTGTGTATCATCCCAAGGGAAGCAACGTGTTTCACAGTTGCAGATTTGAAAAACGCATATTTCTCAGTGCCACTTGACCCCAGTTGTCAGAATCTCACAGCGTTCACAATGGGAGGAAACAGATATGAACATTGTAGATTGCTGCAAGGGTACTGTGAGAGCCCCAGCATCTTCAATAGAATTTTGCCTGATGATCTTGGTAATGTAGATGTAGAGAGTACAATAATTCAATATGTGGCTGTCCTCCTCATCTGCAGCAAAAACTGCAGCAAAAGTGAAGAACAGTGCAGGGCTGACTCTATTACATTATTAAATGTACTAGCCACAAAGGGGTACAAAGTGGACAAGGGCAAGCTTCAATACTGCCTAGCAGAAGTGTTGTACCTGGGATAGTTAGTTTCAAAAGATGGGAAAAGAATCATACCAGACAGAGCGGCAGCAATACACCATGCAATGATACCCAAAACGTGAAGGACATGCAGAAATTTCTCGGCATATGTAATTACTGCCGTGCATGGATTTTGGACTATGCAGCATATACACGTTCATTATTACAAGCATTAAAAGAAGCACAAAAGAGCAGCGCCCCAATAAAATTGACTCAGGAAAGGATGACACAATACTTCAAATTAAAGGATCTCATCACACATGCCCCAGTATTAGCGAACCCCGATTTTGACCGGGGGTTCTACCTCTTTTCACACTGCAATGGAATACTGATGACAGCAGTGCTAACACAAAAAACATTGTTACGCCACAAGCCATTGGCCTACTACAGCGGCATTTTAGACTCAGTGATGGAGGGCCACTTTGCGTGCGAACAAGCTCTCGCAGCAGCGGCCTTCACCATAGAAAAGAGCGCCACAATTGTAATGGGATGCTCAGTAACTTTATATGCAGAACATTCATTATTGGCCATCCTGGAGAGATCCAAATCGACACTCACAACACAAAGAGCAACAGCATATGAAATAATAATATCCAGCACCAACCTCCATGTAGTTAGATGTAACAGTGTGAAGCCTGCTACCTTCATTACTGAGCCCTGTACTGTAGAAGATATGCAAGAGCACGATTTTGCGACATACAAGGGGGAGGAAGATGATATCCCAAAAGCAAGCGAAAACGCCCTCGAAGAAGAGGAAATATACTTTGTGGATGGGTCAGCATCGATTGATAGTGAGACAGGAGAAAAACATGTAGGAGCAGCAGTGGTAAGAATAGAAGGGGAGGAGTACGAAGTTATAGTGCAGAAATGCCTCCCATCACACTATTCAGCACAAGCAGCAGAATTGATTGAACTAATTGAAGCACTACATACAGCCAAAGGATGTCCAGTGACAATATATTCTGACTCGGCATACGTGACAACAACGGTACATTTGGGGTTGTCATAATGGTGAAAAAGAGGGTTCAGAAGAGCAAATGGCTCGCGTGTACAACATGCAGCATTATTGAACAATATAATTGAAGCACTAACAGAACCGTCAGTGGTAGTGTTGGTAAAATGCCAGGCACACACCAACAACACGGACGCAATCTCACTTGGGAACGCGGCAGCCGATGCTGCCGCTGAAGAAGCAGCCTACTTTAATGTCCCCTAACCACTAGAATGCATTGTAAAAATGCAGAGCCAAGAAGTGCAAGAGGAGGGGTACAACTGCACCCCCATACTACAATTAATTGAGTTACAAAGATGTGCACCCCCAGAAGAGCAAGAATTATGGGGAAAAAGAGGATGTAAACAGTCTTCAACAGATTTAATATGGCGACAGGAAAAGACAGCAGGAAAGGTAGTGATGCCTGTGGAACTATTTCAAATTGCATTTCAACAGCTACATTTTCCAACACATGTAACAAAACAACACATTGCAGCAGACATTCAGGTGGAGTGGTTTGTCCCAAATTTACAGGAACATTTATCAAAATTAATGATAGAATGCACACCATTCTAGACAAACAGTTCAGGTATGACACTCAGGACATTGTGGGGAACATTGCCACGCCCAGCAGGACCTTTCAGAGAGCTCCACATTGACTATGCCGATATGGGAGAAAGATGCAACGGGGCAAGATACCTCATTGTGATAGTGTGCCCCTTCTCAAGGTGGGTCGAGGCTGGGCCATGCACCCACCCCGACGCAAAGTGTGCAGCAAAGTTTTTAGTGCGTGAAGTATTCTCCCAATGGGGCATATGCAATGTGATCAGATCAGACAATGGCACCCATTTTGTAAATGACCTCTTCAAAGAAGTGACCACATTGTTAGGGGTAAAGCACAAATTATGTTCTATTTACCACCTGCAAGCGAATGGAGTGGTAGAAAAAATCAACAGCCTGCTCAAGAGTAAATTGTCCAAGTTATGCAACACACTTAAAAAGAACTGGGTATATTGCTTGCCCTTAGCACTGTTCCAACTCAGAACGCAACCAAGTAAGGACCATCATTTGAGCCTGCACGAAATAGTGACGGGACGGCATACACACATGCCACTATCCCCAGTATGAAGAGCATCAGACGCTCACAGAGCTGCAACAGTGCTAGGGGATGAATTTAAGGAATACCTTACCCAACTGGCACGTGCAGTAGGAAGTATAGCGAGGCAAATAGCACCTGCATTCACACAAAATAATGAAACAACAACACCAGCACAAGACAGCCCAACAGGACAGCTAATGCCAGGAGAAAATGGATATATGCCCAGTTTCGTGCAGAGATGGATCTCCCTGAGATTTCATGGCCCATATGAAGTGATTTACTGCACTCCCAAAGCTGCAAAGGTGAAGGGGCTGAAGTCCTGGGTGCATCTCTCAGATGTGAGGATAGCACACAATAGTACCATGTCCCCAAATGAACAACCAGAAAACACAAATGCTCCATTACCCTAGATCAGAGAAGAAAACAGATAAGCAGTCAACAGGGGCAGGAAACAAGGTGAAAATGAAAATGACTAAGTACAGAAAGTGCATAAAGAGAAATAAAGTGGAATAATAGCAAATGTATATAAAAGAGTTTGAGAAAAAGATGAAGTGTACAGCGTATTTCTCACTTCCTGTCTCGTACTATTATTGTATATCCTTTTATTTGTTGATCTCTTTCTACTGATTCTTGCTATGCTCTAAATACAAGCTAATAGCATAAAATATAGAGAAATTAATGTGAAAAAGAAAAAAATAGGATATAACGTATTGAATAGTTTTTAATTAATTGAAATGACTAGAAAAGTACCAATGAATATATGTAGATAGCAGTGTAAATATAAATGGAAAAAAATATATAAAAAATGTGTATAAAAAGGTATTTTTGGTGTACTGAACTGTTTTATATTGCCCCTTCAGGTGAAAATATGACGGAGAGGAGGGCCCTCACTAACAACAATTCAAATGTAGATAGTGATAGAGTGGACAACAGATTGAATAAATACTACAACTCTGAACTCCGAATACCCCACTCCCCCCCTGAAAGAGGGGGGGAGTGGGGTAAACCTAATACGAGAAGGATCAAGCCTCATATGGGCTGGAGTTAAGACAATTTGGAAGCATAATGGCTCTTTAAATGATAATCTCACAACACTGTATAAAAACCGAACTGTTAAAACCCCTGTTTTTTTAACTTGCTGCTATGGGTTTCTGCAAAAATAATGAGACTAACGAATATGATGGTGATTATTCCTGGTTCGGTGAGCCTGACCTAACATATACAAATGCACATGCAACCACAGAACCTACCTCATATGGCACTGTAATGCACTTTAACCCGATGCCCCAATTACCCAAGACCCTCCAGTATCACAGTTTTGGCAAGCTGCTAGTGAACTAAGCGATGCAACATGGGCAAACGTCTTTCCCATAAAATATCAGAGAGTGAAAATTATAGATAATAGTCAAGGGGGGAGGAGAAGGTGGAAAAGGGGGGCGCGAGGGAAAAGCTATGATGCATACCATGGCCTGGGATTAGATGAGATTGAACACTCCCGCCACCCGGATCAATCAAACAAATGGTATTCAGACATGAGTGCAACAGCCAAACAAGCAACAAATGAGAGCTGTTATGTCTGCTCTCTTAATGCTCATGCTTCCGGCACACCTAAAGTCCTTATACCTCAAGAAGTGCCCTTGTCGGATGCTCAATGTTTAGTTCATCTCGTATTGTGTAGGATTCGAAGCACCTTCCAGTCACACACAGTTACAATAGAAATGCTGCAGAATGAAAAACCTGCACCAGTAAACCGCAAGGATTAATTTGCATCAAAGAACCATTTTTTGTCATCAAAGGGACACAGTTCACAGAAAACTAATGGCATGACGAAACGATCACGTGCAAGGCAGAGGCGTTGCGAGGATTTACTGAGGAGAAATTTCAATGGGTCAAAGAGACATGCACTCCGGTCTGGTCCCAACACATCGCAAAGCTCACATGGGTTACAGCTCTCGAGAAACCCATCAAAACACAGAAATCAATTGAACATGAACTTTGTTTCCATGGCGAAGGAAAGGTGCAAATGGGCTCGAACAGAAGAGGCAACAAAACAATCATTATCCCAGACATGAAAAAGGGTACAGCAGCACTCATAGACACATATTGGGTATGTGGCAAGCAAGCATACCTGCATCTTCCACCATCATGGAGAGGTACCTGTGCCATGGCCACACTGCATTCGGCACTAATGGTGATTCCAGAAATTAATATCCAAGGGGGAAGAGGTTCGGCTGGCACATCGGCAGCACCTCAGCCAGCAACAACAGAGCCCTCCACATACGACATTCTGTCTGAAAATGAGCTGCAAGACAGAGTGTCCCGCAAATGAAGGTCATCCAACTATATTTCAAGCCAATCATCTGACATGCTGGCCGAAATTCCCGATAAATATAAACTTTTCAACTATGCTGAGACTTTTTTTGCTTCCCTCCTAGCACCAGGACTCCAGGTGCAAGTAAACGCCAAATGGCTGCAGATCGTCCGCTGGGAACTGATCCAATTGGCCAACGACATTGAAGAAGGATTTAACGTGATCAAAGTGGAACTCTGCGCCCTGCGGTTGATGACAATGCAGAACCGGTACCTCCTGGATCTCCTCACAGCAATGGCGGCAGTGTTTGCCGAAAAATCATGCTCATTCGTACCTTCTGAAGACACGGACAATGGGACCCTCTCCCACGTCATCTCGGCCGTGCATAGTCTGGGAGAAAGAATGCGGAAGGAGGAATAGAGCCAAGCAACTGGTTTGATGACATCTTCAATTGGATACCGTCTTGGCTCAGTGTGATGATGAGCATTTTTGTCCCACTCATCGTTTTTGTGCTGCTATTTTTCTGTTTGTGCAAGGTCGGCATTCGATGTTGTGAAAAATCTATGCCTAGTTCTGCAATGATGATGGTAACAATGGGCAAACCGACAATGGTAGCGAATGTAAAAGATGCTCAAATACGAACAGGGGAGACAAAACCTCCTAAGTATCGCCTAACAGCCGTTTATCATCAGCGTGGGGACAGGGTGGATAACATATATCACACCACAATTAAGGAACCACAGGGACTACAATGGTATAGAGAGGTCTGAGTAGATCTGGATGGCGATGGGGGATATATATGACCACACACCTGATGAATATGCTAGAAGAGGCCAGAGTTTACGAAGTGTGTGTAGGGCTTGGATGCCAATTAAAGGGACGCCCGCATGGGATGAAGCAGTACAAGAAGCAGAGTACTGTCGGAATGAAAATAACCGAAAGGATTAGTTCGTTTTTTTTAATTAAAATGTTTTGGTTTATATTATAAACCTTTGATCTTTGTTTGAGTCATATTTCATATCTAATAAAAGAGGTAATAATTGTATTTAAGTGTGTTGTTTCTTAGTGGCTTTTTTCTTCTAGAATTGCTTTTAAGAAATATACAATAGTGAAAATCTCTTTTTTTGTTTCGCCCTGAAGAAACCTTGCCCATCGATCTTCAGGAATCAATTAGGTTGTTACTTTAGATGTAAAGAAAGGGGGGAATGTGTGGGAGCGAGGGCTCGTTTGGGCCCCCCTCGCACATTCTGCATGTTATGGACCACTTGCTCATGCAATAGCGGGGGACGCCTCCATTGCCCATATGCTAACATCTGACATAAAGAAACATTGCTGCAAAAAAGAGAGAGCACTCAGCACCTAGCCTAATATGCTCAATTAGTGGAGTGCTTAAATTAGCTGGAGTTTCCTTGTATCAAATCCAACCCCTAGTTAAAACCATATTCATGCATGGTTCATATAGAAAATAACCACTTATACCACAACATTTTCAGTGTGTAAATTGTAATATTTTAGTGCTCTGAATGGTAAAACAAAAATATCAAAGGATACAATATATTCAGTATCGAATTATAACTTCAAAGAATAAATTAAATCGTCAACATATATAGACAAAAATACAAAAACATGTTTTTTCTTCACATTTTTCAATCATATATTTTCACATGAGCAAAGTAAAAGGACAGAAACTAGAAAAAGTAATAAAGAGTAGGGCGTGAGTGAACCACAAACCAGTGCTTAAAGAAGGGCTTAAAGAAGGGGGAAGAGCAGAGGGAACTATCCTCTAGTTGAAGAAGAGAGATACATGAAACACTTTCATGGTGACAGTTCCATATATTCAAATTGTGGAAAAGTCTGGAAATTACAAAAAGAAGGAGGGTTTATCAACCCCCTCACATCTTTAATATCTACTGCTGTATATTTGTATACATTGCTTTTAGAAAGAGTCCTGACATTTTTTAGTTATTCTGGAAATCATTTTTGTAGGACCTCTTATGGGGAACCCCCACTGGGTTTGCCTACGCATGTAGGGGGAGCTAAAGACATTGGATTTTATCAGCTTCCAGGTTCACTCCTGTGTCCCAAACGAGTGGACAAATGGACAAATGTTCAAAGAAGTAAAATCTGGAAGCCAGGCCCCCTTATCCTTTTATTTCATTTCGGTGGTTATGTGTTGCCACCTTCATCGGGGCAGTTTCATGATACCCTATTGGGAAAGAGAACACAAGAAAAAAAGGGAACTAAGTATAAAACTGGAAATGTTAGGTAGCTGTGGTAATGGTGCAGGCTTAAACACACAAATACTATTATAAAACAAGCTTCCTGTACAATCTAGAGCATGGTAGGTTCTGCCAAGAACACATAAATGTAACAAAACCCCATAGGACGGAACAAATAAACTTATCTATTCCTCACCTAGAGGGGTTGGGTCGAACAGTCTCCAAAAATGTGTGACTGAAAACTGTAGTGCTGATCCGCGCCAGCTCGGTGGCCTCACATCTAAGCTGCCAGAAGGCATCAGGCGAGCCTAAGTCGGAGAGGAATGCTGTGTTTCCAACGTAGAAGCTGGGAGTCTGTGGGAGGAATAGATTGTGAATTGTATTTCATTTATTTCGTATGGAGCATTTCAGTCCATTTTTAATAATGTTACAGGCTCGCAGACATAAGCATACTGCATTTAGGGCTATGCGTCATCACTCTGGTAGATTTGAGTTAAATTTAAGTAGAACAAGGGGGAAAGTACACCTACCAAGAGTGTTTAGACCGGAAGAGACGCTCAATCCGAGAAAGAAATTTGTTTCAGCATCGTAAATCCAAAGAAAATTCCGCCTTAGCGTGGGTCCAATTGTTCAGCAATTGGGAGCTGTGTAGAAACGAGGAGGGAATTAATCTGAATCTTCATCTAAATGTAAGGTTGCATAGTTGTTGCAATCTGATGCGAAAACGCATGTGGTTTACACTGCCCGCAGAGGGAGACGAAAAAATGATAACCTTTCTTGATGGTCGCCACAGGGAGGGTTTACTGCAAACAGGCAGCTAGGCAGAATGATGGGTCAACCGTGCGCGTATGCGAGGGAGAAAGCCTACGGCAATGTGTAACTTTCCCGAAGCCGGTTGCTTAGTAATGGAGCAGACGCGATGCGTAGGGTGCACGTGACCCGGAAGAAGGTGGGTTTGCCTCGCCGGAGTGAGCTACCAATCGTGGGTAGCAAAGCGATGTATACAGACCGAGTGTGGTGTCTCGTAGTACACACCTGATTGGTCTATCATAGGGAGGTGTGTGTCTAGTGATCAATCACAACGGATGCATGCAGAGAGAGATGTGTAGAGCATTACGGTACGTAAACGGTTGCATGGCTATACTTGTGTGGGCACATATCGTATTGTGTCATGTTGTTGTGTACCCATTAGACCGATTTACATAAGAAAAAAGGCCCACAAGGGGAATCCCAAAAACACGCAAATGACATGGTCATGAGTCGATGCTATTTTGGATGTGTAGTACTCATGCTAAAAGCGTGCGGTTTAAATAGCCTCAGTCCCGCATACAGAGATATGTGATGAAACATATACTTGAATGAATCGTAACCACATAGATTAGGATTCATATGTAGAAAATACTCCTAGTAGTTGCGAGCACGAAACGGGATAACAAAAGAGTGCACATAGGGCTTGCAATCCCCTGCTACCCAAAGGACAAAAAGACTGAAGAGAAAGCGAAGTACCTGTTAACAAAGACCACAGAATGAAAAGTGTAGGCTGGTGACGTCTGAGTCCGAATAGCTTAAAGTCATGTCAGGGAATGAGTGAAACTCCAGATGGATTGTCTCAATTGTAACCTCCACGGGTGCCTAGCCAGTCTAGTTTTCCATCTGGGCACTATTCATCAACCCAGATTGGATAACAGAGAAATGAGCCCCGCCTGCAGTTGCTAGAGTAATGCAATGGAAAAACCAATGAGGGAGTTTTTACTTGTTCAAGCGAAGCAAAGTTGATGTAGTGCCTAAAGTGGTGCAAATTGTTCATTTAGGCCATTATCCCAACTGTCTAGCCTATGAATCCATCTGTTCTCTAGATTCAAAAGTCGTTGCTGAGTACCAGACCCAGTGGGTAGTTTCTCAAGAACCCACCATAGTAAGTCGTCCGGAGTATGATTCTGGTCAAGATAATGCTGAACCAAAGGTGAGGTTACTTTCTTGCATCGTATTCTAGATCTGTGCTCGGAAATGCAGGTGTGGACACTGCGCATGGTCTGTCCAACGTACCATAGGCCACAGGGTCATTCGATGCAGTAAACTACTTGTGTAGATTTACAATTGGTAAAATGTCAAAAAACCCAGGTTTTGCTCCCAAAAGGAAGCTTTGCATTTTTTGGTATATTTGCAGGCTATACACGAGCCACATTGGTGGTGCCCTACTAAAGGCCTCTGGTTCCAAAGGCCACCTTGTGTTGTTTTTTCAGTAAAGCAGGAGTGAACCAAAAGATCACGGATGTTGCGTGATCTTTTAAAAGCAAAGCGAGGTTCCCGTTCTTCCGTGAGGTTAAGTTTGGCAAGGGTCCAGTATTTCCGGATAATTTTTTTGATGTCATATGTGCGAGGGCCATGTGTGAGTACACACGTCAGTCTCATGTCTTGGTCTCCCTCTTGGTGATACACCTGTGGTGTCAGAATGGACTCACAGCACGTAAACCTAGCTCGTTTCTTGGATGTAGTTACTAATTTCATAGGGTAACCTCTGTACCTCAAACACTCACTTAGGTCGGCCGTGTTGGTATAAAAATCCTCCAATTGTGTGCAATTTCAATTGACCGTAGGGTAAATTTTCTTTCAAGTGTTGTGGGTGATTGCTAGAGAAATGCAGCAGTGTATTACGATCTGTTGGTTTCCTGTATAGGTTGCAAATCAGTTTACCTTCCCGATTGCTGATTTTTAAATCAAGAGTGTATAGTTTGTCTATCATACTCCATGGTGAATTGAATGTCTGGATCTTGATTGTTCAGCCATGCAAAGAAAAGTGCAAGTTCATCCTGGTCACCATCCCAAATGAAAATGATTTCATCAATGAAACAACGCCACTTTTTGATGTTGTCATGCCATGGGTTAGATTCATTTGAAATGTATTTTTGCTCATAGGCTGCCATATATAGTATCGCCAAACTAGGGGAAAATGTAGCGCCCATGGCTGTGCCTTTAATTTGTAAATAAAATTGGTCACTGAAAGTGAAAAAGTTTTTGCTCAAAGCTACAGTCAAAAGTTCGATGATAAATGCTGGTGGTAGTCGTGACTGCAAATTTGTTGCTGTTAGGAAATCATAAATACAGTCAATGGAAGCATTTTGTGGAATACAGGTATATAATGCTTTAATGTCCATTGTCACCAGGATCTGAGTGTCTGGATTGTATTCTAAATTTTCAAAGGTTTGTATGCTGTGTGTAGTGTCTCTGAGATAGAAGTCTGTGTTGCTAATCATAGGTTTTAAAAATTCATCAATGAATTTGCGAAGTGGTTCTAACAGGGACCCACAACCAGAAACAATTGGACGACCTGGTGGATTGGTCGCATCCTTGTGCACTTTAGGTAATGCATAAAAGCATGGGGTGCGTTCCTCCGATGTGGTAAGATAAGTGGACTCTTTTTCGGTGATCCATCCCCTTTCTAGGGCAAATTTGACTATCTCAGAGATTTCGATCTTCAATTCCTTAGTTGGATCTTTTCGGGTGAGGGCAGTAACTGCCTCTGTCACTCAGCAGAGTTATAACCATAGTCTTATACTGTTCAGATGACATGATAACAATTCCACCACCTTTGTCTGCTGGTTTTATTACAATGTTGTGATTGCTGGCTAGTTGGGTAAGGGCTTCTCTCTCTAATCTAGAGCAATTGTGTCCGATGGATGTTTTGTTGCTATTATTTCTCTGCGCAAGTTTTTTGTATTCCTTAAGTATACACTCCTCGAATGTGATCAAGTCACTCGCCACCTGATTTTCCGTAGGACAAAAGGTGGATTTAGGGTGTAAGCCTGTATCAGATTCCTGTTCCGGTGGTTCCCTTTCCTGAAAATAGGTTCGTAGTCGCACAGTGCGCAAGAAACGTCTGATCTCCATCTCAGTTTGGTACCAGTCAGTACCTGCGGTAGGTACAAAAGTCAGACCTTTGCTTAGAATTGAGGTCTGGGCTGGAGTTAAATCAATATTTGCAAGGTTAAAGATTGGGAGATGTGCATCAGGATTAGTCTCTGGTATTATCAGCGGCGGCGTCCTGTTCGGCGCTGGTCCCGTAAGGTGGCATTTGCCATGGTGGTGCCCCCCAACCCCCGCTTTGACCGCCTAACATCAGCATAACTGGGGCTATTGCGGGATACACTTGGCGTCCATTTTGTGTGTCCTCAAACTCCATCTTTGGACTAGGCCTCATTCCAATCGTATGAAGAGACATCTCTCCCCTCGGCAGCGCCATGCACAGTGCGCTCATGGCCCCCACATTTTCTTCCACTGTCTGAAAGCTTCACAAATCCCTTTCTCACGGATGTGCCGGGTATAATTGCAACAAATAGCAAACTGTAACATATCACCCTTCCCCTGTGATCACTGTCCTGTGTGTGAACCGGCTCGAACCATGCCCTGGAGCTCATCCATCTCCACTAACCTGCTCATACCCCTTTGCCCCCGCTGTTGGAAAATTACTGCCAATGTAACCCTGTGCACTCCTGAGGAATTCTCTTGATGTACCAGAAGTGTAATCCCGCTGTCCAGCCCACCCCAGAGTGCCCCCATTAAATCCAGACCAGTATATTGGGCCTCATTACACGGTAGACGGTAACCATGGCGCTATTAGCGCCATGGTTGCCGCCGGTATCTTACTGTGTCCGCCTTGGTGGATGGCGGAATTACCGCCCTACTCCAAGGTGAGCGGGGGCGGGAATTCCCCATTCACCAAGGCTCTTCCCCATTCCCATTTTTGCCCCCATAGGGCATAATGGGAATGGGGAAGGTGCTAATTACGGTACCGCAAATTGCGGTACCGTAATTAGCTCCGAGGTCCCTTTGCGGCACCCAACGTTAATGGCTGGTAAAACCAGCCGTTAAAGTCGGGTCCCGCAAAGGGAACTCGTAGTAAGGCGGTAGGGGTTTACCGGTACCGGTGCCCTTACCGGTACCGGTAAACCCCTACCGCCTACCGTGTAATGAGGCCCAATGTGTCCTAAAACTAACGCACGTCATTATGCTCCACACTTGCCTTGAATTGTAAAGAATCACACATCTCCCAGGTTATCACAGGGGACAAGACCCCTGCGCCATGTACCCCATAAACTGTCCTAATGACAGACGATGTAATAATATGTATGCAATTTATAGGTTTGCAAGATTTACTCAAAGGTATATCAATGATTGTTGTTTATTATATGTATGATGGTAGTTTCTCATGCCAGCTTAGTTAGTGTCAACTCTATCTCGCTGTGACGTAACCTTCACCCCTCCTGGACACAGGCAGCTGGACCTTGTGACGTTCACCCTCCCACCAACTTGGCAGCCTATCCAGAAGACGCAGCGCCTACAATGATATATGTGCCTCTACCCTCCAGCCAATCCTGCACTGTTGTAGTACCCTATGATAGTTGCGTCATTTATGACGCTGTTTTCCTTTATAATTCTTTGTAATTGTATTGTTTGCCAGAGCGTTTTCGAGGCAGCAGAGTTCTCTGGATGCCAACTTTATATACATTTTAAATCTCTTAGTCTCATTCCCTACGGCGATGTGTCATATTTAATAAAAGTGTCTTGGTAAATCGGCGAGTGAGCCTTTACACCCTCTAGCTAGGTGAAGGTAAAAGCGCTTGAAAGGGAACTGTAGTGCAATGGTTACGCTGTGAACAGACTGTAAAAGCCTCACCTATACAGAAGGTGGCTGTGTGGGACCAAAACATTTAAACTCTATTGTGCGCTCTAGTCCAGCACAGTTTTGCCCAACCTCCAATGTCACTTTACCACTCACAGGGCCTCATTACACGGTAGGCGGTAAGGGTTAACGGTCACCGGTAAGGGTACCGGTGACCGTTAACCCTTACCGCCTTATTACGAGGTCCCTTTGTGGGTTGGTACTTTAACGCCTGCTTTTAGCAGGTGTTAAAAAACAAACCCTCAAAGGGACCTTGGTGCTAATTACGGTACCGCAATTAACGGTACCGTAATTAGCGCCTTCCACATTCCCATTATGCCCTATGGGGGCAAAAATGGGAATGGGAAAGGGCCTTGGTGAATGGGGAATTACCGCCCCCACTCACCTTGGAGTAGGGCGGTAATTACGCCATCCACCAAGGCGGACTCAGTAAAATACCGGCGGCAACCATGGCGCTAATAGCGCCATGGTTACTGCCTACCGTGTAATGAGGCCCACAGTCCTTTAACCTTTCTGGGGCTCTAAGTGCTGTTCTTAGGGCACACTACTCTCGTCTAGGCCTCACCCGGTCCATCCGGTGGTTTGTCTGCCTCGTGCCTCAAATTCGACTCTCCCTTGGGTTGGTGGTTCTCATCTTCTAGCGGCAGCTCCGCTTCCTCCGAGAGTTGCTGGTCCCCATCCGTCCACATTCGTTGTGGCACCTTCTTGAACCACAAAGCATTCCTGGTGATCAGGTGTTGCCCTCGTGCTGCCGTCACCATCGTTCCCTGTCTTCGGGTTACGGTCCAGGGGACCAAGTCATACTGTGTTTCCAGCTTGGTTTTCGTGGGGTTGTGCACCACCAACACCTGGTCACCGACTTGGTGTTCTGAGTTCTGTGCATGTCTCCTGATGCTCATACATTAATTTGCAGTTGTTCTCCTGTGATGGGTTCGATTCTTGTCGTATGTGTCTGTGCCCCTGCTTGGGTGGTGTGGAATGGATGAGTTAATCACTGTCCCATACATGATGTCTGCCGGTGGCAGCACTGTGTTGCTGTGGGGTGTCACCCGATAGTTCCGTAAGAATCGGTACAGATCCACTCTCCAGGGACTGGAGTGTGCCCTGGATAGGTGTAGCACCTTGTTGATGGTTGCATGAATCTTTCTATGTCGCCTTTGGCTTGCGGCCATCTTGGTGTGATGTGATGGTATTTGATGTTCAAGTCATCCAGGTACTTCTTGATCTCTGTACCCTGGAATGGCGGTCCATTATCACTTTTAATGCGTCGTGGCAGGCCATGGGTGGCGGACATCTTTTTGAGGGCCGGTATCACCATTTCTGCTGCTGTGGATGGCACAATCTCTACCTCTGGGTATCTTGAAAAGTCATCGATAGCTACCATGTAAAAGTCAATGCTGATTGCGTCCCACCTCGATGCTCCCCGCTCTTCCGACTGTATGGGTTTGGGGTTCGGTGGTGCACCTGTGATTTGGCAAGTGAGGCAGGCTGCTATGAGTTGTTCCACCTTGGTGTCGATGTGTGGGAACCACACTCGATGTCGGATTCTGGCTTTAGTCCTGACCATACCTTGGTGGCTTTCATGGGCCAGCGCTAAGATTCTGTCCTGTAAGCTGTTAGGGATCACGATCCGTGCACCTCTCAAGATTAGTCCTTCACTGGTGACCGATAGGTCTTGTCGTACAGGGAACATGCCTGTGAGGAAGTCTCTTGATTCGGGTGTGCGGTTGTGTACATTGCGGAGGAAGGATTTCCACTCGCCTGATATGATGGAGTCTTTGATTAGGTCACAGCAGGGGTCGGTTTGGGTGGCTTCTACGATGTCCTCGATGTTGACCGCTTTGGGTTTCATTGTGTGCACGACCTGGCATATGTGCTCCACGTTTTCTTCTGCCACATTCACTTCCCCTGGGGTGGCTGCCGTCGGGTGCCTGGACAGGAAATCCACCGGGTTGCTGGTTCCTGGTTGGTAGGTCAGCTCAAACTCGTATTGCTGCAGGTGTAACAGTCACTTCCCTATCCTGGGCAGGGGGTGCAAGGAAGATCCCGTGAATATGGGGATGAGGGGATTGTGGTCCGTGTATGCTCTGAACATCCGTCCCTATAGGTATATGTGGAAATGGCGGCAGCCCCACAGTACTGCAATGGCTTCTTTCTCTATGTGTGAGTATCTTTGTTCAGTTGGAGTCAGTGCACGGGATTTGCAGGCAATTGGTTTTGTCTCTCCTGTCCGAGCAACTTAAACGAGGATTGTCCCGAGGCCGACGGGGCTGGCGTCGACGTATAGTTCTGTCGACAGTGTGGGGTCATAGTAGGCCATTGTTGTCTCGGCTGAGAGGGATGTTTTGATCCGCTGTAATGCCTTCTGGCAGTCGGGGCTCCAGGCACATTTGGTGTTGGATTTGGTGAGTTCTCTGAGCGGCTCGGACATTGTTGCCAGGTTGGGGGATGAACCTCCTGCAGCATGTCGCCATCCCCAAGAAGCTGCGTACCTCTGTGGATGTTGTTGGGGGGGAGGCTTCCTTGATGTCTTCCACATTTTGTGGGTCAGCTGACACTCCTGTGCTGTTAAACACGTATCCGAAAAAGGTGATCTCTTCCTTCATGAATTTGCTTTTTTCCCAGTGTATGGTTAGACATGCGGCCACCAGCCTGCTGAGCACCATCTCGAAGCGATGTGTGTGTTCGTGTCTGTCGCTTGCGTGGATGGGGATGTCATCGGGTATGCCCTGTAACACCTCTTGGGTGGCTTGCTGGAAAACCTCTGCCGCTGAGGAGATGCCAAAACTTAACCTTTTGTACCGGCGCAGGCCCAGGTGCGTAGAGAAGGTAGTGATATATCTGGAGTCACGATGCAATTTTAACTGATGGTATCCAGCGTTGAGATCAATTTTTGAGAATACCTTCGACCCCGTGAGGTCCATGATAATTTCGTCGAGTGTGGGGGTGAGGTGTCGTTCCCGCTTGATTGCAGCATTGGGAAGGCGCATGTCGATGCAGATCCTCACCTTTCCCGGTTGCTTCGGCTTCTTTGTCACCACCATGGGTGATACCCACAGTGTCGGCCCAGTTATCTCCTCTATAATTCCTGCCTTTTCAAGTTCTCGCAGCTCCTTTTCAACTTGGTCCCTCACGTGGAATGGGGTTCTCCTGTGACGCACTACTCAGGGATGTACTGATACGTCGATGTGGCGCTTTATAGGTTTTCCTTTTAGGCATCCAATGCCTTTGAGGAGGCTCAGATACATTTCGAGGAGGCCGGTGATGTCTGTTGGGTCTGTTACATCACAGATGAAACGGATTAGTCCGAGGTCTTCCGCTGCATCCTCACTCAGTAGGCATTCAATGCCTGCGTTGAAGACATATACCTTTGACTGTACGATACGGTCGCCTCTGCTGAGTGTTGTTCTGAATCGTCCCTCCACTGGTAGTGGGGTCTTGCATCCATATGCAAATAACAGTGTGTCCGTAGGCTTTAGGCCAGGACGGGGGAGTAGTTTTTGGAACATGGTTGCCGGCATGACGTTTACTGACGCCCCAAGTGTCAATTGTCATTTGCGTCTCTTGGCCTTGTATGGCCACTACGCATTTTCGTCTTCTTTGCATCTTCGCCGACTCCATGCCTCTGTGTTCGAGTGCCGAGACTAGGTATACTTTTCTCCCCCTTCTCATTTGTCCGCTTTCTGTGTCTTTTGTTATGTCACCGTCATCATCACCTGCTTCGTCGGTTGATGAGTTGGCCGTTTCAACGCGGCAGGCATTGGCTTGTTTCTTTTTCTTGGGGCTTCCTTTGTCTTGTTGTGGTTGGGGGCGTTGTGGTGGTCGTGATGATCTACAGACTCTTGCGTAGTGATCCTTCCGGCCACATGCTCCGCACATGGTTCCTTATGCTGGGCAATTTCGTCTTCCATGACGCACGCCTTGCACCATCCACATTCTGTAGGTCCTGGAGTTCTTGGCTGCCACAGAGGTGAGCTGTTTGTGTCAATGGGGTCTTCTCTAGGCTGTTGGCGAATGGTGATTTTGAACTTCTGGATCCACAATAGCCAGCGTGGGCCCACTGACGATGGGTCGGTGTAGGGGTCAAATGGTCCCAACGCCATTGTTGTTCCACCCTGTGGTCTAGGGGATGGTGTTGCGGGTGATAGTGGCGCTGCGATTCTCAACGACGTGTCAGGTCTGGGTGTGGACAGACCAGTCGCCATGTTGTTTTGATGTTGGGGTTGCCACAGTTAGTGTGCGTGTGTGGCGAAAAAACTCCTCACCTTTGTGATTCTTCCATCAACGGGGCGTCATGGTGCTCAGTGGCTCTCTTTGTTGTTGTTTGCGGTGCTGTGTCGCTCCTGCATTGCCTGGCCCGATGATATGTCTGTGGGCAGGCTCCAGGTTCACATCCGTTCAGACCATGCAGATGTATCTGTCTTTGGATGTTGGGGTGTTGTATGAGGAGGCGAGGTGAATGATAGCAGTAGAAAAGGGGGAAAACAATCTTTTTTTCCCAGGTGGGGTATGGGCCCCCCACCGTGTTCCCAAAAATTCACCTGTGTTGAGGGTTTGTAGGCTCAGTTGTAGCTTACGCACGTGATGTTTATTCAGTCTGTCCCTCGTCGCCAGTGTTAGGTTCTCTCTTGCCGGTGCGCCGGTGGAAGAGAGACCACATGAGGCCCACAGGGAAGGCCCGGCTGGGGAAGAGCAATGATGCACACATGCACGCGTAGCAATGGAACTGCCTCGCTCGTGGCGGGGCGTGCCCTTTATTCACAGGTGCCTTATGTCACAGTGCTCAAGGGACGTAAGGCGTACATAACATTGGCAATGGTGGTAGAAAGGTGTGCCGTTACAGCACAGCTGCAGATGTTTAACGTTAAGTAAGTCCAGGGGCAATCCCTGAGGGGACACAGAGGTTGTTGAGAAAGTACACGCATAGCAACAGGGAAGTTTGTGCCGTGGATTAGGGGCCATAAGTCGTATAGTAGCAGTGGATGAAAGGGTAGGACCATACCTTGCTTTGAGGACACATGCCGAGCTGCTTGCCAGGCCCGGACAGGGCCAGAGAGGGGAACAGACCCTTGGTCTTGCAAGTGGGCCTATGAAGGGGGCCGGCGTTGCCGGCGTTTGGCGGCAATTAAATGGGGTCCAGGCGAGGGCGGGCAAACAGCAAAGCAAGCCAGAAGAGGAACGAAAGTCGGCAAAGGGCGGCCATTTTTAAATGGCTCGCAGATGAATAGGAGTCAAGCCCAGCAGGGCTTACCTTTGTCGTGAGAACCTCAGGATGGGTGCATGGTTCAGATCCACGAGGCTTCAGGTCACGCAGGCACTCCTGAGGGGCAGCTGTTGAAAACAAAACCTGCAGTAGCAAGAGCTTACTTGCTACTGCCGGCTTAGCGTGGCTAATTGTGGGTCAATGTTAATGAGTTCATACTTTATCCTCAAATAAAATTCGAGAGGGAACTGCTAGAGCCAGCTTTTGCAACTAAGTTTTGGAAACTGTTGCCCATCATACAATCCCGTAAAACTGATAGGGTGGTACGGTAGATCTTCCCTGAAGCAGACCACACCTTGTCGGGGTCCAATTGTTGTAATGCTCTGAGAACATCAGCCACAGTAATTCAAGACCCTTTCATCACGCAGGAGAAAAACCTTAACGCTTCTTTACACAGATGGTTGTGTGAGTTAGCAAAAGAAACACAAGCCCAAATAAAAATGTAAATAAATAAAATGTTTATAGGAGTAATTCCAGCCTCACACCTCAATATCACTGGTAACATTAGGACTCTCAGAAGGAACCTCAGGAAAGTGTTCTCAGCTACATTACCAGAATTGACGGGTAGCATGTTAGTTCGCCACACTCACCAATTACACTGCCTATATGTACAGCCTTTGTTAAAAATAAGGGAACGGTAAATGTACAGTTTTAGAAAGATCCTAATTATGGTCTCCTTTCCATTATTGCAAGTGGATACACACAAATATTACTGCTCAGAAAAGGGCAGAGTTGCTGTCATCAGCTTTCCCTTTAAAAAAGGGAAAGATACATTGTTATATTTTAGCTCCAACCCTATTTGAAATCTTGTGAAATTTATATTTTTGGGATATTTCAGTAGTGCGCAACAAGCCACTAGGCAACACAGGAATTCACATGGCTGACAAGCGAGTGTGTGATAACTACTATATAGTGAATGACAATAGAACAATACGACGGTAGATGAAAATAAAGACTATAACACATAATAATGCTTCATTTTTATATAGTGCTTCGATTCCCACCGCTTCAAAAAGATGCAGTAATAGGTGCTATTGTTAACCAATTTGAGGCCACTTCATTGTGTGAGCTTGGAAGAGTTAAGGGCTCAGTCAGTTCGGCCAGGTTTTGGACCTGTAACTGAGGCAAGTTCTGAATCTGCTGAAATATCTCACCAACATTTTTTCAAAGGTTCAGCAGGATTCGAGTCATGTGAGTGTGCATGGGAAGGGAGATGGCTTTTTGGGCTACACAGGAGACGGTTTAATTTCAAGTGTTCGATTCTTTCTTCTTGTGGAGTTAAGTTTTTTTTTAACAACTTTATTTAACTTTGCACACAGATTATGCAGTTACATTTCCGACATTCAATTTCAGTGATCATAATACATGCATTGGCCGATTTTACATTACATTTACATCCTCAGGGGGTGGTAGCTCTGCTAGATACTGTTTGTACCGTGTCCATATATTTCTGGGTCTAGAGGGGGTCATTACTGAGTCTATATACAGTTCTTCGGTGTCATTAGCCCACAACATGTCTCTGTTGCAGTCCTCTACTGTTGGCGGGCAAGCGTTTTTCCACCTCATCAGAATGACCCTTTTTGCTAACAGCAGACTTAAATTGAGCAGTTTTTGCCAGGTTGGGTTCATTTTCCCAATCGCCCCCAATATACACAACTGCGGTGTCCATTCGACCGGTTGGTCCGCCATCTTATCCAGAGCTCCAAAGACCCCGGCCCAGTATTGACTTAGTTCTACACAGTCCCACAGCATATGATATATATTAGCATTTTCAGAATTGCATCTTGGACAGTTGCCAGAGAGAGTGGGATATAGACGCTTGAGTTTCGCTGGCGTGTAGTGGGTTCTATGGATAATTTTATAGTGTATCAATTTGAATCTCGAGTTGCAGGACACCAGCTTAGTCAGTGCACAGATCTGGGACCAATCCTGTTCTTCTATCGGCTGGTCCAGATCTCGCTCCCAGCCGGCCTTTGCGGTGTGGGGTGTTTTCGGGCGTGTTTGCATTATAGTTTTGTAGAGAGTGGAGGCCGTAACTTTCTGAGTCCCCCCGTGAATATGTAGTCAAGGCCCATGTTTATTTGGGGTTCGTTTGGGAATGATGGGTAGATCCGTTGTGTGGTTGTTGCAAGCTTGTCGAATTGCTGTCTGTGTGCGTTTGTGTTTCCTACCGTGTCTTTAATCTCATCCCACTCCACAAACTGTTTGTCCCTAAACATCTGTCCCCATTGTGTGATTCCTCTGGCAGTCCAGTGCATTGCCACCGCACTGTCTAAAGGGAAGGGTGTGTGGGGGTCGCCCCATATTGGCATGCTCGGGTGGTATAGTTTGCCGGCTGCAAACATATAATTTATTTTGGCCCATGCAGTGATTGTGACATTGGATGGATGCATAGTGTTATATCGTTTAGGTGTGGGCCTAGTGATTTTCTGTAGGGCCAGTATCGCTTCCTGTTCCCTCGCAGGAGGGGGTGGGGGGCCAGGGTTGAGGAAGCATGTAGCCCAGTCGGCAGCATAATGTGCCTGCACTGCCAGGTAATGCAATTCCACGTCGGAAGCCATTAGGCCGCCTCTGGGATACGTATCTGTTAGCACCCTCCAGCTCAGCCTCGAGTGGCCTCCCCATACAAACGCTATGCATGCAGTATTCCTTTTGGAGAATAGTGTGCGACCTGGCGACACCGGTACTGTACTGAACAGATAGAAAAGCTTAGGCAGAATTATCATTTTAATTAATGCTATCCTACCCATCATTGATATTGGAAGGGCATTCCAGCGCTTTATTTTGATGCAAAGTGCGTCTGCCAGTGCGGTGTAGTTTAGTGTTCGGGAGAGTTGAGCGGATCTGGCTACTGCCGCACCTAGATAAACAATGTGTAATGGGCTCCATATAAGGCCGTGGAGGTTCTGGGGCTGCATGGTGGCATCTGTGAGCGGGAATATCTCCGACCTATTGGGGTTTAGGCGAAGACCTGAATATTCTCCGAACTCTTTCACTGCAGCCAGCACCTTGCCCAATGTGCGGTCTGGGTTTTTCAGGTATAAAAGATATCATCTGCATAAAGCGTTATAATATGTGGCTTACCCTCGAGCCATATCCCGAATGTGCTATAACGGAATCTGAGTATGTCCGCAAGGGGCTCAATAACCAGGGCGAAGAGTAGTGGGGAGAGTGGGCAACCCTGCCTAGTACCCCCCAGTAATTCAAGTATGTCTGTAAAATTAATTCTGATCTTAGCGTATGGTCGCGTGTAAAGTAATCGGATTCACCTTATGAAGTTTGGGCCAAATCCATAGTTTCGTAACACCCGGAACAGGAACGGCCATGAGACAGTGTCAAATGCTTTCCTCATATCTAAGGAGACTGCTATTCCTTGGGTTTCTGGGGGTATCGTGGCAATGATTTGGTGGCATCTCCTTATATTCGTTGCCGTAGATCTGCCTAATATAAACCCCGCCTGATCTTCGTGTATCATGTATGGCATCAGTGGTGTAAGCATAGATGCTATTATTTTGGCCAGGATTTTGGCATCAGTGTTTATTAGGGATAAAGGTCGGTATGACCCACAATCCCCAGGGGGCTTCTCCGATTTCAGCAGGAGAGTAATTATAGCTTCTCTGGTGGTCTCGGGGAGTTCCCCTGTGTCCAGTGCCTCCATCCATACAGCGTGGAGCCTGGGAACCAGTTCACTACTAAACTCTTTATAGAACTCAGCACTTAGCCCGTCTGAACCCGGCGCTTTACCGTTGGGGAGAGCTTTTATTGCATCGAGTATTTCAGGTTCGGTGATGGTTAGTGTGTTTCCCAAGTGGTATCCGCTAAAAGGGTTGTGGGTATCTGGGCCAGGTAGCTCTCAATCTCGTCATCTGTTGCAGTGCTTTGCAGGGAGTATAGGTTTTTGTAATAGGCATAGAAGGTCTCCTTCATTTTGTCCTGGTCGATGGTTACCGTGCCATCAGGCATCTGTATGCATGGTATGGTAGTGGGGCCATTCTCTATGCGTACTGTTCTAGCTAATAATTTCCCCGGGCGTCCCCCTTCCCCATATCTACGGGCTGCAGCTGGTCAATCAAAGTATCTGACCTCTTGTTCTGCGGCCTCAGTGTATTCGTCTAAGTTTGGTCTTAAGTTCAGAGCTGAGTTGGGGTGACGAAGAGGATCCATACTGTGATTGCAGGGATGCTATTTGTGATTCTAGCCTAATCAACCTATTCCTAATGTCTTTAAGCATTCCCCCCTCTACGGATATTGAGTGACCTCTGATGCAGACTTTGAACGCCTGCCATAGTATAGACTGGGTCGAGACAGAGTGCTCGTTGTTATCGAAGTAGTCCTGTATATATTGTTTCATCGAGGTGTTATAGACCAGATCTTTCGGCGCTGCCGGCTTGAATCTCCAATGTGGTCTGGAGAGGACCCTACCAGGGATTCTTAGTGTTAGCTGTATCAGTGAGTGGTCTGAGTACGTTCTTGGGTGTATATGGGAGTCTGTGACCCATGCCATGCTGCCCCCATCTATGAGCCATCAATCTCTCCTGGAGTGCATGTCATGGACTGTGGAGTAATAGGTATATTCCATACTGATCGGGTTCAATGTTCTCCAGGCATCTTTTAGTTGTAGATCAGCCATATGTAGGTGTATTGCTTGCGCGGCTTAAGTCAGTGTTCTAGCTTGCGTAGATGTGCGATCGAGATGTACATCTAATATTGTGTTAAAGTCCCCGCCACAAATCACCCGGGCTGTCGGGTATCTTGCCAATTTTTCAAACACTGAGGCATCAAAATCTGGTTGGTCGATGTTCGGACCATACACATTTAGAAAGACAAATTCTTTATCATATAGGTTGCCATGAAGCATGACATATCTGCCCCCCGGGTCACACTCAACATCAATACATTCAAAGGGCAGTGTTTTGTGAATCAGAATTGCTACCCCTCTTGCCCGGATGGAGTATGTTGTGAAATACTGATGTGAGCCCCAGTTAGGCATCAATTGTCCTCCTTGTCGCGGACCAGAATGCGTTTCCTGTAAGAAGATCACCCTGGCCGCGTGTCTATTGAGGTAGGCCAGCATCTTCCTCCTCTTAATCCTATATCCCAGGCCCCTTACATTCCAGCTAAGCATATTGATGTTGTCTTTGTCTACGCTAGCCATTGTCTATGGGGTGTACAAAGCCATGTGGCCACTTACAATCCGTCATTGTGGGATGGAATGACGGCATGTCTGACATCTGTGTGCTTTTTCTTTTATAACAAAACTCTGCAACTCCTGTGTAAGTCCCTCCCCCCACCCTCACAGTTCCCCAAACTTTAACTGTGCCATTAGATATCCATCCCTCCCCACCCAACAACATTTCAAGCACCTGCTACAGGGGGGGCTGCGGCGTCTCCAGAGCCCAAGCCAGCTTCATTTATAGGTATCGTGTCCGGTTACGCACATTGCTTTCGCACATCCTACTGCTTTTTGGGACGGTGTTTCCATAGCTGATTAGACATGTACATTCTACTTAGCGTCCCAGGTGCGGGCCTCCGGGGTGGAGGCTTCAGGCGTTGCTATTCCTTTTCACTTCAAGAACGGGATGAGAATATTTAGGTCTCAGTCTTGTTTAAATCGCCCACACTTTAAGTCTGTCCCGTGTTCGGAGGGATATGCGTTTCTATAAAGGTCGCTGCTTCTTCGGGAAATGTGAAAAAGTAGGACTTGTTTTGATGCTGGATTTTGAGCCTGGCGGGGTAGAGCATTGCGTATTGAACTTGCCGTTTGCGTAGCATTTTCTTGACTCCTGTAAAGAGCTTCCTTTCCTGTTGGACTGCCAAGGTGAAGTCCGGAAAGATGCGGATAACATTTGCTTTCCATTTGAGCTCTTGTTTTTCCCTGGCGGTTTTAAGGATCAGATCTCTGTCCCTGTAATTTAACATGCGCGCTATGCTGGGCCTGGGGTATGCCCCGGGTTTTGGTTTCGGGGCCAGTGATCTGTGCGCCCTTTCAACTATGAACATCGGTGACCATCCGGGATCACCCAATAGTGTGCGGAGGAGATCTTCCACTGCCTTCTCCATTGATCCCTTCATGGCGCCTTCTGGAACGCCAATAATGCTGATGTTGTTTCTCCTAGATCTCGCCTCTAAATCCGCACATTTGGACTTCACTGTTCCAAGTTCGATAGCCATTGTGGATACCGTGGTTTTCAGGGCCTCTAAAGCGTCCTCAGTGCCAGATATCCTAGATTCCGCCTCCATCATGCGCGTGGTTGTCTTGTCAAGTTGTGTCTTAATGTTGGCGACACTTGCCGTGATCCCATCTAATTTGTCCGTGAGTGCAGCAAAGCCCTGTTGCATCGCCTGAAAAACGGCCTGGGGGTCCATCATTGTAGCTGGGGTCGCCTGCCTCTCCTGCACCGGCGTTTCCTGGTCTGTCTCGGGCTCCGCTTCCCTCTGCATCGCGGTCGTGAATTTGTCGATGGTTCCTCTGCCTTTCTTCGGGCCAAAGTTCTTGGGCATCGTCTCCGGAATGGGAGATGTGGGTTATCCAGGCGCTCAATGGGAAGGCCGTGTTGGTTCCTCCACGATTCGCTCTGCGCTATATCTGCCCGCAGTGGTGGAGTCCGTGCCCCGTCGCAGCGTTATTAGCAGGAACAGACGTTTCTCACTGTCATATATGGACGAATGGAGTGCTAGTTTCGGCGCGCATACGGTCATCAGTCCCTGGGAAGCCCGCGTGGGCGGTGCGTGGAGGCCCCCTCGGGGATAGCTGGGTGGCACGCTGGTTTTGAGGCGAGGGGGCCCTACCTCTTCAAGTGCGGTCCGACCATAGAGCAGGCCTTCACCCGTCCGGGCCTCTCAGGCTCCCATGCGAAGAAGGCGGCAGGTGGGCCAGCGAGCGGTGCACGATATCCGGGGCAGCCGCGGCTTCCTCACGCTGGGTGGATGGCTGGAGCAGCCCGATGCCGTCGCGCCGGGCCGGGCTCCTCTCTCTTCCCGCCGGACGCCGATCTCCAGGCCGCCCGGAGATCATCCGGGCCTTTATCTCTGGAATCCCCGCACCGATCAGTCTGAAATTTTGTGTGGGGTATCTGAAGATATTGTTACCCATCTTCTGCAAAAAATCGCGGGTAACCGGAGCCTGCAAATTGTCTTTTCTGGCTTTGCGGCCCTGGGTCTAGCCGGAGCTCACACGAGAGCCGCCATCTTCTCTCGTGCGCAACAGCGCCCCCCCCTTGTGGGGTTTAGTTAATAATGCATCTTTTGCTTTTATTGTTTCTAAAGTCTCTGGGGATGCTCAGTTTTGTAAACCATTGCTACCAATCTTTACATGGCTTTGTTCAAAGATCAATATACTGATACAATAGGATAATTTCATCAATGTATTCGTCTAAAGGAATACTATATTGACTATATTTGTGTCCTCTGGAAAGATGGTGAGGCAGATGGAGACCCTGCCCTGGAATAGCAAAATTATCTGAACGCTGATCGTCAATTTAATATGGAAATTGATATTGATATTTTATTTGTATCGCGCTCGTACACAAGTGTTTCAGAGCGCGACGAGGCAAGGGAGGGGAACAAGGGAGTACAAAAACAACGATCTTACTAGGCCCAGTGAAATTGAGAACGCGCAAGTACAGGGGAGAGGGAAAGGGGAGAGTGCAAGGGAGGGGGAGAAGTGGAAAGTGCTGAGAAAAGGAATACAGATAAATAATAAATAAATAAATAGTTTGAAAAAAAGCAACAAACAAAGGTTGTGCATCCAGTAAATGGCAAGTGCTAAGTATAAGGCAACGGACAGGTTGTGTCTGATAAGTGCAGAAAGAAGGGGGAGTGACTGTATGGTTACAGATACAGGCCCCAGTGCAAGGGATCGGCCAGGAGGCAGTGCGGGTGGGTGGCAGGGTAAGCAGGTACCTGGGGGCGAGAGTCAGCGGGTAACCAGGTGCACGATGCCGAGACAGAACAGATCAGCAGGGGAGAGGAGGAGCAAAGGCAGAAGCAAAGAGAAAGTTCTTGAGGTGCTTCCGGAAACAGAGATGTTTATCCTCAAGTTTCAGAGTGGCAGGGAGGCTGTTCCAGAGGGAGGCCCCAGCGAAGATGGCGATCTTCCCCCAGCTTGTTTCTTAGAAAAACAACTGACCCTGAGGGAGTTGGAACTAGAGGAGCGAAGGGTTTGTGATGGAATGTATTTACGTAGGGAAAGCAGAAGGTATTTTGGACCCAGGCCCCAGAAAACCTTGTGGGCGATGCAAAGGGTTTTGAATTTAATCCTTGCAGCCATTGGGAGCCAATGGAGAGATTTCAGGGCTGGAGAGATACAATCCCAGGGCTTGAGGCCAAGGACAAGACTTGCAGTCCTGTTCTGGATAAGATGCAAAGGACGGAGAGTAGAAGCAGGTAGATTTAAAAAGAGGCTGTTGCAATAATCCAGCCTAGAGAGAACCAGGGTTTGAGAGACAGTGAGCTTCTGGGGGAAGGAGAGGAAAGGAAGAATACTCTGAGGAGGTGCAGTAAGAAGTTTGACTTTTTTGAGACAACGGAGATGTGGGCAGACACGAAGGGCGTGGAGTCAAAGATGACCCCGAGGTTCTTAGCCTCACAGGTGGGAGTAGGAGGAGGGCCAAGGAAGGCCGGCCAGAGAATCACAGGAAAGGAAGGTGAAGGTGTGCCGATGAGGAGGATCTCTGTCTCGCTGGCATTCAGGCAGAGATCATTGGCAGCACACCAATCCTGAATGGCAGATAGGCAGTCACAGATGAGAGAGGAGAGGAAGTGGTCGAGGGGAGCCTGAAAATGAGTTGAGTGTCATCCGCATAGCACTGGAAATTGGAGCAGAAAATGGCGATGCAGTGGGCGAGAGTTGCCAGGTACTGGTTGAAAAGCCAGGGTGAGAGGTTAGACCCCTGGGGAACACCGCAGGTAGAAAGGGAGATAGATGAAAGGAAGGACCCAAGTTGGATCTGGGAGAGTCGATCGGGGAGGAAAGAGGTCAGCCAGGCCAGAGCCTGTTTGGTTATGCCCAGGTTGTCACGAAGATGATTGAGCAGAATGGTATGATTGAATGTGTCAAAGGCAGAAGAGAGATCAAGTAGGATGAGGACACAGGCATGTTAGAGTCGAGGTTGGAGAGCAGATCTTCAGGGATGTTCAAGAGAGCAGTTTCCGTGCTTCTGGCAGCTCTAAAGCCAGATTGATGGTTGTGGAGACAACCAACAGAATCAGAGTGAACGTTACGCTGTGAGATGGCAATCTTTTCCAGGAGTTTGCCCAGAAAGGGAGTGATGGAGATTGGGCGATAGTTAGCTGGGCAAGAGGGGTCAGATCTGGGTTTCTTGAGAAGAGGGTGAAGAAGAGAGTGCTTCAGAGAGGAGGGGAAGGCTCCTTAGACGAAGTAGAGGGGACACATAGTAAACAATGGATTGCATTTGTGCACTTATTGATTTATTATAATGTGGGGCACTTGTCAACTAAATTATACTTTTGTGATTTTTATCACCTCTACAACCAAAGCCTTTTCTCCACCCCAGTGGGAATGTGCTGTAGCACCTTGACATGTCGGATGTGCTGGATGGAATTACAATAATGGTCACAAACTAAATAACTGGCCAGACTCAAGGAATATGGCGAAGTACTACTATATTATTTATTGAATAAAGTAGGGCGACCTGACAAGCATCTGACTGATGCATGCACACTCACAAAAATGTTTGTTTGCATGGAGGTCTTATATCCCAATATGCGTCATCTATGATGTAATTCTATGTGGCAAAATACAAAACCTCTGACGGGTAGGGATTGGTGAAGGTAACATATCTACTTATAGAATATATAAGGATTAGTGCATCATTGGCTACCCCTTGTTTGTAGGGCACGCCTTGAACTCCCTCTAAATGCATACAGTACTGATTATAGTGGACGAAACAACAGTGGATAGGGTATTGCTACATTGTGTGTTAGGTTTCCCCAACCCTACTGAATGGTTGGCATACTATTCCCAACCTTGGACTTTGGCTCTCTAGCAGCAGATATGTGAAACAAAACCTAGTTGCTTGAATCCCATCAGACTACTTCCCATTTTCCCAATTAGTCCATCATTTCTCATTGGTAGGCTATCAGCCAAAGTCTTCCATTCGTCGTTGACCTTGTTGCTGCTCACTGTCCTGGAACATTCAAGGGAGTGTGAGCACACCACTATCTTAACTTGAAGCTCTAATGAATAGCCTTTGTTTTCAACTTCTGAGTCACATGTGAAGGGACCACGAACTTGTCCAGTTTAGCCTTTCATTTACTGCCATTTGATTAAATTATGCAGGGTGCTGTTGCTCTTCCTGGCCTCTAGAGACTTGCTCCCTCTATCTCATATGAACTTTGTACACTTTTAATTGAGGAACAGTTTGGCTCTCACAGATGTCTTGTCTTCCTTCATCTATGAAGAATGTCCAATATTCAGAGCTTATCCATGTACTCCCTTCGTGCTCTGTGCTTATCCTTTAATAATATCATTTTCCCTTTGAGCTAACCTTGACTCATCATTGATTCTTACAGCCTCAGCCTGTCTCTGAGGTAGCTTGGTTAAATTCAATGTGAGCCAGCGTCCCCATCCTTGCCACGTAGCAAGATTCTATACGATTTCTTTCAACCTTGCGTTACTGCCTGTTTACAGTTATTGGTCAGTAAGTTACTTCATCTTCTTTAGATCCATGATTACTTTATCTTCAGGTTCATGTTACTCTTAATACTTCAGTTACATTGTTATTTTGTATTTTCATATCGTTTCAACGTAAGTTAGTGTATCTTCTTTATTACATCACTTTGTCCTCATCAGATTTCACCTTAATGTCCATCCATGATATTCATTGATGCATTCTGACATCTCGGCGTGTGACATCCTAACATGTAGCATTCTTCCATGCAACATCCTTCCATGCTTTCAGTGTGAAGGTACATTCTGTATGGCTGTCTGAGTGCATAGCGTCTCTCATACACTCAATGTGGAATAGGAACGATGCAGAGGGTCCCATATATGGCTCTTCTCCGACTGTTCCAATATGATAGTGGGGAACTGGCAGGATAGCGTCTACCTGCTCCTCTACATTGCCCCTTCTGGTCGAATTTACGACCAAATTCTCTTCCATGATCCTTATCTCCTCTTCATCATTTGTCAGCATCTTCTCTTCATCCTGTTTCTTCTTTTGGGATCCAAATATTTGTCACCTCCCTCAGGTGACCTGCATTCTTATGTGTTCATCCACACTCCAGGTAATATGACAGCCCTCTCCAGATGATGAGCAGAATATCCAGCATCGTACATATCTTTTCCGATCCTTTGGATAATAAAACTTGGTTCCTGGAGGTGCAAGGGTACTTTTCTTTATATTCTCATGGGTACTGGCTTCATTTTGAATCTTCTCACCCGTTCCAGTGTCAATACCAATGATTATCTTCATCTCAATAGCTTTCTTGGCTGCCTTCTGGCACTGTCCCAAGATGATACTTATGAGAAAAAATCCTAGCAATATCAACACTAGTATTGCTCCAAGTAATTTGAAGGCATTTGCCAGCCAAGTTGGAATCCATGAAAACAGAAATGAAAACCAATCATCTCCTGCTGTCTCTTCAGCTTCTTCCATCCTTTTATGCAAAATCATCAGCATATTTATTGCTTCTGTCAGGGTTACTTTATCTTCATCATGTGATGGTGTAAATGTACAGCTAGAAGGCCCAATCTTTGTGGAGATGCCTCCTTCAATTGCTGTAATCAAGTCCAAGACATCCCTGTTATGGAGAGTTCTCAGCCTGATGGCCCTTAATTCTTCTCTGATTGCATGAAATCCTTTTATTGGTGCGTTTGTCATCTGTTACAGCTCCCATCTGGTAATCTTCAGCCATTTAGAGTTCACTGCAGTCTGGAGTACTGGCAGGAATATAGATGTCATTATCATTGCTGTCTTGCTGAACAGTTTATGCTCATCCGGAATATTGTCATAGGCCTCTATTAATTTGCTCAGAAATAATTACTTATTTTCTTGCGATAGAGGTTGAGCAACCGCTTCTTCCTCGTGTGCTCATCCATTTTTGGAAATTCATCGATATGGAGATCACTTCAGGGAATCACCAATGCTGGAACATGTATGACCACGATTGAGCATATTCCTCCCCAATATTTAGGCAGTTGCATATAAGCTGTGGACCCACAGGCCCAATATCGATCCATCAGCACAGCAGTTCCTCCACTATTTCCTATCACCTAGATTATCTGTTTCCATTCCTTGCATTCACCCTCTTTAATAAATCCTGTATTTCTGAAGCACAATGTGGCATTCTTCATTAATAGTATGGACACAGGTCATGCTTCATTCTTGAACCATGTTAATAGCTTTGCATACTTAGCCCACGATTTTAGACATTCGTCATTCACTACTTGTACTATCTGTACTGGTGCTGTCATCATTAATTGTGCACTACAGTCCAGCATTCCATCTTTCCATCCTGTGCTAGTTGCTACTCGTTTATATCATAATAGCTGAGGTCTTTCCCAACATCGTGGCAATCTTGGTGTCTCCAATGCATCTGCACACCCTAGTCTCTTTTGCTCGACAATCCTTATCTGGTCTCCACTCATACCACTAAGGGAATACATGAGAATCCTATTCTTTCAGCCTTGATCCTTTTCCATTTTCTGCGTTCTTATGTATTTATCTTCATAATGAAATGTCTTTCTCAACCTCCATCTTAGGGTTGCCCATTTCCTTTCAAATTGTCTTCTTGTGCATGCTGCTAAATGACTGAGACACCTTGCTCGGGTATTTATCTTGCAATAAATGTTCTTGCTGTTTTCATGGCATACAGTATTAAGGAACAGACATAGCATCTTTCATCTGACATTCTCTCTCCCACCTCCTTCATATGCCTATACCAGAGGTTACTTTTTAAATTAACCAAATTCTCAAGATATGTGTTTATATCTTTGTGATCCTTCTCAACATCCCTTTTAACACAAATTAACCTCCTAGTGATATTGGAAAACAGGCTGGCTGTGGCTCTAGTAGGGACAATAATAGATGTTTCATTAATACCTTCTATATCTGTACTACCTTTTGCCACATTTCGATGTCATCATCAATATTCCATGAAAACCTATCAACTTCTGGATGGCAATGAGCTTCTAAAATGTTGAAGCCTCTCCATCTTATATTTCATTTAATATGCAAATGTGTTATCTCCTTTTAAATCACTTCTCTATCAAAAACTAGAGTATTATTGAAATTATCATTCTCCAGACAATATAGTTGTTTTAAGGGTCTTCCAAAAATGTAGTAATGTTTATTCCTCTTCATATTAGGGCTGGATAAGTCTGTAATATGTAGGAAAAAAGAACAGGTAAGCATGTGTATACTAGTGTAATGATAGGTATCATAAACGATGATCGATACTCTTCTTTCTTCTTTAAATTCAGGATTCTTCTCTCATTGTGCCTCATTACAAGTTTGCCGGTCCGGAAACAACGTGCCGGTAGGCTTACTGGCATCATTGTTTCCGGACCGGCAAACTACAAGTCTGCTGGCGGGTGTCGTTTCGCCCGCCAGATCTGGCCCTGGCGGGCAGAACGGCATCCACCAGCAGACTTTAACAGAATCATCGGCACTGTTGCGCACAGTGCTGGTGCTTCCGTCCTCCCCATTCCCATTGATTCCTATGGGACTCAATGGGAATGGGGAGTAACAATTGACACCGCCTGACTTGACGGACTGCCAGGGCTGTAATTACCTGGTTATTCTGGCAAGTTAGGTGGCGGTAACTCATCACGAGTCTGGCAGCAGCTGGACGGTTTTACTGGCACGGCTACCACCGGACTCATAATGAGGCCTATTGTATCTTTGGAACTGTTTAAAAGAAATGTTACATGGTATTTTCTCCTTGTCAAACTTAAGAAATAATGATCTTTAGTTCATTTTGAAAAACTTTGAACCCTAATCTATAGTGCTTGTGTGCACTTCATTTTCCTTGTTCTCGTTCCTAGCCATTTGGTGAGTCTGCATCACTCGCTACTTCTCTTGCTTCACTTGGATGGATCAGCACACGCAGGACTACTTCTCTTTCTTCTCTTGGGATGTCTTCGGGAGGGGCCGATGTAACGCCTTTGTAAAGTTTGACGTTGTGTAGATGTAGCCACGCTCTTCACCCCTTCAGTTTAATTGCAGTGGGGCTAGCTTCTTCTACCTCATTGGGCCCTTCAAAGCAGGGCGTACTCCAGGTGTGTATGAATTTGTGCACTAACACCTGCTCTCCAGGATACAACCTCAGATGTTTCAGCAAATCTTTTGTTTCACAAGCTGTTTGATTGTCTTTGTCACTTCTTATTTTTGACCCCTCCCTTCTGTTTTTGATCTGGTGAGACATGAAAGAAACACTTGCAATCGTTGTAGTTAGGTAATTGTGCATCTGGTCACCTAATGACTTTGCATTGTGGGCATCAGTTCTTACCATAGTTGGAGGAGTCAATAGGGTTCTCATACAGCGTCCAGTCACCAACTCATGATGAGTTGGATGGAGATCTGAACCAGGCTGATTTCTTAGGACAAATAAAGCAAGGGGCAAGCTATGTAGCCAAACCTTTTTCAGAGTCATCTTCAGCTTGGCTATGCGCTCCTTTAACAGTCTGTTTAATCTCTCACAGACGCCATTCACCTGTGGGTGATAAGCAGAGGATAACCTATGTTTTATGCCTAACAGGAGTACTATTTGCTCAAACAACTCATTTACAAAATGGGGTCCACTGTCAGATCGCAAAACCTTGCACACCCCCCACACCTGGGGAACACCTTGTGTACAAGGAACGTGGCAGCAGACAAGGCATCAGGGTGTGTGCATGGGCTTGCCTCTATATATCTAGAAAAAGGACATACTACAGCCAAACTATACCTGTAACCATTACATATTTGTAACATATCTACATAATCTATATGCAGATGCTGAAATGAGCCATTGGGTCGGGGGATTGCTCCTCTCAGTGTTCGCAAAGTGTGCCCTGCTGTACATTTCTGGCACATTATGCAATTTACAATGTACTATGCTGCATGCTCTAGGACAGAGGCCGCCAAACAGTCGATTGCGGGCGACTAGTAGCTCGCCTGAGCCTTTTCAGTCGCCCGCGCTGAAGATACCGAAAAATAAACATTCATCCTAAGTTATACTATTTAATGGTGCTTTTTGCACCCATGTTCCGTGATCAGGATCCGAACCCTAGTCAGCCCAATTGCAAGCAGAGAGCTTGGGTACTGTGCCACTTGGAACTGCTTGTAAATCCACTGACATGTCAGTATCACGTTATGCTTCTGCAGGCCGCCTGTAGTACCACAGTTGGCCTTGTGCGCCACCACGACAGTCTTTCTTAAGCAAGCTGCTCTTGTTTGCCAGAGATGTTGGAGGGGCTGGGGCAGGATCAGGATCATTGTGACCACGCAATGAAAATATCACAGTAGCACTGCCGCTCGCCTGGAAATGTTCAAAATAATATTTAAAAAATGGTGCAATTTCTTTCAGGTGGTTTCTTTCAAAATTCCACACCGTACATTTCCACTTTAAATCACTTCCATGACACAAGTACACCCACTTTTAGTACATTAAGCAATCCATAGACACGCTGTACAGTAGAAGCCTACCAGGGTAATTCAGCAGGTTGAAAGACCGATGCTGAGATGTTATATATTCAAAACTACAGGTTGTTAATCGTATGACTTTTTGCAATGCATTATAAAAAAAGTGCTATGCAATGTGTTTGGCAAGGGTATGGGTTGGGCTGGTTGCTTGCTTATATTCAGGGCTGAGGTGGGTATATTTCTGCCCCTGTGAAAATCAAAAGTTGGCACCCATGAACCCACAGTTTAATTTCCTAAAAACTGCTGTCAGCATAACAGAAGCATTTATTTGTGATTAACCAGTTTGACAAGCATATAACATCTTTATAAATATAACTTGTGCTAACACACAGAGGGGCACACAAATAATGATAATGATGTGTTATTTATATAGCGCCTTAATCCAAAGCGCTTTACAGAGCACATATTTACATGCAATATCACCCAACTGAAATTGGCATCCTCAGAAGGATGAATGGCTGAGTTGGCCTTGCTGGGATTTTAACCTGCGACCTGCAGATCACGCTCAGATCGCAGCAGCGAGCTCTCAACCCGCTGAGCTATCTTACTGGCAAATAACAGAGTATGTGTGGTGTCTGACAAAAAAAAACATTTCAAAGAAAACTTGTGAACGCAAGCAACATTTTTCAATTTGGCAATGACTTTTTTTTTTTTAATGTAAGTGTGAAATGCACATTTGGAAAACAATAGTGTGCCTAGCATGTAGAAAGCCTGCATAAAACGCAAAGGAAGGGGACAAAAATTACAGGATATTTGTGAGGTAGTCCAACAAATATCTGTCTTTTTGAGACAGCTACTAATAAATAAATAATGCAACAAAGAGGTTTTTGAAGTTCTTAATATATTCGTGAAGGCATATGTTATTCCATCTGTTTATAGAGGGGAAATAATCGAGCCAAAAAAATATTGGTAAAAATTCCAAGGTTTATAAATATCCCCACCCCGATATCGCCCGCTAGTAGCTCTCCACTGTTGGCCTCCACTACAAGTAGCTCTAGCTAACGTAAAGGTTGGAGACCCCTGCTCTAGGAGATTGGGTGTGATTCACTCTTTTGCAATTGCTGCAGCTAGACTCTCTCGAGTCATGTGCGCTGGGTAGTGAAGCTGCTCCAGCGCTACTCTCAATAATGCTAGAGGCATAACTGTCTTTACAGTGCTATCCTGCCTCTAAATTCCCAAAGTGGGGGATAAAGAACACCCCCTTTTTCTCCATAAATCCTGTTCTTCTTGTGTAGCTCGACCTTGTATTTCAATTAACTGAACAATAGTCAGCATGCTAAAGCCCTCCTTTGCTAACATGCATCGTCCTGTCATTGGTTTAACGTCTTCTTTCTCTAAACTAGATGTGGGTGGATAATAGGCCCATTTTTGGCCTCTACATCTGTGGCTTCGTTTCCGCAGGAAATTAAATCTGCTTATTTAGAATGCACTGAGCATTTTACGACTGCTAGGATTATTGGGAGACTCAATGATTCCATAAGCCTATCCAATAGGGCCACATGCTGCACTGGAGTGCCGTCAGTGTGGTGGAAACACCTCCTTTTCCAGCATGACAAACCTGCGTGTACGGTTAACATCACATAGACAGAGTCAGAGTACACTTTCAATTCCTCATCCTCAAAGCTCTGCAGCTATGCTGAATAATTCGAAGACAACCTCAGGCTTGCTACTATCTCAAATTCATCTTCTCGATTAAGTTTCACAACCGCTGATCCATTATGCCTTTCCCCAGTTGTTTGGTCAATTTTCGAAGAACCATCAATAAAAACAACTTCCCCCCTCCCAATAGCATTTTCTCTAAATTGGGGGATTTCATTATAGTTCCCAATATATGTTGTACAATCATGTACATAGTCATCCTCTCCTACTGGATCTGCTATAAATGTTGCTGGATTCACTGTCTTACATCTAACAATTTTAACCGCAGGGTTTGAAATAATTGCCTTGTACCCCAATGTTCTTTGTATGGTCAATGTACTTTTGGGCTTCTCTAAAACAGCAAATAATGCATGTTGTACAAATAACGTTACTGAAAACTCCATAGTTATACTTGAAGCTTGTTTCCATTGCAAATACAGCAGCAGCTAAAGATTGCTCACAAGGATAGTGCCCCTTTATTAGTGGATCTAGAATCCCACTATAAAATGCAATGGTTTGTGTCCATGTCCTGATGTCGTCTTCTGTGTAAGGACTGCTATCATGACTTCTCATTTCAATGGGATAATACATTCAATTCTTCACTGTAATCTGGAATCCCTAGTACAGGGTCTGTTCTTATTGCCTTTTTCAATTGTTCGAACCCTTCAGTCATCACATCTGTCCATGCTAGTGTGCTCTTATCTACCTGTGCTTCTTTAAGCCCTTTTAAAAGAGGTTGAATGTATGTCCTGTATTTAAAAACCCAGGCCCTGCAATAATTGCATAAGCCTAGAAACTGTTGCATTTCCCTCGCTGTTTTTGGTGCTACAGTTTTCATGGTTGCATCTGCTCTTTCAGGTGTTACTTGTCTCCTTCTGTGAGGGATCAACTATCCTATATACAAGTCTTCTTCCTGAAAATATTGTAGTTTCTGCTTGTCTGCCTTATATCCTTTCTCTGAGAGAGTCTTCTCTGCACCTTTCTTCTGTCTCACTACACACCAGAATGTCATCCACACACTGAATTATTGCACTTCCAAGTTGAACAATACCCACGTTCATCTGAAGGACTCTGTTAAAGATCGAGGGGGATTTACAGTACCCCTGGGGCAAACAAGTATGTTTCGGGCATGTATTTCTATACAAAAATGAAGTCAAATCCAGTGAGTCTTCATGGAGGGGAATTGAGAAAAATGCATTGTTTAAATTGACAACTGTGAAATACTTGACCGTTGATGGGATGTTACACAATACTGTCGCAGGATTTGGAACCAAAGTAAACTTAGCTTTGACTATGTTGTTTAGGGCGCAAAGGACCTGTAACGCTCACCTGGTTCCCACGGGGGCGCTGGTCTAGTCTGGATTTCTGTGGCCTCTTCTAGCGTGATGCGCAGGACCCGGAACACCGATTGGACAGGACCTCCAAATCGTGCTTGCCTGGCCCGTAGGAATATCCTTTTGCAGATGAGAAAGGGGATTAACAGGCTGCAGAATAGTGTGCTAGCTCCCCCCTTTCCCCCTTCCCCCTTTGTTCCTCTCTAACTTCCTCCAAACCCCGGTTTAAGCTCACCTTATGGTTTGGAAGGATGAACTCTCCATCCTGCTTCTGGTGCAGGGGCGCGTGTTCGTCCAGTTATTTCACTGGTTTTCAGAATGGCGCTGGCAAAATCCACTTGACTTTCCTGAGCGATGCGCCATAAGTATGAAAGTTCAAAGTTCAAGTGAGGGCCCCTTTATGTTGTCTTTCTAACCTGTGATCTGTCCTTTATTTAAGGTGCAGAATGAAGGCGATGCGTCGAGGGGTTAAACTGCCGAGGTGAGTAGTGATGAGGGCGATCCCTCTAAATGTCCTTATCATTCCCCAGAAATGTCTCTTGTCCTTTCCCCATAGGGGCCGGGGTACGGTACCTGCCAACGGGGCGGCGCCGACCCGAAATGTGGAAGAAAAGCCGGTAAGTATTACAGCCGCGATGGAGCCGGGAGATGTCTCGAGGACAGGTGAGTGAAGCATGGCGCTGCAGCGAGCAACGCAATGCTTTTAAATGGAAGTCTTTCTTCAGGGATGCTGGCGAGAAGATTCCGGATGCAGGTAAGAAGTTTGAAATAGTCCTTGGTTTTCACCTTTCTCTTCTCTTCCTTCCTTGCAGGTCTTCCAGGTTGGAGGCGGGCGTGGCTGGAGTCCAGGAGCAGGAGCAGACACGGTGAGCGTTAAGCTGCAGGAAGCAGAACAACGCCAAGCATGAGCTGCTGTCTGGGCGTGGCTTAAATAGCCTCCAAATAAGTCGCAGGTATGTATCCTTCCCCAACTAGGTATGTATCCTTCCCTGGCCACGCCAGAGTGAAAAAATAGTCCCTATGAAAAAATACTCCCTTTCAGGTCTCAGGGAGGCCTGAAGCGTGCAGCATGGTCTGCATCAGGTAAGTGCACAACACACCTCCCTTTATGAGCCTGGCGCCTATGGCGCCAGGACTGATGTTGAACATGAGCCTGGCGCCAAAGGCGCCAGGACTGAGTCCAAAGAGCCCCTATAAGGGGCCGCTGGGCTTTTACCCGAGGGCATGATGCCTTCTTCCGGGGGTGCTGGGCCTGGCCTGGTGCTCCGGGGGTAGGCATCATGACAGCACTCCCCCCCCAAGGCCCCTCCCAAGGTTGTTCCTTCTGGAGGTTTCGGTTTGTTTGGGAAATTCCGATGGAACCTTTTTACCAGCCGAGGTGCATGTACGTGATCACTGGGTTCCCAAGACCTTTCCTGAGGCCCGTACCCTTTCCAATCAATTAGATAGAAAAGTTTTGATTTTGAGATCTTAGAATCCAAAATGTTCTTCACCTCGAATTCAGGCTCCCCATCTATCTGAATCGGTTCTGGTGGCTTTGTTAATCTGGTTCCTAGGTGCACTGGTTTCAAAAGTGACACATGAAAAACAGGGTGATTCCGCATGTTAGCTGGTAGATCGAGCTTGACTGCCACTGGGTTGATTATAGCTTTGATCGAGTAAGGGCCTAAATACCTTGGATTAAAAGTTTGAGGCCCCTTGAGTGATAGGTGTTTGGTAGCCAACCATACTTGATCCCCTCTTTGGTATGGAGGCGCCTCTCTTCGATGCAGATCCGCATTCTTTTTGTATTTCCCTTTCGCATGTTGCAAATGTGCAGTTGCATCCTTGAAGGCTTGAGTAATCGTAGAATGCAAATGGTCCACTGCGGGCATTTCAAGGCTCAGAGGTGAGTCCAAGTCTGAAGCACAAGGGTGGTGTCCATATAGGGTATAAAAGGGGCTCTGACCAGTTCCAGAGTGTATTGAGTTATTGTATGCATATTCTGCCACCCATAAAATGTCCTTCCAATTACCCTCCGATTGGTGCAACATACATCGTAGATATTGTTCAAGGGTCTGGTTCGTTCTCTCTGTCTGACCATCGGTCTGTGGGTGGTGGCTGGTCGAGAGACTTACGTCGATTTGTGCCAGTTGACAACACTTTTTCCAAAAATGAGAAATAAACTGGCTTCCCCGATCGGAGACTAGTATGGACGGGAATCCATGCAAACGGATGATATTTTCGAGGAATTCTTTGGCAAGAACAAAGGCTGAAGGTAATCCTTTCAACGGAATAAAGTAGGCCATTTTGGAAAATAAATCCACCACGACCAGAATAGTATTGTAACCATTACAAGAGGGCAGGTCCGTGATAAAATCTAGTGACAGGGTGTGCCAAGGTGCTGGTGGAATGTCTAAGGGCTGAAGAAGACCGGCGGGTCTTGTCTTTTGACATTTGTTTTGGGCACAAACTCCACAGGACATCACGAAAGATTTAATATCCTTTCGCCAGGAAGGCCACCAGAATTGTCGTTTAACCTTTTCCTCTGTTTTGGCAATGCCAGGATGTCCTTCCATCAGGGTATCATGATGACGGGAAATAACCAGTTCTTGCAATTCCTTTTCTGGCAAAAATAAGAGTCCTTGGAAGTAAGGTAAGCCATCCTTGACTGAAAAGTTAGACCCCCTTTTGATCCAATCCTGCAAGGCTGAAGAGTCCAGGAATTGTTTCACTCGTGCTTGAATGTCTTCAAGGGTTTGTAAAGTGGTTATCCCCAAAATTCTTTGTTCGGGAATTATCGGCACAGGTTCTGAGTTTGTGTCTATTTCTTCCATTCTAATTCGGGATAGAGCGTCCGCCTTACCATTCTTATAGCCGGGGCGGTAGGTGATTACAAAATCAAACTCAGCAAAGAACAAAGCCCATCGGAGCTGTTGAGACGATTGAGCCTTGGCAGTTTTTAAATATTGTAAATTTCGGTGATCAGTGATCACGGTGATGGTATGCCGGGCGCCGAGAAGATAATGCCGCCTTCTTTTACTCGTACCAGATGATAAGCCCCCCGGAGATCTAACTTGGTGTATACGCAAGCGTCTTTCACCTGGTCAAGGAGTTCAGGGATCAGAGGCAGAGGGTAACGATTTTTAACAGTTATCTGGTTCAATGCGCGGTAATCGATACAAGTTCTAAGGTCGCCTTCTTTTTTAGGCACGAAGAACAAAGCTGAGGATGCCGGGGACTTTGACGGGCGAATGAAACCATTGGCGAGGTACTGATCTAAATATTGTCTCAAATGCAGATTCTCTGGTTCAGTAAGGGCGTAAATCCTGCTATCAGGGGGTTGTGCACCGGGCACCAGATCGATTTGGCAATCGTACGATCTGTGGGGAGGTAACGTGTTGGCCTGTTCCTTTTGGAAGACGTCCTGAAAGTCTTGGTACTCTGGAGGTAGTTGCACGGGGACAGAGGTTACTGATGCTAGATTAATCTTTGGATTTTCTGGGTAGCAGGTTTGTGCACAATCCGGGAAGGTTATTCTCTCCGCTCGCCAATCAATTCGAGGATTATGTGTCTCTAACCAAGGGATTCCGAGAATAAGCTGAAACTGTGGAGCCTTGATTACATCAAACACAACTGCCTCCCGATGGCCATCCGGACCTACAAGTGTCACCTCAGCTGTGGAATGTGTTACCGGTCCAGAGGCAATTTCGGTTCCATCTACTGTGGTGATGACATTTTTGTTGGTTTTAGGACGCAGAGGGAGGTTTATCTTAGAGACCAATTCTCAATCCACATAGTTTCCTATAGCCCCGCTATCGATGTATGCCTTTATAGCATGCAACCGTTTAGGCTGTTCCGGATCTACGAGGACCATTGGCACAATGAAATGCGAGGTCTGAGGGTTAGTTTTCAAGCTCTGCAAGTGGACCCCTACGCTTGCCCGGCATGGTCGTTTCCCGATACAGAGTTTCCATGGATTTTATCAGCGGCTCCTACCACCTTCTTGGGCGGCTTAACCGGGCAATCTCGTAGAAAGTGTCCAGAGGACCCACAATAAAGGCATAATTGCATCTGTCGTCTTCTTTCCCGTTCTTTTTGAGTTAGGGGTCCTTTAACACCTCCGATTTGCATAGGCTCCGAGGCATCAGCCCCCTTGGGGTTAGCGTGGGTCTTGGCCAACACCCGGGTTTCAAACTTGGACCGATCTGCTTTTCTGTTTTGCAGCCTGTGATCCAATTGGACCACTAAGTCTATATATTCACTGCATTCTTGGGGCGGATTTACAACTTGTGCCAGAACATCTTTAAGTTCTCCGCGTAGACCTCGATAGAATAACATGATTCTTTTATCCTCTGGCCAACCAGTTTCCACAATTAGTCTATTGAAGGTTGCAATGTAGGATAGAAGGTCTTGATTGCCCTGTCGCAGAGATAGAAGTTCGTCATCCAGAGCCTGTCCCTGGGAGTGTTGAGCAAATAACCTTTCCATGCTTGTTTGAAATCCTTGAAAATCACGAAGAATCGGGTCATCTTGAGTTACCAGTGGAACTGACCAATCGGCAGCACAGCCGCTGAGATATGACAACACAAAGGCTACCTTGGTCTGATCATTAGGGAAGGCCCCAGGTCTGCATAGGAAGTGCAAACGACACTGATTCATGAATACGGCGAATCGTTTGGGGTCCCCAGCAAAGCGTTCAGGTGGGGCCAGCGGCATGTTTCCAGGTAGATTAATCTGGACCGGGTTACTGGAAACCACAGGAGCGGGGTTCCCCCCGGAACCGGGTAAAGGAGTTTGTCCAGCTTGACCTTGCAAAAGCTGTCTAGCCAGGTCATCAGCTCTATCCTTTATTACAATCACTTCCCTCCTGAGGGCACTAGTCTCTTGATGAGCGGCGTGTACTTCGGCCTGTAATTCCCCCAGTAATTGGGCCAACTGGTCAGTTTCGGAAGTTTCCATAGCGCCTGGGTGGGAATTTGTAGGAAGGCTTCGCGTTCTGTAACGCTCACCTGGTTTCCACGGGGGCGCTGGTCTAGTCTGGATTGCTGTGGCCTCTTCTAGCGTGATGCGCAGGACCCGGAACACCGATTGGACAGGACCTCCAAATTGTGCTTGCCTGGCCTGTAGGAATATCCTTCTGCAGATGAGAAAGGGGATTAACAGTCTGCAGAATTGTGTGCTAGCTCCCCCCTTTCCCCCTTCCCCCTTTGTTTCTCTCTAACTTCCTCCAAACCCCGGTTTAAGCTCACCTTATGGTTTGGAAGGATGAACTCTCCATCCTGCTTCTGGTGCAGGGGCGCATGTTCGTCCAGTTACTTCACTGGTTTTCAGAATGGCGCTGGCAAAATCCACTTGACTTTCCTGAGCGATGCGCCGTAAGTATGAAAGTTCAAAGTTCAAGTGAGGCCCCCTTTATGTTGTCTTTCTAACCTGTGATCTGTCCTTTATTTCAGGTGCAGAATGAAGGTGATGCGTCGAGGGGTTAAACTGCCGAGGTGAGTAGTGATGAAGGCGATCCCTCTAAATGTCCTTATCATTCCCCAGAAATGTCTCTTGTCCTTTCCCCATAGGGGCCGGGGTACGGTACCTGCCAACGGGGCGGCGCCGACCCGAAATGTGGAAGAAAAGCCGGTAAGTATTATGGCAGTTAATCAGGCTTTCCTTCTGTGTTCCTTCTGCTCACCTTTTGTTTCTTCCTCTCTCCCCTAGGTGCAGAGATGTGGCGTCCGATGCTGACAGCCGCGATGGAGCCGGGAGATGTCTCGAGGACAGGTGAGTGAAGCGTGGCGCTGCAGCGAGCAACGTGATGCTTTTAAATGGAAGTCTTTCTTCGGGGATGCTGGCGAGAAGATTCCGGATGCAGGTAAGAAGTTTGAAATAGTCCTTGGTTTTCACCTTTCTCTTCTCTTCCTTCCATGCAGGTCTTCCAGGTTCGAGGCGGGCGTGGCTGGAGTCCAGGAGCAGGAGCAGACATGGTGAGCGTTAAGCTGCAGGAAGCAGAACAAAGCGAAGCATGAGCTGCTGTCTGGGCGTGGCTTAAATAGCCGCCAAATAAGTCCCAGGTATGTATCCTTCCCCAACTAGGTATGTATCCTTCCCTGGCCACGCCCGAGTGAAAAAATAGTCCCTATGAAAAAATAGTCCCTTTCAGGTCTCAGGGAGGCCTGAAGCGTGCAGCATGGTCTGCATCAGGTAAGTGCACAAAACACCTCCCTTTATGAGCCTGGCGCCTATGGCGCCAGGACTGATGTCCAACATGAGCCTGGCACCAAAGGCGCCAGGACTGAGTCCAAAGAGCCCCTATAAGGGGCCGCTGGGCTTTTACCCGAGGGCATGATGCCTGCTTCCGGGGGTGCTGGGCCTGGCCTGGTGCTCCGGGGGTAGGCATCATGACAGGACCTGGATAAATCTCCACAATCCCCCCTTTGATTTTTGCACAGGGTGCACGGCTGCGTTACATGATGAGTCTGATGGCACCAATATGCATTACTTCATTAAAGTGGAAATGGTCTGAAATATACCTTCATCCACCTTTCTGGACATGGGATATTGTTTTGCTCGTGGAAAAAGAGCTCCTGGCTTTAATTTAATTTTAACTGCACTTAGATCTTATTTATAACCCCACATCATATGGGATCTTAGTCCATAAAATCTATGTCACTTTCTCTAAGTCTTCCGGCAAAAATTGTTTGCTTTTACCAATGCCATTCTCTACGGTATTTCTGTATTTTTCACTTAAATCAATAAGTGATACTTATAAAAAAAACGAGTTCATCATCAAAGTAGTCATCTCTAAACAGTTCTTCATCTATCAAATCTGTCAACCTGTATCCTTCACTGAGGGCTATCACTGTTCTCCGTCCCCTTCCTTCATCATCTGTCCCATGGAGCATCACCCTTTCTTCTCTGACCACTGCTGCTTCTCACTCTAGGGGAATTATCTGCCTTTTCTCATCGTCCATGGGGATTTCTGGTCTGAACAAAAATTCATCAGGTATTCTCAATATTTTACCTTCCAACCTTGGTAACCAGGATAATAGAATAGTCACTCCATACAGACATACTCCTGGATCTAAAGGTACTCCTCATAATGCCTTCTGGCCTTTAAAGGCTGATATAAACTCCCCCACATTCATTTAGTGTATCCCTGGAGTAGAGTACACTATCCCTTCATCAGTAAAGGCTATCATTATGTTAAGTTTCGTCATTAAGTCACATCCCAATTTAACTGACGTCTAACTAGAGTATAATAATGGCATTGACATGTCATGTTCTCCTATGGAAATTGGTCATTTAAAAAAAACAAAAAATTAAATTATTTTAAACAAACAACACACCAACATTACAACCATTTAGGACGTTCAGAAGTCAGTATCAAAACATCACATTATATAATGTTATCCTCCGTCCTCCCCCACCCCTCCCCACAAACTCGAGTCACTTCAACCGTGCCCTCTGCATGAGCGTTCTCAGGTATCTCAGTGCTTGTCAATACGTCTGAGTCTTCCATTGTGTGAGTGACCTGGTGAGGGTTTGCCATTGAGGTCACCAGTTGCCTCCAGGCTATCAAGGGGCCCACTTCTTCTTCTCCGCCCCTAGTAACAGCTTCATACCAAACCACAGTTTCTTCTTCCGCCCATTTCAAGAGGTCTGCCCACCATGACTCCACCCTAGGCCTATGGGCCGCTTTCTAGCACATCGCTATTCTGCGCTTGGCCAAGATATAGGCCAAGTCCTTCATCTTGCTGATGTGCTTTGAGTTACGTGGCCTGGGAAAACCCCCCAGCATGCACGCCCAAGCAGATCCCACTTCCAGCACCACTCCCCCACCGGCTATTTTAGTCTTTATCTCATCCCAGAATCTGTGCACCTCGGGGCAAGCCCAGAACATGTGCAGAAGCCCCGCCTCCTCCTCTCCACACCTGCGGCATTTCTGTATGGTCGAGCCTCCAAACCTGGCTATTCTTCCGGGGGTAAAATAAGCTCTGTGGGTGACATACAACTGGATCTACTGGAGTCTCGCGTTCCGTGACACCTTTTTATGGTACCTTTGAGCTCTATCCCACTGTACATCGGTCATGGGTTCTCCAACCTCCTCCTCCCAATCATGCCTCAGTTGGAGCAACTCCCTCCCCGCCTTCGCACTCAGGAGCTCATATATCCTAGATATTTCGTGCCCACCCTCCGAGACATCATACATCATTTCCAGGGTAGCATCGGGTTCTTCTGCTAGCACCGTCTCAGGCCAACGCTCCCTCACCCGTTTCATAAGTCTGGTATAAGTAATGTACTGGCCTCTGTGAACCCCTGTCTCATCCTGCAGCCTCTGGAATTCCACTGCCTCCCCCTCCTGCCAAATATCTCCTAGAGTAGCTAGGCCCACCGGTTCCCAGTATATGCGGATCCCTTTGAACAGTTGGAAATCATTCCCGCATAGTGTCACCAGCAGGACCTGCTGAGAAAGCGGGATCTTGGTCTCCCACAGTTCTCCATGCTCTGCGCCAAGATTCCCAGCCCAACACCAATAATCTTCCCATCCCCACTATTTTAGTTTTATGCAACCACACTGTCTCTCTCAGGAAGTATGGAGCTGCATCACTTTGCAAAAGCCTAGCTTCTGCCGAGTCCTCTGCAGACAACCACCTAGTCACATACAGCAGCTATCCCGCCAGGTAGTACAGTTGAAAATTCGGCAGGTTCATGCCCCCCTTATCGCATGTGTTCTGTAGCTTCCACGGGGCCACCCTATTCCTGGAGTTACCCATATGAAGCCCCTGCACATACCCATGAAGTCTCGCGAAAAAGCGTCTGGGGATCAGGTACAGGACATTCACAAAAAAGTGCAAGAGCCTGGGCAGGACCACCATTTTGATCAGCGCTACTCTTCCCATCATAGCCAGGGGTAATCTAGACCAGAACGTCATGCTATTCTTGATTCCCTCAATTGCCTTCTCCGTGTTATGTTTGTGCTCTGTCTCTATCCTATGGTAAATGTTTACGCCCAGATATCTGAAAGTCTCGGTCTGCCAGGGTATCTGCAGGACGGGCAGCCTCCCCAGTGGGGTATTCCTGTACCTTCCCAGGGGGAACAGACTAGACTTCCCAGGATTCACTGATATGCCTAAGAGGCTGGCATAACGATCTATCACCTCCAGCACATATTGCAGATTCTCCTCCAGGTAGCGCAAGTAAAGGAGCATGTCATCAGCGTACAGTGATATCAGGTGTGTGCCTCCTGTCGTGCGAATCCCCACCTCCACGTACTGTTGCCTCAGGATACAACATGTGTGACCAGGGGCATTCCTGTCTGGTCCCCCTACTGAGTTGCCATTTATCTGAAATTATAGCTCCTGTTTTAACTCTCTCAATCGGGGAGCTGTATAACATCCGGGCCCACCTGATGTATCCCAGTCCCATCCCGTATCCTCTCAGGGACGCCATCAACCATGGCCACCGGACTGAATCAAATGCTTTAACCGCGTCCAATGACACGATAGCCAACTCGCCCGAGTCTTTGTCGGCTTGATCAATGATATGGTGCAGCCTCCTGTGATTGTCTGTAATATTTCTACCAGGAACATAGCCTGTTTGGTCCGGGTGTATCAGCCCGCCAATCACCCTCTTAAGCCTATTAGCCAGCACTGCCGTGAGTATTTTACTGTTCTGATTAAGCATAGACAAGGGCCTATAAGACCCGCACTCCATGTCCGGCTTGCCTGGTTTCAGGAGCGGGATGATCACCGCTTCACGGAGGGACGCTGGAAGTTCCCCCTGCTCATAAGCTTCATTAAACATGGCCAGCAGTGGTTGAAGTCGCTCCTGCTTGTATGTTTTATAGAACTCGCTAGGTAGCCTGTCCGACCCGGGCGCTTTACTTGTGGGCAGGTGTTGGATCACCGCCTCAAGCTCATCCGAGGTGATGGGGGCATCTAGATCTGCGCGTTCTAGGTCATCCAAAGTGGGCAGCCCTATGTCGCCTATTGTTTCCAGTATTTCTTGACTCATATCTTCCCCTGCATCCTGATATAATTGTTTGTAATATTTGAGGAACTCTTCATTGACCCCTTCTTGAGTATTACAGACCAGGCCAATAGTCTACCCGGCTTGTCCCCCCGCATGTTGCCTCTCTATATATTTCTTGTAGTTAAGTTTGCATAATCTGTCCCAGAGTTCACTACAGGCCAATTGCAAGTCCCTTATCTTGGCGCTGTCCTCTCGGGTAGTCCCTTCACTTTGTGTCAGGCTCTCTAGCTCTCTTTCTGTTTCTTGCAGTTCCCGTTCAATACCCCCTAGGAGCCCCTTGGATTTTGATATAGCCACCCCACGCACAACCACCTTAAATGCCTCCCATACTGTGCCCACAGAGCGTACACTGCCCGTGTTGAGTTCAAAATATTCCTCAATGGCCTCCCTCAGGTCCTCCCGAAATCCTGCATCCTGTAGAGCCTCAGCTCTGTGCCTCCACGTCGGGATTCGGCTCTGGGGGTTGATGTCTCCACTCTATAACCAAGGAAAGTACCCGAGCCTTGTATTGCACACCCACCATTTCGCCTACTATCTCGGTGGCGGCGAACACGTAATCCAGCCTCGTGTGCAGATCATGTGGTGCTGCGTAATGCGAATAACGCCTTTCCATTGGGTGCAACTGTCTCCACACATCCTCTAAGCCAAGGTCTATCAACAGCGTCTGCAGTGCCTTGGCTGCTGGCGCAGGTGTTTCTAACCTGTCATCTGACCTGTCAAGGCTGGGGTTCAGGGTGCAATTGAAGTCCCCTCCCCACACCATTGCGCCACCCACCAAGGGGCTAATTTTGCTATACAGGGACCTAAAATACGCCGCATATCATGGTTGGGGGCATACAGATTTATAATGTTAACTTCTCTGTTCTCCAGGAGCCCCGCCACCACCACCAGTCTACCTTCTGGGTCTGACGTTGATCTGAGCAACTGAAATGGTACATGCGGCGCCACCCATGTTATCACCCCTCTCGCATATGAGTATGTGGCCCCTATGACGTTGCCCTTCCATTTTCTCTTAACTGCCTCCCATTTCTCCTTGGTGAGGTGGGTCTCCTGTAGCAGAGTTATGTCAATTTGCATCCTCTTTAGATATATCATCACCTTATTACGTTTTAAGAAACTATTGAGGCCCCGCACGTTCCAGGTCACAACTCTGAGATTACCCGACGCCATTGACTTGATTCCCATCCTTTCCACACTTCCTCCAATGTCTTCCTAGAAGGCCCGCGTCTGGTCCTGTCTCGCGAGCCGAGGACTAGGACCCCGCGGGGCATCACCGAACTAACAGTGACCTAACTAAGCGAGATGCTATGGAGTTCAAGGGGTGTCTCCCAGGAGCTCCTGCTTGTTTGCTTTTAGCGGGTCTTGCAGGCCAATATTTCTACTACACATTCCCCACAGATTTATTTAGCACTATACTCTAGTCCCAGTGTCTTGTGCTGTGTCACCTAAGATGACCCAGCTGCATGTTACTTATCTTCCGCAGCTTCTGTCTGGATCCCCGGTTGTGGGGGCGACGCTGCATGTCCAGCCAGTCCATAGCATCCTCCAGCATCTCGAAAAACAGGGTTTTGTTCTTGTGGAACACTTTCAATTTGGCCGGATAAAGCAGCATATATCTGTGGCCAGTCTCTTTCAATCTCCTTTTCACTGACCCAAAGTTCATCCTGCTGCGTTTTACGTGCAAAGTGTAGTCTGGGTACGCTGTGATTTTTGCTGGCCCCCTTTCGATCGTACTCCCTTTCGGAAGAAATCAAGTATCTTCTCTCGGCCCCAGTAATTTTGTATCTTTGCGATCAGCGGCCGCGGGTTTCCCGGGGGTGGTCTCCTCGTTAATGCCTGGTGTGCCTGTTCAACCGCAAACCCCTGGGTCAGTGCACCACCAGCTATTTCCTGCAGGAGCACGGACTCCACATATTCCGTCGGGTTAGGCCCTTCCATTCCTTCCGGCAATCCAACAATTCGAATGTTATTGCGTCTGGCGTGCCCTTCTGCCTCCTCTGCCCTGTTCTCCAGGTTACCCACGCGCTGCACCAGGGCATGAAGTTCTGATCCGTGGGCAGCGCATGCCACCGTATTTAGGGCCATCTCCTTTCCCAGGTTTCTGGTGTGCTCCGCAAGTGTCCTCACGTCCTGTCTCAGCAGGTTAACTTCTTCCTGGACCGCTCCGATCTTGAGGTCCAGTCCTACTTTTAGGTCATTCATTGCCAGGCCCAGTTTAGTCTCCCAGGCAATCTTCAGGTCCGCTATTGCTGCCAGCACCTCCTGGATCGTGCCCGGTGTCTCCGCTGCCGCCGTGGCGGTGTTGTCTGTGCGTTTGGCCCCTTCCGCCCCTGGAGGTGTCCTGGGTCTGACGATTTTGTTGGACATTGTGTTGTGCCGCACAGACATGTATCAGCAGCGCCAACCCACTACGAGCTCCAGCGTGGCGTCAGACCACTCTCAGCATTCAAGGGCTGCTTTTAGTCGTGTTCTGGTATATCCCTGTTGCACGCCACCCTCCTAGAATGGGCTGTGTCCTCCCCCGTATCTGCACCCATGCAGTATTGCTCATCCAGCCCCTGCCGTGTTTCCTTGAGTAGCCAGTGGTTAGGTGCGCGCACAGACCCTGCGCTCCTCAACTTTGGCCCTCGGGTGGCCTCAGGGCACACCAGCCTGCAATCTTGTCCTGGGTGCAATCTCTTGGCACCCAGACATTTGTGGATGGGTCCAGTAGGGGTCAGCCCCCTTGTGTCTTCAGGCCACCCTATTCAGGTCTCCCCCACAAGCACATACTATTACTGCTGGTCGTTACATAAGTGTACGGGCCAGTGTCCCCCACTTGCCGTGCCCTTGGGTGCACGTGGTGTCCTTTAGGCTGGTGTCTTCCAGCGGCGAGACCTAGCTCCACAGATGCTGCACCCAAGGCCAGTCCGCTTCTGCACAGGGCGCGCCTCATTTTGTGGGCCTATTTACGGGCTGACCACTATGTTGGTTTCACAGTGTACCTTGTTGCATTTCAGTTACGTTATCCCCACATTGCTGTCTTGTATGGTGTGGTCTGCGAAGTTGTGTGATCCTTGGGCTTGTGCAGGGTTTGGAGTTGTTGTGTCCGTGATTTGGGTGCCGTCAATCTTCTGCTGATAGTGCCTGTCAGAGTGAGTGCCGGATCAGCCGGAACCCATAGGCACCCGTCTCGTCTTGTGGCTTTTCGGCCACGCTCCCCCATGCAGTGCAGCCCATTCTCTCTGGGTTCTCCCTACTGTAAGCAGCCTGCTGGTGTCGTGGGTCAGATGTGCTTCCCTATTTTCCAGAATGTCGCTTCTTCGTCAGTTTCTCTTCCAACGTTTTCTGCAGTCCACACCGTGAGCGCGCTCCTGGCAACACTGTTGCATCTCAGTGTGTTCCTTTAATACATGATCAGTGCCTTTGTCTTTTCATGTAATTTCGCCGCCTCGGAGCTGCGCTTCTTCTCTGGTCTCTGGGGGCTGCACTTCAGAGCTTCAGTAAGCTCATCTGTTTTTTGCAGCTGCATGAGTATTCCTGCGGGCAATCCGGGCCCAAAGACCAGTGGCAGTCAAAGTGTGCTTTGTGTGTTGTTGCCGAGAGTGTCCACACTTGGGCTGGTCTTCCTGCAACCCGCCTACCACGCAGTCCGGTCCTGCCCACAGCGGGGGGGTGGGGCTGCGCTGCTCACGCTGTCTCGTTTTTTCTTCGGTGCAGCTTTCCAGCGCTCAGGGCCAGTCCTCCTTGTCACCTGGTCCCAGTCACGCACGGGATGCTTCGAGACGGCTGTATTACCGGTCCCCCAGTGAGCCAGATCGCATTCGCTTCATAATACAGTGGCAGGGCACCTCGCATTCGGCAGGCTCTGCGCTTTGCATGTCCATGTTCTATGGTGCCGCAGCTAGCAGCGGTCAGAGCGTTCCAGCTGCTCTATGCGTTACAATCCTTTGTCCACAGGCAGGTCGCCATTTTGGATCTGTTGTGTGCACACCGTGCCTATCTTCTCTGGGCTTCTTTGCCTGGGCTGTTCCACCGTTCGGGGTCATGTTGTCCTCCAGCTGTGCCCCGCAATTACGCACACCTGCTCCACCAATTATAGCACGTTTCAGCAGCAAATACACATAGCTTCAGTCCGGATCATATCAGGATCGACGGGAGACGACCAGGACACGTCCTCCTACATGGCCTTGTAGCCACACCCCTCGAAATTGGTCATTTGTCTGTAAAAGGAACTCCATTTGTCTCCCCTGAGAACCTTTGAGCATCCATGGTAATACCTGACAATGGGTATTTTCCCTTGTGGACACAGGAACGAGTGGCTCCAGTGTCTACTAGAAATGATAATGTCTTGCCTCCTATTGTCACCTTGACTCTTGGTTTCTCATGGGGGTCTGGTGTCACTGATAGTACTCAACACATCAAGTCACTCTGTGGGCTGTCCTATTGTGGATATAAATTCACCCTGTACTTGTGCTGTCACAGTCACACTTCCCATTTTGGGTGTGGGTGCCTGTTGTCTTCCTGGGGCCATGCTTCATTATGGTACCATAGCCTGCTGTATCTGTGCTTGCTGTCGTTGTGCTTGTTGTGGTTGCATATGTGCCTGCTGTGGTTGCCCTTGTGGCTATTGAATTTTCAGCGGTGCTGGCTGTTTTTGTTGGGGTTGTGGTGCATATGTCTGAGCATGCGGGTGATCTTGGCCATAATATGCCTGAGGTTCTGCATTATATTGTGGAGCATAACCCACCCCCACTCTTGGAGCTTGCCAATTCTGTTGAATGTATCCTCTGCTTCTCAAGGTCCTAACTATATGTCCCATTCTCCCGCAATTCCAACATTGTTGTGGTTGTCTCACATCAAATCCTCCTCTTCCTTGAGAGTTTTGAAATCCTCCTTGTCCACTCCTCTAGGCCCATTCCGTCTTCCTCTTGCCCAGAAATTGTACCCACTCTGATCTGCGTGATATCCTGCATTATTTTGCTGCCCTGACTGTGTCTCCAGTGTCACCCCGCCTTGATTACTTGTCAATACCGCTGCCTCTATGGCTATTTTAGACAACTTCTTTTGAACTAACTTTGCTTCCTCCTGCTTTCTGTTCTCAGCTTTCTTCTTATTTTTTTCCTGCATTAATCGGCAGTGATGCACGATTGTCAGTTGTATTTCTGGCCATGGCTTTCTCTTCCATCCCAACCTGTTTTTTCAATTGCCGTTGCACTGGCTCAGGCAGCCCCTCACACAAAATCTGTTAAAATAATTCTACTGTTTTATCCCACTGTTCACAAGTCTCATTCCACCAATTGTCTGGAATATCTTCAATAAAGACAACAGGATCCTCAGCCACTCCTATTTTCCTAGTCATAATCGCACCAATGCCTGATGTATCTGGATATTCCACTCTGAGCGCTCGCCATAAGTCTGCTCTACAATTATTAAATGATTCTCCATCGCGTGTTGTATATTGCACAGTCACACCTGCGTATCCTTCTCGCTTCCAAATGTCGTCAGCTCTCTCCCCTACTATAGCAGTTAGCAGCCCCTTTATGTAACATATAGCTAACGTCATTCCTGATGTCATTCTCTCTAATTCATAAATCCATTTCCCTTTATCCATCTGTGGCCATGGTATTTATTGCGGGCGTCCTCCCCCTTTCTCCAATAATGGGAATTATGAAAATCCTGATTCATAATCATATTTATCTACGCTCTTTGTCTTCAAGTCAGAGGTAGCCTCACCCATTTGCTTTCTTCGTGGTATTGGTCATACTCTCCTTACAAATGATGGGGATATATCCCCTGTACTACACAATTGTACTGGTGGTCTCTCAGTATATGGTGTTGGTTCTGGTGTCCTCTCTTTAGGATCCTCTAAATCTGACCATTTTACCCCTTTCTCTACCCTTGATTCTTTTGAAAACTAGCATGTGTGTCCTCTCTTTGCACCCTTTCATTCTCCTCCTTTTTTTTCGTCTGACATAATTATGCCACAGCTTATGTAACTATTGTCTCCTTCTGCGTTGTCGAGATCTAATTTGTTAAAAGGCAATGTTCCATACTCATCTGTTATGTCACCTGATCTACCTTCAGTTCCCTTTAATATGAAAACTTCTATATGCTCTTGGATTCTGTACCTTCCTCTGTCCCTCATTTGCCAGTATAGCTCCCTAAGCCTCTAATCTATGTCTTCTGTAGCCTACCCACCGGCTGATCGCGGCATTCCTTGCAGCTCCTTATGGGGCTGTTGTGACCCTCTCCCTTCCTCCAGTCGTTCTTGTGCACCAATCAGCACTATGCTCCTATGGCACAGATATTCTATTTCATCATCTGCCTCATATCTTCTTCATGCTTCCCTTCGGTTGCAATCTTTATCCCTCTTTTCCTTGAATGCTCTTTCTTCTTCCTTTTCTTTCTTTTCCCGCTCTTCTCTCTCCTCTCTTTATTGACTCCATCAATGTCTTTACCATCTAATTTAAGCAATATGTGTTCACCCATCCATTTATTATGTACTATTGTAATCCCCTTAGCTTCATCCTCTATTTCTTTTGGTTTCCCTTATCTTCCTATATCTCTATTTGTCTATCTTGTCTGTCCTTTTTCTCATCACGCTGTTTACTTTCATCACGTGTTGATATATCTTTGTGTTCTCTGCTCTTGCGTGGGGGGCGCATACATTAAATTAACATACCCCACCGCTGTTTTAATTCATTTAAGGGATAAAATCCCTTCTCCTCTGTGTCTACACTCTTCTCTTCAGGAGAGGAAAGGGGAGCCGAAGACATTTAATCCTCCCCTTTATGCTGATGGAGCATCCACTCCCTATAGACTGGAACTACCTTGTCACTCTGATTCATTTTACCAAAGCCCTAAAATGGCCAACCATTTCTGAAACTTTTTTCCCTTGTACATGGATTTCAAATATGTTGTCATATGCCTCAATAATACATCTCATGACAGCAAACATTCCTGTGGCCACAGCATGAGTGTTTTATTTGTCATTCCTCGAACCCATTCTGAATATTTCCTTATTTTCGATGTGTATCTCTGTAATGTTCGACATAAACGTAAAAGAGGTGTATCCCCCATGATGACAGATCGGCTTTGATCGTCAATACTTACCCGTTGTTTTATCTGATTCTTTATTTTATCAAATATACCACACCGATCAATTGGAGCAGGCAAAATCAATCACTGTGTTTAATCCCAATTGGGATATATTTGAACTGCTCACTTTATATTTAAAAAATCTATGTGACGATATTTTATTTTCTGTGACCTCCTTCGTTTACACTTTCTATCAATTATTATTATATCGTTCTTGTTTTATTAGTATATTGAGAGTGTCTTCTTTATCTGTTACTTTCCTTTGATTTTTCCCTTACTGATTAATGTAAATCTCTTTGTCCACATTTTTCACTAATCTCTTTAATCTTTTACTATTGTTTTATATTCATCAGTCTAGACACAATGAAAGATTTATTCTAACAGTTTTATAACCCCACACGTGTACACTTTACATTTTTTACTGCGTACGCCTTCCTTTACTATCTTAGTAAATTTTTCCTGCCTCCGTTTCACTCCATTTTGGAGTTTGATACACACTCTTCTGTGGGCCTTGACTCAGGAATCTTAAATAACCCTTCTGCCCTCTTGGGATCAGGGATCGAGGTATCTATTTCTCTTTATAATCTCCCCAAAAAATCCTGTTACATTTTACACATATTATTTACAACACAATCCCTCCCCTATGTTTGCCATGTTCATTGTTCTACTTACATCCGTGACTCAGTTCGAGTCCTCCAGCATTGACACTCCCTCAACCGACCAGTTTGTCTTCTACATAGGGGGCATGTGCGGGGACCAGACAGGAATTTCATCAAAGAGTGACATTACAACCAAATCTTCTTCACAAGTGACTCTGCGCGATGATCTCCATAGGAAACTCAGTGGTCTTCTGACTAATGGTGGGAGTAGCCAAGCGTCCGGGGGCCTGGATCTGGCCTAGGTCTACTAGACCATCACCATCTGCACTGCTACCAAATTGTGTGTTAGCACCGTGAAGCATTTTCTGTGCTAGATGGAATTACAATAATGGTCACAAACCTAATAACCAGACAGACTCAAAGAATATGGCAAAATACTACTTTATTGTTAATTGAATAAAGTAGAGCGAAATGACAATCGTCGGACTGATGCATGTACGCTCACAAACAAGTTTGATTGCATTGAGGTCTTATAACCTTCTATGATGTCATTCTACTTGTAAAATACAAAACCTATGAAGGGTAGGGATTGGTGAAGGTAACATATCTACGTATATAACATATAAGGATTATTGCATCATTGGCTACCGCTTGTCTGCAGGGCACACCTTGAACTACCTCTAAATGCATACAGTACTGATTAAAGCCGATGAAACAACAGTGTATCGGCTCTTGCAACATTGTGTGTTAGGTTGTTCCCAAACCCCACTGACTGGTTGGCATACTATCCCAACCTTGGACTTTTGGCTCTTTGGCAGCACGTATGTGAAAACAAACCTAGGTGTTTGAATCCCATTAGACTACTCCCCATTTTCCCAATTAGTCCATCAGCCAAAGTCTTTGTAACGCTCACCTGATTCTCGCAGAGGCGCCGGTCTTGACTGGGCGACTACCGTATCTTCAAAGGTGATGTGTAGCACCCGGTTGGCTCTTTGGGCTGGACCTCTGTGCACTGTATGCCTGACGTGTAGAGTAAGATGTCTGCAGATAGAAAATATGGGGTTAATGAACTGGGGTTATTGGGGTGTCCCTATCTCTTTCCTCTTCTCCTCTCCTGTAGACCCCCAAAGGTTAACGCTCTCACCTTAGGTAAGTGAATGCCGAGCTCTCCATCTGCCTCGGGGCAGGGTGCTGTAACCAGTTTCTTCACTGGATAGGTAGCGCAGGCCTCTTGACTTCAGAGGACTGCTGTCCGTCGTTTACTGCACGAACGGTAAGTTTCGAGTCATTCAAATGTCTTTAAAGTCTTTAGTAATGATGTCTCTTGTTTTGCAGGGTTCCGGCGTTGGCGGATGACGGGCTGAAGTGAGTTGAAGATGGAGCCCGTGTGATGAATAGAAGCGCCTGGAAGCACGTAAGTAAGCGCTTGTTGCCTGCTTCACTATGCGCTCTAACTGTCTTTTTATTTTGCAGGTACGAGTTCGGAGCGGCTGCAGGGTGCCGGAATACCCACTGGATTAGATGTGGAAAGGAGTAATGGCACGTGAGTATTAAAGTTCCCCAATGTCTTTAAACACACCTTGTTTTGTCTTTCAGATGCTGGATGCAGCGCCGAAGGCCTCCGGAGCGTGCAAAGAGTTGGTAAACTTTTGTCTTTCAGATGCCAGAATGCAGTGTGAAGACCTCCGGAGCGCACGAAGAGTAGGTAAGCCTTTGCCTTTCAGATGCCGGAATGCTAACCTGTTCTTTCTTGTCTTTATAGGTGTTGCTGAAGACTGGATTCAGGATGGTAAGCCTTTGCCTTTCAGATGCCGGAATGCTAACCTTGTTCTTTCTTGTCTTTATAGGTGTTGCTGAAGATTGGATTCAGGATGGTAAGCCTTTTTCCTTAGGCCCAGGACCGGATGCAGAAGACACGATGAGCGTTCTGCTGCAGAGGTTGCAGAATAACGCAAAGCAAGATTCATCCACCGGGTGTGGTTTAAATAGCCTCCTGTAGTGCTTAGGTGTCTCCTTCCACAGCCACGCCTAAGTAAGAAAAGAGTTCCTGGTAAGAAAAGAGTTCCTGCCTTCCAGAAGAGTTCCAGTGTTCTGAATCTAGGGAGTGGCTCCAGCCCCACCCAACAGGAAAAGTAGTTCCAAACAGAAGAGGATCAGAGGCTCAACTGGCAGGCAAGTAAGCAGCATGGTCTGCTGAAGGTAAGTCCACCCAAGCATTATGAGCCCGGCGCTTCCAGCGCTGGGACTGGGCATATTTATGAGCCTGGTGCCACTGGCGCCAGGACTGGGTCCAAAAGGTCCCAATTGGGACTGGTTGGCACTCGGAACCTGGGTTATGGATCTGCTTCCAAGGGAGTTGGGAAAACCCTGACCTTTTGGAAGCAGAGACCATGACAGTACCCCCCCTCAAGGCCCCTCCCAAACCGGGCTTCTCCGGGGGTTTTGGCTTGTCAGAAAATGTTCGGTGAAATCTTTTGATTAGGCGAGGAGCGTGGACATATTCAGCAGGTTCCCAGGATCTCTCTTGGGGGCCGTAGCCTTTCCAGTCAATTAGGTAGAATAGTTTAGATTTGGAGATCTTGGAGTCCAGAATGCTTTTGACTTCAAACTCGAGTTCTCCATCCACTAGGATAGGTTTTGGAGATTTGGTTAGTCGGGTTTGAGGTTGCACGGGTTTTAATAGAGAGACGTGGAAGACCGGATGTATCTTCATGTGCGGGGGCAAGTCCAACTTGACCGCTACTGGGTTTACTATGGTAGTGATGGAATAGGGACCAAGGTATCTTGGGTTGAATGTGCGTGGCCCTTTTAGAGATAGATATTTGGTGGATAACCAGACTTGATCCCCTACTTGATAGTGAGGGGCTTCCTTCCGATGTTGATCTGCTCCTTTCTTGTATTGTTCTTTAGCCCTTTGAAGGTGAGAAACAGCTTCCTTAAAGGCTTGGGTGATTGTAGAATGCAGGTAGTCTACTGCTGGTGTTTCAAGATCTTGGAGGGGATCCAACTCCGAGGTTCGAGGGTGACTGCCGTACAAAAGAAAAAACGGGGTTTTCCCAGTTCCCGAATGGACAGAGTTATTGTAGGCATACGCGGCTATCCAAAGGATATCTTTCCAAGTTTTTTCAGTTTGTTGCAGCATGCAGCGTAAATACTGTTCCAGAGTTTGATTGGTCCTCTCGGTTTGTCCGTCGGTCTGAGGGTGGTGACTGGTCGATAGTCTCACATCAATTTGAGCCGACCGACAGCAACTTCGCCAAAAATGAGAAATAAATTGACTACCTCGATCCGAAATTAGAACCGAAGGAAAACCGGGCAGTCGGACGATGTTTTCGAGAAATTCTCGGGCCAGAGTTGCTGCTGTTGGCAAGCCTTTGAGCAGAATGAAATGCGCCATCTTGGAGAATAAGTCCACGATTACTAGAATCGTATTGTATCCGGAGCATGGAGGTAGATCGGTGATGAAGTCCATAGAAAGCGTATGCCAAGGGCGAGGTGGGATGTCAATAGGGCGTAAGAGGCCTGCTGGTCTTTCCTTTTGACTCTTGTTTTGGGCGCATACTCCACAGGACATTATAAAGTCTCTGATATCTTTTTTCCAAGACGGCCACCAGAAGTAGCGCTTGATCTTTTCTGAGGTCTTGGCTATACCGGGATGACCTTCCATTAAAGAGTCGTGATAACAAGAGATTACTTTTTTCTGTAAATCTGTGCTGGGTAGGTATAATCGTTCTTGGAAATACAATAAGTTGTCCTTTACTGCAAAGTCCTTTCCCTGCAGATGCCAATTCTGTATGTCTGCTGGAGTTACAAGTTGCCTGGCTTTATCCTTAACTTCCTCTATGGATTCTGTGGCGATTACACCCAGAATTCTTTGTTCGGGAATGATTGGTACAGGTTTAGGGTTGACCAAGTGTTCTTCCACTCCCATCCGAGAAAGGGCATCGGCTTTACCGTTCTTTGTACCAGGTCGATAGGTAATTATGAAGTCAAACTCGGCAAAGAATAATGCCCAACGGAGTTGTCTAGAGGATTGGGCTTTTGCGGTCTTCAAATATTGCAGGTTTCGGTGATCCGTAATCACAGTAACGGTGTGTCGGGCCCCCAGCAGATAATGCCGCCAAGCCTTAAAGGCAGACTTGATAGCCAGAAGTTCCTTGTCAGTAATCGTGTAATTGATTTCAGGAGGCGAGAATTTGCGGGACCAAAATGCCACGGGATGCAACTGATTGGTTACCGGGTCCTTTTGTGATAGAACTGCCCCCATGGCAAGGCTTGAAGCATCAGTTTCCACGATGTAGGGGAGTTCGGGGCGAGGGTGTTTTAAGATTGGTGCAGAGATAAATTTAGTCTTCAAATCCTGGAAAGCTTGTTCTGCCTCGGTAGACCATTCAAAACGTTTGTTTTTCTTTAACAAGGCAGTGATGGGCTGGACTATTCGAGAGAATTCGGGGATAAACCTGCGGTAAAAGTTAGCGAAGCCTAACATGCTTTGCACACCTTTTACGGAGGATGGTGATGGCCATTTGAGAACTGCATCGACCTTCTTTGAATCCATACGCACTCCGCCAGGTGATAATATGAATCCCAAGAATTCAACTTCAGTCACGTTGAAAACACATTTTTCCAACTTAGCGAAAAGTTTGTGTTGACGCAATCTTTCGAGGACCATTTTCACGTGTTTCCGATGTTCAGATTCCGATAAAGAATAAACGAGGATGTCGTCAATGTAAACAACAACACATACATCTATGAGCTCTCTGAGGACATCGTTCATAAAATATTGAAAGGCGGCCGGGCATTGCAAAGTCCGAAGGGCATGACCTGATATTCAAATAGCCCATACTTGGTGCGGAAGGCCGTCTTCCATTCATCGCCCTCTTTTACTCGTACCAAGTGGTAAGCTCCTCTAAGATCCAGCTTTGTATATATGCATGCTTTTCTGACTTGGTCCAGGAGTTCAGGGATCAAAGGTAACGGATATCTATTCTTAACGGTGATCTGGTTCAGGGAGCGATAATCGATACAAGTTCTAAGGACTCCTTCCTTTTTTGGAACGAAGAACAAAGCTGAAGAAGCAGGGGACTTGGAAGGACGAATAAACCCATTTGCCAGGTATTGATCCAGGTATTGTCGAAGGTGAAGGTTCTCAGGCTCGGTGAGGGCATAAATTCTACTACAAGGAGGAGTAGATCCAGGTATCAGGTCTATCTGGCAGTCATAAGACCTATGAGGAGGTAGAGAGTTAGCCTGATCCTTCCGGAAAACATCTTGGTATTCTAGGTATTCGGGAGGTAACTGGGGAGTCTCTGAAGAAATTGCGGCCAGTGCAACACCAGGTGGAGGGTGACAAGTAGAGACACATTCTGGAAACTGGACCGTTCTTGCTCGCCAATCGATCAGAGGATTGTGTTTCTCTAACCAAGGTATTCCTAGAATAATCTGAAACTGAGGGGCCTTGATCACATCGAACACGATCTTCTCATGGTGTCCATCTTGACTTACTAGCGTCACCTCTTGAGTGGTATGCGTTACTGGCCCGGAGGCTATCTCCGTACCATCCACCGTAGTAATGACGTCCTTTACAGCCTTGGGACAAAGAGTTAGATTCATCCTCAAAACCATTTCATGATCCACATAATTGCCGATGGCACCGCTGTCGGCGTAAGCTTCAATTGCATGTAATCGATCCGGATTATCAGGGCTAATGAGGACCATAGGTATCACGAAATGCGAGGTCACGGAACTGGTTTTCACGCTCGGCAAGAGGACCTCTATTCTTGTCGGGCGAGGTCGTTTCCCTGCTCAGAGTTTGTAACTTTGGTAACTGCAGCTCCTACTGCCTTCTTGGCAGGTTTCACCGGACAGTCTCGAAGAAAGTGCCCTGAGTTTCCGCAATATAGGCATAATTGCAACTGTTTCCTCCTTTCCCGCTCCCTTTGTGTTAGAGGACCTTTCAGACCCCCTATTTGCATGGGTTCCCCGGAGTCTACTCCTTTGGAAGGAGTTGGCGGTTTGGAAAATACTCGAGCATCAAACTTGGAATGATCGGCCTTCCTGTTCTGCAGCCTGTGATCTATTTGAACGACCAAGTCTATATAATCCGAACAGTCTTGTGGGGGATTCACTACTTGGGCTAAAACGTCTTTGAGCTCTCCACGTAGACCTCTATAAAACAGCGTAATCCTTTTGTCCTCAGGCCATTGAGTTTCCACTATTAGTCTATTGAAAGTTGCAATATAAGCCAAAAGGTCTTGATTACCCTGTCGCAACGAAAGAAGCTCATTGTCCAAGGCCTGCCCCTGTGAATGTCTTGCGAACAGTTTTTCCATACTAAGCTGAAAGGCTTGAAAATCATGGAGAACCGGATCATCTTGATTAACTAGAGGGATCGACCAGTCTGCCGCATTGCCACTAAGGTACGAAAGTACAAAAGCTACTTTTGCTTGATCAGTTGGAAAGGCTGCTGGCCGGCATAAGAAGTGCAACCGGCACTGATTGATAAATACTGAAAACCTCTTTGGGTCACCAGAAAATCGTTCGGGCGGAGCCAGAGGTACATTCCCAGGTAGGTTGATCTGCACTGGATTCATAGAGGATGTTGAAGGAAGATTTGCCCCTGATGGGGGTAACGGGGTCTGTCCGGCTTGTGACTGTAGCACTTGTCTAGCAAGAATGTCTGTTCTCTCCTTGGAAATAATCAGTTCCCTTCTTAGAGCATTCGTTTCCTGACGAGCTGCATGCACTTCTGCCCTTAGTTCCCCAAGTAACCGGGCTAGGGGGTCAGTATCCGAGGTTTCCATAGCGCCTGGGTGAGAGTTTTGCGGTAGGCTTTGCGTTCTGTAACGCTCACCTGATTCTCGCAGAGGCGCCGGTCTTGACTGGGCGACTACCGTATCTTCAAAGGTGATGTGTAGCACCCGGTTGGCTCTTTGGGCTGGACCTCTGTGCACTGTATGCCTGACGTGTAGAGTAAGATGTCTGCAGATAGAAAATATGGGGTTAATGAACTGGGGTTATTGGGGTGTCCCTATCTCTTTCCTCTTCTCCTCTCCTGTAGACCCCCAAAGGTTAACGCTCTCACCTTAGGTAAGTGAATGCCGAGCTCTCCATCTGCCTCGGGGCAGGGTGCTGTAACCAGTTTCTTCACTGGATAGGTAGCGCAGGCCTCTTGACTTCAGAGGACTGCTGTCCGTCGTTTACTGCACGAACGGTAAGTTTCGAGTCATTCAAATGTCTTTAAAGTCTTTAGTAATGATGTCTCTTGTTTTGCAGGGTTCCGGCGTTGGCGGATGACGGGCTGAAGTGAGTTGAAGATGGAGCCCGTGTGATGAATAGAAGCGCCTGGAAGCACGTAAGTAAGCGCTTGTTGCCTGCTTCACTATGCGCTCTAACTGTCTTTTTATTTTGCAGGTACGAGTTCGGAGCGGCTGCAGGGTGCCGGAATACCCACTGGATTAGATGAGGAAAGGAGTAATGGCACGTGAGTATTAAAGTTCCCCAATGTCTTTAAACGCACCTTGTTTTGTCTTTCAGATGCTGGATGCAGCGCCGAAGGCCTCCGGAGCGTGCAAAGAGTTGGTAAACTTTTGTCTTTCAGATGCCGGAATCCAGTGTGAAGACCTCCGGAGCGCACGAAGAGTAGGTAAGCCTTTGCCTTTCAGATGCCGGAATGCTAACCTGTTCTTTCTTGTCTTTATAGGTGTTGCTGAAGACTGGATTCAGGATGGTAAGCCTTTGCCTTTCAGATGCCGGAATGCTAACCTGTTCTTTCTTGTCTTTATAGGTGTTGCTGAAGATTGGATTCAGGATGGTAAGCCTTTTTCCTTAGGCCCAGGACCGGATGCAGAAGACACAATGAGCGTTCTGCTGCAGAGGTTGCAGAATAACGCAAAGCAAGATTCATCCACCGGGTGTGGTTTAAATAGCCTCCTGTAGTGCTTAGGTGTCTCCTTCCACAGCCACGCCTAAGTAAGAAAAGAGTTCCTGGTAAGAAAAGAGTTCCTGCCTTCCAGAAGAGTTCCAGTGTTCTGAATCTAGGGAGTGGCTCCAGCCCCACCCAACAGGAAAAGTAGTTCCAAACAGAAGAGGATCAGAGGCTCAACTGGCAGGCAAGTAAGCAGCATGATCTGCTGAAGGTAAGTCCACCCAAGCATTATGAGCCCGGCGCTTCCAGCGCTGGGACTGGGCATATTTATGAGCCTGGTGCCACTGGCGCCAGGACTGGGTCCAAAAGGTCCCAATTGGGACTGGTTGGCACTCGGAACCTGGGTTATGGATCTGCTTCCAAGGGAGTTGGGAAAACCCTGACCTTTTGGAAGCAGAGACCATGACAGTCTTTCGTTTGTAGTTGACCTTGTTGCTGCTCACTGTCCTGGAACATTCAAGGGAGTGTGAGCACACCACTATCTTAACTTGAAGCTCTAATGAATAGCCTTTGTTTTCAACTTCTGAGTCACATGTGAAGGGACCACAAACTTCATTTCAACCTTTCATTTACTGCTATTTGATTTAATTTTGTAGGGTGCTGTTGCTCTTCTTGGCCTTTAGAGACTTGCTCACTCTATCTCATATGAACTTTGTACACTTTTAATTGACTAACAGTTTGGCTCTCACAGATGTTTTTGTCTTCCTTCATCTATGAATAATGTCCCATATTCAGAGCTTATCCATGTACTCCCTTTGTGCTCTGTGCTTATCCTTTAAAAATAGCATCTTCGCTTTGAGCCAACCATGACCAATGTTCCCTCTAATTATTTTTCTCTGTGTGCGGAACTGGTAGGCTGTTGTGCGCACATTATTTTCCATGTGCGCAACTGACTAAAGATATAAACCACTTTGTGAGCATGTGTATTTATTGAACTACCGTCGCAGAAGAGAGTTTGGAAAGGGATTTCCTCTTCCCAGCCACTGCAATTCTTGACAAATCTTACAACACTTTTTCCAAACACGTAGGCTAAAATAAAATATGGTATATGTGATTATACAGAAAACTCATCAACCAGTCCAAGACTACAACATCTGCCACAGTACCTCGTAAATGTTTTAAGCCACTGGAGAATCACTCATGTGTACTACAAAACACAAATACCTCTTGTCATAACTGATGTGCTATCAAGAAATTCAGACAGAAAACATTTGCTGATGTATTAATGGCAATTATAAGAAATTTGTCAAACATGCTGATAGAAGTTTAAGCGCCACTTTAATTAAGTAATTCAAGGGCCAGGAGAACATGCTTCTAATAATTTGTATACGGATGATAATTACATCAGAATAACTGCACCTCAGAATATGAAGATCAAAAATTCCTGTGCCTCTGCTTACTATCCACATTACGTTCTCCTGTGGGTAGTTATATTACCAGCCTACAGCTAAGATAGATATGCACCATCAATTTTTACTCCCTAAAAAATGAAACTGTGCCTAACAAAAACGGGAAACAATGAACATATTGTTTTCAACCCCCAAAGCTCCACTGATATTTTTTCGAATTAGTGACCAGTAAAGCACTCTAATTATAATGCCAGATCTCAAGAGGAATTTTAAGGGGAAGAACATCTTTTAATAAATAGAAAGTATCCCTATTGGCAAAGCTAATTACTTTTTTACTCCCTGAAAAATCATTTGATTCCATGTAGGGAGCAAAATCTGATTAGATCCCTGACATAGGAAGTGAAATAACAGGGCACATAATAAAGTCTATAGTTTTGTCCACCCTTGCGCACCACAGCCTAGACAAAATTAAACAAGAGCCTTACTGAGGTTTATTATGGAGCCCTGCTAAAGAAAATAACATATATATGTGATTGAGTGCCTTCTTCAGTAACATGGATGCCTCTTCTGTAATTCTTTGTTATCAGTGAAATGGGATTGGGGGGATGCTAGAAACGATGCACACAGACCACATGGTTACATTGAAAAGCCCTCAGCAGCTGAGCATAGAAAGAAATAGAAGGTGCTGCTGTCTAGATGGGTGCTAGACTTTCCTATCCTTTAGCAAACAAGCAACACATTTCCTTCAGTGTACTTGCGAAACGTATGACTTGTTTTTTAAAATTTGCTGCTTTGTTCATCACCCACAAGGAGTGATGACCTGTGCTCTTCCACCCATACCCTTCCCTGGCCCCTGTGCTATCCTCCAATACTAGTTTATAGAGCACTGTAAAACTTGAGGGATTGTAGCAGTAAACACTCGCTGGGATATTTGTAGACCCACAATACTTTGTAAACAAGGCATATTTAATGCCTCAACATATTATGAGCATTTTAAGAATGTCATGACTCTGCATGTACATAATTATTTTGCAGTGCATACAAGATTGTTTGCAGCATACCCCACGCTTATATCATTGTGTAGGATTATGCAGTGCTCAGTGAAACCGTTTTTGTATAGCAGTGATTTACCATATAATGTAAGAAGGTCTATGACCAAAGGAACTCTGTACACTTGAAAACGATGCAGATTGTGTGAAAAGCATTCTCTTGTCTGAATATCCGATGCCGTGATACTATGGACAAGTATTCCCAGGCATAGTGTATACCCATTATCCATTGTAGGGAAAGTAAATGATATTGCAATGTTACTCTCCACTTATAGGGTAATGTTAGTGATGCTAAAGTAGGAGACGCTGAGCATTACATTTGTCTTCTTAAAATCCTTAGAGGGAAAATTAATATTTGAGTTTTATAATGCGTTAACTTGCAAGGGGGCCGCTTCAAAGCACTTGCGTGACATATGTACAAAGAAGAGGAAGTATGGGATAACGTTACACATCCAAGTAGCCTGGTTACTTAGTCATTATCCGATATTTGAGCTAGTTGTTTGATTGTATAGTGTGGGTGACCCTTTTGGTAAGGCAGAATGAGTAACATGTGTCCATTATTCATATTACAACAAACATAAAACAAGTGGATGAAGGGACACGTCTGCTAACCTTTCGCAGATCCAAGAAAGGAAGAGTCAAGGTTGTTTGGTAGTATCTTAATGTGTTCTGGGGCAGAAGTTAGAATCATAAGGTAAACGTGTGGTAGAGTCATGGGTGGCGAGGGAACATTAGTTGATGTGCGCAGGCATATCTTGGTTAGATTCTTCTGTTCTTGGAGCCATTTTTCATATTAGTTTTTAACCTCTTTTGTGTGTATTTTGCTGTTAGGGATTTTAGGTATTTACGGTCACCCTTGCATAGTAGTGTAATGCAAATGAGCAGAACATCAAGACTAGTTGCTTATTTTAAGAGAAAGAACATTTCAGGTAATTACTGTGGCTTGTGCCTTATTAAATCTTTTGAATAGGTGAGAATTGTCTGTGTGCGCTGCTAAAAATCTTCTGAGCGGCACCCAGAAGGAAGCTGGGCAAGCGCACATGCGCACAGCTTAGAGGGAACATTGACCATGACTCATCGTCAGCTCTGCGCACAAAACTGTTTTCCTGCATCTCCTGATTCTAACAGCCTCTGCCGGGCTCTGAGGTAGCTTGGTTAAATTCAACGTGAGCCAACGTCCATTTTCCTATTATGGCCATACTTGCCACGTTATATATTCCTCTATAGCAAGTTCTATATGCTTTCTTTCTACCTTGTGTAACTATGTATTTACAGTTAAAGGTCAGTATGTTTCTTCATCTTCTTTAGATCGATGATTACTTTAGCTTCAGGTTCATGTTACTCTTAGTGCTTCAGTTACATCGTTACTTTGTATTTTCATATTGTTTCAACATAAGTCGATATATCTTCTTTATGACATCACTTTGTCCTCGTCAGATTTCACTTTAACGTCCATCCATGATATTCATTGAAGCATTCTGACATCACGGCAGGTGACATCCTTCCATGTAGCATTCTTCCATGCAACATCCTTCCACACTTTCAGTGCGAGGGTACATTCTGTATGGCTATCTGAATGCATAGCATCTCTCATACACTCGATGCGATATAGGAATGATGCAGACGGTCACATTTATGGCTCTTCTCTGACTGTTCCAATATGACGGTGGTAAGGGGGAGGGAACTGGCAGGAGAGCGTCTAGCTGCTCCTCTACAGGTATGTGCTAGATCCTCCCAGTGGAGGGTTGTGGTACGTATATATAGAAGAACAGAAAAGCAAATACCTGCCACTGAGCATCAAAGAGAGAGTAGACAATAAACCCATGCAGTGAGATAGCAACCACCACTCATTCACATAGGCCTGATTTACGAATGTCAAGTAATATTAGTGGGGCTACTGTTAAACCAACTACCAACCTATTCCTTATAAAACATGCACAATATACTGTAAAATGGCATAGGGCAATTCACATAGATGCTGCAAACTTAATTTATGCTCATTAATGTTCATGAATCAATTCTCAATATAAGAGCACTCAATAAAGCTCTCACACTCTCCTGAAAAGTGCATTTCTTTTTATTAAAAGAAAGAAGTAATAGAAAAGTGTTAGGCAAGATTGTATGCAGTACCCTGTGGGAGACTGCACCTGACTTGACCTCTTGGCAATAGTTTACCCAACCTTTGGTATAAGCATGTACTACACAAGTTGCTAGAGTGACTGAGCAGCCAGGCCTATCTCAAGAGGGCTCAATGTGAGTTGTAGGGTTATCACACAGAGATTCACAGTGACAAGTACTCAAATAAACTCTTACACTCAATATTTCTTGATTAAACAATTATTAATTTATTAAACAGTCAGTTGAATAAACCTTCTTTTTAAGGGCGCAATATATATGTAACACAAAAATATACTTCAACATACACACTCTCAGTTTCTTTAAATCAGTAAAAATCCATTTGGGATGACACACAGATTCTTCCTACACCATGAAGTGACTTAAATAACTAGGACACTGTGGACATTAATATAGTAATGGTACATTTAGAGCAATACTGAGATTGATGGCAAACAAAGAAGTTGAGGCAATAAAACAGTAGTTAACAAATATTCTTAAGCAGGTAAGTACCTTTTTAACCCTCCAATGCAAAGTAAATTAACACTTTCCTGGGGGTAAGGCAAAGCACAAAGTCAGAGGTAAGAAGATCTCTTTCAGGGAGCCAGGACAGCCAAGGTTAGTTGAGCAAAAGTCTAGGTGAGCTGAAGCACTTCTTGCAGGTAGGTAAAAAGTCTTGAACAATGTTTGAGAAGTTTTTGTATAAAAATGAAATCACTGTAGGGCCACACGCTGGAAGGCTTGTGAGTCAAGAGGGATGTCCAGATTATTTCCGCCCACATTGTAAATTCTCTGTCATTATGCCTATATAAGAGCTAGACAAGGAGGCATAGGGACATTCAACATTCAAAATTGACCCTGCAAGATTCCAAGACTCCAGAACCAGGTCAAGAGGTCTATCCATCGAGACCTATCCATAACCACCTATCTAGAACCAAATCCTATAAAAATCTCAATAATTCAGGCAGAAAGGAGGAGAGGCTGCGGATCCCTTGGGGAGAATCCAGCAACTAGACCTTCTGCCCAGCTGATGCATCCCACTGTGCACAGTGACCAGACCTCAGTTGCCCGATGTTCCCCTAGAAGAGAGCCCAGCCGCTGCCCAAGTGACCAGATCCTTGTCTGGCTGTCCAGAGACCTGGCTGGCTGTCCAAACTACCCAACACAAGTGCATTTTGTAAGTATCACCATCCTCAGCACAAGAAAGCTGCATACACCACTCTGTTATCTTGCATTCTGTCCAAATCCTATATAAGAAACCCTAGTAATCCCATAAATTGTCAGCATCCTTTGTGTATCCTTTCTTTAGAAGAATCTGTATTAGTCTCCATGTGTTAGCATAGCTCTTTTCAAATCATTTCAGCTATCTGTGTAATTCCTTAGTACCATTTTCAGATATAAAGTAATTAATTCCCATATAAAGAGGAACGCAGCGTGAATTGGTTAACATTGCAAATTAACCTCCTTGCGTGCAGTGTCTTTTTTTAATAATCTAACCACTAAAATATAGTCTCAGTAGAACTAATCATTTTGTTAGCAAAACCGATTTTTGCCTGTGTTGTTGGCTTTATTATAAAATCCAATTTTCCTTTCCTATAAAGAAACCCATACTGCCACCCCATAAAAATTCACCCTTTCACTTCAGTGTCATATATGTTAATTGCCTTTGTACCTAATCAGAAAAAAATGATTTTCGATTTTGACTGTTTAGCTCATTTCCTTAGCTGTTTGCTGTTTGCTGTTTTTAAACCCCTGAAAACTAAGAAATTGCAATTCTGCCACGTGTGATTTTTGCTGCACTGCTTTCCTTCCAAAAGTCAATTTTCTCACCTGTATTCATGTTGTTTAGTACCTTGCCTTGTAGCTTTTAAGCTTTCTTGCCTCTTTAGCCCAGCCACACGAATTCCTGTCTTAGCCATTCTACCGCACATGTAACTGACCTCTAACACTCCAGTGAATTCTGAGTGCCATTTTGCTCATTTTTCAAGGGTTTTAATTTTGTTTTGGCCTCCCATTCTGGGGTGGTAGATCGAATTTAAAATCCGATTTCTCCCTCTTATATCTGACTCCTTGCTATTCCTTTTCACCCACACAAAACATGGTTAGCAGTGGTTTGGGGGAGTGTTGCAGGGGGAATGCATAACAGTTGTGCCATCTAAAAGTATGACCAAAAAGTGATCTTGCTTCCATTCATATTTGCATTGATGTATCTGATGTCAGAAAGTTAAATTAAGTGTATCATATCATTTTGCTGTGTAATTATCACCACACGGGTGAATGCTGCCCTATATTGAATCTGTTTGAATTTTAAAAATAATTAAATATTTCATTATTACACACGGGCCTCGTTCATGGTCCATTGCGACACAGGGTGTTCGTAAAGGGGTGTGTGAAACGGGTTGCCTGCATATCTCAAAGCAGAATCCGAAATGAATAAAATTGAAAGCGTTTTTATTGTGTGCCACATCCCTTGCCAGTGTAAAGAGTCCTGATCTGGAGTGTGCTGTGTCTTTAAATCCGTTACACAGCATTCTGTTGAGGTGGCTCAGGCTTGGTCAGTCCTGCTTCATGGGTGTCCGGAGGATCTTCCTGGAGCTCGGGTCTGACTTAAAAACGTTGCACTCAGTCTGGTGTTCCTCTGCCTGGCAATCGGTTCCTGCAGCAGCAATGGAGGTACAGCCAGCTCCGAGAGGATGTCCAGACCAGTTCGCTTTGAGGTTAATTGGTCCCACCAACCCAAGGGGAGAAGTCGTCAGTTGCAGGGCTTCTCTAGTCGAGGCGAATTCTGAGCTTCAGCTTTGTAACAGGGCTTCACAGGGCAAACCAACGGTCCAGGAGCAAGCGTCTCTTCCAAGTTCTTCTTCGGATTCCTTCTGTCAGGCTCCAATCTTCAAGTGCAGGAGTGGTACGAACCAACCACCCCCTCCGTGGTCTGGGTGCCTGCAAGTCACAGCTTACACAGACCTCCGAGACCCCGGCGCGGAAAGAGGGTTAGGGAATCGTTGGTTGGACAGGAACAGGTTTTCAGGATAACCGGAAAAAGGGTTAGGAGAGGGAAGGTGGACAGGACTGGGGGAGTTTGGTTAAATACGAACTAACAATTAAACATGCATACCCAAACCAGCATATACATTACATGCCCACATTCTGTCATCAATGAGGCAATTAGAGCAAAGGGACTTATCTCTGTTTTTGAGTCTCCTGCCTGCGCACTCTCAGGTCCGGTCTCCGGAGCAGATAAATGCTGCAAAGAGAGTTATGAGTTATTACCTTGTGGGTGTTTCCTCACACACACAACAGATGCATCCAGTGGGTAAATGACATTCCTTCATGCACCCCCACTTATCTCCAAGTTGCCACGTTCTAACTTGTATGCCCCCTTGAATGGGTTTAGCCCTGATATGCGGTTAAGCCGCACGTGGCTCCGCAGTTCACACTGATCCACGTGTTAATATGCACATGTAGATTAAATAATAAACGTGCCGCTAGCCGCACGTGGCGCAGTGCGACTTCAGTACAAGTCACGCCGTGTTCCCAGTTGCTGTTCCCTTAGATGGCGCACATGGCTAATTATGCATGCAAATAATATGCACTGCTCGTGGGATCGCTGCGCTTCGGTGCGGGTCTTGCACGGGTCTTAGCTTTGGATTAATGGCTACTACGTGCTGCACTTATCTTTTGCCGAACAAGGGGACTTCATGAGTCTGGGCGGTGCCCCCTTGCATGTGCCCCGCTTCGCGTGGGAGTTTCCTGACTGTTCGCCCCTGAACGCGGCTTTGCTGCCCAAGCGCGTGTTTCCCAGCATGTGCTGAAGCTGCTCCCCTGCGCTTGCGGTACTTATCTCAGGCGTATGAGGGGCCCGGGTGATGGCTGGCTGGGGTGTGGCCCCTCACGTGTGTCCCCTTCCTCGGAGCTGCGGTGAGCACGTCCTCTTCGTTCGGGAGTTCAAGCACAAGCCCCGTGCTAACGTGCGCGCGCGCATGCGCGGATGTGCTCCACCCAACGCGGGTGGGGTTTTGTAGTTTCCGGCCCAGGGCCTGCTGGAAAATGGAGTTTGTAGGCCTTTGTTCCTGCAAAGAGGGCACAGAAGCCTTCTATAAGGCAATATACGTTTGCGCTGGGGTTTATTGTGTTTCCCCATGTGTGGACCACGTCCACAGCTCACTCCAGGCTCCCCTCCACACAACCCCAATGCCTGCACCCTGACACCTTCACCCGGTGGTCGACTCTGCCTTCCAAGCAAAAAAGCCTCGCCTTTTATGCAGGTTTCTTCCATTCATTTGCAGCCTAGCTGTCAATAACACAGCAGGGTAGCTGTCCTCCAAGGACAGCCAGCCAACCAGTCACCTTTGGGTGCCTTCCTGTAACCAAGGGGATTAAGCACAGGGAGTTCCAGGCACCTCCCTCACTTCCTGCCCTTGCCAGACACGCTGGAGCCACAGGCGGGCTTTACTGGTGAATCCCGCCAAAGACAAAAAGAACAAAGAGAGCAAACCCGGTTTAGCATGCAGAGTAAATCTCAAGAAGGACTTTTCCAACAAGAAATGGTGAAAAAAGAAGATCAGGGCCATTTTGACAATTACAGCTGCAGCATGGGTGCTTTACTGCAGCTTCAATTGCAACCCGTGGTAAAAACACACAATGGTAGGAAAAAGTAAACCACTGCCACTAGCCATTAACTGTAGAAAGGGTAACATAAGCATGATACATGAGAAACTAGACAAAGGGGATACTAAGTAACCCCCCAGCACCCTATTGTAAGATAGTGTGTGCTGGGTCTTGAATGTTACAAAATGTAAGTAAAGTCAATTTCACTTCACTGTTCTTGGAAACAGTAGTTTCACCAAGAGAAGATATTTAAACCTTTGGGAAAGGTTTAAATAAGAGACTTCCCTGTGCGACTGCACTGAAGGTGCTCTGTGTCACAATGTAAAGATGATGCCTATGGAGTTTGTCAGACTCCAAAATCAAAAGAAATACAGAGTCCAAATCACAGAAAAATACATGAGAGGGTGGGAAAAAGGTCTCACTCTCTCCAGGTTAGAAATCAAAAGTCCTAAAGTCCAGCAAAAAGAGCTGGGGGTCTCTAAGGTAGAAGGGAATTAGCACATTTCTGAGAATTCAGAATAAAAGGTTATTAATGAAAACCCTTCAATTTGTTTCTAGCCTATATCTCTATTTACAGTGAATCAATCAAATAAATATAAAATTGCACAGAAGACATCAGAGGAGACATTTGTAACTGTTCATTTGTGCACAATTCAAATTCAACATTTTACTGGAATGCTTTTTGCAGGATATATGCCTACCTATTTAAATTCCATGTGTGCCCTAACTATACAACAACACTGAACAGTTGGTGAAAATGCTCATATCTCATTTCTCTTCCTGCTTATCTAAAATACCCGATCATGCTATAAAAAACACAGACGGCAATACTATTTTTCATTACAAAAGTCAGCAGCCCAGAGATGTTGCCAATATTTAAGAATTCTGAGGAATTGCACAAAGAAAAAAGATTTTTGCACGAGCCAAACAAATGTAACACATATGGAAAAATAGAGGTAATCCAGTAAAGCTGTGTCCAAGAGATATGAAACGGGATTGGTATGGAAATAGGGACAAATTATTGTCTGGCAAAAGAAGAAAAGAGAATGCGGGTATAACTGCTTGTTCCACTATATTTTCTATGCATTCATGACCAATCAAAACAAGAAAATTCAAAGGCTGGTATTGGAATTAATCAATCCAGATGAAAATGGAACACCCTTAGAGAAATTACTGGAGATTGTGGAGTATTGATGCATTATGACACACAGCAAGGGCTTGAATATAATAAAAGATTGGCATTGACTTCTGGAATAAACCATCCCTTAAGAATACGAAGACTCTGTTGGCCAACACATTCATACCATTATCTCCCCACAATTGTTGTTAAAGAATAATGAACTGGGAATTCGTTTATCCCATAAATGTTTTCCTGGCCAATCTCAGAATTCTATTTAGAGAAAACATTCTTTAAGCTTACTGATTTCTGTTAAAGGCTCACGTTAATTACTCTTTATTTACATCTGCGGTAAATGTCCACATATTTTGAATTTTGCAGGGTCCTGTGATTGTGATCTATATGCGTCTGGCAATTAGACGTTGTTTGTTAGCATATGTGTCCTATATGTATATGCAATTAAGATCAAAATGTAGGAGATTGTCTGTAAACCAGGAAAATCTAACCAACAAATTTGCAATCACATTTTACTATATACCAATGGTTACATTCAGTAACCTGAGTCTGGTAAAAGTAGGAAAGTTAAATGGTGGCGAAAACATCATTTGAGATATTAACTATACATGATCTAGTCTTTTTTCATGATGAAAGCCACATCTCTATGCAAGTGCATGATGTCATACATGAGTTGACTTATGAATGCCTCCTTTTGGTTACTTCTTGCTGTATCAATGGGCAATGACTACTCAGAGAGCAACGACTGCAGACACGTACAAATCATTAATGCGAAAGAGAAGCAGCTACGTTCTCATTCTGTCGAGGAAGCTGTTATGGGCATAATGTGCCTACTTTTAAATAGACGCTTGAATATCTGGGTTTACCCGCTCTACCATACATTGCTTGTAGGTATATTGGCAGAGGACTTATCTAACCATTGGAAAAACAACATTACATATATGGCCTTCTGGCTTTGGGCACTGTGTACATTTGGAATGCCCCTTTGAGAACTTCTGAATTTGAGAAAGGACAAGGTAGGCATTTTTTGAGCTATTGCCTATTTAAAATGTCCCATGTAAGGAGTAACAAATGAGATGTAAGGAATGTGGATAATAGTTTCTGTAAACTATGTAGTACCCCTCTCCTTTTGATACATAGATCAATGAAGAAAGGAATTTCCACCTAGTTATCTTCATAAAGGTCGGTATTTGTCCCGTGAGCTGAATTATACTTTGGGTCTATATGCTGCAGCATATTTAGTTATGTAAAATAAATGTCCCTATTGACAATGGTGCCAGCAAGTGTGATAGGGTGGGGTCAAGTGGTACTTTCTTAGAAGAAGGTTCTTGAATGTGTTAATTCCTATTTGATTTGACATTTACTATTTCACCTGATCAGCCAACAGCTATTGGATGGTTAATTTATGGAATGTTATTTGACTATAACAACAGTATATGTGAATGATTACAAATATGAAGTGGACATGAAGCTAAATAAGTGTATACATTTATGTTTGTAAACAACAGATGGTGGACACTATGCAGTCTTTAGAACTGACTGTGTTCATCTTGGTGGACTTCAATACATCCCCTGATAAAGACCAGGACCTAGAAGTGATATTTGATCGACCATGGTTGAAACCATCTGCTGGTTGGGAGAAATAAGTGAAAGAATAGATCTGTGGAATTGATATTTAAATAGGAAAACACATTTAAATACCTACATGGATTTTTAAAAATTGGAACCAAATATGTTGCAGCCATAAACTGTCTTATTTTGGTAGACACTTTAGAGAATTTGCAAAAGAAAGATTTCAGAAGTGTTGGTTGATTGGTAGGTATGTATGAGGTATGAAATACTGCTTGTTGCTAGATCAATGCTCTTCAAACTTTTTTGGCCTGGTACCCCGCCCTGAGCAAAATGTGGGCAGGCTGGGAACCCCCAAAATACCAAGTGGATAGTAAGCCAAATGGCTATGAAATATCGCGCCCCGTGGCCACACCCTGCTCCCAGAGTAGTCAATGGGGTCCACCACCTGCTCACATCACAGTTTCTGGACTCCCTTATCCGACTCCTAGCCCAGGCCCTGGGCTCTCCCTACCCCACCCCACCACAGACCCGGGACTCTCCCCACCCTGCTCCAATCACTATCTCCCCCCCCATCCTGCTCCAACCATAGTCCCTAGGCTCCCCTCACCCTGCTCCCAGCACAGTCCCAGGGCTAGTGGGCACTGGTGAATTTTTTAAGTCCAGGGGCATACATATTTCCCCAGATATGCCATAGCAACCGGCCGTAGTGACGGAGCCCGAACCAATCAAGGTGAGCTCGGGGAGAAAAAGCGGGGTCTCCGCCCAGGTCATTTTTTTTAAATAACGGGTTAAAATGTTTCATTATAGAGCAGACTTTTTAAAGCAAATTGGGTAAAAAGCCAAACCGTTTGCAATTGGCACTAGGGGGTCGAGGAGGGAGGCATGGTAATTCTTACTGGACATCGTGACAGCTGTGTGTTTCTCTATGATTCATTTATGTTCTAAAACCAATGAAGTCAATGAGAGGTGTGGCAAGTCTAAATGTAATATTACTTGAATGTTAGAGTTTTAAATTTCACTTGTGACATGTCCTAAACAGGGGTTACTGTGTAAATGTTAATCATCTTTGACCAACGTTTGTGCTTTAATCAAAGATATGTATGTACCAATACATTTAATGATCTGTTTTACCTGATGAAGACTGCCAACTTAAAGACAATTAGACCCTTTCTAACTGGTTGTCTTGCCCCACCTAGCCAAGTCCAGAGTACCACTACTTCAACCATTGAGTACATGATATATAAAAGAAAATAATATATAGCATCATTTGATATACTGACAGGTGATTTAGGCCATGCTTATCGGTTTTAGCAATACTTTCCAAACGAGTCATATGATCTGTGTCCGACCAAACATTTTGTCAACCTGGCATTTATGGTCTGTATTCCGATAGGTTACATCATAGTGGCAGAAAAGAACGTTATAGTTAATCTCTAGGTTTGTAACCATGTTAACTGCAATGACTACCAAGTATAAAAAAAAATGTGTGTGTATATCATGTACTAATTTCTAAGATGTCTGTAACCACACAGTGATATCTGGGCGTGCAATAAATAAATAAACAAACAAATAAATAAATATGTAATAATAGCAGGCATGTGCAGAGTGCCAAAATGACCACTGGCGTCCCTATAAAGCTCTAAGTGCTGCTGCCCATTGCTAACAACATACCTTATGGCTTTATGGCTGTGTGTGCAGATTTCGAGCCCCAACAGCACCATGAGATACTGTATATGGTGTTGGACCGTCTCCTGTGTGATCCCTCTTTGCTCCGGCTTCGTGCTGTTTAACGGTATGTGACCGGTTGGCCAGTCGGGATTTTCCTAGCTCAGGAAGGCCTAGTTTTACGTTGCCAAATCTTGGCTCCTGTAATGCAAAGACAAGGTTCTGTTAGCAGAGAGTGAGAGTTCATGGATCAATCTGCTCTGTCATGTCAGTGCTTTTACTGTTGACTTATGGAATGTGCTTGATGAAAAGAACGCGACTTTTGAAGACAGAAGATACAGATGTAGCATGTTGGGCTTAGGAGCTACTGGAACAATAAAGCAATGTTAACTGTTTTTCGTTTTTCCAGTGCCTCTTGCCAGACTAACAATAGAACAGTAGGAACTATTACTTGGCTATTTGCTTCTTTCAGCAACTCCAACAAGGTTAACTATTTACACAGAATCAGACGCGCATATCACGTTTGGGGCAGGGACGTCATTTGGGGGTTGCCACCCCTGAGGTCTCCCTTGCTACCCCTGAAAAAAAACCTATTTGTTTTCCTTTTTACAAATTGAAGCTCCTGGACTGTGGCCAGTGCCATGTGGCTCTTTGTTTCTGGAGTAGCTGGCTTTCTTGTTCAGGCCTCTTAAAAAAACAGGGGGTTCCAGAAGTGTAACACTTTCAGCAGTGACCCCAAATAAGAAAGAATAGGAATAACACATAATTTTTCTTTCTGGAATTCTATACAATAATTGCTAGGCTCATTAAACGTTTATTTCAGGCAGTGAGCCACTGACTTAGTGTGTTCTTAAACATCTCAAATTCCCAATGCAGACACAAACTTCCAAAAAGCATTTAGAATAGAATAAACATACATTTCGGACAATGTATTTTGCTTTTCGCAAGTTGCAGTTATAGCATGTTTTTTTCTGCCGTTGACTTTGTTACGATCATCACAAGACGTCCCATTTTGGTGTCCTCGGACACTTGACAAGAACCTTGTGCCTAAAAGCTTATGTATAGTGTAGACATGTTTAGCACTAGCAAATAAAGTGGCCCTTGATTTCATTGTGCCACAATTAATGCTTTGTTTTAATGTGTCTATCTTTCCTATCTCCATGGCATGCTGTTCAGGATGTTTGTTTGCATGTATGAGGTAACTGTATTGCCATGTCTATCTCTGCTTTTCCAATAATTGTGGGATATACACTGCTGGACTTGTTCTCTTTTATTAGAAAGAAATCTATAAATGATAGAAAATCTATATAGTATGACTGAAAAAGATCTGAATGATGTGAATGACACCCCCTCCCCTGGGAACAGTTTTGCTATAAGTTTGACGCCTAAGTGGTTGCCTGTCTGAAGTGGGTGGCTTTATAGGTGATCTGGAATAAGAAGTTGTTTAATTGTGTGAGCTCTGGGACATATAGTATGCTTTCCCATCATCCCTTCCAACCCTAAACTGCATGCAGTCTAATTGCCTTCACCTCCCTGCTAATGCTTTGCCTATCGATAAGAAAATAACAGGTCTGGAGTTTGATATGTTTTTGTTAACAGTGAAAGTTGACTAAAACCAACTTGTGGTCTTTCTTTTGACTGACTTGTACTTGCCGGTTATCCAATGTTATGCAGGATGGCACAGATCATATCAGTGGTGGATTGCAGATGTTTGTTTAGCTCTTTTACACTTAAGATTGCTAGGTCAAATGGTCAAACTTTCAAATCTCACACACACCTTAAACGCCACTGCTCCACATACTGTTTAGTTCCACTTCATATACAATCCAACTCCTGTTCCTGTACTACTGCTGCATCTCCCTGTGATGTTACCATTCACTATGGCTCATCTCAATCATTAAAGTGTTTATAGGAGATTTGAATATCCACTGGAGTAACCCTAATATAAGCTATGCTGCTGTACTCTCAGACGCCATCCATAGCCTTGGCCTACAATACCTGGTTACCTCTGAGACTCATTTACATGGTAAAACCTTAGAGCCTGTTATTGAAGAATTGACAAAACATGCCTTTCTATCATACCAATAGACAGGTCATAGCTTTCTCTTACTCCAATTGGCTGCCCAATTTCCCGTTAGCTCACGTAAAATCAGACTTCAACCTAGTTTATCAACGTGAAATATTAAGCAATTTTTGCAAAGCTACTTGTTGGTTTTGAGGACAGTGTGTTTCCCTTCTTATCCAATGCTAACTTACTTACTGAGACTATAGTCAAACCATCATTTGCATTTCCGATGTGGTTACCCTCTTCAGCATATTTAGTTAAAGAGCCACCCATCCCCCACCCCTGGCATTCTACAGAACATTAAAACAGGAATGTTTCCATCTAGCGCTGTTTAAAGCATTGAAGGAAACGCAGGACACCCCCAACTGTTGGGAAATAAATGTATTGACTGCAAAATCTGCTTATTGCCATGATATAATGTCTCCTGTTTTCTTTCAAGCTAAAGAACGTTGTTCGATCATGAAACCATGCATTAAACCAGTCACTGGACCTTAATTAGAACCCATTATTTCACAAGCATGCAAGGTTAATCCATGCTTTGCTCAGCACAATCAGGAGATTGTACATTCCTTTTTTTACCCTGGGTAGTTCCAGAATGGAGGGCACAGTATGCTACTTTTGAATAATCCTAATCTTCTCCCCTTTGTGTAGTACAGAGAGCTCAACACTTATGGGGACGGATGTGACTATGTATATAATCGATGACAAAAACACATGTTTTGTTGTGCTTCTCAATGCCTCAGCGGCTTTTCGCATACTAAGATAGCTCTTTGTGGATATCTTATTCTCCCAAGAGGGTGATGGTCCTGGCGTGCCTCTCATTTTTCGTTTAGGAATCTTCCAGATCAAATCATTGTGTATGTTTTTCAGTGTTCTCCAATGCTAGACTCTCTCTAGCATGATTTTTAAAATCTACCTCCAAATTTTGGGTGATCTGGTCACTGGTTCAGGCATCTCTATACAATGGTACACTGAGGACATCCAACTCTATCTCGGTGTGTCTTTTCTGACTGAGGGATTATTATTGCTGTGGTGCAATTTTGGCATATACAAGGCCACTTACCTTACCTTACCATCAAGGGTATATTGTCCAGTCACTTTTTAAAGCTAACTAGTTGACATTTTAAAACAAACTATTTGAAATGTAGTTTCTTTTGGGTTTGTTCGTCTTTTATAACTCTAGTGCCAAAATAGCACAGTCCTCTTTGTTAACCCTGGGTATACCTCCCACTGTGGTGCTTCAGTTAAATCACAGGGATTCCCTTTGGATAGTAACTTGATTCAAACCCCCTTCCTTCCCCACATCTTTGCCTTTATCCTGATTTTTCAATTTCTCCTTTCGAGAAAAAAATCAAGCCTTTCATTTCATGTTTAGAAATGTGGATCTACTGTACAGGCTCTGGTGGTTTTCAGGTTGGATTGAGGAAATGCCATTCTAGTGGGTCTTCCTGCCACCACCCTGCCCCCCCATTAAAATATCCTACACTGTTGTTTGCCTACAATCTGTAACCATTACAGTTACATTACACCAATCTGTTTGACTTTACTCCTATTCTAATACGATTTCAGTGGTTCCATTTCCACCACATTTTCTTTAAAACTTGCCATGGCAGTATAAGATTCTTGTCATGGGGAGCACAAACATTTATCTGAGAAACTAACTCTATATGTCCGTAGGGTAAAAACTATTCATAATTCTGGCATTCGTCGCCTGCAGTTTGCCAAATCCACATTTGTACAGGCAACATTTTCAGCATCCAGCTAAGCTTGGAATTATCTGCTGGAAAATGTTCAACTTGATCTGTCTTTCGATCAGGTTTCAGGAACGCATACCACGTGGACAGCTGAGGTGGCCATACACCTCTCCGGTATAGATAAGGCAGATGCTGCATGCAGTATGGCTTTTGATAGGACAATTAATTCTTAATTTAAGAATATTGACACTTTCACAGTTGGGCGGGGCTTGAATCTGCAATAGGTGATACATTGGACTGCAGAGCTGACATATTTGGAACTAAGAAGATTGTGAAGCAATACAATGTATGAAACATTTTTCTAGAAAAGAAAAAGGCCATCTTCCCAAGAAACCAAGTACCGCACCCTCCGCTCGATGTCCTTTATATTAGGTCTGACATTTTAGACAATGAAACTGCCACTAGTTGTTAGAAATATATGCAATCACATACTCTAAGTGTAGACCAAATTGGTTCTGACCACTGTACCAAACAACACCTAGTCCACTGCAGTTCAACGCTTCTACACAGGTCTAGGTTTGAAGGTACACACTTATGTGGAAGCCACCACCATGTGGCAACCGCAGCAGCATGTTTCTGCTATGGTGACATGCTTTGCGGGACAATATGACCTTTCTGAAGCTGACATTAGAATTAATTTCAGCTCTATTTACTTTGTACTAGGGTTGCCTTACCATTTTCCTAGTAAACAATGTTTTTTTCTTCTTTCTTGGTGTCTAGATTGTGGCTCCCGATTTATTATCTTGGCTAGGTTCCTTTTCAATCATTATGTAGGTTATTTGTACTTGAATGTTCTTTTCAACTAGTAATTTGTTGGAGAATGCTTGACAAACAATTGTCTTGTTACAAATATACCTTTTATAAATGCACAGAATATGCCACTTATTGTGCACCATGTTATTTTGCTCTGCAAGATTTCTGAAGACAGCTTCTTTGTACTGGGCTAATGACCGTATGTAACGTGATGCTTCACCTAAGCTTTTCTTGTCTTTCCTGTGTATGTACCTGAGTTCTTGTGAATCTCACAGCAACTAATAAGCATTGCTGTCTCTCAGATTGTACTTGCTATTTCTCAGGAAAACATGTAATTTCTACAGAACTATAAAATATGGTCATAACACTCAGAGAAATGTATCTGACGCATGGTCTAGCAATGTCTATTTTCATTTTTACTCAGAAGGTTGTAGAATGTTTCCATATAATATATTGTTATGCCAAAATAAGGATAGCTGTTAGCCACTCAGAGTTATGCAAATATTTCTGTTGGAAAACTTTGTTTTGACTAAGCAATTACCTTATAAAAGACGTCTATGTCAATGCAGTTGTCAGAGACTCTATCCTACTGATGCAAATGTCTTTGTAAGATACTTTGTCTTGTCTTTGCGAATACCAAATGTTGTTTACTAAGAACTGAGTCTGAATATTATTTCTTCCATGACACATTCAAAATTGCATAGCGAGGCAGCCTAAAGAAAGTATTTGTATGGATAATGGTGGCCAACAGAAATTAGGACCTCAGCATATGTTGTTTAGGATCCTTTTTTATTCAGCTGATTTCCCAAATCCTGTACTTTTGATGGAAGTCGTTCAGAAGACCACAGTTCCTCCGTACTGTTCTGTAAAATATTGACAATAAGAATCTTAGTCACACTGTTTGGCCGTTCCTGATGGTGCCTCCTGACCTGTTGGGATTCTTGGCCATGTCTCCTGTTAAAAGCCGCTGCCCATTATTCAAAAGACGCTCTTAGGTTTGCCAGTGCAGCGCTGAAGTTTGCCTTCAAGTCACGCTGTTTGGATATTTCTGAGGATGCCTCCTGACCTGCTGGGCTTGTTGGACACGCCACCTGATCACTGGCACGGCCCAGGAGTCAAAAGACGTTGTTAGGCGTGCTAAGGGCCCACGCTGAAGTCAGCGCTTAAGTCGTTCTGTTTGGCTGCTAAGCGGAGAGCCGCTATTACACTCTGGGACAAGTTCCAAGATAACAAACTTTGCTTGAGAACAGCTATATATATGTATATCATAATCTTGGGACATGCGCCATTTTTATCGTGTATGGTTTTACATTTTAGCTAAGGGAAAAAGAGAGGCACCTCTCAATCAAGATGCACTAGCAGTTTATAAAAAGCCTGTTACTATTGTATCTCCTATTAACTAAATGATTTGATCACAGAAAGTGACATTTCATTGGTTGATTTTAAGACTTTAGATGCTGCTTATTCAAAATGTAATCTGGATTGCACATTTTAGCTTAAAGAAACACATACATTCATTGATTCTCCATCCATACCCTATATATTACCCAATGGCCGCCCAGCACCAGATACCTGCCTGCCCTAAATCTAGAAACAATAACGGGGGGGGGGGGGATTTGAAACATTTTAAATGCTTTCAAAATCAACCGTCCTAGTATCCAGTCCTAGTATCCACAAGAGGTCTTTTGTTCTTGCGTCTAGTCATGATCTATTTAGACTGCTGTGAATACCAACCGAATTTGCATTCACTGTTGAGGAATTTTAATTGGTACAAACTGGAGATAATGTGGAGGGCAAGGATGAGCATGTTCAATTTAGCATTGCCGAGGGGGTGGAGTTAGGAAACATTTTTAACCCACTGTGTTTGTGCAATGACTCAGATGTTGATGCTGCTAAATATGCTGTTAAAGATGCACCTCCCCACATTTCTATTAAAAGGAATGCCACTACTCGGACAGCAGTGAATGATGATTTCTGCACTCATGGGTGTTATTTGATAGCATTTATGGACTCCTGTACTGGAATTCTATGTAAAAGATCCAGAAATGTTGAAGATTTAAGTGAACTAGTTACTTCTCTTAAAAGTGTTGGTGAGTCCTTAAGTGCAAAATTCGGGATAATTGTCAATCAATCCCTGATCATCAGTAATAACGGGACAGTTACAGGGAATAACCAATGTAAGACAATGTCAGTAGACCAGAACGCCTCAAAGAATGGAAATAAAATGTTAACTGATCTGCCATCTAGGCTCACGATCATACATTTTGCGTTTTCAGCATCTTCTATACCAAGGAGCACATGCATAACTCCTACAAGTGTGCCTGCTCACAGACACAAAGTGTAAAGTGGAAATAGGAATGTTGTTAAAAATGTCCCTGGTAACCACAATGGTAATCAGATTATTAGGGCAAAGGATAGAACCTTTTATATGACTATGGTGAAGTAGATGTCAAAAGATGTAATGGAGTACCCAGACACCTAAACCAATAAGGTCATACATTCATTGGCTCCGGTTTGTTAAAGGATGTTGTGGAATCAATAGCAAGGATATTAAATGAACCCTTTGATATTCAGATCCAATTATAATTGTTCATTTATAACATGCTTAATACCATAGATTGGTTTTTAAGTTCAGGATTGGGATTCTAACCTGTGTTGAGCTGCATTCTCTTGCTTCCAAGACAAATATGTTGCCCCTTAGCTATCTCCCCTCACCCATTTATTTCTGTAGAGTTTAGGTGTTATACTCCTGTGGGGCCCCATATTGTGCTATGGAAAACAGTCCAGGGTGGTATGGCTTTGTCTGATTGATCAGTACACGCAACCCCTGTGTCTGAAACTAGAATGACAATTTATGTTGGAAATATTCCTGAAGTTATGAAAAAGAGTTCTAGTCAGCAAAAGCCTAATTGACAATTGATTCCCCCCTGGCCCCTGCACAGATGATTAAACCCCGGGGGAAACTCCCTATGGTGGTTTGTAATAAGGGTTTGTCCATAGTCTCCTGGAATATTGATGGCCTTTTAACTACATTTGAGAATCAGAATTGGTATTGATTTGCTTCCAGAAGACTTGGACAATGGAAGAAATGGGTATCGCATTTTGCTGTGTTTCAGCTAAAAAGGTCATGCCTGGGAGACCTAGTGGGGGATTAGCTATTTGGTGCTGAATGCATTTTAGGAATGATAGCTCTCTATTCCGATCGGACAACCCTGATGTTAGATGTCAAATTGATCTTGGGCCCATTGCGTCTTTGCAAACATTTAACATTATATATCTTCTATATGTCACTATATCTAGTTATAGGAACAAAGATTATTTTAGTTGGTAACTTTGATGCCCAATTCAAGCCAATTCCATTATTTAATAATGTTTCAAATGACAAGGCCATCCTTTGTAACATACCAAATTTGTAAACTCCCCAAACTATATATTTGTTATTATAGGGATGTTGTTGAATAAGCCACCATAGTTTTTGACTTGGGTTTCAGAGCTGTTAATGGGTGCTTACTGAGGTATATTTGGTAAAGCCAATCTTTAGGAAAGGACTTTCAAACTCTAATATTGATTATATTTTGGTTGGTCTAGAGAACTGCATAATTAAACCTTATAACCAATGCAAATATATTCCTAGCGATGATCAGATTGTTGAGGTTCTCATTATTGGTATGAGGTGTAGGTTAAAGTGGGCAAATATATATCTAGACTAAAAATTACCACAAATCTATTTGAAAGTAGAATAAGTAATTTGAGCCAAGTCACACATGTCACAGCGCCACCCAATAACCATCACTGGAAGTCCACTTTCAGTTCAGAGTCACCTGATTAAGGCATTGTGGGTATGAAAACCAGCTCAAATTAGACTTTTGCTCCAGAAATAATTTTTTCTTAAAGGCTAGTGCTATTTTATATATAGAGTGTGTGTATACTACTAGCTCTTCACGCTTAGCCTAAAAAAATGGATCAACTAAAGTTCAATACATGATTAAGTTTCCAAAATATTCTTAATGTGTAGATTTATTCTCTTCACATTTGATATGGGTTGAACAGCAACACGTGTTTCGACTTATCCACCTTTTTCAATGCTGTTTACACATTAGTGAGTTAAATTTCATGACTTTTCAGCTTCATATTTGCAACAAGTCGAAATGATCAAGGAATTTTTGCAATTCACACTAAGCAATAATGCCTTTTTGTTTAATGATACCTACTATCTTCAGAACAAAGGGTATCGCAGAGGCGTGCAAAATCCGCACCCACCCTTGCAAATCTGTTCATGTCACATTATGAGGACAAACATGCACTCCACAACAATGATTTTGAGAATAATATAATCATTAGGAGGCGATTTATTGATAACATTGTACATTTATGGAATGGGACTCAAGAGAAATCGAAAGCTGCATTCAATATCTGAACACAAATGTCTTTGGTCTGACCCTTACAGAGCATTGTGATGCAAATAACATCTACATTAAGGACAATCAGATTGAAACATCAACATATCGGAAAAGCACTGAAGTTAATTGGAAATTACATGCCACTAGCTGCCACAGAAGATCAACAGTTTTGAACATACCAAGAGGGGAATTTTACAGGGCATGCAGAAATTGCAGCCAAGATGAAGAATTCGAAAAAGGAACGTGGACTTCTGTCCGAGAGATTTCGGAAGAGCGTGTACTCTGCTACAATGATCGATAAGGCGCAGGACAAGATCAAGAAGACAAATAGGTCAGACATGGTGGCCTATGCACCAAACTTTTGTACATCTCAACCACAAATGGGTAGATAAATTGAATCAATATTGCCAAACAATAGTCGAAAAACTCACACATACTTCACAAAATTATGCAAAAGCACTGGCATCTATTGCATATGGACAAAGATCTATCCCCTTTATTGAAGGTAAACCACAATTTGCAGCCCGAACTCCGAGAAATAACCTGTGTCCAACATTTCTGGAAACTAACATAACAGAGAGGGGAACGGACTGGCTAAAAAAAGAGGCCTCCACAAGTGTGGATCATGCAGCATGTGTAAACATGCATAAAAAGACTACACGGGTTTCAAATATGAAGAGGACTCAGAGATTGTGATTGGAGAATGTATCAACTGTAAAACTACACATGTACTATACGCTATCATTTGTAAATGCAACAATCTATACATAGGGGGCACTATCTCGTACCTTGGCAGCCAAGACCCAAAACTGCCATTAGCACTACACTGGTAAGAATGCCACCGAATGCACAACAGAAAGGATCTGAAATTCATTGGCCTGATGAAAGCTAAATGTAATAAACGTGGGGGTGACCGAACACTAAAACTCCATCAAATGGAATCTAAATGCATCTGCCTTCTAGGATCCACAGCACACGGTGTAAACAAAGAACACAACATGCATGTTTTCTTATGAGCTATTTTGGTTTATAATTGAATGCAATTTTCCTTGTCAATAGTATTTAGTATATGGTCCTAGGCCCTCACTAATAGCTTGTTATGGTTTAAATGCAATATTCAGTGAACTATGCTTTATATACAGGCATTTGCTATGTTCTACAATGATGGAATATATGGTTTACAATGTCATTATTTCTCTCAAAAGATATTGTATGACTTGAGGTGCGCAGACTTCATGACTGACTAAGCATTATTGGGGCTTGACTGAAAATAACGGTTGGTTAATCTTGTATGTAGCGAATACAACTGCATGTGATCATGGACGCCATGTCAGATACAGATTTATCTGTGGATGTGGGATGTATTGTTTTGCAAATCAAAAAATGGTTCTGTGTTGATATGAATATACTCAATTCACAAATTGTGAGAAATAGCAAACTTATGCTAAAATGTAAAGGTCACAATTGTGCTGTTCTAAATATGAAATAGTTTCTGTGTTGATATGAATACAATAACATCAGACGTGTGCGATATAGTGAGCCTAAACTAAAATGTAAAGGGCGGTTCTGTGCACCCACAATGTTTTCATAGACCGAATCTAACTCATTATATTAGATATAGAACTGATGAGATCCATTGGACTGCAGTCCCCAAAGCTCAACGTGCACCAGCAAGTGACATCATCACGCTTAATGCGCACGTCGCTTGCTATATAATAACAACTAAAATGGCGGCCGCAATGTGAAAAGCATGCGGACCGCTGGAGGTGATTCCTAACAGGACACCTTTCTTTAAATCAGTAATTATGCCAACTTTAGGGGCAAGACTCTGCCTCATGCGGTCTACCTTTAGTGGCTAATGTGCTTGATTCTATAGTGGGATATTTAATGTACATTTACCAATAAGAAGCATTGGAACTAATTACTGGGGCATGGCAACAGAACCGATAGAATAAACTCAAAGAGGAGAATCACTAATTCAACAAAATGGTATGTCTGAAACATGTATTCTAAATTCATGGAGTACAGCAAATATATATTTACTTTTCTGTTACGATTTATAATCAGATCCATGCCTGACATTTTACATGTCATACTGAATGACAAGCAGGTGAGAAATTTAACAAATTTACTGTTACATCACACAATGGGATGGTGAGCAACCAATGAATACTGCATGGTTTCCCTTCACTTTACCATGGACACTGGTCAGCTCATATGTTGAAATATTTGTGTGTGCACAACCACCCTGCTCATTGCACTTAATACGAAATATTGACAGTTCATAACACATCAAACGGCTTTGTGACAATCACCCAGCAGATATGAGTAATCCACTCTTTAGACACAAAATGGCTGTATGACTACAGCGTAATATAATGTTAATGTAGATGTATACACGTGTATGATAACATGGAGAATAATGTATATGTTTATATGTCTATTATGTTTCCTTTCTACCCTTCCTGACTCTGGCTATTGATACGTATCTTTAAACTTCAATTGTTCTGATATGCATGCAATGCCAAATACTCTTACATATTATTATTTCAATAATATTTTGTTGTTTTTATACATATTCAACGACATCAATTTAACTCACTACTGTGTAAACAACCTTGAAAAAGATGGATAAGTCGAAACATGTGTTGGCTGTTCAACCCATATCAAATGTGAAGAAAATAAATCTACATATCAAGAATATTATGAACTCTGTCAAAAATAATTTGGAAACGTAATAATTTATTGAACTTTAGTTTATCAATATTTTTGGGCGAAGAGCTAGTAGTATACACACCCTCTAGTCACTCTATGGTTTTGGGTTTACCACATTCTATTAGCCACATAGCTGGCCCTCTCATCTTTGAACTCAAGTCTCAGTGCAATTGGACACTATTCAACCCAGCCCTCTCTTTTACACTATTTTATACACAGCCTAATCATCCCAAGACAGACATTTCTCAAGACTGGTTTCATCCTTATGAGGGATCATCAGTGATGTATAGTCTGACAGTTTTGTGCATTGGTTCATGTGTAGAAAACACGAGCAGAACTATGATTAGGTTAAAAAGACTTGAAAAAATCTTTTCCCCAGAAACCTGAAAGTGGCATAAGTCATTTGAGCAAATACACACATGTCACTAATGTATTTAACACTGGTACCTGTCTAAGAGGATTTTAAATTGCAACTGTCATGAAAGAATGTCGATGTCAATATGATTCATGATGACATTTCAAAGGCGATTAATCCATTCATCCTTACATCAGCCGTAGTGCCATGAATTCAAGAGCCCTTAATAGTGTTGGCTCATAATATGAGGACTGTAAGAGAGCTAAAGTTAATTTGAATGCCAAACCTGCAGCTAATAGTGACCCACATGCTAAGCTAGGCTGAGGAAGGAGTATAAAACCTATTGATACATTATGGTACTCCCTTGTAGATGCAGCATATTGTAAAGATCAGCAAGCTTTTGTGATATAGTAGTTAATGGCCCTGATAAAAAGGTCTTGGAAGCCTTATCTACAGTTATTCAATATGACGCTTGGTGCAATGATCATAATGGTTTATGTAGTAGTTCGACCATTGTTTGTGAATTCTTATTAGCAGATGAGTAGTTCTATAATGCAGTCAACACTATGGGAGACCTCGTTTTACTGAATCAGAAATAAGGTTGGCTTTGTTTTGGTACAATTCTGCCAACAAGATTGGTGGACTGGGTATAAGGAACATAACCTTATATCCGATTTACAAGGGGATGTAAGAGAAAAAAGAGGGGACAATTGAAGACTGTTTTCTTATCTGCACTTTAGTTGAAAAGTATTCTACCCAAAGAGCGTGTTTATAAATTGAGATTTTAAAAAACAATGTAAGACTGCATTTGACAGAGTGAATAGAGGTAGATTATGGTTGGTTTTAAAAACATTAGCAATATCTGCCCCCATCCTTGCTGCAATAAAGGCCTTATATAACATAAACCAGGTCAAGGATTTATACAGCCAGAAGAGAGAACACACAGATGTCTTTGAGATTGATACAGAAGTGAGGCAAGGCTGTGTTTTTAACAACTTTGTTGTTTTCGTTATATATTAACCCCTTAGCTGAAATGATCCAGCATCTTGATTGTGATGCACTAAAGTTGGGCAATAAAAAAATGTGAGTACTTTTATTCCCTGACGTTTTAGTGCTGATACCTCAATCGCCTGTGGGGATTCATAGACAGCTAATATGTTTAGAATCTTCTTGTGTTCAGTGGGCGGACAAAGTTAATCTATCCAAAACAGTGGCAATGATGTGCCATAAAAAAACATAAGAAGAGGGTGGGACGTGGTCAAGCGGCGAGCCATGCGTACGTGGCTCCTGTGAGGTCCCTAATGCCTAGAGTGGAGGGGCAGTCCTAGCCCCCAAACTCCACCTAAAAGGCACTCACCACTGCGCAATCGATGGAGCGTATCCCAGAGAACTTGATCCTGGGCGCGGTAAACACGATCCGCAGGACACATCTTGGAAGACGACCAGCTCCCCAAGATGGCAGCCGCCATTTTGGCCACCATGAATTGGTCCATGGGGACATATGAGAAACAAGGGAGTACCAGGCAGCAGTGGGTGGATCCGTGTTAGCTGGCAGACCAGCAACGAGAGCCAAGGGACGACAGAAGCAGAAGTTAAAATGCCCCCTTGACATGCCAGCTCTTCCACCGGCCTCCCAATCACAAGGCAGGGGGAGGCCTTTCTAGGACAAATCTGGCGTTGAACTCAAAGGTCCTGGACACCATGAATAGGCACAGAGGATACCGCTGGCACCATACATCTGGCCTCCTCTACCCCCATAGCAACTGTACCAACCCCTTAACTGAAAGGAAACCTTGCAGAGCCCCAGAGGGTAGAATAACCACAGACGCACCCAGCTCCATGGGGACGGAATAATGTTTGTGGAGGGGGGGTTGCAGTGGAAATTAGCGAGGCTCCAGCGGGGGGACCCATAGTACACTGTTGAACTCGGCACCTCTCACCTCGTTCACAGGTTTACAAAATGTCCATATCACAGTCGTGGGCTTGTTGAGAGGCGCAATGGGGATTAACCCATGAACTGAGGCAATGGATCACTTCTCATTGTAAAGCATTTGGTCACATGTGAATATATGGACATACGCTACAGGTGTCCACGTGTCCTGGGGCTCCACTTTCGTAGCACTACTGCGGAGCTTGGGTAACAATATCCTCCCAGGGACAACTAACATCGCAAGGCAACCTGCAATTTGTGACAGGATCCTACCCACCATGCAATAAAGAAACCATGTCCACTCCAGCGATTAACTCAAAAGGAGTAGGTGGGGGCAATAACAAGACAATATTACAGGCCCAGGAATCTACAAGCAAAAAGCATGAAAACAAACACACAAGTGCACTCTCCAGCATCCCTGCAACCATCACAGGAACCTCTGTATATCCCGGCAACCAGAAGTGATCTTAAAGCCATGTGGGATCAATAGCTGTACTCAATAACCATATCAAAGTAGTTGAAGGCCACTTAGAAGAAGTCGAGCACACACTGGGAGAACAAGCGAAAGAACAAGCTCTTCTCCTTGAAAGAATGAAAAGCATAGAGCGATAGATAGAAACAATGTGGCGCAATAACATCAGTTTCAAGTGATCCTGAGGCAGGTGACAGACCAGAAACTGGGCGAATATGTTGAGAATTTGTTCCGACAGATTCTGCAGGTGATGAGATCATCCTGGACTGAACCCACAGGACATACACCTGTATGTTTTCAACAGAAAAACAAACTACTTCCAGACGCCTTAACAAGAGTGCATTTCTTCTAACACAAGAGGCAAATAATGCAGGAAGCAAACTATTATGTTTAGAGAGGCCAAACTCTCACTCTACCAAGATCTCTCACAATCCACCCATTACAAATGGGGTTTCCGTGCAGACTGACTTTCAAATTCAAGGGGATACAATACAATATCTTCAAAGAGGAAGAAGCTATGAGTGTAAGTGAGATAGAGGGGGGCAATCCTGCGATGGACACCGAGAAACAGGGTTCACAAAGCGAAAAACCAAAACAAAGGGCAAACTGGAAGGCCCGACAACCAGAGGAAGAAACCAGTACGGGAAACCACACAGTCGGAACAATGGCCACTATAGAGAGTGATTGCAAGCTAAGAACTGAACCTAGACACTGACAGCTTGTCCTACTAAATGGTGATAATCCTGAGAATGTGGTTGGGGCTGAGAACCCTCTCGTGATGGGGAAACCCATCAGGAGTCTCTGTCGCTTATAGTGGGATGCTGGAGCAATTGGAGGATTAGGAGTACAATGGGACACAGTTAATAGCCTAGAGAATTTGATGGGGGTAGGAGGGCAGTGGGATGGGGTTCTGCTCTGTGATGGGGAAAGTTGCATGTTACTCAAGGTTTGTCTACCTTCCTATCCTTCCTTAGTATGAACACTGCAGGCTTGTTGTGGGGTGTCTATAGTCTTGGGGGATTTGGAAAGGATAAATATTATGAATTGTTTCTGTTTCTGTTCAAGTGTTTACAACATCACCAAATGGCGAACAACAAACGAGCAAGGTCGGTCTATGGCCCAAATGATAATCAGGGTAAGTTCCTTTTACACCTGATCACTATAATAGCTTCCTTTAAAGAGGGGAAACTGATAATGGGGGGTGACTTCAACCGTATACTAGATCCCTACTTAGATAAAACCTTGCTGGCATCACCAGCAGAGCTGAGGAGTTTTAAAGCAATAATTAAGCTGTTATGGGAGCTAGGACTAATCAAAACATGCCGATTCCACCTCCAGGTGGAGAAAGACTACACATTTTACTCAGCGTAACATAGAAGACACTCGAGGTTAGACGTGCCCCTAACAGTGTCATTGCTTGTCTATAAAACAGTGGTGGTGGTCATTGAACTCAAACTGGTCTCTGACTTTGCACCTTTAACATTAACACTACGCAAGATAGCTCCCCTCCACTAACCCGTGCACCATGGCAATTAAATAATATGGTGATGAGGGACCCGGCCGCTAGGCAACGTATGGCAGAGGTTATTTTTGCACTGGCACTTGGTTGTTCAACTACAGGCCTTTGAGGGCCAGATCCATGTCGGGTTTTCAGGATACCCCTCATTAATATTCACACGATAAATGTGCATATACTGATTCTAAATGTATGATTTTTTTCTCATGATTATTAATGAGGGATATCCTGAAACTTGTCAGGATTCTGGCCTTTGAGGCCTGGAGTTGCATAGGATAACGCTCTCTTCGGGATTCGAGGCAGGAAAACACAACACAAAATCACTCTATATGCATTAATGAATTACAGTAAATCGATGGAGATGAACATTAGCAAACCAAATGAGATACAAGATGCAAGATAAAATCCAAGCCGCCCCCCAACTCAGATGGACCACAGATAAAGTGGAATACGTGGAAATCAGCTTGACATCATCATATGGTAATCTATATAAAGCTAACTTCCCAACCCTATTTAGGGAATGTGAGGAAGACCTGAATATATGGGATCAACTGCAAATATCATGGCTGGGCAGAATAACCACCATAGAAAAGTCCCTGATCCCGATCCCTAATTTTATATATGCCTTTCATGCACGTCCGCTAAAAATCCCCATGAAAAACATCAATAATTTACAGTGAAAAATATTTGAATTCATTTGGGGCAAGAAATGCCTAAGTATAGCAAGGAATATGCTGCTTCATTCACCATGGCAGGGAGGATTGGGGGCATCATCGGTCAAACGATACTTAATAGCACTCAAATCAATGCCCTCTTCTACTGCGCCAAATGGGAAGAGAAAAAATGGGTAACCATACAGCAGGAGGCCACCCCAATCCCTTTAGAGAACTTACTGTTTCTGTCACACCACGCCAGGGGTCAAGCATCAACTCCACACCACAAAAGCCTCCCTCTTATACTGGGACAAATGCTTAGCCATTTTGAAGACACCTGCGGGACTATGTTCATTCTTGCCGGTTCTCACCCAGACTTTACCCCAGGTATTCATCACCAGGCCTTTAAAATGTGGGTCTCCAAGGGCAGACTTAGATAAGGGAAACTATATGAGAACTCCATTCCACTAACATTCGAGGACTGTAAAAGAAAGCACACAGTACATGAAGGGGAGACATAGAGATATGCACAACTAAGACACGTGATTTCCCAATTGGAGGTGAAGGAACGAGCACAAGGGAACCCAAGAGCCTGGAGAAAAACCTGACAGAGGAGGTCACGGAACGACAGACAGCCAGTTGCTATAAGCTGCTGGACCCCACAAATAACACAGAAAAGTAAACTCATATGCAGAAATGGGAGGAAGAATGGGGGATTGACATACAAGCATGCATTTGGAATAACATCTGGAAAGAGCACACAAATCCTCGAGGAGCACCGAGTGAAAGAATGTGCCTTTAGAATTCTCTTCCGCTGGTATATGACCCCAAATAAGCTGTACGGGATTGATGGGAAAATATCGGCAATGTGCTGGAGGGAATGTTTGGAACGAGCTACAATTGGTCATATTTGGTGGTCCTGCAGAGTATCCCAGGTCAACTGGAAAGAAACAATGTTACAAATAAAGGCGCTCACAAATGTGGGCCTCCCTTGGGATCCTACAAAAAAAACTTTGGGGAATACAGACAAGGAGGGAAAATACCCATTGAGGGGTGTGACGGCTAGAGTGCTGATGGCCGCCAGACTAAACCTAGCATACTCCTGGAAGGCATCGACAGGCCTGATAGTGGCTCAATGGTCGGTTAAAATATAAGATATGATGGCCATGGAAACAATCACAGCCATTTTAAATTATACTTACCAAACATGGTGTCAGTAATTAGTGCCTTACACTTCCGTGCACCTTTGACCCACAAACCACTTTTATTGGAAAATGTTGATCTGTGATAGATACTCAATGAATCGTCCTGTACTAGAATGGAAGACCGGGGAGGAAGATTTGATATGCGTGATATGTGCAAGATAGGAGATTGGTGGGGGAGTCTAAGGGTTTTATCAGTGATTTCAACAAACTGGTTAATGGGTGATGAATTGTTGTTAATTGCTTGTTGTTTGTATCTGTCTTGCCATTCAATATGTTGCCCTTACTCATGTTATGTCTTTTTTTAATGGTTTTGTTCTGAGGCAGAGCTGGTGCTGCGCTAGTATTTTCTAGAAAATGTGTGAAAGGTTTGGGGGCGGTAATACTGGAAACACTAGCAGTGTATGAACTACAGGCAGGCACAGCCACGCTTTATGGAGCAGGGATTTCGGATAATGCCCCATTTCAAACTATTCAATAGGGTGAAAAGAATATTTGAAAAAGCCTGGTGTGCTTACAGAGATGTGTTCCAATAATTCCTTCATAGTCGCAGGTTGGGCTCTTACCTATCCTGTATGAAATCTTGGTCTACTTTTTTGGTTCGGTATTAATATGCCATATGAGCTAGTGCTGCATACAAATGCCTTGTGGGAATATAGCAGACGAGCTGAAGGGTGTTAACTTTATTAACTGATTTAGGTTTCTCTCATCTATGGAAGGAAGACTGTATGAATTTAAAAGAGGCGGATAGTGACATCGAGGCGTTGAATGAGGAATGGTTTTTATTGTTTTTCAAGTGCAGTATGAAGACCAATGTGGCAATGTCCGTTGAATATTTGTGCCTGAAAGTTAATTAAGCCTTGGGTCATTTTTGTAAATGGATTTCATATTCCCGGAGGAGGGCTTCATACACAAAGGGCCTCATTACACGGACGGCGGTAAGGGTTAACGGTCACCGTTAATGGCAACGGTGACCGTTAACCCTTACCGCCGTACTACGAGGTCCCTTTGCGGGTTGGAGGAATTAACGCCTGCTTCTTGCAGGCGTTAAGTACCAACCCGCTAAGGGACCTCGGAGCTAATTACGGCACCGCAAAATTGCGGTGCCGTAATTAGCGCCTTCCCCATTCCCATAGAGCCCTATGGGGCAGAAATGGGAATGGGGAAGGGCAATGGCGGAAAGGGGATTTACCGCCCCTCCAACCTTGGAATGGGGCGGTAAATCCCCTTTCCGCCAAGGCGGTGCCGGTAATTTACCGGCATGGTCCAGGGTGCTAATAGCACCCTGGATTACCGCCTTCCGTGTAATGAGGCCCAAAGTGTCGGCTCAACTTTCTATCGTTAGCTGCCAAGGGAAAATTGCCCATTCTGCAAAAATGGCAGTCAATATTTCTACTGCTTTTTGTTTATTTGTCATGCCTACATTGAATATAGGATGACATTGTTAGCACAGACTTATGAATACAAAAACTCCTGCTGTGTTCTTTAGAGTCTCGAAAGTACAGGAAGTGGTTTTGAGGTTCGCAAAATTCTTAGTTGTCGCATGGCGAAAACGGGAGGCTTAAATAGAAATTTAGCATTGAATTCATGTTTTTCCGTTTTTTTACTGCTGATTTTTCGTGTGCAATGGAATAATGTGTCTTTTTATTTCGCTTGTGCTTTTATGGATACATGTATTTTATCCAAATAATGGGTTTATTATTGGTATTACTGTTATTATTTTATTAAGCCCAATAAATTGACCTTTACTATCCCTGCATTATTGTGCACAGAAATTGCCTTTTTTTGTTTCGGCTATTATGTGGAGGTTTAGAACCACTTATAGACCCAAATACTTATACAGGAGTGCAGATAGAATGGAGATGGGATGTGAGGAGGGACACATTGTCTATGGGAGCTTTTTAAATTACTTAACCACCAATTGACTGCCGATGGCATGAAAATTCCTGTGGCCATTTCCAACCACTACCTGCCCAAAATACTCCCTGATTGTATCGCTTTGAGGCAGCACTCCCACACAGTAGCATCAAACTTTGTGCTGCATCGAGTGTGTCAGTCTTATTTATGAAAAATCTTCAGAGTCAATGTCTTAATTGCGGCTGTAAATGATCTCCTTGTTTTATAAAAATGTTTTAACTAAGAATGCCTGCAGCCTCTTCATCAACAAGCAAACTGTGTGTTCTCCAATCTGTTCCTTGCACTCAAATCTTGTGAAAAACAGGCATTGACAAGCCAACAGCTTTGCCTTGAGTATGAGTGTCACATAGGAACTTGCCAGGTACTGAAATCATATGCCCAGGCACTGACACCTTTTTCTAGATGTTTTCATTTCATGGCCAGGTATGGCAGTGCCTGGCAATTGCATAGCCAATGCCTAACAGATGTTGCGGGGGGTGGAGAGAGGGAATTAGGGGCTATAGCCCCGGGTCTTTTGGTTGTAGCCCTGGAGAGAAGCTCAGAGGTTACAACCAAGCCCAGAGTTCCGACAGTCCAGGCATTAGCGCAGTCCCGGATCTATTCCAGATCTATCAACACCCCAGCGTGATGAAATCTAAAGCATTTGGCTTTGCCAATGCTTGATTTTCTTTTGTTTTAATGTCTTTGTTTCCCATTAGCTTCATTTCTTTGGTGAGCATTTTTTATTGATTGTACACATTCTGTTTAAGGTTATGTAGTAACGATCTCCACTCATATAAGAGTACAATCCTTCATGGGGCCAGTTGCTTCTCCTACCTTAGATACTTCTTGGTGCTTACAATGCTACCGACAGCAATAACATGATAGAAAGATTAACTCATTAAGCCCCTCAAACTATCACTCACTACCTTTGCTATTCAGTAGCAATGTATAAGAGATATACCCTTGCAGTTTCCTTAAAGGCATTTATATGTCAATAGAGCAGCACCAGGGAATCTGAATCCTTCACAGGTAGGACTACTATGCTCCATATAGGTTTTACATTAAGCTGCCTCTTATCTGTTTGCAATATAATCAAAGTGTATGCCAGGGATTACAGATGATTTTATCTTATATTCTATTTCAAGGTTCCTGAATATGTTGAAAAGCTCCCTTGTTTATTATTATTTTCTTTTATTATGTGTTACAGTTCAAAAGAAATGTTCACATATTTTATTTTTTGCTAAATATTAACATACATTACAACACAATAGTGCAAGAATAAATGTTAAAAGAAGAACAAAACATTAATTACAATGTTCCCAAAAATCATGTCATAAAATCTAAAGGCATCCACCTAAAAATGGCATGTTTTTATTGATGTTTTGTATTGTTCTATATGGGCAGAGTAAACCGTTTCAAAGCGCTAGTGGGTCAGATGGGGGGAGGGGGCAGGTGGTTAAAATGCTAGTAGGACAGGGGGGAGAGTGTAATATGGGACAAAAGATGAAAGGAGACCAGGTGGGTTCCAATTGCCAAGACAGTGGCCCTCAGTGCGAGGTTGGCGGAATGGGTTTATCGGCACCGGTAATGGTGTCAGTGCCAGTAAACCCATTCCGCCCTATTACGAGGTCTCCTCGCGGGACCCGCAATGGGTGCCTGGTAAAACCAGGCAGCCTTACCGGGTTCCGCGAGGAGACCAGGGAGCTGACAACGGGCCCGTTATAAACGGCCTCGTTGTTAGCTCCTTCCCCATTCCCATTGAGCACTATGGGGGCTCGAAATGGGAATGGGGATGGACCGGGTCTGGGTTCCTCGGACGAGGAATTACCAGGTCCGCCAAGGTTTGGATGGCCCGGTAAATCCTCATTTGAGGAACCCGGGCACGATATGCGGTAAGGAGGTAACCATGCCACTAAATGCGGCATGGTTACCTCCAACCTCGTAATGAGGGCCAGTCAATCCGTTTGTAGTAAAGAGATTTGAGCATGAGGATTGCAACAGTGACCGTCGAGGGAGCCTCGGCAAAGTTACAGCACATGCAGGCTGTGGGAGGCTGCAGCGATGTTACAAAATTCTACAGCACACCTGAGGCACACTGACGAGAAGAAATACAGGGTTACCAGATGAAGAGTTACACCGACTAGAGCATGCACCAGAATAGAACTTGCCCTTTAAAGGAAGTTCTGAAGTTAAAAACAATGAAAGCACTAACAGATACATCAGTGCAAGAGTCAGTCCCACAAGTGAAAGCCATAGGTCATTTAAATTATGTTAGCAGTGAGAGTGAATTAAACTTTAGATTAGCCCTCGGCGATACCTTGCATAGATGCAGGGCGAACAGACGTGGCGATTAACCCATGCTGCAAAACATCCATTATCCCATTCATCCACAGTGGGTGCGCCTCACAGCTCTGCTGGTATTGCAGGGGTCAGACTGTTATCACTTTTGCTGTATTTTATGCAAATAGACATTCTATGGGTTTAGCAATTTCATACATACAATTGCCAGGCTCGGTGTGGTAGGAAAAGAAACGCATGCAGTATAAATTATGATGTGAAAAGGTCAGCCGCCCTTTCATGGCTTCGGCAGCAGAGGATGCGTCAGTCTGCTCCGAGATCCATAAGAAAACTATTTACTTTAGTATGATATGATAAGTCATTTATAACACGCCTGTACACAAGTGTTTCTAGGCACGACAAGACAAGGAGGGGGGACAGAAGGAGGAACAAAACCACTATCTTACTAGGCATCGTATCATTCATATCATGCAAGTGCAGGGAGGAGGAAGGGGAGAAGTGCCAGGGGGTAGGGAGGAGGGAGAAGTGCAGGTATCTCAGTAAGTGCTGCCAGAGGGTGGCTCATAAGTGCAGAGAGACCAGGGACTGCCTGTGCCCAAGTTTCAGTGGCCGGGTGACCAGTGCGTGGAGCAGTCAGAACTCAAGTTCACTTAACTACATTGGCATTTCTTCACAGCAATTGCAACATATGCTCGTACAAATAGTTCATAAAACACAGAGCTCATTGAGAGATGCATTGAGGTGTGGCGACAATGGGAGTTTAGCTCACCTATGGAGGACAGTACGACACCCACGATGAGCTTCTCCCAGCCCCTCCAAAAATATTACTGAGGCTTCACACAAAAGTTAGAAGGGGCTGGCACAGCACTGAACACAGGCCTCTCGCCCTCCTCCCTCTAGTCTCTACCACCCACAGTGCCCATAATGTCTCCTTGAGGGCCCACCTTGCAAAACAAAAGGAGACAGAAGCATGCATGTACTGTGTTTTCAGCACACCAGGCACAGAACACTATTTCGCTAAATGGGCTTCACCTTTTACTGATAGAGCAGGGATTGATTTGGAAAGACTGGGAAATTTACTTTTTTAAGCTGTTTCTATTAGTAGGGCCCATTGTCATATGTAGATGTTTAAGTAATTGGAGTTGCAACAACTGCTTTTGTGTTTCTGTACCCTGCCAGTGCTGTAAGGCTAAAACGGGCAGGCCCAAAAGCAATTTTTTTAAGTACAAGTAGACACATCCCAGTCTCCCCTCACAGTGATTGCATACATACATACTATACTTTTGGGTTTGCAAAGGTAGCGGGCGCCCCTCTCTCGATAGAACAAGGCTTGAAAACCTGTTCAGTGGTTATTAACCACTTGAGAGTTCGCAGCCACTGCTTTTTCTCACTGTGCCTTTCACAGATGGGAAATATCCATTTGCATATCAGCCTTTGTCCTGCCCAGGGGCAGTCCAGCACCGAAATGCAATGGCAATTCCAACCTGAACGAGAGTACCACCAGCAACCCCATACACGTGTTTCACCCTTGTTGGGGATCATCAGTGAGGTGAAGCTGATGCCTCTCTAAGCACAGTGAGAGGGAGACCACGTCCGGTTGCCCCCAGGAGACCTAGGGTTACCAATCCCAGGTTCCTTGAAATTTGGTTTGCAAAGGTAGCGGGCGCCCCTCTCTCGATAGAACAAGGCTTGATAACCTGTTCAGTGGTTATTAACCACTTGAGAGTTCGCAGCCACTGCTTTTTCTCACTGTGCCTTTCACAGATGGGAAATATCCATTTGCATATCAGTCTTTGTCATGCCCAGGGGCAGTCCAGCACCGAAATGCAATGGCAATTCCAACCTGAACGAGAGTACGACCAGCAACCCCATACACGTGTTTCGCCCTTGTTGGGGATCATCAGTGAGGTGAAGCTGATGCCTCTCTAAGCACAGTGAGAGGGAGACCATGTCTGGTTGCCCCCAGGAGACCTAGGGTTACCAATCCCAGGTTCCTTGAAATTTGGTTTGCAAAGGTAGCGGGCGCCACTCTCTCGATAGAACAAGGCTTGATAACCTGTTCAGTGGTTATTAACCACTTGAGAGTTCGCAGCCACTGCTTTTTCTCACTGTGCCTTTCACAGATGGGAAATATCCATTTGCATATCAGCCTTTGTCATGCCCAGGGGCAGTCCAGCACCGAAATGCAATGGCAATTCCAACCTGAACGAGAGTACCACCAGCAACCCCATACACGTGTTTCACCCTTGTTGGGGATCATCAGTGAGGTGAAGCTGATGCCTCTCTAAGCACAGTGAGAGGGAGACCACGTCTGGTTGCCCCCAGGAGACCTAGGGTTACCAATCCCAGGTTCCTTGAAATTTGGTTTGCAAAGGTAGCGGGCAAAAAGCAATGGCTGCGAACTCTCAATGTGGTTAATAACCACTGAACAGGTTATCATGCCTTGTTCTTTCGAGAGAGGGGTGCCTGCTACCTTTTTTGTATTTTTGAAAGGAACTTGGGGTTGATCACTCTAGGTTACCTGGGGGCAACCAGACGTGGACTCCCTGCTCACTGTGCTTAGAGAGGCTCAGCTTCACCTCACTGATGATGCCCAACAAGGCTGAAACACGTGTATGGGGTTGCTGGTGGTACTCTTGTTCAGAGAGGAATTGCCATAGCATTTCGGTGCTGGACTGCCCTTGTGGGCGGGACAAAGACTGATATGCAAATGGATATTTCCCATCTGTGAAGGTACAGTGAGCAAAAAGCAATGGCTGCGAACTCTCAATGTGGTTAATAACCACTGAACAGGTTATCATGCCTTGTTCTTTCGAGAGAGGGGTGCCTGCTACCTTTTTTGTATTTTTGAAAGGAACTTGGGGTTGGTCACCCTAGGCTACCTGGGGGCAACCAGACGTGGACTCCCTGCTCACTGTGCTTAGAGAGGCTCAGCTTCACCTCACTGATGATGCCCAACAAGGCTGAAACACGTGTATGGGGTTGCTGGTGGTACTCTTGTTCAGAGAGGAATTGCCATAGCATTTCGGTGCTGGACTGCCCTTGTGGGCGGGACAAAGACTGATATGCAAATGGATATTTCCCATCTGTGAAGGTACAGTGAGCAAAAAGCAATGGCTGCGAACTCTCAATGTGGTTAATAACCACTGAGCAGGTTATCATGCCTTGTTCTTTCGAGAGAGGGGTGCCTGCTACCTTTTTTTGTATACTATACTTTTGGGCTTGTCTTAGTTACTTGGGCCCTGCCGAAAAAGCAATACCTATTAATGCACAAAAATACAAACACTGCTATTATTGAATAGTTTATTTTCTGATAATGTATTCCTTTCAGGGTTTATACAAACATCTTCTGTAGACAACAAAGAAAAGAAATGCAATAAAGAATTGGTATACACATTTTTAAGGGTGTTTTTAATTTACAAGGTGTTTTTCTTGTCTACATAACTTTATTTATTAAAAATGCAACTATTCAGCTCTGTATTCGGCCCCGGCTGAATACTTGCCCGACTATGCGGTATTCGGCCAAATACTTAAAACTACTATTCGGTACACCCCTAGGGCCTCATTATGACTTTGGAGGTAGCCATGGTGCTATTGGCGCCATGGCTGCCTCCAAAACCGTGTCCGGGTTCCCTGAATGGGGAAATACCGGGCCATTCTGAATATGGAGGGCCCGGTATTTTCCCATTCAGGGAACCCGGACCTTCCCCATTCCCATTCGAGCCCCCATAGGAGGGAGCTAACAACTGGCCCATTACAAGAGGGTGCGTTGTTAGCTCCCTGGTTCCCTCGCGGGACCCGCTATGGACGTCTGGATAAACCAGACGTCCACATTGGGTCCCGCGAGGGAACCTCGTAATATTGCGGAATGGGTTTAACGGCGCCGGCACCATTAGCGGCGCCGTTAAACCCATTCCGCAATAGTTATAATGAGGCCCCTAGTCTCCAGAGAGGACCACATAATCAATGTCAACAAAGATCAGTACTCTCAATTTAAGTATCATATGGATAACTTGCAATATGGCAGTGCGGTTCAGCCATTTTCTCTCCCACTAAGGAAAAAGCTGTCTATTTTGAAACTTTTCCAACTACCCTCTGGCTTTTTGTTCAAGATCTTATTTGGCCCAGTTCCATTTGGTGAGCTAGACCTTATCCCTCTCATGTTCTCATCATTTCCCATTAAAGAGGAGTGGTCCATATCCATTGTGACATTTCTCTCACAGTTCAGCCCTGTTCTTTCTACCTCCAAATTGTTTGCCTGCTTAGCCTTGTCTGCTCTGCTGTTTTTGCCCCTTTGCGGCGAGGCTATGACAGCAAACACAAACTATTATAATACAAGTTTTGCCGTATTTTATGTGGTGTAACATTGTCATCCACTTAGCCCGATGGTTCTGGGCAGAAGTGTGCACATTATGGGTCAAGAAACCTTATAGGGGAAAACCCCACAAACATGATGAAATATATCGCAGATGATCTCCATGCTGCAGCGTGATAGAACAAAGACTGACACGGTACCCAGAGGCAAGAGAGCTCCAAAAAAACGGGAGCATGAGAGATGACAGAAAGCCTCCAGACAAACGGTAAGTAAAAAAGGAGGGCGGTTGAAGGATGCACGGAAGGAATGCAAGAGATTCACATGCACGAATGAGGCGAAGAGGTGAGAGAGAGAGAGAGAGAGCAAGAAATATAGACGTCAAATACAGTGTCAATTGCTAAGAAAGTTCAAAGCAACGCAAGGCACTCATCTTCCGGGATCTTCTTAAGCCGGATGATGATGTTCTGAACAGGAATCCGTGGTGTTCCCGGTGGCCATCCTGAAAAAGGATGAAAGGCTACTTCAGTTTCTACGTAGCGAGGCAAGTCACTGCCATCTTGAAGGACCAAAGACACCGTGAATGTGTTGCCTCCTCTATCACTGCCAAAGGGACCAAGCAGAAGCAGTGTTCCTAAGGAGATTCACAATGGTGAGTAGCAAAAGGAATGAAAGAGCCAAAAGAGCAGATCCAAGAATGAGAGAGCAAGTTGGAGCAGCACCCATGCAAGCGGTGCACTGCCCGAGCAAGACAGCCAGTTAAGAGGAACCAGAGCGCGGCACAGAGAGATCGCTGCAGGAGGAGGCAGAGAACAGGAGGAAGCAATGGCCCGGGAGCCGATGCGACCAGAGACAAGAAAGGAAGAACAAGTAACTTCAATTGTTAGAAAGAGCAAAGGGATGCAAGGAAAACAGCATCTTACCCAATAGGGAACAGCAGGGGTTGCAACGTGATGCATTGATTGGGAGGTCTGCATAAAAGGAAGTGGTCGGCGCCATCTTGAAAAAGACTAGAACAAAGACTTTGTTCTAATGAAAAAATCTGATGGCACATTAATGGTGCCAGCACCAGCGGCTCCACAGCTTCCATGGCGATCCAATGAGGACAAACAAACATATTTGTATCATTCTGTTGTATTGTACTTTTCAGATGATGAGTGTAACATTTATTTCACTGTTGTACTGAGGAGAGTAGGATGAATTCTCCAATATAAGTCATGCTATGTTAAATGTGACTTGTCTGCATTAAAATGAGGTATTTGTCCTGAAGAATGATTAAGACACAATATAGAAGAAACTAGTAGACAAAGAGAAAAGAAGGAGCAGCTATACTGGCTTTCCCCCTCCCCCTTCATCAAAATAAGATATTTTTAAAGTGTTGGTTTTAATAGGGGACCTCTGACCCAAAACCTATTAAATTGACTTAGAGAATGGAGTGCTACTATTTTTCGTTGTTCTTCCATACTCACAGTAGGTTGAAAACCCTGCGACTTGGAAATTGTGCTTACCATTGGTTAGGGATTTAGAATAAGCACACACAGGGGTGTTGCTACGCCTGGAAAAGATCTGGGGCTACGCTAATGTCGGGATTGTCAGGACTTGGGGCTATCTAGCTTTTTGGTTGTAACCCCTGAGATTCTATCCGGGGCTAAACCCAAAAGACCTGGTGCTATAGCCCCCTTAGGCCTCTCCCTTGCAACGCCTCTGCACCCAGCCAGTACTTTTAGAGTATGATTGCACTACAGCACTTTCACTAGTGCCAGTGCTTCTTCCCGTTCTCTAGGATGCTAAATGCGGTTTTCCTGACACTACTAAGGTTGAGAATGTTATATTAGTCCCATACTGCATTTGCAAAGCTGAAACACTCACTGAATGCAATGCTGGCTCAGTTTGTAGCCATCTTGGATGTATCCATTGCTGGACACGGCAGCAAAGCCTAAAGCATACATTCAAATAAAATGCTTTGTAGTATAGAACTGGCAATAAATATATCAAACAGGCCACTCTACTCCCTCCATGTGCTGATGGATAAGTATATGCTCATTTCAGATGTGAAATGCACTCTAGCAACGTGCATTATCTCATGTTCATTGGTCAATTGAGAGTAACATTCATCAAAGTACTGTCACCAGGCTGGATGGCTGACAATGAAAAACAGGGCCAGATTTAAACGTCTTCTCCTGGTTCACAAATCTATCCACGACAAGGCTGCACTGCATCTATCCTCCCCTATCCAACTCCACACGCCTTCTAGTAATCTCCGCTCTGCCTCCTCAAATACCCTTTTGGCTACTCGCCCTCCTTGTGCTTTCTCTCGCTTCCTGTGAGGTGAGTGTTGCGCTCCTTTTGTCCTCCTTTTTTCATCTTCCCATGCCTCTGCCTCAATTCTTGCCAACTTTTCTGCCCCTCCCTCCCCTTTCTTCCTCCTTTTTCACCTTCCAGGCCTCTACTGTACCCGGCTCTCTTAGGAGACCTCTGCCCTACCCTCTTTCCCGCCCCCGTTCCCATGATTGGGGCCTCCTCAGAGGGTGCCTAAACCTGCTTCCTCCGACCAGGACGCTGCAATCCATCTTGCATCCTGGCCCCTGCTAGGTGAGTGTTCAAGCCTCTGCCTCCATTTTTGCCATTTTCAGCCGTTTTCTGACCCTTTCCCTCAACCTTTCTTCCTCCATTTGTCATCTGTTCAGGCCTCTGCCTCCATTTCTGCCACTTTCTCTGGTTTCTTCCTCCTTTTTTCACCTCTCCAGGTCTCTGCCTCAATTTTCACCTCTTCTTCTGTCCTTCTCTCCCCTTAATTCCTCCTTTTTTCATCTTCCAGGCCTCAACCATAGCATAGGTGGGTGAAAACACACAATTTTCTCTTTGACGGGTGAGAGCCCATAGAAGTGAATGAGCGTATGAGGGTCTTGGCGGATGATTCAGCTGCTTGCAAGGCGAGTGCCACCCATCAAAAGCAGTTGAGTTGGGTGCTATGCCTCTACTGTACCTGGCTCTCTTAAGTGGCCTCTGCCCTGCCCTCTTTCCTGCCCCACACCCCCACTACCTTCCCCTGGTTGGGTCCTCCTCAGGGGGTGACTAAACCTGCTTCCTAGGACCATGATGCTGCAGACCATCTTGCAACCTGGCCCCTGCGAGGTGAGTGTCTGCCTTCTCGCTCTCTGTGCCCTTTGCCTTAATTTTTGCTCCTTTCTGCCATGCCTATGCCTCTATTTTTGCCACTTTCTGCCGTTTTCTGCTTCTTTCCCCCTTTCTTCTTCCTTTTGTCATCTTTCCAGGCCTCTGCCTCCATGTTTGCCACTTTCTGCTGGTTTTCTGCCCATTTCTCTCCTTTCTTCCTTCTTTTTGTATCTTTCAAGGCCTCTGCCTCCATTTTGGACCACTTGTTCTGCCCCTCTCTCCCCTTTCTTCCTCCTTTTTTCACCTTTCAGGCCTCTACCATACCAGGCTCTCTTAGGCAACCTCTGCTCTGTCCTCTTTCCTGCCCCCCAATCCCATGATTTGGTCCTCCTCAGAGGGTGCCTAAACCTGCTTCCTGGGACCAGGCCACTGCAGTCCACCTTTCATCTGCCCATGCAAGGTGGGTGCCCCCCTTCTCGCTCACTGTGCCCTGTGCCTTCATTTTTGCTCCTTTCTGTCGTTTATCCATTCTTTTCTCTCCTTTCATCCTCCCTTTGTCATCATTCCAGGTCTCTGCCTCCATTTTCGCCACTTTTTCTGTCCTTTTCTCTGCTTTCCTGCTGCTTTTTTCATCTTTCCAGGTCTATGGCTCGATTTTCGCCACTTTTTCTGCCCCTCTCTCCCCTTTCATGCTCCTTTTTTCATCTTCCAGGACTCTACCCAATCTCCTAACCTTTTGTGCCACCAAGGTGGGTGAAAACACGCGATTTTCGTTTTGGCGGGTGACAGCCCCTAGATGAAAATGGGCGTATGAGGGACTTGGCGGGTGATTCCACTGCTTACAAGGCGGGTGACACCTGTCAAAAGAAGGTGAGTTGAGAGCTATGCCTCTACCGTTCCTGGCTATCTTAAGCGACCTCTGCCCTGCCCTCTTTCCTGCCCCACGCCTGCACCACCTTCCCCTGATTGGGTCCTCCTCAGAGGGTGCCTACACCTGCTTCCTAGGACCAGGACGCTGCAGTCCATCTTGCATTCTGGCCCCTGCGAGGTGAGGGCCTGCCTTCTCGCTCTCTGTGCCCTTTGCCTTAATTTTTGCTCCTTTCTGCCATGCCTCTGCCTCTATTTTTGCCACTTTCTGCCGTTTGCTGCTTCTTACCCCCTTTCTTCCTCCTTTTGTCATCTTTCTAGGCCTCTGCCTCCATGTTCGCCACTTTCTGCTGGTTTTCTGCCCATTTCTCTCCTTTCTTCCTTCTTTTTGCATCTTTCAAGGCCTCTGCCTCCATTTTCAACCACTTGTTCTGCCCCTCTGTCCCCTTTCTTCCTCCCATTTCCCCCTTTCAGGCCTCTATCATACCAGGCTCTCTTAGGCAACCTCTGCTCAGCCCTCTTTCCCGCCCCCCAATCCCAGAATTGGGTCCTCCTCAGTTTCTCATCTTTCCAGGCCTTTTCCTCCATTCTTGCCACTTTCTGATGTTTTCTGCTTCTTTCTATCCTTTCTTACTTCTTATTCATCTTTCCAGGCCTATTCCTCCATTTTTGCCACTGTTTTGCCCCTTTCTCTCCTTTCATCCCTCTTTGTTGATCTTCCCATGTCTTTGCCTCCATTTTCGCCTCTTTATTTGCCCCTCTCTCCCCTTTCTTCCTTCTTTTTTCACCTTCCAGGCCTCTACCGTACTTGGCTCTCTTAGGCGGCATCTGCCATGCCCTCTTTCCCGCCTCCTCTTCCCCTGATTTGGTCATCTTCAATGGGTGCCTAAACCTGCTCATTGGGATCAGGTTGCTGCAGTCCATCTTGCATCCTGGTCCCTTCGAGGTGAGTGTCTCCCTTCCTGCTCTCTGTGCCCTCCTACTTTATTTATTCTCCTTTCTGCCGTTTGTCTGCCATTTGCTCTCCTTTCATCTTCCTTTTGTCATCTTTTCATGCCTCCGCCTCCATTTTCGCCACTTTCTGCTGTTTTCTGCCCCTTTCCCCCCTTCCTTCCTCCTTTTGTCATCTTTCCAGGCCTCTGCCTTCATTTTTCACTTCGCTCTCTTAGGCGCTCTATTAGGCGACCTCTGCCCTGCCCTCTTTCCCGCCCCCCTCTCCCTGTTTGTGTCCTCCTCAGAGGGAGATGCTTCTTAATAGTGTCCCCCTTGGGACCCTCTTCTAAGGGTCCCAAGGGGAAGGGCAGCCCTCAAAGAAGCAGCTCCAGTCTTTGTTTGCCTGTGCTCCCTTGAGAAGCCAGTAGCCAGCCGTCAACCAGCAGAGACTGACATAGTAAGTGTGGTCTGGGTGGGGAGTACAGCAATCATTGTACTCCAAAAGTCCTTGCTCTATTCTATTTGGTATACATAGCATACCAAAATTAGCCATGTAGTAAATATTATTTCTATCACTACCGTGCACCAACCTTCAGGTGGTTTTATTTTACTGGTGTGTTCCATACGTAGGCCTTCTCTCTCTATCCAGATATCACAAATGTAGTTGTTTTGCAGTTACTGTTGTACCTCCAATTTAGGAGTTCACCCCCTGGCCAGGTGAAGTTTCACCATGCGTCACATTTAGAGTGAATTTTGATTTTTAGTCACACGTCCCATCCAGATAGAACTGTGACGATTAACCATGCGCCACACTTAGATAGATTTGTGAAGTTTAGCCATGCATTACACTCAGAGGGAAATGTGAAGATGAATCATGCCTCACACTTAGAATTGTGAAGTTTTGCTAGGCATTACACTTAGAGGGAAATGTGAAGATGAATCATGCCTCACACTTAGAATTGTGAAGTTTAGCTAGGCATTACACTTAGAGGGAAATGTGAAGATGAATTATGCCTCGCACTTAGAATTGTGAAGTTTTGCTAGGCATTACACTTAGAGTGAGATGTGAAGATGAACCATGCCTCACACTTAGATAGTATTGTGAAGATTAGCCATGCGTCACATTTAGATAGTATTGTGAAGATTAGCCATGCGTCACACTTAAAGTGAAATGTGAAGATTAACCATCCATCACACTTAGATAGAGTTGTGAAGTTTAGCCATGAAGCACACTTTGGGCCTCATTACACGGATGGCGGAGAACCATGGCGCTATTAGCGCCATGGTTCATGCCGGTAAAATACCGGCACCGCCTTGGCGGAAAGGGGAATTACCGCCCCATTCCAAGGTTGGCGGGGCGGTAATTCCCCCTTCCACCATTGCCCTTCCCCATTCCCATTTTTGCCCCATAGGGCATAATGGGAATGGGGAAGGCGCTAATTACGGTACTGCAAATTGCGGTACCGTAATTAGCTCCCTGGGTCCCTTTGCGGGTTGGTTTTTAACGCCTGCAAAAAGCAGGCGTTAAATCCCCCAACCCGCAAAGGGACCTCGTAGTAAGGCGGTAAGGATTTACCGGTACCGGTATTTTACCGGTACTGGTAAATCCTTACCGCCATCCGTGTAATGAGGCCCTTAGAGTGAAATGTAAAGATTAACCATGCACTACATGGAATTGTGAAGTTTAGCCATGCATCACACTTATATAGAATTGTGAAGTTTAGCAATGCATCACGCTTCGAGTGAAATGTGAAGATTAGCCATGCATCAGACTTAGAATTGTGAAGTTTAGCCATGCATCACACAGAGTGAAATGTGAAGATTAGCCATGCGTCACATGAAATGTGAAGATTAACCATGTTTCACACTTAGATAGAATTGTGAAGATTAGCCATGCATTACACTTAGAGTAAAATGTGAAGATTAACCATGTGTCACACTTGGATAGGGTTGTGAAGCTAAGCCATGCGTCACACTTAGATAGAATTATGAAGTTAGCCATGCATCCCACTTAGAAAGAATTGTGAAGATTGACCCTGCGTCACACTTAGATAGAATTATGGAGATTAGTCAATTGTCACAACAGATAGGACAGTGTAGATTAGCCACATAGAAGAATTTAGCGAGTAGCCAAAGCACTAATACCCCGCTTCTGCTTCCACAAACACACCACCCAAACACTATACATGCCCACTGGGCTGGGCAACCTATAACCGAACACACACCCAACACAAGCAACACACACTTACAACAAACAAACCAGGACACTGGACATTACCCTTATGGACATAACAAGCCAGTGCACACAACCTTTAACACCTGTCAATCTACACATAAAACACATGCACACCCCAACGTAACAGTCACATAGAAACATCCCAGGCATTGGACTTTACCTGTATGGATGCAACAAGCCTGTGTGCACAACCCTAAACACCAGCAATCTGCAAATAAAACACACAGACACACCCCAGCACAACAAACAGCCACACAAAAACATCCCAAGCACTGGCCCTTACCCCTACAGATAAACAAGCCAGTGCACGCAACCTGCCAACTGCAAGCCAACACAAACAGACGCCAGTTTCTCCCTGTTCTGGACCTATCCTATCATTCTTCCCTCACTAACCAGCCCCGTCCTCTTTCTTGCAGAGCCACCTGGAGACTGCCCTTGGCCGGTATCAGTGCACCGTATAACTCAACATAACATTAGATACCATAACTTGCATGGAATTCTCTTCCCCCAGACATATGAGAAACAGACCACACAGATTTGTTCAAAACCAAACTACAAGCCTACCTCCTTGTCTCTGAGTTACCCTCTTAACCTACCTCTCATCTAACTGATATGTAACATTTTTCCCTCGCCTTTAACCTGCCTCTGTCCCTCACTTCCTCTGCCTCCACTTTAGCACTTCGATGGTCACATTCTGAGTACTGATGGCTGTACCTCCTACCTGCACTTAAAGATTTCCAATGTTGGTTGTCCTTAATCTATGTGTGTCCACTTATGTATTGTCCCCGGTGACTGTTCCATTTACTTCTCTCCACAACCTGGTCAGAAAATCCCTCAAACACACTCCATTGTAAGAAGCTTGCGGCTTCCCATCGAATCTGATTTTTTTATCTATTGTACATTCTTTTGTGATCAAAAGAACACTGCACCTCTTGCATATACATAAAACAATAAAAAATAGTCAGCAGTACCCATATAGAGGTAAATTTAGGAAAGACTATTGCAATGTATTTCAATTATCTCTGGACCTTACTGGGTGCTACAATTAAGGGCAGGTACATAGTTCCTTTCTACCGCCCAACAGAAATATGTGTATTACTCTAAGCTGGTGACAATGTCCACTGTAAATGCTTGTGTGGTCGTTCTTTGGTTCTCTGATTTCGATTTTAGGGACTGATTCCCAAAACCAAAGGAGCTCTTACCCACTTTGGATATCTAACTTATGAATACAATTCATCCAATTCACAAAAGGAAACAGAAGTACAATTTACTCGCTTGTCCTTAACACTTTATCACCCGGCCACCTTGGGTGTTAGATTTAGAATGTTTTAGAGAAATGTGAGTAATTTGCCTTTCTATATCCTTTTGTGCGTTAGGTGTTTTTTTATTGTTTTTAATGTATCAATAGCTTATAAAACTTTTAAGTAGAAAAACACATCATTCAACAATACAATAAAATGAACACTTCATCACAAAATCATACATATCCATATTCTTCCAATGCTTTTCCAAAATTCATTAATATAAAGCTATAAGCATACATTTTCCCCTAACACAACATTAATGTTTTTTAAAAATCGTATCAGAGCAAGAGTTATTGAAGGAGTACCCCTCCTTAAGTGCTTTGCCCCTAATGTGTAAAACACCAACCCAAAGTGCGTTTACATGCTGAATTCCTTTTATGAACCCACACCCTGATGTATTTGCATTGAAGAAGCTGAGGGTATGTTGGTTTGCCATTGACTGGAAAAGTGTTTGCCTTCCAAGCTGCTGTAACCCTTCATCCACCCCTCCCCCTCTCTTGCAGTGCAATCCAGCCTGCCTTTGCAGCACAGGGATTTGCTGCCATGGTAACGCCTTGCACTTTGCAGGCACCCTGTTATTTGCATTTGTTTTTATCCCACATGGGCACACGCCCAGCATTCCACAAAGTAGGATCAAAAGAGGGCCAGTGATGTCTGAGCATGGATCTGCCAGAGCTAGGGCCTGTGGGACTGGCAGATTCTAATCCATTATGGGTGAGATTGTAAATGCCACTTATCTATCCACATTTCAGGGACAACATGGAGCACTCCAGGCGCACGCAGTTATTCAAAGGATCAAGCAGTGTCTTTGACTGTAATACTTCTGGTTAAATACATCTACATACTTCTAGTTAAATACATCTACAAATGTACTTACGTATGCCCAGATATATTGTGGAATTGTTTTCAGTATAAATAAATACATTCACACACTTTTTGGGTGACTGAAGAACAACAAGCGCTCCGGCCTCCATTTGTGTGAGTCTATTACCTCCTCCCTGGAAACATCAGGCCCAGTTTCAATGATGACCTATTCTCAAACGATAAACTTTACGATCAAAGGTATTTGCACATACAATGTTACCCTCACGCAAAATCTAGGATGTGCTGCGTTATTCCTATGCGCGGTCCACTCTGTTGTAGGCCAGGTGCATGGAAATGTGAAAAGTAGAGAAAGTGTCTATATATGCCACTGCCAGATGTGGAATGCCTGGAATAAATATCATCCTGGACTCATTGGCTAATTTGTAAACATCTAAGTGCCATTGCCTAACATATTTCTTTTGAGGCAGTTGGTGTATCTCCTGGCTCAGCCCCCACCGCTGGTCCAGATGTTGGGAGGAATCATGTGGCTAGCTCATTCCTTATTCAATCTTTATATGTTGCATTTTAAGTATTGAATGTACGTTTATTTGTATTTATTTGAAGAACAGTGATGTTAATGCCGATCTGAAGTGACTTGCATCTGCACATTTGCAGTACGCAGAGGCTTTCCCCAGAAGGGTGCCTGTACAATAGCAAAAGATGAGAACACGTGGTGACCTAAATGTCAGGGCAAGCTATCAACCGGTTACCCTCCTTACCCATTATGAAAGGTCCTTGAGCGGGTGTTCTTCAACTGGCTAACTTCAATCTGGCTTCCGTAGTAAGCACTCCAGAGAGATGGCACGCACACCTATCTCCAACTTTCTCTCTAATGCTCTCCACTCCAAGATCTCATCTAGTCTCATCCTTTTGGAGTGCTTTGCCACTTCCCTCTCTTCCTCACTCTTCAGATGGGGTTGCAAACCTGCTCTTGCTTGGATTGCCGTCTACATGGAAGGTCACTCCTTTAGACTGTCCTGGAACTCGCAAATCTCTGGCTTTACATTCTGTGGCTTTCACTTCCACCTCTTTGCTGACGACACTCTCATTTTCTCCTTTCCCTCCTTCACTCCAGCCCGATCGAAATAGATTAACAGCTGTCTCACTGCAATCCATCACTGGATCTCTTCGTTGTCCTATGCTGAGCTCTTCGAAAACACAAGTCATCTTTCTCCTGGCTTCCGACTCCATCCCTACCATCCGCTCTCCTAACTCCTTCCCTCCCTGACCTTCTTGCTCACTCACCCAAAGCTTGCAACTCTGGGGTCCTCTTTGATTTATCATTTGAGAATTGTAAGTGTTCTATTAAGTACATTTTTCAAATTAAGTACGTCACAGAGAGCAGGAGGGAGAAGTTGCTGATGCAGCAGTCCTATGAGAATCACTAGTTGTGTCACAGGGCATGACTGTCAACTTCAAGGCTTAAGCAAGTAGTAATGGAAAAGTACTGATGCGTGGAGTATGGAAGATGGTGACTCTAGATGTTGTCTGGACAAGTGGATTCTGGAAAGCTCCAAGTCAGGTGATAGGCATGGAGAAGCCACCTGCTTTGTCAATGGACTTAAAGAATGTTCCGGAAAAGGTGGGATTGAGCACACAGACCAACTCTCAAAGACACTGGATAGTGGACCATTGATCTAAGGGCTTTCTTTTAAGTGTCAATCTGGTCACAGGGACATCATCTATTGAGGATTGAGGTGAATGCCTGGTGGGTCGGTCAGGTTGTTGCAGGATTGTTCTGGTAGAGTAAGCATGTATCACTGTTGATTTTCTTGCAAGACAATGGGCCTCATTACACGGATAGTGGTAATGGTTTACCGGTACCGGTAAGGGTACCAGTGCCGGTAAACCCTTACCGCCTTACTACGAGGTCCCTTTGTGGGACCCTACCTTAACGGCTGGTTTTACCAGCTGTTAAGGACGGGACCCGCAAAGGGACCTTGGAGGTAATTACGGTACCGCAATTTGCGGTACCGTAATTACTGCCATCCCCATTCCCATTGAGCCCTATGGGGGCAAAAATGGGAATGGGCAAGTGCCATAGTGAATGGGGAATTACCGCCCCCACACACCTTGGAATAGGGCGGTAATTCCGCCATTCACCATGGCGGACTCGGTAAAATACCGGCGGCAACCATGGCACTAATAGTGCCATGGTTACTGCTGTCCGTGTAATGAGGCCCAATATCTGTCTTTGTCTTTTGCTACCACCTAAACTGATTTGTGTGAGCTCTATTTCTCTGACAATGCTTTAGGCCATTAGCTTCTTACACCCAGGAGAGACTCAACAAGGAAGTCAGCATATCACATGACCCTCTGGGAGCCAATCAGAATGGTCAAGATGGCATTCAACCTCCACATGCACGATGCAGGCAGAGCGTTATGTGTTGCATGCCCTGGGGAGCTCTGTTTTGGAGGCAGGAATCTCAGATGTTGCTTGGGATTCAGCAAAAGAAGGCTTTAAAATCCCACTCACATGAACCTCTGGGAGCCAACCAGAATGTTCAATAAGGCATCCAGCCTTCCATGGGGGAAGGATGCAGGTAGAGTCCTTGGTGTTTCAGGCTTTAGGGAGATTATTTTCTGAAGCAGGACAGGGATGTCATTTAGGGGTCACCAGAGGTCGCACTGCGACCCCTGAAGTCTCCCTTGCTACCCCTGTGGTGTCCCTTGCTAGCCCTACACATTTTTTTTTCTTGTTTTACAAATTGAAGCTTCTGGGCTGTGGCCAATGCCATGTGTCTATTTGAGCTATTTGTCTTTCTGGAATTCCATACTATAATTTCTAGACTCACTAAAGGTTTATTTCGGGCACACGTCAGGGGGTGAGTCACTTATTTTTTAAAAATCTTTTCATTTTTTTATTGATGGTCTGGTTTATCTTTTAAACCTTTCATCATGAGTTTCTTTTACAAATATTAACTGTTCCAACTTAGTACTTTACAGTTTCTGCATCATTTCAAATAATATGAAAAATGTAACAACAGAAAACCTTTCATTCTTGCTGCCTCCTAGAAGAAGCTTTGCTCATCGTTCATCAGGGTCCATATGATTTGTAGAGTGAAGTGCATGTCTCTGATTTGGCCTCTTTTCTCTGCCAATGCAGGACATGACATAACGATATGTTTTAGAGTTTCAAGTTCATTATCTTTCTTACAAAATCGGCAAATCGCCATTTCTTTTGGAAGGAGTTTCCATTTTGTCGTTATTTCACACGTTGGCATTAGATTAAGCTGAAATCGCATGAAGCTGTCCCTTACCTGGTATGCTGGAAACAGTTGCAAATAGTTTGGTAGACAGTTTAGTGGTCGGTGATCAAATTTGTATTGAATATTGAGATTATATTGCGATTTCTTGTCAATTGTATTGATCCAGTCGTTATGGGCGATTCTTTCTTTCGCTTTTGCCGGGCGGTTGCATAGCATTTCTGTCGAGATCCCTGCTGTTATTTGTATTTTTTCCATATGAGTTTTCCAGACTTCCAGTGTCGTTGCCTGGGATGTGATCGATTTTGTTTGCAGCATTTCGAATGCCGGAATTTGGGTCTCAGTGATGATTCTTCTATAGAGGTGCAGTTTTCTCCACATAATATGTGATTCTAATGCAAATCTAAGTTGCGGCATCGGTAGCGAGAGGGGTAGAGATAGAACTTTTCTCCAGAAGATTCCTTCTAGTTGTTGCCAGACCTCACCGTCGATGTTAATCATGGTTTCCCCTCCATATAGAAGAATTGCAGCAACTTTTTGCTTATAGAATGTTATGAGCGGTTGTGCTGAAAATCTCCCATATTTTTTATGCAAAAATCGACCTTGTCGTGCCAGTGATAGGGCTTTGGTTTTTAGATGTTTGATCCACTCATTTTCTGTTGGAGATTGATTCAACCAAATGCCAAGATATTTTACTGTTACCACTTGCTCTTGTTTTTGATTATGCAGGAACATTGCCTAATTGGGCTTCTTTGAAATGTTTGATGTTAGGAGCATGACATTTGTCTTCGGAGTGTTTATTTTGAGTTGATTTGAGTCCATATATGTTTGTAGTTTAGATAAAGCCATTTGAAGGCCTCTGGGATTTTGTGAAAATAGGACTATATCATCTGCGCACATGATGCAGGGCAAAATTGTTGCATTCAGCTTGGGTGGATTTTATTCTGGGATGTAAATATTGTTTTCCAGGTCTGCAGTAAATAAGCTGAATAAGGTGGCTGCCAAGGGGCAGCCTTGCTTCAGTCTGTTTATTGTTGATATAGCATCTGTGATTATACCTTCTTTTGACATTCTAAATCTGATGGACGTGTTAGATTAGAGTTGTTTTATTGGTTCTAGCATATCACTCGGGCATCCCCATGTACGTAATTTCTTCCACAAAAGCTCTCTGTTCACTAGATCGAAAGCAAGCTGAAGATCAATAAATGCAGCAAATATTTGTGCTTTTTCCCTGATAGCTTCCTGTTTAATTAGATTTAATAGTATGCAAAACAGAGGGGGGGTCTGGGAAACTCTCTACCAGCATGAACACAGCCCATTGACTTGTTCTTGTGTGGATGGCCCCTGGGAGAGTCTCAACCAAGTCTTTAGCTCACTGTTCTTTTCACAGAGAAGAAATGTCCCCGCATATCAGTCTTTGTCCTGCCCAGGAGCAGTGCAGCACCGAAATGTTAGGCAATTCTCCTGTGAACAAGAGTACCACAGCAACCCCATAAACGTGTTTCAGCCTAGTTGGGCATCATCAGTGAGGTGAAGCTGTGCCTCTCTAAGAGCAGTGACTTGGTTGAGGCTCTCCCAGGGGCCATCCACCCAAGAACAGGTCAATGGGCTGTGTTCGTGCTGGTAGAGAGACTGCCAGACCCCCCCTTTGATTTGCATAGATTTAATAGTAGTAAGTTGATGTTTGTTCCTAAATATTTCACAAACCCTGTTTGTTTTGTTGCATAAATCTTTTCTTTTTTAGCCCAGATGTTTAGTTTATCTAGTAGTAATGTCGCAAAAATCTTTCCCAGAGGATCCAACAAGGCTACTGGCCTGTAATTTCGAGGATCCTTTAGATCACCATGTTTAAAAATCGGGATCAATACTGCTTTTTGCCAGGATGAAGGAATAGACTTAATTTTGTCTATTACTCTAAAGATTTGTGTGCAGACGGCGGTCCAAATCTCTTTATTTGCCTTGATTGTTTCATTAGATAGGCTGTCAGGGCCTTGGGCCCTTGAGGGATTCAATTTTGCAATAGCTCTTTCGATGTTTCCCATTTCAGGGACCAATGTTTACTTTTACTTGAATCATCTTGATTTTCGTCAGCTTGACGTTTTTTGTACAGTTCTGTGAAATGTGTTTTCCAGGTCTGTTCCTGGACATCTGTTATCATTCTGTTTGATAATGTTGCTTGCGGATTTTAAAAGCGGCCATAAATCTCTTGTATTATGTTTTTTATAGCCTGAAGCATTGTTTCCGCACCCATTTGGCTTTGTATGGCTCTACTGCTCTTTGTCCAGTTTCTATAACTTTGCTTTAACTGTCTTATTTTTTCTTGGTTTGCCGGGTTCATCTGTCTGATTTCTTTTATAGATTTTTTTAACGCTTTCTTTTTTGTTACGGTAGCTGCTGAATATGCGTGGATGTGCTGCTGGGTCTTGAAACGTTCAGAGTTTGGGAGCAGGCTAATTGCAGTTAATAGCCTGGGATAGTTCATTCTTTGTTCCTCAATAATATATCGACTCTCAAACAGTCTGGCCAGTTTTTCCAGTTCGTGTTGCGGAATTCTGAGTCTATTCAGTCCCATGTTTACTGTGAGTTCCGGTATTTTTATTCTGTCATTCTTAGGGTTAAACATTTGCCACAAAATGGTCAGCAGTGCATGGTCGCTGTTTTCAGATCTGATATTGTCAATATCAATCATTTTAGCATAGATTTGCTTCGTTAGGTAGATGTAGTCAATGATAGCTGAGGAGGTACCACAAGCCCATGTCTTGCTCAGCATATTTGTGGTCGCGTCTAGGAAATTCACGCTGGATAGACCCCTGGCTGTCATATCTTTATTCCATCGACGTGCACGCCGAGATAGTTACTGTTTTCTATTATATTTCCTGCATGTTCAAACATGTGGATATTGAGATCGCCACACAGTATACAATTGATATTTGGGTACTTTATGGTTGCTTCATCAATCACTGTACATACCTGATCGATGTACGTTTCGTCAGAGATAGCTGCAGGGTTCCAGTAGTTATTCACTATTGCAAGTATTTCTATTTTCATTGGACTATTTTTGCAAGCTGCAATTGGATGTTGCGATTTTGGTTGACTAATTATTGTAACTTGAATCCAATCATTAATATTTGTTGTCTCTAGAATTGTCAAGTTTACTCCTAATTTGATTAGGGTCAAGAGGTCTGCAGATGTACGCCCTTTTTTGTTCTTTATCGTAGGTGCCATCAAGGTGGTCTAGCCATCACTGATCAGTTGTTTCGTTATCCAAGACTTTTGTATGCAGATAATATCATATTGGTGAAGATCTTGCCTTTGTTGCGTGAATAGGTGGAGATTTCCGCGGATGTTCCAAGAGCATAGTGAAATTTTGTGATTTAAAGATTTGGATAATGGTTAATGGTCTCTAATATTCCTCTCTGAATTTTCATTTTGGGACCAATCCATTTCTCTCCATATATAGTGTTTTGTATAATCTGTTCTTTGGCTGTTAATCATTTGATCATCAATGTTTGTGCTTTCTATGTTGATACTATTTCTATGCCTATACCTCTTTCATTGTTCTTCATCTCCATGTTTTTTAGATCTCCCAGAGTTTTGTGAATTCTGCGTCTGCGCAGGCATTTTGAGTTTTCTTTTATTCCTTCCATAAGTTGTATATCGAATACCAAGTGTGTAAACTGGCTTTTTTGCTCATTTTATTAGTTGTTGTGAAGTATCGGTTTTCATGTTTATTTGTACTCTGTCAAGTACAGTCTGTATATCATTGATCGTAAGCTTTTTTAGATTTGGAATAGCTTTAAAAAGACGGCAAACATTGGTTCTGTTCAACATGAGGTCGTCTGACTTTGATCTTATTCTCGTAAGATTCATGCCATTTAGGACTGTTAGTCTGCAAGGATTAGCGAAGATTGACAACACTGGGGTCTCATTCAGTGTTTCATCATTCCGGTGACTCGTCCTTCCTACTCGGGAGTGCTCATTTGTGCTTCGCTCTGTTATAGTCAAATTCAAGGTAGTATCTGATATATCATTGCATGTAAGTATCGTCACTGTCCTCTGTGTTAAGCAAGATTCTTCGTATTGATCAACAACTATCAAGGAGCTATCAGTTGGTTGTATCTGGGCTTCTTCAGAGACTTCAAGATCATCATCTAGATGTTGTGAGAGATTTAAGAGTAGTTGAAGCTGCGCTTCTTCATCGTTTGATTACGCTTGGGTATTTGCTTGTGAAATGCAAGATTTATTCATAGGATGTTGCGTTGTAAGTTTTAATGTTGTCTGAGCTACTGTCTGTTTGTTTATTACTTTCTTTTGAACTGATCATTTTAGAGTTGTTATATAACGCAGAAAGGATTGTGATCTGTTCTGTCTTTTTTTTTGTTTTAGGTTTATTTTGAGTTGTATCACCCTTCCTTGGGAGTGAAAAAAATGCGGTAGTTAGTTGCTGCACTTGGTTGTACATTATTAGTGGTATTATCGCCCCATTATTTTGTGTTGGAGCACGCGTCTCTTTTGGTGTCGAGACCTGGTGGTTCATGATTTCATCTTCATCCAGATCTTTAAGATTTATATCTGGCGGTATCCCTACGGTTGGTATGTTTGGATTGGCCTTACTGTTGGATTTCTTTTTTGGATCGTGTTCCTGGCTCTTACCACTAGGGAGTCCGCTTGTGACTGTGCCTTTTATCACCGTATTCAGACTCAAAGAATCAATCAGGGCTTCAGTGAGTTAGGTTTTATCTGAACGATCATTTCTGGCTATGTCAAATTTGCTTGCTTCTGCTTCATTATCAAGACGGTCTTGGATTTTTAACATGAATGCTTCCATGAATATCTGTTTTGAATGTATCAGAGCCAACAGTGTTGCTTGATCTTTAATTGTGTCCACATGTGCCTGTTGCATTTTTATAAAAGGAATCATTGTTTGAGAAGTTACTGCGATTAATATATTCTGAAGATCAAGCATAGTAGTTGGTATTGATGCCAGTTGTGCTGGAGAAATAGGTGATGATTAACCTTCTGTTAGATTTGGGTTTATGAGTTTGTCTTGTTCTTTAGCTTTGTTTTTTTCCCAGTATATAGGTAAGGGAGTGCTATTGATAGCTTGATGTAAGAGAAGAGACTTTCTGCATTTATGGTTGGTGTCGCGATTGTGAAAGTACTGTGGGTTCAGCAGTGTCATTGACTCGGTGCAAGGAGTCCCCAAATACTTCTTTTCTTTTTACTTGGTTCACTAGCAACGCTTCAATCTCTAGCATATCTAGGGAAAGTCGTGCTATTTTTGGATTTTGTTGGGCTGCGGCAGATTGAGCTATTTCATGTGATAATCTCCGACTATCAGATAGAGATTGCCATCTTCTTTTCGCTAACAATGCTTTGTCTTTTTTCATGATGGTGCTGTTAAATGACTCATATGATGAAGGTTTACCGTAATGTTGTTGTGATTTAGTCATTGATATAGGTCGCCTCAGAGAGGAATGCAGGGGCTTACTCTTCAGAAGATGGTCTTGTTGTGATGTCTTCGATTGACTTTTAGGTGAGTGCGTTTTCATTTGTTGAGTATCTTCAATATGTCCTGTGCTTTCCTTACATTTAAGCAGATTTTTTTCCTCAATACTACAATAAGGAAATTTCTTTCCGTGGAAAAGTAAATAGTTCAGCACAAGGGCTAGTTATCTTACCTTTCTTTTGTTTGTGTTCACAATAATTGGATTGAGGTGTATGATCCTCTGTAGTTTTTCCCTCTAGTGCTGTATGTTCCATGTTCCGTTCAGCACTTGTATTGATTATCGTCACTTTGTGCATTGACTCGCATGATGCAGGAGTTGTTTCAGCCATTTGGTCATCCAGGGTTTTCTCCGCTCTAGGTGTAAGTGGAGCATTCAAACTCGGAGTGAGACTCTGCAACTCGGCTGTTTGAGTGTTAATATGATTGTCCTGAGAAGCCTCCTTTGGGCTCAAATTTAGTTTAATTGATTCATTGTTGTTTTTTTTGTTTTTTTATTGTCTTTTGTAGGGGACTCTGTGTTAGATATCATTTTAGTCCGTTGTTGCGTTCGTGGTCCTAACTGGTTCTTTTCCCAGTTCCATTTTAGGGGCAGCTTCCATCATCCTTTCTTCGAGCAAGGGGTTTCTAAATTGCGTCTTTTCAATTGGTTCAGCTAGGGCCTCCTGGTTCACGGGTAATTATCCCCCAAATATCAGGGGAATATAATCTTCGGATGCCCCTATAAATCTATCCGTGTTCATTCAGCGCAATCCAGTAACAGTTGGACTTTTCAGTCATTCTATGTGATATGAACAGTTCCTCAGGATGGTATTTGAATTGAGCAACTGAATCAAAGGCTTGCGCCCGCAGTCCTCAGTGCCGGATGTTTTCGCCAATCGTAGGTTGCCGAGTCTAGGGTTCGATCTGTCGGCCGAGGACTAAAGAAGGTAGAGACACAACCTGGATCAAAGGCTAATAGCCCACAGTCTCCAGCAAAATGTCTCTATGAGTGAACTGTAGAAAGCGCTTGTTATGTCTCGTTTGGATGTTACGTTTGTTTGTTTTTATCTTCGTCAAAGCAACAGCTGCTGCACTGAGACTCACATCATCTTTGGCGTCAGTTTCTTTTGAGCGGGGTGACCATTTCTGTAGCCGTTATAGGGGCTTTAGGTGTAATTACTCGGCATGTGCTGCCCCAAGAGAGAGTTAAAGAGGAGTTTTAGTAGAGAGGGGCGAGGACAGATGGGGCACACTGTACGTCACTTCTGTGCGGTGAAAAGAATCAATTCAGTGTTAAAGTTCTAACACTTGTGTTCATACGCTCAGGGAGATATCATGGTCGGGTCAGATTATCTATAATTTCGCTCACCTGTCTTCAGCGTTCTGTTGTAAAATCTGTTGCCGTTTTTGTGCTATACTGTTTTTCCAGTCTTCTGTAGGTATATGTCGCACACCTGCACGGACGTGCAGGGACTGCAGCGACTGCTCTCACACTCCCCCACACTCCGCCTCGCCTAATTTGTCTGGGCAGCCAAGCCGCGTATGTAGCACACAGCCTTTTATTTTCAGAGTGGAGCTCTGCTCATGGCTCTTTTTCACTCCGCTCACAACCTGGGGGCTGAAAGGGCTGAAACACAGGGTCTGCCCAGGCAGCACCCCGAAGCTCACCGTGTTCACCCTCCCGTTCACCTTCCCAGGACTCTCCCAGGACTCTCTGCAGGTTCGTTCGCCGCAGCTCACAGCTCGCCGCAACTCGTTTGCTGCAGCTTGGTGGAATTAGAGGAAGGCACCTAAAGGACTGAAAAAAATTGCGCTGAAGTGTTAGTACTGATTTAGTCTGTTCTTAAACACCTCAAATTCACAATGCAAAGTCCTCCAAAAAGCATTTAGAGTAGAATAAGCCTCCATTTCAGACTATGTATTTTGCTTTTCCCAAATTGCAGTTACAGCATGTTTTTTTCTGCCGATAGACATGGTGATCCATCCTTGTATGAAATGTATATCACGTTACAGTAATATTGTAACCATATTTTTCATAGTGCACTTAGAAACAATGCCACTTCCTGTTTTGTCAAGGGGTAAACGGCCGTGTTCCATTCCTTCCCGTGATGTCACTTCAGGGTGAGGGCAAATGACATCACTTCCGGTGATGTCATCAGGGGGTCAAGGGTCATGTGATGTCACTTCCGCTACCCCTGGCATTTTGGTGAAATGATGTCCCTGAAGCAGGACCTTCAGATGTTGATCAGATTATTCTGGAATGGCAGAATTTAGAAAGTAAAATACTGTAAAATGTCTCATTGATTTAGATATTAGTGCATCTTAACACACACATTTCCAGCAAATGAAGGAGATGTGGACATATGTAAAAGACCCAATTGCCAGTGGGCAGATCTGTACTCTGTCTCCAAAGGTGTTTTGCAAACCATGTTTGGAAATCTTGCTATTTCAGAGGCTTTGACTCTTGGTTTGGCCAAAATAGACTTTTTTAAAGAAATGTTAATTGCATGCAGGTGTGCAGCAATGCTAGCACGTATGTGCTGTTGGGTCTCCTGCATGCAATTTTATGCATTCACAAAGCAGTGTGGAATACTGGAGAGTACAAAGGACCTTATCCCCATTTACTCGTTAGTTTTCCTTGTTCGTCTTGCGAAGAAATAAATACTGCCTGCAAATTACACTTTGCAAGCAGCATTTGTGAATGATTCGTACGGAAATCTGCCTGATATTTAGCAGGTGCGAAACCTAGAAAATCCATTGGTATTATGCTTGCATGAAAATCTCACACAGTCGTAAAATGAAACGCACTGACAAGAGGCAGGAGGTCAGCTAAGCAGAGATCTGGGCTGTGCTTTTTGCACCTTCTTTGATTTGTCACTGCAGCAAAATGGGGTCGAGGGGAAATGGAGGCATAAAAGCATTACGCTGCTCTCTTTAATGCCCGTTTCCCACTCAGAGCCATTTAAACTGTATTAAGGCTAAAGCTAATGGTTTTACCACAAAATACGAGGATCAAATATCCACCAAAAAGCATGATCCACCCCGGAACAGCAGAATTGTATTGCCTAATAATTCACAATCCCTTACTGTCTCCTTGTATATCCCTCTCTCCCTTTGTGCATGCCTTCATTTGTTTCTTGCTGGTTTCCAAGGCAAGCTTATTTCTCCCTCAGTCATCTTAATACATTTTTCAGGCCGAAGTCTCTCTCACTCTTAGACTTTCTCACCCTATCAGTTTCTTGTAGACCAGCAATGTTCACGATTTCTCTCTTTCACTTAATCTCCCTCTCTAACACCCCTGCGCTCGCCACCCCTCTCGTTTTCCTCTAAACATCATTCTCTCGTTTCCTTCATCATGCTGGAAAAGTGAGCCTTGACCCTCTGAGCGAACTGAGTCATTATTAAAGCCCACAGCCAAGTGTAGCATCCGCTGGCAGAAACGCTGCATGCTGGGCAAAAAAACCTTGAAGCCAAAAGCTGACTGAAACCCTGCTCATTATTCATTGCCTTACAAACCGAAAGTTGGACATGTGATTGCTAGAGTCCAGAGCAAAGAGAAACATTATACATCTACTGAAACACGGCATTCTGGGAAAGTTAACTTAAACTTAAAGCCAAAAGGGAATTGAAGGCCTATTCATTGCCTAAAACGCGCAGCACTGTGAAAATGAGTCTCATCTTCCAGAGTGAACTGAATGATTAAAGATGGATGGAAACGTTGCTTCGTGAGTGAAAACGAGAATGGACCAATGTAGTTGACATTGAATGACATACTGCACGCTGGGAAGCGTAATCTTAAATCCTAGACTGAAACGCGAAAGCGTGGAGTACTTAAAATACTACCTCATAGGAAATTGATTCGAAAATTCGAGATTACCGTGCAACACGTCGCGCAGTATATGAAATACTGGATGGTGTGAAGAACAGCCTGAAGTCCAGACACTTGCAAGGCAAATCTTGAGGAATTTGTATTGGAGAAAAAAATAAATCAATCTGAAATGTATGGGTACATTTCAGAGAATGTCCAACAGTATTAGTGGCATAACTTCAACAAATGAAGTGCGTGTTTATACATTGCCCGCCACTTGGGGCGCAACTAGATCGACACATCGCGGGTGGGTTCTAATGCTTCAGATTGTGGAGGCAGGCTACCTTTAAACTCTCTGTGCCGGGGGGGACATTTTTTGGGGACCCATTCCCGTTCTTTCGCAAGAAATGTTTGTTGGAATTAGTGTCAAATTAGTAAAACATAGATCAAGCATATTTGGCAGTGGCTTTAGTGAAAAACATAATAGGATTTAAAGACAAAATGCTCATTTTTGGGAAGACTTGTCAGCATGGTAATGCTGTGTTTGTGACGTGGTGTGTGGAGGGCTCCGTCATTTGCTAGTTCGTGCTGCATTTCAAGCTTTATTGTGCTGTAATCCGCTGCACATCGGACTGGTGGTGCAGTTGGAGTGTCTATGAATTTTCAGTCAGCAGCTAGGCCCTGGAAATTCACTGTAAATTGTGGGCCCTGAATTTGTGCTCTGGCATAGCATATAACACGACTTGGCCTAACATCACATGATGTAACATAACAGGGCATCACATCTGGAAAAATGATGTTTTGTATGGTTATGTACAACCAAATGTGATCTGTGTAAGGTTTCTAAAATTAAAAGGGTTGTCAACAATGATTATTGGGAGGTCTACTGGACAAGGTTCAGCAATAACAACCACCTGAACATATTCTAACTACAACCCCAAACGAAAAACCTCTTGACACACATCTCCATCACTACAACAATAGGTCTACACAATGGAACATACACTTCCTGAAAAGAAATATCTTCAGTATATTTCCCTAAAAAAACTATTAACCGGCCGCAGATAAACCAGCAGAACTCTCCACACTTTGCTTAAACACCGCTTTGCCAGCCAACACAGACAGCCACGCAGTTCACATTACTAACCTGGAGCGCATTAACAAGTGTTCCAGGCAGCACACAATGGGCCTCATTACGACCCAGGCGGTAAGTTACCGCCTGGGTCGTACCTTTACCACCATGGCGTAAACTACGTTTACGCCATGGTGGTTGGCGGACTTACCGCCCCATTCCGAGGTTGGCGGGGCGGTAAGTCCCCAATCCCCATTTACCCTTCCCCATTCCCATTTTTGCCCCATAGGGCATAATGGGAGTGGGGAAGGCGTTAATTACGCCACCGTAAATTACGGTGGCGTAATTAACAACATGGTCCCTTAGCGCCATGGATTTTAACACCTACGCAGGTGTTAAAACCTCCATGGCGCTAAGGGACCTCGTACTCAGGCGGTAAGGGTCGGCGCTGTTTACGCCGCCGTAAACCCCTTACCGCCTGAGTCGTAATGAGGCCCAATATATCTAATACTTGCACACTATGCAAAAGCTTTCCTTTTCACAAATGCAGACATCATCATGGCAGCAAACCAACTTTTGGCGCTGATCCCCCTACTACTGCATTAGTCCTCTGACTTGCCTCCTAACGTGGCAGATCCTGAAGCGCCAAGAATCCATGACAATCTCAGAGGTTGTGGTGTATAATACCCAATAACGTAGCATAGCAGGCCAAAGCAGAGTTTAACTTATTCACCTGTGGGGCAAAGCTTTGTCGTGCAAAAGCAACACCGGTGAATGGCAGAATCATGGAAGGAAATTAATGTTGGCTCTGCTGTATTCAGTCTGCTCCACTAGAATCACTGGTACACTGATTGGCTGGTGAGAATATATGTATATATTCCAAGAAAACACTTTAGTTGCAGGGACATTAAGGTGAGAACTTAACGCAACAAAAATTCTGAAATTCAGCTAAAGCCACCTTGACTTCAGACCTCCTGTTGTGCAGCCTATGACCACAATGATGACATCACAGATAACATCACTGATTAAATCACTGGTGACATCACTAACTTCATCTATGGCATCACTGATGGACTCTCTGATTAGATTACAACACTAACCGGCTATGGCCAGTGCCCACAGCCTTTGGCCGCGCCCTCTCTAGAGTTTAATACATTAAGGGGCCACTATCCATGGCCTTTGGCCATGGTCAGTCGCCAGGGCCTTTGGCCGTGCCCCTTTCATATTTTAACACATTAAGGAGCCACTAGCCATGGCCTTTGGACATGCTCACTGTATATTTTACAGCTTTTGGGTGTGCCCACAGTATATTTTACAAAGGTAACTGGACACTAGCCATGGCCTTTGGCCATGCCCACTGTATATTTTACCACATTAAGGGATCATTAGCCATGTCATTAATCCATGGACAGTGGCCAAACCCTTCGACCACCCCCTCTGTATATTATAACATATTAAGGGGGCAGTAGTTATGATCTTCAGCCATGGTTAGTGTTCACGGCCTTCAGCCATGCTCACTTGGTATTTTCAAACACTAACGGCCTCGAGCCATGGCCTTCGGCTGTGCCCACTGTATATCGTACAACTCTCATCAGCCATTAGCCATGGCCTTCGGCCATAGGCAGTGATCCCAGCCTTCGGCTGCACCCACTGTATATTGTAACACATTAAGGGGTTACTAACTATGGCCTTTGGCCATGCATTGTGTCCACAGCCTTGGCCATGGCCTAAATTGTTATTCAGTTAATCAAAGCTTTGATTAGCTAAGTCATAAATTATATTATGTCTGATGCCATCACAGATATAATCAGTGGTGTTATATGCCATGTAAACAGTGATGCCACCAGTAATGTCACCAGTCATTCCATGAATGATGTGATAGATGGTGTAGTTAGTGATGTCACCAGTGATGTCATCAGGGATGCCATTTGTGATGTCATCATTGTGGTCATAGGCTGCACAACAGGGGATGCAAAGTTAAGGTGGCTTTAGCTGATTTTCAGATCTTTTTGCATTAAGTTCTCACCTTAACGTCCCTGCAACTAAAGTTTTTTCCTTAAATCTCAAGGGTTTTGTTATTCCATAGATTTTTTCCACTTTACTGGCCATGGTCTTTGGCCGTGCCCACTGTATATTTTAGAATACCAGACCACTAGTCATGGCCTTCCACCATGCCCACTGCCCTTTTAAAAACACTATCAGACCACTCTATATTTTAAAACACTTGCAACCCATCGCTCAAAGAGTTTCATCATTCAGTCACAGACTGATTATGACCTGTTTTGACAGTGGTATTGTTATGTATAAAAGATGGCAGGCTTTGAGAACTCACATTATTTCTGGGCAATGTACAGCTAGATTACATTATTTGCAGAGGATCACACACTTTGGTTAAGCAGCCTGCTACAAGCCCCTTGTTTTACGGCCAGTCTCTTGGTGACTGTTGTGAAACCTCACACAACCCCAACTAACTGCATTTAAGCAGTATGGACAAGAGAAATAAATGATCGGCAGCAAGAATAACACGTTTGCCCCCATTGCGAAAATCAAAAGCTGCCATCCATGAATATATGCACAGTAAGTGAACATATCTCTTAAAGTGAAATATACAAATCTAGTTCAATTGGCCTTCCCCTTATAAGAAAGTATGGAAGAGAAAATAGCATTGGACTTTTAAAAAAAGTAATGAACACCAGAAAAATAACATGAGAGAGGAAATGTTCCAATAAATATGCTGGCAAAGTATAAAAGGTGCTCACCTTTTAAATCCAGCAATCTGTATTGAAATATTCCCTGCAAAACAAAATCCCAATAAGAAACAAGTGCTTGTGGTTTTGTGGGTAACATGACAACCTAAGTAAAATCCTGGTAGCCAAATACTTGAGCAAGCTTGCCAACCTTAAAAAACCCCAATGGATTGCGTCCGCCCTCTGAAAAAAGGCTATAGAGGCCTAACATCTCAACGAGGGCAAGCCATGGAGCGTGAAAACACGAGAGGATCCCACGGAGGGGGGCTGATATTCTTGCATAGAGTTCCCATAGGTGCCTGTGACCAGCCTGAATCTAGGGACTCGCTAATCAATAAGTGTACTCATTGGTATCCGAATGGTATGTGAATGCCGTTTCCTAATCCGAGATGATATTATAAAGTGCACAAGCATACATTACATTGGCGGGGGCCGCACCTTGGACTCCGTTTGTATTGAATTGAGGGAACAAAGAGTGGCCAATGTTATACTGGGAATTGCAAAGAGATGGTGCTCATTGCCACGCAGTATGATTGAAATCACTACCTTCCCCCATCTCAACAATGTTTCCCCCACTGGAACCAGGTGCCAGCACCCTCCGCTCTCTGGCGCTAACGTTATCCCAAAAGCAAAATATCTGGGGGAGTTACCAATGGAAGTGGGGTGGCTGTCCATACGGCCAACTGATTTATTCACGTATTTATTTATTGTTTGCTTGTTAGGCACTTATACAGGAAATAATTCTGTTTCAAAGCAACAAAGTACATTAAAAAACACAATTATAAATACAGTGGGGGAGAGAACGGACAAACCTGCTATGCCTTGTGAGTATTCAGAAAGTGCAAGTGCAGCAAGGAAGAGGGCAGTGGGGTCGGTGCTGGGGTGCCCGTGCTCCAGGCTGAGCCACATATGAAGTGCACGGTAAGGTAAGTGCTATATGGCCTGGAGTCACATTTGGTGGAAGAGTGCAAGTCTCCAGGGCCGAGGGTGTGCCGGGGCAAGTGCTGAAGGTAGACAGGAGCTGGGAAGATTGGGTGTGAGTTGTCAGGGCCCCAGGGGACGCATAAGGGTGCAAGACACCAATCACAGCAACTGTGAGATTAGCAGAGGAGGTAAGAAGGAAAGGAGGAGGAAAAGTGGAAGGTTTTAAGGTGCTTTCGGAATTTAAGACGGTCCTGCTCAAGACTTAGAGGAAGTGCGAGGCTGTTCCAAAGGAGGATCCAGGAGAGGAAAGCAACAGAGGTTATGCACTCCTGAATGGGGGGCTGGCTACCTAGAACAGGACTCTCAAGCTGCGTGCAAGCCTGGGGAGGACTGTATGACCTGTCCTATTTTACGCACTGAAGTTAAACCACCCTTTTTGGACGCAGGTCAATGCCCAAGTGCCGTGGGAGGCATTCCCTCAGGTAGATCGATGTTAGGGGCTCTGGAACAATCAATTGATCGGTTTTATGCCGAGAACTGCTTGGAAATAGAGGAAGCTCAAGAGGTGGAGGTAGAGGCTGAAATTGAGGCACCAACTCAACCCATTTCAAACTCTCATGATCCCGCGTTATATACTCCTATAATTAATAAGAATAGCTCCAGAGCTTCACCTCTCCAGCAGATGAATAATCCTCTGGAGAAGTCAGTAGCTGTTCTACCACGCACTGGGACCCGAATCCCTCCAGTAATATCTGGGATTATTCATGAGGTTTTACGTGTAAGGGAGCCGGGGGCTGGTCAGCTTTCAGATCAAAGAGTTTATCCCCCACTCATATCCCCATCTCCAACTCGTTTTCCTAACTTTGCGGTGCAATCTCCAGTATTCTCAGGGGGTGAGGATCTCAGCTTTACCCAGCAACAAGAAGATGGAGCAGATGTCCTACCAAATACCCCAATATCTATATAAGCTGATGGTGCTAGCAATATAGAGAGGGTGAGTGAGATGGTTAAGGAACAGTCACTTGCCAGAAATAAAGATCTTGCAGACTGGATAAATGTATTGAAATTATTGAGCGGCTGATGAAAAGCTGAAACTGTTTTGGTGGTTGCTGCTCCGAGGTACAGGGGAAGCTCTGTAGAATGGCAGACAAAGCATGCCAGACCAGTGCACAGTGTACAGATATGGTATGATATGATAGATTATTTATAACACACTTAATACCCAGAGGTTTCTAAGCGCAGACCCGGGGATCGAACCTGTGTTGCTCCGCACCATTTTACTTCCAAGGCGAGCGCGTTGCGCTGAGCTATCCTCCCTGGTAGCAGTATCCCCAAGTAAGGTGGGGAAAAATAGGTAGTAGCACAGGAATGGGCCAAAGCTATAATGATGATGACCTGCAACAAGGAACTACACCAGCCAAGCACTTGCTGTTTATGCCTGCAAGAGTTATGACATCAATGGCCCTGACTGCAGGAGATTATCACCCGCCCACGACAGATCTTTTTAACAATGTCATCAGAGATGGCCCAGTCGAAAGGCTAAGGAAGGTTGGTTGTGCCATACACGATAGGAGGGGTCTGCTACCATACTCTGAGGTGAATTGTATGGCAATAACCTCTCAGGACACTGTTTGCCCAGTTGAACGAAGGAATTTGAAGGCCTGCAGGCAACCAGACCCCTGGATTGATTGCATCAACTAAATATCATTTGCACATTTAAAGGACTGACCCACGGGAATACAACTTCCTACAAAAGGCTTTTGTTAAACGCTATGTCGGAGGATTTAGGTGTGAATGATTTGTCTTTCAGAATTTTTACTACATGCTGAATACTGTTCGATTGCAGGTTTTTTGTGGGAGGTGCAGTGTACGATTTGAGCTGGCTAATGGATATATTAGAAAATGTGTGTTGAATTGTTACGATGCCCTTGCCACAAAGGGTGTTGTCGTATGTCCAGATGTGAGTTTTAACATTTGCCCTCTGCTTATTCTATGGATTGAAATGAACTTTGCCTGTCTAGTGCCTGGCACTGTAAATGGCACTGTGGCGCCTGAAGTGGGTATACCTAGTGTTGGAGAGAGAGGCATGCCATCTGGAAGTCAGCGTATAGCAGTAACGCACGTCTCCCAAGTTATTGCCAGACACGCTAAAGCCAATGTTTATCGTCATGTTGTTTGTACGCCGCCAACTAATGTTTAGCAATAGTTTAGCAGGTTGTAGGTCAAGTGTGCTACAGAGCGTCAAAACTGTAAACCCTCTAAAAATTGTAAGCTGGAATATAATTGGTTTAAAAAGTAAGCTGATATACCCTGATTTGATTGGGTGGCTTGCTGCACATGATGTAATCTGCTTACAATAGACGTAGCTAAGCGATGAGTGTCTGGAATCTTATTTTCCTCATTTTGATGTTCTTGCAGTAAAAGCAGTGCATCTAAGACAGGTAGATGGCTTAGAGGTGCGTTGACTACGGTGACGAAGCGATACTTGGCCACGGCCATTGGAGGATCTCTAGATAACCCAGTCTCATTAGTAGTGATGATTCCAAAGAATGTCCTACGTCAGATCCAAATTTTGATGGTCAGAAATATTTACATCCTGCCCAATTTTAAGAGAATTAGTATCCTCAGGGAGGATTTTTGTATCCCTATAAGGGTATTTACGTAATGAGGGTGATGATCTGATACTGAATGACGATTGTAATGCTAAGCTTGGTCTGAATAAGGGTGTCCCGCAAGGTGAAATACGGGTAGAGCATCTGTGTGGAATTCCAGTGAAAGGTATTAAAGAAGGCAACTTAATGGATTTATTCATGGCAGAATTTCTCTTTGTGGAATTAAACGGCACATGCGTGGGGGATATCCTGTGTAACTCCACTTTTAAGGCTGGGCAAAGGAGATCAATAACGGAGTACTGTCCGGTTGATTGTTTCTCATTTTTTAAAGCTATGAGGTTTGAATTTCAGGACCGACCAGAAAGTGATCATAACCTGCTGCTACTGCAGTGGCAACTGGGTGAAAATGTAACGTCTAGTAGCCTTGTGGAAGAAGATCTAATTACCTTGCAACCAATACGCAGAATTGTGCAATCTGTGATTCAAGCCCTGCTTCAAGACGTGGAATCGTCTCTTCTAGGCAGCTCCCTTCTAGGCTCCCAATCGCATCAGGAAGTGGTGCTTCTCTTTGCGCTTTTACAGCATCATATTTATGATATTGCCCCCCGGGCTCCAGTAGTTAACGAAGCCGGCTCTGATGTAAGCAAGAAGAACGAACCATGGTTTGATGTTGAATGCAAACGAGCAAAAATGGTTCCCCACCAGGCTTTGTGGGGCGAGTGCTATTTATCTTGGCAACTCGCTCAGCTTAAAAGAGAGTATAAACAGCTTTCAAAATTAAAAAGGAACTGTTTTATCAAAGGCAATGGGACCTCTTAGATAGGTGTGTTCATGATATCTGTCCTAAAAGATTTTGGAAAATGGTGGGAAAGGGTTTTAAGGGTGCGCATGAGTGTAATATGGGACAAATACCTGCAGATTTCTGGATTGCGCATTTCAAGAGAGATTACCTGTAGGCCAGCGACACAGGTGACAGTTATTCACGTCGGTGGGAGTGAAGTTCAGCATGAGATTTTTCTCTTTGACCATGAAGAAATTGTGGCTCAATTAAAGTGCCTTAAGCAGGATAAAACTGCTGTGCCTGATGGCTGGAGACCAGAAATATTCAGTACCACGGTTGAACAGTGGTCCCCAGAACTTTTATGCATTTTTAACTCAATTTCGAATATCTCTTTGATACACCACTGCTGGAAATAAAGTGTACCTGTCCAAGTATTTAAAAAGGGTAATAGCTTGGACCCCCACTGTTACTGCCCAATTGAACTTTTAGATGCTTCCAACAACATTTTTATGGGGTGTTTGGCCTCCTGTTTGGAAGAATGGGCCCTGGAATACTCAATTTTACCAGATATACAAGCAAGTTTTCAAAAAGGTTTCTCCACTGTCGATCAATGCTTCATATTAAATACAATATTAAATCAGTATGCCATAATCGTCTATGGACAAAACTCAAAAGAATGGGGGTCCCGGTAAGGCTTCTTCAACTCATAACCTTGTTTTATGAGGACACCACAGTAAGGATTAGATGTGCCACCAGCCATACATATTCAGGAGATTTGGTGACTAATAGAGGGGTAAAACAAGGCTGTTCCCAGGCCCCCTTTTTATTTTCCTTATTTCTTCATAATTTTAACCCCTCTCAGGTGTCATCTGGTTTGATCCCACCACGTCTGAATGGCGTAGATGCTGATGCTCTGCTTTATGCAGGTGGCACAGTGCTTTTGGATTTAACACCCCGCAGGCTACAGTGCAGTTTAGGGTATTCATATAATTATTTTCGGGAGCACAGTCTCAAGTTGAACCTCCTCAAAATCAAGATACTCAGATTCGTTAAAGGGAACGTGACATCTAAATGGGGTTTGAACCACTCTCCCATCGAGGTGGTGGATGAATATAGGTATCTTGGTTTGGTGTTTTCTAAAGGGGGATGTTGGAGTAAGCATATACATGCAGTGGCAAAGCAGATGAATGTAAGCCTGAGGGGGTTTCTCATTTTTATTATATGTTTTGGGGGGAAATTACATTGCTTCCTAAGTTTGATTTTCTGAAGATTTTTAGGCCCTCTCTATACTGTTTTTAAGTTCCTGCCCTTCCTCACTAGATGCAACTTGTGACAACGATGCCGTTACTTTCTCTTTTCTAATCAAGGTCTTCTGTCGATCAATGCGGGCGTATTTGATTAAGATATTCAAAAATTGCACTGAGCATGTGTTAGGGGAATCGCCCCATTCATGTAATATTGCTGGATCTTGATCATCAAAATGGGATGAGGTAAGGATTCGAAGACCTGTTGGAATTTACCTACATCTATTTAGTTCTGCAATTAATGTTCTTCCCTCCATTTACTACTTTCTCTCTTCTGCACTTTTTTCCAATTTCTTTAGTAAAACGATCTAATTATTTCCTACATTAATTTGCGGAGAAGTTGTTTTCTTGCTGTTATTGCTCACTTTCTGTGTTTCACAAAAAAGAGACTGGGCTTGTTCTTTACGTGCACTTTCCTTATCCGACTGTGACGTCATTGTTTTGGTAGATAAATTGTACTGGATGTCACTTGCTGGTGGGACTTTCTAAAGATACAATCAGGGCTGTGGGCTCCTTAAGGTGCCTTGGTAAATTACCATAAGGCAAGCTGATTAGCAAGCGAGGACAATAAGATCAAAGAAGCACATAGAAAAAAGTTGGGCATCCACTTAGCGGTGTGTTGAATTCCCTGTTCACCCTCCGACGGAGGGGGAGTCCTTCGCTCACAGCTTGTGACGCCTTCACCTAGACCCATGCTTCCTACCGCCTGTCAATGTCTTCACCTCGTCTGGAGCGCTGCTGAGGAAACTATCAGTGAACAGAAGCCTCTTCCGCATCCAAGTCTCAGCTGGTGCAGAACCAACGCCAGCCACCTTGGCGTGTAAACATTAAGAAGAAAAGAAGCGCATTCTCTCACGCTTTGGGATTGCACTCGCCAGGGTCCCACAAAATGCCCAAATTTCACTCTGTCAGCCAGAAAAGTAAATGATCAATTCCAGTTTATTTTAAGTCACGCAGTAAAAGAAAACACAGTATTCTACGTTTTGTAGCATGCTGCCCACTTTGTGTTTTTAAAGAGGGCAATTTACAGTCTCTGTGGTATGTAACATACAAACACCACAGACACTCCACTTTGCGCTCCAAATTGTATATAGTGTTCAAAAACTTTTTAGAATTGCTCAATTTTTGTTTAATTTTCTGATTTTTATTTTTTGTTTGAAAATTGTATAGACAATTCCATTTTCATTTTCATGTCTTACTGTGGTTTTCAAAACATTTCTTCTTGGTACACTTTGTGCTGGTTATTGCATTTCTATTGCATTTTTACTTTCTGGCAACCTCTAATACCTTCTGGTACCCTCTCAAAACAATTCTTCTTGGTACACTTTGTGCTGATTGTTGTATTTCTATTGCATATTTCCTTGCTGGCACCCTTTAATATCTTCTAGTACCCTCCACACGTGTTTCCCCATGCTTGGATTGGGCATGGTTCCTCAGGAGGGAATTGTAGTGAGGAGCTGTCTTAGTTATAGATCATGCAATTAGACTGTGGGAGAGAAAGGGAACAAGAGAAATATCCTTAATAAACGTAAGCCCTTGAGTGCCCATTGTCAATTTATAGTATGATTTACCAAAGACACTTACTTTGTGGTACTACTTCATAGGGGATTCTCATGGCATTCAAAGTCGCCTGTTGTGGCTGTTTGTTTGCTTGCAATATGCTAAACGGTCTCTGTAGGGAAAAGGACCGTTCTTAGTTACAGTTTAGGTCCCCCTATTGTTAAGCTACAATCTAAAGTTCATTCAGTGGCAGTATTGGGCTTACCTGTGATTTTTCAATTCATTCGCTCATGGCTCCAATTTCAAAGAGATGCATCGGATACGAGTGTCTGATGCATCTTTGGAAATGGCCGCCATTTGTGTTGCGTCTGCGACATCGCTACGTGACATTATGATGTCACCGCGCTCCAGAAACGGCCCGATCGCCATTTTGGATCGGGAACGTTTGTTTTTTTGCGGATTGCGGGGAATTTGCTTGCCCTTAATATGTTTGGGCTATACTCTATAGTAGTGTGTGGTAAAGGAAGCCTTAGCCCTGGATGTTATAAGGTAAGATGAAGGGTAAGATGGAGACATTACTATTTATCATTGCCTGACTATGCCAATTGTTGACTTGACAGTACGAGCTGCCGCTAGTTGCCGTAAATTACACGGCTCACAGAGTGTCACTATATCAGAGCTTTCCAATTTTAGCTAATGTTTATGCCAGAGTTTGCTGCATTGCTTGTTTACAAGAAGTTAATGGTCAACATTAGTTGCTGTAGGTTCGTTTGTTTACACAATTAACACAGTAATAAATCATTCCTTTCATACATCTTTGCATTGGTCTATGATTTTTAGATTGCTTTTGGTCTACAAGAAATGTCCCATTTCTGTGTCTGAGTTCAGGCCATGATTACAACAGTCAAGGATACATATCCATTTCGCTTCATGTTGGCAAAGTTTTTTCTCCCTATTTCCTCCTCTTTGCCCAATTTTTACCTGTTCTATTCCAAAGAATCTTAACCCATCTGTGTCTTTTGTCGCTTGTTCCAGTGAGAAATGTTTGCCAAGTGGGTATCTTATATCTTCATTTCTGATGGTTCGTAGATGTTCTGAAATTCGGATTTTGAAGGGCCTTACCGTGCTTCCTATATAAATCTTGGCACATATGCAGATGACAGCATAGACTGTATAATTTGTATTACAGTTCATAAAGTCCATGATTGTGTATGTTTTGCCATTGGGCAGACTGATTGTTTTTTTGCAGTTTTCTGCAAACTTGCAGTAATTGCATTGTCCACACTTATAGAAACCTTTCAGTTTGTCTTTGGACCAAATTTGACTTCTCCCTTTTGGTGTGACATTTTGTGTGAAGTGTGATGGCATAGGATTTGTTTGAGGTTTTTCGCCTTTCAATAGGCAATGAGAGGCTGATCTCCAACATATTTCTTAATGTCATTGTCCAGTGTCAATATATTCCAGTGTTTGTGTAGGATTTTCCTTAGGATCTTGTTGTCCGTGCTATAGGTGGTCACAAATCTGATTTTGTTGTCCTGTTTTTCTATAGGATCTTGTTTCTTTTTATTTTGCAAAAGATCTGTACGGTTGCGTTGTTTGACCTTGGCTTGTGCTTCATTCAATTCTTTGTTGTTGTATCCTCTTTTGCGGAATTTTGCAGTTGCTGTCTCCATATGTTTTCTCGTTTCTGTATCTTGAGTGCAGTTCCGTGTTATTCTGATGTATTCCCCATATGGTATGTTCTTGATTGTGTGCGATGGATAATTACTACAGGCATGAAGAATGCTGTTTCCTGCAGTTGGTTTTATATAGAGTGTAGTTTGTATTGTATTGTCTTCAATGTATAGTTGCAGGTCCAAAAAATGGATGTGGTTGGTGCTTTCTTCCATTGTCAGTTTGAGGTTATAGTTGTTGTCATTAAGATATCTGTGATATTCTTGCAAGGTTGTTTGATTGCCGTTCTATATTACCAAAATGTCATCTATGTACCTGCCCCAGAAGATGATGTTGTTGTTTTCTGTGAATGCTTTGTGCAGCCAGGCGTGTTTTAGTTCAAAGCTGCCCATATAAAGGTTGGCATGAGAAGGTGCAAATTTAGTTCCCATGGCTGTGACTTGGCATTGTTTGTAGATGTCGTTGTTGAACACAAATATGTTGTTATGAAGAACAAAGTTCAGCATTTCCAGTATCATATTATTTTGTTCCAGATATGAAATTGATCTTGCTTTTAAGAAGTATTCTGTTGTTTCCATGCCTTTGAAATGTAATATGTTGGTATATAGAGCCGTGACATCAAAGGTAACTAATCTGTAATTGTCTTCCCAATTTATATCTTCCAACTGTTGGATGATGTGTTTAGTGACACGTACATAAGATGCTAGATTTGCTGCCAGGGGTTGTAAAAACCAATCGATGTATGCTGAGATGGGTTCTGTAACTGCACCAATGCCATTGATAATTGGTCTGCTGGAAGGTATGGTGACATAATTTTTTGTGTATTTTCGGTAGGAAATAAATTGTGGCAAGTACAGGGTGTTTGCATTTCAGGAAGTCTAGTTCTTCTTCAGAAAGTAAGCCATTCTCATACCAGTCTGTGGTCATTTGGTTCCATTCTGCCATGATGGTAGGCAAAGGGTTGTCTTTAAGCTTTGAATAGCAAGTTTTGTCTTCAAGGTGTTTAGCTGCCATCTTGATGTAATCTTGGGTGTTTAGAAGTACTATTTTGCCTCCTTTATCGGCCTCTTTTATTGTGATGTTGTTGTTTTTACTAAGCCCTAAAATTGCAGTTCTTTCCTTTTTTGTCAAATTGTCATGTTTCTTTCTGTCCTGTTGGTTTTGGGTGTACATTTTTCTGAGATCTTTTTCCACTGCTAGTGTGAAGAGGTCTACTGTATTCTCCATAGTTGTGTATGGGGTAAATGTGGATTTAGATTTAAGTTTTGATGAGACACTTTGTCCTGTCTATGTCTAAATCTGATATTAGTGTCTCCATGGTGTGACTTTCTTCCATATCTCCAATGTTGAGTAGACTTACTGTATTTTCTGTGTCTTGTATCGTAAGTTCCGATATTTGAGGTTTCAGTGTTCCATCTTTTTTTCCTCATCTGGCAGGTTGCGAAATGTTTTTTTAGTTTAAGTAGTCTGCTAAATTTGTAAAGGTCCACATATGTTTGAAAGAAGTCTAATCTGTTGGTTGGACTAAAGGACAACCCTTTTTTGAGTGCTGAGTTCAATTCCTGTGAGTGTTCCAGGTCGGAGAGATTGAGAACTAGATCTTCTTCTGGCTCTAATTTTTTGATCTTGTCCACATGCCTTTTGGATTGTCTTTTGTTTGATCTGTTCTTGCCCCTCCTGCCCCTCTTTGTGGGCCACCATTTGTGTTTCCATGTTGTATTTGTTGATTTCTGAGTTGTTGTGTGCTTTGATAAAGAGGATAGGACCTTGCTTTCCTGTGTTTCTGGAATTCCTTTAAAAACGAGTATATAGTATTTTCTTCTGTTGTGCCTTCCTCTTCCCTAGGATCTGCTGATTTTTCGCTTTCACTGTCTGGCTCTGATGATTCTGATGTTGTTTCCCGAGGTTGGTTAGTTTGTGCTGATGTTTTTTTGAACTGTTGTCTGTTTGGGGGTCGTGTTCTGAATTTGTTTTGAAACGTGTAGACCCGTTTGAATTTGTAGTCTAATTCATCCCTTTGGAATGCCTGTTGTTTTTTGGCTTTTATTTCTTTCTCATAGTTGCACAAGTATTCGTCCATAATTTGACAATTTTTGAAGGTGGCTTCGGGCAGGTTAAGAGTTTCTATTAGCTTTTTTATTTCTTCTATCTCCTCTAGCAATTTGTTGTGTGTTTTTTTGGTGTACATGATGATTCTGTGAATCATTTTTTTTTCTGTTGTTTTCAGAAGTTCCTCCCAATCTCTCAGATCCTCTACATCTTCCTCTTCAAAAGCCGGGAAGATGCAGATTCTTAGTCCTCTCGGTATCCGACCCACTTTTAAGTAGTTTTCCATGGTGGTTATTTCCCACCAGCGCAAGAGTTCTTTTTTGGACAAAAGCTCCAATTTCTCAAATGCACATTTTAAGGATTTGATTTGTGATGAGTTGCTTTCTGTATTGGTTGGAGGTAAACCCGAAAAGAGATTTTCTGCCTCTTGTTCCCTTTGTTTGAAACGTTTTTCCATTTTTGTTTTTGATTGATGATTTGAATCTATCAGTCCTTGTGCTCAGCTTCTGTTGCTATTTTAGCTCTGAAATGATTTGAAAGGATTTCACTCTGTAGCAACTGTAGCGAGCTACCCTGGTTTTCAAAGTAGTATCTATATTTTGTTTGGCTCATTTGTTTACTGCACGTGGAGCTGGAAACATTGCGACTGACCAATGTAAGTAATAATATGTAACATACAAACACCACAGACACTCCACTTTGCGCTCCAAATTGTATATAGTGTTCAAAAACTTTTTAGAATTGCTCCATTTTTGTTTAATTTTCTGATTTTTATTTTTTGTTTGAAAATTGTATAGACAATTTCATTTTCATTTTCATGTCTTACTGTGGTTTTCAAAACATTTGTTCTTGGTACACTTTGTGCTGGTTATTGCATTTCTATTGCATTTTTACTTTCTGGCACCCTCTAATACCTTCTGGTACCCTCTCAAAACAATTCTTCTTGGTACACTTTGTGCTGATTGTTGTATTTCTGTTGCATATTTTCTTGTTGGCACCCTCTAATATCTTCTAGTACCCTCTATATGTGTTTCCACATGCTTGGATTGGGCATGGTTCCTCAGGAGGGAATTGTAGTGAGTAGCTGTCTTAGTTATAGATCATGTAATTAGATTTGTGGTACTACTTCATAGGGGATTCTCCTGGCATTCAAAGTCGTCTGTTGTGGCTGTTTGTTTGCAATATGCTAAACAGTCTCTGTGGTTGTTGACATACAGCCCTATCATTATTTTCATAGATTCAGTGTGTCTGAGGCAATGGAGGTGAAAACATAGCCATCACAGCCATTTTTGAAAATGTTTGAATATTTTAGAAATCTTTTGAACAAATGGGACATTCACTCTCAGTAATAAAGAAGTTGTGAAAACATTGTAAAAGCCAGTATAAAACCAGTGTAAAAGCATTTCTGCAACTTATTGCACAGTGCCATGAAGGCCTACGATATTTTGCAATGCTAATTTATATTCCACCAAGGTCGCAACCATGATATAAATAACACCTTAGATGTCAAAACCAGAATGTTGTATCCTGTCACTCTGCAAGGTATCAACAACTCTGACAGTAATACACAAGAGCATCCAGAATTAAAGTGCATATGCATATGTATGTAAAGTGCACAGTGCATTCAAGATACATAATGGTAAAATGGTCATTCATAGAGTAAAGTGCGTAATGCATGGTGCCTGTTGTTGTTACACTAACACAGTCTGACAGTGGATAGCAGATCGTAAATGGCCAACATTGACTGCAGATATGAATGCCTGTTCCAAATTGCTTCATCTTCAGCAGTGGAGTGCATAGTGCAAACACATTAGATCTGGTTTTCAAATAAGTACTCCCTCCATGTCCACAGCCTAAATTGTTATTAAGGTAATAAAAGTTTTCATGAGCTAACATATAAGGTGGCGTTAGCTGATTTCAGGGGTTTTGTTGCGTTAAGTTCTCACCTTAATGCCCCTGCAACTAAAGCTTTTTCCATGAATTTTAAAGGTTTTATTACAATGTATTGCTCACTTTAACATCCCTACAACTAAAGTGTTTTCCTTGAGTTTCAAGTTTTTTTAGAATTCCATAGATTTTTAGAATGCTTCCAGACCACTAGCATTGTCTTCGGCCATGGTCAGTGGGCAAAAGCTACCAGACCAGTAGCCATGGCCTTCGGATTGCAGGCTCTGCGCAGTGAGATTACATTATTTGCCATGGACCACACACTTTGGTTAAGCAGCGGGCTCCAAGTGGTGCACCCCTTTTCGGCACCGTCATTTTGGCATGGGCTGATTTGGCGCAGACATTCTGCTGCAGTGTGCTTTCGGGCATGCCCTTTCAGTGTGAAAGCCATTCCGGTGCCGTTATTTTGGCACAAGGGATGTTTGGACGTGGCTAAACGCCCTCACGCCAAATAAGATCACATGACTGCAATGCAACAAACCTCTCCAACAAACCTCGCTACCTCCCAGTTGCGTTGCTTTTCTTTTAATTAAATTGAATTAGTTAAATAAAAAATAAAATACAGCTGTGAATCCTGGTGTGCCAGATTTCAAGGCCAACCATTTAACCACTAGGCCATAATGGCTTGGTGCGTCATGGGGCATACATTTCATACTTAGCCTATCATTTAGCATATTCAATGATAAAAGGCTAAGCATGAAACTTGTGAGAATGCAAACAATAACATAATTGTGGCATAACGGTTAGGTGCTGCATCTCCCACTCCTGCAGGCCAATGTTCTCCAATGGCAACAATCAGGATAAGTGTAAGGGGGAATGTGTGGTGTGAGGATGTGGATGTCATCTGAGAGGGTGTGCATGCAATGTGTGTGTGTTTGATGTGAGTGTGTGTACATGGTGTGAAGGTGTGTGTGAGGGATTGTGCGTGAAGTGTACATTTGCTGAGTGAAGGGGAGTATTAGTGTGTGCGCATGCGTGTGCACCCGTGTGTGTATGTGAGCATTGTGACACGTTGAGTGTGAGCTTTCAGTGTCACTGTGTGTGTGTGTGTGTGTTCATGTCTCCATATAATTCAGAAGATGCCCATCCAGTTCTTGTTTTTTGTGTGCATTTTGTGACTTATAGTTTTGTCCATCAAGTGTCCTGTACTCCAATTCCCAACATTCAAAGTAAAAAGGAAATCTGAATGATCATCTTCCAAATAACAAGGTACGTATGGCATTTAACAAAATATACCAGACATGTAACTTGGCTATATTCATGATGTCTCCTGCACCTCTATTTGTTTGGGTTGAATGGCAGTAGGGGATCTGTAAATTGAATGAGGAGGTACGTAGTGTAGAACAGAGGAAGGGGAAAAAAAGTTAAATATGTTTTTTTCAGCTGGGGAAAGTGAGAATAAGGGGCTGGAGAGGAGTGGTGTCTACTTGCCCTGCCGTTTTCAAAGTCTAAAAGTAGCGCAATATATAAAGGGAATAATGAATTGTGTGGCAAGCCCCTCCCTTGAGCTGCAAACAAAGCCTTGTTTGCGCTGGCCCATGTGCAAAAGAAGACACACAACTATTATTTACCCATTGATAGTGCAGCTCAAAAGACCTTCTTAAAATCATGCAGTGATTGGGTGAACATTTCCAGGAAGGATGCCACATGGATCAAAGGCATGCCTGTGAAGTCTACATTGTCCAGAATACAGAATGTTTACTAAAATATACTGTTTCAAATTTTTAAAAAAAGTCTTGAACCCTGCTTTGCCAGAGATCAAGGACCAGCATTCAACCACTACACCACAATGGCTTTGTACTTCACAGTGCATACATTTCATACTTAGCCTGCAATTTAATATGTCCAATTGTAAAAGCCTAAGTATGAAACTTGTGAAAGCCAAATAATAATATCTTTGTAGCATAACTGTTAAGTGCTGCATCTTGAGCTCCTACAGGATAGGGTTCTTGAAGGCAGCATTTAGCACAAATGTGTTTTTATTTTGCTTATTCTGTTTTATAATGTTGCCCAGAGACGGTGTAATACATGTTCTGTTCAGTTTTATACGGTTGCAGTAAATACATGTGTTTCATGTTTAATACTTGTTCAATTCTGCAATAACTAATACATGTCCCATCCTGTTTCATAATGTTGCAGTAAAACGAATGTTTTTCATGTTTAATACATATTACAAAATGCAGAGCGCCTGCAGGTTCATGCCAATTGCGACTGCTCGCACCAAAATATCCTTGCTGCGAGAGGTACAAACTGCAAAGTGCCTGCAGGTTCATGCCGTGCCATTTGTGACCTCTTGTGTCAAAACATCCTTGCACTGAGAGATCCCTGCACCCAACTTGCTGCGTCTAACTGGGCGTGCCCAAACGGGACAGGTGGCAAAATGGTTGCACCATAACAGCATGAGCCTAACTGGCAATGCTGAAATATCCTGTCTCATGCGCCAAGTCCTTTGTTTTATGGCCGGTCTCTTGGTGACTGTTGTGATACATCATACGACCCCAACTAACCACATTCAAGCAGCATGGAAACTGGAAAAGAATGACCGGCTGCAAGAATAACAAATGCCCAGGTACATTCTGCACCCATAGCAAAAATCAAAAGCTGGCATCCGTGAATACACGCACAGTACTGCTTAGCTTCAAAGTGAGGAAGCAGCTGGCCCCCTCAGTCCATGTTGCTCTCAAGTGGTCTTGTAACTTTGCATCATTTATTCGGCACCCCGGCCTGAGGGGGCTGAACTTTCCCTCACTTTGAAGCTAAGCAGGGACGGTCCTGGTTACTGCATGGATGGGTGAACTGGGTCACCGGTGATTTTTCACCCCTGATGTCACTGTAGCTGTAAAAATATATATTTTTTTATTATGTATAAAAGATTGCAGCCTTTGAGAACTCCCAATGTTTTTAATTAATGCCCTGTGCAATTGAATTATTTGCAGAGGATCACAAACTTTGGTTAAGCAAAACGCTACAAGTCCCTTGTTTTATGGCCGGTCTCTTGGTGACTGTTTTCATACATCGCACAACCCCAACTAACCACATTTAAGCAGCAAGTAAAAGGGAAAAAAATGACCAGCTGCAAAAATAACATATGTCTAGGTACTTTTGCCCACATAGTGAAAATCAAAAGCTGCCAACCTTGAATATTTGCATAGTGAGTGAACATATATATTAAAGTGAAATATACAGATGTAGGTCAATAGGCATACTCCTTAGACGAACATGCACAAGACAAAATAGCATCAGACTTTGAAAAAACTAATGAACACCAGAAAAATAACCTGAGAGAGAAAATGTTCCAATAAATATGCTGGCAAAGTATAAAAGGTGCTCACCTTTTAAACCCAGCAATCAGTTGTGAAATATTCACCTGGAAAAATAAATCCCAATACGAAACAAGTACTTTTGGTCTTGTGAGTAAGCATCTGCACTGGGAACATGACAACCTGAGTAAACTCCTGGTAGCTAAATACTTGAGCAGACTTTCCAACCTCAAGAAAACCCAAGGTGTTGCATCCACCCTCTGAAAAAAAGTTACGCTGTCCACCCACATGTATCCTTTACTGGTGACTTGAAAAGCAGCCACAATCGGAGGAAAATAAATGCACCAGTGTCCAGGATTGCAAACTCTCTTGCCGCATCGTGGGCAAATAAATACTCATGACTTATTGCCCTCTCATCATTTCCCCGCCTCTCCCCCATGTCTGGCTTTCAACAATACTCTGCTTTATAAAGTACACATACCATAGTGTCACTCAAATATATGAATCCTTATAGAACCATGTTAGGCAAAAAGTGTACAATTGTGTCATTATTCCCCCATCTTCACTGTGAGACTACAACTACCAGAATGCAATTCAGGAAAAGGCAAAACAAAATGGTCTCTGAGTGAAAAGCTTTCAAGGTATGACAGTAGCACGGTTTAAAAAAAAGAATGTGAATGCTGTGTGTTTATGAGATATTTAAAACTAAGAAAACACACAATGCATTCAGGACTGTGGAGTGTTGACTATCCATGCAGTAACCAGAATTAACCCTGCTTAGTTTCAAAGCGAGGAAGGATCCAGCCCCCTTAGGCTATTTTTCTCTACGTGGTCTTGTAGGTGGGCTTGTTTATTCAGCAACATGGGCTTAGGGGCTGACTCCTTCCTCACTTGGAAGCTAAGCAGGTTTGGTCTTAGTTACTGCTGGGATGGGAAATCAACTGTTGGTGTAAGAATACCTATTTATTATTGACTGGGAAATTACAAATACCAGAATGCAATTCAGCAAAAAATGGTCTCTGAGTGCAACACTTTCAAGGACTGACAATAGCATGGTTCAGCTGCCCATTCGGTCAGCCATCCATGCAGTAACTGGGACTGACCCTGCTTAGCTTCAAAGCAAGAAAAGGGCCGGCCAGTTTCTCTAAGTGATCTTGTAAATTTGGCTCATTTATTGGGCAACATGGCCTGAGGAGGCTGGCCACTTCCTTGCATTAAAGATAAACAGGGTCTGTTCTGGTTACTGCATAGATGTGAAATCTGGTTGGCAATCATGTCACTGGCCAGTGATTTTTCACCCCCAATGTCACTTTAGCTGTAAAAATATTTTTCACCAAAAATAACTGTAACTGCGGGTACTGAACTATTCATATTGATAGTCCTTTAAAGCCACGAATATGAGAAAAAGGGCAGGAATAAGAAATGCGTTCCTTCCCCACCAGGACCTCACCAAGTGCCCCTATCATCTGTGCCAGCACTCCCCAGGTTGCCTCCTCGCCTCCTTTGCTCTCTGCTCTCTCCCTTTCCCCCTATAAGACACTCTGTTTCTGTGACGCAGTCGGCCATTCGAGGCTACAGAAAGCTTTGTTGACCTGTGAATAGCCTTTTTCCTGAGTTTCATTTTCCCCTATCCTCGGCTATTGCCGCGGATATCTCTCGTATTGATAGGAAGACAAGATGACGGTCGTTTCATTTCTAAAAAACCCTGGTTTTGGGTAAATCCCTGAGCTATAGCTATCTATTTTTGAGAAGGGGGCACCTCCTTCTCTGTCATATATTGAAATAACTACTGCACAGAATATCCCCAAACCAGGCATGGACCACGAGGCAAGGCTTCATGCCCAAGTTGTTTCAGACATTGTCCAAATCCATCCAGCGGTTTGGGCTGTGCACTTTGGAAAAAATGTACCTTGTTTGTCTATGGGAAAATTAATGAGAAGTAGGCTGCATTTTTGGAGAAAAAAAATAGTTTTCGATGCTAAATAACTTTTATTTTTTATAACTTTGTAATCTGGGGGTGGGGACCCGCGAGTCCTTAATCACTTTCGAACTTTTGGTCAAATCTGTTACCCTAATGGGTGCAAAAGAAACATATTGGGGGAACATGTACAGTGGACACGGCAGAAGACTGAACACAAAAAAAACAGTATTTTTCCAACCGTTTTTGTGTTGGCTTTAAAATGTCAGAATATCACACACTGCCCCCTCACCCCCCGCAAGTGGATCCCCAGTGCTGTCACACAGAGGTCTTTCTAAATTGCTCTTTTATTTTCTCGATAAAAGAAAAAAGAAATTCACTTAACACCCACTGGCCAGGGAGGCTAGTGGGTCCAACAGATAAGTATACTTGCCTCAGTCCAAGGCTATGGCCCCCAATTGGGTCCAAAAGAATAATATTGGGGAACATGTACAGTGGACGTGCCCAAAGGATGTGGCCACATATTCAGTGAGCCCAAAAGACATGTACAGTGGCCACAGCCACGTGGCCACCTAGTGGGACCAAAAGAAACATACTGGGGGCACGGCCAACGACTCAGTAGTGTTTTAAAATATACAGTGGGTACAGCCAAGGCCGTGTATAGTGGTCATGGGCAAAATTAGTAGGCTTGCTCTACGAGATTGTTTAATGGTACTTAAATACCATATATCTTAGATGGATGTATGAGTTTATCATTGCACACATTTTTTTATTCTGTGAAAGTGAGACTGAGTGCCAAAAGTGAAAATAGATGACAAAATAAGGTCAGTCTGTCTGGCAAAGGTTCATCTGCAAAATTGGGGTCTTGTACCTGTCTTTTTACATAGAGACACCAACAACTAAAAGCTCACGGCAGAGCTATAGCACATGGATGTTGCATATTGGTGGGACCGTAAGAGGGTAAGTGGCAACACTGATTAGCTTTAACTCCAGCAATCCATCCAAGTACCATTAAACAATCTCGTAGAGCAAGCCTCCTCCCACCAAAGCCTTGACTATCTGCGCACACAAATAACACCAGATAACCCCCACTGCACCCTAGCCACCTCCGAAGATCAGACTATTTAAAAAAAATGAATTGTCTGATCCAATCTGTTACTGACCCCTCGCATTTCATCCTTTTTTCCAGACTGATTTTTTCATCCATTTTATTTCTCATTTTGTTTCTTTTCTTTTTCTCATTCATATTTTTGTGCAATCTTGTCCCGAGGCCATATCTAGTATATTTGTGTATTATTCACCTTATTTATTTTATTTATTTATCATTCCTTTTATGCTTAGACCGCAAGGTCACCTTCCCACTGCATTCTTTACACTAATGTTCACCCCTTTTCTCCTCACAGACTTAGGTGATTCTCCATATTTTAACAAGTGGCCTAGCATTTTCTTTGTCCCTTTACCTATGAAATGGATCTGGCTGCACCTTTGCAGAAAACATCTTTCCCCATTCGTCTCTCTCTCCCCATCATTTTTTCCGATGGATACATTCTTGGGCTCTTCATGCTCACACCAAGCAACACGAGACAGAGGCGTAGACTCTTATCTCATCCCCAACCCCACACGTATATGGCAGGAGACATCTGTACCATCCCACGTGCAGTTTTGATTTTATTTGTTCACTCCACTACAGCTCAATACAGAAGTGAAACGTTTCTGTTTATGTCCTCCATAATACCTCTGTTTATTTTTAATGGGTGTATGCAATGCGTGTATATATTCAAATGGATAGACGTTGGCTATCTCCAGCTGCCTGTATGTGGGTTTCCAAATGGACAAAGCTCCTGTAGTCCAGGTTCTAGGAATATACTTTTTGTGGGGATTGGAACCCTGTTGTATGCTGGCGCTGGATCGGGATTTGACCCGTTATCATATGTCAGTAAGTTAGTTCATTCTTCAATAAAATTTGACACTTTTTAGGCTTTGAGAAAGTGTTGTTTTTATTGTGTCAGTTGGTCAATTATGCTCATGGGTTACAACAACGCAGCATTCGAATCAGAATGCGAACTACTACAGAATTGCTTCATACAAAGAGGATACAGCATGACTGCAATCACAATTGCAGTCAACAAAGCCAAGCACATATCCAGGGAAGCACTTCTAACCCCAAGACGGAGATTGGATACAGCAGACACCAAACTAAGATATGTAACCGAATACCAACAAGATAGCCACGGAATCCAGAAAATCCTAGCAAAACACTGGCACTGTCTAAAGATCAATGAAGATATCAAACCATGGAAAGCGGAAAGACCGCAAATGTCTTACAGTAAGGCACCTACACTAAGGACCTTGCTCAGCCCTCCTCCATGAAATCAGAGGGACATACAAAAGACAATTGGCTAACTGTGGCCAAACCAACAGACTTTTTCAAATGTGGAAATTGTTCCATGTGCAAGCATGCTCTAGACACTAAAACAGTCACTTTTAGAGACAACCATCACAACAAGATCCTTGCCTTTATCAACTGTAAATCCAAATATGTGATCTAGGTAATTTTCTGCACATGTAAGTTACTGTACATTGGTAGCACCATCAGAGAACTGCGCACCAGGATTCAGGCACATCTCAGATCACTTAAATCACAGGATGCTAAATTCCCACTCGCCCAACACTGGCAAGAGAAACATCAATGGGAACGAAAAAAGGACATCAGATTTGTAGGACTCAAAGTTATCAGAAGGGAACCCAGAGGAGGAGACAGAAATCTAAGACTGCGACAGAAGGAGGCAAAACTTATATGTAAATACAGGAATGTATTGTTGGGTCTGAACTCCGACCATTAATTACATTTATTTCTATAAATGCTCACAACACTACATGAAGTGGCAACCAGGTCCTCAAGTCGCCACCTCTGAGACATTGCACCCAACATGCCTAGACATTTGACTACCACCATGACAACACAGGACCGCCGCCTGCCACCACATGATGCACACCCCTAATGCATATCATGGGCCTGTCACCACCAAGCCCCTACACCACAGGAGCATTGACTGTCTTCCCCCTCCAACTCAAGCAGGAATCCACACAATTGGGGACTGGACCTCTAGACAACAATCCAAGACCTACCAGGGTTAAGCACCTAATACACCACCAACGGACATTGGTCCCTTCAATTGCCAAAGCAGACCACACACCAGAACAGGCAATCCACAGGGAGAAGACCCGCCACACCGGGACCCATTACACTCCACCCCAACCAGGCACAGCATGTAAAACAGGATTATCAAATCCATGCCCTTACGTGAGCTAACCAAGCCAGACACAGTCGTCCAGCCAAAACAAACAGCCCTAAGAACAGAGCACCACACCTACAAGGGGTAGACACCCCTAAACAGAGACTCAATCTGCCCCCAACTGCCAACACCATCAACAGTGGTCAGCATTCACGCGACACAACCCTGACCTCCAGGTCAGTGGTAGACTTGTTCACCCTGTACATGTGGACTAGATCCACACGCGCATACCATCACCTCTGCACCGAAACTTGCAAAAACGAGTCATACGGTCCCTTCAAGCACTGGCTTATCCCCCGTATCCCAAGAAATATCACAATCCCCCATATCCTGACGAATAGCACAATACACTCAATTACATACGTCATCCGCCCTTATTGCTTTCAACCAATAGGCTGCTTCTACCCTTCAGCCAACCAGAAGCACCCTATCTCGCATATTACAGAGAGCCACAAACACACAGGATCACTACAAAGCAGATAACAGCAAGTCCGCCAGCGAACCCCTCAACCGGGCATGGGTACATTCACCACTACTTGCCTCTGGATCCCCCTCACCCTCTTATAACCCCCATTGTGGCCGTGCATCATGTGCAGGGCATGAAGAGCACTCGCACCCCACCACTTCCCTCTGACAGCGGCAGGTGCGTTCCCCTTAATTCACTGTACACCCGCTCAGGTACTCGCCATCTCCCACCTGCCACTGGGCCACTCGCCTCCTCTAACGACCTGATCCCAAGATCACAAGGGCATTTTAAACACCTCACAACCCGGCCAACGCAGCAGCAATACTCTGCAGCCCCCTCTCTGAAATCATACAAAAGCGATACCACAGCACACTCAACTAAGCCGCACATCCGGGGTCACTGCGCCAAGGGCACTCAAACAGCAGAGAAGCCACCTCATCAATAGCCCAAGGGGACCCAACACTATGGCCGCTCACAGCAACCTCTTAGGCACTCATCATCACACCCACTCCTGCACAGGGCTACCAGGGTACCCCATGCACATCCCTACTCAGCCACCTCTATACGGGCAGGTCAGCACCTTCCAGCACAGCGCCGCTATTGCACTCAATTCCACAGGGATCCAACAACTAATTGTTTCCCTCTTCATATGCTACCCAGCCGACCACCTTGAACCACCCAGACAGAGACCTACACGGGACATCATATTTACCTAAGCTTGGCAAGCATTCTACCCATCTTACTAGCCACATACAATAACTTACGTGATACTTACGGCAATTCTCCCTTTCTTCTTCTTCCTACACAAAACCCTGCTTGCTAATTACATGCATTGTATTGGTCTGACTACAAATGTGAAACAATAATTATGTAATTGTAAAATGACTATTATATGCACATGGCACTATATATGTGAATGAATAATCATGCAAACAACCCTTGTCCTTTATAACTATATGTCATCCACACACAACAACAATGCAATGTTTTTTAAAAAATTTACTAGATTTAATGGGTATACCTCATATACTGTACATTATTCGTTTACCCAATGTTAACTAATTGCAATTGGTCTCGCTACTTGTATGATAATTTCAACACAAATGGCACTACATGTCACTATCACTGTGCACCATAACACTCACTTCACTAAAATGCACAGCCTTGAGAAAAACCATCAGTTGAAAAACGTGTCGGCACCTAAATCTAAAGCATGCAGCTTATGATTGCATTTTGAACAACGTACGCACCAGGATGTATGTCACACAAGTGACAACTAATGCTAACCCATGAGCATAATTGAACAACTGACACAATAAAAACAACACTTTCTCAAAGCCTAAAACGTGTCAAATTTGATTGAAGAATGAACTAACGTACTGACATATGATAACGGGTCAAAACCTGATCCAGCGCCAGCGTACAACAGGGTCCCAATCCCCACAAAAAGTATATTCCTAGAACCTGGACTGCAGGAGCTCTGTCCATTTGGAAACCCACATACAGGCAGCTGGAGATATCCTGTCCATCATAAATGAAGAACTAACTAATACTCACAACCTAGCGCAGAGATCCACAGTTCCAACCTCATCACTCAAACAACCACATACATGGTTTCACAATTATTAGGGATCATCAGTTCAGTATAGTCTTGGCATAAATATATATATATATATATCAGAGAAACTGGAGGAAAGAGGACGGACCGCACTCACCATGGATCCACAGGGGTCCTACAATCCCAAATAGGGAGAGGACCCCAAAAAAGAATGCAATGCTCACACAAGACGGTGTGAAAAATATTTTTAATAGTAAAATCAACCTGCACAGTATGTGCAGAGCAAAAGGGGGCTGGGGATACAGCAAAACAGACAAAAGCAGGACGCCTGGTAAACGGCCCACCCACAACGCGTTTCACGCTCAACTGAGCGCTTGATCACGTGGTATAGCAAAGTACACAGACACAAATAACACTAGCAAGTAGTCCATCATCTATGTTGGTTGAGTTAGAAGTACCATGGAAGACTGTTTTGCTGGCAGCCATATTAGAATGAAAAGTCAGCAGTAAACCAGCAGTATAGCACATATACCGTCCTAGAATAAAGTACAAAGATAATAGTACAGAAATAAAGATATGGTTCTATACAAACTGCCAATATATCATGATGTGAATACCCGGTTGTAGAATAACAAAACATCTCCATATAGATATGTAGAACAAAAAGAAAATGCATTTTGCACTGGCTAATAGTATAAAGGATTTGTAATTTCTACAAAACACATGGTCAATCTGAGGGCAAGCTACGAGAGCTAAAAGAGTAAAAAATGCCATGCATAATCAAGATATGTACAAATTGAAGAAATCCAAAGAATCGTAGCATACATATGTACGATTGGACTTTGTACAAAGAAGCAAAAAAGCAAAATAGCAGCATAAATTTGTACAAAATAGCAGACATTGTAACTCGTATGTCTTGATAGACAATTTAACAGACTCAGTGCCGGAAAAGATAGCCATGGAAAAGCCATCAGATGATCAAACAGATGAAGATGTTTACAGGTTAGTCAACATTATAAATATGATAATAGAATGCAAGGCAGCGATCAATGTACGATATCTGTTTAAGGGTATTATACATTCAAAGCCATAATAACATAAAGTGCAAGTGCAAGTTAATCAGGAGCAGCATAAAAAGATGTGCGGCAAGGCAAAATCATATAAGCCCTTACGGCATCAAGTGCAAGTGCAGGTTAACCAAAGGGCAGCATAGAAATTATTCAGGCCAGCAAGATTAAATAAGCAGATACAAATGACATGATTAAAATGACATGATAAAAACTAGTCTACATTGGTACTATAATAGTAAAATGCAAAGCGACAGTCAATGTACCGTGTCAATCTAAGGTCATGATGACATAATGACATAAAGTGCAGGTGCAAGTTAGTCAAAAACAGCATATACAAATGTGCAAGGAAGCAGGATCGCATAAGTGCGAATGCAAGTCAGCCAGTAGATAGCATAAAAATTGTACAGGTCACCAAAGTTATATAAACAAATGTAATTAACACTAATTTAAGAGGTTAGCTGGCACATATTGTCACAACTTACATGAGTGAGCATTAATGCGGTTGACTGAATACCTCGAACTGAAGCATGTAAACTTGATATAATATTGTAAAACCAGATTAGAGAACACCAGAAGATTGAACATAAAAGACTACAACAAAGATTGTCCACAGACGAAGTGTCGAATGTGCAAAGGGGGTCGTGAAGATAACAGCTTAAAAATAGGGCTAGAGGTGTGACCAATCTCACTAGTGAACCTAAGTGGTGATATATCCATAATGACAAAACAAGAGAAAAGGTCAGGACCGGGCACAGGTCAGGAATTTGAAACAAGAAACATTCTACTCATCTGGGTAGACAAAAGGACGAATCAATGATTTCGGGAACACTACTCCAAACCAGACAGTTACCAAGTAACGTCATCTATGTACCTATAAACGTATAAAGCTCCTCGTCGAGGTTGTGGCCATTGGGGAACTTGGTATCGAAATCCAGAATAAATCTGGTCTCTAACTGCCTTAATTTGAGCACACGATTCCCTCCTCTGGGGTGGATAGGAATATGCGCCACTGCAAAAAATTTAAGGAGAGAATGGTCATTGTGTTTTTCTTTGAAATGCTTGGCCATAGGGTATGCGGGATCAGAATTTTTAATTGCCCTGAGATGCTGTAATATTCTGAGCTTAAGCTTGCATGTAGTACTCCCGACATACCATCTCATGCAAGGACAGGAGAGCACATAGACCACAAAAGTGGTGTCACAATTCATTGAATATTTAATCGGCTGATGGCATTGGGTAACCGGATGCAAGAAGGATTTGCACGTGATGGCATGAATGCAGGCCTTGCATTTGCAACATTTCGAGAATCCTATTGGGGATTCCATCAGTGATTTCATATAGGATGGATTGGTATTAATAGGTGACAAGAAACTAGAAACCAACTTGTCCCTAAGCGAGGGTACACGTTTATATGTGATGGTAGGACGTTTAGAAAGTAGAGGACATAAGTCCTTGTCAATGATGAGAATCCGCCAATGTCGTTCGATAATTTTACGGACATGATTAGAAGCATTGTCAAATGTAACAATCAGGCGGGGTTCATCATTGACAATAGTTCTGACGGGCTTGGTACTATATAGTAAGTGATCCCTAGAGAGTCCACGTGCTTTGGTGTAGGCCAGTTCTATAATTCTGCGCTCATAACCTTGCTTGATAAAATCTTTGGCCGCCAAGGCACAGTGATAATCAAAGGAAACTAGATCTGTGCAGTTCCTACGATATCTAATGAATTCCCCATATGGAATACTGTGTTTACATGATGTGGGATGACAACTTGTAGCATGCAAAGGCAAACCAGTATTGGTTGATTTTTTGTATAATGCTGTACATAGGCCAGTTCTCTCAAGAGACACTACCACATCAAGGTAGACAATTTTAGTCGCACTATTACATTCTGTGAAGCTCAAATTGGACATGTTGGTATTGATTAATTTCACAAATGATTGCCATTCAGCCTTAGTCCCCTTCCATATGACAAACACATCATCGATATATCGCCACCATGCAACAATGTGTGTGGCGAAACTAGATGAAAGTAAATCACTCAGGAAGGTGGCCTCCCACCATCCCATTGTTAGGTTAGCATACGAAGGAGCAAAAGTGCTGCCCATGGCAGTGCCTCTTACCTGGCGAAAAAAGGAACCTTCAAACAGAAAAACATTATTGTTTAGGCAGAAGAAGAGCATTTCAAGAATCATAGAGCTGTGGCTGTAAAAATTCAATGAGCGGGTATCAAGAAAATATCTACAGGCATTAATACCAACTTGATGGTCAATGGAGGTGTAAAGAGAGACAACATCAAGGGTTGCTAGAAGTAAGCCCTCCTCCCAAGGTATGTTAGAGATATGTTGTAAAAAATCTTTGGTGTCCCGTAAATATGAGGGTAAAGCTGACACAAGGGGAGATAAGGTTTCATCAACAAACTGGGCCAGATGCTCAAGGAGAGAACCACACAGAGTGACAATGGGCCTGCCCGGTGGATGCACAAGAGATTTGTGTGTTTTAGGTAAAAAGTAGATTGTAGGTATAATGAACCCGGATGGAACCAAAAATTTAACAAGGTCATCATCTATGAGCCCAGTTTCAGTCCACTTAGCACATAAATCTTTAAGTTCAGACTATATATATATATACAAGCTTCATATCCCTGCTGAGGGATCGATTAATAAAGGACTGTGTGCCAATTGAAGGATTTGTTCCTGCATATTTGTTCATATTTGAAGGTCGAGGAGTGCTTCTGCAACGTGTTTTGCATGGACTGTTTTGTTTTATATATATATAATAATAATAAATAAATATTAATAATATATATATATATATATATATATATATATATATATATATATATATATATGAAAAAATATGATTAGCCTATGAGTACTCAGCCTTCATGTAGCTGGTGCTTTAGGGTACTGAAAGCTGGCTTGCTTTCTAAATGTATACAAAAAAAAACATTCTCTCTGTGGTTGTAGCACTACAAAAAACCACAGTAAGTAATGCATAAAAATGTACCAGCACACATGACCACACTACCAATTGTGTTAAAATTTCAAAATCTTTATTTTAACCACTTTGTGCAAACACAGTAAAATGAGCAAAACATAAAGCTCTTACTCACATGACAGACCAAATGAAAGGTAAGTCTAACACCCTCCTGGGTGTATTTGTGCCATGCGTTCCACTTCTTGGGCTTCCTCAGGCTATACAACATCCATTAGTTAGAACGAACATTCACTCTCTGAAGTAAGCTGTTTCATCTGCAAACGAGACTAACTCCTCCTCTGAATTGGCAAAAAACGTCTGATCACGTGATCGCTAGGCGTTAAGCCAAAAGCCACTATCCTGAGCCATCCATCTTGGAATGGTACTACTTACTGCTAGTGCATTTAAAAATCACAATTTGTTTTTTTCATTTAGTTCATGCGCTAATGCGCTTTATAATCAAATCAGATCGTAATCGGATAATGTTGTAGATACGTCCTTGCATCCCAGAGGGACACTTACTGAAGTCAATTGGCTTCAGTAAGTGTCCCCTCTGGGATGCAAGGACGTATCTGCAACATTATGTTTGCAGGATACGATCCGATTTGAATATAAAGCGCATTAGCGCACGAATGAAATGAAAAATTGTTTTTGTGATTTTTAAATTGTGTGAAGTAGCTGTGGTTCACTGCTGTGATGCGGATTCCTCCTTCTTTATAATTGTAAGTTTATAAACTGTACCATTTGCGGGTGATATGCCCTTGCATTAAGTAAATGGTACATGCACTAGCAGTAGTAGTACCAGTGCGACTGTCTGGCTCTCCGTAACCAAAATGGAGGTGGCCTCGAGCAGCGCGCCTGTCTGGAGGTGTCCGCAACCAAAATGGAGGTACCCCCGAACAGCGTGCCTGTCCGGACATGTCCACAAAGTCATGACGCACGTTTATATGGTTTGGGGCCCTGACCCAGTTCTGCGGACACCTGGCCGCAAGTGCATCTGATCCCCTGTGCCCTCCGCACACTGCTTCTATCTGCAGATGTCCGTAATGTCGTGACATACTTTAAATTAGTTTGCTGGTCCCACCCTGTCCTGTGGACAGCTGGGCGCATGCATACAGTCCCCCTCCAGCACTTATGTCTGCACTCACACTGCACTTGCCACCAGCTGGCTGTCCTTTATTTATCTTGTTACTTATTATCCCATGTACTGCACTTCCCCCCGCCCCCCGCACTTTCTTTTACCCCTACCTTTGCACTTGCGCGATCTAAATGACACCTGGCCTAGTAAGATCGTTGTCTCTCCTCCCTCTGTTCCACTCCCTTGCCTCATCACTCCTTGAAACTCTTGTGTATAGGTGCGTTATAAATGTCATATCATATCATGCGCATCCAATCCCCTGTGCCCCTGAACACTGTACCTGCCCAGAGCGGTCCACCCACAGTGCCACACTTTTATTTAGTTTGGGGGCCCCAACCCTGTCCTACGGACATCTAGGCATATGCGCACACTGCATCTTGTGCAATAGGTGTCCTACGAATGGCCGTACTCTCCGCGGATGTTTGGGGCTGTCACCATGTGACTGTACCCATGCTGAGCGTCGGAAATATCTGCAGACACTGTCATTACCCCCTGGACACTGTGAATTCTTTGGCCAATTCTGGGTGTTTTATGGTGAAACCTAACCCTTGCAGAGGTCCCAGACCATGTCCTGGTTGATCCAGCAACTTTGTGTAACATTTTGAGCCCCACCTGAGGCTCGAAGTGTCAGTGGACAGTTGCACGGTCCGCGGAGAGCACCCCTATAAAAGGCCACACCGCATTGTGTTTCTGGCTGACCACGACTGACACTTGCTGCACTTGCTCTTGCTGGTTTTGTGCTTTTGCTATACAATGGCATCCATGGCTGCTGCAGCTGCCTTATCACCACCATCAGGGCCTGGAGAGGGAACCAGGTATGGTGATGCAGATGGGGATCAAGTGGATGAAAAGAATGAGGTAGTGGAAATCCCTGTCCCCACCTGCCAGCATGAGTCTTGGGTGTGGAGGCTGTTTACCACCGTTGGGGGTACCCAAGGTGCGTGTGGCCAGGGTTCAATGCACTGAGTGTATTCAGTCATGACAAGCATGAGCTGTATAGCTACAGCACCACCTCCATTGGGTGACACCTAAAGTCTAACCACAAGGCAGCAGTTCAGAGGGTCGTCCCTTTCGAAGACGGTAGTAGGTTGACATCCACTGTTGCATCCTCAACATCTGCTCCTGCCACCACAAGAGGCACTCCTGTGGGGTGTGGGGCAGAGTATCCCTGAGGATGCCTCGCAGGCCATACATGAGGCAGTCGACCCTTACCTTTCAAGGGTCACTGTACTCTGTATGTACTGTGACACACCACTCTACAGGGGGGAGCCGTTTTGAAGTGCTTTTGAGGCTGCGGTGCGGGAGCATGAGAAACAGTGCCACCTACCTAAGTAAGGCCCACCCAACATCTTCCCCTCTCTACCTGCCCCTTCGTCCCTGTGGTTGGTACCCCTTCCAAACCCTCCCCTCCCTCCTCTTCCTTGTGTGGCCTGTTTAAAAAAGCCAAAGAATTCAATAAACACACACAAAGGCACCTTTCATGGTTCAAAAATAGAAAGCAGCCTGTGAAGTCCGCAGACATCGCAAAAATGTAGGTTGTGGCAGCATCTAAACCATTGCACTCTTTTGCATGAGAAAGTGGTGGCTCTGAAAAGAGCCTTTTTTTGCATTTTTTGTTTTTAAAAGTGTTTTCCAAGTTGTACAGTAAAGTAGGCAACACCTACTGCAAAATGCTTGCAACATTTGCAAAAAGGACTGCAAATCATTTAGGATATTTTGCAAATAAAGCTGATTAACAGCATCAGTAAGATGTACTCCATCTCTTCGTAAAATATTGGTGCTGTGAAATTTTATGTTTTCATTATCGAAAGACGTCATGCCAACGTCTCGTAAAAATGCACAAACAGCCTTGTTGACATTGCACCTCACTTTCTCCATTTGCGGACCAAATGAAGTGGAGCGCAGCTACATCTGTCTCTGGGCAATGTGAGAAAAAATTAGTCAGGAGTTCGGGAACATGTCCATCATTTTATCAAATGTCTCCCTCATTGTAAACTGCAGTGAAATTCCATTTACATGGCCTAAACTGTTCCCTCCACAATGAACAATGATAATATCCGGATGTTGGAGTGTGACCAAATTGACACAAAATGGGAGCAAGTCCACCCACTTCTATACCATTGCACATGAACAACATGAAATCCAAGGTTTTCAGCCACTCCACACTGCTCTGCATACACCTGCAACCAATGGATCCACGAGTCCCCCCAAATCCATACACTGCCTCCTGAAAGACACAGCCATAGCCATCTGCACTCCTCTCAGCAAACCGACCTTCTGCCACACTCTCTCCTTGCATACCACACCCAGGAAACCTTATTTGCCAATCCCCTGGGCTCTACAGTCCTGTTTCCATGCCTGCCATCCGCAAAGGCCCCGGATGTGGCACATGCTGCCCGTGGACTACCACGGTGTCCATGGACAGATCGTCCAATTCGAGGGGGTAGGGAGGGAAATTAAACCAAAGTAAGGTAAACAAACACCTTTTTTTAAAAACATGTTTTGCCTTTTCTCTTGTTTTCTTCCTTACAGGCTTACACAAACCTCTTCAAAGCATTCCTTACATCATAAAGGAAAAAGGCATTTCCAATGTTTGACAAATAAATGCCATATGCAGTAAATAAATCACACTCAGAGAATTCATGTTCTCATTCTAAAAGAGAACATCCCAGCACTAAACAAAAAAGAAGATATGCCTCTGTTCACAAGACACCTTCTTGCATCTTACTGAGGACAGAAGACATTTGGGCTGTTCCATAGTGCTCTGGGTAGTATGCAGTGGCGGCTGGTGACTTTGAAAGGTGGTGGGGCGTAAATTTCTCCTGGCGAATTAGTGAACGAGCAAGTGAGCCCAACCCACATGAAGAGTGGTGCAGGGGGTCACCCCCCGAGAAAATATTTGAAAAATGGCTTCCAAAATGTACAATTTACTGTTCAAACCCACAGAAAAAGGACATAAAAAGCATTAGGTTTTACATACTAATGGTAGTACATTATTCTTATGTGTGCAAGTGTGATGGTGTATTTTAGAGCAGCTTGTATTGAGAATAGCTGGTACTATGGTGTAGGCATATCCAGTAATGATAGAAAAATTTAATTTTGTAACTCTGTTACTGGCTTTCAAATGCAGCAAAAGAAATTCTTAAGAAGTCAATGCACTGCGCATAAATAGAAAACTCATGTGCCTACAGCACCCATCCCAAACATAAAGCCTGCAATCCACAGCCTCAAATACAAATACGGTATTTGTATTTGAGGCTGTGGATTGCTAGGTATTTGAAATACCTAACACCCGGCCTAGACAGAAGATTGCATTTCAGCAGGGCCAATTCAGCCCTCCAATCGCCCGATGGCATTTTACAATGCTCAGACGCGTGAAGAAACTGGCATGGAGTGCAGCGCTATATAACAATGTGACGTTACATATTAAGTTGTCAGTTGAGCTGAAGCTCTGAAGAAAACCTAGTGAAAGGGAAAATCCAGGACAGGTGGGTGCACTGTGAAGTCCAGATGGGTTTATTATTCCACTGTGTTCAAATTTCAATAACAGGGCGCCTTAAGGTGGTTTGCAGCTCTCAGAGACACTACACGCATACAAGAAACAAGAGCTGGTTGAGGAACAGCAAGGATCGGTGCGCAGGGATGTGAGACATAAGAGCCGATATGAGCACCCAGGTACTTGAACTGTTTTCTCTTTGAATACCCAATTATTGTCTCGAGCAGCATCAATTGTTCGAGTGATGTCTTCTGGAACAAATCACCCTGTAACCTCAAGCACTTTCGATTTGATTCTGCCATCTTTTGACAGTTCAAAGGAATCAAAGGCGGCCTTACAAGGACTGCGATTGATTTGTGTTCTTGCTTATCATGCTAATTCCCTGAAAATCAGCCTTTTCATCCTTTTGCCTGATTATTGATCTTAGAAAGACTGAGGATTGCTGGAGATCAAACAGGCCAGTTATTGTTATCACGCATTGTCCAGAGCCAATACTCCAAGCATGCCATACAACATTCCAAATCCCACGGGATCCACCAGGTTGCCAACATTTAGCAAGAGTTTTTCTTTTATATATAAGGGATGGGCCAGTCATATCGAGTCACATCTATTCCAACTGCTAAAACCCTCGCAAATGGCCCATTCTACCGCCACGCCTTCCCCTCACTGGCTTCCTCAGAAAGGGCATATTAAATATAATGCTATGTATGCACATCATTTTTGGGAATTATAATGTGAAGCCTGTATGATTAATTAATATGCGACTACAAACGAGTACTCACTGCATAAAATAGATGATAAAGCACATCACAAAATTAATTCAGAAAACCATTGCAGATTTTAAGGTTTGTATTTTAAATGCGTACGCGCATCAAGTGGCTGCATGTTAATCACTAGTTATTTGGCTATTGCATTTCACTGGAAATTGGCCTTTTTTTTTGCTAAAAGGGCAATTTTAATTGACCTTTTGGTCTACATGCGACAGAGGAATAAATTGGCATGTATTACAGGAAAATACACATTAAAGAAATCACCTTAACATGTATTTTTTAAGACCTTGATATGTATTATGTGTCAAGGCGGATCTCCAGGTTAAGACGAAAATTATGTGTTTCTGTGCCTCTGTCTAGTTGCGCACAATGGCACACTGTTGTGGTCAAAAGGATAACACACCATCCGCAAACCTATCCGGCATGTTCCCCCACTCCCCACAATCCTAACCCACCACCGTTTGCACGACCTCCAGCCTGATCTGAAAGAGAGGGGAACTCCGACCCCCTCTCATTCAGATCAGGCTGGAGGTCGTGCAAATGGCAGGGGTGCGCCTTAACGCAGGAGCAGCAATATATCAGCCCACTTAAAAAACAACACTTTGGGCATGGGAGTAAAGGTGCCAGACCGTCGATGGCATCGACATGGGGAACTAGGCCCTGCATACCCCAGGGCACGGCTCCAGGACCAGGACGGTCTGTGAGTGGGAGCACTGTCCTGGGGAATGGCGGGCTGTGGGCACAAACATTTAGAACTTTAACTAGGCCCGGCCCCTGCATTCCCCAGGGCAGGGCTCCAGAGGAAGACCAGGACGGTCCTGGGCTGGGAGCTGACAAGCAGCCAATGGCATTCCAGTATAACCTGTTGCTGTGCCGATTGCCAAGGAGGTCCTGACAGGTGTGCTCTTTGCGCACAAAATAATACTGGCGGGGCCACCCCTCGAGCGCCCCGCCAGCATCTGCATTGCCATGGTTTTACGTAGAGTGCGTGGAACTATGAGCTCCATGCACTCTACAGTGGAAGAAAATGCGTAAAAGGGGACGCACCCCTCTGCACCAGACCCAGCCAGCCACGAAGATGGCAGAGAGCCTGGGAGCAGCAGATTGGTTATTTATTTATTGCCTTAATTTCACGGCACGCAGAGCAGCTGAAAAAGGATGCAGAGCAGAACTAGAGAACAGAACGTGATAATCTGTTCCCTGCACACGCCGTGCTTCCCTGGGGGGGGGGGCGCGCCCCCCCGCCCTATGTAAGCGGCCGCCACTGGTGGTATGTGTGAAAATAGCACCTTTGCACATGGAAAAAGCAGCATTAGTGCTTTCAGCAAGTCCTTCAGTGCACTCTTCAAACTTACTGCACTGATGTACCCTAAAGGCAGTCCTTCACAGTGCACCAACGGAGCCTGATGTCCGCTGCTGTGGGCCTTTTACCTGCCTTCCCATCGCCCAGTTTGCCAGCCATTCTCAGGGTAAGCGTGTGTTATATTATGGTGCACACAGCACCTGCTGTGCGATTTTGCCGCACTTTAAACAAGAAGATCTAGGTTTATAATGATAACATTATGGACTGCAGGACTCCCATCCTGCTTTGACTTTACCCACTCATGGGTCTTTTTGATCCGATTTTCGTTCTGACTGAACTGGTGCTTCAGTGCACCTTGGCCATGCCAAGATGCCCGCTCCGCCTGGCCTTGTCTCTCCAGCTTGCCTGACTCCCACCTCCCATTGGATGCTCTGGCTGTTATTAGCCAATGAGAGCAACCAGGAGGTGGGAGCCGGCCCAGATCACCTAAGGCCCACACCAAAGGCCCTGTCGACTCCCTGTTCAATTCCTGGATGCACATGGGCAAATACCCCGCTGTATTATCGCTTATACCCCTTTGAATTGACACTTGCATCTGTGTGTGCTGCCACCCTACAACATGGGGTAGGCTCCATGTTTAGCCACCCTACAACATGGGGTAGGCTCCATGTTTATGCCCTCTGAATTGACACTTGCATCTGTGTGTGCTGCCACCCTGCAACATGGGGTAGACTCCATGTTTATGCCCTCTGAATTGACACCTGCATCTGTGTGTGCTGGCGCCCTGCATCATGGGTTAGGCTCCATGTTTATGCCCTCTGAATTGACACTTGCATCTGTGTGTGCTGCCACCCTGCAACATGGGGTAGGCTCCATGTTTAGCCACCCTACAACATGGGGTAGGCTCCATGTTTATGCCCTCTGAATTGACACTAACATCTGTTTGTGCTGCCACCCTGCAACATGGGGTAGACTCCATGTTTATGCCCTCTGAATTGACACCTGCATCTGTGTGTGCTGCCGCCCTGCAACATGGGGTAGGCTCCATGTTTATGCCCTCTGAATTGACACCTGCATCTGTGTGTGCTGCCACCCTGCAACATGGGGTATGCTCCATGTTTATGCCCTCTGAATTGACACATGCATCTGTGTGTGCTGGCGCCCTGCAACATGGGTTAGGCTCCATGTTTATGCCCTCTGAATTGACACTTGCATCTGTGTGTGCTGCCACCCTGCAACATGGGGTAGGCTCCATGTTTATGCCCTCTGAATTGACACTTGCATCTGTTCGTGCTTCCGCCTTGCAACATGGGGTAGGCTCCATGTTTATGCCCTCTGAATTGACACTGGCATCTGTGCGTGCTGCCGCCCTGCAACATGGAATAGGCTCCATGTTTATGCCCTCTGAATTGACACTTGCATCTGTGCGTGCTGCCGCCCTGCAACACGGGGTAGGCTCAATGTTTATGCCTTCTGAATTGACACTTGCATCTGTGTGTATTACCGTCCTGCAACACGGAGTGGACCCCATGTTTATGTCCTCTGAATTGACACTTGCATCTGTGTGTGCTGCCGCCCTGCAACATGGGGTAGGCTCCATGTTTATGCCTTCTGAATTGACACTTGCATCTGTGTGTGCTTCCGCCCTGCAACATGGGGTAGGCTCCATGTTTATGCCCTCTTAATTGACACATGCATCTGTGTGTGCTGCCGCCCGGCAACATGTGGTAGGATCCATGTTTATGCCCTCTGAATTGACACTTGCATCTGTGTGTGCTGCCGCCCTGCAACATGGGTTCAGGCTCAATGGATGTGTTTGACTTGTACTTCTCCCTTGCACTTGGCCCATGATGTATTACCTCTGAACGTTTCATTATGTAACTCACCTCTTACGCTTCCTTTACTGTAACCTGAAGCACTTACTGTAACCATATTCTTAAGCTAAAAGCACCTTGATACCGCTGGGTTTTGTGTGTTATATAAGTGTCAAAATAAATAAATAAACATGAACATCTGGAGTATTGAAAGTTGCCATATTTTGACAAAGTGCAAGCACACCTTGCATATTGCGGCCAGGCACACCACACCACACCACAAAACCTCCACTCCCTTAAATCCAAGGTTGGCAGAAATGCCACTTCTCTCTGCATACTTCTGCAGATCACTCACAAAGCAATCTACCACCATCCACACAATGACTCTCTCCATCTCTGCAACCACAGCCGTCTTCCATACACACAGCAATGAACAAAGGTATTACCCTCTCTTCCTATAAAGCACAACCAGAACACCTAATTGACTAATCCTCACAGTCCCCTTTCCATGCCAGGCATCCTGAAAAGACCTGGATGTGGCACCCCTGTCCGCAGACTACCACTGTGTCCACAGACCCATTAACACAGGGCAGCACTTCTTCCCTTTCCACTTTACTCTTTGCAGTACTTCCTCATTGGCTACTGTTAAGCAGTCACACACCCATTCACCAATCACATCCAAGAACTCTACATCTAACTCTGTCATCTCAGTTCAACACTTTAGATGTACTGTTCAACACAGAGTACAGGTTTCCTGTTAGTCAAAAGCACCTGCAACAGATACTACTATAGAAATCTGCAAGATTTTAATTTGAAGATTCACCTACCTCTGCATCCATCAACACAAAGTAGAGGTATGCATATATTTTGTAAAGTAAATTTCCAACTCTTTTACAAATGCATATAAACAGGGTTCCTGCAACTTACCTTGCATAACCTACTCAATAATCATACTCTCATTCGTCCCATCTCCTGACATCAAGTGGCAGTTACTTACAATGTTGTGAGCGCAGAAAGTTCAATTTTAATGAGCACTTTCATAACAGTTTCATAACACATATTTCAATTTCAGCAGCACTCTCTGTGATTATTTTTTAAAAGAAAAGTAAACCACATTTGAAACATTTCCACAGAATGTTCAAGTGCCAGATCCTATGTGAAACTTCAATATATTACCCATATCACCCATTCTAATGTGGAAATTGTTATTTTCTTCTTTCATTCTGTCACTTTTAAAACCATTTCTCCCACTAACAAAGCTGCAGTAAAACTCCCACAATCCACACTCAAAACGAAAACTTGATGTCTGTTACCCTGTAGGGCATACCTATCACAGGACCACTGGCCCCAATACCATCGATGCTGGTGCTCCCAAGTCCCCATGTCCCCATTCCCATACAGTGCTATGCAACTGCACACAAATCGAGTCTAACATTTTCCACCACCTGACTTCCCAGGCCACCATGACCTGTAATGTCCTAGTGACACTGGGAAGCTAGCCGCCTAACAATTATTAGGAATCTGGTGGCAACCCGTCTGCAGCAACAGCAGTGTTACATCCATACTCGTAATCATGTGCAATATCACTAACTCTTCTTCCCTACAATTCCTCCGACAGAGTAAAATAATGTCTTCTTGTACTACAATTATTTTGCCATTACTTCACATAACCACTCATTTTCTTCTTTCCCATTTGCAGTGAAGCACAGCCTCCTGTAAGACAGAAACCTATCTCCTAGACGATAAAAACCGAAACAAAAGTACTCTTCACATCGAACAAAGTAAGTGCAGTATTGTAGTAGTATTCTTTCTGATAATCCTACAGTGCAGTGCAGCCGTATAGTAGCCTACACAATTCTATCCAATCCAACAGCGTTTGCTTCACTCTTACTCATTGCACCTCAGCAGGTACACTCTTTGGGCCTGATTCACAGAAGAGTTTTATAATAGCGCAATTGCATTGAAAAATGCTCTGTGAATCAGTCCCTTTGTATTCTCATCTGAACACCAGTATCTAACGCCCACTAGCATTGTGAAAACATTGCAATGTCCTTACTTATTCAAGCACTGTCATATGCACTGAACCAAGCCCTTCACACATCAAAACAGCCCTCTATTTATGCCTGCCCTGACATTCAAACACTCATGCACAATGCACGCAAATACATTGCACAACTTTCAAACCCACACTTTCCTTTTTTTCTCCAACAGACAGAGGAGAATGCCTACCAAAAGCAACTCCATAGAAAACAATGAAAAAATAGAGCTGATAAAACTAAAAGCATGCAAAATACTCATCCACCTCTAGCAGAGTTTATAGCAAATGTTCAAACAAAACAGCTATTACAGTCAGTCAACAAAACTGAACCAGCTAGCAGTAAAAAAACTATGGCCCTTCTTCCAAAAAGTAACAATAAAAAGAAATGTATTAAGGAGAATAAAACTACTAATAGCACTAGCACTACATCTACCAATGTTAACATAGCCACAGTTAAGCATTCCAAAAAAGTTATTTTACAAAAATGTTTCCACCATAGAGTACTTCGCAACCTTATAAAAACAGCAGAGAAATCATGCTCACCCCTTACAAATTACTGCAGAAGACTAATCCTGGAAGCTCTCATTGACAGTGCAATGTTCCTCAAAAGAAAATTGTTTATATTAATTTTAATCACAATGAAACCACTAACAAAATTAATCAGCAAACTACAAAAAGTACATCGAAACATGCGCAATGTCAACATAGATACCTTTGCAAACTTCTGTGCAGGTGAGTGGATTCACACAACCAGCACTTAACCATATTTCAATGAAGAGGCATATAAACAAGAGCAGAAAAACACAATTGCCATAAATAGCAGTGGGAGAGAGTATGAAATGGTAGACAATGCCATTATGGCAGAAGAATCCTTCATTGAAAAAATGTCCCCAACAAACTTACAATCAACTCTCTACTCCACCGAACCAATCCATCCAGTCTACAAATGGACCTGCACATCAATGTGTAACGTACGGAAACAATCCTTCAAATCTTTACGCCAATTCCTCAATCACTATGTGAAAGTAATAGATTACATTAGAATAAAAACTTTGCAAACCATGGACTCCTGCCCGGTGCGCAATTACACTAGACTGCGAGAACATTAATTAGCCTATTAGCCTGCATTTCAGGACCTGCTTGCAAAAGCAACTTCCACCACATCAAAATCTTACCAACACACCATTCCACTATACAGAATCTTGTCAAGAGACTGTGCTATGCCAGAAGTACTGCTTTAGAACTGGACCATTTTAATAACATCCTCCTACATGGCAGAGCCAAAGTACTCCTTCAACAAATCCACATCCAAAGCAAATATTTTGGAAGTGAAGATCACTTAGAAAATCCAGTAACTTTGAAGACGAGTAGCGAAAACCTTACAGATGCCAATCTTCTAATGAACAAGTACAGAAAAGAAACAACAAAGTTTAAAAGCACATCCGCTGAAGTACCAAACAAATTATGTGTGTGTTTTCGCAGAACGTTTTATAGAAAAAGCACCAAAACTGTAGATACAATGTACAAAATATAAAACAATGAGGAGTCCCAATGGTTTCAATTAGCTCTCTATCTTATAGCAGAAAACAAATACAAAATTACTAACCCTGCAGTACTTTGCAATTAATGCAATACAAAGCTTGATAATAACCAAATGCCTTCACAGGCTATCACTAATAACTTGGAAATATTCCCACTTACAAAACCTCTCCAACAGCTTAATTTGGATGAGAGCATTATAATCCAAACAGTACACCCATTTCAAGCTATAATACGCCTTCAACCCAAACAGCCAAATTGCCTCCTTCTGAATTACTACACGGCATATGTGGCAAAGTAGATTATTTGCCATTAGATCTAAAAGAAAATGTAGACACTTTAGGAGTGCAACGGCCAACAGATCCATCTTTGATTATCCTAGTGAATTATGTACCAATGAAAGACAAAAAATATTGGCACCAACTAGTAGACTTAAACAAAGTTAGAGAAGCCCTACAATATCTTAAAGAGAACAATGAGTACTACAAAGAAATAAAGATTGAACAAAACCTAAGGGAAACCACCAAAATAATTCAGGATTCCTCATCAACTGGCCAATTTGAACTTCTAGATCCTCTTAAGGCATTCAATATTTTAGACCAGTATAGAATTCACCCACTGCACTCCAAAGACACCATAGAAGATGCACTAGAAACATACCAAGTTTGTCAAGCCAAAGGATCTCCAAACAGCATATGGGAAAAGAGTGTAGAACCATGAGCCTTTCTTCTACTCTTTCCTACTGGAAAAGGGGGAAGATATGATGAAAGATGCACACAAATAACAGCATCTGAATATCAATCTTTACGAATGTATTCTGAAGACCCCAGATTCAGACAAAATGTTGAATACATATTCCACCTCCTATTTGAAAGTGAACTAGCAACTCTATGTTACGGAGTTGCACACACATTGAAAACAGGTTCCAATTTTTTAAACATGTCTGCTACCCAACAACTTCAAAAGATAAAAGACAAAGATGATGTTTTGCGGTCAAGTATTACAAATCTCTTGGCAAACATGCGTGGTACAAAAGAATACTTGTTCTGAGGACACGCTGATGTACAGTTTATGCTACAGAACTTGGCCCACCCCCATGGTTTGTCACTTTGAGTTGTGCAGAATATGCATGGGAGGACTTGCATGACTTCCTATGCATAGCAAACCAAAACAAAGAAACCATAGACACAAAAACACCAGGAGAACTCTGCTCTCTTGACCCTGTAAATTTATCAAGAAACGTCCACCCCTGCTTTATTGCTATGCTGTACTTCATGTGTAATAAAAAATTCCTCCCCTCAGAGAAGTGGAACACTTCTTATGGAGAAAAAAATATCAATTCAGAGGAGCACCGCACATCCACATGCTTTTGTGGATAAAAGATGCTCCTAAATATGGTCATGACAGTGATGGCACTGTTTTGCAGTTTATTCACAAATATGTAACCTGCAACATCCCTTCAGAAAGCACAAATAGTGAGCTACATACACATATTTTATGCTTCCAAAGACATAAATGTGGCAAATATTTTCGACGCAGATATGAAAACAAAGGCAAATACTATACCAAATGCTGCTTTGTTTTCCCTAGGCCAGTTTCAGCAAAAGGACAAGTAAACAGCTTAATGTCTTCTGTTAGACACAGTGTAAAAGGCAAATCGCCTAAAACCACATACTGCATTAAAAGAAGCATAGCTTCAAAGTACATCAATGATTACAATGCAATCATTGCCCTCTTGTGGAATGCAAACATAGATATATAATACATTGCAGACAATGCCACTGCTGTTGCAAGATATGTCACAGCCTCCCTAACCAAAGCTGAGAAAACAGAGCTAAGAGACCTCTGGGATGACATATCATCTAACAAAACATGGTCACAAAACATTTACAGCTTCGGCATAAAATTGCCCTCCATAGAGAATGTGGATGCTATGAAGCTGCAGAATGTTTAAAAGGGACAGCCTTATGTGGCAAATCTGAACACATAGGGCCTCATTACACGGATGGCGGAGAACCATGGCGCTATTAGCGCCATGGTTCATGCCGGTAAAATACCGGCACCGCCTTGGCGGAAAGGGGAATTACCGCCCCATTCCAAGGTTGGCGGGGCGGTAATTCCCCCTTCCACCATTGCCCTTCCTCATTCCCATTTTTGCCCCATAGGGCATAATGGGAATGGGGAAGGCGCTAATTACGGTACCGCAAGTTGCGGTACCGTAATTAGCTACCTGGGTCCCTTTGCAGGTTGGTTTTTAACGCCTGCAAAAAGCAGGCATTAAATCCCCCAACCCGCAAAGGGACCTCGTAGTAAGCGGTAAGGATTTACCGGTACCGGTATTTTACCGGTACCAGTAAATCCTTACCGCCATCCGTGTAATGAGGCCCATAGTCTGGCTAAATCTTGGTTCTCCTGCATCCAGAAAAAGAGTACTGAAATCATACCGAGAAAGAGGGCCTCATTCTGAGGTGGGCGCAAAGGGATACTGGGCACCGTTAAGGACATCAGTGCTGGTAATCCCTTTGCGCCCTATTCCGAGGTCCCTTAGCGGGTCCCGCAATGGGCACCTGGTTTTACCAGCCGCCCTTAGCGGAAGCCGCTAAGCGACCAGAGAGCTAATAACGGTACTGCAAATTGCAGTACCGTTACTAGCTACTTCCCCATTCCCATTGAGCCCTATTGGGGCTCAAATGGGAATCGGGAATGGATTTTTCAATGGGGATTTACCGGTCCATTCCGACCCTGGAGGGACCATTGAACCAGGTCAGATCCGGACCCAGTATGGGAGGCAGTCATGGCGCAAATAGCACCATGACTACCTCCATACTCGGAATGAGGCCCATAGAAACAATAGCCAAAAACTCTCCCAACAGCCAGAACATTTTGAAAAACAATGTATTTGACACATACTACCCAAACAGAAGTAGTGCTTTGGAAAACATGTGCCTATACCACATAGCCCAACATTTCTCCTACAAGAATAATAGTAAAACATATGAAAAAAATTGAAAATACATAGTCAAAACTTGAAGGCAGCCTCATTAAACTTATCAAACCCAGCCTAATTAATTATATAAAGCTATCATTTAAAACTCCTCAACATAGACAAAGGAAGAAGATTTATTGGGCACCCATGAATCATTTGAAGCTTGTTCCAATGCAAATGAAAGCAGTACAACAAATGTCAATTTCAAGCAGTACAAACACATGTTGGACAACGAACACCAACAAGAGGAAGAAATTCAAGCACAGCTAAATGCAGATACTCCTGAGGGCAGTCAACCTTCTGCTACAGGAAGCCAAGAACTACTTGGAGAGCCACTCATAGTAAATGAAGCAGAATTAGCCATGACTGAAGTAGAAAACACCATGTATCAATATCAGGAATCAAAAGAAAATTTGGCACTGCTCAAATCATAACTCAATGATGAGCAACTTTACATTTTCCTAGAAGTGATTAAAGGAATTGAACATGGTTTGCAACATGAAAGTAAAACTTGTAACTGTCAACATTATGAACCTGTACTCCTCTATGTAAGTGGTGAAGCTGGTTCAGACAAAACATTCATAATACAAATCATCAGCAAATTCCTCCAAAAGTTAACAAACAACAAGCTTTCAGATGTTGTAACAGCCCCCACGGTTTAGCTGCCTACAACATAGGAGATGTTACTTTACAATGACTACTGAACCTTCCAGTAGAACACAAAAAAAATGAGAGTACTACAAACTGTCAACAGACGCTGCTATTGAACTATGCAGAATTCTGAAACAAATTAAAATGCTCCTAATCGATGAGGTGAGCATGGTCTGCAACCTAATGTTGGCTTTGATTCACCTCAGATTACAAGAAGTCCTTAAAACGGACTACGAAGAACTCTTTGGAGGAAAACACGTTATTGTTTTTGGAGATCTCTTACCATTAACGCCAGTGAAAGGTGAACCTATTTTTAAAAACCTTAGGCCACAAACAATGCCACAACACACTTGGCACCATAGGAAATGTAAATCTCTGGCAACATTTCCAATACAGAGAACTAACTCAAAACATGCATCAGTCTGCAGACCTCACCTATGCAAACATTTTAAAAAGCATTGGGATTGGTCTTCTTTCAAAAAATGCACAATCCATCTTAAATAGTAGACTCACCCATGAGGCATATGGGCATGGCACATCTGCTCCTGATGTCAATGAACAATTAGCACAGAAAAATGTGAAATGTATTTCCTTAATGGCAACCCTAACAAGCTTCATGCAATTCAATGAGACAATGTTAAAAAAAAAAAGAAATGCAACCAATAGCGCATATTAACTCCAGAGACAAACTGGAATTGCATGGCATGACACTCCCTATGTTTCAACAAGCAACAGTACGACTGAGTAGCTTAGAAAACTGTATCTCCAACACAACTGGTTTGGAGAAAATGTTAACATTTTGTATAAACTGTAATTCTGAAATGTAACCTTGACGTGGAGCAAGGTCTAGTTAATGGAGCAAGTGAAACAGTTGTTGGCTTCCAGACATATCCACAGGACAACAACATTCAGTTTGTCAACATCTACTATGACAAACTTTCAGAAGTTAAAAGGATAGGATGTTCAACAGCACGATACCTTCTTTTCAAAGACATGTATGTATGCAGAGAACAATTCTCTCTGTCTCTTGCATATGCCGTCACTATTCACAAATCACAAGTTCTAACCCTAGATCAGGCATTGATTAACATTGGCAGCACAGTCTTTAAAGAAGGTATGAGTTACTTAGCACTGTCACATCTACGTACACTCGAAGGACTAGTTCTAGTCAATTTTGATACAAACATAGTCAAGGCTGACATTCCTTGCATCGTGGAGTACAAGAGACTACGTGCACTCTACACACCCCATCTCGATATCTACCCTGTTCCTCAAAAAAGTAAACTTGTTAAAAGAAAAGTAATTCAAACAGAACTTATAAAAGGTCTCCCAACAATAACACCAAAGAAACTGAAAGCAACTGCTACTCCATCAAGTAGCAGAACCACAAAACGATCTAGTCCAAATGCAAGTGCACATCCAACAGCACAAACAAAGAGAAATATCTCTTCTAAAAAACAAGTGGAGGTCCAGCAAATGACACAGAGACAGAACTATCTGATCCATTTAAATGTTCCAACACAACTGGTGTACATTGCTATGCAAATGTAGCAATCAATCTTCTGTTCCAATTGCCACCAATTGTTCAAAATATTTACTTGAACGGCTCAGATCAGTTGTGTTTGCAAATGCTCGTCCTTCATCAAAATGCAACAAATAATCCTGACAACACTTACAGTGTCTCAGGAATAAGGCAAGAATTGCACTACTGTGCGAGAATGGTAGGATTAACCATCAACACATAGGAAGATCCACAAGAATTTCTAATGTACTTACTGCAAGTACTAGAAAGCAAAAATATACCTATAAATGAAATCTTCCAGATTTCATATACATGGAAACATACATGCACTCTAATGAACGATCTCTCCATGCATCTATACCTAATTGTGAATCCATTCCATTTCATCAGATGGTGCAAAATGCAAATCATGACATATTATGCAGTATTTGCAATTCAGACAATCGTTCAACCTTACACATAAACTCACATAGCCAATATGTAATAGTAATGCTTTTAAGGTACAACGTAGATGGTACCAAAACAACTGCAAGCTTACTAGCTTCACCCAAAGGCAAGTATTTCTTGGCAAGAAAAAATTCACAAGAGTAGGCATAATCTACCACACTGGTGCCACAACCAGTGCAGGTCACTGTCACGATGCTCGCTCCCGGGGAGCCGGCTCAGGCCCTGCGTCCCCGAAAGCGGACATCAAGTCCCGGGGAAGGTCCCAGCAACCCCTTATAGGGGCCCTTTGGACAGCGTCCTGGCGCCTATGGCGCCAGGCTCATAGAAAACGTCAGTCCTGGCGCCATAGGCGCCAGGCTCATTATGAAAGTGTTTGGGTGCACTTACCTGATGCAGACCATGCTGCAGAACCCCGGCCTCCTTGAGGCCTGAAAGGAACTACTTTACCTGTGGGACTCATTTACCACCCGGGCGTGGTCGGGGAAGGATACATACCTGATTGGAGGAAGGACACATTCTAGGAACTTCTTCCAAGGCTATTTAAACCACACCCGATCAGCCACACGTGCTTCGCGTTGTTCTGCATCTAGCAGCTGGACGCTCACCGTGTCTGCTCCTGCATCTTGACTTCTGCCACACCTGCCAGCATCCTGAATCACCTGCAAAGGAAGGGAACAAGAGATAAGAAGAAGGAAAAGGCCTCACCTGCTAAATCTGCATCCCAGAGACATTTCGCCAACAATCCTGAAAAGGAAGACATTTATTTTTAAAAGCACATCGCATCGATCGCTGCAGCGCCGCATTCTACTCACCTTTACAGGGCGCCTCCATGTTCAGCAGCGACCATCCGGATTCGCAGTCGCGCCCCCGCGCCTAGGGAGAAAAAGACAAGAACAAAGGTGAGAGAAAGAAGGGAAAAGGGAAGCTAAAACTCTATGTCAAGACTTACCTGTTGGGTCATTCCCTTTTCATTTCGGGTCCGCGCCGCATCCAGGCATTTTCGGACCCCAGCCCCTAAGGGGAAAAAGACATCAGCGTTAATGAGTGAATGAAAAGACATTACCAAAACACTCATTAAAGACTTACCTGATTTCCACAAGGATTTCACCGCTCACCTCGGGTCGGTGTCTGTTCCCCGGCATTCCGTACCCAGCCCCTATGGGGAAAAAGACACTAGCATTAGAACATTAATGCATGGACACAAGGGGAACCACTTATAGAAAAAACTTACCTGGAAGCCAAGCAAGTTTGGTTCTCACCCATCCGAAAATCCAGTGACGTAACTGGATACCAACGCGCCCCTGCATCAGAAGCAGGATGGAGAGCTCGTCCTTCCAGACCCTAAGGTGAGACGCTACGGGGAAGCACAGAAGGGTTTTGAGGAGGGTGCGAGGGGTAAGTGGGAGGCCGATTGCATTACCCCGCAGACAGTTAACCCCCTATTCTCACCTACAGAAGGATACTTCTGCGAGTCAGACAAGCCAGATCTGGGGCCCGGTCCAGTCCGTCTTCCGAACCCTGCGCATCACCTTAGATGAGGTCACAGCAGCGCGAACCAGGCCAGCGCCCCCGTGGGAGTCAGGTGAGCGTTACAGAACGCGAAGCCTTCCTACAAATTCCCACCCAGGCGCTATGGAAACTTCTGAGACTGATCAGTTGGCCCAATTACTGGGGGAATTACGGGCCAAAGTACATGCCGCTCGTCAAGAGACTAATGCCCTCAAGAGGGAATTAATAATATCAAAGGAAAGAACTGATGACCTGGCCAGACAGCTTTTGCAAGGTCAAGCTGGACAAACTACTCTACCTTGTTCCGGAGGGAACCCCTCTCCTGTGGTTCCCAGTAACCCTGTGCAGATTGATCTACCTGGAAACATGCCGCTGGCCCCACCTGAACGCTTTGCTGGGGACCCCAAACGATTTGCTGTATTCATGAATCAGTGTCGTTTGCACTTCCTATGCAGACCTAGGGCCTTCCCTAATGATCAGACCAAAGTAGCCTTTGTATTGTCATATCTCAGCGGCTGCGCTGCCGATTGGTCAGTTCCACTGGTTACTCAAGATGACCCGATTCTCCGTGATTTTCAAGGATTTCAAGCAAGCATGGAAAGGTTATTTGCTCGACACTCTCAGGGGCAGGCTCTGGATGACAAACTTCTATCCCTGCGACAGGGCAATCAGGACCTCCTATCCTATATTGCAACCTTTAATAGACTAATTGTGTAAACGGGATGGCCAGAGGATAAAAGAGTCACGTTATTTTATCGAGGTCTACGCGGAGAACTTAAAGATGTCTTGGCCCAAGTTGTAAATCCGCCCCAAGAATGCACAGAATATATAGACTTAGTGGTCCAATTGGATCACAGACTTCAAAACAGAAAAACAGATCGGTCCAGGTTTGAGACCCGGGTGTTGGTCAAGACCCACGCTAACCCCAAGGGAGTTGATGTCTCTGAGCCTATGCAAATTGGAGGGGTTAAAGAACCCTTAACTCAAAAGGAACGTGAAAGGAGGCGGCAGTTAAAATTATGTCTTTATTGTGGGAACTCTGGACACTTTCTACGAGATTGCCCGGCAAAACCGCCCCGAAAAGCGGTAGGAGCCGCTGATAAAAACCATGAAGACTCGGGAAACGACTCAGCCCGACAAGCGTAGGGGTCCACTTGCCGAGCTTGAAAACTAACTCTCAGACCTCGCATTTCATTGTGCCAATGGTTCTCGTAGATCCAGAAAAGCCTAAGCGGTTGCATGCAATAAAGGCATACATTGATAGTGGGGCTATTGGAAACTATGTGGATCGTGAATTGGCCTCTAGGATTAACCTCCCTCTCCGTCCTAAAACCAGCAAAGATGTCATCACCACAGTCGATGGAATTGAAATTGCCTCTGGACCGGTAACACATTCCACTACTGGGGTGACTCTTATTGGTCCTGATGGTCATCGGGAGGCAGTTGTGTTTGATGTAATCAAGGCTCCACAGTTTCAGGTTATTCTTGGAATTCCTTGGTTAGAGACACATAATCCTCAAATTGATTGGCGAGCTAAGAGAATAACCTTCCCGGATTGTGCACAAACATGCTACCCAGAAAACCTGAAGATTAATCTAGCATCTGTAACCTCTGCCTCCATGCAATTACCTCCGGAATACCAGGACTTTCAGGACGTCTTCCAAAAGGAACAGGCCAACATGTTACCTCCTCACAGATCGTACGATTGCCAAATCAATCTGGTGCCCGGTGCACAACCCCCTTTTAGCAGGATTTATGCCCTTACCGAACCTGAGAACCTGCATTTGAGACAATATTTGGATCAATACCTCGCCAATGGTTTTATTCGCCCGTCAAAGTCCCCGGCATCCTCGGCTTTGTTCTTCGTGCCTAAAAAAGAAGGCGACCTTAGAACTTGTATCGATTACCGCGCATTGAACCAGATAACGGTTAAAAACCGTTATCCTCTGCCTCTGATTCCTGAACTCCTTGACCAGGTGAAGGACGCTTGCATATACACCAAGTTAGATCTCCGGGGGGCATATCATCTGGTGCGAGTAAAAGAAGGCGACAAATGGAAAACAGCCTTCCGTACAAAATATGTATTATTCGAATACCAGGTAATGCCTTTCGGGTTGTGCAATGTGCCTGCTGCCTTCCAATTCTTCATGAATGATGTCCTTCGGGAACTCATCGATGTTTGTGTTGTCGTCTATATCGATGACATTCTAGTGTACTCCTCTTCGGATTCTGATCACAGAAAACACGTTAGGGCAGTTCTGGAAAAACTGCGCCAACACAAACTATTTGCTAAACTGGAGAAATGTGTTTTCCATACCACAGAAGTTGAGTTTCTCGGTTTCATCCTGACACCCAAAGGAGTCCGAATGGACTCAAGAAAAGTGGATGCCATCCTCAAATGGCCATCACCTACCTCTGTAAAAGGGGTTCAAAGCATGCTCGGCTTTGCCAATTTCTATCGCAGGTTTATCCCGGAATTTTCACGCATAGTACAACCCATTACTGCACTCTTGAGGAAAAATAAACGTTTTGAATGGTCTGAAGAAGCCGAGCAGGCCTTCCAGGATTTAAAAGCTAAGTTTACCTCCGCACCTATATTGAAACACCCACGTCCAGATCTCCCGTATGTCGTCAAAACTGACGCATCCAGCCTAGCCATGGGAGCAGTTCTGTCTCAAAGAGATCCTGAAACCAACAAACTGCATCCCGTAGCATTTTGGTCCAGAAAATTCTCGGCACCAGAGATTAATTACGCAATCACTGACAAAGAACTGTTAGCCATAAAGTCTGCTTTTAAAGCCTGGCGGCATTACCTGCTTGGCGCTCGACATACCATCACGGTGATCACTGATCACCGGAATTTACAATATCTGAAAACCGCCACGGCTCAGTCATCACGGCAGCTCCGATGGGCTTTGTTTTTCGCTGAATTTGATTTTGTGATTACCTATCGACCTGGCTACAAGAATGGCAAAGCAGACGCCTAATCCCGAATTGGAATGGGAGAATCTGATACAAACTCAGAACCAGTACCAATAATTCCCGAACAGAGAATTCTAGGCATGACTTCATTACAGACGCTTGAAGACATTCAAGTCAGAGTGAAACAACTCCTGGACCATACAGTCCTACAGGATTGGATACAAAAGGGATCAGACTTTACCATAGATAATGGTTTACCTTATTACCAAGGACGCTTATTCCTGCCGCACAAGGATTTACACGAACTAGTTATTTCAGGTTATCATGATACATTAATAGAGGGACACCCCGGTATTGCCAAGACAATGGAAAAGGTAAAACGACAATTCTGGTGGCCCTCTTGGCGAAAAGATGTTAAATCTTTTGTGATGTCCTGTGGTGTTTGCGCCCAGAATAAAGGTCAAAAGAAAAGACCAGCCAGTCTCCTTCAACCTCTAGACATTCCGCCAGCACCCTGGCACACCCTATCAATGGATTTTATTACGGACTTGCCTCCTTGTTCGGGATACAATACCATTCTGGTAATTGTGGATTTGTTTTCCAAAATGGCCCACTTCATTCCTTTGAAAGGTTTACCTTCAGCTTCTGTCCTAGCCAAAGAATTCCTCGAAAATATTATTCGGCTACATGGATTCCCATCTATACTAATCTCTGACCGGGGAAGCCAATTCATTTCCCACTTCTGGCGCAAATGTTGTCAAATGGCACAAATCGACATAAGATTATCGACCAGTCACCACCCTCAGACCGATGGTCAGACCGAGAGGACAAATCAGACCCTTGAGCAGTACTTACGGTGTATGTTACAGCAATCTGAAAGCAACTGGAAAGACATTCTTTGGATAGCCGAATACGCATATAATAATTCGGTACACTCTGGAACTGGCCATACTCCTTTTTATACCTTGTTTGGACATCACCCTCAAACCTCAAACCTCGACTCACCTCAGAACCTCGGAGTGCCTGCAGTAGAACATCTGCATTCTACCATTACCCGAGCCTTCAAAGAGGCAACCACGCATTTACAACAAGCCAAGAGAAAATACAAGGAGAATGCTGACCTCCATCGGAATGAAGCACCTCCGTATCAGATTGGGGATCAAGTGTGGTTAGCTACCAGACATTTACCGCTCAAAGGGCCTCGAACTTTTAACCCAAAATATCTGGGACCTTATTCTATTACGGCAATAATTAACCCAGTAGCGGTTAAACTTGATTTACCAGCTAATATGCGAATTCAAGCTGTTTTTCATGTGTCACTTCTGAAACCAGTGGTCCCCGGAACCCGACTACTCAAACCTCCAGAACCTATTCAAATAGATGGGGAACCCGAATTCGAAGTGAAGAACATTTTAGATTTAAAAATGTTTAGGTCAAAGCTTTTCTACCTAATTGATTGACAGGGGTACGGACCTCAGGAGAGGTCGTGGGAACCCAGTGACCATGTGCATGCACCTCGATTAGTCAGGAAATTCCACCGACTCTTCCCAAACAAACCAAAACCCCCGGAGGGAACAACCTTGGGAGGGGCCTTGGGGGGGAGTGCTGTCATGATGCCCGCTCCCGGGGAGCCGGCTCAGGCCCTGCGTCCCCGAAAGCGGACATCAAGTCCCGGGGAAGGTCCCAGCAACCCCTTATAGGGGCCCTTTGGACACCGTCCTGGTGCCTATGGCGCCAGGCTCATAGAAAACGTCAGTCCTGGCGCCATAGGCGCCAGGCTCATTATGAAAGTGTTTGGGTGCACTTACCTGATGCAGACCATGCTGCAGAACCCCGGCCTCCTTGAGGCCTGAAAGGAACTACTTTACCTGTGGGACTCATTTACCACCCGGGCATAGTCGGGGAAGGATACATACCTCATTGGAGGAAGGACACATTCTAGGAACTTCTTCCAAGGCTATTTAAACCACACCCGATCAGCCACACGTGCTTCGCGTTGTTCTGCATCTAGCAGCTGGACGCTCACCGTGTCTGCTCCTGCATCTTGACTTCTGCCACACCTGCCAGCATCCTGAATCACCTGCAAAGGAAGGGAACAAGAGAACAGAAGAAGGAAAAGGCCTCACCTGCTAAATCTGCATCCCAGAGACATTTCGCTGACAATCCTGAAAAGGAAGACATTTATTTTTAAAAGCACATCGCATCGATCGCTGCAGCGCCGCATTCTACTCACCTTTACAGGGCGCCTCCATGTTCAGCAGCGACCATCCGGATTCGCAGTCGCGCCCCCGTGCCTAGGGAGAAAAAGACAAGAACAAAGGTGAGAGAAAGAAGGGAAAAGGGAAGCTAAAACCCCATGTCAAGACTTACCTGTTGGGGCATTCTCTTTTCATTTCGGGTCCGCGCCGCATCCAGGCATTTTCGGACCCCGGCCTCTAAGGGGAAAAAGACATCAGCGTTAATGAGTGAATGAAAAGACATTACCAAAACACTCATTAAAGACTTACCTAATTTCCACAAGGATTTCACCGCTCCACTCGGGTCGGTGCCTTTTCCCCGGCATTCCGTACCCCAGCCCCTATGGGGAAAAAGACACTAGCATTAGAACATTAATGCATAGACACAAGGGGAACCACTTATAGAAAAATCTTACCTGGAAGCCAAGCAAGTTTGGTTCTCACCCATCCGAAAATCCAGTGACGTAACTGGATACCAACGCGCCCCTGCATCAGAAGCAGGATGGAGAGCTCCTCCTTCCAAACCCTAAGGTGAGACGCTACGGGGAAGCACAGAAGGGTTTTGAGGAGGGTGCGAGGGGTAAGTGGGAGGCCGATTGCATTACCCCGCAGACAGTTAACCCCCTATTCTCACCTACAGAAGGATACTTCTGCGAGTCAGACAAGCCAGATCTGGGGCCCGGTCCAGTCCGTCTTCCGAACCCTGCGCATCACCTTAGACGAGGTCACAGCAGCGCGAACCAGGCCAGCGCCCCCGTGGGTGTCAGGTGAGCGTTACAGTCACTATACTGCATACATTAAAAAAATATGTGGATGATTTTAATGCAATTACACTTCTATTACTCTAAAACATAGATTACCAGCAAATCTAACAAAGGCCTTCTTAATATTCATTTAACCTACGTTTAGTCACTGACCTGTAAAACTATCATATGTTAGTGTACAAAAGACACCAACAGGTATCTAAGTGCTTCAAAAAATACCCTTCTGAACTGTAAAACCGTAAAAGGTTAGCATACACTAACTGGTATCTAACTACATTCATAGCGCTACAATGCTGTTTTTGAAATGGAAAACAGTTTCAATATGGAATCAAATGTACATGTCATACATTTTTGATAATGCTATACAGTTTTTTCCCCAATGACCCAATGATTATGCAGACAGAAACAACAACTGTGCAAAACACACACTAATGTTGTTTCACCAATAGTACTTAAAATGTACTGATTATGAGGGTCTACAAACTTTAGGAGAACTATAAAACTATGTAAAACTATCAACCGTTAGAATATGCCAACTGCTATCTAACTACACCCATAACAATGTAATGTTACTTTCCAATAGTGAAATAGTTAGAATCCACCATCAGGAATGAAAGTACTTGAAAGCATACCCTTTTAAACTATAAAACTATCAACAGTTAGAATATGCCAACTGGTATCTAACTGCACCCATGATACTGCAATATTAGTTTACAATAGTGAAATAATTGCAATCCACCAACAGGAATTAAAGTGCTTCAAAATATACCCTTCAAAACTATAAAACTAGCATCAGTTAGAATAAGGCAACTGGTATCTAACTGCACCCATAATACTGCAATATCACTTTCCAATAGTGAAAGAGTTAGAATCCACCAACAGGAATGAAAGTGCTTCAAAACGTACCCCACAAAACTGTAAAACTATCGACAGTTAGAATACGCCAACTGCTATCTTCATGCACCCATAACACTGCAATATTAGTTTCCAATAGTGGAAAAGTTAAAAGGCACCAGCAAGAATGAAAGTGCTTCAAAACATACCCTTCAAAACTGTAAAACTATCAACAGTCAGAATACGCCAACTGGTATCTGACTACACCCATAGTACTGCAATATTACTTTTAAATAGTAAAATACTTAGAATCCACCAACAGGAACCAAACTGCATCAACGCATATTCGTAAAAACTGCAAAACTATAAATAGTTACAATACGCCAAATGGTATCTAACTAAAGCCATATCACCAGCACTCTCAAAAAGCATTACAATTCTTCCTACTGCAACAGTGCCTCTATCATAAAATACACTTATTTGTGCACCTTAAACATTCCTTTAAGTACTGCACACTTCATACAAACATAGTGGGACATGCAACATCGAATAAATGTACTAGGATTTTTTTAATCCTACATGGATTTTTTTCCCATAGACCCAATGATTATGCAACCAAACACAGCAACTGTGAAACACGCACAGTAATGTTGTTTGAAGCATAGTACTTGCAATGTTTTTATTATGAGGGTCTAAAAAGTAGATGAATCTGGGAGATTATGCGCAATGCGACATTGTGAAGTGCCTTACCTAACATATTATGCTATGTTTTTTTCACAGAGAAAGAAGCAAAGATTTATACCCGCATTAACATGCACAAAAAAGTCAACCTGTGCCCCCAATGGTACATCAATGAAAAGTACCATTTCCACTTTAATGGTATTGTGCCACTGTGTTCCAAAACGTATACACTGCCTATAGAGTATGTATAATGACTATACACAAATTATTGTAATGTTGCTTTCCAATGGCCAAATTCCAGTTCCATACACATATTATTACAATGCTTGTAGCCAGTGGCCAGATTCTTGGGTGCATGGCGGTATTCTGCTGTGGTGGTTGTGGCTAGTCCCTAGATTCTTGGGTGCATCTAGGGACTGGCCACAACCACCATAGCATAATACAGCCATGCACCCAAGAATTTGGCCACTGGCCACAAACAACACACCACAACTTGCCCTTAATTTCCCAATTAAAATACCATCTTCTGACATCAAAATAGACCACCAATCCTATTTTTCACCAATGGCAATATAACCATAGCATCTAGATTCCACTCCCCTACTCTAACAAACCCTCTTGTAGTAATCAAATAACCCTGTACATGTTTCTCCAACTGCCCACCAAACACTGACTACTGCAATGGTTGTGGCCAAATTCTTGGTTGCATGGCCGTATGATACTGTGACAGTTGTGCCAGTGCCTAGATTCTCTGGTGCATGGCCTATTTTTAACCTATGCAAGCACGCTCATATCATTTACATTCAACTCCCCTACCCTAATAAAGCCTGCCTGCATTCACCAGATAAGCTGCCTGCCCAAGACCCTGTCTACGGGCTCCCACGGTGTCCGCGGACTGCTGCTCCCTGCACGCTCTTCTTTCACCTAAACAAATAGCGTCATATAAACCATCATTCACTCCCCCACTCTTCCCAACACCAAATGACCCAAAACATGTTTCCCAGCCCTGTTCCCCAATACGCTGTCCGTGGACAGCCGTGGATATCCGCGGATAGAACATGGCGGGCATTTCGGAAAAATATGACGCACATTATGGTTTTCACCAACCAAACAACTTGCGCGTTGAGTGTCCGCGGACATCACAATGCCCTCTGCACCAATCGGAGTCCTGTCCGTGGAGCAAACAGGGAAATGAGTCCACGGACTGGACCCAGATATCACACATTTATTGTGACCTACATTTTGCCTGTTTTAAAGAAAACTATTGGGCTGATTTACACCAAAGTTACAAAAGCATGCTTTTGGGACCAAGCCACCGCTCCTGGTGCATATTTAGTGAAAATCCATCCAGTGGTTTGGGCTGTAGGCATGAGCAACATTTATTTTTCACTGCGTCTCTTGAAAAAAAAATTGGGATCGCCTACAACTTTGGCCCACTTTGACGAAACCTCACCGAACTTGCCACAAAAATTCAGAACAGGCCATATACTTGTTTTACAAAGATTGGTGAGGATTCGTCCAGGGGGAGCAAAGTTATAAGCCGCCCAAAAAGTGCTCTTCCTATGAGTTGAGCAACTTAACCATAACTACAGGGCTGCTTCTGCAGGCCCTGTAATATTCAATGAAAAATCTTTGTTAAAGGAACATTATGGTTACAAGTAAAACCGAGAAACCTCAGAAATTCACCAGTTATGGTGAGCTTAGCAACCACAACTCACATCATCACCATGCACTGCTATGACTAACAGCCAGGACATCAATGATGACATCACAAATGTCATTGATGACATCACTGATGACATCACATATCTGGGCCACTTGTATTTCTTCACTGACATATGTAGGCCAAGTGGTTTTGTTCACTGATAGTCAGAATATTAAAATTCAAAAGTTGCTATATATCTAGACGTTAATCTTGTCATATGTTCTTAAAGTACTTTCTTTAGGGTTTGGTCTCAGCTCATGGTGCATATACATGAGGCAAGAAGCAGGTCTCCAACACACAATTAATTTGCATACATGAAGATAAACTTTAATGTTATTAAACTTTTCTGATGATGCTGTTTCTCTCTTCCTTACTTTAGTTTCCCTGAATGTTCCTCTGATTTGTATGCATGGTGTATCTTCATATGTATTTTTTGTACTAGCGCAAGTGTGTAGTGAGTGTGAATTGTTAGCTAGTTATTACATGTTTAACATTACTCAAAACTCTGATAATGTCGCATTATTTATTTTTCTATCCAAAATTACAAGATTATAAATATTGTACTTCTGTGGTGCATGCTGCAGCCATTGCCTATGTTTATGTATGATTAGGTTCCTGTGTTAACAACACTCCAATACAATTTTGTTTAGATGAGTACATTCTTTAATAGAAGATCTTTAAGTAATTCATGATCGGGCACCCGATCACCCCTGACATCTTCTTACCAATAATATGAACATAACCCCTTGTAGGGACTTTTCATCAAATTATATTTCACATGTGATGTCATCAGTGATGTCATCAATGACATTTGTGATGTCATCTTTGGTGTCCTGGGTGTTAGTCTTAGCAGTGCACGGTGGTGGCGCAAGTTATGATTGATTAGCTTGCCATAACTGGTGAATTTCTGAGGTTTTTCAGTTTTACTTGTAAACATAATGTCCCTTTAACAAAGTTTTTTCATTGAATTTCATAGGTTTTTATTAGTGAAACTTAATCATGACGTCCCTTTAACAAAGTTTTTTTCAGTGAATTGTACAGGTTTTTATTAGTGCAACTTAACCATAACGTCCCTTTAACAACGTTTTTTCAGTGAATGTCATGGGTTTTTACCAGTGCATGCTCTTTTCCTGCAACTTACTAATATCATGCTTACCCCAATATAGCAACATTTCTGTCCAATTCACAAAGTTTCAACTTAAAACTCTTCCATTTCCCACCTTCTAACATCATTTTTAACACTTCTATACACTTTTTACAACTTTTTCCACTGTTTTTGCATCTATCAATGTCCGCGAATGTCTGACATCATCACTGACCTTCCGGACAGTGCCACGTGACTATGCGCTCATGTGAGGCTTTATGACGTGTCCGAGAACACGCATGCACTTCGCGATCGGGTCTGTGCTTCGAGGACAGTTCGGAACTGAATTTTCTACTAATCTAGGAACTTTCAAGCTCAATATGTACCCTTGCACAGCTCCTACACCTATTTTTACTCATTATCCATTAAAAATCTAGTACAAAGCACATACTTCGAAGAATATTAGCAAAACTGCTATTTATCTTAAAAATGGCATCATCTATTGCCATCCTTCCTCCCCAAGAGCCACCACCACCACCAACTGGAGGACCTATACAACAAAAAAAGTGCAATACTTCCAAAGACAATGAAGAGGACCAAGAAGATGAGGTAGAGGAAGTGCCTACCCCTAGCACCCACGGAGAATCATGGGTGTGGCAGTTCTTTACCACTGTTGGGAATGTACCAAAGGCTAAAGCTACCAAAGTGAAATGCACTGAGTAGTCATGGACTACCTGGACAGTCCTCCTACAGGACCACCTCCATGCGCCGCCACACCAAATCCAACCACTGCAATGCTCTCAGAAAGGTTGTTCCTTTCTTAGCAAGTAGTAGGCTTTCTTCCTCCACCTCATCTTCTTCAACCAATACTGTAACCACGCAGCCTACTTCTGTGGGACACAAAATCCCACTAGCTACCTTGCAAGCAATAAAAGAGGCTGTTGATCCATATCTTTCGAAGACAACAGTCCTCTGTCTATACTGCAACACACCACTCTGCAGGGTGAAGCAATTTCGAAGTACTTTTGAAGCTGTAATCAAGGAGCATGAGTAGCACTGCCCCCTACCATAGAAGTAACACACGTGCAACATCTTACCCTGTCCACCTGCCCCCTCCATATTAGTGCTTGGTGCCTCTTCTCTCATTTCTCTCCCCACCTTACGTTTTAACCTCTCCTGCAAAAAAAAAGAAAAACATAAAAAAACAACAAAAGAAAGGTTCCTTTAGGAACCACCTTTCACAAAAACTAAAAAAAAATCTTATAGACTCCATCTACTTTATATTTCTCAGAAAAGTACATAGACTCAATAAGATTTTCCAACATTTCCATTAGCATTTTGTGTTATGCTAATGGGGATAACGTGGCGTTCATCCCCTGTTCCAGGGACTGGTACGGGGATAACGGCCCGGCAGCCCAAGTTATCAGCCCAAGCGAAGCACGGGGGGATAATGAGGGCTCCGGACCGTTATTCCCCATTCCAGCTCCAAAGCGGGAACTCTGGGTGCTAAAAATAAAGGATTTATCTTCCTACACTGGACGCCTCCCGCTGTAGCAAGGAAAATCCTTTTCCAAGATGGCCACCATGGAAAGGGAAGGCAGGGCTCGGTACAGAGCCCCTCTTTCCTTTCCATGGCAGCCTGCAGAAGGCGAAGAGAGAACCCTATGACCGTATTACCACGAGCACATTTTTCTTTCTGTTTCAAACCTATCCCACTTTCGAATAACTTTATACCACATAGCCGGTCCCAGTTGGACATGGCCACTTTAACCCCATTTGTCAGCCTCTCGTAGTCATGGCCAGTAGCCAGATTTCCGGGTCATGACCTTATGCCATGACCCGGACATAATGGCCACCACCCATTGCCACAGGCTATACCTCAGTCACCAATGGTATATCAACATTTTTTGTACCTACATTATGAAACTTGTCAAAAAATAAAACACAGGCACATTTGCAAAACCATGCTTTAAGGTCCTTGCCAATGCTCCTTACACAAGTTTGCTGGAAATCCACCCATGTTTTATTTTTTCAAAAGTGTCAAAATGTATGTACATACAATAGTCATGTAATTTAGCCCCCCTCTTGACAAAATCCATTCATACTTTACACAAACATTCAAGGATGGGTCTAACATCTTTCTGAAAACCTTTGTCCACATTCGTCAAACGGCAACAAAGTTATAAGCCTTTACAATATTTTGGGATCCCTCTCTACTTTTGCCCCCTCTTGACAGAATCCCACCAAACTTTGCAAAAGCATTTATATCTAGATCTAAAATCTTTTTGTAAACCTTTGTGTAGACTCGTCAAATGGCACCACATTTATAAGCCTTTACAATATTGTGGGAACCCCCTCTTTAATTTTGTTACCTCTTGACAAAACATTCAGAATCAGGTCTAGAATTCAATTACAAAATTTCATCCAGTTCCATGGAGTGGCGCCGAAGTTATAAGCCATCCAAAAATGCTTTTCAACAATCCTGTATTGCAGAACTAGGCATAGATGTCCCCGAACATCTGAAGTGTTTGCGGACATCACAGAACTGTACCCGAACATCCAGACTGTTTGCGGATTTTGGAGATGTAAAAACAGTTTTTTAGCTTCTTACGGCCATATCCCATCCCATCCTCATCACCCCTCACCTCTCCAGAGATAGTTTGATAAGTTCGACAAGTGCAATGTTGTGTTTTTTTAATATGTTTTTACTGCGTTGTTCGCGGACATCGGCGGCTGTCCTCGAATCCAGCATGGCGGGCGTTTCCAAAAATCTGATGCGCTTCACACTTTTTACCATCCAATCAGTGGGTGCGTCCGATGTCCACGGACATCACATCACCCTCTAGGCCAACCCAGATATCATACATTGTATTGTTTTTATTTAGTTTACATAGTGGCTTTCATCCAAAGCGCTTTACATTAAACACCAATATACATAGACAATATAACAGTAGAAGCAATTTACAATCATGAATCAAACCAGTAAAAAACAGTAAGTAGAGCAATTAATCTGAAGGGGGATTGGGAAAGGGAGGAAGGAAGGAGGAGGGAGGAAACAGGAGGGGAATAGGGTGAAAATGAGGGAGGATGAGGGGAAGGGGAGGGAAGAGAGGATCATAGGGAAGAATCAAGGGAAGGGGAGGGAATGAGAGGTGGGGAAGGTTTCAAGGCGGGGAATGGAGAAGGAGAGATTTCAGGGAAGAGCGGAAGGAGGAAAAGGTAGGAATGGAGCGGATTGAGAGAGGTAAGGCATTCCAGTGCAGGGGGGCTAGGAGCTGAAAGGAGTGGAAACGGGAGGAAGCACATGGGGAAGGGGGGACGGTGAGAAGGAAGTGGTCGGCTGAACGGAGGGGGCGGGAGGGATTATAGAAAGAGAGGAGAGAGGAGAGAGGAGAGATAGGGGGGAGCCAGGTCATGGAGAGACTTAAAGACTAGACAGAGGAAATGAAATATAAGTTGGGAGTGGAAGGGAAGCCAGCTAAGGGAGGACAGTGAAGAAGAAATGGAGTCATGCTGGGCAAGGAGACAGAGGGTACGGACAGCTGAGTGGTAGATAGATTTGAGAGGGGCAAGATGAGAAGCAGGTAGTCCAAAGAATAGGGAGGGGCAATAGAAGAGGCGAGAGAAGATAAGGGAGGAGATTAAGAGTTTAGTTGCATGGAAGGTAAGGGAGGAGCGGACTTTGTGAATATTGAAGAGGTGGTAACGACAGGTGCGAGAGGTAAGAGAAACATTTAGTCTGACCTACTTTTGGGCCATTTTAAAAAAAACTTTTGGATGGATTTAGACCAAATTTACAAAAGCATGCTTTCGGGACCAAGCCGCAGCTCCTGCCGCATATTTGGTGAAAATCCATCCAGCGGTTTAGCTGTAGACATGAGCACATTTTGGTTTCCATTGTGTCTATGGATAAAACAGAAATTCTGGGACCCCCCTACAACTTTGCCCCCCCCTTGACGAAAACTCACCAAACTTCCCGGAAGAATTCTGTAGGGACGATTTACTTTTTTTTGCTAAGTTTGGTAAGAATTTGTCCAGGGCTCAGAGTTATAAGCCACCCAAAAAACTGCTCTGGGGTTTGGGGCCTCAATACCTTCAACTCTCTCTTCCTAAATATCTCCCTTCTCGAGTTCTTCACTCATCCGCCTCCAACTCCCTCAGGGTCAGTTGCTTCTCTAAGCAACAAGTTGGTGGGAGATCTCTTTCCTCAGCTGGGGCCTCCCTCTGCAACAGCCTCCCTGAAACTTGAGGTGAATCAACCGCAGTTCCGGAAGCACCTCAAAACCTTTCTCTCTGCTTCTGCTTTTTCTCCTCCTCCCCCCTGCTGACCTCCTGGCTGAAACTGCACTGGTTACCTGGCCACCCTGTGTACTTGGTGCCCAGGTCCCCTCCCCCGCCAGTCGCACACCTGCACTGCCTTTCTGGCAACCCCCACACTTGGGGACTGTGTTCTGTATCCCTACAGTCCCACTACAAGCACTTAATAGCAGATGCCCGCACTGACCCCTGCACTTGCCACCTGCTGGCCTTACTGTTACTTATTGTTATTTATTCTTTTTCCCGTGTACTGCACTGTCCCCTCCCCCTTCCCACACACTTGCGTGATCTGAATGACACCTCACCTAGTAGGATCGTTGTCTGTCTTCCCTCTGTTTCCCCTCCCTTGCCTTGTCGCGCCTTAAAACACTTGTGTATAGGTGCGTTATAAATGCCATATCATATCATATCTTCCCATGGGTTGAGCAACTCAACCATAGCTACAAAAAAATCTTTGTTGAGGGGACGTTATGGTTAAGTTGCCCTACCAAAAACCTGTGTACTTCACTAAAAAAAAAATTCTACCTCCCCATTATGGTTCAAATTAAAACCGAAAATCCCCTGAAATTCGCCAGTTATGGTAAACTAAGCCCCCATACCTGCCATCACCACTGTGCACTGCTAACACTAACACCCAGAACATGAAAGATGGCATCACAAATGTCTTTGATGAAATCACTGACGACATCACATGTTTAGCCCCTTTGTTTTCGTTCCCTGCCATATATATATATGTACATTCAGTAAAAAAACTTTGTTAAACGGATGTTATACTTCACAGTGAAACCAAAAAACACTGCACATTCCCCAATTATGGTAAGCTAAACAACCATAACTCGCATCATCTACGTGCATTGCTACGACTAACACCCAGGACATCAAAGATGACATCACAAATGTCATTGATATGTACATTCAGTAAAAAAACTATTACCCAGTCCTTTCACCTTTTCCACAGCGGTAGCAAATCGAGTCCCTCATTGGACACAACTAAGCAGTCACACAACCATCCACCAATCACATTGAACATCGCTAAATCTAACTCCGTCATCAACATTGCGCACTTCAAAATGACTGTCGATAATTCTGAATGGAAGTCGGATATCATTACAAAGCACCTACTTCAGAAGGTACTGTGCAAGTGTTGCAAATTTCTACATACAGCTCCATGCATGCACACATGCATGAGTATCGAGTACAGGTATGTATATTTTAATCAGAGAACATGTGCAACCCATATGATTTAATTTAAACAAATTAATGCTGCTAAATGTGCATAGGCAATACATACCAACGCTCCCCCTTTTAAGTGCAAGATGTCCGATTTATCATTGACGAACCGCACGACTTCTTACTGTCTTCCGCATAACCTATACATACGTTGCGAGCATGTCTATTTAGGGCGAAACTCGATTTTGTATTAGAAAATGTCAGAGTTGTGTACTGTGTACGGCCTACAGTAATGCTTCTTGCAATATAATTGTATGACAAAAGTAAGTGCTCCCGATTGCTGTGGTGACATCTCCCTCTGAGGGTCTCCCAATTTTTCGGCATCATGCTTTTAAATCTACTACTATGCCCTATCGCTTACAAAACTCTCTCCTATAGATAGTACACCTTGTAAAAAAAAAGGCATTTTCATAACCTTAAAATTGTGAGCAATTTTGAAGGACTTGCAAGTAACATATTGCAAATACCATGCAAAGGCTGCACAGAGTGAAGTGAAATGCACACATGCACTAGGTTGAAATATGAAAGGAGAATGCTCTGACGAAAGATGCACAATTAATGTGTGCAGTATCAGCACTGCTGTAAACACACAAAGTAATTAATTTTGTTTTTTTGAATCGCAGTGAAGACTACTCTCCTGAGAATCAACAGCATCTACACTGCAGACGACATATCTGAAGAAACCTGGCCATTTTGCAAAAAAAAGTAAGTACAGTACTACCTTTATATTGTAAATACACCTCAAAGAGGCTGCGTGGGTTATTTGTTTAATTTGGGCACCAAAGCAAACATTGATTTCTGAACCATTCTACCTACAAATATCCATTGAACAAAGAATAACATGCAGAATGGCTCACAAATCCCTGTGTGTTTGTAACTCCAATAACATACGTAAGCCTTAGAAGGTTAGATTTGGAAAAGAAGTTGCTGTTGCAAGTTTATGGCATTTCGTTTATTAATAAAGCTTCTCGTCACCAAAGAGCTTCCATATCATGCACTCATGCACACAGCACACATACATGTACAACAGACCAAGTATGCCTTCTTTTTTTCAACAGACACCAAAGAATGCCTACCAAAAAGCAACTCCATAGAAAGGAACGCAGAAGTAGAGCAAATAAAAATAAAAGTGCCCAATCTAAGCATCCATCTATTGTAGAGTTTGTAGAGAATGTTGGAACAAACCAGCTAATGCAGTTGGTTAGCAAAACAAAGGAAGGTTCAACTACGGAAACTTCACCTCCTCCATCAAAATGTGTCACAAAACACAAAAATGTTGGCAAAAAAACATTCTTAATACAAATCATCAGCAAATTCCTCCAAAAGTTAACAAACAACAAGCTTTCAGCTGTTGTAATAGCCCCCACAGGTTTAGCTGCATACAACATAGGAGATGTTACTTTACAATGACTACTGAACCTTCCAGTAGAACACAAAAACAAATGAGAGTACTACAAACTGTCAACAGACGCTGCTATTGAACTATGCAGAATTCTGAAACAAATGAAAATGCTCCTAATCGATGAGGTGAGCATGGTCTCCAACCTAATGTTGGCTTTGATTCACCTCAGATTGCAAGAAGTCCTTAAAACGGACTACGAAGAACTCTTTGGAGGAAAACACGTTATTGTTTTTGGAGATCTCTTACCATTAACGCCAGTGAAAGGTGAACCTATTTTTAAAAACCTTAGGCCACAAACAATGCCACAACACACTTGGCACCATAGGAAATGTAAATCTCTGGCAACATTTCCAATACAGAGAACTAACTCAAAACATGCATCAGTCTGCAGACCGCACCTATGCAAACATTTTAAAAAGCATTAGAATTGGTCTTCTTTCAGAAAATGCACAATCTATCTTAAATAGTAGACTCACCCATGAGCTATATGGGCATGACACATCTGCTCCTGATGTCATGCAACAATTAGCACAGAAAAATGTGAAATGTATGTCCTTAATGGCAACCCTAACAAGCTGCATGCAATTCAATGAGACAATGTTAAAAAAAAAATGCAACCAATAGCGCATATTAACTCCACAGACAAACTGGAATTGCACGGCATGACACTCCCTATGTTTCAACAAGCAACAGTACGACTGAGTAGCTTAGAAAACTGTATCTCCAACACAACTGGTTTGGAGAAAATGTTAACATTATGTATAAACTGTAATTCTGAAATGTAACCTTGACGTGGAGCAAGGTCTAGTTAATGGAGCAAGTGAAACAGTTGTTGGCTTCCAGACGTATCCACAGGACAACAACATTCAGTTTGTCAACATCTACTATGACAAACTTTCAGAAGTTAAAAGGATAGGATGTTCAACAGCACGATACCTTCTTTTCAAAGACATGTATGTATGCAGAGAACAATTCTCTCTGTCTCTTGCATATGCCATTACTATTCACAAATCACAAGTTCTAACCCTAGATCAGGCATTGATTAACATTGGCAGCACAGTCTTTAAAGAAGGTATGAGTTAATTAGCACTGTCACATCTACGTACACTCGAAGGACTAGTGCTAGTCAATTTTGATACAAACATAGTCAAGGCTGACATTCCTTGCATCGTGGAGTACAAGAGACTACGTGCACTCTACACACCCCATCTCGATATCTACCCTGTTCCTCAAAAAAGTAAACTTGTTAAAAGAAAAGTAATTCAAACAGAACTTATAAAAGGTCTCCCAACAATACCACCAAAGAAACTGAAAGCAACTGCTACTCCATCAAGTAGCAGAACCACAAAACGATCTAGTCCAAATGCAAGTGCACATCCAACAGCACAAACAATGAGAAATATCTCTTCTAAAAAAACAAGTGGAGGTCCAGCAAATGACACAGAGACAGAACTATCTGATCCATTTAAATGTTCCAACACAACTGCTGTACATTGCTATGCAAATGTAGCAATCAATCTTCTGTTCCAATTGCCACCAATTGTTCAAAATATTTACTTGAACGGCTCAGATCAGTTGTGTTTGCAAATGCTCGTCCTTCATCAAAATGCAACAAATAATCCTGACAACACTTACAGTATCTCAGGAATAAGGCAAGAATTGCACTACTGTGCGAGAATTGTAGGATTCACCATCAACACATAGGAAGATCCACAAGAATTTCTAATGTACTTACTGCAAGTACTAGAAAGCAAAAATATACCTATAAATGAAATCTTCCAGATTTCATATACATGGAAACATACATGCACTCTAATGAACGATCTCTCTATGTCTCTATACCTAATTGTGAATCCATTCCATTTCATCAGATGGTGCAAAATGCAAATCATGGCATATTATGCAGTGTTTGCAATTCAGACAATCGTTCAACCTTACACATAAACTCACATAGCCAATATGTAATATTAATGCTTTTAAGGTACAATGTAGATGGTACCAAAAACAACTGCAAGCTTACTAGCTTCACACACAGGCAAGTATCTCTTGGCAAGAAAACGTTCACAAGAGTAGGCATAATCTACCACACTGGTGCCACAACCAGTGCAGGTCACTATACTGCATAGATTAAAAAAATATGTGGATGGTTTGAATGCAATTACACTTCTATTACTCTAAAACATAGATTACCAGCAAATCTAACAAAGGCCTTCTTAATATTCATTTAACCTACATTTAGTCACTGACCTGTAAAACTATCATATGTTAGTGTACAAAAGACACCAACAGGTATCTAAGTGCGTCAAAAAATACCCTTCTGAACTGTAAAACCGTAAAAGGTTAGCATACACTAACTGGTATCTAACTACATCCATAGCGCTACAATGCTGTTTTTGAAATGGAAAACAGTTTCAATATGGCATCAAATGTACATGTCATACATTTTTGATAATGCTATACAGTATTTTCCCCAATGACCCAATGATTATGCAGACAGAAACAACAACTGTGCAAAACACACACTAATGTTGTTTCACCAATAGTACTTAAAATGTACTGATTATGAGGGTATACAAACTTTAGGAGAACTATAAAACTGTGTAAAACTATCAACCTTTAGAATATGCCAACTGCTATCTAACTACACACATAACAAAGTAATGTTACTTTCCAATAGTGAAATAGTTAGAATCCACCATCAGGAATGAAAGTACTTGAAAGCATACCCTTTTAAACTATAAAACTATCAACAGTTAGAATATGCCAACTGGTATCTAACTGCACCCATTATACTGCAATATTAGTTTACAATAGTGAAAGAATTGCAATCCACCAACAGGAATTAAAGTGCTTCAAAATATACCCTTCAAAACTATAAAACTAGCATCAGTGAGAATAAGGCAACTGGTATCTAACTGCATGCATAATACTGCAATATCACTTTCCAATAGTGAAAGAGTTAGAATCCACCAACAGGAATGAAAGTGCTTCAAAACGTACCCCACAAAACTGTAAAACTATCGACAGTTAGAATACGCCAACTGGTATCTTCATGCACCCATAATACTGCAATATTATTTTCCAATAGTGGAAAAGTTAAAAGGCACCAGCAAGAATGAAAGTGCTTCAAAACATACCCTTCAAAACTATAAAACTATCAACAGTCAGAATACGCCAACTGGGATCTGACTACACCCATAGTACTGCAATATTACTTTCAAATAGTAAAATACTTAGAATCCACCAAAAGGAACCAAACTGCATCAACGCATATTCTTAAAAACTGCAAAACTATAAATAGTTACAATACGCCAACTGGTATCTAACTAAAGCCATATCACCAGCACTCTCAAAAAGCATTACAATTCTTCCTACTGCAACAGTGCCTCTATCATAAAATACACTTATTTGTGCACCTTAAACATTCCTTTAAGTACTGCACACTTCATACAAACATAGTGGGACACGCAACATCGAATAAATGTACTAGGATTTTTTTAATCCTACATGGATTTTTTTCCCATAGACCCAATGATTATGCAACCAAACACAGCAACTGTGAAACACGCACAGTAATGTTGTTTGAAGCATAGTACTTGCAATGTTCTTATTATGAGGGTCTAAAAAGTACATGAATCTGGGAGATTATGCGCAATGCGACATTGTGAAGTGCCTTACCTAACATATTATGCTATGTTTTTTTCACAGGGAAAGAAGCAAAGATTTATACATGCATTAACATGTAAAACAAAGTCAACCTGTGCCCCCAATGGTACATCAATGAAAAGTACCATTTCCACTTTAATGGTATTGTGCCACTGTGTTCCAAAACCTATACACTGCCTATAGAGTATGTATAATGACTATACACAAATTATTGTAATGTTGCTTTCCAATGGCCGAATTCCAGTACCATACACATATTATTACAATGCTTGTAGCCAGTGGCCAGATTCTTGGGTGCATGGCGGTATTCTGCTGTGGTGGTTGTGGCTAGTCCCTAGATTCTTGGGTACATCTAGGGACTGGCCGCAACCATCATAGCATAATACAGCCATGCACCCAAGAATTTGGCCACTGGCCACAAACAACACACCACAACTTGCCCTTAATTTCCCAATTAAAATACCATCTTCTGACATCAAAATAGACCACCAATCCTATTTTTCACCAATGGCAATATAACCATATCATCTAGATTCCACTCCCCTACTCTAACAAACCCTCTTGTAGTAATCAAATAACCCTGTGCATGTTTCTCCAACTGCCCACCAAACACTGACTACTGCAATGGTTGTGGCCAAATTCTTGGTTGCATGGCCGTATGATACTGTGATAGTTGTGCCAGTGCCTAGATTCTCTGGTGCATGGCCTATTTTTAACCTATGCAAACATGCTCATATCATTTACATTCAACTCCCCTACCCTAATAAAGCCTGCCTGCATTCACCAGATAAGCTGCCTGCACAAGACCCGGTGTCCGCGGACTGCTGCTCCCTGCACGCTCTTCTTCCACCTAAACAAATAGCATCATATCAACCATCATTCACTCCCCCACTCTCCCAGCCCCTCTTCCCAACACCAAATGACCCAAAACATGTTTCCCAGCCCTGTTCCCCACTACACTGTCCGTGGAAAGCCATGGATATCAGCGGATATAACATGGCGGGCGTTTCGGAAAAATATGACGCACATTATGGTTTTCACCAACCAAACAACTTGCGCGTTGAGTGTCCGTGGACATCACAATGCCCTCTGGACCAATCGGAGTCCTGTCCGCGGAGCAAACAGGGAAATGAGTCTGCGGACTGGACCCAGATATTACACATTTATTGTGACTTACATTTTACCTGTTTAAAAAAAAAACTATTGGGCTGATTTACACCAAAATTACGAAAGCATGCTTTTGGGACCAAGCCACCGCTCTTGGTGCATATTTAGTGAAAATCCATCCAGTGGTTTGGGCTGTAGGCGTGAGCAACATTTATTTTTCACTGCGTCTCTTGAAAAAAAAATTGGGATCCCCTACAACTTTGGCCCACTTTGATGAAACCTCACCGAACTTGCCACAAAAATTCAGAACAGGACATATACTTGTTTTACAAAGTTTGGTGAGGATTCGTCCAGGGGGAGCAAAGTTATAAGCCGCCCAAAAAGTGCTCTTCCTATGAGTTGAGCAACTTAACCATAACTACAGGGCTGATTCTGCAGGCCCTGTAATATTCAATGAAAACACTTTGTTAAAGGAACATTATGGTTACAAGTAAAACCGAGAAACCTCAGAAATTCACCAGTTATGGTGAGCTTAGCAACCACAACTCACACCATCACCATGCACTGCTAAGACTAACAGCCAGGACATCAATGATGACATCACACATGTCATTGATGACATCACTGATGACATCACATATCTGGGCCACTTGTATTTCTTCACTGACATATGTAGGCCAAGTGGTTTTGTTCACTGATAGTCAGAATATTAAAATTCAAAAGGTGCTATATATCTAGACGTTAACCTTGTCAAATGTTCTTAAAGTACTTTCTTTAGGGTTTGGTCTCAGCTCATGGTGCATATACATGGGGCAAGAAGCAGGTCTCCAACACACAATTAATTTGCATACATGAAGATAAACTTTAATGTTATTAAACTTTTCTGATGATGCTGTTTCTCTCTTCCTTACTTTAGTTTCCCTGAATGTTCCTCTGATTTGTATGTATGGTGTGTCTTCATATGTATTGTTTGTACTAGCGCAAGTGTGTTGTGAGTCTTGAATTGTTAGCTAGTTATTACATGTTTAACATTACTCAAAACTCTGATAATGTCGCATTATTTATTTTTCTATCCAAAATTACAAGATTATAAATATTGTACTTCTGTGGTGCATGCTGCAGCCATTGCCTATGTTTATGTATGATTAGGTTCCTGTGTTAACAACACTCCAATACAATTTTGTTTAGATGAGTACATTCTTTAATAGAAGATCTTTAAGTAATTCATGATCGGGCACCCGATCACCCCTGACATCTTCTTACCAATAATATGAACATAACCCCTTGTAGGGACTTTTCATCAAATTATATTTCACATGTGATGTCATCAGTGATGTCATCAATGACATTTGTGATGTCATCTTTGGTGTCCTGGGTGTTAGTCTTAGCAGTGCACGGTGGTGGCGCAAGTTATGATTGATTAGCTTGCCATAACTGGTGAATTTCTGAGGTTTTTCAGTTTTACTTGTAAACATAATGTCCCTTTAACAAAGTTTTTTCATTGAATTTCATAGGTTTTTATTAGTGAAACTTAACCATGACGTCCCTTTAACAAAGTTTTTTTCAGTGAATTGTACAGGTTTTTATTAGTGCAACTTAACCATAACGTCCCTTTAACAACGTTTTTTCAGTGAATGTCATGGGTTTTTACCAGTGCATGATCTTTTCCTGCAACTTACTAATATCATGTTTACCCCAATATAGCAACATTTCTGTCCAATTCACAAAGTTTCAACTTAAAACTCTTCCATTTCCCACCTTCTAGCATCATTTTTAACACTTCTATACACTTTTTACAACCTTTTCCACTGTTTTTGCATCTATCAATGTCCGCGAACGTCTAACATCATCACTGACCTTCCGGACAGTGCCACGTGACCATGCGCTCATGTGAGGCTTGATGACGTGTCCGAGAATGCGTCTGCACTTCGCGATCGGGTCCGTGCTTCGAGGACAGTTCAGAACTGAATTTTCTACTAATCTAGGAACTTTCAAGCTCAATATGGACCCTTGCACAGCTCCTACACCTATTTTTACTCATTATCCATTAAAAATCTAGTACAAAGCACATACTTCGAAGAATATTAGCAAAACTGCTATTTATCTTAAAAATGGCATCAGCTATTTCCATTCTTCCTCCCCAAGAGCCACCACCACCACCAACTGGAGGACCTATACAACAAAAAAAGTGCAGTACTTCCAAAGACAATGAAGAGGACCAAGAAGATGAGGTAGAGGAAGTGCCTACCCCTAGCACCCACGGAGAATCATGGGTGTGGCAGTTCTTTACCTCTGTTGGGAATGTACCAAAGGCTAAAGCTACCAAAGTGAAATGCACTGAGTAGTCATGGACTACCTGGACAGTCCTCCTACAGGACCACCTCCATGCGCCGCCACACCAAATCCAAACACTGCAATGCTCTCAGAAAGGTTGTTCCTTTCTTAGCAAGTGGTAGGCTTTCTTTCTCCACCTCATCTTCCTCAACCAATACTGTAACCACGCAGCCTACTTCTGTGGGACACAAAATCCCACTAGCTACCTTGCAAGCAATAAAAGAGGCTGTTGATCCATATCTTTCGAAGACAACAGTCCTCTGTATATACTGCAACACACCACTGTGCAGGGTGAAGCAATTTCAAAGTACTTTTGAAGCTGTAATCAAGGAGCATGAGTAACACTGCCCCCTACCATAGAAGTAACACATGTGCAACATCTTCCCCTGTCCACATGCCCCCTCCATATTAGTGCTTGGTGCCTCTTCTCTCATTTCTCTCCCCACCTTACGTTCTAACCTCTCCTGCAAAAAAAAAAGAAAAACATAAAAAAACAACAAAATAAAGGTTCCTTTAGGAACCACCTTTCACAGTTAAAAAATTGAACTAAAAAAAACATCTTATAGACTCCATCTACTTTACATTTCTCAGAAAAGTACATAGACTCAATAAGATTTTCCAACATTTCCATTAGCATTTTGTGTTATGCTAATGGGGATAACGTGGCGTTCATCCCCTGTTCCAGGGACTGGTATGGGGATAACGGCCCGGCAGCCCAAGTTATCAGCCCAAGCAAAGCACGGGGGGATAATGAGGGCTCCGGACCGTTATTCCCCATTCCAGCTCCAAAGCGGGAACCTGGGGTGCTAAAAATAAAGGATTTATCTTCCTACACTGGGACGCCTCCCGCTGTAGGAAGGAAAATCCTTTTCCAAGATGGCCACCATGGAAAGGGAAGGTGGGGCTCGGTACAGAGCCCCTCTTTCCTTTCCATGGCAGCCTGCAGAAGGCGAAGAGAGATCCCTATGACCGTATTACCACAAGCACATTTTTCTTTCTGTTTCAAACCTATCCCACTTTTCGAATAACTTTACCACATAGTCGGTCCCAGTTGGACATGGCCACTTTAACCCCATTTGTCGGCCTCTCGTAGTCATGGCAAGTAGCCAGATTTCCGGGTCATGACCTTATGCCATGACCCGGACAATATGGCCACTACCCATTGCCACAGGCTATACCTCAGTCACCAATGGTGTATCAACATTTTTTGTACCTACATTATGAAACTTGTCAAAAACTAAAACACGGCACATTTGCAAAACCATGCTTTAAGGTCCTTGCCAATGCTCCTTACACAAGTTTGCTGGAAATCCACCCATGTTTTATTTTTTCAAAAGTGTCAAAATGTATGTACATACAATAGTCATGTAATTTAGCCCCCCTCTTGACAAAATCCATTCATACTTTACACAAACATTCAAGGATGGGTCTAACATCTTTCTGAAAACCTTTGTCCACATTCGTCAAACGGCAACAAAGTTATAAGCCTTTACAATATTTTGGGATCCCTCTCTACTTTTGCCCCCTCTTGACAGAATCCCACCAAACTTTGCAAAAGCATTTATATCTAGATCTAAAATCTTTTTGTAAACCTTTGTGTAGATTCGTCAAATGGCACCACCTTTATAAGCCTTTACAATATTGTGGGAACCCCCCCTCTAATTTTGTTACCTCTTGACAAAACAGCTCCAGAACCATTCAGAATCAGGTCTAGAATTCAATTACAAAATTTCATGCAGTTCCATGAAGTGGCACCGAAGTTATAAGCCATCCAAAAATGCTTTTCAACAATCCTGTATTGCAGAACTAGGCATAGATGTCCCCGAACATCTGAAGTGTTCGCGGACATCACAGAACTGTACCCGAACATCCAGACTGTTTGCGGATTTTGGAGATGGAAAAACAGTTTTTTGGCTTCTTACGGCTATATCCCATCCCATCCTCATCACCCCTCACCTCTCCAGAGATAGTTTGATAAGTTCGACAAGTGCAATGTTGTGTTTTTTAATATGTTTTTATTGCGTTGTTCGCGGACATCGGCGGCTGTCCTCGAATCCAGCATGGCGGGCGTTTCCAAAAATCTGACGCGCTTCACGCTTTTCACCATCCAATCAGTGGGCGCGTCCGATGTCCATGGACATCACATCACCCTTTAGGCCAACCCAGATATCACACATTGTATTGTTTTTATTTAGTTTACATTGTGCTTTCATCCAAAGCGCTTTACATTAAACAACAATATACATAGACAATATAACAGTAGAAGCAATTTACAATCATAAATCAAACCAGTAAAAAACAGTAAGTAGAGCAATTAATCTGAAGGGGGAGTGGGAAAGGGAGGAAGGAAGGAGGAGGGAGGAAACAGGAGGGGAATAGGGTGAAAATGAGGGAGGATGAGGGGAAGGGGAGGGAAGAGAGGATCATAGGAAAGAATCAAGGGAAGGGAAGGGAATGAGAGGTGGGGAAGGTTTCAGGGCGGGGAATGGAGAAGAAGAGATTTCAGGGAAGAGCGGAAGGAGGAAAAGGTAGGAATGGAGCGGATTGAGAGAGGTAAGGCATTCCAGTGCAGGGGGGCTAGGAGCTGAAAGAAGTGGAAACGGGAGGAAGCTCATGGGGAAGGGGGGACGGTGAGAAGGAAGTGGTCGGCTGAACGGAGGGGGCGGGAGGGTTTTATAGAAAGAGAGGAGAGAGGAGAGATAGGGGGGAGCCAGGTCATGGAGAGACTTAAAGACTAGACAGAGGAAATGAAATATAAGTTGGGAGTGGAAGGGAAGCCAGCTAAGGGAGGACAGTGAAGAAGAAATGGAGTCATGCTGGGCAAGGAGACAGAGGGTACGGACAGCTGAGTGGTAGATAAATTTGAGAGGGGCAAGATGAGAAGCAGGTAGTCCAAAGAATAGGGAGGGGCAATAGAAGAGGCGAGAGAAGATAAGGGAGGAGATTAAGAGTTTAGTTGCATGGAAGGTAAGGGAGGAGCGGACTTTGTGAATATTGAAGAGGTGGTAACGACAGGTGCGAGAGGTAAGAGAAACATTTAGTCTGACCTACTTTTGGGCCATTTTAAAAAGAACTTTTGGATGGATTTACACCAAATTTACAAAAGCATGCTTTCGGGACCAAGCCGCAGCTCCTGCCGCATATTTGGTGAAAATCCATCCAGCGGTTTAGCTGTAGACATGAGCACATTTTGGTTTCCATTGCGTCTATGGATAAAACAGAAATTTTGGCACCCCCCTACAACTTTGCCCCCCCTTGACGAAACCTCACCAAACTTCCCGGAAGAATTCTGCAGGGACGATATACTTTTTTTGCTAAGTTTGGTAAGAATTTGTCCGGGGCTCAGAGTTATAAGCCGCCCAAAAAACTGCTCTGGGGTTTGGGGCCTCAATACCTTCAACTCTCTCTTCCTAAATATCTCCCTTCTCGAGTTCTTCAGTCATCCGCCTCCAACTCCCTCAGGGTCAGTTGCTTCTCTAAGCAACAAGTTGGTGGGAGATCTCTTTCCTCAGCTGGGGCCTCCCTCTGCAACAGCCTCCCTGCCTCCCTGAAACTTGAGGTGAATCAACCGCGGTTCCGGAAGCACCTCAAAACCTTGCTCTTTGCTTCTGCTTTTTCTCCTCCTCCCCCCTGCTGACCTCCTGGCTGAAACTGCACTGGTTACCTGGCCACCCTGTGTACTTGGTGCCCAGGTTCCCATCCCCCGCCAGTCGCACACCTGCACTGCCTTCATGGCAACCCTCACACTTGGGGACTGTTTTCTGTATCCCTACAGTCCCACTACAAGCACTTAACAGCAGATGCCTGCACTGACCCCTAAACTTGCCACCTGCTGGCCTTACTGTTAATTATTGTTATTTATTCTTTTTCCCGTGTACTACACTGTCCCCTCCCCCTTCCCACACACTTGCGTGATCTGAATGACACCTCACCTAGTAGGATCGTTGTCTGTCTTCCCTCTGTTTCCCCTCCCTTGCCTTGTCGCGCCTTAAAACACTTGTGTATAGGTGCGTTATAAATGCCATATCATATCATATCTTCCTACGGGTTGAGCAACTCAACCATAACTACAGGGACACTAACGCAGGTTTGTAATATATATATATATTCACTACAAAAAATCTTTGTTGAGGGGACGTTATGTTTAAGTTGCCCTACCAAAAACCTGTGTACTTCACTAAAAACAAAATTCTACCTCCCCATTATGGTTTAAATTAAAACCGAAAAACCCCTGAAATTCCCCAGTTATGGTAAACTAAGCCCCCATACCTGCCATCACCACTGTGCACTGCTAACACTAACACCCAGAACATGAAAGATGGCATCACAAATGTCATTGATGAAATCACTGACGACATCACATGTTTAGCCCCTTTGTTTTCGTTCCCTGCCATATATATATATATATATATATATATATGTACATTCAGTAAAAAAACTTTGTTAAACGGATGTTATACTTTACAGTGAAACCAAAAAACACTGCATATTCCCCAATTATGGTAAGCTAACCAACCATAACTCGCATCATCTACGTGCATTGCTACGACTAACACCCAGGACATCAAAGATGACATCACAAATGTCATTGATATGTACATTCAGTAAAAAAACTATTACCCAGTCCTTTCACCTTTTCCACAGCGGTAGCAAATCGAGTCCCTCATTGGACACAACTAAGCAGTCGCACAACCATCCACCAATCACATTGAACATCGCTAAATCTAACTCCGTCATCAACATTGCGCACTTCAAAATTACTGTCGATAATTCTGAATGGAAGTCGGATATCATTGCAAAGCACCTACTTCAGAAGCTACTGTGCAAGTGTTGCACATTTCTACGTACAGCTCCATGCATGCGCACATGCATGAGTATCAAGTACAGGTATGTATATTTTAATCAGAGAACACGTGCAACCCTTATGATTTAATTTAAACAAATTAATGCCGCTAAATGTGCATAGGCAATACATACCAACGCTCCCCCTTTTAAGTGCAAGATGTCTGATTTATCATTGACAAACCGCACAACTTCTTACTGTCTTCCGTATAACCTATACATACGTTGCGAGCATGTCTATTTAGGGCGAAACTCGATTTTGTATTAGAAAATGTCAGAGTTGTGTACTGTGTACGGCCTACAGTAATGCTTCTTGCAATATAATCCTATGACAAAAGTAAGTGCTCCCGATTGCTGTGGTGACATCTCCCTCTGAGGGTCTCCCAATTTTTCGGCATCGTCCTTTTAAATTGCTAGTAGAAAATGTTTTCCCATCTACTGCTATGCCCTATCGCTTACAAACCTCTCTCCTATAGATAATACACCTTGTAAAAAACAAGGCATTTTCATAACCTTAAAATTGTGAGCAATTTTGAAGGACTTGCAAGTAACATATTGCAAATACCATGCAAAGGCTGCACAGAGTAAAGTGAAATGCACACATGCACTAGGTTGAAATATGAAAGGAGAATGCTCTGACGAAAGATGCACAATTAATGTGTGCAGTATCAGCACTGCTGTAAACACACAAAGTAATTAATTTTGTTTTTTTGAATCGCAGTGAAGACTACTCTCCTGAGAATCAACAGCATCTACACTGCAGACGACATATCTGAAGAAACCTGGCCATTTTGCAAAAAAAGTAAGTACAGTACTACCTTTATATTGTAACTACACCTCAAAGAGGCTGCGTGGGTTATTTGTTTAATTTGGGCACCAAAGCAAACATTGATTTCTGAACCATTCTACCTACAAATATCCATTGAACAAAGAATAACATGCAGAATGGCTCACAAATCCCTGTGTGTTTGTAACTCCAATAACATACGTAAGCCTTAGAAGGTTAGATTTAGAAAAGAAGTTGCTGTTGCAAGTTTATGGCATTTTGTTTATTAATAAAGCTTCTCGTCACCACTAGCCCACTTTGTACTCTCATCTGAAGCACATTGTAGTACTATACAAACAGTAAAATATCCTTACCAAATCATTGCAAGAGTCCAATGCACATTCACACACCATGACAAAGAGCTTCCACATCAGAGTCATGCACGCATGCACACATACATTGTACAACAGACCAAAGTATGCCTTCTTTTTTTCAACAGACACGAAAGAATGCCTACCAAAAAGCAACTCCATAGAAAGGAACGCACAAGTAGAGCAAATAAAAATAAAAGTGCCCAATCTAAGCATCCATCTATTGTAGCGTTTGTAGAGAATGTTGGAACAAACCAGCTAATGCAGTTGGTTAGCAAAACAAAGGAAGCTTCAACGACGGAAACTTTACCTCCTCCATCAAAATGTGTCACAAAACACAAAAAAAAATTTGGCAAAAAATCGGCTACCAGTACAGCTAGTACAGCTAACAATGCTCCTACTAATCCTGATAGTGTAACAAGAACCCATAGTAAAAAAAAGTATTTTATCAAAAATGTTTCGTCACAGAGTCCTTCAGAATCTACCAAGAAGAGGACCGAAATCATCCTCACCCCTTAAAACCCACCGTAGAAAGTTAATCCTATAAGCTCTCATGGACAGTGCAATCCTTCTCAAAAGGAAGTTGTTTATATTAGTGTTAAATAGAATGAAAGCACTAACAAAATTAAGTACCAAACTACAAAAGAAACTCAGTAATAAATGGAATGTGAACAAAAATAATTTCTTAAATGTTTGTGGTGGTGAATGGAGTCACACAACAACCACAGAACCATATTTTAATGAAGAAGCATGCAAACAAAATCAAACAAACACAATTGCCATCCATAGCAGTGGACGAGGGTATGAGAAAATCAATACTACCATCATGGAACAAGAAACACTGCTTACAAAAGTATCCTCTGAAAATTCAGAATTACCTCTCGATTCAACAGACCCAAACCGTCCGGTATACAAATGGCCATGCACATCAATGTGTGCCATTCCAAACAAAGCTTTCAAATCTTTACGTCAGTTCCTCAATCAGTATGTAAAAGGTAAAGACAAAACTAAAATGAAAGTGCTGCAAAGTATGGATATTTGTCCAGTGCGCAAACACACAGGACTACAAGGACATTCATTAGCCTGCATTTCTGGGCCTATTTGCTAAAGCACCTTCCATGATATCAAAAAGATATCAATACATCATTCAAATGTAAGAAATCTAGTGTATAAAATATACTATTCAAAAAGTACAGCTTCAGAATTAGGCAATTTAAATAACGCTCTTCTGCATGGTATTTTGGAAGTGAAAGCCACTTACAAAATGCAATAGTTTTGGGACATAGTAACAACAATTCTGCACATAGCAACCTTCTATTACACACATACAGAAAAGAAATAGTAACATTTAAAAAGGTCATCGGCTGAAGTACCAAACCATGTGTGTGTGTGTTGCCGCAGAACGTTTTACAAAAGGAACACAAAAAATGTAGACATAGCATACAAAATAGAAGACAATGAAGATTCTAAATGGTTTGTATTAGCTCTCTACCTTTTAGCAGAAAACAAATATGAACTAACTGAATGCCTAATATGTTGCAGTTACTGTAGTACAAAATTAGACAACAACCACACTCATTCACGTGCTATTACAAATAATTTGGAATTGTTCCCACTACCAAAAATCCTGCAACAACTCAATTTGTATGAGAGCATAATAATTCAAACAGTTCACCCATTTCAAGCAATTATACGCCTTCATCCAAAAACAGCAAAATTACCTTCCTCTGAATTGGTGAAAAGCATTCGTGGCAAAGTAGTTTATTTGCCATTAGATCTAATGGAAAATGTACACACTCTAGGAGTGCAACGTTCAATAGAGAATTCTTTAATAGTCATGATAAATGGTGTACCAACAAAGGACAAAAACATTTTCCAACAACTGGTGGACTTACATAAAGGTAGTCAAGTATTGCAATATCTAAAATACAATAACGAGTACTACAAGGAAATAAATATTGATGATAGATTAAGGGAAACAACTGAAATAATTCAAGAGCCATCAGAAAGTGGACAATTCGAACTTCTGGATCCTGCTACAGTATCCACTCTTTTGGACCATTACACAATTCATCCATTGCATTCCAATGAAAGCATAGATGATGCACTAGAAACTTACCAAATGCGACAAACCAAAGGGTCACCAATGATTATATGGGAAAAAAGTATAGAAGCACGTGCTTTTCCACTGCTATTTCCTACTGGCAAAGGTGGAAGATAAGATGATAGACCCACTCAGATTGGGGCATCAGAATACCGCTCTTTACGAATGTATTCACAAGATCCCAGATTTTGACAAAATGTGGAATACATATTCCACCAACTCTATCAAAGTGAATTAGCAACACGGAGTTGCACACATTTTGAAATCTGGAACCCACTTTCAAAATATGTCAGCTACGAAGTTAATACAAAAAGTACAGGAAAAAGATGAGGTTTTACAATCAAGTATAACAAATTTGTTTGCAAACATGCGTGGTACAAAGGAATACTAGTTCCGACGGCAAGGAGACTTGCTTTGTATGATCAGAAACCTTGGACCACCGACTTGGTTTGATACGCTAAGTTGTGCAAAATATGCATAGGAAGATTTACCTGAGTTCCTACGCATAGCAAACAGCAACAAAAACAACATAGATATATTAACACCTCGAGAACTTTGCTCTCTAGATCCAGTTAATGTGTCAAGATATTTCCATCATCGTTTCATTGCCATGCTACATTTTATTTGCAATAAAACTGTTCCTCCTCTTGGAGAAGTGCAACACTTCTTTTGGAGAAAAGAATATCAAGCGAGAGGAGCACCACATATTCACATGCTGTTATGGATCAAAGGTGCACCGAAATTTGGTCACGACAGTGATAGCACTGTTTTGCAGTTTATCCAAAAAATATGCCACTTGTGAAATCCCTTCACAACAGACACATAGTGAGCTGCATGGGCAGATTTTACAATTTCAAAGACACAAATGTGGCAAATTTTGTCGCCGCAAATACAAAAACAAAGGTAAATACTACACCAAATGCCGCTTTGGTTTCCCTAGACCAGTTACAGAAACAGGTGAAGTAAACAACTTCATGTCTTCAGTTCGACATAGTGTTAAAGGTAAATCACCTAAGAACACGTATTACATAAAAAGAAGGGAAGAATCAAAATATATCAATGATTACAATGCACTCATTGCCCTCTTATGGAATGCAAACATAGATGTGCAGTACATTGCAGACAATTCAACTTCTGTTGCACGATATGTTACAGCCTACTTAACAAAAGCAGAAAAAACTGAGCTTCAAGCCCTCTGGGATGACCTAGCATCAGACAAAACATTATCACAGAAACTGTACAGCCCAGGCATAAAAATGCTCTCTCATAGAGAATGTGGTGCCTATGAAGCAGCAGATCATTTAACCGGTACTGCTTTGTTTGGAAATCAGACAACATAGTATGGCTAAGTCTTGGTCCTGCAAAATCTAGAAAAAGAGTGCTGAAATCATATGAGGACATAGAAACAATTGCCAGAAATGATCCCGACAGCCAAGACATTCTAAAAAACAATTTACTGGACACATACTATCCGAACAGGAGTAGCACTTTGGAAAGCATGTGTCTATACCACATAGCTCAAAACTTTGCATACAAAAATAATGTAAAACCTGATGAAAGCAAACATAGATATAGAGTGACTGATTGTGAAGGGAGCTTAGTGAAACTTACCAAACGAAGCTTAATTAATCATGTAAAATTGTCATTAAAAACTCCTCAACAGAAAAAACTATATTACATGTCTCTGTTACAACTTTTCAAACCATGGAGAAAAGAGGAAGACATACTAGAAAACTATGACTGCTATGAAGATGCTTTCAAAGCAAATGAAAGCGCTATCACCGATGTGAACTTTACGCAGTACAAAACAATGTTACACAATGAGCAGCAACAGGAAGAAGAACTTCAGGCCCAACTAGATAAGGACTCTTCTGACAGTAGTCAACCTTCTGTAACAGGAAGTCAAGAACCACTAGGACAACCACTAATAGCAAATGAGGCTGAAGTAGCTATGGCAGAAGTAGAAAACACCATGTATCAGTATCAAGAAGATACAGAAGACTTAACTGTACAACAAGCAAAACTTAACAAAGATCAGCGCACCATTTTTGAAGACGTTACAAAACAAATTGTACATGGTGTACAACACGAAAATAAAGACTGTACCAGTCAAAATTACAAACCTATACTGCTGTATGTGAGTGGTGAAGCTGGATCAGGGAAAACATTCTTAATCAAAATCATCAGCAAGTTCATTCAACAATTGACAAACAACACACTGTCAGCTGTTGTAATGGCCCCCACAGGTTTAGCTGCCTACAACATAGGCCGTGCCACTTTACACCGATTACTACTGCTTCCAGTAAAGCATCAAAATAAATGAGACTACTACAAACTTTCTGCAGAAGCTGCAATGGGATTACGCAGAGTATTAAAACAAATGAAAATGCTACTAATAGATGAAGTGAGCATGGTCTCCAACCTAATGTTGGCTTTGATTCACCTCAGATTTCAAGAAGTACTTAAAAGTAACAACGAAGAACTCTTTGCAGGGAAACACATTATCGTTTTTGGAGATCCTCTACAATTGACATGAGTGAAAGGTGAACCTATTTTTAAAACCTGGGGCCACAAACACTGCCGGAAAACTGTTGGTAGCATAGGTAATGTCAACCTTTGGCAACATTTCCAATACAGAGAATTAACTGAGAACATGCGGCAATCTGCAGATCTCACTTATGCCAACATCTTAAAAAGTATTAGAGTTGGTGTACTATCGCAAGAAGCACAAGTTGTATTGAAAAACCGGCACATTCATGCACTTTATGGCGATAATGCATGTGCAACTGATGTTATGGAACAAATAGCGCACAAAAATGTCAATTGTATGGCCTTATTGCCAACTCTTGCGAGCTGTTTCAAATTCAATGAAACAATGTTAAATAAAGAAATGCAACCAATAATGGAATTTAGCACCACAGACAAACTAGACGTACATGGTATGACAGTACCCATGTGTGAGAAAGCCACAACAAGACTAAATAGTTTAGAAAATTCAATCTCCAACACAGCTGGGTTGGAAAAAATATTAAAATTATCCTTAAATTGTAGAGTAATGCTTAAACATAACCTTGACGTCGAGCAAGGGCTAGTTAATGGAGCACAAGGTACAGTTGTTGGCTTTCAATCATTCCCAGGTGATAGCACCATTCAGTTTGTCAATATTCGCTTTGATAAAGTTTCAGAAGTGAAAAGGATAGGGCGCTCAATTGCTCGATTCCTTCTCTTCAAAGACATGTATGTACGTAGAGAACATATGCAGTTACCATTCATAATTCCCAAGGTCTTACTCTAGACAAAGCATTGATAGATATAGGAAACACAGTCTTTATGGAAGGCATGAGCTACGTAGCATTATCACGCTTATGTACACTTGATGGTCTACTGCTAATGAACATTGATGCCAGTAAAGTCAAAGCTGATATTCCTTGCATTCTAGAATACAATAGACTGCGTTCACTGTACACCCCTCATCTGAAACAATATCCTGTTCCAGATAAAGTAAAACGTGGTAAAAGAAAACTAAATTAAACAGAAATGCAACAGAATCCAACAGCAAATTCCTCAAAGAAAAGAAAAGAAGCTAAAGTTTCAGCAATTACCACAAACAAAGAAGAACCTATTAGGGGATGTAAAACACGGACGTCGTCAAAGAAGGAACAGAAATTCTGAAAAATGCACTCAGATACAGAACTAGCTGGTCCATTCAAATTTGCAAATGAAAGTGGGGTAAGTTGCTATGCAAATGTAGCAATGAATATTCTATTTCAATTGCCACCAATTGTTCACAATATTTACTTGCACAGTACAGACCAATTGTGTTTGCAAATGTTAGTGCTTCATAGAAATGCAACAAGCAATCCTGACAACACATACAGTGTTCATGGAATACGGCAAGAATTGGACGACTGTGCTGAATGGTGAGATTCACTGTGAACTCACAAGAAGATCCACAAGAATTTCTAATGTACTTGCTATTAGTATTGGAAAACAAAAGCATACCTGTAAATGAAATCTTCCAGATTTCGTACATGTGGAAACATACATGCACTCTCTGTAGCAATGTGATACAGGAAGAAATCCCAAATGAGCGATTTGTGTATGTTTCCATACCAAATTGTGAAAGCATTCCATTTCAGCAACTTGTAGAGAATGCAAACCATGGCAGATTATGTACTGTATGCAATTCGGACAAGCGCTCCACCTTACTGATACAATCACATAGTGCCTACATAATACTTATGCTTCTACGTTATAATGCAGATGGTATCAAAAACAACTGCAAACTGACTGGATTCACACACGGTCAAGTGTCACTTGGAAAGAAAACCTTTACAACAATAGGTATAATCTACCATACAGTGTCAAAAGAGAAATTATATCGTGCCACCTATCGCAACAAATATATGTTTATTGGCCTACGCCAAGCTGCTCACAAGTCGCTTGTGAAGGAATCCGTGTTGCAAGGTCCTGACCTTAGAATCAATGTAAGCAGCCATTTTAGGTCAATCCGCCATTTTAGGATTCGCTTTGTAAAGTCACCCTGTGAGTTAAAATGGTGGACGATGTCATTCCAAAATACAACATGGCCGTCTTGACCTCTGTCCGTAGCTAATATGTAACTTGCCTGCAGGCCACTTGTTGAGGTCGTGAACTGAGACCTTGTCCTTCGTTGACCTGTGTGTAAAGGATTACTCGTGCAATGAAACTAATCCACGAGTATACCATAAAGACAATGTATTCCAATACTGAACATAGAACTCTTGTTTAACTACATTGTATTCATGTTTAAGAAGACCTACATGAGAAATCCCAGAATACACAGTTGCCGTATAGGCTTGTTGATATATGTATTAAAAGCAAACCAGTTATATGCGGATGTGCGAGACTTGGCATGAACCCTAGATCGGTGATGTATTAGTGGAATATTAACCCAAAGTGGGGCTGGACATCGTGCTCACAAAAAGAATAAAAAGCCAATGCATTCTAATGTACAGTGTCTCTCACTGAACACACTGAACCACGCTGGAGTTCGTTGTGTTGCAATGAGGGCCGATAGCTATCTGATTTTTGCTCTGTTTGTAGTAACTGGATTCAGTATAGAATAAAGTACTTTGTATGTTCCTTTGTAACCCGTGTTCGGTGTGTTTCCTTTTGGGGTACTCAGCCTCGATATTTCGATTTTGTTTTCACAGTTGGCGCCCGAATAGGGACCGTCAAGATTGATGCCGGATTGTTGAAGGCTGACTCAGGCTATCGGACCGGGATCGGACGGTGTGACAAAAAGGGGCCCCACTGAATGAGACTCGCCAACCTCAGCAGCGCTGCACGACCCGATCCCTGGAAAATTAGCTTGTGGTCCAAGACGGCATCTTCACGAGGGTCCACTTATTGAGGCAGGCAGATTTTTCCCGGAATCACCATACACGAGGTAAGATTAGTTAGGTAAGATTCTTTGAAATGCGATCGGACCTCCTTAGGTTTCTTCAGGTGAGTCGTGACCCGACTCTTAATTCAACCCTGATAATTTGAATTTGGCGCATTGTATCTGCAGACACAATTATTGACCAGGTAACACCAATAATTTGATATGCCTGGGAAATTGTCTACCTGCATCAGGGCGTTGTTCCGCAGCGATAGACAATCTTTGGAATTTAGCCATCCCGCCACAGGAGGGGTCGCCGGCATGTACTATGTACTGTAAGCATGGCATTGGAAGTATAGTATTTAATGACATTTGGCACAGACAAACCAGACATGCCTCCGAACCTCAGTGGCCAATCAGCGGTAGTTTTGAAATCCCTCGTATTGAGTATTTAGAGAAAAACATGCGCGCCGTCATAAGACGAATGCCGAAAAAGCATTATTGTATGACCAAGATAAACATTCTGAATCGACTAGGTATACAGATAGGGCTTTCTCACTTGGAATTAAAAAAATATATCCTTCCAAAGACCTCCATGCTTCCGATGAATTTATAGATAAATTATTAAATCAACGAAGGCCTGGTGCCTCTGCGCCACCTGCGTATGTTCCTCTTCCTGCTGCTTTGCCTCTTCCTCCTGTTATTCCTGCTCTACCTGCTGTTGTTTCTGTTGTTCCTGCTCCTCCTAATGTTCCCCTTCCTCCGGCTCCTCCACCTCTTCTTATCATACCAGTTACAGTACCTCCATTGATTTTGCCTGCTCCCTCTCTTCCAAGTGGTCCTGAGCCGCTTGTAGTCGATCGAGGTGCAGGGTCAAAAGTTGTCACTCGCAATACTGTACCACCAGAGAAGAAACATGAGTTGATTGCATGGGCTAAGCATTGTATGGAGAGGGATGATCAAGCTAATGTTTTTGCCACACTTTGCAATATGGATAATTTAGGTTTAGGGATTCATTTGTGTGTAATGTGGGGAAAATTAAATAATACAGATCTCCCGCAAGGGTTAAGGGATCTAAATACTTTAGCGTTTTCTAGAGACACTGTGGAGAAAGTAAATGAGCATGTCGAGAGGTTATTTGGGTATAGAAAGGAGTTAGAAAAGTTGCAGAATGAGGATGAGGAGGAGGAAAGTATGTATGTACAGAAACGGTTCCTGAGGAAGCACGAATTTGTACAAAGGACGCGCTTAGATGGATTTCGGATATGTTGATAACTCCAGTTGAAGTATATGACACATATAGTCAGTATACGCCAGAAATGCAGAGGAAAGTGATACAGGTAATGATAGAGTACCAACAGGATGATTGTGTAAAAAGAAAGATTAGTTGTCCCGCAGAGTTATTGAGTATTTACAAGAGAGCTTTTTCACTTGACACTTCTTCGACTGCTTTAGCGCTCAATTTAGCTCTGTTGCTTAGTAAGCGTTCAGAGTCACCTACTTCTCAGTTGCCTATGAGAGAGGTTCCTTCGACATTTGTCCCAAAGCTTGAGATTGCGGCCGATGTTGCACGAAATATAGTCGCTGTGGACATTCCTGCACATTATGTATCACAGTTCGTTCACATCCCGTTCTCAAGACAGGAAGTGAATACTATTAGGCAACCTATTCCTGATATTAGGAAAAATCCGACAGGATTCTATAAAGAAATAGAGTCCGTCTTGCAATCCTCAGTGTTCACCTTAGGTGATATTGATTTGTTATTTCCTGTACTCCTGCCAATAGATTTGTGGAAACAAGTTAGAACTATAGACGACGTGCCAGGGTTGGGAGATACATGGGTGAATATAACTAGACTCGATGGAGAAAGGCCAGCTGGTGAAAGACCGCCTCAGGTGATATTAACTTTGCCTGATAGAATCATTGCAAAATTGAAAACCATAATTCCAGAGAAAAGAATTATTTGGGACAAACTTACGGCCTGTGTCTAAGGAAAGTCTGAGGGTGCTACCGACTTCTTTAATCGGTTCAAACAGGTATTCTCGGATTTCAGTGGACAAGACCTAGACACAGAGTCTGGGAAAAGGTTATTTGTGGACAAATTTGTTCGTGGATTGCTGCCTGACATCCAGTCACAAATTATGTCTTCTGAGAGCGCTTGGCAGGCGAAATGGCAATCAGAAGTACTGCACATGGCTCAGTACTACGAGAACCGTGTCAATAATGAAAAAGATAGAGTTGAAAAAAGAAAAGGTGATTTGAAAACGAAAGTGCTATTGCAGCAAATTGTTAGAGGCCCCAGAGGGGGTACTTCTCAGATTAGAGGTCAGTATGTCCCGCAAGGGAAAGTGCCCTTGGGTCCTGTGAACATTAACCAGTGTGCCTATTGTCGTCAAGAGGGTCATTGGCGTGCACAATGCCCTGTCCTTCGACAAAGGTCGAATAATGCATTTGGGAATATGAGTAGACGATCCAGAGGTCGCCCGGGTGTAGGGGGCCCTGGTAGAGGTCAGTTTACACAGGATCCTCAGCAACCTTTCTCGCAGGACAATCAGATTTCGAGTGTGGACACCAGGAACATATTTGATCATCCTTCTGCTTCATATTTATCTGAAGAGCTTCCTTTTGATGACATTCTGTTTCGTTAGGATTGCCCGAAGCAGGGTTTGGAACCTACACCTATTCCCGTCAATCAGAAAGGTCCCTACGTTGAAATGATGGTGGGAAATAGGAAACACCAGTTTTTGATAGACACTGGAGCACAGAAGTGTTCCATTGATCATTTCCGGGTTCCAAACATTCCATTGTCAGGGCAAACCAATGTTTCTGTAGGATTTTCTAGCACACCAATTGTTTGTCCGGTTTCTTCGCTGGTACCTATTTCTTTGGGTCCCTTTACGGACCACTGTCCATTTCTGTTGACTTCGAATTGTGGAGAGAACTTGCTTGGGTTGAATCTGTTAAAAGAATTAAATGCAGTGATTTATTGTTCTTCTGATGGAGTGCGCTTGACGATTTCACCACAGCAATTTCCTGTCTCGCAATTCTTAACTAGACCTTTGCCGCCAGAATTCATTAATGTACCAGAGAGCTTATGGGCTGTTGACGACAATGGTGTCGGTGTTTTACAGATTGAACCTGTTAAGATAGTTTTGAAACACGAAGTTGAGCTGCCACGCATTCCCCAGTATAAGATTTCAGTTGAGGGCGAGCGAGCATTGAAATGCATTTTTTGCGATTTTGTGCATCGCAGGGTGATTGAAGAAATTTCAGGAAGTTTGTGTAATAGTCTGATTTTACCCGTGTACAAGAAAGGCGATAATGCAATTCCATTCCGTTTCATAATTGATTTACGTGCCATTAATAAAGTCGTTGCTCCACAATTTCCAATTGTGCCTGATGTGACGACAATCTTAACCATGATTCCAGCTACAGCTACTTACTTCAGTGTGGTGGATCTAAAGAATGCTTTCTTTAGTATTCCTATACACAAGGATAGTAGATACTTGTTCGCGTTCACCTTAGGCGGACGCTCGTTCACATTTACTCATGCAACTCAAGGGTACACAGAGAGTTCTAGCATTTATAATAGGGCTTTGAAAGAACAACTTGATACCCTTGAATTGCCCTCTACTTGTACATTGCTTCAGTATGTTGATGACTTGCTCTTAGCTGCTGACTCTGAGAGTGCCTGTGAGGAGGACACTGTGTTATTGCTTATCCATCTAGCTAAGCATGGTCACAAAGCTTCACTTAGAAAATGTCAATATTGTTGCCAGGAGGTCGTCTATTTAGGCTATCTCCTGTCAAAGGAGGGAAGAAGATTGACACCTGAAAGAATAAAACACATTTCTGGCATGTCTGTCCCAAATACACAGAAGGAAGTTAGAGCCTTGATAGGTATGGCTTCTTACTGTAGGTTGTGGATCCCAAGTTTTTCACTAGTGATCAAAACGATGTTGGCTTTGACGAAGAAGGGCATTTCTTCGCCATTGCCATGGAACGCGGAACACCAGCAATCGTTTGACTTGCTTAAGACTGCATTATGCTCTGCACCAGTTTTGGGCACACCAAACTATGAAAAGGCCTTTGTGTTGTTTGTGCATGAATGTGATGGATGTGCTTTGGCTGTATTAACGCAGGAACATGGAGGGAAGAATAGGCCGTGCGGTTACTTTTTTTCCGCCCTTGATCCTGTAGCATGTGCTTTGCCAAGATGTTTGCGAGCTGTTGCTGCTGCTGCTACGTCTGTAAAACAGAGTGAGGGAATGGTCCTAGGCCATGATCTAACCCTGATGGTGCCTCACTCTGTAGATGTTCTACTGAACCGAACCCAAACGCACCACCTCACTTCTGCACGGTTGACAAGATATGAATTGATCTTGTTTGCTCCTCACATTCAAATTAAGAGGTCTTGTGTTCTTAATCCGGCTGAACTCCTACCTTTCCCGCAAGATACTACTTGCGGCGATGAAGAGTCACATGACTGTCTGTATACTACCGAACAAGAGACAAAGGGTAGAATTGATTGAAAGACACTCCTTGGATAATCCGGAAGGAGAACTGTTCTGTGATGGCTCTTGCTTCAAACCTCCGGATGGTATATCCACAGCAGCTTATGCAATCACCACATTAAGCACGGTTGTGGAAACTAAGAGAATCACGCATAATTCTGCGCAGGCCGCAGAGATTATAGCATTGACCCAAGCTTGTGAACTTTCCAAAGGGCTTGCAGTAAATATATATACTGATAGTCAGTATGCCTTTGGGGTGGTTCACAACTTTGGGAGACTTTGGTCAGAGACAGGGTTCCTAACTTCACATGGCACCAAAATCCAACATGGCTCCCTAATAGTACAACTACTCTCAGCGCTTCCGCTCCCTACTCAGTTAGCAGTTATGAAATGTGCGGCACATCGAAAAATTACAGATGACATAGGGAAAGGGAATGCTTTCGCTGATCAAATAGCTAGACAAACTGCTACCGATCCCCTTACGGAGATGTATGTTTCGAAGGAGACTGTAAATGCTTATGCAATGGATGAGGGTGTTGGGTCTGTACGGGATATCCAAGCTGATGCTACGTTAGAAGAATCCAAGAAGTGTGCTGAAGGCTTGGGGAAACCTGATGATGATGGGTGTTGGGTGGATATAGCGGAAGGGAAATGGCTACTCCCTGACGCGTATGTAATGATGATGGTCATCATGGCCCATGGTCCTACGCATGTAGGTGCCTAGAAGATGACACAAATGTTAGAGAAAGTTTGGGTAAATGACAAAATTTCAAAAATTGCCCAGCGCTACGTCCAGGATTGCATGATTTGCCTACAACACAATGTGGGAAAGGGGACAGTAACTCCAAGGGGAAGTTTTGGGCCACCCTCCGTCCCCTTTGAAGTTATCCACTTTGATTTTATTGAAATGGAACGATGTGACAATAAAAAATATGTGCTGGTGGTTATCTGTGCTTTTAGTAAATGGGTTGAGGCTTTCCCCGTTAAAGATGCTACAGCCATGACAACTGCAAAAACCATGTTAAGGGAATACTTCCCGCGGTTCGGGCTACCAAGAGTTATCTGGTCGGACAATGGTCCACATTTTGTCGCTGCTGTAATTCTGCAGATATGTGCGGCGTTACAAATTGACAAAGGGTTCCATTCGGCCAGACATGCTCAGAGCGCCGGACTAGTAGAAAGACACAACGGTATTATCAAGAACAAGCTCGCTAAGATGTGTGCCAGCACCAAACTAAAATGGCTGGACGCCTTACCGATCATGTTATTATCTATGCGTACAACCCCTCAAACTAAGACTGGGCTCTCTCCATTTGAGGTGGTAATGGGGAGACCTGCCAATATTTGGAACCTTCCTAAATGCAATTCATTGAGAAATGTTGAAAATGTATTACTTTCAGACTATTGCAGCCAGTTGACTAAAAACCTGTATTTGATTTATCACCAGGTACGAGAAGCTTTACCTGTGTGATACGAGGGCCCGGGCCACAGTATACGGCCTGGGAGTTGGGTGCTCGTCAAGGCATTCGAGCGCTCTTCCTGCCTTGCACCTCGCTGGCATGGGACGTTCCAAGTTCTGTTTGTCACCCAAACAGCGGTGCGGGTCTCTGGAAGAAAGAACTGGATCCACGCGTCCCACGTCAAGAAACTTCCTCACCCAGTGCCACACATTACAGAAGAAACAGAACCCCTCGCTAATGCTGCAACCAACGATCCCAAAGCAGTAAGTAGCACTGAGAGTATGTCAGAGAATCTCTCTGAGCCTGTGAGGCTTGGGGAAGCCGCCATTTTGTCTCCACACTCTCCATAAGTTTTGCATCCGGAAATTGCTGTTCCAAATTCGGCATCTTCACTTGTCTCTGATACGTTGCTTGCAATGGGAAGTGACAACACATTGTTTCCGGACCACTCGGTACCGGGAAAAGCAAGGTACAATCTGCATCCAAGAAAATAGACTTACGGCACGGTTTTGCTGTGCATCTGATAGACTTATGGCACGGTTCGGCTGTGCATTAGAAGAAGAAAAGGATCATCGAGGGCTTGTTTTTGCCCAAATTTGAGAAAGGGGATTCTGTTGGCTAGGGTTGTGGAAGGACTAAGAAGTCGTGTGGCTGGGAGGTCGCCAGCAATGAACATTGGGGGTATCCGTTTGAAGACTACAATGCCTGCCACTGCTACCGCTCGTATGGGACTTGTAAATGAGGGGGTAACCAACTGGGACAATGGACAAAATGCCTGAGCCCCGGAAACGTATTGCTGTGTTTTTATAATGATATTTGGGTTTATAATAGTCACTGTCTTAGGACTGTGGTACCTTGAGGAAATGCATCCTTTAGAATCCTTGTTGCCCACTGAAAGTATACCTGTTGTTCCTACTCCCTTTGTACATTTGCATACTCTGTCCCCTAGGGACTCCCAGCATAGACAAAGGTACCACAATAATACTCTACTACTTATCATTTTTAATAAGTCTAACTGTTGGGTCTGCTCACATTTACCGCAACACGGGGATAAGGGTCTAGGTCGGTATATTCATCCTTTACCTTTGACAACTGCTTGCTATGCCTCTCTTAGAGCACTGTTCTTTGGCCGTTGGAATGATAGCATCTCAGGGAACTTTGATGGCACCAATTTGAATAGTTTTGAGAAACGTGTTTTGACTCCTCTGGGATGCTCGCTTTTCGCAAACAGGAGTAAACCTAACGTTGCTTCTATTAGGCCTTCTGATAAACTGTCTCATCCTTTCCAATGTTTGATTTCCTTTAAGAAGGCTCCAATAGGCAATAAGGATGCCATGCCTCCTTCTTACACTGTTAATCATAGCCTTGATTCAGTTTCTTTTTGCATACAGAGGAATGGAACTCAGTCAATGGGAGATTTTCTAGGTTGTGCCAACGTTGCAAATTTGACTGGGGAAAACAGAACCTTTGTATGTAGGCGAACCTGTCTACTTTGTCTGCGGTAATGTAGCATTCCCATGGTTGCCCAGGGATTGGCAGGGACCTGTTATTTAGGGATCCTGTTACCTGGGGTGTTTATAGTTAGTACAAAAGAAGTTTCAAAGGCTCGTCCACGGCGGCCCCACCACAAATCTTGGGAGATATAGCAAAATCAGTTGTGCCATTTTGGGGGCCGATAGCGAATTCAGAGGATATCAGAAAACTAGTGAGAGTACTGGAGAGAACCATCAACCGGACCACGGACATACTCTATAATATGACGTTAGAACCGGATGGCATTAGATGTCATTCTGTCTGAACGTGGTGGAGTGTGTAAATTAGTGGGGTCCGCTTGCTGTGTTTTCGTTCCAGATTCCTCCCCAACCATCTTCAAGGCAATACAGAATCTGCACGTCCTTAGTTCAGAAGTGCATGTTCCCGAGGGAAAATGGTATCTTAGCGCTTGGTTCTGGGACTTCTTGCGATCTTGGGGTTGGAAGGTACTTTCGGTCTTGTTGTTAATTTTGGGAATCCTGTTGATTCTTTGTTGCTGTATTCAGTGTCTACCTGGTATATGTTCGATGCTAGGGGGATGTTGCGCACAAGCGATAGGTTCGATAGGACATAAAGTGTGTGCCCCAGATAAAACTTCCAAAGAATATGTGTTGAAATTTTTTTTTAGCGAATGACCTAATGGCAATAGATATTTCCGACAGTGATTCAGGGTGCATGGACGATGATGCATGAAGTTATTTGCAAGAAGATCCAAAGTAGTTTTAGCACTTGGCATAGGCCAAAAGGAGGGTTTGTCAAAAGAGAAATTATATTGTGCCTCCTATCGCAACAAATATATGTATATTGGCCTACGCCAAGCTGCTCACAAGTCGCTTGTGAAGGAATCCGTGTTGCAAGGTCCTGACCTTAGAATCAATGTAAGTCACCATTTTAGGTCAATCCGCCATTTTAGGATTCGCTTTGTAAAGTCACCCTGTGAGTTAAAATGGTGGGCGATTTCATTCCAAAATACAACATGGCCGTCTTGACCTCTGTACGTAGCTAATATGTAACTTGCATGCAGGCCACTTGTTGAGGTCGTGAACTGAGACCTTGTGTCATGATGCCTACCCCCGGGGACCCAGACCAAGTCCAGCAACCCCGGAAGCAGGCATCAAGTTATCCCAAGCAAGCCCAACAACCCCTGCTAGGGGCTATTTGGTTGCAGTCCTGGCTTCTGTGGCACCAGACTCATATGGAGAGTCAATCCTGGCGCCATAGGCGCCAGGCTCATAGATTAAAACCTACCTGATGCCGACCATGCTGCAAACTTACCTGATGCAGACCTTCCTGCAAGAGCTCCAAGCCAAAAGAGGCTTGAAAGGGACTACTTTATCTAGGGACTATTTTTTTACTCGCGTGGGGCTGGGGAGGAATACTCACCTGGGACTACTTTGGAGGCTATTTAAACCACGCCCGAAGAGCAGCACACGCTTCGCGTTATTCTGCATCCAGCAGCGTAACGCTCACCGTGCCTGCAAGTCTGCATCCAGTCTTCTGCCACGCCCGCCTCAAGTCTGGAGCTCCTAGAAACAGGGAGAAAGAAGGACAAAAGGTTAGAACAGGAGCAATACCTTTGATCCTTACCTGAATTCCCGATCCATCGCGCCTTCGAGCTGGAAGAAAGAAGTCATTTTATGCGCGTCGCCTCGCCTGCTGCAGCGCCGCACTGAACTCACCGGCCTTCGCAGCATCTTCACATTCCACCGCATCCTCCTGCATGTTCCCGCCGCACTCTGGCACCTAAGGGGAAGACAAGAACAGCAAGGTGAGCCAAGGGAATACACAGAGGCAATATTAGTTACCCCCCATAGACTTACCTGATTTTACCACTGGGGGTACTAATCCTCTTCACGGGTCGGCGCAGCTTCCACTGCATCTTCGCTGAACCCCGGCCCCTAAGGGGAAACAAAAGGACAGCAAGGTGAAACAAAGGGACAAACAAGGGGAAACCTTCACCACAATAGACTTACCTGATTTTACCACCGGAGGCATTATTTCCCGAGACTTCATACTTTCTCTCAGCGCCTGACTAAAGGAGAAAGCAACAGGTTACATATTGACATTATTTTACCGAACTGTGTTGAATAATACAAATCCTTACCTGAACATTACCGGTTGCCACGAGGAACTCTTTGCTAGGGTCAAGCTGCAATCTGCAAGGAATCGGACAAGAGTGAAAGTCAGACATTTGAACTCTTACGAACTGCATACTTACGGCGTCTTGCCTGGAATCTCAGAGTCAATATTGTTCTGGAACTCACCAATTCCTTTGAACCAGTGAAGCAACTGGTTATCTACGCGCCCCTGCGCTCAATGCAGGATGGAGAGCTCATCTTTCCAAACCATCAGAAGAATATTCCTATGGGCCAAGCAAACGAAGCTAGGTGGGCCAGTCCAGTCCGTCATCTCGGCACTACGCGTCACATTGGTGGAGACCGCAGCTGTCCAGTTCAGATCGACGCCCCTGTGGGAGCCAGGTGAGCGTAACAGAACGCGAAGCCTACCCACAAATTCCCACCCGGGCATTATGGATATCTCGGAAATTGACCAATTGGCCCAATTACTAGGGGAACTGAGGGCTGAAGTGCATTCCGCCCGTCAAGAAACCAATGCTCTTAGGATAGAGCTGATTTTGTCAAAGGAGCGAACTGATGACCTTGCTAGGCAACTACTGCAAAGCCAGGCTGGACAAGCACCCCTACCAGGTTCTGGGGGAAATCCAGCTCCTGTGTTATCGAGTAACCCTGTGCAAATAAACCTACCAGGAAATATTCCATTAGCTCCGTCTGAACGCTTTTCCGGAGATCCCAAAAGGTTTGCTGTGTTTATGAACCAATGCCACTTGCACTTTTTATGCAGACCTGGAGCCTTCCCAAACGATCAAGCCAAGGTAGCCTTTGTATTGTCATATCTCAGCGGCAGTGCAGCTGATTGGTCGATTCCACTAGTTACTCAGGATGACCCAATTCTTCGGGATTTTCAGGGCTTTCAAATAAGCATGGAAAGACTATTTGCCCGACACTCCCAAGGACAGGCCCTGGATAACGAACTTTTGTCCCTATGACAGGGTAACCAGGACCTTCTATCCTACATCGCGACCTTTAATAGGTTGATAGTGGAAACTGGATGGCCTGAGGTAAAACGAATCACGTTATTTCATCGAGGGCTCCGAGGATAACTCAAGGATGTCTTGGCTCAAGTCGTGAACCCACCTCAAGACTGCGCTGAATATATAGACTTAGTGGTCCAGTTAGATCACAGACTTCAGAACAGAAAGGCTGATCGAGCCAAGTTTGAGAATCGGGTGTTGGTCAAAACCCACGCTAACCCCAAAGGAGCAGATGCTTCAGAACCCATGCAAATCGGAGGCCTTAAAGGACCCTTAACCCAGAAGCAAAGAGAAAGGAGACGGCAAATGCAATTGTGTCTATATTGTGGAATTTCTGGGTATTTTCTACAGGATTGCCCTGTAAAACCACCCAAGAAGGTGGTAGGAGCTGCTGATAAAGGCCATAAGGAGTCAGACTTGGGAAACGACCACGCCCGACAAGCGTAGAGGTCCGCTTGCTGAGCTTGAAGAAGGATACTCAGACCTCGCATTTCACCATACCAATGGACCTCGTAGATCCAAGGCAGCCATCGCGTATGCACGCAGTAAGGGCATACATTGATAGCGGGGCCATATGAAACTATGTGGACTACGAATTGGCTTCCAGGATGAATCTACCTCTCTGCCGAAAAACCACCTCAGATGTCATCACCACAGTCGATGGAACTGAAATTGCCTCTGAGCCTGTAACTCATTCCACCACAGAGATGACACTATTGGGTCAGGATGGGCATCGAAAGGCTATTGTGTTTGATCTAATTAATGCCCCACAGTTCCAAATAATACTGGGGATACCTTGGTTGGAAACACATAATCCTTGTATTGATTGGCAAGAGAAGAGATAAACCTTCCCGGATTGTGCACAAACCTGTTACCCAAAGAAAAATCTGAACGCAGGCCTGGCCACAGTAACCACAGCAGTCATGCAACTACCTCCAGAATACCAAGAATTCCAGGATGTCTTCCAAAAAGAACAGGCAAACACCTTACCACCTCACAGATCGTACGATTGTCAAATCGATCTCATACCCGGTGCACAACCCCCTTGTAGCAGGATCTATGCCCTTACGGAACCTGAGAACCTTCACCTACGACAATACTTAGACCAGTACCTTGCCAATGGTTTCATTCGCCCATCCAAGTCCCCTGCCTCTTCAGCTTTGTTGTTTGTGCCCAAAAAGGAAGGTGACCTTAGAACGTGCATCGACTACCGCGCATTGAACCAGATAACTGTTAAGAACCGATACCCATTGCCTCTGATCCATGAATTACTAGACCAAGTGAAGGACGCTTGCATATACACTAAGTTAGATCTCCGGGGGGCAGACCATCTGGTACGTGTAAAAGAGGGCGACGAATGGAAGACTGCTTTTCGCACTAAATATGGGTTATTCGAATACCAGGTGATGCCTTTCGGGTTGTGCAATGCACCAGCAGCCTTCCAATACTTCATGAACGATGTCCTTCGTGAACTCGTTGACATTTGTGTTGTCGTATATATCAATAATATTCTAGTATATTCCTCTTCAGAATCTGACCATGTGAAGCACGTCCGAGCAGTCCTTGAGAAATTGCGCCAGCACAAACTATAGGCAAAACTGGAAAAATGCGTTTTTCATGCCACAGAAGTTGAATTCCTTGGGTTTATCCTGACCCTAAGAGGAGACCGAATGGACTCACGAAAGGTGGACGCAATCCTTAAGTGGCCATCACCAAGTTCAGTTAAAGGAGTACAAAGCATGCTCGGCTTTGCCAATTTCTACCGCAGATTCATCACGGATTTTTCACATGTTGTACATCCCATCACAGCACTCTTGCGAAAAAATAAACGCTTTATGTGAACTGAAGAAGCTGAAAAAGCCTTCCAAGAGCTGAAAGCGAAATTCACGTCTGCACCTGTATTAAAGCACCCATGCCCTGAACTTCCATACATAGTGGAAACTGATGCATCCAGTCTAGCCATGCGAGCTGTCCTGTCTCTAAAGGACCCTGAAACTGGCCAGCTTCACCAAGTAGCATTTTGGTGTTAGTAAGTTCTCGGCACCCGAGTTAAACTATGCAGTTACCGACAAGGAGTTATCAGCCATTAAATCCGCCTTCAAGGCTTGGCGGCACTAACTTCTCGGTGCCAGACATACCATTACTGTGATCACCGATCACCGGAACTTACAGTATTTAAAAACAGCCAAGGCCCAATCGTTACGCCAACTCCGATGGGCATTGTTCTTTGCCGAGTTCGATTTCGTGATAACCTATCGACCAGGTTGTAAGAATGGTAAAGCAGACGCCTTATCCCGAATAGGGATGGGAGAGGCAGAAGTGAAACCAGAACCAGTACCTATAATTTCCGAACAAAGGATTTTTGGCATGACTACTCTACAGACACTAGAGGACATTCAGGTAAAGATCCAGCAACTCTTTGATCCTACAGCCCTGCAGGACTGGGTAAAGAAAGGCCCGGACTACTCTGTCACCAATGACCTGCCTTATTACCAAGGGCGGCTATTTCTGCCACACAAGGAACTACAAGAGCTAGTCATTTCCCGTTATCATGATACCCTAATGGAGGGGCACCCAGGTATTGCAAAAACTGAAGTTAAAATTAAAAGACAATTCTGGTGGCCCACCTGGCGAAAGGATATTAAATCATTTGTGATGTCTTGTGGCATTTGCGCACAAAACAAAAGTCAAAAGAAAAAACCAGCTGGACTCTTCCAACCTTTAGACATTCCGCCTACACCATGGCACACCTTATCGTTAGACTTTATTACTGATCTACCCCCATGCAATGGATTTAACACCATTCTAGTTATTGTGGATCTTTTTTCCAAGATGGCACATTTTATTCCTTTAAAGGGATTACCTTCAGCTTCAATCCTGGCCAAGGAGTTCCTCGAAAACATTGTTCGCATACACGGATTTCCGTCCGTATTGGTCTCTGACCGGGGCAGTCAATTCATTTCACATTTTTGGAAAAAATGCTGTCAATTGGCGCAAATCGATGTGAGGTTATCGACCAGTCACCACCCCCAAATCGATGGTCAAACGGAGAGGACCAACCAGACTCTCGAACAATATCTGCGTTGTATGTTACATCAGACTGAGAGTAATTGGAAAGACATTCTTTGGATCGCCGAATATGCATACAATAATTAAGTACAATCTGGAACTGGACAAAGCCCCTTTTATACCTTATTTGGGCACCAACCTCGAACCTCAGACCTTGACTCACCCCAACACTTAGAAATGCCCGCAGTGGACCATCTGCACGCTACGATTACACAAGCCTTTAAGGAAGCAACTGCACATTTAAAACAGGCGAAAGAAAAATACAAGAAAGATGCTGATCGGCATAGAAGTGATACTCCACTATACCAGATAGGGGACCAAGTATGGTTAGCCACAAAACATATACCTCTAAAGGGAACACGGACCGTTAACCCTAGATATTTGGGACCTTAATCTATTAAGGCCATTATCAACCCAGTGGCTGTCAAGTTGGACTTACCTGCTAACATGCAAATTCACCCTGTCTTTCATGTGTCACTTTTGAAGCCAGTGCAACCAGGGACAAGACTAACCAAGCCACCAGACCCCATCCTTGTAGATGCGGAACCCGAATTTGAAGTTAAGAACATCCTGGACTCCAAGCTGATAAAGTCAAAACTTTTTTATTTAATCGACTGGAAAGGTTACGGACCACAGGAAAGGTCATAGGAACCTAGTGACCATGTTCATGCACCCCGATTGGTGAAAAAATTCCACCGAAATTTCCCAGACAAACCGAAACCACAGGGAAGAACGACTTTAGGAGGGGCTTTGGGGGGGAGTGCTGTCATGAGGCCTACCCCCGGGGACCCAGACCAAGTCCAGCAACCCCAGAAGCAGGCATCAAGTTATCCCAAGCAAGCCCAACAACCCCAAGCAAGCCCAACAACCCCTGCTAGGGGCTATTTGGGTGCAGTCCTGGCGTCTATGGCACCAGGCTCATATGGAGAGTCAGTCCTGGCGCCATAGGCGCCAGGCTCATAGATTAAAACTTACCTGATGCAGACCATGCTGCAAGAGCTCCAAGCCAAAAGAGGCTTGGAAGGGACTACTTTATCTAGGGACTATTTTTTACTCGGGTGGGGATGGGGAGGAATACTCACCTGGGACTACTTTGGAGGCCATTTAAACCACGCCCGAAGAGCAGCACACGCTTCGCGTTATTCTGCATCCAGCAGCGTAACGCTCACCGTGCCTGCAAGTCTGCATCCAGTCTTATGCCACGCCCGCCTCGAGTCTGGTGCTCCTAGAAAAAGGGAGAAAGAAGGACAAAAGGTTAGAACAAGAGCAATACCTTTGATCCTTACCCGAATTCCCGATCCATCGCGCCTTCGAGCTGGAAGAAAGAAGTCATTTTATGCGTGTCGCCTCGCCTGCTGCAGCGCCGCAGTGAACTCACCAGCCTTCGCAGCATCTTCACATTCCACCGCATCCTCCTGCATGTTCCCGCCGCACTCTGGCACCTAAGGGGAAGACAAGAACAGCAAGGTGAGCCAAGGGAATACACAGAGGCAATATTAGTTACCCCCCATAGACTTACCTGATTTTACCACCGGGGGTACTAATCCTCTTCACGGGTCGGCGCAGCTTCCACTGCATCTTCGCCGAACCCCGGCCCCTAAGGGGAAACAAAAGGACAGCAAGGTGAAACAATGGGACCAACAAGGGGAAACCTTCACCACAATAGACTTACCTGATTTTACCGCCGGAGGCATTATTCCCTGAGACTTCATACTTTCTCTCAGCTCCTGAATAAAGGAGAAAGCAACAGGTTACATATTGACATTATTTTACCGAACTGTGTTGGATAATACAAATCCTTACCTGAACATTACCGGTTGCCACAAGGAACTCTTTGCTAGGGTCAAGCTGCAATCTGCAAGGAATCGGACAAGAGTGAAAGTCAGACATTTGAACTCTTACGAACTGCATACTTACGGCGTCTTGCCTGGAATCTCAGAGTCAATATTGTTCTGGAACACACCAATTCCTTCGAACCAGTGAAGCAACTGGTTATCTTCGCGCCCCTGTGCTCAATGCAGGATGGAGAGCTCATCTTTCCAAACCATCAGAAGAATATTCCTACGGGCCAAGCAAACAAAGCTAGGTGGGCCAGTCCAGTCCGTCATCTCGGCACTACGCGTCACATTGGTGGAGACCGCAGCTGTCCAGTTCAGATCGACGCCACTGTGGGAGCCAGGTGAGTGTAACACCTTGTCCTTCGTTGACCTGTGTGTAAAGGATTACTCGTGCAATGAAACTAATCCACGAGTATACGATAAAGACAATGTATTCAAATACTGAACATAGAACTCTTGTTTAACTACATTGTATTAATGTTTAAGAAGACCTACATGAGAAATCCCAGAGTACACAGTTGCCGTATAGACTTGTTGATATATGTATTAAAAGCAAACCAGTTATATGCGGATGTGCGAGACTTGGCATTAACCCTAGATCGGTGATGTATTACTGGAATATTAACCCGAAGTGGGGCTGGACATCATGCTCACAAAAAGAATAAAAAGCCAATGCATTCTAATGTACAGCGTCTCTCACTGAACACACTGAACCACGCTGGAGTTCGTTGTGTTGCACTGAGGGCCGATAGCTATCTGATTTTTGCTCTGTTTGTAGTAAATGGATTCAGTATAAAATAAAGTACTTTGTATGTTCCTTTGTAACCCGTGTTCGGTGTGTTTCCTTTTGGGGTACTCAGCCTCAATATTTTGATTTTGTTTTCACAGCAGGAGTTACCACCAATGCAGGCCACTACACTGCATACATTAAAAAGAAATGTGGATGGTTCGAATGTAATAATAGCACCATTACTTTAAAGCAGAGATTGACAGCTAATCGTACAAATGCATATTTAATCTTCGTAAAGCCAAAATTTTATAAATAATGTGTACTTCAAGATTGCCAAAAAATTATGTGAAAGACTACAAACAGTGAGAATACGCCAACAGGTATCTAACTGCCCAAGAGGATGTAACAACAACACACATAAATGCATATCACAGATTTGTAGGAACAAATGCACAGTTAGAATACACCTACAGGTATCTAACTGTTGTTAAAAATCGGCAGGAAGGCAACAAACATAACATTAATCAGAAAGATGAATGAAACACTCAAAGGAAACAAGGAAGTAGTTAGTACAATAGCAAATGAAGGTTTTTTTTTAATCCGACAAGGATTTATTTTCCCCAGACCCAAGGATTAGAAAAGCAAACACAGAAACTGAGCACAATGCACAGTACACTAGTTTGTAAACTAAATATGAGGGTAAAAAAAAAGGCAAACTGGCTATTATGCAATGTGGTATGTTTTCATAAAATGCAAACACCAACATACCTTTTTCTTTTATCACATAAATTAAAAAAGGGATACTTCCTCCAAGTATGAAAGGCATTTAAAAAATATATGTGCAATTTTGGGAGGAGGTGAGGGATAAACTCAAGCACTTTGTCCATGGCACGGTAGTGGTGGGGGGGGACTTCAACATGGTCCTGGACCCAACCCGGGACAAGAAACGTGCAGGACCGCAGCCCTCCGGGGCGGCAGATGAGACCATGGTGCGTAACTTCCACAGGGTCAACTCAGAACTGGGTCTTATGGACACGATCCCGATCCCGAGAACGGACACCCCCTCTTTCACATATTATTCAGCTACACATATGTCATTTTCCAGGATAGATTACATCTTGGTGGAGGAGATCCTGTACCCATTCATTTCTGGCCACAGGGTCGACCCCGTCCCCTGGTCCGACCACGACCTGGTCCGGGTCACTATAGCAAGGGGAGAACTAAGCGATCGCAGGGGGAGGTGGAAGTGCAACGACTCCCTGTTGAAGGACGAGGTCCTAGCTCAGGAGGTTCTCGAGGCTATCACAGATTTTTTCGAACTGAATGATAATGGGGAGGTAGGCTTGCATACCCTATGGGACGCCTTCAAGGCAACCCTACGGGGAGTCCTGATCAAAATGGGAGCCCAGAAAGGGAGAGGGAGGCCCAGGAAAAGCTACTAAGGGAGAAAATCGCCCAACTCCAACCGCCCTCGAGGACTACAGGCTCCAGTTGAAGGACCTCCTACTCCACAAGACAGAGAGAAGTCTTCAACTGGTCAAACAAAAGTATTATGAAAAAGGGGACAGGGTGGATAGGATTCTGGCTTGGAAGCTGAGGGAGGTACAGAGAAGCAGATTAGTGAAAGCAGTGAAGAACGAGGTGGGGGAGGTGGGCTACGATACTCCCCATATTGGTGAGGCCTTCCGACGATACTATGAGAAGCTATATACGTCGGAATACAATGGGGGTGAGGCGGAGATTGAGGGGTTCTTGAACTCTATACGGATCCCGGCCCTGACCAGGGAGATGGCGGAGGGGTTGGAGGGTCCGGTGACCGAGTAGGAGGTGGAGCGTGTGATCAGAGGTATGAAGGTGGGCACTTCCCCGGGAGAGGATGGATACTCGGTCTACTTCTACAAGAGGTTTTGCTCGACCCTTTCCCCCTATTTGGTTAAGGTGTTCAATGCAGTGCTGGAGGGGGGGTCCCTCCCGGACTCCTTGATGGAGGCTATTATAGTCGTGCTCCCCAAAGACGGCAGGGACCCCTCGGAGTGCTCCTCTTACCGCCCAATCTCTCTGCTGTATATCGATGTAAAGATCCTGGCCAAAGTGATTGGGGGACGAATGGAGGGGATCCTGCCGAAACTAGTCCACGGAGGCCAGGTGGGGTTCATTAGGGGAAGACAGGGCTCAGATAATATCCGTAAAACCATAGATCTATTCCACTACGCCCAGGTGTCAGACCTAGATGCGAGCGTTCTGTCCCTTGATTCGTAAAAGGCGTTCGATAGGGTGGAGTGGAGATTCATGGAACTCACCCTCCAGAAAATGGGCTTTGGGACGCACATCAGGGACTGGGTGGCGGCGCTATACAGGGCCCCAAAGGCCAGGGTTCAAGTGAATGGCAGGTTGTCAAAATCATTCCCCCTCTCGCGGGGGACAAGGCAGGGTTGTCCACTCTCCCCTCTGATCTATGTCCTCTCCATGGAACCCCTAGCCATAGCGGTCAGAGCTAACCCAGACATCAAGGGGATCAGGAGAGGCGAAGTACAATTTAAACTCTCCCTGTTTGCAGATGACATCCTGGCTTACCTGGTGGACCTGGGTTCCTCGCTCCACCCCCCTCCTGTCCCTGATGGCCGCCTTCGGGCGCCTCTCTGGTCTCAAGATTAACGCATCCAAATCTGTCCTGCTCCCCATGAGAGCGCGGGACCTGGGTCTGGACCCCCTAGACAGCCTGGAAGGGATAGCAGTGGGGAAGGCCTCCATCCGATACCTGGGAGTCCTTCTCACCCGAGACCTAACCAACCTCGCCCCAGCCAACTACGACCCCGTTGTGTCGAGGGTCACTGCAGATCTAAGGAGATGGGTGTCAATGATTCTGTCATGGTACGGCCGCATGACGGCAGTGAATATGAACATACTCCCGCGTTTACTATATCTCTTCATTGCCCTCCCAACTAGTGTCCCCGACCAGACATTCAGGGTCCTCCAGAATGCAGTACATGAGTTCATATGGCAGGGTAGGACCCCGAGGACCGCGAAGGCAATCTTTACCTTACCGAGGGAGGAGGGAGGGTTTGGGCTGCCAGACTTCCAACTCTACTTCCGCGCTGCCCAGCTGCGTGTTCTCCTGGAACACATGAAAGAGGGGATGGGCACATACTGGTCGTACCTGGAGGACATGGACGCTCACCCACTCAAGGTTCGGGACCTTCTCTGGGCCCCTAGCAAGTTCATCCCGAACAGACTCAAATCTCACCCAACTCACCCAACTCTGGGAGTCCTCTGGTCGATCTGGAGGGAAGGCCCCCAGACGGCACACCTAACGTCGTGACCGTCACCGATGTCATCACTCTGGGGTCACCCCCTTAAATTGGGCAGTAGGGGGTTCCGCAATGCTCAGTCCTGGTCTGATTCGGGGATGGAGTGGGCGGGGCAAATGTTTAGGGAAGGGGAATTTCTGCCTTATGAGGGGGCCCTCACCATATTTGAATATCTCCGCTTGAAGGGAATCCTTTGTGATCAATCCTGGGGCCAGAACTTGAGGAGACAGCTGACTACTGGATACTGCCTCCTCCATGAAGGGAGCGGTATCGGGGATGTATAAGATACTGAACACTGTTAATCTGGGGGAAAGGAGGAGGTTCCGCCCTTTCTGGAATGATTTGGCGGGGGAGAAGATTTCGGAGGACGCCTGGGAAAGGATATTCAAAATAGCCTTCCATGGGAACTTATTCACAGCGGACATGGAACATAACTTCAAGATCTTGCAGGGGTGGCATAGAGACCCAGCAAAGTTGTTGAAAATGTTCTCGGGAGTGTCCCCCACATGCCCAAGGGGATGCGACCAGGTCGGTACGAGAGGTCACATGTGGTGGCACTGCCCGAAGGTGCAGGCATACTGGGAGGAGGTAAGGGGCTGGATCGCTGAAGTATCGGAGGAACTACTCCCCCAGAACCCCCTGACAATGCTACTGGGCCTCCCCCGAGAGGACACGGACATAGCCAGATATCCAAGAATGTGGGAAACAATGTTGAGGGCGGGGAGGGTGGCCCTAGCCCAAAAATGGAAGAGCACGGAAACCCCTTCGAAGGAAGTCTGGCTAAATAAGGTCAAAAACATGTTCCTGATGGACAAACTTACGGCAATGATGAACAATGACTTGGGCACTTTCCAAGCAAACTGATTCGGGGTACAGCAGACCTGGGGATGGGATGTACACTGATCCGCAGGGAGGAAACATGGAGGGAACGGGCGCCCGCGGCCCGGGCTATGGCGGACTACACACAGCCATACACGTTGTCTACGCTCAGGCTCTTTCTCGAGCTCCGGACATATGGAGCTTCCCACGCGTCTCCCCAACAAAGAAGGTTTAATTGGGACTAAGTTTATTGGGGGGAGGGTCTGTTTGGGGTGGGAGCGGGGGGGTTTTCGGGCCAGTCATTTGTACACCGCTTTGAAAATGTTTCATGCCCGTTTGTTACACTTTGAAAACGTTAATAAAACAAAGTTTAAAAATATATATATATATATATATATATGTGGATTCTGAACAAAGTAAGGAGTAAGTATATTGGCAGTAATTTTCTACACATGCAAATCCACACGTCTAATCTATGGTAGTAATATGCTGCAGTGGCTGGCCCTTGTATCTTCGGTGTGTAACCTATGACCTACGCCTTACGACCAAGGTACATAGAGTATAGTTCCTAGCCATAACCATTGCTGCATATCAAAACCATGGTCCTTGTAAATTAGCTACTTATACATTTACTTTTGGGACCATCGTCTGCAGCCATGCAGCCAAGACATTAGGGCGTGCACACAACTAGCTCATTACACCACACCCATATTCACTTATAACTCCACTGCTTATGACTTCCGTCTTGGGTACATGGCCTTTGGGCATGCAGTGAAGACTCTGGGTCCTGGCCAGAAAAACCACAGCATATCGGAACCATTGTGCCTTGTCATTTCACTATGTACAAAGTTGGTTTTGGGAGCATGGCCTTTGGCCATGCTCCCAAAATGCTACGCCTTCCCCACAACCATCTTAATGATGTTGCATAGTACAAGTGTACCAATAGCTGTGATATGGTGCAGTAGTTTGTAGCCACAGGCTACAGACGTGAGTTTGAGGCCATAGAATTATCAATGTATGGGTGTACAGTATATAAAATGCACAGTTGCTTACAACTGCAGTGCTTATTACTTTGTTCAATTACTCTGCATCCTGGCCACAACTACCGCACCATATGACATCCATTGCAGCATATAACTACACTACATACAAAATTGTCTTTTGGGGGCATGGCGTTCGGCCATGCACCCATGATTACAGCCCCTCCCCACAGCCGCCTGAGTGATGCACTACCACACCATATCACACGCATTGTGCCTTGTAAGTACACTACATATAGCTGTTCTGTTTGGTGCATGGCCTGCGGCCATGCACTCATGACTGCAGACCCTCCCTACAGCCACCTGCCTGATGGTGAATACTAGGGGTGTCTCTGTAGCTCTGAAATGCTGCACTGTTTGTGGGCAGGGCCTAAAATCTTAGGTGTTTTCCATACATTTCAATATATTGTTGTGAAGTGGCTTATAACTCCAGTGCTTACAAGTATCCTTTTGGGTGCATGCTTGGGTGTATGGCATACAGCCTGCAACCATGCACCCAAAAGTACACATCTTGGCCAAAACCACTGCACTAGATAAAACCCATGTGGGCTTGTAAGTGAAGAGGTTATAGCTTTGTTGGAGTGTTGCAAGACTGCACACACTCCCCATAACCAGGCATTCGATACGCATTACTATGGGTGTATCCATGGGTGTGACATGCTGCAGTGTTTGTGGCCAGGGCCTTGAGTTTTGGAAGTAAGGTCTTCGGCCTTCGGCCGACGGGCATGCATCCAAGACTATAGGCCCTGGCCACAACCACTGTAGCATGTGACACAATGGCGGCGTACTAATGAATACAATACCCATAGGAAAAAGCAATGCAATTACGGCATGTTGGCAATTTCAATGTTCCCTAACACCACGCGTGTCCTTACAACAGTTACAAGTTCCCTGTGCACTGCACGGACTGAAATACTGCCCTTATTGGACCCCTCATTTTCTGTGCGTACAAGGTGGCCATAGAAAATACATCATCAATGCAGTGGTTGTGGCCTACAGTCTTGGAAGTATGGAAGTAATGGCCGTGTAATATATATATATATATATATATATATTACATGGACACGGTAGCGTCCATGTAGTTATGGTTAAGTTGGTGTTTCCATAGGAAGAGCATTTTTTGGGTGCCTTATAACTTATAACTTCGCTCCCTCTAGACGAATCCTCACCAAACTTTGCAAAACAAGTATATGGCCCACTGTGAATTTCTTTGCAACGTTTGGAGAGGTTTGGTCCAGGGGGGGCAAAGTTATAGGGGGGGTCCCAAAACTTGTGTTTTTTCCCATAGACATAATGGGAAAAAACTTTGCGCACGCCTACAGCCCAAACCGCTGGACGGATTTACACCAAATTTGCGGCAGGAGCGGGGGCTTGGTCCCACACGGATGGTGTAAATCCGTCCAGTAGTTTTTTTTAAAATGACCAAAATGTAAGGCAAAAAAATTAGTGATATCTCTGTTCGCTTCGCGGACGGACTTCCCTGTTCGCTCCGCGGACAGTGCCCTGATTGGCCGAGCAGCTTGCGCGATGTCCGCGGACATCCGACGTGTTCGCTGATTGGACGGCGTGGGGCGTGGAGCGCGTCAGATTTTTGGTGGCGCCCGCCATCTTGCATTCGCGGAAGACCGCGGTCAGCGAGGTGAAACTTGGTTTAAAAATTATATTTAGTGGAGTGTGTTGGTGTGTATGATTGTTTGGGGAGGGTGGGGGAGTATGAGATAGGTGTAATGTTGTATTTTTTTTATGTGCTAGACGCTTTTGTTGTGTTCGATTTGTCTGCGGACAACACGGCTGTTCTGAAATGTTCGTAAATAAACAGAATGGATTCGGTGTCAAGTTGAAAGTGTTCTAAGAAGACGCGCGGGGTCCTGGAAGGTTCGCAGGGGGTGTCCTGAAGACGTTGTCTGTATTGTCCGTTGTCAAGCTGAAAGTGTTCAAAGAACACTCGCGGTGTCCTGAAATGTTCGTACATAAAGAAAATGGGGGTGTCCTGATGACGCTGTCCGTATCGTCCTCTGGCAAGTTGAATGTGTTCTAGGAACTTCCTTGTGTCCGCGGACATTAAAATGGTTGAAATGCTTGAATCTATGGGTCTGATATGCTGCGGTGGTTGTGGCCAGGGTATAGAATGTTGGGTGCATGGCCATTTGGCCATGCACCCAAGACTCTATGCCCTGGCCACAACCACCGCAGCATATCACACTCATATGCCATGCACCCAAGAGTCTATGCCTTGGCCACAAGCACCGCAGCATATCACACTCATAGTGGCTTATAACTTTGGGTCAAAAACAAATTTTATTAGGAACAATGTTATAAACCAGTATGGGTGTGATATGCTGCGATGGTTGTATTAATCATGTTATACTTACTATTTGGTTTAGTAATGGGAGTCATTGTTTTTCTTGTTCATTTCTATGATAAAAGAAAATAGCATGTTATGTTAGTATTAGTATTTTATAAAGACTTATTACATTGTACAATCACAATTTTTTCTTTTTTTTGACCCTCATATCTAGTAGATGACAAACCAGAGTACTGTGCAATTTGCTCAGTTTCTGTGTTTGTTGCTAAAATCATTGGGTCTGTGGGAGAAAAAAAATCCATGTTGGATTAAAAAAAAAACTTTTTCTGTTATGCTACAGTTTAATTGTTTGTTTGTTTTCAGTGTTTACTTGTTGTTTCTGGCTAATGCTTTATACATTGGATTGTTCCAGTTTTTGGGAGCAGTAAGATATTAGGTGTTTGTTTGGATATTGTAAAATTTTGGAGCAGTTAGATACCAGTAGGCGTATTCTAACTGTTTATTTTTTATATAATTTTGTGGTATTGCTTCATCTATTGGGATATTTCTAAATTTTGGGACAGTTAGATACCATTTGGCGTATTCTAACTGTCTATTTTTTGCTCTTATTTGGATATTTCTAAATTTTGGGACAGTTAGATACCAATTGGCGTATTCTAACTGTCTATTTTATGCTCTATTTGAGTGGTATTAATTTATCTGATTAGTTGTTGTAGCATCTTTGGGCAGTTAGATAGCTTTTGGAATATTGTGACAGTTTATATTTTTTTACTACAAGTGTACTTAAGGTTTAAGTACAGTTTACTTATCAAATTTTGGTTTTAAGAACATTAAATAAGCGTTTGTAAGATTTGCTGGTAATCTCTGCTTTAGAGTAACGGTACTATCATTACATTCAAACCATCCACATTTCTTTTTTATATATGCAGTGTAGTACCCTGAGTTGCTTGTGGCACCTGCGTGGTAGATTATACCTATTGTTGTGAAGGTTTTCCTACCAAGTGATATTTGACCATGTGTGAATCCAGTCAGCTTGCAGTTCTTTTTGGTACCATCTGCATTGTAACATAGAAGCATTAGTATTACGTATTTACTATGTGTTTGTATTACTAACGTGGAGCGATTATCTGAATTGCAGGTCGAACATAATCTACCGTGGTTTGCATTTTGTACAAGTTGCTGAAATGGAACGGATTCACAATTAGGTATTGATATATACACAAAGCGCTCATTGGGGATTTGTTCTTGTGTCACATTGTTACAGAGAGTGCATGTATGTTTCCACATGTATGAAATCTGGAAGATTTCATTTATAGGTATGTTTTTGTTTTCCAGTACTAATAGTAAGTACATTAGAAATTCTTGTGTATCGTCCTGTGAGTTTATAGTGAATTTCACCATTCCAGCACAGTAGTCCAATTGTTGTCTTATCCCATAAACACTATACATGTTGTCAGGATTGTTTGCTGCATTTCTGTGAAGTACTAACATTTGCAAACACAATGGGTCTGTACTGTGTAAGTAAATGTTCTCAACAATTGGTGGTAATTGAAATAGAATATTCATTGCTACATTTGCGTAGCAACTTACACCAACTATATTTGGGAGTTTAAATGGACCAGATAGTTCTGTATCTGACTGCTATTTTTGGAGTTTGTCTTCCTTCTTTGAAGAAGTACCTGGTTTACTTTCCCTAATTGATTCTTTTTTGCTTGTGGCACTTGATGAAGTATTACTTTCTTTTACTCTCTTTGGAGGATTTGCAGTGACATCCTGTTGCTTTTCTGTTTGATTTCTTTTTCTTTTATAATGTTTTACTTTTTGTGGAACAGAATATGTGTTTAGATGGGGAGTGTATAGTGAACGAAGTCTATTGTATTCTAAAATGCAAGGAATATCAGTGTTTATTTCACTTGCATCAAAGTTGATTAGAAATAGACCGTCAAGTGTACGTAAGCGTGATAGTGCTACGTAGCTCATGCCTTCTTTAAAGACTGTGTTACCAATGTCTATCATTGCTTTGTCTAGGGTAAGACCTTGTGATTTATGAATGGTGACTGCGTATGAAAGAGTTAGAGAAAATTGTTCTCTGTGTACATACATGTCTTTGAAGAGAAGGAATCGAGCTGTTGAGCATCCTATTCTTTTTACTTCTGAAAGTTTGTCAAAGAGAATATTGACAAACTGAATTTTGTCGTCACGTGGGTATGTTTGAAAGCCAACAACTGTACCCAGTGCTCCATTAACTAGTCCTTGGTCCACGTCAAGGTTACGTTTCAGCATTACTCTGCAATTCAAGGATAATTTTTATATCTTTTCCAAGCCTCCTGTGTTTCAGATTGATTTTTCTAAACTATTTAGTCTTGTTGTGGCTTGGTCACACATGGGTAGTGTCATTCCATGTACATCTAGTCTGTGGCGCTAATTTCCATTATTGGTTGCATTTCTTTACTTAACATTATTTCATTGAATTTGAAACAGCTTGCAAGAGTTGGCATTAAGGGCATACAATTGACATTTTTGTGGGCTAATTGTTCCATAACATCTGTAGCACATGCATTATCACCATAAAGTGCATGAATGTGCCGGGTTTTCAATATTTCTTCTGCTGCTTTAGAAAGTATACCAACTCTGATACTTTTGAAGATGTTGGCATAAGTGAGATCTGCAGATTGGCGCATGTTTTCTGTTAATTCTCTGTATTGGAAATGTTGCCAAAGGTTGACATTTCCAATGCTGCCAACAGTTTTACGGCAGAGTTTGTGTCCTAATGTTTTACTGGTGTCAATTGAAGAAGATCTCTGAAAACAATAATGTGTTTTCCTGCAAAGAGCTCTTCATAGTTTGTTTTGAGTACTTCTTGTAATCTGAGGTGAATCAAAGCCAACATTAGGTTGGACACCATGCTCACTTCATCTATTAGTAGCATTTTCATTTCTTTCAATACTCTGCGTAGTTCCATTGCAGCTTCTGCAGAAAGTTTGTAATAATCTAATTTGTTTTGGTGTTCTACTGGCAGGAGTAGCCAAGGTTTCTGATCATGCAACGTACAACTCCATGACGTCGAAACCAGTACTCTTTAGTACCACGCATATTTGCTAATAGATTTGTAAGATTTGCTTGTAAAACCTCATCTTTTTGTTGAACTTTTTGTAATAATTGTGTAGCTGTCATATTTTGAAAGTGTGATCCTGATTTTAATATGTGTGCAACTCCGTAACATAAAGTTGCTAGTTCACTTTCAAAGAGTAGGTGGAATATGTATTCCACATTTTGTCGAAATCTGGGATCTTCAGAATACATTCGTAATGAGCGATATTCTGATGCTGATATTTGTATAGGTCTATCATCGTATCTTCCTCCTTTGCCAGTAGGAAAGAGTAGAGGAAAAGCACGTGCTTCTATAATTTTTTCCCATATGCTGATTGGTGATCCTTTTGTTTGTCGCATTTGGTACGTTTCCAGTGCATCTTCTATGGTGTCATTAGAGTGCAATGGATGAATTCATTAATGGTCTTAAGTGTTTGATATTGTTGCAGGATCTAGGAGCTCAAATTGACCAGCTTCTTGTGTCTCTTGAATTATTTCAGTTGTATCTTTCAAGTTTTCTTCAATATTCATTTCTTTGTAATATTCATTATTCTCTTTAAGATATTGCAGGGCTTCTCTAACTTTATGTAAATCTACCAGTTGTTGCCAATTTTTTTTGTCTTTTGTAGGTACTCCATTTACCAAGATAATTAAAGATTGCTGCATTGGACGTTGCACTCCTAGAGTGTGCACATTTTCTTTTAGCTCTAATGGTAAATACACGACTTTTCCACTAATACCTTTTACTAATTCAGAGGGAGGTAATTTTGCAGTTTTTGGTTGAAGGCGTATTATTGCTTGAAATGGGTGCACTGTTTGAATTATGATGCTCTCATATAAATTAAGTTGGTGAAGGGGTTTTGGTAGTGGATATAATTCCAAGTTATTTGTGATAGCACGTGAAGGAGTTTGGTTGTTGTCAAGTTTTGTAGTGCAGTAACTGCAAAGTATTATGGGGTCAGTTATTTTGTATTTGTTTTCAGTTATAAGGTAGAGAGCTAATTCAAACCATTTAGAATCTTCATTGTCTTCTATTTTGTATGATAGGTCTACAGTTTTTGTGTTACCTTTATAAAAAGTTCTGCGGCAACATACACACACGTGGTTTGGTACTTCAGCTGAAGTACTTTCAAATGTTAGTATTTCTTTTTTGTATGTGTGTAGTGAAAGGTTGCCATGTGCAGATTTGTTTTGAAGTTGGTTTACAGCTAATTCACCAGTTAAGTGGGTTTCACTTCCAAAATATTTTGTCTGGCTATAGTCGATTTCTTCTAGTAGGTCTTTTGCTGTACCATGTAGAAGAATGTTATTTAAATTGGCTAGTGCTAAAGCAGGACTTTTAGCATAGTACAGTTTCTAAATTAGATTTCTTATACTTGCATGATGTGTTGATATTCTTTTGATATCATGGAAGGGTGTTTTGCAAGTAGGTCCTGTAATGCAGGCCAATGAATGTCCTTGTAGTCCTGTGTACTTGCGTACTGGGCAAGCATCCATATTTTGCAGTAGTTTAATTTTGATTTTGTCTTTGCTCTTCACATATTGATTGAGGAATTGGCGTAAAGACTTGAACATTTTTTTGGGAATGTTACACATTGACGTGCATGGCCATTTGTACACTAGATGTTCTGATTCAGTTGAATGGAGGGGTAAATCTATGTTTTCAGGGCATATTTTTGTAAGGAGTACTTCTTGTTCCATTATGGTATTATTAACTTTTTCATAACCTCGACCACTGCTATGTATGGCAATTGTATTTGTTTGCTTTTGTTTGTAAGCTTCTTCATTAAAGTATGGTTCTGTGCTTGTAGTGTGACTCCATTCACCTCCACAGATATTTAAGAAGTTATTTCTGTTGACATTTTGTTTATTGAGAAGTCTTTTTTGTAATTTAGTTATTAGTTTTGTTAGTGGTTTCATTCTGTTTAACACTAAAATAAATAACTTTCTTTTGAGAAGAAGTGCACTGTCTATCAACGCTTCTAAGATTACTTTCCTACGATAGGTTTGAAGTGTTGAACCTGGTTTCTCTCCTGTTTTATAAGGTTTTGAAGGACTTTGTGACGGAACATTTTGACTAAAATACTTTTCTTGGTATGCTTACTTTGTACTATATCATGATTTATAGAAGAAGTTTTATTTGTTGTGATAGTTGATTTTCTGTTAATTGCTTTTTGGGTTGTTTTACTTTTTGATAGAGGAGGCAAAGTTTTTGTACTAGAAACTTCTTCTGTTTCACTACATGACTATTAGCTGTTGTGTTTCAACTTTTTTTTACAAATTCTGCTGTAGATGGATGTTTATGTTGGAGACTTTTGTTTTCATTTGCTCTACTTCTGCGTTCCTTTCTACGGAGTTGCTTTTTGGTAGGCATGCTTTAGGGTCTGTTGAAAAAAATACAGAAGGTATGGGTTGGGGTGTTCTGCAATGCATGTGTGTTGTGTGCATGAGTGTTTGAGTGAGATGATAAAGATGTATGTAATGGTGTGTGATTGTGCATTGGGAAGTACAACTACTAGGGATGGGTATTCTTGAATTAATGTGTTAATAAACTGGGGTTCAGATGACAGAAAAAAGTAAGCCAGTGGTGTGGAGAAGTATAAATAGTACATCTAAAGCTATACAATTAAAACAGTTGTTTCTTCTACAACATCTAAATTCTAGCTAAATTCTAGCGGCTGAGTTGGGTAATTTGTGTGGTGAAAAATAGGAATTTGTGGGCCATTCTGCCAGTAAATCACTGTTTAAGACGGGAGGATTTTTGGTCAGAATGGTGCAGAATCTCTATTCTTAGGCACAGAAGTAGCATGAATTAACCTTAGAGTGTGTTTGAGTAATAATTCAAATATTATGGTAACAATTTACTTACTTTTTTTTAAAATGAGCAGTTTGCTTCTTAGTTGTTCTTTGTAATTCAAATTTGGCTGCTTATTTTCAGGAGAATGGTCTTCACTGCAATTATAAAAGAAAGAAATTAGTAATTCGGTTTGTATATAGCACTGTTTTTAATTTAGACATAGATTTTTTAAATTGAAATGCTCAGCGCCTTCCTCAAAACCATTAAAACTATCTTATGACTAACTGTAGGAAAGAAAATATCTTTACTATGGCTTGTCAAAATCATAATGTACCACTGTATACCACTATTTCTGTAACTGTTAAGCTGGGTATCTCGTGAGTGAAGCGTACCTGAAGACTTGGAAGAAGATCTTGACTTGGCAGCCAGACCGACGATGAGCGTATGACGCGAGGAACCGGCCTCTCCGCCACCCAAGGTTTAAACAGGGTGGAAGATGGACCGACTCCCAACGCCACGGGACGCACTCTCCTGATTTGCGTGGCGTCAGGACAGTGCAAGCACTGACAGGAGAGGCAGATATAGTAAGTCCAAAGACTGCGAAGTCCGAAGTTGGTGGTAGAGTCGAACTTCCGCAAACACTGGAGGAACAGGGATCACAGGCAATTGGTAGATCCGACTGAAAGCAGCTGAGAGACTCAATGCTTCAAAGGAAACAGGCGATGACTCAGGCAGAGTGTGGGAACCTGACCCCCCCAGAACAGGACTGGGAACCCAACCCAGGAGCTGAACTGGAAAACAACCCCAGGAACAGGACTGGAAGGACTGTGAAGGGGAACCCAGAGAAAACCAAACAGAACCCCAGGGAGAACTCAGAAGCCCAACAGGATCCCCAAGACCCCAAAGGGAGAAGGACCAAAAGGCTGCAGGGGCAGGAACCCAGGGAAGGAAGCAGGCTGAAGCTGGAGAATGAGCAGAGCCAGGACAGGTAAGTAGCGAAAACGAGCGTAAACACGATCAGGGCAAACCGGGTTGAGACGCGACTTGCTCCTTATCGAGGCTCGCTTTATAGGATGGCCGGCACCAAAGAGAGGCTTGAAACGCAAGCCGCCTTGTTACTGGGTGCCGGCACATCCAGAGCGAGGCTCAGAACGCGAGCCCTTGCTGAGGAGAGAGCCCAATCAACTGCGCATGCGCGGAATCGAGACCGTGGTCTCCCGCGCATGCGCAGAGGACTCCCGACGGGAACCCCAGAAGCTCTCCCCATGGCGGATCCCCGCAAGCAGAAGCGCGGGTAGATCCACCAAGAGGGAGGAGAGCAAGTTGGAGCAGAGGACCCCGATCTCCAGGTAAGTGGCATGACAGTAACTAAGCTTTTCCACGTAATAGTGAGTCCATGTGATAGCCTGCTTTTCCACGTAAGAGGGAGTCAATGTCATAGCCTGCTTGTCCTATATAAATGTAAGGAATTATATAAACTAAAAAAATTAAAACCAAGTATGTGTTTGTACAAATATTGTTCTTTGAGATTTGATGATAGAGTGTGCATGTAATTTTGTTTGATCATATGTAGTCTATATATTTTATTTCAAAAATGTTAGTTTAACATTATTTGCGTGTGTGTGTGTGTGTACGAAGAAATTAAACGGTATAAAGGTTTGTAAGTCACAGTTCATTTTAGGAGAATGAAAAAATGATCGTAGATTCATTTTACAGATTATACAAGGTAAAAGTCGGTTAGAAAATGTGTTCATGTACTGTGTAGAAAATATGCATACCTGTAGTTTGTGTTCATGCATATGGATATGGACGAAGCTGCAAGTAGAAATCTTGGAGACTTGTCTAGTATTTCTCGTAGATCGTGCTTGCCAATGGTATGAGACTTGTAGTCCGAGAGATTCACCGTACATTTGTCGTGCTGATATATGATGATGCAGTTACATGTAGAGGTCTTGTATTTGATTGGTGGATGGTCATGTGATTTCTTAGCTACATCCAATAAGGGAATGGCACAGAGAGTGAAGTGGAAATGGTAGAAGGGCTGTCCATGTTACGATATGTTCACTGACATGGCGGTAGTTCTAGGACAGCGCATATTACATCCGGGGAATTTGGGGTGGGGAGGCATGCAAATGAGGTTGAATGTAGCACTGGATTGGTCAGTAAAGTTTAGTGAGTGTGTTGTGCTAGGAGAGGTTTTCTCAGATATTCTTTTTGCTGAGAGGAGAACAGATAGCTATGGCTGATTGTTTTAAAAAACAGATTGTGTGGATTTTGGGAGACTCGTGGATACATTGGTTGAAGGTGCATGCAGAAAGCTGTGGAGTATCTATAGATCTTGGATTCCCACATATGGAAGTGCACTGGCATGGAGTGCGTGGAATGAAGTGGCTGGACTTGCTACCTCTCTGGGCAACTTTGACGATAGAGGAACATCCAGACATAATTATAATTCATTGTGGAGGGAACAGTTTAGGACATGTGTCTGGAATTTCTTTGCAATTTGCAATGAAAGAAGGACTTCAGAAGATCATGGACATGTTTCCAAACTCCAAAGTAATTTTTTCACGGATTGCGCAGAGACAAATGTGGCTTCCTTCTTTCTCATGTGGTCCACAAATGGAGAAAGCAAGGCGTGATGTCAATAATGCTGTTTGTGCCTTCCTAAGAGATTTTGGCATGTCCTCTTTTCACAATGAAAATATTATGTTTCGTAGTACATACATTTTTCGCAGAGATGGAGTCCATCTTACCTATGCTGGCAATCAGATTTTTCTGAGAAATGTACAAAATGCATTGCGATCTTTTTTAGAAATGCAGCATGCATTTCGAAGTAGGTGTTAAGTATTTATAACTTTTGACATACAAACACCTCCCAAAGGCTCTTTTCAGAGCCACCACTTCCTCCCAGAGAAAAATGCAATGGTTACAATAGGGTAGCATCCCAATTTTTTTTATGTTCGCGAACTGTCCACGGACTTTCAAGAAATAGAAAGGGCCCTGCGTTATTTATCTTTACTTCTGTTTTTTTAACTGTGAAAGGCGGCTCTGAAAAGAGCCTTATTTTTTTTGATTTTTGTTATTTTGTATTTTTTTTTGTTTTTTATACACGACACACTAGGAGAGGAGGGGAAAGGAGGGGAAAGGGGGGGACACCAACCACAGGGATAAGAAAGGGCGAGCTGAGAGAGGAAGATGCAGAGTGGGTTTTATTTGGGTAGTGAGCAGGTCTTCTTGTGCTCTGAGATGATAGTCTCAAAAGCACTGCGAAGACGCTCCCCCCTGCAGAGTACTGTGTCACAGTACATACATACAACTGTGACCCTCGAAAGGTAAGGGTCATCAGAATTTTGTATGGCCTGTGAGGCAGCTTGAGGAAGACGCTGTCCCAGAGAGGTGTTTCTTGTGGTGACAGGATCAGAAACGGAGGATGAAGTAGAGGCAATCAACCTACTACACTCTTCGCAAGGTACAACCTTGCGAATGGCCCCAGTGTGGAATGAGTTCAGGTGTCGCTTCATGGTCGTAGTCCCAAAGCTATACGAACCATGCCTCCCGCGACTGAGTACCATTTTGCACTCATTGCAGGTGACACGGTTCGCACAAGCCTTAGGACCATTCCCATGAACGGTAAACAACCGCCACACCCAAGAATCACGCCGAGGGCAGGTAGTAGCGTTTTCCTCTACCTCATTCTCGTCATCCTCTTCTTCCTCCTCTGTATCCTCACTCCTGTTCCCCTCTTCAGGCCCTTGGGAAGGTGGTGGTGGTGGAGGGGGTGGGGGTTGTGCTCAGGCAGATACAGCACCAGGTGACAGCAGTGGAGCCACAGAAGCCATCAGGTTGAAGATGGAAATCTGCAGGTTGCAGCAAAAATCTCTGTGCTCTGTAGAATAGCCAGAAACACAATGAGAATGAGCTCTAGGGCGTGGTCTTTTATAGGGGTGCTTGTGTGCGGTTTGCGGACATGCGCGCTGTCCGCAAGACAGATCAAACACCAAAAAAGGTTCCAAAAGTCACAAAAACTATGTGGAAACTTAGGATTGGTATGTGGGATTTGTGGTATGTTGAGTTTTTAATGAGAAATATTGTGGATTACTTGGAAATGTACTTTTAAAGTGTTCGGGGACACGAACAGTGTCCGCATTTAGAACACGCGATCAGCGTGGGCGCGGTCACATGATTGTTTCATGAGCATGTTCGCTAAGACAGGAGCCGTCCGCAGGACACCCAATGTACGGACATTGTTTTGCGCATGCGTTTTGATGTTCTACGGACAGTGTTCGGGTCCTGAACTAATTAAAAGTGCGTCACACGTAAAACGAACAGTTACGGACAGGGGTTTGTTCTTAGCACAGTTTAATTTACTTGTGCACAATACGGACAGACATAGCGTCTCAAGCACACCTCCATTTTCGTTTATTTACGAACAATTCAGGACACCACGAGTGTTCTTAGAACAGTTTCAACTTGCTAGCGAACACTACGAACAGGCATAGTGTTCTTAAGGACACCACCATTTTCGTTTATTTACGAACATTTCAGGACACTACCAGTGTTCTTAGAACATTTTCAACTTGCATGAGAACATTACGGACAGATATAGTGTCCTCAGGACACTTACATTTTCGTTTATTTACGAACATTTCCAAACAACCACGCTGTCCGTGGACACCTAAATTGGTTTTACCACAAAGAACTGAAAGTAATTACAACACAATATAAAAAAGTAACTTTATTTAACATATATAAACAATTTATGACTGAGAAGGTGGGGCAGAAACGGAAACAAAAACAGGAGAATTAGGGTTTTCAATATAAGTGGGATCAGATGAAGAAGGGATGGAAATCTCATCAAAACGTTGTGGTCCATGGAGAGAGTTTGGGGTTAAATGAATGGGATATGGTGAGGGGGGACAAGTACAGGTGGGACAATGGTATGTTGTTGGTGGTTTTAGGTGATCTTCCACAAAGTTCTTTAAATCCGTAAAATTTGCCATAAGTTGGTCCATTTTGTGGGTAATGTGTTCAAGAGTGTTACCCACCGCTTCATTTTTCTTTGGAAGTTGCAATTTTTGTAGGGTCTGTAAAAAAAAAATGTATATGTTGAATGTATACAAAATAATATTTATTAATTGGTTTATATAGTAAAGTGTGTACCATTAGGTGGACTATCTTCTAACATTTCGTCTCGTGGGAAATGCTCCTCTAGCCAGTCCAGAGTACTACACATTTCTGTGAGAAAACAAAAAAGTAATATGTTTTTTTTTCTAATATAGAAAGTTTATAAATAAATGAGTAAAATGAAGTGCACTTACTATTTCTGGTAAAATATGTAGTCTGTAGTCTATACGTCTGGTCTTGCTGTTAGTTGTGGAGTGTCTGTGAGGTAATTATGTTGGAAGCCACTTTATCTTCTTTTGGTATATTCCATTTTAGAACATATTGGCCCTCATTACAAGTCAGGCGTTAAGGGTTTAACGGCGCCGTCGGCGCGTTAACCCTTAACGCCTGATTCACACTTTAAAGCCTGCTTTTTGCAGGCGTTTAAGTCCAAGGCGCTAAGCGACCTTGGTGCTAATTACGGCGCCGTAATTTACGGTGCCGTAATTAGCGCCTTCCCCATCCCCATTATGCCCTATGGGGCAAAAATGGGAATGGGGAAGGGCAAATGGTGAATGGGGAATTACCGCCCCCACCCACCTTGGAATGGGGCGGTAATTCCGCCATCCACCATGGCGGAATCCGGCATGGACCATGGTGCTAATAGCCCATTGTATTTAAATGAATGGTTAGTGTGTTACATATATGGGTTACATTTCTTAAGTAGCGCAACTTAACCATAACGTCCCTTTAACAAAGTTTTTTTACTGAATTTCATAGGTTTTTAGTAGCGCAACTTAACCATAGCGTCCCTTTAACAAAGTTTTTTTACTGAATTTGATAGGTTTTTAGTAGCGCAACTTAACCATAACGTCCCTTTTAACAAAGTTTTTTCACTGACTATACATATATATATATATATATATATATATATATATATATATATACATATATATATATATATATATACACAATTTCAAGGAAAAACTTTAAATGAAGTGCAGTTAAGGTGAGTAAATTTAACACAACAAAACCCTTGAAATTCAGTGCATTGGGAAATTCAGGAACGGCTTCACACAGGGCAATTCTGTTGATCTCCCCCATAATGCTATTTTGTATGGCATTGTGAATTCCTTCTTATAATATATATGTGTTCCTTGAATTTGAAGGGTTTCATTATACCACCTGCGCCACTGTACATGGCCTTCAGCCATGGGCAGTTGCTACGGCCTTCTGCCGCACCCAATGTATATTTTAAAACACTAACTGGCCACTAACCATGCCCTTCGGCCATGCCCACTGTATTTTTTAAATCACTTCCTGCTCACTAGCCATGGCCTTAGGCCATGGCCACTCTCAATTTCATTTAACACTACGGCCTTTGGCCGTGCCTACTCTATTCTTTTTAACACTAACAGGCCACTGGCCATGCCCACTTTATATTTTACAACACTACCAAAGCTTCAGCTGTTTCCATGGCCAGTGATCTTTCACCCCCTGACGTCACTGTAGCTGTAAATATATATGTATTATTTATTTTATATCTTTTTTCTATTACCGCGGGTACATTACAATGAACTACAGAGACCCTTGTTTACACCCCCAGTTATTTGTAGTCATTATGCCCACAGTTATCGGCAAAAACGCCAAAATAAATGCTTCTCTGCCCTCCCATACCCTCACCAAGTGCCCCCCTCCTGTGTGCATGCTCCCCACACTCCCCTGATGGCCTGCTCACCTCCCCTGCCCTCTCCCATCCCCCACAACACTCGTACATTCTGTGGCACAGTTTGAGTTGAAATGTCGGGTAGCTGAAAATATACCTCAGGTTATACCCAAGGGTATGTGAAAAAATGTTGAGCCTCGTGTTGCAAACTTGGTCCCTATTCCCACTCCAGCTCCCAGATGTCAATTGGTGTCCTCTTTCCTCGCCCCACCTCTAACCTGATGGCTTTTTTTGTGTTTTATTTTCTGATACCCTGGGGTATAACCTGGGGTATAACTTGTGCTATAACTGCAGCGTTCACTCGCAAAATACAGATGGCGTCTGTTTTATTTATATACACCCTAAACACCAGGATGTATCTGGGCAGAAATAGCTATTTATTTTTGAGAAGGGGGCAGCCTCTTCTCCGTCAAATAATTAAGATAGGACTGGATGGTATAACCCCAAACCATAAAAGGATCGCAAGTCAACGCTTCGTGCACAAGTTGTTTCAAACATGGTCCAAATCTGTCCAGTGGTTTTGGCTGTGTGGTCGAGCAAACATTTTCCTTTTTGTATATGGGAAAATGAATGTAGACTAGGCTGAAAGTGCCTATTTTGTTTTCATGATAACTTTTTTATTTTTGAAAGAATCTTTCCCAAACATTCCAATCTGGAGAGGGGTGGGGGAGGGGGAAGAGGTCCCAGATTTACAAATGTGTCTGCACAATCTCAGCCAAATCCATCACACGAGTCAAATGTTATTAGCAATTAATTTTTCCGATTTCCTATGTAACTCTGACTCACCTTAACTATAGGGCGGCGACCACCGCCCTATAAAATATATACAAACTGGCAGTCTTTTTCTCGATTTGTGTTTATTGTCATAGTCTCCAAGCCCTACTTGCCTCCTTTCAATATACTTCTGGTTGTTTATTTATTTTATTTTTTTATTGTTTACAGCATGGACCTAGCTCAAGAGCAGCAGAGAGCTGTACAGAGTGTGGGTAGCCAGCATTTGGGCTGCCATATTTTAAAAGTAGCACAGTACTGTGAGGTCTGTTTATTGGTATGTGCGTCCACTGGGATTAGTCCTTGGTCAGGTATTGTTGAAAGAGCAATGTTTTGAGAGCTTTGTGAAATTGGCGAATTGTGGAGGCATTCCGAGCTGACAACAGGATCGAGTTCCAGAGGGTGGGAGCATGACAAGAGAAGGATTGTTGCGGGTCCTCTCTTTGCAGAGAAGTTGTGATTCAAGCCGGTTGGTCGATTTGCTGCATGTGGAACATGTGCCACTAGATATACAATTTAGCCACCAGGTATGCTGGTGTGCTCATCGTGACCGCTTTGTAGATGATACATGCAGTCTTGAACAGTATCCTGGCTTGGAGTGGAAGCCAATGTAGTTTGCATAAAATGGGGTAATTCTGTCAAATTTCCGTGCTCCTGTTATAAGGCGTGCTGCAGCGTTGTGGACTCCTTTTGGTGGGGGGGGGGGGCAAGTGAGCAGCCTAGAGCCCTGTCAAGAGAGCATTCCGCCCATCACTGTATGAGACCACAGGGGCCTGCACTATGGTGCGGAAGTCCTGCAGCGGGTTGACGTGTTTGATTCGTCGACGAGTAGGGATTCTGAGCCAGGCTATTTGGGCCTTCTTGGCTATATGTTTCTGGAAGAACAGGCTGCTGTCAATGGTGAATCTAAGGATGTTTCTGAGTCTGAGAGTTGTGGATCAAATCCTTCTAGGCGCATATCATTGAATCATTGGGGAACAAGTTGTTTTTTTGCGGGTGGTTCGATGAGGACTATTACAGTCTTGGATGGGTTTAGTTTGAGGAAGGCAGTCGACATCCAGGACTGGATGATGGCTAGGTAATCGCGGGGGGAAATGATGTTTTGCCTGCTATTTACTCTCATGTACAACTGAGTATTGTCCGTGTATTGGTGGATGGCTATATTGGGATCTTTGAGGAGAGTGCCCAAAGGATCCAATAAAAAAAAAAAGGGTTGATGAGAGAATGGAGCCTTGGGGGACTCTGCAGGATCCCTGGAGTCAGTTAGAATGCAAAAGGTTCAATTGAACAGCCTGGTGCCCGCCTGAGATGTGGGAGACCAACCAGTTCAGGACAATGCCAGAGAATCCCATCCTGTCAGCAAGGAGAGAGAGAAGGATGGAGTGGTCGACGGTGTCGAATGCCGCTGAGAGGTCAAGGAGGCTGAGGAGGTATGAGTCACCCTTAACTATGATTTGGAGGGCATTATCCACCACCTGGATGGTGGCTGTGACGAGGCTACACTTGGGGCAGAACCTTAACTGATAGTCATTTAGGAGGTGGAGTTGTTTCGATTCTGGTGAGTAGTTGTGTAGCAACTACTTTTTCCAAGATTTTGCTAATAAACGGGAGGTTCGTAATGGGCCAGTAGTTGGCTAGGTTGTCTGGATCTAGTGTTGGTTTTTTTAAAAGAGGTTGTATGAAACCTGTTCTGAGGGTGTATGGGAATTATCCTTATGCGTTGGAGGCTTTGTTGATGCTGAGGAGTGCATTGAGCGCCGTACCCGGTAATTGTTTAATGACAGAGGTGGAATTATATTGAGTAAGAAGTAGGTTTGAGGGAGGCAATCTTTTTTAAGAGATCCGGGGGAAAGAGAGGAGAGAATTCAGTTTCGATGTTCTCTCAGATTTTGTCTATTTATTTTTTTTAAAAGTGTTGATTTCACCTAATTGTTTCTGAGTTGCTGGCACCTCCTGGTTGGGTGAGGGTCTGGTACATTGCTTTACTACTTCAAAGAGGGCTTTGCTACTGTTGTCTGCTGCCACAACAGTGTTGGAGTAGTAAGCAGCTTTGCCCTCGGTAATGAGAGCCCTACAGTTTGCACTGTGAGATTTGAGGTTGGTGAGGTTTCCCAAGTTATGGTTTTTGCACCACAGTTTCTCTAGCGATCTGATTGAGCGTTTGTTGGAGGCTAGCTTGGGGGCCAACCATGAGGTGGATAGTCTGATCTTTGGCTGGCTGGATTTTAGGGGGGATTGAGTGTCCACCAGTTTCATAGCAGAATTGCTGAACAGTTCCAGCAGGCCCAATGCTTTAACTGCGGTGGGGAAGTCTTCAAAGTTTGCTTTCAGCTCATTGACCTTGAAGGTTTTAAATGAGCTGCGTTCAGTAGGTGAGCATTTAGCCTGACCTTTGTGAGCCGTAGTCACGTGGGTGACTGATAATGGTATGGCGGCATGGTCAGACCAGTCAAGTGGGATAGGGTCTGCACAGGTGATGCTGGGGGATAATGTGTAGACTAAATCTAGGTTATTGCTTTTGTTGTGCATGGGTGAGCAAAATTTGCTTCAGGTCCATGGAAGCGGTCAGTTCGAAAAGCGTGCTTTGTGTGTGGTTGTCAGCCTGTGACTCACAGACATAAAAATCACCAAGAAAGACATTGCTAGAATGTGGTAATTTGGCAGAGGAGAGTTATTGGAGATGTCTGCAATGAAAGAGTCACTCCTGTGAGGTGGTCTGTAGATGAGGTGGAAGGTGATGGATTCCTTGTGCGATAAAGTGAACCGTCAGGAGAGTGTTTCAAATGAGCTTGTTCTGGGAGAGGGAATGATGGAGCATGGCCAATCGGCCCTGTGGATGACAGCCACTCTGCCTTCTGCCCATCCTAACTGGTTGGCATGTTGGATGCAATAGCCTTGGGGTAGGAGGACATTGAAAACATGTGGGGAGAATGGGATACACCATGTTTCAGTGATGAGCAGGGTATCAAAGTTGTTATATGAAATGAGGTAATCAATCTCTGCAGTGGGAGAGCCTGTTGAGCGAGCATTGATCAACATGATAGGGCATGTGAATGTGGTCCGTGGTTGTTGGATGGGGTCAAGGGCAATATTGATGAATTTCGCTAGGGTAGTTTGCTGGGATGCCCAAGTCACTTGGCCATTCGAATCCTAGTGAGAGTGGGGATTGACTGTGGAGGGAGGACACACATTGTGATGTCTTTTGGTGAGAAGCAGCAGTAGCACTTATTTTATAGGTGAAATGCAGTTAAGCTGGCCAGGCCCTGGGCTCTATCAGCCCCGAAAAGTCACAAACAGGTGAGGTCCTTGTCTTTGCCTGTCCTTTGCTGAGGACGCCTGCGATGAGGACGCCCAAGAAGGACTGATTAAATAGGTGGTGGGTGGAGTAACTGAGATGCATGGCCTGGTCATGTGACCAGCAGCCTGCTCAATGCTGTCTGCCTGTGGCTGGCCCAGAGTCCTATAGTAGAGGCGTGTAAGGTACGAAAACTGGAGATGGGACTAGCAACTGAGTGGCAGGGCCTGGTCATGTGACGAGCAGCCTACTCAATGCTTTCTGCCTGGAGCTGGCCTAGAGTCCTTAAGTAGAGGTTTGGAAAGCGTGAAAACTGGAGGTGGGCGGAGCAACTGAGTGGCAAGGCCTGGTCATGTGACCAGTAGCCTACTCAATGCTGTCTGAATGGAGCTGGCTTAGAGTCCTATAGTAGAGGCGTGGAAGGTACGAAAACTGGAGGTGGGACGAGCAACTAAGTGGTAGTGCCTGGTCATGTGACCAGCAGCCTACTCAATACTGTCTGCCTGCAGCCAGTCTAGATCCCATAAGTAGAGGCTTGGGAGGTGCAAAAACTAGAGGTGGGCAGAGCAACTGAGTGGCAAGGCCTGGTCAGGTGACCAGCAGCCTACTCAATGCTGTCTGCCTGCATCTGGCCTATAGTCCTTAAGTAGAGGTTTAGAAGGCGGATAAACTGGAGGTGGGCAGAGCAACTGAGTGGCAGGTCCTGGTCACGTGATCAGCAGTCTACTCAATGCTGTTGAAATGCTTCTGCAACATAATCATCTTGATTCTGGCAGACAATTTTGGAGCCCTTGTCTGAAGGTTTGATAATCACTTCAGACAGGCTTTGTAGTTCCTCCAGAGAATTAAGTTGAAACTTAGTAATGCTGTGTCTAGAGGATCTTAAACCTGACACTCGTAGTTTGCATAAGTCAGAAATCACCAATTCATGGAAGGCCTCCACGAACTGGTGGATTAAATTTAGACTCACACTTAAGGCGGGTAAAACCCGACCTGTCAGGGTCAATATCAAATTCAACAAGATCAAGATTAGCTTGATCAAAAGGAATATTTACTAGATCAGCCAAACGAATGAGTGAATGTAAATCAGAAATGTTGAGATCAGTTCTGCCTTGACATGATGTAGACACAGGGTCCTTCTTGGGATTTGTTGCAAATCATTTTTTTAACTTGATATTACAAATAAATTGATCAAAATCTAATCTAGTTTGCAGTTTGCACATAATCATAAGGAAAGATGGGACAGAAATTAAGTCCCAATTTGAGAAGATCTGTTAATCAGTCAAGTGATGAGATTACAAATTAATAACTGCCATATTTTGAACGGGTATCAGTTCTTGCCGCGACCACCAAATCATGTTGGTCTGCCTTGCGGATTACTGCTCATGTCCTTTTCCCCGTCCCAATCATGAGTTTTCTTCCACCTGTCAAATTTCATGCTTCCCCTCTTTTGTGTCTTTTCATCTCGACAAAGGAGATGCATTTTGTCAAAACAATTCCATTTAGCCACAGGTTCTTCATTTTCAAAATTAGAAACATACAATTTAGAAAAAGTGGAAGCTGTATTAGACGAATCAGCTGCAATATTATTGACTATAGACACTTTCCTAATAGTATCAAAGCGCGTAACAAAGGTATAAACCCTGCCTGTCTCATAATCGATTTTATCTCGGATGAACCTTTGATGTTTATGTTGTTTTATTTCATCTTCATAAGTAGTCAAATTAGCATTGATCATGACTTTAAAAGTATTGACATCTTCATTAGCTGTGATATCTTTTAACTGGGTCTCAATAGTTTCAATACGCTTCAGGATGGCAAATCGTTCAAATTTTCCATATTTCACCAAAAGTATAAGAAATCGTGCTGAACTGTGGCAAAGTGAAAGGAGCAGCTGGAGGCTCTCTTCCTTCTTTGAACTTTCGTTTGATTTTCCTGACATCTCCCCCCAGTAGCATTGCTAGCGGGCTGCTCTTGCTGCCTGGGAGAGGCGGAGTCAAGGAGCTGCACGTGACACGGAGGTCACGTGACGACGCCCAGTGCCTCAAAGCTGACGCTGCATCGCACGAGTGGCGCTGAACTGTGGCAAAGTGAAAGGAGCAGCCAGAGGCTCTCTTCCTTCATTGAACTTTCGTTTGATTTTCCTGACATCTCCCCCCAGTAGCATTGCGAGCGGGCTGCTCTTGCTGCCTGGGAGAGGCGGAGTCAAGGAGCTGCACGTGACACGGAGGTCACGTGACGACCCACAGTGCCTCAAAGCCGACGCTGCATCACCCCCGCGGCGTAAGCCCTGGTGGCAGAAGGGCTGGTGCTGTTAGTCTGTTTGGCGGCTTTGGCGCTAGAGCTAGTAACAGAACGTTATTCCAGAGCACATACACCAATAAGTGAAAGAACTCACACTGATCACCAGAAAGTGGAGACTGTGGGCCACTGGCCTTTGATCCACCCAGTACCGCTCCTACTGAATATTGTCTTTCCGCTCCAATTAGCGTAAGCCTGATGATTTCAGCAATCAGCAGTTGAGGAGAGCGGAGTATTCCAGGTTCAACATTTCCCCAAGACCAGTCACGCCAACAGATTCATGTGCCACAGGGTTCATGCGTCTCACCTACCATGTACAATGCATTTGCTAAACCTCTCTTCGATAAACTGGACAATTTGGGTGTCAAATACACAAACTATGCTGACAACACCCTAATACTAATTCCTATAATGGGAGACCACATCACTGACACAAATGCCCTATATCTATCTCACAATCCAAACTTGGATGGCTCAGAATGAGTTATGTCTCAATGACGATAAGACCGAGATCCTTGTCATGGGCAGCCAAGCTAAACTCAAAAATCTGTCTCCATTGTATCAATCCTTCAACATTGACGGAAACCTCATCACAAGCGCCATAGAGGAATCCTCACTTATCCTATCACAGCAAATCAATGCCATCACCTTGGCATCCTCCTAAACAGCTAAACCCATTACAGCGTGTAGACTATAACTCTCAGAAGAGAACCGCATCACCTTGACAAGAGCTCTAATCCTCTCCAGGATAGATTACTGCAATGCCATCATATGTAGAATTAATATCAGTGTGTATCGTACCAACAACCGTAAATTAATAAAGCACTGTCAACCAGCTGTTGACAAACTGCTGCTGTTGGAACAGAAAACAGTGTATGAACAACCAATATAGTGAGAAACACTGAGATCATATATGCCCAGAACAAAAAAGTTTTTGAAAGCTTTTTACAGCCTGTAAACTCAGCTTCTGCCCAAAGAGAATACAGAAGTTGATTCCAGATTAGGACGCCCAGTGTTGCCAGGCTTTACCAACTGCTGACAGGAGACCTGCCAAACAAGTCTCCCGTAACTCGCGGGAGTCTTCAACAAAAAGAGTCTGGCCCTCATTACGATACTGGCGCTAAACCATGGCGCTATTAGCACCATGGTTGGTGCCGGTATCGTAACGAGTCCGCCAATGTTCAATGGGGAATTACCACCCCATTCCAAGGTTGGCGGGCGGTAATTCCCCATTGAACATTGGCCCTTCCCCATTCCCATTTTTGCCCCATAGGGCTCAATGGGACTGGGGAAGGCGCTAAGTACGGTACCGCAAATTGCGGTACCGTACTTAGCACCAAGGTCCCTTTGCGGGTCCTTACTTTAACGGCTGGTCTAGACCAGCTGTTCAGGTCGGGTCCCGCAAAGGGACCTCGTAGTAAGGCGCTAAGTGTTTAACGGCGCCGCAGCCTTTGACGGCGCCGTTAAATACTTAGCGTCAGGGTCCTAATGAGGGCCTCTGTATCCCGCAATGCCGCGATTTAACATACTTCTTCAGCAACAATAGTGTAAAGGGAATCTTCCTGTTGTCCAAGCAAATATCAGTCTTTCTTGGGAAAAGTTAAAACACTTCCCCAATGAAACACTTATATGTGCTAGAAATAATTTCTTGATGATTTTGCCATACAAAATGGTGGCGGCGACTGCTACTTTAATCTCAGAAAGGGGTAAGGAGGAAATCTGACGTGATCCGATGGCATAGAATACAGAAATTGCAAGGGGCACGTCTCACTGCTTGTGCCAAAGTGTGTTTCTGCCCCATGGTTTTGCGTACCTCATTCCATCCATGAAAATATGCTCCATTCCGTTTGGAAGATAGTAGCATAGCCCTGTTTTTTACTGTGCAGTGCATTCTGAAAATGGTGGGCCTGTGTTTAGAATGGATTGGAATGTTGCAGGTATGTCAACCATTCTGTGAGGTGGCATTAGCAAGGAGGCGACAGCATGCTCTAATGCATAGTGCACATTTTGTACATTTCAATGATGCATTTGTAGTTTGTGCAACGTATTGTTTTATTAAAGCTGAACCAGCCACAGTATGCTTACATGATACGCAACACTGCCATTGGACAGTGTCATATGGCTTATTGATTGAAACAATGATTTGTTGCGGCTCATCTGATACTATACACGCCATAATGGTAAATGTTTAAGAAACGCTGACACTGTGTGTACTGGAGTGAAGTGGTTTCCATTCTTTATTGAAAATAACATAAATACATTGTATCGTACTTTAAATTTTGATTTTAGGTGAGAGATTGCTCTTTTGTTTTGGCGCATCTCATCATTTTTTAACAATCATTGCAAGACTGATGAAAGCTTTTTTTATTTTATTCACACTGCTTGATAGAGGGGTTTGCACAAAACATGTACTGCAAAAGGAATCATTGAATTGACATGGAATTTATGAAAGGTTTGAAAAATAATTCTACCCTTTTCTTCTACTAAATCTATTTTTTTTATTTTGTATTTAACATGTTACATAGTTATACAAATATGACAACTTTTATATCTATTTTATACGTTTATTGGGGATTTCTGAATAAGAGTATGAATGCTGCGCTAAGAAAAACTTGATCTCATATTTATGCAACACCCTTTCTTTAGGGTACGTCTACAAACCCCCATTAGACCTGAGTGCAACTCCTTCTTTATATCTTATCAGGAATCCAAAACTCCACATAGTCCAGCCCAGAAAACAAGAAGCAAATCTATCTGAACACATTCCACAAGAAGTTAAAATTCCAAAATTATTGAAACGTTTTACATAGCAACTAAATACAATACAAGATATAATCCCACCCAGAATCACAACAACTCCACGTTACCACCCCACAACCCCTATATACACAAGTACAATACCAAGTCTAGTATAGCTGAAGAAATTTACCTCTTGGAATGTGTTCAGATGTATGTCATTTTAAGGTTTTGTAAATAAAGTTATAAAAAAAAGAAGCAAATCTATTAAAGTCTTTGAGTTCTTGCCAGTGAAGGCAGTTCAGACTGCGTCATCGCCCGCTACTCTGCCATGAACGTAGCGAGGTCATGACGTAGCATACATTTTAATAACTGTGTAACTATCTAATATTGCTTTATGATAGTTGATACGTGTGGCACTTGTATCATAAATACAGACTCTGCATCTGACCTTAAATCCCTTCTGGGATAGATGTTTTAGAATTACTCCCACCAGCAACGTGGAAAATATTTATTCTCTTTCAATAAGGGACCCCGAGGGGAATACTCTGCTAGAATACATATGCAACCTGATTCAGTTGTGTGCACACAGACCCCATAATAAACCCATGTCTTCCTAGAACTTTCCTGCCTTTTTAAGTATAATATACCCTCCACGCACCCCAGCCCTCGAGGCCTCCATCTTCATAAGACACAGATTAAAGGCATTTCTAATAAGGTCGTAAATCTTTTCATGCTGTGGACTTTGGTGCTTCTAACAGTCTTTCTCTGGAACACTAGAAAACCGCCTGAGATTCTGCCACCCCTGGGCACAGCTGTGTAGGAGACAGATACAATCCTGTGGCTGAACCCATTGCTGCCAGTGCAATCCATCATTTTTGGAATCCCATATGGCTCTCATTCTGAATGTTAGCAACAGATCCTGAGTCCTAGGTGCAGAAGCAAGGAAGAAAGCATGAAGAAAGGAAGCAAGGAAGAAAGCATAACACCTGCTTAACTCACCAATAAGTTGCTCTAAAAAAACTCTTCTGATATTTCTACATAATTAAGGGTACCAAACCTAAGAGAGTTGGATGGAATCAGAAACATCTCAGAGGATAGAACATGGTGGCCTCCCAAAAGATGGTGAATAGGGACATCTAAGAACCCAGACACATTTCAAAATGTAGCCTGAAATCAAACAGCCAGAAACCCTCAGCAAAACGCTGTGGTAACACTGTGATAACCCCCTGATTTTCAATCACTAAATCGGAAGAATCGGTGGTGCCATGTGCTCTTTTTGAATGTTTTCAAGTCCAGAAATAGCAAATAAACATCCTAAAACTATAATCGGTATTCCACTATAGCTGTGGGGGGTGGCATGCCAGTCTATCTAAAAAAAATATATATATCTTTTCTTTTTTGGCCAGGGATTGCAAGAAAGACAGCCAGCGTCTCAGTTGCGACCCCTGGTGACCCCCAAATGACGTCCCTGTATACATGTATTTCAAGCTCACTGGCCAGGCTGTGTCCACTGTACATGTTCCCCCAATATGTTTCTTTTGGACCCACTAGGTGGCCACAAACTACACATAAAGCAGCATTGAACTACCCATGCCCGCCGGATTTACCGGAATTCTGCTGATAATGCTCACAATTCGTCTGTGTCCTCACAGGCAGTCTTCAAGTGCCCTCTCCTCTTTCCATGGTGCTTCCACTGCACTCATTTGCTTATTTCCTCTCAGGCTATCTCCTGGCTATTATCTTCTATCACTGTTTGGTTTATGTGATGCTTTTTTTGTTCTCCGAGGTGGAAGGCCAATATATAAAGGTTTTAAGGAAAAGGGGAGCACCACCATGTCTCTGTTGAATGTTTTATAAACTACTGGATGTAATTTCCCCAAACCAATCAAGGAATTTGAGTCAAATCGTTTTGCCCAAATTGTTTCTCATTTGGTCCAAATCTGACCAGTAGTTTTCACGCTATGGCTGTTAAAAAACAGAACATTTTCTTTATGAAAACATTAAGAGGCTGAAAACTGTAAAACTGTTGTGTTTTGTTTTCTTAATAACTTTATAATTTCATGGTATGTTACTAAAATGTGCAGTTTGGGGGGGCCTTGAGGTTTTCAGAATTTCATCTAAATCAAACGTTATTATCAACAGAATTTTGGGAGAAAATTGCTGTTTTTTTATTTTTGAAATGCTTCTCAGCATCTCTGCTGCAAAGCACCATGGGAGATATAGCTATATTTTTGGGAGAATGGGGTACCCCTTTCTCCATCAAATAATGAAAACAGCACTGGGCGGAATAACCCCAAACAACAAAAGGATCGTGACTCAAAACTTCGGGCCCAAGTTGTTTCAAACCTGGTCCAAATCTGCCCGGTGGTTTTAGCTGTGCGATCGAGCAGAAATTGACCTTTTTGTGTGTGGGAAAATGAATGGGGACTAGGTCAAAAGTGCCTGTTTTGTTTTCTAACAACTATTTTATTTTTTAAAGAATCTTTACCACGCTTTGCATTCTCGGGGGGCCATACACAAGTGTCTGCACAACTTCTGCCAAATCTGTCACACGAGTCAAAAGTTATTAGCAATTCATTTTTTCAATTTCCTTTGTAACTCCGACTCGCCTTAACTATAAGGTGGTGATCAGCATCCTATAATAATATATCTGTGCAATATATCCTGTCTGGAAAGGTTGGGCAGTCACATATGTAAGGAATCAGTGGGAATTAATGAAGCTCCTTCACCAGCTAGCAAGTGGAGCTGGAACTTGGTCTTGAACAATTCCATGGATTGTATTGTTTTAATGATATGGGGAGAGCATTCCAGTAATAACGAGTGAATGTGTTTGCGTGCTAATTGGCAGATGTGTCTGAGTCATTAATTATAGCTAGAGCTTTTCTTCCTAAATTAGCTACTAAGAGATTTCAGGTTATATTATATGCTCTCAATACAATTATTCTGGATTAGACCCCTGTTAGATTTCAAAGAACTATAAAGATTTGTAAACAATAATGTAATGAAGTTACCTAAAGATAAATGATATGATATGATATGATATTTTATTTATATCGCGCCCATACACAAGGGTTTCAGAGCATGGCGAGGCAAAGGAGGGGTACAAGGGAGGACAAAACAATGATCTTACTAGGCCCAGTGACATTGAGAACATGTAAGTGCAGGGGAGACTAAGGTAAAACTATCTACTAGCGATCAACACAGATGACATTATTTTTTGCTTTTTGTAATCTTCCAAAACGGAACTCTTTGCAAAATATAAATATTTTTCAAAATGGTTTCGTAGGACACTTTACCCGCGGAGACTCAAAAATGGTTTTTAGTGTGCAAGGTTTTATACAGAGCCATTTGTTTGTGCCAACATATGGATACTTTTGTTTACATATGACTGTTGTGATGTTAAAATGTCCTGTCGTCTCTGGGTGCAGAGCAATCGACAATTGACTGATGACTGCACACCTAGTGCACATTATTTTATAGCAAACATCATTAGCAGATGATAATTAACGTATTTTAATGAAAATATATTGAAGAACAGCCGACACGTGTTTCGACACTTGGGCCGTCTTCAAGGTTGAATGACAAACATCATTAGCAGATGATAATTAACATATTCAATAGATAACAGTGAAGAAATTGTTGTTGAAATAAATGCAAAAAGGTGTTTTAAGGATATTACAGAATAAAAGACATACCAAGAAACAGGTTAGGGGTGTGGTACAGCAGTTGCGGATCAATGTAGGTACACAATAAAAATAAAAGAAGAAATGGACAATAATCAAAACAGGATTCATCAACACAAGTTAAGGTTAATACCCTATTGCCATCTCTAGACTAGTTATGACCAGCACCCCGTGGCACAACCACATGCGAATCCAGACACCAAAAGAGTTCAGGTGATAACCAAAATTCTAGATAAGCCAAAAACAATAATTGTGATATTTAAAAGAAAAATACAGGAATAAACACATTAACCACTAATTGGTGACAAGAGGCAACTTGAAACACCAGTTATATAAAATCACAACATCCTATAGTAAGGAGTCCGTCAGAGAGTAATAGGACACAATAGAATCACTTACCACACAAAGCTACAAATAATCAGTTCAATGACGATATCCTATTAAGAAAAGAAGTAAAATAGACCTCAGTTTGGAGGCTTCAATGCGTCCTGAATCAGATAATAGAGATTTTTAATTAAAAACACTCACCGATTGTATATGCTGAGTGGTTCCCGTCAATCAGGACGTATTGCGAGTGAAAGAAAACAAAATACAAGATGCCACATTGGCCGGCAAAAATATATAGCCTGAAAGATGACCAAGGTTAGTGAGAAACTGCGGTATTACGGTGAGCAAGAAGCAGATACTCGCAAAGAGATAATTACTTACTCGACAAATCGAGTGAGATTCAAATATACCAGGACAAATCCAACCTTCGGTAATCGAGAACGCTCCGAAATAATAGATGCCGCCGGAGACGTCACAGGAATGACGCCGACGGAAATGCTGACACGTTACGTCGCTGTAGTGATGTATTATGTCAACAAAGTGACGGTAGCAGAAGGAAAAGCAACCGCAGTCGCAGGCAATGACGTTTAGTGTCAACACAGCACCGAAAAAAGTTCCAAATACCGGCGATTGCCGGAACACATTACAAGATCACGGTGAGGTTCAAATAGATCAACCTTTCAGCATGTGAAAGTTATTTGTTGAACGGGACTCAAATGGAGAGCAAATCTTATTTGGACTCCTTCTGCACAGTAAACATAGAATATCCAAATGACACTATTAAAAGATATGGTAAATGCTGGCGATTGGACGCGCATCAGTGGTGCGCCACGGTGATGACTGGCCACAATCAGACAGATGGCTTAATCAATGATGCCCACACCTGAGAACGTATTTAAAAAACGCAGAATTATAATCGTCCTGGCCTAAAATACATGTGACATACAAGAATGGCTAAGCCTATAAAATAATATGTAACCAAAAGTGTGGAGTCACAAACAAGGTACTTGTGCGCTATTTATCACTACTGAATCCGTGAAGCACAATATCAATGAAAAGGGTGTTAGCAGCAGTCCAATACCCACCAACCAATCCACATAGGCTGAAGGAGGACCAGATGACTGCGTGGCGGGCGGCTCCGGCTCCTCAAGATGGCGATGTCGTGGGCTCTATGCAGGCCAGCCACCCAAGAAGGCCTGCTGTCCTGTCCTGCTTTGTAGTGTGTACACGTAGGGGGGCATAGCCAGAAGAGCGCTCATGGCGGCAATGAGCTGCACCGCCCCCCTACTCCATGCCGATGCAGGTGCTTTTTTTTTCTCTTCTTGCTCAAAAAAACCGGCCTAGGCGTGGGCAGAATGAAACCGACTCCCAGGGACTTTTTTTGGCCCGGCCACAGGCCGAGTGGCCGATTGACCAATCCGACCCTGAATTTGATTCTGGCATAGACTATACACAGCTCAGTTGGGGACAAAATGTCACCTAATTTTGCCAAGTAACAGAATACAAGTCGGTTAATTGGAAAACTTAATCTCAATGATGGTAGTACCAAACTCCTATGGCCTTACTCCGATTACAAGAGGCATATAAAAAATGTCATTATAGCTGCTACTTTTAAATCAGACTATCCTGTTTGCTTGGATCCTAAACACTTGCAGGGCATCTGCCGGATGGCAGAGCCCATGTGTTTACAATGTTATTTAGGGGTATGGCCCAATAAGGAGGTACCAATATTTCACCTGATGTTTAAATAAGGACAACTGAACATTGTGGAAGTAATTGAAGTTTTGAATATTGTGGATTTAAAAAAATGTATTTTGTGCTCTGTATTTACAAGGAGTGCAGGGTCTTAAGCATGTTACAGGAGCAGTGGGTGCACTTTCAGGAAATCCCCATCAGCATTGGGAAGCTGTGGGTCAGGGAAGGCCAGGTAAGGAAGTACTGCTTTCTGTTACATTATATGCCTTGTACACACATCATTTGTTCCCCTACCGAGGATGTCACAGATTATTCTCCTCCAAGTGGCACTGTCAATGACTATTAAGATGGTGCCACCAGTCCTACATTTGGGCCATGATCAGTAAGTCCTCCTTGAAGCTTTCTAACAATCAATCACACCTTAACACATCAGATCAGTTCTATAGCGGGGAGGGTGGCAGCAATCTAGGCATCAGAGTTTCATCATGAAATAGTTATTCTTACAGTATGTAATATTGTTGTGTGACTGTTTATATGGTAAACAAGCTTTTTGCACTAAAGTTGCTCTTGCTGTGTCATAAAAAGGGGCATTTCAAGCACTGTCTAGTGCTTCTTGTGTAGTTTCAATAAATAAACCTGTGTTGTCCTGCTCATCCAGATAAAGCTGGACTCATCAGGTAAGTCTTTATGGTAAGCTCCTTTTATTGAGTTCATGGTCACAGATACAGTTTATGTATGTAGGCAAATGGACCCACTGACTCCCACCACCCTGGTAGTCAGCTCTAACTGGCATTCGTGGAGCGCAGGGTGGAGACCAGTCTATGGGTGACCTTTCAAATTCACTACAGCACAACCTCACACACGTGCAGGCACAAAGGGGTGAGGAAGGAGAATGTCACACAACCAAAATATGCACTTATTGCTCAAGCATGCAAAAGTGACAACCCGTTGCAAGAGGGAATAAATACTTATGAGCCCACATGTTTTCTTTCAACCTTCCCTGGTTTATAAACCTTAGGTGGTACATTTCCGGTGGCCCAACGAACACAAGAATCCAAAATATCTCTACAGTGATGAATCTTATGTTGTAGTCCCTTCTCCCCGAGATGGAGCTCCTTCTCATGAGGCCAGGGAGGTGAGGCTGCTACCCGATAGTCCCCCTGGTGGTGGTACTCGTGGGTGGATCTCATGTGGAGGGATTACCTCTCTGGTATAAAGGGAAGACATAATAGGTGAATGCAGTACTATTCCTCCTCACCACACCCTCACTTACCTGCCTATCCTCTCACTTTCCCATCTATCCCCCTACTTCATTCTGTGTAGGTAGTGTAGACTATCTAACTTCCCCAAGAAGTACTGAGACGAGGAAGAATAGGAGTTACCTAACTAGAGCCTACTTGCAAAGTACTGGGACGAAGACAAACTCTGTTGACTCCTGGGAGAAAAGTCACCTTAGTCCCATGAGGATGAGGAACTGCGAGTCAATACAAACTACTTTGCAGAACCGAGATTACCATTCTAGACAAAGTAAGCAAAGGAGGGACAATTATACTATGAAAACACAAGAAGGACTTCATGGGTTGTCTAACCTTCCCTGGAGGAACCACGAGAGCAAAGGAAGCTCAACCCGAAACGTCGAAGCAGACCTGGATGCCAAGAAGGGAGCAAGAAGTTCTGACGCTGGTCGGGCGAAGATGAACGACCTGGTGAACTGGTGGACAAGGGCTCCTGGCTCGTCCAAAGCTGGAGAGGCGCGGAGAAGAGGAACGGCACAATGAGAAGGAAAAGGAAGACTGCGAAAGTCATCGGCAGCCCCAGAAGTCCTGCAGCTGCCCGTAAGTGCCCAAGAAGGACCGGAGACCTTGCGACCCATGAAGCAAGGTACGCGGGTGGCTGGAAGGGCATTGGGGGACCAAGAAGGCTGCATCCAGTACAGCGGTCAGGGTAAATCCATCCTTAATACAGGGTCTAGGACCCATACCACAGCAAAGACGCTATTTTATATAGTTGGCCATCGATAGTAATTGGCAGGAGAGTGAACCAAGTCTACCCAGAAGGACATTCAAGGAGAAATGCGAGTCGGGGACCTGCCCCCCTATGATATGATAGTTTATTTCTATAGCGTCTATACACAACGGTTAGGTTATAAGAAAGATCACCGCTGCTCTTCATAGTCACAGTACCTGGCAGGGTAGTGAACAAGGTGGTGTGTGAGATAAAGCCTGAGAAAGGCCAGGGAAAGGGAGACATTCCCCCTGGTGTGTTGAACTGTCATATAAAGCCTGAGAAAGGCCTGGGGAAGGGAGACATTCCCCCTGGTGTGTTGTACTGCCATATAAAGCCTGAGAAATGCCAGGAGAAGGAATGCATTGCCCCTGGTGTGTTGAACTATCATATAAAGCCTGAGAAAGGTGTCTGTGAAGTGTAACAAAAGCCTGAAAAAAGCCCTGGGGCGGGAGTTATTCCTTTGGCAAGGGAAAAGGATTGAGAGTAAGATACCTGGAGAAAGAAGGCATTCTCCAGGGACCCAACAGTGAAAAAAACGATGTGCAATAAGGAACGATGTTTGAGTTGGAACTTTTGAATTTGAACTTGAGAACTTTTACAGCACCTCAAACTGGAACTGTGTGTTATATCCTGCAAAGGAACTGCGACCTGGGGAAGGGAGTAATTCTCTCAGGCACAGTTCACACCTGCCAATTGGAACCATAAACCAACATTCGGATGAAGGGAGACATTCGTCTGGACCAAGAAGACCCAGTATCTCTGGAGTTTATTTAATAGTGTAAGGGGAAGAAGCAGAGATTTTGACACACGTTGGTGGACTCTTTCATTTACTTGGACATTCTGGCAGATTACTTATTTCCTTATTTGAGGCAGGGAAACCCCTCTTAGAGTTAGGGAGGGATAGGTTTCCTCTTTATTTTTACCAAAATAAAAGTAATTGCCAACAATCATATCACCTGTGTGTCATTCTCCTCCTTCTACACCCCTACACTACCGTTGAGCAGCACTCACAAATTGTCCATAGTAACGATTAACAAACTGTTCACTTTTTCATCATGACCATTTGCAACGGAGACTAGTGTCATCATCGTGGCCCATGCAATTGCAATTCCTTTTTTACTGAAACATTTTATTTACATTTTCTTAATATGTAACCATAACCAAGACATACCAACACAAAGCACCTGACCATGCAACGTGAAATTACACCTCCTTCAGTCCTATCCATAGGATGTCTCTTATACACTTCACACCATGGATACCTTATCACCATCCAGGGTCTGTCTTGTAGTAAGTTTTGTTATCTCCACAGAATCCATTCTACGTAACAATGAGCCCACATGCATGTAGTCTTCAGCTGCTGTATTATGCCGTATTGTGTGTACATTCTCAATATTATCCCAATTTATGGGCACATACCTGTTTTTATAGACCAATCTGTCCCATTCTGTCCCATTCCATCATTTTATGCATTCTAGATCTCTATTTGGAGATTGTTGTTGGATCTGGTTTAATCCATATGACAGATAGATCTCTTTCTGCAAGAACAAAGGCAATGTTTTAAATTTGCCTATCACATTGATTTAACTGTGTGTTTGGCCAAATACCCAGGGGTATTAGTTTCAGATCTGCTTCCGATGACCATTTCATGACTTTTGGTGAATATTTAAAAAATTTACCCCATAAATCCTGTAACTACTTACAATTCCAAACAATGTATTTATTTATTGTATTTGTTTACTTATAATGCGCCAGAGCCCGTGGACATCAGGATCAATAGATATACAGAAGGTCAGGCCCGGGAGTCATTCAAGGAGTATTGTTGTCAATTGTTTCCTAAACGTCGTAGGATTTCTGTCTGCACATAGATCCCTCGGAAGACCATTCCATAGTTGTGTGGCTTGCACTTGAAATGACCTACCTATGCCCTTCACGTGTTTGTTCTTTGGGATCACCAATCGAATAGAGTCATTGGATCTCATTATTTTCTTAGAGCAGGAGACACTGATGGAGTCCTTCAAATATGCCTGTGCATTGACGTAAAGGCATTTACGCACCACAGTGCAAACTTTAAAATGAATCCTGGCCTCCACGGAAAGCCAGTGTAGGTTTTTACGGTGCATCAAAATGTGTTCCCTCCTTAGGATACCCTTTACAATGCGCACTGCATTGTTTTGCAAGACCTGAAGCTTTTGTAGGCAGCCTTTACCTGCACCAGCTAATAATACACTGCAATAGTCTATTCATGGCATAATCAGGGCACAGACTATGGTAGTACAGTTTGCCTCTGAGATGAACGGATTCACTAGTCTAAGTCGCCTCAGTTGATATTGTGCATGTTTGTAATGTTATGCACTTGCACATCTGCATTAAGGGAAGCTTCAAGCACAACTCCCAAGGTCTTAGCCTTTGTAACAGTACAAACCTGATGATTTTGAATTAAAAAAAAACAAGTATTTATCATCACATTTTGAGCATGCCTGAGAAGAACCAAAAATGAGTAGCTCCGTGTTGGCCGCATTAAGGCACATGCCATTATTGTTCATCCAAAGTTGAATGATACCATAGATCTGCAAGATTTTATTTGAGTCTTTTTCATAGTCACCACTAATATTTATGATCAGCTGGGTATCATCAGCATAATGAGAAAAGCTTACTCCTAACGTAATTAGGAGATCGCATAGTGGACGACAGTATACATTAAAGAGGGCTGGCGAGAGACATGCGCCCTGTGGCACACCATACCCTAGCCCTCTGGTTTGAAGCGGGTTTCACCCCAGACAATTTTTGACATTCTGTTTTGTAGAAAGGATTCAATCCAGAGGCCTGCTCATCAGAGCAGTCAGCAATGTTCTCCAAACAGTCTATAAGTCTTTCATGATCAACACGGTCGAAGGGTGCTGAGAGATCTAATAACATCAGCAGCTCGACCTTGCTGTTGTCCATACTTTTGAGCATCTCACTCTGTAAGTTGAACAAGGCACTTTCTGTGCCATGATGTGACCTAAACCGAGACTGTCTAGGGTGGAAGACTTGTGATATCTCCAGGTGCTCTTGTAGGTGAAGAGTGGCGATTTTATCGACCACTTTCATTAAGAACAAGACATTTGTACCAGGTCTATAATTAGTATAGACCTTGTGATCCAACCCTGGCTTTTTTAATAAAGGAGTCACTGCCACGTTTTTTAGAGAGTCATGGATTCTACTATCCCTAAATGTGGTAAAATACCCCTATTAATATATTGAAAATGAACCTCTATTAATATATTTGGGCCAGTGTGATGCTGGAAATGCATTGGAGGGAGAGGGCCTCCATGTCCTTGTCCTGTACTCCTTTTATCACATGTGTTCTGTGTTATTTTCTGCACATGAGTTCGCGTGGGACTCCTGACAGTGCAGCTCTTCCTCTTTTTGGTTTGGTGAACAGACCCTTGGGATACCCTTATGGCACCCGTGGGTGGGGGTACAACCTTGCACCCGAAGTGTGTGTTTTGTTGGGCACCTTTGTGTGGCCCACAGAGCAGGGTATGGGCTGGTGGCAGCTCTATACTGAATTTGACAGGTGCTCTGAGTATCCTCCATTTTGGGATACCCAGGCCCTGCCATTAGAATCAGTTGATTCCTGATAGGAGACAAGATAGCCCTTGTGGCCTCTTGCTTTCTATTTCCTGTTACCTTATTTTCCCAAAGTCCTGAGAAGCCCTGACTCTGTCCCTTCCCCTGACTGACTGTTGGGTGGAGGTTCCATATATGGTATTGTGGGGAAGTCCAGGCCAGGCTGGCTGGAGCCTTCCCAGTGACTGTATGTTGTGGGTATGCCCGTGGGGTGGGACCTGGGTGAATGGAGTGTGTGACCAATATACACTGCATATTATGGGTGTCTGGTTTCTGGTATGTAACACAAAGACTGGGACAGCCCTGCCCGAAACTGGTATGAATGCAGTGTGGAATGCTAAATAGCTGGGTACTTGTCCCAATACACATTCCTTGTTGTCAGTGTCTGGAGGGAGGAGAATGGCCTGAATGCACTGTGAGCCTGATTGGCTGCCTACCTGCATGAATGCCCTTCTGGATGATTGGTTGCCTGAGTGTGACCCAGCAGAGTGAATGAGAGACAAAACAGTATATCTGGGGACCTCCCACTGATGGAAATTGTTCAGAAGCTGAAGTCGAAACTTGATGCTTGATCTCGAAGCCGAGCCGGAAGATGAAGGTGAACCGATGTTCCCTTTGACGCAATCTGAAAGCTGCTGTGCCTTCAAGAACCTGATCCAAGAGAGGACCTGGCTAGGAGATCTCTTCCCTAGCTATGAGGGACCACAGTGCACCAGCTAACCTTCGCCGAAGAGCCCTGGAAGTCAGCCTTCGAAAGACTGCCGACTGGAGACGGGGACCAGCGAGGAAACCGAAGTGAAGCGCCCAGTTTTGCCATCCACCGCCATTGAGTAGGGTTCGGAGGATCCCCGTAACCGCTAGAGGCCTCTCGCAGCCGTGTTGCCCAGAAGCGGGGACAGCTTGACGCTGTGCTGATGACGACCAGAGCCGCAACGCTCCATTGCCTAGTAATACTTTGAAACAAGGTCTCCCTCTCTCATCAGCGACGACCACTTTGTCCTGCCGGAGAAAGTCAAGGCTGCCGATGAACCAAGGAGAATCCGCAGGTGGGTTTCCTGCCACCTGAAGACCACAAAGACGCCGACGACCTGACGCCCTTGCTGGGCCAAAATTCTTCAGTGACTCTTTGTGGCAACAAATTATTGTTGTCGCGGTGCACCGCACACCTCATGTTCACAGGGCGGCCACTGCCGAATGTCGATGAGCACCGCCAGGACCGAAGCTGCTGCCTCGACGCCTTTGTTCACCTTTTCTTCGAGGGATCTCCACGATTCATGGCTCCTGCCTTAAAGAGAGCCACTCAAGAGGGATCCGTCGACGACCAGATGTCGAACTCTGCTAAACCAGGTACATTGGAGTGGTAGAACTTTTATAGAAGGAAATAAGACTCTTATAAGCAATATATGGACTGGGGTTCTGTTATATCTTTATTTGTCAGGTTGCCCAAGTGGGGGGATCCTCATACAGAACTGTGCCTAGTGGTAGGGGCCCAATATTCAGACAATTGTTTAACCAACTTGTTTTCCTCCTAAATCTATTGTTGGTTCACTTTATTAATTGATTTGTATGCCATTTGAAACTTTCTACAGTTGATGCATTTTAATGGAATCTAAGAAGTAAGTTGGTACCACATTGCAACTGTATATATTTGCCATTATAGTATTGCCAGAGTTCAAAGTGTGTTATTGTGATTGTGTATACAACTTGAACCTTATTTTTATAAACACTGTGTTATCACTAACATAGTTTGTAGACATTCCTTTGTGGGCGCTTGGGACTACACTGTACTTAAGAACCAGCCCACATCACCTCCTGAGAGCTTAAGCCTTGATTGCTCGTCCACTTTTACCAAATACAGAATCTTGGCTGGGGGGGCTCTGTGCTTCTACTCTGCCATATAGAGAGCAGAAGTACAGATACATATTGTTTATTGTAGTCCAATCTAAGTAGATGAACTGTATTAACCTGAATCACGGGCAAGTAGCAACGTCTCTTGGGCATTGCAGTGCATCTGCTCAGTCTGCCTCAAATAATTCTCCAATATCTCCAACTCATTGTTGCTTCAAGTATGACAACGGGAAGCCATGAAACATGTAAATGACCTGTATAAAGTGGAAATTTCCTTAACAGTTATTTCTTGATCATAGACATTCAATTCCAACCGGGAATTCGGGCAAGGTTATATTCCAGTCATTTACTTTTGTCAATTGGGACACGCAACAGAAGGCTTTCAAGTTGTGGAGCCCTAGGCCAGCCTTCCATGGAGAATTGCATAGGGTGGATATCAAAACGAGTGGAATCTTCTTTTGCAAAAGGAAGTAACCAATCATTCTCTCAATGCTTAGGAAATCTACTTCTCCTAATGTTTCTTGAGAATTCTGCCTCAAGCGGAGAAGTCTGGGATGCGTAATAATATTTATATATATCACTACCCTAACCATTAATGACAATGGAATAAATCCCCAATGAGCCATGTCTGAATGAAAGTGTTTGAACGCTAGGGTTAAGTTGTTGATGCACTATATCCCTGAAACTTGAGGAGAACCATCTTGGTTCCGGAAGCACCTCATGAGCTTCCTCTTGGCTTCTGCTTTCTCTCCTCCTCTCCCCTGCTAAACTTCTGACTGAATCTGCACTGGTCACTTGGTTACCCTCTGATCCTGGGCCCAGGTCCCCCCCCCCACCAGCTGTACACCTGCACTGCCTCCCGGGCATCCCCTGCACCTAGGGGCTGTTTCTGTATCCCTACAGTCCTCACCAGCTCTTGACACTTGATGTCTGCACTTACTCGTGCACTTGCCACTAGCTGGCCACACTTATACTTATTGTTTTATTTATTGTAATTATTCTTTCCTGTTGATCCTATGTATTGCACTGCCCCCTTCTCCCCCCCCCACACTTACCCTTTCCCCCCTCCCCTGCACTTGCGCGATCTCAATGTCACCTGGCCTAATAAGATCATTGTCTTTGTCTCCCTCTGTTACCCCTCCCTTGCCTCGTCACGCCTTGAAACACTTGTGTATTGGCGCGTTATAAATGCCATATCATATCATATCATAGATCCAGGTAAAAATGGCTACCTAAATATCTAAAGCCCTTGTCTGGAGAACTCACAAGAATGGCTCCTGGTCCCCCTTGAGGTGAGAACTGTCTTGATTTCTTCTAGCTGACCTTCTATGGCGTCTCGCCTAAACTCTTTTAGCATACCCATTGCTTGTTGCATCGACCATCACAGATTGCTTAGGTAGAGTAAAATGTCTTCCGCGTAGAGTTAGTGAAATATTTTCGTCAGCTCCCCATAGTCATTTAAAACACGTTGAAATGGGGTCTCTTTGGACCCATTGCACCAGTGGTTTTATTACCAATGCAAAGACAGGAGGCAGCCCTGACTAGTGCCACTAGGTAGAGCAAAGCTATCTGTGAGTCTATTGTTAACCTTTTGCCCTAGCTCGTGTTTAAGTATAAAACTGAACCTATTTTAGAACTCTTGAATCAAAAACCCATATTTCCTATTACTCCAAACATATTGCTCCATTCCCCTGAGTGAAATGCTTTGGGGTTATCCGGTAAAAGTACTTGATGGGGACCCCTAATTCCTTCCACAAGGCCCAGTTAAATGTATCGCTGTCTCGGGTACTTTTAGTAGATTGGTTGTGGAATGAAATTATTGCACTTTCACTGCTCATTCGCAGTGATGCAAATGCTGAATCCCATTATACCAAACAAGGGGAGCAGGGGTTGCAAGGGTATCCCCCTTTTCCATTGAATGGTATAATGGGTTTGGTGGTTGCAGGGGTGTCACCTGCTTCCGTTGCATGGATTAGTAAAGATACATTTTTAAAAAAGGACGCTGCGGCGGACGTTCCTACCCACTTAAGCGTTTGGGAACTGACATCCCAAGGAGAAGGAGGAAAGTCGAGGTGCGGGCAAGAAGGTGAGTGATCCGCAAAGAAGTATGCATGGGTAAAGAGGTAGCTGGTATGGAGGATCCAGGAAAGAATGATCTACGTGATCATTGCGCATCGCAATTTTCATATTTGCCATTTTCGTATCCGAAATGTCAGGGCGTGCAGTGATCACATAGATCTGAATGAAGCCACAGTGGTCTTCATGAATTATTACATTATTGTCAAAAATAGGCGATTTGCCAGGACCCCAGTCAACATTTTCATTTTTCCATTACTAAGGGAGCTCCGCCTGTAAGATTCGCACTGGTGAGCCAGCTTGCCGTCTTTCAGAATAACCACTATTGTGGCTTCCCTGCTGTCCGGGAATACAATCCCTCTCTCTCTGGCTTCCAGAAATATTTGCTGCATTGCTTGCTCTGCTCTCTGTTTTAATCTTTTCCACAATTGAGCCCTGGAGCCTTGCTCCTATCTATCTTATCAAGTTCTATTAAAGCTTAAATTGCTAGTCTTACCCAGGTAGTTTAATTTGTGCATGATTCACAATAGTATTATTTTAATACAAAGACACCTTTCTAGTTCTTTCAGTTTCACAATTACATGCTTGAATTCAATTGATCTAGAGGAGTTTCATAGAGAGTGGCCCACGCCTAAGGCTGGGTGCCAGTGCTAGGAGTGTCATAGAGAGTGGACCACACCCAGCGCTGGGTGCCAGTGCAATGTGCAGGGCTGTGGAGCACAGTCGATAGAACTACAGCAATGTACACAAAATTACATATTATAAATCAGCAGTCAGCTGTGACAATGGTTGTTTTGTTTAGTTTAGTTTAGTTTGTTTATTTGTAAAGCGCTCCGAACCCTGGGTAGCTGGGCACTAATTCTTTAAGTACAGCAGTGGTTACAGAATGTTGCACATACAAGTAAGTGAGAATGGTACATTCCCGTGTGGTTCGAAGGACCTGGTTACAGAGTGGTCCTGGGAGAAGCATAGTATATTATGACAGGGCGGTTACAAATAGGTTTGCAGTACGCATAACATACATTCAATTGATCAGGCGGATAATAGAATAGTTTAAGAAACATACGTGCGATATTGGATCCGTTAGGAAAGTCTAAGAGCCTTAGTCTGATTATTGTTGGGTGCTAAGCAGATCCTTGACTTTGGCTCTAAATGACCAGAATGAGGTGTCGGCTCTTATAGCCGTGGGCAGTGCATTCCACTGTTTGGCTGCCTGTACAGGGAAGCTAATTCCCCCAGCTGTTTTCAGGTTAAACTTTGGTATATTGAGTTGGTGAAGGTAAGGTGATCTGGTAGGTCTGGTGGAATTCTGTCTTGTGAATTTGGCTGAGAGGTAGCGTGGGGCAGTCTAGTATTGGCATTTGTAAGTAATGACCAATGTCCGCAATTTAATTCTATCACGGGTGGGGAGCCAGTGGGATTCCTTTATGAGTGTGGTGATGTGTGCCTTGCTTGGAAGATTGAGAGCGCAGCAGAGAGCATTATTTTGGATTATTTGTAGTCTGTTCAGGTTGTTAATAGTGGAGTGCAGGAATAGGGTGTTGTAATAGTCCAACTTGGACTGTATGAGTTCTCTAGCCAGGGTAAAGCGGCTGTTGGTGGATAGGAATGGTTTGCAAGCATTTATGAATTGTTCGTATAGGCTTTAGCCTTTTATGATGTTGCCATCAATGGAGAAGGATTGGTATCTTGAATCCAGTTTGTTGAGGCGATTCTGTGATCCGACAATAAGCAGTTCCGTTTTATCGACGTTTAAGCAGAGGCTATGGGTGGCCATCCATGCTTGGATCTCTAGATAGATCGTGTTCAGTTTAGCAGCATCCTCGTCATAACTCCCCGTGAGGTCAATGAGGACCTGGGTGTCATCCGCATAATTAGTGTAGGTGAACCCAGGTTGTCAAGACGGTTGAAGAGGAGCTTGGTGAAGATGTTGTAAAGTGTGGGGGAGATACATGAGCCTTGGGGGACTCCGCATTGGATTGGGACAGCGTCGGCGGCAGCGCCACCAGACGGGCAGAAGACCCTGGTTGTTCTGTCTGATAAGAAGGTCCGAATCCAATTGGTGGCATCCTGAGAGAATGCAGCAGCCGAGGAGAGGTGTTCGGTGAGAATTTTGTGGTCGACTAAGTCGAAGGCTGCGGACGGATCCAACAAGAGCAGGATGGCCAACTTGCCCTTTTCTTTAGCTTCATCCATTTGGATTTTTAGATCTAGGAGGGCTCTTTCCTTGCCATGCCTAGGTCTAAAGCCAGATTGTCGCAGTCCTAGAAGGTTGTTGTTCTCCAAATGTTGTTGTATTTGGAGGTAAGCTACTCTGTCTAGAATTTTTAGGAGGAATGGGACTGTAGTAATGGGTCTATAATTGGTCGGAGTGTTGGGGTCTAGGTTGGGCTTTTTAAGCAGGGGTAAGACCCAAGCCTCTTTGAGGTTGTTTGGGACAGTTGCATTTTTGAACGAGGTATTAATCAGAGATGTGATGAAGGGGGCCAGGTCTCTAACCCTTCCGTAATGACTGAGGCAGGACATAGGTTGCCTAGGCAGTTAGAGGGTTTTAGACTTACTATTATATTTATTATTTCCTCCTCTGTGATAGGAGAGAAGTGAAAAAGGGGGCAATCAGGGGGTTGAGGGATGTGATGGTCGCCGGTATAGTCTTTGGGCATAAGGCTGGCTTTTTTTACTTCTATTTTAGCTTGTAGTAAGGCTATTTTATTTGAGAGAGTCTGTTGAATGTTGTTGCACAAGGTTTTGTCCTTGATGCAATCATCAGTTGGGGGCACGGGGGATTCCAGTTCTCATAAAATAGAGAAGAGCTCTTTCGTGCCCGATTTGGCATTGTGTATTCCAGTATTAAAGATCTCTTTTTGGGCATTCATAATAGCGTCTTTATAGGTGGATGTTGTCAGGGAGAATTTTTGTTGGTAGTGATGGACGGGGCTTTTCTCCAGTTGATTCAGCTGTTCTCTTGAGATTGTGTAATGCCTTCAATTCTGCCGAGAATCATTTGTTCACATGGGCTGTGGGTTTAGTCTTTCTTAGCTTACAAGGAGCTATTTTGTTCAGAGCTTGTTCCAGGGTGTTGTTGTAGAAGTCGACTAATGATGTGGCATTAGAGTTGGTGGAGTTGCCCTTTATGGAGGTGATAGGTTTTATCAGTGGTCCCAGATTATCCATGGTGATATTATGTTTATTTCTGGCTAAGGTTTTAGGTGCCTCGGTAGTGTGTTTCTTCGTTTTGTGTAGCTATGGGTATAGTGAAGGTAATAAGATGGTGACCTGACCAGGCACAAGGTGTAATGTCAGACACTAAGATGTTGCAGTTGACTTCAGCGAGCCATTCCAGTGTTCTGCCTTTAATATGTGTGGATTAGTTAATGTGTTGTGTCAAGCCTAGTTGTGTGATAGTGTCATTGATAGCAGTGGCATTTGTGTCGTTAAGGTCTTGTAGGCCGAGGTTGAAATCGCCCAATATGGTGATTTGGGAACCTGGTTTAGTATTAGCTGTAAGTAGATGAGAGATGTCTTCATTGAAGGAGGTGATAGCCCTTGGAGGCTTATAGATAAGGTGGAAGAGAATGGTTTTAGAGCTGGAAAGTGGGAGTTTGAACGATAGTAGTTCAGCAGATGGCATATCTATGTTGTTGACTGCTCTGATATTTAAGTTGGATTTGGCGATGACTGCTACTCCACCCCCTGACCCGGTTGCTGTGTCTGTTCTGAAGATAGAGTAGTTATCAGGGACAGCAATGGAAAGAGCAGGTACAGCAGTGGGGTGTAGCCATGTTTCAGGTACTGCTAGGAAGTCCAGATTGTTTGATGTGATCACATCTGCAATGTCAGGAGAGTGGGCGACTAAGGAGCGAGCGTTGATGAGGGTGCCTTTTAGTGCACTAGCGGCCGGGACTGCTGAGATCGCAGGTGATCGATTGCCTGGTGAATCAGGGGAGAGGTTATTAGGTTTGTCCACTTGGGGTAGTTGTGTGCTTTTGGTTGGAGCTTTGTCATATTTTTGATGGGTAATTTTAGTAGGTAAATGCTTGGAGTGAGTGCCTGAACTAATTTGGGCATTTCTCACGTGCAAGGGGCAAGATATGTCAAAATTCAGGGTGTTGGGTGTGTTGGTACGGTAGTCTAGGTTAGCTTTTCTAAGATAGGTGGGGCGAGGTATGAGAGGTGTCAAACTTAGCGATCCAGTCTGCTGTTGATTAGTGGTGGTTGAGGAAGGGGAGGCATTCCTAAGGCCATCGTGAGTGGTAGTTTGGCCCAGGTGTTAGGAGGTAGCATAGATGGTGCTATATTAAGGCAGAGAGGGAGGATAGAGGCCATAGTGAGTGTTACGTGTCTTAGTGATCCCATGCTGAGATGGGGTGTTATTTTGGGCTGCACAATCTATAGCAATGGCCCAGTATAGGTCACACAATCAGTGGTAGAGGACTAGATCTAGCAATGCACACTCTATAGCATTAGGCTAGTATAGGTAGTACAGGTAATGCACAATCTATAGCAATGGGCTAGTTCACACAATCAGTGGTAGAGGACTAGATCTAGCAATGCACACTCTATAGCAATGGGCTAGTATAGGTAGTACAGGTAATGCACAATCTATAGCAATGGGCTAGTTCACACAATCAGTGGTAGAGGACTGGATCTAGCAATGCACAATCTATAGCAGTGGGCTAGTAAAGGTAGTACAGGTAATGCACAATCTATAGAAATGGGCTAGGTCACACAATCAGTGGTAGAGGACTAGTTCTAGTACAACACAATCTATAGCAATGGGCTAGTACAGGGGGTCACACAATCAATGCTAGAGTAGGTATGGGATGCAGGAAATGCGAAGGGTTAGCATGTTTAGCATTTAACTAGGAGCTATGTTAAACTATACATGTAAAAAGTAGCAGTAATAGATTCAGGACGGCCATACCCAGTGTAGTGAGAAACAATGGATAAGCATACCAGAATTGTCTGCTGATGAGTGCTGCCGTTGAGTTCAGGGTGTCCTTCCAATAAGTGGATCATTTGGACACGGATTGTAAGGGATCAAGTTTGGTCACAGGGCAAGCGTTAGCAGATTATTGGGCACAATGTTTCTGGGAGCAGGGGTACATAGGCGAAGTTAGCCCGCAAGTGGGGCGTGTCCTACGGTTCAGCACAGGTCAGACTGTTATGGGTTAGCAGATCTGCGGTCACGGGCAGGCGAGGAGTAATTTCCTCAAGGCCTGTAGGCTAGGTTGCAGCAGTGCACTGCAGCGTTTTAGGCACACACCAGCGAGCTAACAGGCGCAAACAGGGCCTTTGTACGGCTTTAGTAACAAGCCGCCGGCGCATCCGCCTACCGGCGGATGTTGTATGTAGATGAAGATGCTGGCCGAGGCTCAGCCTCGCTGTGGTGCCGCGAAGCGCCCGGCATTGGAGGGCCAGGCAGGAAGTAGGACACGGTCAGGCAGGCACTTACTGCAATGAGTGCCTAGAGGGGGCCAGCTTCTGTGGGCACACCGCGTGCCTGGTGTGGCTGCAGGAGAGGAGGGGGGCTCCTGCCCTCTACCCTCGGCGATCGGAATGAGAGGTCAAGTAAGGATGGAGCTGCCTAATGTCTACAGCAATGGAAGTGTAAGGGAGCCAAATGTTGTGAATTATACAGTGATGGCATCGATAAAGAGCCTGGTGTGTGTGTGCCAGGCTGGTACAGTTGACTTTGCGTGCTAATGAGGATGTGAGGACAGTGTGGAAAAATGCTGGTCTGAACAGCAATCTGTCTTGGTTATTATTATTAATATTATTAGGGCATTTATAAGCACAGACCTAGCTTCAAGAAGGAATGGAGCGCTTTGCAATCATATGGGCAAGAACATGGTGAGGCAAGCAGAGAAACAAGGGAGTGGGGAGCAAACAACAGGGGAGGGGGAAGGTGGTCAATTTGTTAGAAAGGGATCTTGAAGCAACCAGGGGAGGATCAAATCATCTAGTCTCTGGTAGGGTGGGGAATGGAGGTATGGGAACCTAGGTGCTAGGGAGGAGCCATTCATGGAGAGGAGTGATGCTCTAAGGCCATGAAGAAGTCATCAAGAACACAGATGGTCATAGCATTTGACTGGTTGCAAATTTGCCTTTGCAGTGTATGGCTCTTTCCACTATTGCCAGTGACAAAGGCATCACTTTCTGGTCTTTGTACCACATAGGTGTGTTCATTTGAATAATAATCCTGTGACAATGCGCACAGGTCTTTTATTCTATGCCCTTTCATCCCACATGCAGCTTTGAATGCTGTAATAAACCCGCCTTTGGCCTTTTCATCAGGACTGTCTTCTTATAGATATTTAGAGCACTTTTCATGGTAACTGTGTGGGAACTAGCATGGGAAACAACAACCTTCCTGCCATCACATTCAAGAGTGCCCTCTTCTGGGTGACTGCTTTCGTCTTTCTCTTTTTATTCCATAAATCAGCCAAATATGAGAGGTGTACCACAACCCTCGTCTCTTGTTGGCTTCACCCACTGTTTGCTTCTGTAGCATTTTTGCACAAAGTCTGGGTTCTCTTAAGCATCTAAGCCTCATAAGTGCATACCCATGTCACTACACATGATGTGGGCCACCCCTGTCAATTCCATGCGGGAAACCCTAATCGGCTTTGTATTCTCCAGCTTCCCACCGCTCAGAGCTATAGGCCTTGGTCTTTTTCATGATCTGACGATATCTCTTATCAACACTGGAGAGTGTTCACGGGATATGTACACATGCTGCCACTCCATCTCCACAGTCTGTATATCGATGGAGCTAGTCTTCACCACCATTTGTACAACTCTCTCATCCAGCTTGTCAGATTTGTCCTCAAGCCTCGAAATTGACTTTGCGGTTCGATTGGGGGCTGCTAGGATAGGGTAGTGGAACAGGGGGGTTGCCACAGATTGTAACTGTTTAGTGGTGCTCTGTTCACTCTGGCTCCTCGTGGTGCATAGAAGTCTGTATCACCCTCCTTGTTCTTATTCCTTCCTTTAGTATCCCCATGGCCTCATCAGTGCATATGCCACTACATGGGGTCGGGCACTCAATTACAGACCACGGTTCCCTCCTATGCGAAGTCACCCAACTTCTGTAGATGCCATTCTATGGCACCACTCGCCACACTGCAAAGCTAGCAGGTAGCTGAGTACATCCCTCCCCCATCTGTTAAATGACAATATTAAGGGCCCGGCCTCCACATGGGGCAAATGATTCCCTCTGCATCAACTCCAGTTGGTTGCCAGCCCACCGAGGCACACCTAAGATGATCCTTTATTTCACACCTCCCTCATCACTTCCAACAATGTTGAGCAATCTGTGCCTCCCGTGGCTGCTGATGTCAGGCCTCATGGTGTAGCAACAGCCAGAGACTCAACCACTGCGAGTGGGGGGGATTTGTCAGTGCATCAGTGCACACCATTTCAAAGATGGGTGCAAGGACCTGCTAGTGGTGCCGGTCCTTTACCTCTGCTCCCAACAGCCAGGCAGTCCAGGATGCCCAGACAGGTCCTTTATACATGGTCAACTGCCATCACCACTCCAACAATCAGCACAGGTCTCAGATCTGAGTACTCGCTGTAGACTCTCCTAATAAAACACTGGCAGAAACAATCCCGAAGGGGCCTCTTTCTGCTGTTTCACTATAAAGGCGTTAGAGGCCAAGGGGAAGTAGCAAACTATTTAAACTGGTGGACACAGCTCTTCTGCTAAAATAAATCTTTAATTCACAATTAGTCCCAGATGAAATCTTCTTCTAAACTCTGCATCACCTAAATTTGAGAAGATTAGTGTTTCACAGGATCATCAGATGTTTGCAGTGTTTTGTTTAAATATGCTTTCTAAGAGTGCCATGCATAGAAGGGCACATTGCCACCCACCCACTTGGCCCAAATAGATGACTAACTGGGGCCCTGCAGGGCAGAGGGGCATGTTTTCTAAAACTCCCAATCTAGAAAAAGAAATCACAATGCTTGAAATAGCAAAAGAGCTATTTGTACTCAAATACCCTTCGCCACTGGAAATGGGAAATACATATTCCTAGGACAGTTGGGCTTTGTGCCACAAATGCCCTGCCGGATGAAATACATTTTTAATAATATTCAGTGAGAGCACTGGTAATTTAAAAAATAAATAGGATTAAGAGCTGAAGATTTCTAGCACAAAGCACCTGCTCATAATGGACATTTCCCAGATCCGACATTTAGTGGGTTGGCCTTGAGCTAGTAATAATGTGTTGTGTTATTTCTACTGAAAGCCCACCCTATGATAGAACTAGTCCTAATGCTCTTGGAGTACAATTATCCCTGTAGAAATATCATTTTTACTATTTCCGAGTTCGAGCAGGCTCCTGGATCCAAATGAAAGTTTAAATTGGGGTGAATATTTGCACTTCACTTATTTCGAAGTTCTCCTGGGATTACTCACAATGGTGACAATGAAAAGGGTTCTTCCCCTTGCAGCAGACCGCCATATTGGTGGAATAGCAACAATGCTTTAATATGGGGACTGATTAAAACCTCCTATGGGGACACACAATCCATAAGACAAATCAACCTAGTCCCTGAAGAGGTTTGGGTTCAATATTACACCTCCCTGTATGCCGAAACGCATATCCCTGCCCGGATGTATCAGATGGATTATACTGGGAAATACGACCTAGAATATGACACCATAGATATTGAAATGTTTATTAAGAAACTGAGTACATCTAGGGCCCCTGGTCCTGATGGTCTTTCCAATATTATGCTAAAGGGAAATCCAGAGGCGTGGGCTGTTATTTTGGGTGCGATTTTTGAACAGGTAATTATCAGCAGAAGAATTCCTGCCTCCTGGCAAAAATCTATTATTGTACCCATCTATAAAAAAGGAGACAGGCTCAACCCCAAGAATTACAGACCAATTGCTCTCCTTGATACACCTGGAAAAATTTTTGCCCGTTTGATTTTGAGGGACTTTAACAAATGGTCACAGCAGGAGAGAATAAGAGATCTGTTCCAGACGGGGTTTATAGCTGGCCTTGGCACTTCTGTAAATCTAAAAGTGTTAGATGCAATTAAACAGCACGAACTTCAGCTTAACCAAGCGATCTTTATGGCTTTCATTGACTTTGAAACTGCTTTCGACTCTGTCTCAAGAAAATTATTATTTAACAAGCTAGCTAAGAATACATGCCCAGAATACTTAATTCATTGGATAATCCAATTTCATTCACAAACCTCAGTACAAATTCGTTTGAATATGGATGGCTCTCTGTCGAAAGCAATCAGTACGCACAAGGGATTAAAACAGGGATGTCTATTAGCTTCGACCTTGTTTAATTTCTTTATAGCAGATGTGGTGCAGGATTTTAGAAAGATTTTGTCAGATGCTCCGCGGCTAGGGAAATGTGCTGTCCCTTGGATGTTTTATGCAGATGACCTGGTCTTACTCTCCAAAACATCCTGTGGATTACAGAAGCTACTCGAACAATTGGGAGAATATGTTAAACGAAATGATCTGGTCATAAATGTGTCAAAAACTAAAACTTTGAAAAATGTACCCAATAGAACCTCCAGTGCAGTGCGGTTCTCGTGGTCACTAATGGCGGCGCCATTAGAGAATGTGACGCAGTATAAATATCTAGGGCTAAATGTTAATACACATAAGGCTGATTTCCCCTACTGGGAGGAACTGAAAAACAAAGTTAATACTTCAATCTCCCAGGCTTCCATTATTAAATATAAATACTGTTCTTTCTCCATGAAACCCATCATTTTGTTCTATTGCCAGAAAGTAGTACCGACAATTCTTTACGGTGCCGAAACTAGATCGTGGAGAAATGAACTGGCATGGTCAAAAATGGAAGGCAAATTTTGGAAAAAGATCATGAATGTTCCTAAATCTTTACAGATATGCCTGCTGAGATATGAACTAGGATTATCTTCTCTTTACTGCATGTATATGTGGAAACTATGTAGTCTATATCGTAAATGTCTAATGACTCAAAAAGACAACTCTCTTTTGCATGTCCTGTCTATTTATATGGAAAAAAGCGAGCACAAAGTAATGGCCAAATGGCGTTTGCAAGTTGAGCAATTTTTATTAATAACAGAGGTCTCTAAGGAAATGCTGATATCTAACCCATACAGAGCGAAACAGAAGATCATAACATGGGATTGGATTAATACTTATGAACAGTGCCAAAAGACCAAACATGCATTTACCCATAGGATAATTGTTAAAAAAATCAGAACAACTGAGAGTTACTTGTTGAAGTTCCCTAATTCTAAAGCTAGGCTTTCCTTCTTAAGATTCAGAATGAATTGCTGGCATACAAGAAATATTTTGGCTAAGTGGAACCTTATATCTAAGGAAGAGGACGTTTGTAGATTTTGCAAAACTCCTAATGTATCTGAAACTATATATCACCTAGTCGCGGAGTGTCCTGCGTTACTGAATATGAGAATTGAACACTTTAGGAAACACTTTTGTACTTATACATATCTATCTACTGAACTGTTTTGGGATAGAATTTACAACACGCAGCTAACTACGGTGAGAATAGCAATTTTAAATTACATGAAGGCTTTAAAGCTGAAGGAAAATATCTGTGAATCTGACCTGAATTGAGTATACGATACTTTTTATCTTTATTTATTGTAATAGTATGTTTTAGTATGTTTGAGTATCTATATATACTTTTTAGAGTGTCATTTTAAATGTGTTAAAACAAAATTGTGATATTATTATAGATGTGAATATGTAGTTAATCTTGTGTTTTACACTTTTTGCTTATTTTCCGTTTTTCCTTTTTTTGAAAAGTTGATTTTTTTCAACTGTCAATAAAAAAAAAAAAAAACAATGCTTTTCTTGTGCTATGAGAAATGATTGTGTTCTGACTCTCTGCTAATCTGAAATTGATGTACAATAACAGCTTTTGAGCCCTAACAGAGAATTTGAATGACCTATTAGTTGAATGTGCACAACATTGCACAATGTTACTTTTGTCCATCAGAGTGTAGTTCTAAGTACAATTTGCAGGTTTCCCAGAGTTAGCAAAAGCTACTTGAAGGAATGTGCAGTGGGAAAAATCTCAGCAAATCAGTACTTTGCAAAACATGCTCCTTTTGTTCCTTTGCAGTAGGCATTATAAATATATTTCCGACAGAAGCTACGATTGCATTTTTGTAGCCCAATCAATTTTACATTTACAATTTACAAATATTTCCAGAGGCTATATGCCTGGACATGGACGTCACTACGCACGCATATGTGGTTGAAAACAAATTGGTCAATGATTTTCTTTTGCAAAACTAACTTCTCCTACTGTTGCTTATTAAATACTTTTTATTGGACCTTCCATTGCTGTCAGTGACCACACATCCATAAAACTGGGTTAGCAATGCATTTAACTGTGGGACCTATTTGCAAACTTTACTATTCTAAAATGCAGTTTTCAAACACATTTTTTACAGATGTAAATTGTGTGCATTTTTATGCAGAGATTTCGACACCAATAGTTATGAGTGCAGGCCATTGGAAAGTGTATTACTTCGGGCCTCATTTTGGAAGCCTCAAAGTGCAAAAAGTAGCGCAAAAGACAGGTGCATATGTGTCAACGTGTCTTAAACAGCATTTCTGTGCCCTGAGGTATTTTCCAGCTTTTCTGAAGATGGAAGATGCGGGGGAGGTGGGGGGGGGGGGTTTAGGGGCGGACAGATATCCTGCTGCTGCCTCTGAGTCCCACTCCGCCTTCAAACCTTATGGTTTTACATCAGCAGGGCACTTTCATGCTTGGGATAAAACTAATGGATCCATGTGGAATCCGCCTGTTTTTTGCACCTGCTCAAAGCAGGAAGAGTCCATAGGTAGCTATTGTAAATGCATCCAACATCCGCAATTTGTGGGAGGCATCTACACTTTTTGCACTACAAATTGTAAGGCAATTTCACCTGTTCACTTGTTTTCACAATTGCAGGGGAATTTATTTTACACAAAAGTGCAAACATGTAAGGCCCCCACTATGCATTTTAGACTTCTTTTAAAATGAGGCCCTTACTCTCCGTCGCGTAAAAAGTCGAAATGCTTGCTGCGAATTATGTTTCGCGACGGCATTTACCTATGGATTCCGCCTGCTTGTCGCAGGTGCTACTAGCAGGCGGATTTCATGGGAATCCATTAGTTGTACGCTATCAGGGCAATCTTATGCTGGTGTAAAACAAAGAGGACTTGCAGGCGAAGTAGGAAGTGGGAGGGGGAACATATTTCCCCTTCCATAGTCCACTCCCCCTGCAAAATCTTTGAAAAATCAAACAGAGCCGTATATCAAGGCGTAAATGGCTTCACACCCTTTTTTCATGTCTATCTATTCTGCTCTAACAGATCTGAAATGCCCCCCTACAACCGAAGAATAAATCTGATTTTGCCAGGGATCCCTCTTCACTTTTGAACTCAAAAGTTCAAAGATGCAGGCAGGGGTGCAACGTTGCATAAATGCTATCATTGGTCGTCCCCTGCACGCAATTTACATTTTTGGGGAAAATGATCCCCTTAATGATTTCTAAGTAACTCATTAACTAAATCTCTCAGAAATACTTAGTTACAGTTTGTAAAGTGGCTTCCATCTGGCTGACCCCCCACTCCCACCCTTCCTCCGTCCCCCTCCTCATCACCACTAGCCTCTCAGAGGAACTATTTTGCTGAAAAATCAACAGATTTCCCCTATCGGTAGATCACTCATCAATGGATGTTGGCAATCGGGGCAGCAGAGGCCAGCCTCACCAGTACGTGGATCAGATGAGCTTGTGCCACAGGAAGATTCTGAGTTTTTGGACAGAGTCAGTATTCTTTTATTGGAGCGGCTTGGGGACATTCTCATTTAGATTATAAAAACATCATACTCAGCATACACAGTGCCATGGGATTTCTGATCCAGGATTGCACAGTCAAAAACTCAATTTTAGATGATATGATATGATAGGTTATTTATAACGCATTTAATACCCAGAGGTTTCTAAGCGCGGACCCGGGGATCGACTGGGTTGCAGGTCATTTGGTTAAAAACCAAATAATCGAATGCCATTTGATCGAGTCAAATGGTCGAAAAAATGGTTGATTTTTTTTTTTATTATTTTTTTTTATGGGGGGTTCCCCCCGCAACTCCCCTTTTTCTATATTAATTTTTTTTTTTTACCAAACAAACCTAAAAAAATATATAAATAAATAAATAAAAAAATTCGACCATTTTTTTTTCGACCATTTGACTTTCGATCAAATGGTCATTCGATCTTTTATTTTCGACCATTTGACCAGACACCGATCGACTGAGCTATCCTCCCGAGATGCGCCAGTATTCAGTACAATGAAGATTACCTAGGCTTACAGCATTAGGGAGTCTTGATTCTATTGAACACACAGAGGCAAGCATTATGCTGTACTTTCTTTATTGCCACTCTCCAGCAGCTTTTAAAACGTAAACCTTTTTTTCTCCAAAATTGTCAATAAGGCAGGATGTGGGTCATAGGAGAAGCTGAGCCTGGATTGGTGGACTGGACGTTTGCACAGTACTACAAAAGAGCAGTGGATTTTGGGGGTTGTAGTCTCCTGAGTAGTTTTGTTTTTGAGAGTTTTCAATAAAGAGAGTTTACGTTGTAAAAGCTGCTGGGGTGTGGCAATAAAGAAAGTAAAGCATAATGCTCGCCTCCGGCCTTGATGTAGAATCCAGGTTCCCTAACATCTACCTAGCTTTGCAATAGTCACTGGAGACAACAATCAGTTGTTAGAAAGGGAGGGGGTAGTACTCCAGAAAAGCACATTTATGGACAAAGAGCTCCAGGATTCTCTTGAGCAATTGTGAAGTAGGTGGCTAGATTGTTTGGGCACCAATTGACAAAGATGACTTTCAGGAAGTTCGGATTTTATACTAAAGGCTAGTGACTGAGTCAAGCTTGTGGCCATCCCCCCATGCCCAATAGAGGATTAAGGCAAAAGGTGTTGGCCCTTGTGTCCCAATAGAAGGATAACATGCCCTAGATGGTAGGCAGGACTCCACCTTATCTCATCATGCAGCCCTGGAAGCAGCAATAACTCAACATCTTCCACATGGGTGGATTGGAGTTATTTGGAGTTATTTGGTGCTAGCTGGGAGGATGCAGAAAAAGCAGGTACCAAAGGTAAACACACATGCCAGTGCCACAGCTGCAATATTAGACGAGGTATGGGCATGCCATTGTAAGCAATCAGGGTATGGAAGTACGACAAGCAATAGTTTACATACCAAATCCCAGCACAAGCATAGACCCCAGGTAATACAACATAAAGGGCACCATCTGTACAACTTGGACTAGTTTCAGTGACCTCACTTCACATGAGGCAGTGTTTCAGGCATACATACAATGAATAATATTGCCAATGCCTACTAATGACACCTTTAAACATGTCTGTGTGAATGAAAGAATGCACACCCATCACACTGAACTCCTCAAAATGCAAAGACGCATGTTGTCACCCTCACATTCTATATACACATAGAATTCCAATCTACCTGGCCAACACAGATACTGAGAAGCAAGAAAGCACAGTGGTGTGAGATGAATACAGATGAAATATGACTCAGCAGTTGAAGGTCCATCTGGCGAGCCAGCCCAAGCACCTGCTGACACCAGTGACACAGCAGCTGCAACACCTGCTGACAACCCAGCAGCAGCCGGACACCAGAGAATATCTAAGGGCACGGGACTGCAACAACATATTGCAGCATTGTAGGTGCAGTGCACCCGCAATGCCAACAACATCTCTTGTTTCTATGCAATAGTGGAGATTCCCACCTCCAATGAAAGAGACTATCCATTCATGATCCTATCAAAATCACCTGTCACTGGAGGGCATGTCTGGCACCAGTCAGGAGAGTGCGGGAGATAAGGACAAAGATGTGCGGCATCCACGTAGTGATCATGAGGCCAATGCGGCTGCATGTAGGCATGCACCTTGCCACCTGACCATCATAGGACAATGGCTGACAATCATGGAGGAACTGATAGAGGATAATGTGCTGTAAAAAGCTGATGACACCACAGCCACCACAGAGATAGCTTGCCGGGCACAGGAAAGGCATGACTTTGCGCATGACTCTGCAAGCACCTTTAGGAGTGGTATGACCTGCCTTACACAATATAACTTTACAATCAGTATCCAGCTCAGAATAGACTCTGAGCATCAGGCAACAGCCTGCAACACCCTCTACCAGATCCTTGATAATCAGGAGCATTGGGGAGATACCTCGTACTGGCTCATCCTCCCCCTAGACAACTCTGCACCCATCCTCTCTGATGTTCACCTTCTGCTTCAGGCACCATTCTGCAAGACCAGTAGACCTGCCCATATCCACATAGATGATAAAATAGTGATGGTGGATGGCCGCACATGTGAAAGGGTGGGACTACCAGGATATGGGAAGCAGAAGGTTCATCCGTTTTGGCTGTGTATATGGGACTGTTGTGGCAAATGAGTTGGTTTGTATGTATCCTTACGGCTGGAGTAGTTTGGACTTTTGGAGTTAAGGAGAAGGTTGGATGTGACCATATAACTAGGGATGTAGGACTGGTTGGTTTACAGAGGAGGTAGTATAGGTTATGCTCCTGTGATTGGGGATGTGACACTGTTATGGTTAGCCCAGGAGCAGGATGTCACATTGCAATATATTGGCATTTCTTTGAAACACTGTCTTATCAAAATAAATCTGTATCATTTTTTTTGGCACGTACGTGCTCTCTAACATCATCAAGCAGTCTATGGGCATGTATTTGAGGCTGATCTTCTTCACCATCAACTTTCCCCTTGATGGGTGAGGGTTTTGGCTCCCTTTGCTGTACCTCAATTAGTACAGCACACATCTCAGGAGCAAAATGTTCCAACCTTATCAGATGTGTAATGAAGCGCTCGACCTTTGTGATGGAGACACCTGTATCATCTCTTCACTAGCCAAAAGCACTCACTGCAGGGTTCATGGTTCTTCTGTGTGTCATATGTTTTCTTGTGCATGTTCCATGGTGGTTGGACTGGTATCAGTAACCAGAGAAGCAAGGTAGTTAGAATCAATGTTCCCTCTAATTATTTTTCTCTGTGTGCGGAACTGGTAGGCTGTTGTGCGCACATTATTTTCCATGTGCGCAACTGACTAAAGATATAAACCACTTTGTGAGCATGTGTATTTATTGAACTACCGTCGCAGAAGAGAGTTTGGAAAGGGATTTCCTCTTCCCAGCCACTGCAATTCTTGACAAATCTTACAACACTTTTTCCAAACACGTAGGCTAAAATAAAATATGGTATATGTGATTATACAGAAAACTCATCAACCAGTCCAAGACTACAACATCTGCCACAGTACCTCGTAAACGTTTTAAGCCACTGGAGAATCACTCATGTGTACTACAAAACACAAATATCTCTTGTCATAACTGATGTGCTATCAAGAAATTCAGACAGAAAACATTTGCTGATGTATTAATGGCAATTATAAGAAATGTGTCAAACATGCTGATAGAAGTTTAAGCGCCACTTTAATTAAGTAATTCAAGGGCCAGGAGAACATGCTTCTAATAATTTGTATACGGATGATAATTACATCAGAATAACTGCACCTCAGAATATGAAGATCAAAAATTCCTGTGCCTCTGCTTACTATCCACATTACGTTCTCCTGTGGGTAGTTATATTACCAGCCTACAGCTAAGATAGATATGCACCATCAATTTTTACTCCCTAAAAAATGAAAATGTGCCTAACAAAAACGGGAAACAATGAACATATTGTTTTCAACCCCCAAAGCTCCACTGATATTTTTTCGAATTAGTGACCAGTAAAGCACTCTAATTATAATGCCAGATCTCAAGAGGAATTTTAAGGGGAAGAACATCTTTTAATAAATAGAAAGTATCCCTATTGGCAAAGCTAATTACTTTTTTACTCCCTGAAAAATCATTTGATTCCAAGTAGGGAGCAAAATCTGATTAGATCCCTGACATAGGAAGTGAAATAACAGGGCACATAATAAAGTCTATAGTTTTGTCCACCCTTGCGCACCACAGCCTAGACAAAATTAAACAAGAGCCTTACTGAGGTTTATTATGGAGCCCTGCTAAAGAAAATAACATATATATGTGATTGAGTGCCTTCTTCAGTAACATGGATGCCTCTTCTGTAATTCTTTGTTATCAGTGAAATGGGATTGGGGGGATGCTAGAAACGATGCACACAGAACACATGGTTACATTGAAAAGCCCTCAGCAGCTGAGCATAGAAAGAAAAAGAAGGTGCTGCTGTCTAGATGGGTGCTAGACTTTCCTATCCTTTAGCAAACAAGCAACACATTTCCTTCAGTGTACTTGCGAAACGTATGACTTGTTTTTTAAAATTTGCTGCTTTGTTCATCACCCACAAGGAGTGATGACCTGTGCTCTTCCACCCATACCCTTCCCTGGCCCCTGTGCTATCCTCCAATACTAGTTTATAGAGCACTGTAAAACTTGAGGGATTGTAGCAGTAAACACTCGCTGGGATATTTGTAGACCCACAATACTTTGTAAACAAGGCATATTTAATGCCTCAACATATTATGAGCATTTTAAGAATGTCATGACTCTGCATGTACATAATTATTTTGCAGTGCATACAAGATTGTTTGCAGCATACCCCACGCTTATATCATTGTGTAGGATTATGCAGTGCTCAGTGAAACCGTTTTTGTATAGCAGTGATTTACCATATAATGTAAGAAGGTCTATGACCAAAGGAACTCTGTACACTTGAAAACGATGCAGATTGTGTGAAAAGCATTCTCTTGTCTGAATATCCGATGCCGTGATACTATGGACGAGTATTCCCAGGCATAGTGTATACCCATTATCCATTGTAGGGAAAGTAAATGATATTGCAATGTTACTCTCCACTTATAGGGTAATGTTAGTGATGCTAAAGTAGGAGACGCTGAGCATTACATTTGTCTTCTTAAAATCCTTAGAGGGAAAATTAATATTTGAGTTTTATAATGCGTTAACTTGCAAGGGGGCCGCTTCAAAGCACTTGCGTGACATATGTACAAAGAAGAGGAAGTATGGGATAACGTTACACATCCAAGTAGCCTGGTTACTTAGTCATTATCCGATATTTGAGCTAGTTGTTTGATTGTATAGTGTGGGTGACCCTTTTGGTAAGGCAGAATGAGTAACATGTGTCCATTATTCATATTACAACAAACATAAAACAAGTGGATGAAGGGACACGTCTGCTAACCTTTCGCAGATCCAAGAAAGGAAGAGTCAAGGTTGTTTGGTAGTATCTTAATGTGTTCTGGGGCAGAAGTTAGAATCATAAGGTAAAAGTGTGGTAGAGTCATGGTGGCGAGGGAACATTAGTTGATGTGCGCAGGCATATCTTGGTTAGATTCTTCTGTTCTTGGAGCCATTTTTCATATTAGTTTTTAACCTCTTTTGTGTGTATTTTGCTGTTAGGGATTTTAGGTATTTATGGTCACCCTTGCATAGTAGTGTAATGCAAATGAGCAGGATATCAAGACTAGTTGCTTATTTTAAGAGAAAGAACATTTCAGGTAATTACTGTGGCTTGTGCCTTATTAAATCTTTTGAATAGGTGAGAATTGTCTGTGTGCGCTGCTAAAAATCTTCTGAGCGGCACCCAGAAGGAAGCTGGGCAAAGGCACATGCGCACAGCTTAGAGGGAACATTGGTCAGAATCCACTTTTGCAGAAGAACGACATTATATTGTCATGACAGATTTACATCAGCAAAGTTGCAGATGAATTCAAGGCGCTTGCTCTGGGCAGAAGTGACTATCAGGGGGCATTAGTGTGATGGCCTGCTCCATCAGGAGTGATCTAAATTGATTCAGACTGCTCTGTCATGCCTACTAGCAATGGTCAGTGGCCATCTTGTGGATTTGTGAAGTGTGGCTATGAACTGTTACTGAATGCCAACGCACCCCATCACTATTTTCATGTTGTACTATATTTTTCAGTTCCTGAACCAAAACTGTCTTGCCTCTGAGAGCACCATGTGTATCTAGGAACAAACCAGGGCATCCACAATATTTGGAGAGCAAGACGTGATATTTTGGTGAAGTCCAGGGTCTGCAGGCTGATGGATTTCCTACACAGTTTGGGAGGAAAGGTGTCTTATCCCAGCGATCCTTCAAGAGAGGGATGCTTGCAGAGATTTTTACTCTGAGAACTTCTCTCTACAGGAAGGCTTACATTTTTGTGTTGTCCCTTCGGTTAAAACCAAAACCTCCTACATACATCAGTGCTTCCCCTTCCATGGGAGCAGGCACAACCCCAGGTTTTGACATGGGCCGCTGGGTGGTGGTCAGAGCCTTTTCCTTCATCTTTGCCTTTATTAGTCTAATGACCTATCAGGTTGCCCCATTTTGGACTGTGATGTTGGTGTCCTTATGGCTGTTGCAGTTCTAAAAACATTCTGAAGGGTATACAGGAGGGATCTGATTGTGCACCAAACCGTCTGATAGGGGATGAAGATCTGTTTAGTTCTGAGTGTTCATTGGGGGAACATTATGCTGTATATACTGGACCACCTCCTCATTCACAGCAGCACCTGCCACACCTCCCCCCACTCTCCTCTGTCTCCAGGTGCCTGGTCTGCAGCAGAACAAGGTTGGTTGCCTTGTGGGAAGAATTCGAGTCACTGCAGCTAGTAATTTATTTTTTTATTCTTTTGATTTCATTTTCAGCAAGAAACATGTACTGTAAACACAAATCCATATTGGCCCCCCTCCTCCCAACCCTGTTCCTCTCTCCTCCTCCCTAAACCCCTCCCCCCCCCGCTTCTGGGCCAATATAAGCATCTGTCTGTTAGAGGCCATGATGTATTCATTTTTTCTAGTATATGTCTAACAGTTAAGATTCTAGGGGCACCATTGGGCTCTGTAGTCATCCTTTAAAAAAGACAAAATGTTCCCCCACTCTCTGGCAAAGTGAGGTAACTTATTGTTTGTATCGTATGCTGCCCATTCAAATGCCCTGTACTCCCAAACCTTGCGAAGCCAATCTTGGAGTGTGGGAATGGAAGTTCTCTTCCACCGCTGTGCTATGAGCAACATCGCTGGTAAGGTTAGCATAGTCTGAGCCTTCCTTCGTCCTCTGTATACTCCTTCCATGGTCCCTTCGTCCAACCCCAGCAATACCTCCTCCAGTGGTACCCTAGCATTTCCCCCAAATCCCTGAACCTGTGATTCCTGCACCTCCCTCCAGAAAGGCTTGATTTTGGGGTATCTCCACCATATGTGGGACCATGTGTCTACCTCCCCACAACCCCTCCAACATTTGTGTGAGGACCCAGGAGCTCACGCAAGCTCACCAGAAAGAACATCCTACCGCTGTTCGACACACCATGCCTCCAGCCCCCATTCATCAACAAACCCAAGTCATTAGCCAACATATACTATTCAACCCTTGTTAAAGCTGTTAATTCCATAGCCCCTCTAGTCCCACACAAAACCAAAGCCATCAGACATTCAAACTCCTGGTTTACCCCTGACCTCCTAAAGCTACGCAACCAGAAACACCAAGCCCAACTAACGTGGCTAAAGAAGCCAACTGACACACTAAAAGAAGACTTCAGCAAAATCTCCAAACTATACAAATCTGCCATCATCACAGCAACATCAAAGTCCTTTGACTCCAGAATTATTAATGCCAAATCCTACTCTAAAGAGATTTTTACCATCTTCAAGGGATTGGAATCTCCAGCCTCTGCCCCCGCACATACCTTCACTAAAGAGGAGACTTGGTGCTCGAATATCCAAACAGCACTTTTAGGCAAAATTGACAGTCTTAATCAGAAAAGCCTCCTACAACAAGCAAAATTCAATAAAGACACCAAAACCTCCAGCCCCAGCCATGCACCCCCACCCTAATCACTCCACCCAGCTGTTCTCCTTCAAAGACATATCAGAAACTGAAGTCATAAAACTAATTACTTGCCTGAAACCCTCAAAATACAAAGGCGACATATGCTCAGCGCCCCTAGTAAAAGGGCGTGTTGACACTCTAGCCCCCATCATCACAGCCTTCATAAATGCCTCGTTTCACTAACAGCACTGTTCCAGCCAACCTCAAAGACACGTGGGTCCTCCCACTTTTAAAAAAAACATCCCCAGATCCTGCTATTCCCACAAATTACAGGCCAATCACCACTGTGCCTTTCCTATTAAAAATATTAGACCCGGCAGCCTACCTGTAGTGTAAAACCAGATAGTATGGAGAAGCCTGGTTTGTCATCATTACAGATTCATTACCCATTTAGGGATCCAGTTATCCATCATGCATTCTGATTAGCAGTGACATGAAGTAGCGACATTAGACTATCCACATTATTCTGCCACTTTGTATGCATTTGTATTTGCTATAGAATGAGGCCTGTTATATTTGAAGTGCCATTTAGAGACACATGTTATATTTGTAGAGACATGTAGACACATGTAGAGATATGTTGTTATGTATTATGTATGCATTGTAGAGAGACACACATGAGTGTTCACTTAGAATATGCATTGAGCTTTGAGTATAGTGCTTGGTATGTATGAATGTGTTAGGCACTACATTCGAGAATAGAGAAAGCATGAAGCCATTCCAATGAGACACACAGAAGCGCTGCGGAGTGCGAAGTTGTTATGAGTTACAGTGTACAAAGTATGCGTAAACAGTTTGCTTGGCAGACAGATAACATGACCCTTGTTCGAGTGGAGAAGGCATTGGTGGCTTATCAGGCCTGGGTTGTGCTTCGCAGACAGAGAAAAGGTGGGGTCAGGCAGCACCAGAGAGACAGCTTTTGCAGGCAGAGACATGCATGAGGAGAGATGGAGTGAATGGAGAAATATGAGGAGATGGTAGGATGGACCGCATACAGAAGAAGATATGGTATAGATATGAAGACAAATGTCACAATGACAAAAACACGCAGTGATTGAAAAGTACAAGTACATGCATCACAGACTTTTAGGCACTGCTCATATTTAGAAATGCTGACAGACAGAAAGAGAGGCATTTTAGCTTAGAGAGACATGTAACCATGGATATTTATACGTCATTGAACAGTATAATGAGAGGTGAGGCTTTGGGAGTTTCTAGTTGTTCTAGAGGGAGTTTGAGATGGAGATGCTCACTGACACTGAGATCGAGGGAGTTTTGGATGGAGCTGCTCTTTGAGAGAGGAAGCTTGGGGAAACATTCTGATGAGAGCTGATGAGATCGATCTGGCAGGGATCTGGCAGAGAGAGGCCTGGTCCTGACTGACTGGCTGGTTGCAGAGTTAGCTGGGGAGGAGAGACAGAGCAACACAGAGCAAAAGGGGAGTATTGTTGAATAAGACACGTGCATGGGGAATTAGAACAGACACCCACACAGAGCTTTGGCTGACATGATAGATGGGGTAATCAGACAGGGTTTGTGTTAGAGAGAGAGTGTGAAGAATGGTGTGGATTGGAGAGGAATGGTGTGGTTTGGAGTTGCTATTAGATTGCTTGCATCTAAGCCTGCAAGGCTTATAGTTATTGCATTGCATGGTAGATTTGCACCAAAAGCATAAAAGGTGCAAATTCGAGATTTGCATTATAGTAGTGTTTGCATCATGCATTGCTATGTATGAATAAAAGGGTTTCTATTGTTGAATCGATTCATGTGTTTTCTTTGTGTCTTATGTTAGCGTGTCCATAGGAGTAATTTAGGAGTAATCTAGGAGTAACACAGTGCACAAAGGACCTGAGATACAAGAGCAGGGCGGGCATAGTGATCCACACCCCAATAGTTAGATCTATAGCCATGACAGCAGGGTTAGCAGTTCTTTGAGGACAGCAAAATCTTGGGAATGCAGCAATCAGGCTTCCGCCCGGCCATGTCACAGAATCTGCCCTCCTAGATCTAAAAAAACAACTAGTCGACGTCAGGGATAATGTCAACCATGCCCTGCTTCTCCTCCTAGACCTATCAGCGGCCTTCGAGTTGGTCAACCACCAAATCCTTTGTCACAACCTCACCACCTACGCCAATTTCTCTCCATCAGTCACTGCTTGGATCGTATCCTTCCTGGAAGGAAGGGTGATGAGAGTCTTCTCAAGGATCGTCAATGCCCCACCATACCCTATCCCATGTGGCGTATCACAAGGGTCTTGCATCTCCCCGACCCTATACAACATCTTCACCAAGCCCCTATTCAACACCTTAGACTCGCTCGGCATAGCCTACATCAACTATGCCGACGATACCCAAATCCTGAAACGACTCTCAGGCAACTATGCAGATTGTTCTGACACCCTCAGCAATATCTACTCCACAATCCAAGCCTGGATGGCAGCCAAGCATCTTTGCTTCAATAGCGACAAAACTGAAATCCTAATAGTTGGCCCACCCAGTGTCCATAAAAATCTGAACAACCAATACATTGCCTTCATGATTGACAATTGCTCAATTCCCATCTCCACCACAGGTAAGACACTAGGGGTCTACTTTGACGCCTCACTCGCCATGTCCAGACAGGTGAGCTCCATTGCCTCCTCAGCAGCCTATGCCGCCAACGTCCTAAATGTGGCCAGACCTTTCCTCTCTAAAAACGGCTGCCTAACCATCGCCCGCACAATCATTGGATCCAGGTTAGATTATTGCAATGCTCTATTCGCATGCACCTCCGTTGGCAACATTCACAAACTCCAAGTCATCCAAAACAACACCCTTAGAGCAGCCCTTAACATCCCCAATAGAGAGCATATGTCCAGAGCAAGAAGAGAGGCTATCTGGCTCCCCGTCCAGGAGCGCATCTCCTTCAAAACTCTATCCATTGCCCACAAGTGCATATCCAATGCAGCCCCTCCATACCTTTCTCAAAAACTGACCAAAGCGCATGCTTCTAGACCCACCAGGATTCCCTACATCGATTGGCTAATTGTGCCTAAAGTGAAAAGATGCAAAGCAGATGGGATAAGCTTCCCCTACCTAGCTGCTAAACTCTGGAACAGCCTCCTCCCCTCCCTGAGGGCAGAAAAATCCTACTGGGTCTTCTGCAAAGCCCTCAATACTCAGCTCTTCTCCTAACCCAACTCCCCATCCCCTATTCCTTGCCGCCAGGAAGCTAACCCTGTTACACTACTTCACCTCATTGTATGTTAATGTCAAGGAGATAATTGGTAACTATGTTATTTTCACCTGTGTCACTCACTGTATTGTTTTACGATACGTTGATAAGACTCTGTAACTGTAACAGCGGCTCAGTGCCTACGGGTTGTATGTGCGCTATACAAATCAAATAAATAAATAAAAAATCCTGTCGAGACGAGCTGGAGTATAATGTCACATTTATAGCAGTTTATACCAGCATTCCTGTAGTTGGGTTGCTTTAGCCACCTTTGGTATCAGCCCCCAGACTCTCTCACGGTCATCCCTGCTCATTTCCCTCCGATCGTCCTGTCCCACCTTTCCATATAGGGCCATATGGCCCGGGCTATAGCCCCATCTAGGATTTTGTAGAGACTCGATATCAGACCCATTGACCCATCATGTGTTAGGAGAAACATTTTGAAAGCGGTAAGCTTGCGAGTAGCAGCTGCCTTGACCTCAATTCGTGGAGCCAGTGCTGCATCTAGAAATACTGCAGCTGCTCATTTTCAGCCACCCCGAAGCACTGCTTACTTTCAGTAAAGGGTCTGATAGTTGTTCCCTGAAACATGTCCAGCACTTTGTAGCACCCTCCCTCTCGCCATTGAGTAAGCAACCCTGTTTCGGTTACCGGTGAAACCTTGGGGTTAAAAAAGATAGGAGTGAATGGGGATGGGAAGGTCGTGATCCTGTATTCCCCAGCCAATTTGTCCCGGTCCTAAGTGAAAAGATCTCTTTAGAAAGATCTTTTCACTTAAAGACCGATTTAGAAAGAGTGCTCCGTGCCCACATTGAGTGGTCTTTCTAAATCCAACTGTCACACCCCTGCCGCACGCGAGTGCGCACAAGGGTTGACAGGCAGGTCGGGACCCGGAAGCGCAGGATCAGGAGAACGGGTAAGTGTTTGGGTACGTGTGTGTTGGTGTGTGTGTTGTGTGTATGTATGTATGTGATTTGGTTTGGGGGAGTGGGCATGCAGTGTTGGGGGAGGGGGCTGTGGCTGAGAGATGGGGGTTCGTGGGTACGTGTGTGTTGGTGTGTGTGTGGTGTGTGTGTAGGTGTTTTGGTTTGGGGGTGGGGGGTGGGGAAGAACAAGGGGGGACTGTGGGTGAAACATCCCAATAATGTAAAAAAAGGAAACCACATTTTAAAGGTCTCAAGAGAAAGGTCTCCCATATAAAATTGCCTGTTGCTTTCCCCAGCTCGCCAAAGAAGCTATTCAGGACCGCCAAGGTGAGAGCCTGAAAGAGGTAGAGCAGCCGAGGGATATGATGATATGATATGATATGGCATTTGTAACGCGCCTATACACAAGTGTTTCAAGGCGCGACGAGGCAAGGGGGGAAACAAGGGGAGACAGACAACGATCCTACTAGGCCAGGTGTCATTCAGATCGCGCAAGGGTAGAGGGGAAAGGGAGAAGTGTAGGGGGGGGGGAAGGGAGAGGGTAAAGTGCATTACAGGGTTAATAGCATACAGGAAAAAAAAAAACAAGGGCCAACTAGTGGCAGTGCGAGTAAGTGCAGATAAGTGCTGGGATGGGGGGGCTGTGGGATACAGACACAGTCCCGTAGTGCAGGGGGTGCCAGGGAGGCAGTGCAGGGGAGAGTGGCTGGGCCAAGGACCGAGAATGGCGAGTGGCCCAGTTGCAGATTCAGTGCAGTTTCAATAACTTTAGCTGGGGAGAGGGGGAGAGAAAGCGGAGGCGAAGAGGAAGGTTTTGAGGTGCTGAGATGGTTCTCCTGAAGTTTCAGGGAGGCAGGAAGGCTGTTCCAGAGGGAGGCCCCTGCAACGGAGAGAGATCTGCCACCAACTCGTTGTTTGGAGAAGCGGCTGACCCTGAGGGAGTTGGAGGCGGATGAGCGAAGAGCCCGAGAAGGAAGATATTTAGGAAGAGAGAGTTGAAGGTATTTTGGCCCAAGGCCCCAAAAGGCCTTGTGGACAATGCAGAGGGTTTTGAACTTGATCCTTGCAGTCACTGGGAGCCAGTGTAGCGGATTTCAGTCCTGGAGAGATATGGTCCCTGGGCTTGAGGCCAAGGACAAGTCTCGCAGTCCTGTTCTGGATGAGTTGCAAAGGGCAGAGAGTAGAGGCAGGCAGATTTAGATAGAGGCTGTTACAGTAGTCAAGCTTCGAGAGAACCAGGGCTCTAGAGACAGTGAGCTTCTGGGGGAAGGAGAGGAAAGGAAGGATACCTCTGAGGAGGTGTAGCTGGTAGTGTGACTTCTTAGAGACGTCAGATATGTGAGGAGAGAAGGAGAGTGTGGAGTCGAAGATGACCCCGAGGTTTTTTGCCTTGCAGGTAGGAGCAGGAAGAGGGCCAAGAGAGGCCAGCCAGAGAGCTGCAGGGAAGGAGGGAGTGGGTGTGCCGATGAGTAGAATCTCAGTCTTACTGGCATTAAGGCAGAGGTCATTGGCGGCGCGCCAGTCCTGGATAGCAGAAAGACAGTCAGAGATGAGGGAAGGAGAAGAAGAGGCCGAGGGTAGCCTGAAAATGAGCTGAGTATCATCCGCATAGCACTGAAAGTAGGGGCAGAGAGCGGCGATGCGGTGGGCGAGAAGTGCCAGATACTGGTTGAAAAGCCAGGGGGAGAGGTTAGAACCCTGGGGGACACCACAGGTAGAGAAAAAGATGTCAGAAAGGAAAGACCCAAGTTGGACCTGGGAGGGTCGATTGGAGAGGAAAGAGGTCAGCCACGCCAGAGCCTGACCAGTGATACCCAGGTTATCACGGAGATGGTTGAGCAGGATGGTATGGTTGACAGTATCAAAGGCAGAAGAGAGATCAAGCAAAATGAGAACACAAGGAATGTTAGAATCAAGATTCGAGAGCAGGTCCTCACGGATGTTCAGGAGAACAGTTTCCGTGCAGGGAGCGTCACCATCTTCACTGCTGCCATTCTGCATACCCATGAGATCCTAATAGCCTTCCACTTTTGAAGGTCTGCTTTAATAGCTGACAGCATAGGTGGGTAATTAGCCGCATACCAGCCAGTGAGTAGTGGAGTTATTCTGTTTCCCAAATACTTGATCCCCCCAGGACTCCATATACAAGGCGAGGAAGCCTTCAACTCTGCCACCTACCTTCCTTTCACCGTAAGGTTCAACAGTTCCGATTTAGTTATGTTAATCTTAAGGCCCGAGGCCACCCAGATCTCCAATAAGATTTCCCTACATGCCCTCATGGATTCTCCCGGCCTCGAGAACGATAGGAGCATGTCGTCCACAAAAGCGTCTACTTTATGCTGGATTCTGCCAAATGGTATTCCGTGACAGACTCCCTCATGGACTGCAACAACGGCTCCAGGTATATTGCATACAGCAGGGGAGAAAGAGGGCACCCCTACTTGGTCCCTCTGCTGAGCTGAATGCTATGGGGCAGGGACCTATTAACCAGGAGGGGTGCCACTGGTGTGATGTAATTGGCCTTAACCATTCGCAGGAAGTCCCCTCCCAGCCCCACCTTCTCCAACACTTTAAACAAAAAGGGCCACTCCACAGGGTCGAAGGTCTTCTCGGCGTCGAGGGATAGGAGGCCCGCGGGAGTTGAGGTCTTGGGGGTCTTCTCTACCAGGTGCGCCACTCATCTGAAATTCTCAAATGTCTGCCGCCCGTGTACAAACGCTGACTGATCCAGGTGGATTAGAGTCGGTAGGAGTCCTATTAGCCAAGATTTTGGTGTATATTTTAGCGTCCACATTTATCAGTGTTATTGGCCTGAACAATGCTCACCTCATGTGATCCTTGTTAGGCTTAGGGATGAGGGTGATTTTTGCCTCCTCCATGGATGCCGAGATTCTGCCAGACTCCTGGAAGCTGTTGAATAGGGTGGTAAGATGCGTGACCAAGGATCTTGCAAATATCTTATAGTAATTTGCCATGAAGCCGTTCCGACTCAGGCTCTTTATTGAGGGGGTGCAATATGACCCTCGGAACCTCTTCCGCAGTGATCTCTTGTCCTAATGTCTCCCTTACATCTGCTCCCAGTGAGGGAAGATGGACCCTGTCCAGGAAGTCCACCTGAAATTGAGTCGCCTGGTTCTGGGACGAGTACCAGCCCTCATAGAAGCTAGCAAAACACTCCTGAATCTCCTCTGTGCGGGAGTGATGGAGACCTTGGTTGTCTATTACAGCAGTGATGGTAATGCTGCCAGCTTCCCCCTTCAGTAGCCACGCCAAAAGTGTATCAGCCTTATTGGCCTTTGTGTTGAAACGCCGGCGGACAGACAGTAACAACCTTTCCACCTTCTTAGTTCTAAGGACATTAAAATGGGCCACTGTAGGTTGGTATTCCCTCATCGCTCTCTGGGAGGGTGCATCTATCACTAATTTCCTATTCACTTCCACCTCGGTCCCCAGCTGGGTCTCGAGTAGCCTAATATGCCTGTCCCTCTGTGCTTTTAAGACGATGTGATTACCTGTAATTGTGGTTTTAAATGTGTCCCATTGGGTGCTCTCCCCCGTGTCTGAGACTTTATTTAAAGAAAGAAGTCGCAGATCTTGCCCCTGTGTTCCCTTCTTATGTCCGTTCCGCAAGAGCTTCCCCATTACCTTCCAACCTCAGATCCCTGGTCTATGTATAAGGAGGCGCAGGTCCATTGTGACCAAAGCATGGTCGGCAACTCCGAGAGGGCCTTCCTCGATGCCTGAGACTGCTCCCACCAGGGGGGCCCACAGCCATACATAATCAATGCAGGATTGTGTTCTGTGCATGTTGGAAAATAATGAGTAGCCTTCCCTATCCCCTGCAACCCTCTCCAGACACCCCGTAATCCCAGGGTTTTAAACCATTCTCGTAGTGAAGTAGAGGCCACCGTGTCTCCATACGCATTCCCCCCCGAACTCCTGTCTAGTTCCCGGGACCATTGCAGGTTAAGATCGCCCATCAGGATCATGTGGCCCTATATGAACTCCTCTAATGTGTTCAAATGTTCCCTCAGAAAAGCCTCCTGCCCTGCCTTAGGCGCATAAAATGAGGCCAATGTGTATGTGACCCCCACAAATTACCCAACTACAATTACAAATCTGCCTCCTCTATCCGCCTTGGAGGCTTTCATCCTGAGGTCCATCCCGTCTTTAATGGCCAACGACACCCCACATATCTTTGTCGGGCTAGAGGCGTGGAAAATTCAAGAGAAGCCCTTCAATCTTATTCTTGCCTGATCTTTCTTCAGGGAATGGGTCTCCTGAATTGCAAGTACATCTGGGCTGGACTTCCTAATGAAATACTCAAATGTGTTCCTTTTGAGAGGGGAATTGAGCACTCTAACATTATGTGTCGACCACTTGAACGGTTATCGCTCAAGTGCTCCTTCTCCTCATCTCTCCCTATAGTGCTTATGTTTCGGATCCTCCCCGCGCTTGATCACCCCCTCCACCGTCCCTCCTCCAGACTCTTGAAGTTGCCCCACTTTGGCACCGTTCCCCAACCTCCGGTATGCTGCCCCCTTGCCTCCACCCCCTGTTGATCCCCCCAAACTCAGGGATGTCTCCCCCCCCCTTGCTTCCCCCTCGAGCCCTCTCTGCCTCATCCCCACCTCCTTTCTCCTCCCGGGCGCTGCCGCCCTAACTGAAACCAAAATGGAACGTCCTCCGGTGCTCCAACAAGCCCAATTTCATATCTTCGGAGCCCACCACCCCTTTAAAGCAGGTCTACATGCATGTTCCTCAACACTTGCTTCTGTCCATTGTTCCATTTTTCCCCCTCTGCCTCCCTCCAGCCTTTGGTTGTGGGCCCCAAAAGGTAGCTCTTCACCTGCGTCGTTCTCCCGCTGTAGCCCATTCCCAGGGGTGAGGCCTCTTCCGGTTCTCCGACTGGGGAGCGCGATCTTCCTGGAGTCCCTGGATTGCATCCAGTTGCAGGAGGCCAGCTAAAACATCCCTCGGCCTGCCGTTGGAGCCCCTTGCCATTCTGCCGGTTCTATGAATTCGGTCTAGCTTGATTTCTTCCGGGTTTGTATCTCCCAGGAGTTCTACAAAGATCCTCCGGTCCTCCCCCTTTAAGTCCTTATCTGTGACTGTCTCAGGCAGATTTTTTGTGGCCACAATGAGTCGCTCCATGACTTCACTATGCACTATTGTATCCTTGTCCACTTCCTGGAGTCACCTTTCAAAGACATCCGTCCTTTCCCCCAGCTGCCAACCTCCTGTCTTATTTCTGTTAAGGCCAAGTTGAGGTCTGATCTTATTAGTTGAAATTGTTCTTGAAATGCTTTAGTTAGCAATGTTTGGAGGGACATCAGATCGCTGTGGAGGTCCTGCCTTGAAACAGGCTTGACCGCCCCTGTCCCCACAGGCTCTCTATGGTCTACCATGTCGTGGGATGCCTTGTTTGGTCCCCTCGCCTCACTCGGGCCCCATGAGGTGGGGTGGGTGCCCAGCAATTCATCAGAGGCTGATGCCTGTTTTGAGGACTTTGCTTTGGCTTTTGACATTTGCGTTACTCCCCTCAGCTCCAAGCCTCTGGTAGCTTTCTGTAATGGGGGCCCCCTAGGGTCCCCTTTGCTTACAGTAGCTGGCCCCTCCTCCCTGGATGTCTATGCGCAGTGTACTCCCCCACTAGCCTGGGGGGGTCAGTGGCACACTCTGACCAGTCCGTCTCACAGGTGAGGCCTCTTCTCACTGCACTTTGCGCCGCTGTTTGTGGACCTCCCTGAGAGGATCCTCTGGTGGGACAGCCTCCCAGACAGCTCTATGCTTCTCCTATTGGGGCCCCCTCCCTGTCAAGTACGTGCTTCCCCCCCGGGGGAGCCCTGGCCGGGTTCACTCTACTACTGCAGCCCTCCTGCTCACCTCCTGACTGCTTGGGGCTCAGTGGTCTAGTTCCAGGGTCCCAGGCTCTGTCTCACGCTCCCAGAGAGGTGGGGAGTTTCCCTATTCACAGCTGTGTCCACTGGCTTTCTCCTTCCACTGATTGCAGCGTGGTTGTCCTGCACCGGGCTCTCTCCTGCTTGTCCTCTTCTGTGAGGAGGGCATTGCAGTGCACAGCCTCTCTTCAGGTTAGCTCACTCCCGATCTTCAGACTGCCCCTTCCAGCTGCTCCTGAATCCTCACCAGCACGACCTCTCAGCAGGCCTGTAGGCCCTATTTCTCCATGATTGGCTGCTGTATGCTGTCCCGCTTGCTTCTCCCAAGGGGGGAGCACCCCCCCTGGCTGCTCCTCCCTCATATTCTGCGTGGAGGCCACTGTGGGGCACAGCCCAGGCGATCCCCACCTTCTCCTCCCTCGCTTGGGCCTCTGGTGTCCCTCTACTGCTGGGGGGAGCGGAGCCGCCCCACCCCGGGATTCACTTTCTCATTCACTGATGCTGCCCGGTGTCAGAAAGGGCGCAGGGGCACTTCCACAGCCCCTGCCTCAGCCTGCAGTCCCGGGGCGGGGCGTAGACTCCAACACTTGCCGACATGTGCAGGGAAGGCCCTGGTGAGGTACTGCTCTGTGTGGCCGTTCTGGGCATCCTGCCCATTCAGGCTCTTATCTCACTACCGGCTGCAGCCTGCCTCTTGATCCCGGCAGTGACGTGTTCGCGCTCTGTGAGTCACAGCCCCTGTGGCTGCAATTCACTCTGCGTCTCGCTGTGCCGGGCCCTCTTGATAGCCTGCTCCTGCTCCTCCACTCTGCCATGGAGCCTCAGTGCTGGCCCTGGTCGGATCAGGGCCACACTGCCCTCGGTGTCACTCAGGCGAATTCCAGCTCACCCACCACTTTTCAGCCCGTGTGTGGGGAGCCAGTGATCTCCCCTCCACTTCCCACTGCAACAGGCAAGTTTCAACGGCTCTGTGGTGTTGGGAGAGCCTATGATGTGTTGTGGACTTGTGGAGCAGCTGCTGACACATCTACCTAGTGTCGGCGGCCATTTTAGAATCCTGCAGTTAGCAAATTGACTAGGAAACAGCTATCTTCTTAGGTGTGTTTTTTATTATTTTGCCTGAACCTTTGCCTTCAGTGCTTTATCTGCCTGTTCACAGTTACCTGTGTTTGCTTATGCCACATTTACGTGCGATTCACATTTCTGAGATATGTTTTTTGGGATGTTTTCCTGCTCATGATCAGGTGAATTTTTCATCATTTGTAATCTTCCTGAAGATTGGGTACATGCATTGCCCACAGTCCTTCCTTGATGATCTGCCTGTACATGGACAAACCTTAACTCTTAAAGTCAAGTTTAAATAGACCAACACAATTTATCAACCATAAAAACACTTGTCAAAGCCAAATGCATGAGCTACAAATAATTCACATTTAAAAAGAAACACCCAGGCTCTGCCTAACTGCGATCCGCTGCGCAAACTCTAAGACTTCCACGACCCCTCGCCATTGACCGTGCTGGCTAAGGATGATGGAGTTGTAGTCCAAAACATCAGGAGAACCAACGCTTGCAGAGCCCTGCTTCAAGATCACATATACAATGTCCATTCCCCTGTTCTTAGTATTTCAGGTGTTTCCTTCTTAGTTTCAAGCATTGCAATACTACAAAAACAACACAGCAGGTAGATATCAGTTTGCACAAAAGTAATACATCTTGTATTGAGTGCGGACTTTAGTTAATGGGAATAGGTACTATACAGTGTTTTCTTGCTGTTTTACAGAGTGCACAGAGCAGTTGTCATCTTCTAAGCCCCCAGGCCAGCTAGACACGAAGACTGCAAGTGGCAGTGTGCCCCAACATAGCCTGAGGATATATCATTTGGCCAGTCATGAAGGCTGACCAGATTATCTAAATAAAAAACCGGGACGGCCCAAACATAAAAGTAGAATTAGACCCCAACTCCCAATGCCCACTGAAAATTCACCCGCAACCGCACAACTGGTGGGCTCCCGCAGTAAATTTCCATGTCTGTACCTGCTACTGGATACATATAATGTGCAGATTCGGCTGTGAATAAGCATGACAAGAACAACGACTTTTTGTGTGTGTGCTATTACAGGCTTTGGTACATACATGTTTTGCGGCCAGTCACGTGGTGCAATGAGGGAATGCATGTGTACTGTTACTTGAAAGGTTGTGCGCTCGAGCTCATTCCTGGGATGAAAAAGAGTTATTGATATGATCAGTGGTCGAAGTGTACCATGTTCCCTGCTGGACTGCCCCTCTCCCCACAAACCCCATCCCTGCGCCCCCCCCACACCTCCCCACCACACACAATCGAAACACCCAAACAAGCACATGGGAATGTGCAGTGCACTGCACTGAAGTGAAAGCTTCAACTTCTTCCTACACTTATATTTTAAAAGGAAACCATTACAGAACGGTTTCTTTCACTGCTCACACCCACATGATATGTAATTTATAACACACTTAGCACCCAAAGGTTTCTAAGCGTGGACCAGGGATCGAACCTGTGATGGTCCACGTCAGTCTTGCTTCTAAGGCAAGCACGTTGCCCCTGAGGCATACTTGCCAACCCTACAGATTTAGGCAGTAGGCTACTGCTTTTTAAGCAGTCCTACCGCCTACAGATTTGGGTGACAGATCCTACTGCTTTTTACAGGGGCAGGTAATGTATGTGACACTAAGGCAGGCTGCTTGAGACCAGCCCAGGACAAAGCTTGCAACACATTAGTCTGTCTGTGTGGTGGGCAGGTAAGTGATTACTTTGAGTGATGGGCTCAGACCAATCCAGTGACCTGACAGCTACATGACGCTGCCCTGCACTCTGGCCGGGGCAGGCCTTAGGTGAACCACCGGTGAAGGCAAGTGGCAGAGGGTAACACCATCACACAGCATCTGCATATCAGACTGAGGAGGGTTTCAGTCTCCATGTTGTTCAGTTATTCGTCTTGCACTGCAGGAATAAATATGTATTTCCCAGGCTGCTGCTACAGAGCAGTGGCAAACGTTGCCTACCAGCTCTCTGTGATTACCTTCTGTGAAGATAGGTAATTGAATTCGGTGTTAACTTACCATTCAGAATTACACATGTTAAACATTGTGCTGTTTGATGGGTTGTGTATTTTAGAATGCTCCAGTGGTGCCAACAATGTATGTTTTGTATTTTCCTGTCATGTAATTGTTATGCGAAGTATTATTTTGGAAACTTGAAAAATCCTACATCTTTTTGGTCGTAGAAAGTAGGCAAGTAAGCTGAGATATACTCGCGACTTGAGTTAAGTGATAGCGCAAATTTAGGAATACATTATTTATAGGTGTCTGTTATGTAGAAACCCTTCATGGACTCAGCCTGCAATGTTTCAGTGTTCACCCTCCCTTTACCCAAAAACCGGGTCAGGTTTAAATATGAAATACTCTAGAGACAGAAGGCCCAACTCCTGGATGGTCTGGCAAACTGTGGGCGTCTAGTCACCTACAGTCATGTAAATCCTGTCAACGTTGCAGATATTAGAATGCTTTGTTATAGGAGCCCGTTTTTGCAAATGTTTTACATTTCATTTGCAGTTTACCATTCACATTTTGTGAAGTACAACAGGGGCTATTTTGCAAATGAAGGCTGACTCTTTTCTCGGTGCCCTTCCCTTCTTTTATTCTCATGACTCAACTTCCTGTGTTCAGAACACACACCAGTAGCATTTCCCAGTTTTCACGTGGAAACTAGGAAATGTTACTGGTGTGTGTTCTGTACACAGGAAGCTGAGTCATGAGATTGCGGCCAGTCAGGTGACACGATTTTGTCAAGCGACATTGTTCTTTTTGCGTTCTGAGTCATAAATTATGACTAATTAACCGCCAGAAACTCCCCTGTCCTGCCCTTGAGCACGTACACGCCTTGCGCAACCATGGCCGCTGAACCACGCCTCTCACCAATAGACTCATTCAGGAATCAGAGTACTGTTAATTTCGCAACTGCGAATCAGTGAATTATGTGTAATGAACCATATGTGCGACCCATTCACAATGTACCATTTCGCAGTGCCTGAGACATGTTAAATGCCCGCTCTGTACACTCTTTATTTTTATTTTATTGGTCATTTATAACTGACTGTATGAAAGGTAGTGTCCATGAAAGTGTAAGTCTATTTTCATAAACATGGAATGCTTAATTCGGCTTTCATCATTGCATACAACAAATTATCCATGCAAGGCTTTGGCACATACATTGTCCCTTCAGACCAAAAAGGTCTCTTGTAACCACCAATATATATTCAAAAAGCACCTCATAAAAGTTTTTTACACTTAATTACCGACCGTTTATATTGAATTCCTGAGCCGCAGATATAGATATTGCAAGTATTTTCAGATTCACCCTCTCTGTGAAATAGTTATCTAACTCGTTTTTTACTAGTCTAGCAAAAGATATGTCAGTTCCCTTTGGCAGTCATGCAGTCCCTTTTGTTATGTTACTGCGATTTACATTGTGCACCGCTGCCATTTGCATTATCCCCAGTCCAGAGACATCAATTCATGAAAATGCAAGGGGCAGCAGAAGTTACATGAAAAGCCCTTCCTACTTGAAGACACGTCAGAGGAAGGGTCATCACGTGATCTTTGGTCCTAAATACACATGTAATATCCATGCATGAAAACTGGGGTTGGCTGTTGTTTTGCATGTTATTATAACCTTGTGGAATGCAACCTGCCTTGATGATTCCCATGAAAATATTCTCTCTTCTAATGCTTTGTGCGCTATTTCCATCTGAATTTGGAGAGCACCTGTTGGATGCATAGCCATCCACACATTCAAGATTAAATGTTATTTCATTTGAACGTCTCTACAAGTCACTATGTGAGGGTGTGACACAGGCCTTCTTGTAACAACCTGTTCATTTAGGGATTTCCCTAGGCTTTCTTCGGGCTTCCAATGCCATCACTTCCCTTTCCTGGCTGACCTTCTTGATTCCACACCCAAGGCTCGCAATCTTGTGTTCTTCTTTGATATCGATCTACATCTGCAACAATTAATCACTACCAGTGCCTCTTCTACTTGTATTAGCTTCCTCAACATTGAAACATGTGTCATTCAACCACTCTGCAAAAACTCTAATCTCACACTCGCACACAGCAAACATGACAACTCAAGCATAGGCCTTTGCCTTCCGCTCTACTGATTTATCTTTCTAGACAAAGTCCACAACTTTGCTACCCACACTCTCTACAATCTATCCAGATTCTCCGCCACTTCTACTTACAGACAAGATGCTGGTTGGCTCTCCATGCACAACCACTATCTTTTCAAGTTCCTTCTCCTAATGTACAAAGCTATCAATGGTCTTGCTCCGCCGGACCTGTTTGACTGTATCTCAGTTTACTCATCATCTCATTCCCTCCGATCTCCTCTGCACTTATCCTCACTGTCCCATAACCTCACTGTGCCTCCTCTCGCTTCCGCTCTTTCTCCCTACTTGCTCCGCTCCACTGGAACCCACTGCCCATAACTATCAAAGCCAGTCCAGCTGTGGATCTGTTCAAAGCTTGGCCTAAACTTGACTTATTTGCTAAAGAGGGTTCTCCCCCTCCCCTCTACTCCATCCTCCATACCTGACCGCACCACGACTGCCAGTGATGCCTAAAAATGTAACATGGTATATTGAAATAGTACTCCTATTTAGTTTGAAGAACTTGCTCCCTTAGGTTAATTTGACCTTTGTAAATCACCGGTTTTCTTACATATATATTGTTTTCTGTTTGTTTTGTCCCTGGTATATGTCCCACTTTTTTGCACCCTCATAAACTGGCTCACTACTGTTTCGCATCTTGTGCTATTATGACAGGCACCCTTCTTGGCAATGCCTCCATTATATGTAAATGTATTATTATAAGTCATTTCTGATAGAGAGTGACATCCCTGTTCTTCAAATATATACAAATGCAATTAAATACAAACACAAATACAGAAAAAGAGTCTCTTGACTGTGAATGTGTTAGGACATACTGTCTGGATTTCCAAGTTCCATTTGCATTGGTGCTGCTGCAGATCACATCATGGGAAACTAAGTACCATAGAGATGATCAAGGCACTTGCATTGTAACACAATGCATAGCTAGATCCTATTTCATTGGAAATTCTTCCAGGTTTGAGATATGTTTTATTAATATTTCATTACATTAAAATTCGAAAGGTCTTCTGTTGTTATACAATATATCAACTAGGGATGGTAATGTTTAACCAAGGTGTAAATAATTAGTCAAACATTTGGGGATTGCAATAATTGGAATGGTGTATAATCTAATCACAATTTACTGCAAGGGATTTGGAGCAAATATATAAACAATGATACGTGAAAGCAACATTTATGCTCTTTTCCTTGATGTGTTCTCTCACACAATACAAATGCTGGTCTTAAGATCAGTTTAATTTTGACTCTGTGCCTGTTTCGTAGCCCTGTAATCTCATTCATTATGCAATTGAAAGCATAATTTCAGGACACATAAAATCAATGCCATGGTAAAGAAATGTTTCCATCACCATCACTTATTCTGACAGATAATGCCATTCCCCGACTCCCCATCCAAAACCCCAAACATCGAAACTCTGATTATATCAAGAATTAGGTACGCCAACAGCATACATCTAAAGAACAAGGAACAAGTGTCACATGAGGCCTGTTGGACATGCCCTGTATCCTAAAAATAACCAAGGGTCAGCCATCAGAAATATTCCTCGTCCAATAACACCCTCGCTCAAAGCTCATGGAGTCTGTACAAATTATTAAATCAACTCACATTCTTTTTTAGATATATTGTTTTATTTTTATATATGCAATTTAAGTGTAACACAATCAATATGTGAATAACATGTTCATGTAATTACAAACAGGAACAAAGCGCATGCATGCTAATATTGTGACATATCCACTCACACTTTTATTCTACCATCTTATCACACTGTCACTCATTCAACCTCAATCATGCTTGTAAACCTGTCCTAAAAAGTGCTAGTTCTTAATGACAAATAAAGTGCTTACAATTCATCAAACATGAACTGAAACAATATGTGGATTACTAATTCAACCAAATATTGATCAAACATGCAGCCACTGTCTGACTCCACATGTATGGATCCAACATCTGGTCTACTAGCAGAAGTCCTCAAATTCCATTATTATAATGCATTTATTAATGTGTATATGCCTTCCAATGCTAGTTTCAACTTTCTTAATGAATGGAACATTGTTTTTGACAGTCCTTTTCAGGACCCAACATGTGATGCTTCACAACCTCTGCGAAGAATAATCTTGCAGTATTTTCTATTAAGGAATGAAATCACCCAATGCATTACATGTCCAGGAATGGTATACAACCTTAAAACCTTGTGCTGATCTGTATTCTTCTGGATATATAGGAAACATTCACACAGTATGTCCATTTCTGCCAATATGTCTTTATATGTCACACCATATATCTTGGCATGCTTGATTACCTCACTACGAAACTTCAGCGCAACACTCGACAGAAGGGAACACATGGCACAGCCCTATGAGCTCTCCACCATCTACCGGTCAAAAATGAAGCGAATTCAGCTGAATGTATCCAATAAAAGAGTATTAAATACAAACCGAGGAGGACACCAAGATCCAGCGATGATCTACTAATAGAGATCACATTATACAATAGACTGTATAAATGATTAAAGTTACCGCCCATCAAATGGAGGTCCTACACTAAGCAAAGGGGACCTGAGCCCACAGGAGAAATATTTACTTTTTACACCCCAGCGAGTCTAAGAAATGCCACCCCAGCTCCCCCCACTACTTTGCAATTTGCACAACAGGACTCTCTGCCCCAGTTCACCCGCTGTTCGCACACGATCCTAAACCCAGAGCCAGACCGTTTATCACATCAAGTCATTTGTGGGACACAAGCAATTACACTATACCCAAAATCTAATTATCCAACAGCAGTCTTTTGCTCCCTCTACCCACTAACTACTTCTGAGCTCATAGACACTGCAGAGAAACTAACCAAGTCACTCACATATTGCTTTGTAATGCTCCTCCCAAGGAACAGAATTCAAAACAAAACCACATGTCTACAACCATCTTACATACCACAAACCTGGCGCATGCATCCTGGCATCATGGGCACAAGGACATATTCCTCGATGTGCCTCACACCAAACACCTAGAAATTCGCCCACACTCAGGGATCTGGGTGCATCAGTTTTGCACACATCAAAACAAAAACAAAGCTATCTTGCATGTTACCTCTCCACCACTAACTAAACTCACTCTTTACTTTCAGATCCACCAGAGCGCTTTGTGACCATATAAATGGCAGTGGTGTGTGGTATAAGTCCTACTACTGCAACATAGCCCATATTGAGTAGAACTAAGTGCAAACATCTCCATTTAGCACAAAACATGTTGAGACCACTGGAGTGAGGTCCTCATGGGTCAACAGGGAGCAAGACAGTGTGGCACATGCACTGGAGCTGCTGTGCTAGCTTTTTGTGGACAACAGGGAGCAGAAGTCAGATTTGAGCATGAAGTATCTTGTGGTGGAGTGAATCAGGATGAGCTTTCCCTGGTGTTTGTCAGAGGCTCTATGGCGCGCTCATACAGTGGTCTCAGGTCCAAGTTCATGTCTCGTGCATAACGCTACAGGGTCTCTGTTTTCTGGGTGGTGCCTTTTCCACATAGGCGTCAGTATGCCAGGTCTTTAGTGTTTTACACAGGGTAAGATTGTCCTGGATTGTGCAGATTCTTTTGACAGGGAGTTTGGCCACAATATTGGAGTAAGGCTACCTCCTGTCTCTCTCCTGGCATCGCGTGGCTTCCAGCAGTACACCATTGCTGGATCTCAGTGTTCCTCTTAGTTGATATTGCATGATCTTTCCTCAGATGAGTTCAGCTTCACAGCCCTCAAGGGAGTGCTTTGAAAATGGATTCTTAAATGTATAGCAGGAGTGCAAACCTCATAGAAAATGTGGTTATGAGAGCTATCGTATCAGTACAGATGTAACAGTGAATGTGGGTTCACAAAACCTATGAGGTGGCTGGTAATGTGCTTGCACCCTCCACTTGTTGCAGAAATGAAACTGGGTACACAAAAGTGCTCCTTGCCCATGAAAATGACATTGTCATTGTGAATCATTGCAGTACCATAATGTAAATATGAATGCACATTGCTGATTACATACTGACCACTCAAATCCCAACTCAAAAACATTCTAAAGTGACTATTTCCTAATAATAATAATAATAATAATAATAATAATAATAATAATAATAATAATAATAATAATAATAATAATAATAAAATGCCTCCTTTTGGATTCCTCCACTCTCAAGCATTGCAATGTTAGCTGTTGGTCTAGGCTTTGAAAAATAAGAACTTCACATTGTATGAAGGAGGATTTAAGGAAGAACTGGGTGCAAAAGAATAAGTAATTAACTTGTATCGTTTACTTGCCAAATATGTTTTGTTCAAGTAATTCTATTTATTTAGCCTTCATGGATTTTTCCTCCACATTTGACATGGAGAATCCGATCAAAACATTATCGGTTCTTGAAGATTATAACCACATAATCTGGGTGTTATCTTCTACACCTCTCTCACATTAACTTCTCTCATTTCCACTATCTCTGGGTCCTGTCCCTTTCAACTTTTCAATATCCGCAAGGCTCGTCGGTTTCTCACATTTGATGCCTCCAAGCTTCTTATCTAATCCTTAGTCTTCACACTTCTGTTCTACTGCTCTTGTCTTCTTCTTGGTCCCCCTACCCATTAGCTCGCTCCTCTTCATTCAATTTGCCATTCCTCAATTTGTGTTCTGTGTATTCCTTCCCTGCATGACTCTATGACTTTGGCTTTATATTCACTGCAGTGGCTAACCTTTGAAGCTTGTCTACTCTTTAACAACTACCTTCGCTGCTTAGCACCTCCTTATCTTTCTTCTTTCATTTCGTTCTATTCCCCTCCCCACACTCTTCAGTGTCAGTCCTTCTTTCTCGTAGCTGTTCCTTGACCTCCTTCTGCTTCTTCTCTTTTAAGTTCCTTTTCCCTATTCGCCCCATAGCGCGATAATGTTCTCCCTCCTTCAAAGCAGTTTCTATCCTCATTCTCCCTTTTTAACTCTCATCTTAAGGACTGTTTTCATTCTGCTTGATCTGTTCACTTGGCACTCATGCATTTATTGTACCATTATTGATTTCTTTGTAAAGCGCTTAGGCGTTAAGCGCTATATAAATACCTAAATATGACAAATTGAAATACAAATAACATTCCGGCATGGTTTCTTCACGCACTACGTTCACTACATTCCGACACCACCGCCAGTGAAGGGAATGTACAAAGGCATTTTCAGTACGAAGAGGAGTATGCCACGGTTGTGCGTTGGCTCTGCCTCTTTGTTATTTATTGATGCATAGTCTAAAGTTGGATGGTCTGGTTGTTGGCTGCACTCAGGTTCCATCATTAAGTTATGCCAACAACATAGTTTTCATCGGCAGGATCCCTTTAGCTCCACACTAATTGGTTGTTTATAATAACTCACATATGTCAAGTAAAGATCATTCTTGTTGGTGTAATAGTATACCAGAGGACAGGGGGTGTTCGTATCAATAATACCACAGGTCAGAAGAGTATCTGTGGCCCATTTGTACGCTCCCCCGGCAATAATGGAGGACTCAGCCATGGGGCAAATAAACCACCTATAGAAATCCCCTATGTGAGTTATTCCATTGGTCTTCCCATGTCAGGTGGGTTCGCCTGAGACTTCCCCAAAAATGATCTATTACTTTGTTGCATGGTCGCACGATGGCCATTGGGCCCTGACACCTTTATACACCACCCCCAGGCTTGAGCGTCTGGATTGGCAGGAGCAGGTTTCCCCAGGCCTGGCACCCTGTTCTGTTCACAGTGCTTGGTGTACCTTTTCAAGGTAATGGAAAAAAGACTGTGTGTCTCCATTGTTGCCACTGGTATATTCACCTAGCCTGGGAGAGTGCATGTATGTTGCAATCTTCAGTGGACAACACATGTATCAATCTTGTATGCTTTGCTCGGAATAGCTCCTGTTTCCACCATAATTAGAGAGCCATTGTTCGGCTCAGCTGGGTCACGTGGGCGAGGACCAAAAAACAGAGCCTTTCAGTCTGCAGTTATTGAGGATTTTATTCTGTTTTTCGCAGGTGGCTCACTGCCTCAGAAATCAGGAATTTTCCACCCACCTTAGTCCTTGGCTGCGCACAATGTCTCTGTGCTTTGCGCTGCAGAGTCTGCATCTCTTCGTCCATATTTTGTGGCCTATGGCTTCATGAAAATTCACTACAGTCCTTCTATGGTTTCCCTATATGTTCTAATACTTCCTTTTAGAGATTAGTATTGATCAAGCCCTTATAGGTTCCTTATATGTCCCTGTAGCTCCTTTTGGTTAGTTGTGATGAAGCGATTGCAATCTCGGTCCATGTATGCTCAGCTTTCTTGTGTTTCTGCATTTGGCTAGTGGAAAGGAAAAGCTTTTGACAAAATGTGTATGTATCTGTCCTCAATCTACATAACGGTGTAAGCATTAACTTCATGTGTGCATTTGTGTCTGCGTGACTTCGGGTCGGAGTGCAAATTTACTTTGTGACTAACCCTGCTACGTTGTGTTATCCCAAGTGACCCCAGCACGGCTGGATTTTATTATCAGTCACCTTGATCCAATGATGAGACACCTGTCTCTTCAAAGCCGTCAATTGGATAGGGTTTGAACAGTCGCCTTAGAGAATATCTCCTCCCATACGTAGAATACACTGGTGGGCCTGGTGGTTGGCCGAACAGTGAGTTGCATCTCTCGTTTCCCATCCTTCGTGCTGCCATGTGCATAGGGGACATGAGGGCCATTCCAGAGACTCTTTCTTCATTGGGAAATCGAAAATTATGAATGTTGGAAGAAAAATAAAAGCAAGCAACATATTTACACTGAAAGGAGTCCCGATGAACAGAGCAATGTCCTTTATATATTTGGATATGTATTTCTCTGAAAATGTCAGGGGTTTTCACTTAGAAAGAAGCTGTAGACATGGCCCACCTTAATGTTCATATTGTTCAGGTCTTCAAGAACCTCGCCAAACAACTCAGAGATGCCAAATCTTGGCTATCTAATGCTAAATCCAGCCCTTTAGCCCATTATGGTTCCGAAGTGTGGTAATGGGAGAACTCCAAACGCCTTCACTTAGTTCAAGGGATTTTCCTGAAAAACCTCCTATCATTGCCTATTTCCTCACCCAACTGCGCGGTGCACAATTAGCTAAATCAGGACACTGACAGTGATGACATAAGTGGGATCCCTGTTTTACTTTAGATGTCTATTTGGCAAAATCCCTATGACATTCATAGTCAGATTAGCCTTAGTGGTGTGTTATCTCAGGAATGTGCCAGGTTGATTCTGTGGCTTAGACATGTATGGGTCTACAAGCCTTGAATAATATAATAGCTCAATTTGATTTTTAGAGCCAGGGGTGTTCATTAAAAGAGATAAGACGTCCGCCAAGCTATTGCTATATATGTACCTTAGGAATTGAAAGGAATCACTGCAGCTTGATGAACCCTCGAATATGATACACTTTTCCACTTCAATATATGGACAAATAATAAATTACCTAATATGATCATCACCATTGTAACAAAGAAGTGGTCAACACGATTTAGGCGTAGGCACCACCTTAATGAGATCTCTTAAAGGAGTAGGGAATCGACGATTTTTTCCATTTTATCCGGAGGATGAAGAACTGGTTGTATGCTTTTTGTTATTATGTCCACAATACAAAAAGATTTGGAGTAGGACTAGCTCACCCATTTTTTAAAAAAAACAGTAGCTTAAGGCAATTTAGACTCGCCATTTGTCTTAGAACAACTTGGCAATCCTGCAGTTGCATTGGAGGGTCAAGTTTATTTGTTCTTTGCTCTTATGTTGAGGATTCAAAGTTTGAAAGAGCATGAGAGGGAAGTATGGAATTAGCGACCAAGATGCTGTTTCTTTTTTGTATCTATTATATATTTTCTTTAATTATTTTTTATGAAATGATCCGTGATGTGCCTTGTTATTTCTGTCTATGTTAGCTCTGATTTTGTTAGTTATTTTATTATATACTATGTAGGTTTTAGGATTTTAATTATTGTATTCTTGTTTATTGTGTGCTTTTCTATTTATTTAAACAAAATAATCTATTGACTCATTTTAGATGTCAATATTATCCAGTTGTATGCTACTTCATATGCCCCGACATCTATATTTATGTAATTTATTTATTCATGTACAGGGAAGAATAATGCTCTTTGATCACAAAAGAACATACAATAGATAAAATATACATGATTTTATGGGAAGCAGTAAGCTGCTTACAATGGGGTGAGACATTCTCACCAGGTTGTGGTTGGGAGTAAATGGAACAGTGAGCGGGGACAATACATGGGTGGACGTACATACCTTAAAGACAATGGGCCTCATTACGACCCTGGCGCTAAGGGGTCTGCGCCAGCGTTAGCTGCGCGGACCCCTTACCGCCAACTACGAGTTCCTGGAGCGCCATGGTCATTTTTCCGCCCGCTTTTTGCGGGCGGAAAAATCCATGGCGCTCTGGGACCTTGGTGTTAATTACGCCACCGTATTTTACGGTGGCGTAATTAACTCCTTCCCCACTCCCATTGAGCCCTATGGGGCCGAAATGGGAATGGGGAAGGGTAAATGGGTCAATGGGGACTTACCGCCCCGCCGACCTCGGAATGGGGCGGTAAGTCCGCCATCCGCCATGGCGTAAAGGGACTTTGCGCCATGGCCGGAAAGTCCGTCGATGGCGGAAAAAATCCGCCAGGGTCGTAATGAGGGCCAATGAACATTAATTAGACATTTTTAAGTGCAGGTAGGTGGTACGGCAGCTATGTTAGGGATGTGACAATGATGGAAGACGTGTTAAAGTGGAGGCAGATAAAGTGAGTAACAGAGGCAGGTTAGAGGTGAGAATAATTTTTTAGTGCAAAGGCAGGTGAGAGGTAAGTTAAGAGGATAAATTGGAGGCAAAGATGTAGGCTTTTAATTTGGCGTTGAACAAATTGGGGTGGACTGTTTTTGCAGATGTCCGGGGAAGAGAATTCCACGGAAGTGGAGCAAGTAGGGAGAAAGAGTGAGACAAAGCACAGGAAGGGAAAAGTGCCACAAGGGAAGTCGAGGCATCGTAGCAGAGGTTGCGAGTAGGCCTGTACATTTGGATAGAGGAGGATAGATACTGTTATGCCTCATCATGGATAGATATGTGAACTAGAAGAAGACATTATAATCTGGCCTTGTTTTGCACTGTCAGCCATCCAGCCTGGTGACGATAAGAGGAAGTAAGTGTGAAGTAAGGGAGTTCAAAGAGAAACCTGGTAGCAAAGTTAATGATCTTATCAAGAGGGCAAAAAGCTAGTTGAGGAAACTAAAGAAGATGCTGGCACAGTGGTCCAGTTTCGAAAAAAAGACAAGAGCAGTTAAGATATACTTTGTGATGTTGAAATGAAGCAGGTGCTTGATTTTCCTAATATTTAGGAGGTCGATGTGAGCCACCGTTACAACTATGTAGATGAAAGTAGGGAAGGTATGAGAAGAGTCCAAGATGATGCCAAGGTTTCTAGCTGAGGAGGAGTGGAGGAGAGCATCAGGTGGGAACTGATGGGCAGAGGGGGAGATGTGAGAGAGTATTTTGAAGGAAAGAAGAGCACCTCTGTTTCTGAAGAGTTTAAAATCAGAGAGTGCAAAGCCATCCAATATTAAATGGCAGAGAGACAGTTTGACATTTTGATAGAGAGATCAGAGGAGAGTTCCGGAAAAGCAAAGAAGATTTGGGTGTCGCATGTGAAGAGTTAGTTCGAGAACCCAAAGGAGGAGGTTAGTTCCCCAAGAGCAGAGGTGTAGAGTGAAAAGAGAAGAGGACCCAAGACAGAATCTTGTGGAACACTAGCAGTTAAAGGAGTGAGTTGAGAGGTGTTGTTCAAGGAAACAGAGAATTAGCAAGGTGCTAGCTAGGGTGCAATCCAGTTAAGGGCTCAATCGTTAATCCTGAGATGAGAACGTATTATGGAGATAACAGTGATTGACAGTGTCAAAGGCAGCAGGCAGGTCAAGGAGAATTAGGATAGAGGATAGTTTGGAGTACCTAGAAGAGGTGATGAAGCTGGAGACATTAATGAGAACAGTTTCCGTGGAGTGACATTAGTGGAATCCTCCTTATAGGGGGTGGCAAAGGTTGTGAATGTCTAGGAAATTGGTAAAACGGTTCAACACAACCCTTTCCAGCACTTTAAAGTTGTGCGGAAGGGAAGAGACAGGATGAAGGTTCACTGACAGGTTTGGGTCAGCCCCTTGCTTTTTTGGGTGAGGGATGATCGTGGCTGTTTTGAAAATAGAGGGAAAGCAAGCAGATTCGAAGGACAGGTTGAAGAGTTCAGGGGCAATAGGCTTCACTTGCTGAGGAGCAAGCGGGTTTGCTGGGGCACAACAGGCGTTAGCCTTCATCAGTAGAGATAGGACTTCTTCAGTATTCGTGTGACTAAAGTAGGAGATAGTGGCAGAGGATGATTGTAGAGTAGGCAGCATATAGAATGTAGGAGAAGGGAGTGTGAGGAAGGTCAGGAGAGAGTCTCTAATTTTGGAAATGTTTGCAGCCAATTATACAGCTTGGTAAGTAGCTGTGAGAGTGGAGTTGATAGTCATAGGTTTATGAGGAGAGAGGAGTCTGTTTAGAGTGCCCTTTAGCTGGCAAGAGTGTTTGGAGTGACAGTCGATGAGGGTGATGTAGAATTCCCTTTTCTCTCTACCAGGAGAGCGCTTGAGAAGATTTCTGAGAGGTGGTTGTAGAGGGAAAGTTAAAGTTACCTTGGAGAATGAGGAGATGTTTAGTGGAAAGAGAATCAAGGACCTGCCCAAGTTCATCAAAGATGGTCCAGTGGGGCCAGCAGGGTGATAGATCGAGATGATGCAAGCCGAGAGAGTCGGAGCAATAGTAGTGATGGTGAATGCAAAAGGGGTAGGAGAGGACATGGCATTGGAGAATTATTGCGAGGCAATGAGGGGGGGTGGGCGAGAGTAGGTGTCTCCTCCACCTCTGCAAATTAGATGAGGAGAGTGAATGAAGCATTATTAGGAGTTGTGCAGTGCTGCCATGGGAGCAGTGTCATAAGTACAAATCCAGGTTTCGGCGATAGCAAGGAGATCTAGTGAAGGAGAGCTTGCATGAAAGTAGTCTGTGGTAAAGGACGTTTGTTGCATACAGACTGAGCATTCCAGATTGCAGTGTTGAGTTAATACCATAGGGAAGAGTAGAGAAGTTGAGTCTCAGAGAAAGAGAGGTGAGGTGTATAGGTGTTAGAGGAGTCTTAGTTCACTCATCAGCGTTCGGCCCTCTGTAGGAATAATGCTTGTAAAAAGGTGACATTTATTGCAATTTACTTATTTTCATAAGGAGCATTTGCTATAGACTTAACATTGGCTATGTTAAAGAATGCAAAGCACTGAAAATTGATACCCAATACTCTGTTGGTGCTATTGGAAAGCTGAGTCCGACTATCCCTAATTAGGAGTTTACCTCGTACTATAAAAAAAAGGTTGCACTACTCCAGCACAGCCATTCCAAAGATGACAGGAAGATCTGATCTCATCAGAATCACCAAGGCTGGCTCACCACATGTGTGGGGCTCCATATCTGACAAGAACGAGGTAAAAGGTGGTTGCATGAAGGAACACAACTCTACCAAAGCCAAAACCCAACGTTTTGAAGAGAAGCTTAAAGACAGAAAACTGTCCAAAACACAAGAAAAAGAGGAGTTAGACCCCAGCTGACAAAAGTGATTGCCTGCAGGCTGATGCTGATTCCAGCTCTGCCCATGCAGAAACTGGTGATGGTCCTCAACCATATTCAGCAGTAGAAGAACTTCAAAAGAGCTGAACGTGCAGGGGAAGGTGGGAACTGAGCTAAAGGGTTCCACTTGGTTAATATCCCCACAAATAAGTCACCATACAAGAATGGCTCTGTTTTTTTGCGGCAATATTAACCCATGGACACCCCCGCAGCCCCCATTGTTTTTTAAAGGCTCTCATTTACCCGATAAATTATCCCCATAAATAATGTTGCCTATGTCGTTTCCCTGCGACCATATATGTATGGCAACATTATTTATGGGGATAATATTACCTGATACCAACTAAAGGCACACAGCTTTGAGATTGGAATTTGTAACAGTGAGAAAAAAGACTTTACATGAATCCTCTTCATGGTGGATGATATCTACAGGAAAGACCCGAAAAACTAAACTCACAGACTAAAAAGCTGAAACGATAGCTAAAAGGCTGCAAAATGCATATGCAAGTGCAGAAAAACATCAAAGCAATGGTGAAAGTGGCAAGGAGCTGACCCACACACCAGGCTACAATTCCGACCTATGAAGTTACGCTCAGCGTACTTGTACCATAGAGCGTGCAAGGAGCGAAGCAATGAAACTGACTGTGTGGGGCGAGAACCAGTGGTTGATGTACTCCCACAAGAGGAGAGAACATGAATTTGAAATGGATCAAAAGTGCCCAGAGAACTCAATGGATGGCACCTGTGGTCCCATATTTTGTGACCTGAGACCTGAATGGATGGCACCTGTGGTCCCATATTGTCGCCACCGATGGAGAGGGAAACACAAAAGACACACAAGCAAAAGTGTGGCAAGTTGTTTTGTGCACTATTCCTACACCAAACCCACAGCCTAAGACTATCATGTGTTTCGCCATTTGACCTCAATCTCATTTGCATGACCCTGGCTCATTTCAGATTTATTGTGTCGCAGACTGCATTGGGGATGTAGTTGTACCTGTCATGTTTTCATAAAATGCATGCTTTCGAACCTACCCCAAGCTAGAGCCATCACACCACTTGAATTGGAGAAGGTTCACCCCTGAAAGAACAGACGGGCCTGTAGTAGTACACCGCCACTAGGACCAATACGGGAGTGCCTTGGTCCTCTGATTCATCTTAATTGCCTTTGAATCACCTTTGATTGCGAAGGGATTGAGAACTTCCTCCTAGCCCAGCCCGCTGGCGGGAAGGAGCCCTGGATCAGAGCCATGACTCTTTAGGCCCTGCTCACTTTCCGGTTCTCTGGGATTACGATGACTGTTCCTAGGAGTAGCAGACGCGATGCACACTAGAGGGAGCCCGAGAACATATGCTGTTGGCACTGAGAAACGTTTTTCGCCTTTCGTTGCCAGTTTGCGACAAGTTCATGTGTTCTGTGCTTGTTTTGGGAAGTTCCTTAAATTGTGATTCCCTTTTGAAAAACTCTCTGTCGAATGCTTTTTGATTGTTTGTTGTTTCAATCCATTTCTCTTACATTTCCTCCTTCGATCCCAAAAAGAAAACCAAGAGCACAAAATGTATGCCATGCGGCCCTGCCTTCAGAAGAGGCTAATTATAGCAAGGTGACATATCTCAAGCAGCGTCTCCTGGGTCCAGTTGCTAACATACACTTTATTTGGCAAACAGGTATCTGCCATAATATAAATAGGCACCCCTTTTATGCATCATCACAGAGGAGAAATATGGTCAAATTTGATAATGGCTTCCAAACTAAAAGGCTTTGTTGTTCCTTGCATACTGCAATATAAGTGTTCTTTCCATGTACCTGCCAATGTATTTTAGACATACAATTTTATCGACATGTAAATTCTTTTCATTAAACATAGATGATAAAACAAGTTGAATGGCCTTCTAATAAAATTCCCTTTTGTAAAAAACATTTTTTAATGATAAGTCAGGCCATTTATGATTCCATCTAATACTGCCTAATATACATAAACATATGTACTACTACTAATCTTTTCAAGCAGCACCACAAAATAAAAATGACCACCTTGAAACTGACAAAAGAAGTTGTTTGATGAACAGAAAATGAACAGGCATTGTTTTCATTAAGCAGTGACCCAAAATAGGAGGCTAAGTAGTGACATGTATAAAAGCATTGGAAAGGACACTTATGCCAATCATCTACACAGAAGCAATGAAATACAGATTTAATCATTTTCAGAGATGTTAGAGGACCCAACCAGGTAAACGTAGCCCTCTTTTGCAGAACATTAATACGATAAGGAAGTGAGGTACAAGAACGTTAACTCAGCCACCCAGGTTCCTTCAATAGCTTGCATTTGCATAATCTAAATGACAGCATCTCAGGGCCAATGGCAGATGCAGCTCTTGTTCTGTTGTGGCTTGGCCCACCGATATCTGCATTTTATGAGGGTGAGTTATTCCCCCACAAATTACATCCTCTCCCCATACTGCAGCGTTAGTTTTGGCTCATAGCTAGCACTTAGTTTTAGCACTAATACCTCACCAGATGAGCCAAAATAAAAAAGTATGGACGTTCTGTTGTGCCAGGAACTTTTTTTGGTAGGATACAGCACACCAGGTGCACTGATGGAGGGGCAGCAGGAGAGAGATCATGAAGAGACAGATCTGGGATAAGAGTAAAAGTAACACGAGGAGGCGGATGTGGTGCAGCAGGTGGAACGCAAGGTGTATGTGGTGCCGGAAGTGAAACATTAGGATGAGGAGGTGGGACGAACAGGAGGAGGATTACAGGCAGCGGATGAAACATGAGGATGAAATAGACCACAAGAGGCAGAACGTGAAGAGATGAATGAGGAGTCAGGGTAAAGAGGGGCATCATAAAGTGGGACGCAGTGCACCTGAAGGGCAGGTGGAGGATTGCAAGGATGCAGACATGAGTCAAGGGGAAGAGAGGCAGGAGGATGCAGACATGAGTCAAGAGGAAGAGAGGCAGGAGGAGGGAGAGTGGCAGACAGAGTGTGAAGGACTCTGTATACAGATGGCAGAGTAGCTTGGTCTTCCCTCCAATCTTTGTACCTATGGCATTGCCTTCCTGCTCCTTGACATCAGTGGTTTACAAAAGTATGGGTTGTGGTGTGGGCTCAGACGGGTCATAATCCATATGCACCTCATGGCCATCATTATTATTCTAAAACATACCGGATGCAGGTGGCGCTAGACTCCATGAACATCCATCATTCATCTGTCTCGTTATGCTATTCTAGACAGTGTGTTGGTTCTCCTGGCTCATCAGTGGATGCAATCGGTTCCTCTTCCTCTTCCCCTTCTGCCCCAGTGGACTGAACCTCCTCTTCAGACTGCAATACCCACACATGTACTATTGCAAGTAAGGTTCTTCTGAATGCAACATTGACAGTTCAATTAACTGCACACAACTTTGGAATCCCTCTGGCCACACGCCTCTCCCTGTCACTAGCACATTTAGTTAATCAGAATATGCTGGCACACAAAATGTTTATTTCTCCTCCCACACGTACATTCTTTTAAATGTGTGTATCTCACACAATGATAACTGGGAAGCTCTCATCCCTCGTTTGATTAGCCACTAGATGAGGGCAATGGTGACATGTGTGTTGCATGCTGAATTATGTTGCATGCTGAATTACAGTTGCTGAGTGTTATCTCTTTCGTTCAAACAATTCTACAATCTTTTCTTTGTAAATAGTACTTTGTCTCATCACAAATTTGCATCTCATTTTTTTGTCCTGTCCATCACATAAGTTTCTAACGGCAAAGCACTGAATAAAATATCATGCCTCAATATAATAATGTTCTTTGAAACTAGCATTGTGTGTCATCCATCACAAAACGTTGGCACCTTCAGTTCTAGACACTGAACATGATCTTCTCCTTCAAAAACTATTCTATGATGTTCTCTTCACAGCCTGTATTTTGTCTCATTGCAAAACGTTGGCACCCTCAGTTAAAACCACTGAATGTGATCTGCTTCCAAATAATTATATGATTCCCTCTTCAGAACCTGTATCTTGTCTTGTCTGTCAGAAATATTTGCATACTCTGCCACAGCCACTGGTTGTTATCACCAGCCTCCAAATAATCCTTTGATATTCTCTTTGCACCTAGCATTTGGTCTCATTCATCACAAAGCAATGGCACCTTAGGTTGTGGTAGTAGGTAGTGTCCCTCTAGCCTCCCTGCCATAAACCATGACTTCAGTGAAAAGGTTGGGATCAAGTCAATCCAAGAATTCCAAGTGACAATAAAGGATGACAGACGGGAAGAGCAGATCTACGCAGGATATTTCTTGTGTGATTTAATTCTTGGAAACCAAGTCTCCGCCTGGCGAAAAACAAAAACTACCCCAAAGTGCCATCTGGCCCCTGTCTCTGTGAATTTACACTAAACCTGGAAAATGTAATGTTTTTCATACCATGTGAAGCCAATTTGACTTAAAGAATAATCTAACCAATGGTCTATATTTCTCAATAACTAAAGTGCATCTAGTCTATGACGGAGGCGCGAACATCCCTTTCCTGACCGCAGGTTCCTACCGTTTTTCTCCCTTTCTGACCATCCCTTCATGGGAGGCGCATACAGCTTTTTTTCCCCTACCTCAGCCACTAACCCCTGCAGCTCTTCTCAACAACCTCCTAAACAAAAACAAGTGTTAATTGTATTTTGAAGGAACATGCACCCTAACATGTAGTTAGGATTTTGACAGCCACCCCTTCTCAACATCACGTCTAAAGCTTGTATCCGTCATCGTTATCGGACAGACCGAGTGAGTTACAGTTCCATCCACCGGTGACAGCCTCCTGCGTTACCTACTGAGGAGGGAATCTTTTTTAAACCACTGATTCAACCCTGCCTATTGGATGGTCCATTGATGCTTTGTGCATGAAGGCTGAATATGAACTGTGTTTTCGCACGGAACCTACAGCCTAACAGGTGCACATGTTTATTTAGCTGTGAGGAGGGGCGCACTGGTGCCGTGCATTGTGCTTGCACTGAACAGAGGGTGGCAGAGAACTATCATTAGAGTGTGGCCTGGTGTGTTGCTCTGAAGTTTCATGCTATTACGGTTCTTAAAACAGGAGCCAGGAACATAGTTCTTTGAAGTGTGGTCCAAGGTGCCAAAGTGTCAAGCATTTCTGTCTCCTGAAGACAGTAGTGCCAGAACTCAGACTTACGTCTTGAGAGCAGTGTCTTGTCATCTGGCAGTTTCAACTTTCCCCCCAGTTCAACACTGCCCAAACTTGGTAGGAAGTTGTTGCGCATTGAATACGCCAGCACACGCATGCGCGAGCAGGATCGAGGCTCGCGCATGCGTGGTGATGAATAAAGGCGGTCCCCGGGCAGTTCGCGCCGGGGACCGGAGCAGTCACACGTCTCCGGCCTGCCTTCTTGTGTGAGTGCGTGTGTGTCAGTGCCGCTGTCAGCATGGGGCCCTTGACAGCCCCCACACCCATAACAATGGCGACGAGGGCAGCTACGGAGCTGTTCTCCGCTCCGATGGCGTCGGAGGAACAGAACATTGCTCCGTGTTAGCACGGACCCGCACGCACGGCCGGCGGCCATTTTTTTTTGTCTCTCACACGCAGATTGCAGTGGTTGCGGCCCGTGAGGGTGCTCGTGCGCCATCTGCTATCTGTAAAGCTTTAAACCAATTTTTGGAACCCCCACAGCCCAGCTGCTGCAGGGCTGTGGCACAGAAGAAGGAGAACGAAGGAAAGAGGATACTTAGAGGGCCTTCTGTCTCAAGTGGACTCATCTGCCCTGACCACCTCGATGCCCGCTAAGCACAGCTTCCCATGAGTACCATACACAACGATGGGTGAGGAAGAGGAGCATGAGGGTGCTGTTGCCCCAGTTCCACGCAGGATGCACAGTACTCTAGCCCCCATGCCCAAATTTGATACCACAGGCCCCCCATCCAAGTTGGGCCCAAAGTGGCTCTTATGGGTCAAGAAACTAGAAATGTTCTTCAGAGCCTCGGGGGAAACGGATGATGAGGCGAAGATAGCCATCATGGTGTACTCTGCGGGGACAGAGGTCCACCGAATATATGACTCTCTCAACATCCCAGTTGTCACGTATGACGCAGTGAAACAAGCACTCCGGGACCATTTTCTTCCCATGGCAAACGTAGACTTTGACAGGTTTGTCATGTGCGCCGAAAAACAACTGGAAGAAGAATCGCTGGACCAGTTCTGTGCACGGCTAAGGCACCTGGCAAGCTCCTGCAGGTGAGTGAATGAGGAAGAAATGGTTCGCAACCAGCTGCTGCAAGGATGTAGCTCAGGGAAACTGAGGAGACAAGTCCTGAGAGAACCTGGACTGACTCTGCAGCAGATTTTGGACACAGGGAGAGCTTACGAACTGGCAGAGGCCAGGGGGGCAAAGATGGACGCAGCCACACACTCCAGAAAGGAGGAAGAGGCATTTGCGGTTGGATGCTCTGCTCCAGGGAGGGCGAGATGGACACCAAGGAGAGGAGACGCCCCCACAGCACCAGGTACTGCTCCGTCGTGCCCCTACTGCGGGTATGACCTGCCGCATGTTGGTGAGTGCCCTGCCAAATCAAGGGTCTGTCGCCGGTGTGGCACACCGGGACACTATGCAAGGGTGTGCAGGGCAACGGCACCAGTAGCAGCCTCGAGAGGACCAGAGAGAGTTGGCAGAAGCGACGCCCGGAGAGTAAGGGGTGTATCAGCTGTCGAACAGGGCATGCAAGATCTCAACATCGAAGAGGAAGAGGAAGAAGAAAAAGAGGTCTTCTTCATTTCTAGCATTGCCAAGGGCCCTGGGAAAAGTCGACAACCTACATGTACAGTTAACATCGGAGAAGTGCCCACTCCGGTCCTCATAGACATTGGGGCGTCAGTCTGCGTGTTGGCAACGGAACACTACAATGCACTCCCAGGCCCGCCAGGATTGACAGAGTCCACAGCACGGATATACGCATTCGGAGGGGACGCACCCCTTCCCATCCAAGTGGTGTTTGTGGCTCCAGTAACTCATGGACAGAACAAAATAAAGGCGAGGTTCTTTGTCACAAGCGTAAACCCACATTCCCTCTGAGCTGTGCTGCATCAGAGGCACTGAACATTGTGCACTTCACTTTTGCGGTGTATCACGCTGATCTGGACCGCCTGTTACAACGTTTTGAGATGATCTTCAAAGGTATCGGAAAACTAAAGGCCGACCCCATACGGTTGCACATTGATGGGTCAGTGAGACCGACAGTGCTCAAATATCGCCGCATCCCATTCCATCTGAGAGCACAGGTGGAAAAAGAAGTACAGTCACTGGTGGACCTAGACATCATTGAAAGGGTGGAAGGGCCCACCCCCTGGGTCTCTCCAATTGTGGTGGCCCCAAAGCCTAAACAGCCGGGTGCAGTACGCATCTGTGTAGATAAGAGGTTGCCCAACGTAGCAATTAAGAGAGAACGTCACCTCACGCCCACCCTAGATGACATTGTTGGTGAACTCCAGGGAGCGAAAGTCTTCTCGAAGCTGGACTTGAGATCAGGCTACCACCAATAAGAACTCCACCCCGAGTCTAGATACATTACCACCTTTACGACTCACGAGGGGTTATACCAGTACAAAAGGCTCAGTTTTGAGGTCTCGTCCGCAGCGGAGGTCTTCCAGAATGCCATCAGGGGGGCCCTGTCAGGACTCAAGGGGGTCATCAACATGTCGGACGATATCTTAGTCTTCGCCAGATCAGAAGCGGAACATCTAAAACGCCTAGAAAACACCCTTGAGAGACTACGCGGCCTCGGTCTGACTCTGCACAAAGAAAAGTGCGAGTTCTTGAAGGACAGGCTCAAATTTTTTGGATTCATATTCCATGCTGGGGGCATCTCCCCGGATCCGGAAAAGGTGAAAGATATCCGAGAAGCATCCCCGCCAGCGTCCCCAGCAGAAATAAGAAGCTTCCTGGGGATGGTCAATTATTGTGGATGTTTTATTCGAGACCTGGCGGGAGACAAAAGGACTGAATGTGTAATTGTCATTAATCAAATCAAGTATTCTTACCTAAAGAAGAACATAGCCATTAATAGGATGTTTTTTTTTCTCCTGGAAACAGGAAGTGGGGCAGATAATTAAAGAGTATGTTTGTACTCTGTTGACATTAGCTTTTATATGCAACTTTGGGAGAACGCTGATGAATTGATCCGACAGCATCTTATTATTCATAAAAAGAGTAGAATAATACAGGAGCAACTGTGAATGTACAGGTAGCCATCCCTTGAAGAAACCATCATAGCTAAAAAGTGAGAACACATGACCTTTAGCACCAAAGCTATGAAACTAAAGAAGAGTATCGACCATTGAGGTAGAAAAGGTTATTCTGGGACTTAAACCATCCAACTGTAAAGGGGACCAATGCCCTGCCCAACTGATTAAGGATGCTGCGAGAGAACTATCGCCATTCATAACTAAACTCATCAACTCATCCTTTACCACAGGCACTGTACCGAATAACTTAAAAGAGTCCTGGGTACTGCCACTTTTAAAGAAGCAAACCCTCGACCTGGCCATTCCCACTCACTTCAGGCCTATCACGACCGTGCCCTTTCTCTTAAAAATTCTCGACAAAGTGGCATACATGCAAATACAAAACTTCCTTGAAACCAACCACCTACTCGGAACCCGCCAATCCGGATTCCGTCCAAAACACGGGACTGAGACAGCCCTAATCGATCTTAAGGCCCAAATAGACCAATGCAGAGACAACGGCCAAGCAGCCCTACTCCTCCTGCTAGACCTCTCAGCTGCATTTAATTTAGTTGACCATACAGTCCTATGCAGCCACCTTAACTCTGCAGCCCACTTCTCTAAGGAGGCCATAATATGGATCAAATCCTTCTTGAGTAATCGAACTATGAGAGTCTTCTCTCCATCAGCCTCGTTAGACCCGATTCCCATAACCTGTGGTGTACCTCAAGGATCTTGTGTGTCACCTACCCTTTACAATGCATTCACAAAGCCACTCTTCGACGAAATGGATCATCTGAGTATCGCCTACACCAACTACGCAGACGATACCCAGATCCTCCTTCCGCTTTCAGGAGACTACGTCGAGGATCTAGCCCTAGTGAACAAAATCTACAGCATCGTTTAGGCATGGATGGCCACACACGGCTTATGCCTGAACGATGACAAAACTGAGCTTATTATCCTAGGCACCCCAACATACATATCCAAACACAGCCCGGATTATGCCAATTTCATTATCGATGGGAATAACATAAAAGTAGCAAAGGAATTGAAGACCCTAGGCTTTTACCTAGATGCCACCTTGAACTTTGCTAAACAAGTTAACTCTCTAGCCTCAACTACTGCATACACATGCAAACTTATCAGAGCCAGCAAACAATTCCTCTCTACAGAACGCTGCATCACGCTCGCCAGAGCCCTTGTACTTTCCAAATTGGATTATTGTAATGGACTATACATTGGGGCTAACAAACAGACCATACATAAAATCCAGGTCCTCCAGAATAATGTCTTGAGAGCAGCTCTCAAGATTAATAGAAATGAGCATTTATCCTCGGTAAGAAGAGAATACAAATGGCTATCCACTTCTGATAAAATTCAACTCAAAATTGCCTCCCTTACCCACAAGTGCCTCAACAACAAAGCACCACCCTACCTCAAAGATAGGCTACTTCTAAGAACCTCGACCAGACCAACAAGAACAGCAAACGCAAACTGCCTACAAGTCCCGCGATTTAATCTCGCTACTATAGGAGGGCACAGATTCCCAGTCAAGGCTGCGCAGCTGTGGAACTCACTACCCCATGGCATTAGAGAACCCCAGTCCTTTGTGAAATTCAAACAGAACTTGACCAATTGGTTGAGAGCTAACGACACCTAACTACCCTGACTTGTTTGTATCCGCTGACGATCTTACCTGAAGTTCGACTTGCACCCCTTAACCAGGCTATTTGTATCCGACTTTCTTCATGCACTGGATTGTTCAGGGTGCCTGTATATTATCACTGTATATATTATTATTTTATATTCCTCTCAAGAATACCTGCACATGTAAAACTTTGTTCTGGACCTAGATCCTGCCTTGTATATATCTGCCTAATGTAAATTGTCTGATGACCATGTACTGTCCTACTTACCATGTACCTGTAACTAAGCTGAGCATATTCTTGTCGTGTGCGCCCTGATGCCCCAGGGTCCGGCGCGCTCTATAAATAATAAACTAAACTAAACTAAACTAAGAGTGAAAACATGAAGGCAGAGGCAAATCAAAGATAGTGGGTGTGACTAAGCCAGGGGAGAGCAATACAGATAAGAAGTAATGGAAGGATGGATAACAGACTTCTAGTTGTTTTGGCTAGGTGAAGGTATTCCAGGTGTGGAAAGCTATGCCACCTCGACAATTCGAAAATTGGTTCTACCGTTAATCAGAAAAGTGGAAATTGCCGATGAAAGGGCACTTGGAGGTCATATTTAAGATCCAAAAACAAACTAATGCTGTGAAGTGTATTTAAAAAAAATGTATTTATTGCATTTGATTACACGCCCAAACCCTTGGGTATCACGGCGTGGGTTACATATATCTTCGTTTTAATGTCAGGTTGCATTTTTCTTCGTTTTCATGTCAGGGTTACATACATTTTGATTTGGAAGAACAGTACAGGCATGCATACAGATTGGCTATCATAAGACATTACAATTATCTAGTGATACTTAGAGGGTTACAAGCTCTGGGGGAGAACTTATGCTAGAGTTTTAGTATTTATTGAACAACCAAGTTTTTCGTTGTTTTTAAACTTTGGTAGTGTGGTTTCATTGGACAGATGGGGCGGGAGAGAGTTCCAGATGTGGGGGGCTGCAATGGGGAAACTAGCGTTACCTGCTCTTGTGACAGTGAAACGTGAGATGTGCAGCTGAGTGCTGGCATTGGATCTGAGAGCTCTGAGCAGGGCTTTGCGCACAATGCATCTATTGAGGTAGGTGGGTGCAGAGTCAAATAGGCATTTGTTGGTGATGGATAGTGTTTTGTGGAGGATTCTTGCATGAACTGGGAGCCAGTGCACATCTCTTCTGTGTTGCGTGATAGGTTCTCTTCTATTGATGCCCAATGCTGCTCTGAGGCCTTTATTTTGTAGGAGTTGGAGTTTTGTTAGGTTTTTTTTGAGGTACCTAGCAGTAGAATATTGCAATAGTCTATTTTTGTTAGGATGAGGGCTTTAGTAAGTGTCAAGTAGTTATCAGAGGATAGGAGAGGCCCACTTAGTGTGATGAGTTAGGCAGTATAGGCCGTAGATGAGGCGAGGGCGCTGATATGGTTGTTCAAAGTGAGATTGGAGTCGAGATGTACTCCTAATGTTTTGAATTTGTGGGAGATGGTGATGGGTGTGCTGTCAATTACTATGGCAGTGTAGTCTGGGTGGAGGTTGCTGAGTCTGGTAGGGGAATCAACTATGAGAATCTCAGTTATTTCTCTGTTAAGACAGGCTGTTGTTAGCCATCCAGTTTTGGATGTGGGAATATATTGTGTTGATGATGGCCATGTCCTGTTCCAAGTTGCCTGTGATGGGAATAAGTATCTGAGTATCATCAGCGAAGTTTGTGTAGATTACTCCCATAGCATCTAGTGCTGTGAAGAGTAATTTAGTGTAGGCGTTGTATAGAGTAGGGGAGAGACAGGAACCTTGCGGTACTCCTAATGGTACTGGGATGGGGTCCGCTGCAACTTCCCCTAGGGTGACTCTTGAGGTGCGATCAGAGAGGAAGGATTTTATCCAGGTGGTGGCTTTCTGGGAGAAGTGGAAGTTGGTGGATAGGGTTTGGCATAGTTTGTCGTGGTCGACCAAGTCAAACGCCGCTGAGAGGTCTAGGAGTAGTAAGATACACAGTTTGCTGTGGAGTCCCTTATAGCGTCCATCTGATTTTTTTAGGTCCAAGAGGGCAGTCTCCGTAGTGTAATTGGGGCGGAAGCCTGATTGTCTTTCCCCTAGTAGGTTATTTTGTTCAAGATGGGATTGTACTTGGGTATAGGCTATTTTATGGATGATTTTGAGGAGGAAGGGCACCGTTGTTATTGGCCTGTAGTTACTGGGAATTGTTGGGTCTAACAATGGCTTTTTAAGTAGGGGGGTGACCCATGCTACTTTGATGGATGCTGGTATTTCACTGGAGTTAAAGGACTCATTCACAAAGCTAGAAATGGTGGGTGCTAGCGTGGTGGTGGCGCAGTCTTTAACTACTTTAGCTGGAGTGCTGTCGCCTTTGCAATTCGAAGGCTTGAGCGATGCTATAGTTTTTGAGGACTTGATCAGTGTTGACTTGTGTAAAGTGGAATTAAGGTACATCCGAGCTAGTGGTGATAGTCTGAGGGTGGGGGACATGGTGGTAAGATCTAGTAGTTTTTTTTGCAAGGCTATTTTATTTTGGAGTGTGGTCACTTTGGAGGATAGAGAGTCCTGAATGGTGGTACACCAGACTTTGGTAGGGACTATGGGGCTGATGGAATAATAATCGTAAATAGCTCTGTTAGTAGTGTTAGAAGCTGCGGCTGCTATACAGTCATTGAGAGATTCCGCTTTGTGAGAGAATACACTGAGTTTATGGGTTTTAGATAGTTGTTGTAGTTTGGTTTGAATTTCTAGGGAGTTGTTTTTCCTGGTTAGGTGTTCGAGCGCTCTTTTTTCTCTTCTGAGTTCTGTGAGTTCCTAGTTGAACCAAGGGGCGCTGTGTTTAGCTTTGGGCACTTTAGTTTTGAGGGTGACTACTTTGTCAACTGCTGCTTTTAGGCATTAATGGTAATGCTTTTTCGATACTCGCTATGCTAGTACTATCCAGTGGTTTGGAATTGAGTAGGTTGTTGAGAACTGGGTTTAAGTTCTCTGGGGTAAGCTTATGCGCATTTCTGACCTGAATGGGTAGTGGATTGCACATTTTGGGTGTGTGATCATTATCTAGGTTTATTTTGAATTTAATTAGGCAGTGGTCGGACCATTGCAGATTGAGAACATCTATTATGGTTACTGCAGTATTCAGGGTGAGTATACAGTCGAGGATTCTATCTTTAGAATGGGTATGGGTTTTCACTATTTTGGAAAATTGCATCTCCTGGAACGCCTTTTGGCAGGCTGCAGCTATGATGTCCGCAAGGTCATCATAGCCTAGGTTAAGGTACCCTAGGAGGATGTATTTCGTTTTAGGTTTAAGTAGAGGTGTAATTAGTAGAGGTAGGACTATGTCAGGATTACTTGGTGCGCTCGGAGTTATGTAAACTATTAAGAAGTTGATGGTTTCTTGATGGTTGACGGCAAGTTTGAGGGAGGGAGTTTTGTATCCACTAAGTACTTTGTTTTACATTCCCTAAAAAGTAATGAAGTTTTGTGAATGATGGCCACTCCTCCGCCTAAGGCATCAGGGCGGTCTGCTCTGAGGAGGGTGTAGTCGGTAGGGACGGCTAGTGTGATCTGTGGACCTGAGGCAGAGTGTAGCCAGGTTTCGGTGAGCACTAGGAAATCAAGTTGATGTTGGCCGTGTCCTGTTCCAAGTCTAGTATGCAGTTGTGTGTCTCGATTGCGTGTGCTCCAAGGGATCTGACATTTAGTAGGGCTCCTAGGATGGTTTGTCTGGTGTTAGGAAAGATAGGAAGTTGGATCACATGGGCCTGGATGATGGTTGCTTTAGTGTTAGGAGGGTCGAGAGAGGTTTCTTTGGGGGTGGTTGTCTGCTGGTGGCTGGTGTCAGTGTTTTCCTGAGTCTCATGGATTTTGGGTAGCATGATGCTTTTGAGACAGCGAGAGGGGTGATGGTTGTGGAGGGGGAGGTGCTGGAGATGGGTGCGTTCTGAGAGTCTGGAATTTCTTTTAGAGACAGTAGTGGATCTTGTTTGGGTAGTAGTATGTGTAGTTCTTGATGAGAGGCTTGTGCGGCGGGTGCTGCCTAGTATTGGGCAAGTTTTGGCGTGGGGTTGATGTTTGGTCGGGAATGCTGGTTGGTTGGGGAGGAAGGGCTTGGGGCAGGGCAGGAGGTGGTGTCTGGCGCAGTAGAGCCGTGCCAGTCCTGTCTTGTGAAGTATGAATGCTCCTTTAGAACAGGCTTTGTTATCGAAGGGGGTGTCCGTTTGGAGACTAAGATTGGTAGTGGCCGATTTCGTGGTGGGTGGTGGTGCATATGAGCATAATTTGATGAAACGTGGTTCTGTGTAGGAGGAAGATGAGCGAGCTGAGGATGGCGAGGATGGTGTAGCTCAGGGCGGGGGCTCTCGCGAGTGTGCGGCCAAGGCTTTTATGCTGGGATTTGAAGGTCTGGGGGTGGTGTTTGCCAGTGAGGCGTGAGTTTGCATTGGGGCAGGCGTGAGGGAGATAGTGTTGGTGGTGATAAAGAGGTGCACTAGTAGTACTGTGGGAGTAGCTAAAGTCTGACTACTACGAGGTATTGGCAATGGGTTGGTGCGACCGTGTAGCTAGGCTGAATTAAGCAGTGGGCTGGTGTGCATTTACAAACAGTAGGCAGAATAGGTGTGAAAGCTTGTTCAGGGTCAAACAGCGAGCTGATGTGTGCATGCGGTTACTGCAAATTTAAATAGTAGGTTTTGTAGCTTCATAGGCTATAGGGAGATAGAGATGCGCTGACCCTATGCATTAATAGGTGGGCTATGCAATGGGCATTATACAATACATTAGGGCCAGGATGCCATAGGCAGTGACTAGACAAGTTCAGTAGTAAGCAATAGGCAATGATAGGCTAGTTCAGTGGTAAGCAATAGGCAGTGACAAATCTAGTTCAATAGTGAACAGTAGGCAGTGACAAATCTAGTTCAATAGTAAACAGTAGGCGGTGGCTGGACAAGTTCAGTAGTAAGCAATAGGCAAAAATAGGCTAGTTTAGTGGTAGGCAACAGGCAGTGATTAGGTTATTTCAGTAGTCAACAGTGGGCAAAGGTTAGGCTGGTTCCATAGTAAACAATAGGCAGTAGCTGGGCTAGTTCAGGAGTAAGCACTCGTTTGTTGAGTGGCGAACTTTAGCAATGCGTAAAATATAGTTGGCTAAATGTTATTTTCTCTAACATGCTGATGGGATAGGATTGAGCAATAGGCTGTTGGGCATTGATACAAAACAGGTCAGTTTGCTTATGTCGGCGGAGGGGAGAATTCACAGATCCACCTGCAACATGGATTTTAAGTACAGTGAATAATGTTAATAAGTTATAGTGGGCCAGGCTCTCACTCACAGTTTATATGTGCAGTATGTGCGGTCGGTCAGGAGCACTGTCTGGGTGGCGGAGTACGCTGTTGGTGCTGGCATCGTAAGCAAGTAGCAGGAGGGCGGTCTGGCAGGTGCAGGATGGCTTGTGGAGTGTGGGAGCAGGCTGACTAATCGGTCCAGCGTTTACAAATACCACTATAGATAAAGAGTGGAGTTGGTATCCTGCGCTGTTGCTACGCTTACCGAATAGTTTGTTGCAAACAATAGTAGGGGCAAGGGTGAACCGGGCAGAGTTTCCGGCCCTGGCCTCTGGTAAACTCTGGTCAGGCTTGGCCAGGAGCCTTTCTTTTCTGCCTTTCCTTGGAGGCCGGCTCACGCCTGCCGGTGCCTCCTGATTGGCTGTGACAGCAGGCCAATCAGGTGTCGGTGCTGGTCTCCAGGGGATGCAGAATCAAAAACAAAATAAAGCGGCCATTTTGGAACGTCAATATCTACACACACGTGAGATGGTGGCAGAGTTTATGTGCCGGAGAGGATTACCCATGGCCTCAGTAGAAAGTCAGGACGGCTGGGTGGCGGGGGGCCAAGAAGGCGCAATTTAGTAAATTTGCAACTGAAAATAAATTTGGTAGTTTCAGATGTTGTTGAAGCCTCGGGGCTTACCTCATCTGCTCGGATGAGCTGTGGAGGGTGAGTAGGCTGCTCCTGCAGCCCACGGGTGAGAGGAGCTCCTGCTCCAGGTGGAAGACGGCAGAAAATGTGCTGGGCTCGGTCACAGCCACGAGTGCGAATTTCAAATGGTGCTCAAAGTAAAAAATAGTTTCAGTTCATGAATATGCATAGTAATACTGGATGGGATAAGTACTGAATTGATGGCAGACTCTGGGTCTCAATACACAATTATCATGAGGCAGAGCTGGAGAAAGTTGTATCATAAGGGTGTGGGTAATAAGAACCCTGGTCAATTTGAAAGCTCCACAATACTAGGATGTAGAAAGTTGAAATATTGTATGATAGTTATTAAAGTACATGTGACAAAGCAAGCTGTGAATGTACTTGGTGGGAAGGATAAAGCCAAACGTGGCATAACATGGACCTCACTTGTAAGGAACCAACCACAGTTGTTCTGGAGGAAGGAGAGCCCTGTAAATGGAAGGCGTTGGAAATTGAGTGATAGTCTCATAAGATTGCACTCAAGGAAGGTCTTCTACCTGTGATGCATAAAATGAGTATGTCTATATCTCAAAAGGAAGACATAAAATAAGAACTAAACATATTTCTGTAGGGGTTATTGAACCAGCAGATGCAGGAAAATGGACTTTTCCTATTCTGGTTGTGCATACGGCTAAACAAAAGTCAGGGTTTGCATTAAATTGAGGGATTCAAATAAGAATATTGTGATAGAAAACTGTCCATTGCCAGTAATTTTAGGAGTGCTCACGATGGTCAAAGGGTAGTTTTGTTCTCTATTATTGATGTAATGGCAACTTATGATCAGATATCTTTATATAAACCTTCTAGTCACTTCACCATGCTTATTGTGCCATTTCAGATCTGGCATTATTTGCGGCTGCATTTTTGTCTTATATCAGCAGACACAAATTGTCGGTGGCTGATCTTTTATTTATTGGTAGGACTTCCAAGGAGGATAGCATTGCAAGATGACATATTGGCTTAAGGTACTAGTAAGATATGATATGATATGATATGGCATTTGTAACGCGCCTATACACAAGTGTTTCAAGGCGCGACGAGGCAAGGAGGGGGGAACAAGGGGAAGACAGACAACGATCCTACTAGGCCAGGTGTCATTCAGACCGCGCAAGTGCAGGGGTAGGGGGAAGGGAAAACGTGCAAGGGGAAGGGGGTGGGGGGGTGCAGTACAAATAAGTAGAATAGAAATAAAATAATAAATAAATAGGGCCAGCTATTGGCAAGTGCAAGGTAAGTGCAGACAAGTGCTGGGGGGGGCTGTAGTGATACAGAGACAGTCCCGCAGTGCAGGGGTTGCCAGGGAGGCAGTGCAAGTGAAGAGTCACTGGGCCCAGGACCAAGGTCGGTGAGAGTGGCCCAGTTGCAGAATCAGTGCAGTTTTGGTGAAGAATTTAGCAGGGGAGAGGGAGAGAGAAAGCAGAAGTGAAGAGGAAGGTTTTGAGGTGCTTCCGGAACCGGAGATGGTTCTCCTCAAGTTTCAGGGAGGCAGGAAGGCTGTTCCAGAGGGAGGCCCCTGCCGCGGAGAGAGATCTACCCCCAGCTCGTTGCTTCGAGAAGCGGCTGACCCTGAGGGAGTTGGAGACGGATGAGCGTAGGGCTCGGTAAGGAAGATATTTAGGAAGAGAGAGTTGAAGGTATTTAGGCCCCAGGCCCCAGAAGGCCTTGTGGACAATGCAGAGGGTTTTGAACTTAATCCTCGCAGCCACTGGGAGCCAGTGTAGAGATTTCAGTCCTGGAGAGATACGGTCCCTGGGCTTGAGGCCAAGGACAAGTCTCGCAGTTCTGTTCTGGATGAGTTGCAGAGGGCGGAGAGTGGAGGCAGGCAGATTAAGATAAAGGCTGTTACAGTAGTCCAGCTTCGAGAGAACCAGGGCTCTAGAGACAGTGAGCTTCTGGGGGAAGGAGAGGAAGGGAAGAATACCTCTGAGGAGGTGCAGCTGGTAATGTGACTTCTTAGAGACGTCAGATATATGAGGAGAGAAGGAGAGTGTGGAGTCGAAGATGACCCCGAGGTATTTTGCCTTGCAGGTAGGAGCAGGAAGAGGGCCAAAGAGAGGCCGGCCAGAGAGCTGCAGGGAAGGAGGGAGTGGGTGTGCCGATGAGTAGGATCTCAGTCTTACTAGCATTAAGGCAGAGGTCATTGGCAGCACACCATTCCTGGATAGCAGACAGACAGTCAGAGATGAGGGAGGGAGAGGAGGAGGCCGAGGGTAGCCTGAAAATGAGCTGGGTATCGTCCGCATAGCACTGAAAGTTGGGGCAGAGGGCGGCGATGCGGTGGGCAAGGAGTGCCAGATACTGGTTGAACAGCCAGGGAGAGAGATTAGATCCTGGGGGAACGCCACAGGTGGAGAAAAAGATGTCAGAGATGAAGGACCCAAGAGAGAGCATGATAGAAAGTTAAAAGCAGCAGTTAGTAAGGCGGACAGGGGATTCATGGTTGACTTAAGGAAATGTAAAAGCCATGTGAAATTGGTGAACTACTTATGTTATACATTTACTAAGGACGGTAACAAATCTCTGGAAGATCCTAAGAGATTCAGTCGGGAAGCTCCATGTCTGGCTATTACGGATAGGGAGCTTTCTGTACTGGGGTTGACTGAGCTCTACAGAATATTTTTAGGGATGTTTTCAGATGTGAGTCACCCATGAAACAAATTATGGGGAAGGACGTTTGTGTGGGATGAACTTTGTGAAGAGACCATAAAGAGAATAAAGCAGGGAATATGGAATACCCTGAGCTATGGAATGTTTGAATCTGGACACCTTTCCAGTCTTATGGTGAATGCTAGTAATAAGGGATTAGGGGCAGTCTTGTGCCATCTGGATGGTGGAAATTCAAGAGTTGTATAATTTGTTTCATGTCAGTAATTGAGGCAGAGGTTGGATATTTAGGATATAGAGAGAGCTTTTAGATTCTTGCAACACACTCCCAACAGAACGTGTGTGGTGAAAAATGAATCATCAGGTCAGACCACAAGACTGAAAGTTCCACCCATAAAAGGGATATCCAGAGCTACACAGAGGATAGCTAGGTTAAGATTACATGTTTCTATTTTATTGCATTTACCTTTTTTAGCATAACTTTACACAATGTACTTATCAAATAGAAGATCATGACGTGGTTTTATGAAAAAATAAAAACGCAGTGGTGCCATGGTGAAGCCCTGAGGGACACCATAATCAAGAGAAAGATCAGGAGATGAAAACTATCCCAACACCACCCTGGGCGTTCTGTCTATAAGAAAGGACCAACTAATAGCCCAGGCTTTGACCCCGAAGAAAAAATTCGGGAAGTTCTCAATACAATGCTTAATTGACTTTTATAACCAACAAGTCATACCCATAATCACCTACGTGGGCGAGTGTTGTCTGAGAATGCCCTAGGAAACCTGGGATAGATTGGAATCCAGATTCTGGAAAAGAACTCTAAGGCTGCCAAATTGTGTCCCAAGTGGGGTAATAAAACATGAATTGGGTCTCTACTCTCTCCACGTACAAGTGGCGTGGAAAACTCTGGCAACTTACAGAAAAGCAGAACTTAGTGACTTTCTGCCTCAATATCAGTTGCTAAAAGCACAAAACGCAAACCTGGAGACTGGCCTTTTAAACATCTGGGAACACAAATGCCAAGAAATAATGGAAAATATAGCAAGCAGCATGGAAACTTTGTACAAGAACCCAAAAAAAGTAAAAGAGGCTCTCTTAGCAGTTGATTGGGCCCAAACAGAAGAAATACGCGCAAAATCAAAATCTCACACACTCTCAAACAAATTACTCAATTTCCAAAAGTACTTCCAAACTACTTTGAAAGAGTGAAAATCCGAAACATAGAGACGCCTTACTGCGCTTTAGATTGAACATCTTAAGAACTCGCCAGACATTAAAGAAATATGGCTTAGTGGTAGACAACAAGTGTCATCTCTGTAACAGAGAAGAAGAATCTTTGCAACACTTGGCAATGTTTTGTAAAGAACCTAAACCTAAAAGAGAAAGGACACTCTTACTTGCACTACCAACGACATGTGGCTTGGACTCTGACACGTGGATGAACGCCATTTATGTAGTGCGCAACAAAAAAATGGTTAGAGACTTGGGCTTGTTCTTAGATACTACACAGGAAAAATTAGCCAAGCAAGACAAACCTGAAAGTTTGAACTAGTCGTAAACTTCACCTGGACAAAATAGCCAAACAAAGGAGAAATAAGATTAAGGAACGAAATTAGACGAATAGTAATCCAGAAAATGTTTGGCTTGGTGACAAGACTGATTGTTATGTTAAGTAAAAATTGTATTAATTTATTATTAACCAAGTCTCGGCGGAAAACTGGTTTTACCATTACACCAAATTGTTTGAAGGGAAAAATCAGGAAAAGACCCTAGAGAAGATGCCGGAAGATTCTCCCTGGGCCCTGGAATTTGACAGACAGGACATAGTAATGCTAATCAAAAATCTTAGCGCCTCTAGGGCAGCAGGCCCAGATGGTATATCAAACAAAATGCTGAAAGAAAACTGTGAAGAATGGTCGGATTTAATATACGCACTATTCCAACAAATAAAACAAACAAGGAAAATTCTATCTTCATGGGAGACCGAGGAAACCCCAGAAATTATAGGCCAATAGCATTGTTGGATTCAATTGACAAGTTATTTCGCATCTATCCTGCTAAGAGACCTAAACAATTGGCAACTCATACTAAAATCCTGGACAAGAGACAAACAGCCTTCGTTATTGGTGTTGGCACCGCCCTTAACTTGTTCCTGATCAATTTGATGAAGGCAAAGGCCTTGTATGGGAAAACAACAACGTACCTGGCCTTTATTGACCTCGAACAGGCGTTTGATGGGATAAACAGAGAGCGCCTGTGGGAAAAAATGAAGAACTGGGGCTGCCCGACGGATCTGCTAGAAGCCATCCGAGCACTATATACTGACACCTCTATTCAGATCCAAACTACAGCTAATGGCGGGCTAACCAGAAAGATCAAAACTTCTCGGTGGAATTAAACAGGGATGCGTCCTAGCCCCCTTTCTCTTTGTCTTATATATGGCAGACATGAAGAACACGCAAGATCAGATCCGTGCCTTTCCCCCTAAGGAAAATGGAACGGAGGTGCTGTGGATGTTGTATGCGGACGACGCTGTATTTGCTGATCAAACGCCAATAGGATTGCAGCGTCAGATAGAGGCCTTTAACATATACCTAAAAGACAACAACATGAAAATAAACATCAAGAAATCCATGGTACTAATCATGAGGACATGCCAGGGAAGAAAACCGGCGGGGAAACTTCAGACTTGGTCGCTAGAGAAGAAAAAACTGGAAGTGGTGGATACTACAATATATCTTGGGATAAGGATAAATGAAAACTGCAATGAAAAGGCGCACTACGGAATGATCCGAGAAAAACTAACGACCCTGACCAACCAAAGAATACTTATAAATCGAAGATATGGGAAGTTCTCCTTGACGCCCATAACAACCTTTTTCAAACAAAAGGTGGTGGCCGTAATTACGTATGGAGCGGAGGCTCTTTTAGCTTTGAGATGGCAAGTTTGGAACCTATGTGAGTCCTTCTTCTGGCAGAAGATTCTACGTCTTCCGAATTCACTGCCATTAGAGCTCATAAGAACGGAATTAAGGCTCCAATCAGTGGTCTTAATTGAAATTCTAGCACAGACAGGGGTTCCAAATGGAGACACGATACTCTACGATTGGAAAAAGAGATGTAAAGCAATCTTGGAACAGGTTGACATTTCTGAAGACACCTTGAAGTGTAACCAAGATAAGGCCAAAAGAACCATCTGGGAAAAGGACTGGGAAGAAACTCAAGCGAGCAGATTGACAAGAAATCAATGCCATAATATCATCTGGGAACGAAAAGGTCTGAATATGCTTCCACTGTATTTGTTGAAGTTTCCGTCAAGCCATTACAAAGACCTGCTGATGCGTTGCCGGCTTAAAATATGGCACTCCAGAGAGGTAAAATGGAGAAGAAGGCTCATTGAAAAATCAAAAGAGTACTGCAGATTCTGCAAAAACAAAGATCAAATAGAATCCATCAGACATGTGATGCTAGCTTGCCCGACCTTGGCTGCGAAACGCCAGGGGTCTATGGGAAGATATACTAGTAACATCTCTGAGGGGACAGAAGAAGAATACTGGGAGCGGCTATTGACAGCTGAAAAGGTTGGCAGAACATTAGACGCACTAAAATTTGTAGAATCATTAAATCTGAGTTAGGAGGAAGAAGATCCCGAAGCGTGAGAAAACCTTATAGGCTTATAAAATGCCCCTTAGCTGAAACTGGCTCTGGAAAGATCATTGTACTTAAACAAACTATGGACTTGTACTTAATGAGGATAAAATTAAGGATTGAGAAATGTTAAAGGTTTAATTTGATTAACCAATAAAACATTTTAAAAAAATGTCAAAAAATTAATTTATGATAAATACTTAAAAGGAAACAAAAAAAAAGATATTGCCCAGTAGTTAGCTTCAGGACTGAAGCTAGCAACCATGATTAATCTGTCACCCATGATCTCAAAATCTACAAGATAAAAGGCAGCCGACAGGTCAAGAAATACACAAAGACCTGCCTTGCCATGATCTAACAGCCATACAATGGCAGACTGAAAATCAAGCATAGTGATTTCAGTTCCATATGACCTCCAATAGCCAGACTGGTGTAACCCGAGAAGACAGTGTCCATCAACATAACCCTGCATTTGTTTATATACAAGATAATCGAAAAGCTTGAGAAGACATTTAGTATTAGTGATCGGCATATAATTGGCCAAATCAGTTGCATCCAGAGAAGACTTTTTCAAGAGTTGTGTTACACAAGTATCTTTAAGCAAAGTGGGAACATAATTGTTCCTAAAAGAAGAGTTGACAAAGGCACACAGTGCCAGAATGAGTAGAGTAGCACATTCCTTGATTTTAATAGCTGGACAAACATCCATAGAACATGTGGTAGGTTTTTGAATTTTCAGAGCCTCTGTAACCTCATGTTCAAGAAATTCTCTAAAATAAAATACAGGTGTCCCAATAAGAACGGCATCTGTGCCTTCAATAAAAATAGAGGATAAACCAAGGAAGGAAATGTCAACATTGCATTTGTCCTGAAGTGCCTTAACTTTGCCATGAAGTCTGTTTTGAATGGAGGAGCATCACTCAGTGCTCGGAACAGGCAGATTATTATTGGCAATATGTATTGACGTAGAACAGAGAACAGTTCACGACAACTGTTCTAGGCATGCACAATATGCTTATCAAAGTACCTACTTTTGGCATTTAAAATGCCTTTCTTCTTATTATTTACAGCTTCTTTAAGCATGCAAAGATCAGACACTTCCTTTGTTTTGGCCTATTTACGCTCAGCTTTCGGCTTAATTGTCCTCAAACTTCTCAAATGTTCAGTAAACCAAGCTTTTGACAGTGTACATGGATACAACTTCTTTGCAACCAAAGGGGCAAGAGAGTCAAGTGCGGTAGACAACTGCTTATGTATAGAATTGAGAAATAAATCAGATTTCAAGTCTTTTCAAAACCAGCATTGAGGTCAGTAAGAAAAGGCACCATGGTGGAAGGAGTGCCATTTTAGGATTAGACTTACCTTTGATTGCTGCGCCCACTTGAATACCAAATGTCTATAAAGGATGGTCAGACCAAGAGTCGGGATGAATTCCAACAGCATAAGGTGCAGGAATGTTATTATTAGTAAGTACCCAGGTGCAATCCTTTGAATGAGTAGGACCTCTGACGTGCTGTCTGAACCCCATTGCTTGTAGTGTTCTAACACAATCAGAGGCTACAATATCCTCCATTTCATTAAATCTGAGATTAAAATCAACAGCAATAACTCATTTAGTGTTAATAGTAAGCAGAGAGAGCAAAAGTTCATGTAGTCCAGTAACGAAATCAGACATATCAGCATCTGGTGGTCTCTATAATAAAAGAAAAGTAACTGTAATTGTGTGGTTTACCCTTAGTTTAAGCAAGACAGATTCACAGGAGGAAAACAGCTGATGTTTAATAGGATAGACTGAAAAAGAAATATTAACCATAACCGGAATTCATAAATGATCAATCTATATACACCAAATTATTGTATTCCACAGTCTGATCATGAATATGGCTTCTGCTTAATATCCACAACCAAAAATGTTCCCTTTTCACAGCCACTTTCCTCTTATCTATTTCACAGCCTTTGTCCTCTTATCTACAAATCGTTTGTAAGCATCATATCTCAATGATCCAGTTTCCCCACACTGAATAAAGAGATGGCATATGATTTCTGCTATATTTGATTTTTTACATATTTGACAAAATAATTTAGCTTTCTCCTAGTCATGCACAGGCCTATTATGTCCATTGTCTCTAAACACTTTCATAAATATGGGCCTCATAGCTTTAAGCAGGAACCTATGCAGATATTTCTTGCCTCGTATTATAAAAAGTGAAGATCTTTATTCCTTTCTCAATTGCCTACACTGTCAATATTCATAGTTAAATCACTATCAAAAGCCAGTTCATCCTCTGATGTTAACTCTTCCTCAATTTCTAACATATAGGACATATACTCCATTTCATACTTACATATCACATCATCTCCCCAAGCATTTCTTGCACTTTTTAACACACATAACAGTGTGTTTTGTTCAGATTCGTATTTTCAAATACATTTTCATCCTCTTTTTTTCTAATTAAAGATTCTAGGGAGAGTAATCTCACTTCTGCTCAAATGCATTGTATGGCCATGGCACTAGGCAAACCTAGTGTCTGGCACCAAGCGTGACACGTGATTGATTACATGTTTTAAATCATGATTAATGCATCTATTAAGAGTTTAAAGGCATTACCTCCCTGTGTATGATCAAAACCTCACAGTACAGCCATCACTTTCGTTGGTTTGTTTTCCTTCTTGTTGATGGTAAGGTTAGAATTCACTGTGGGTATGTACATACCCAAATATAGGAAGTCAGGAACCATATCTAGTTTGTGCTGAACTAGGTGCCAAATTAAAACCTTCTTTCTGTTCTTGCCCTCAAAACTCTTAACTTTTTTTCTGCAATGTAGTTTTAGGAAGTTAACTGTTGCATATTTCCATAGACTATTCAGGCTAACATTGGAGGCCGATGTGGGTGATGTCTGTAAAGACTAGAGGTGGGTATCTGTACTCCTGCTCCCTATATGGAAGAGTGGAAGCACAGAGCACCCAGGGCCAAGGTTCTCTATTCGGTAGCTGTGGATGAGCAACCAAGGCTTAAGCTCTCAGGAGGTGATGCGGGCTGGTTCTTAAGTATAGTGTAGTCCCCAAGCCCCCACAAAGGAATGTCCACACACCATGTTAGTGAAAACACAGGTCTTTATATAAATAAGGTTCTAGTTATATACACAATCAAAATAACACACTTTGTACTCTGGCAATGCTATAATGGCAAATATATACAGGTCTACATGGTACCACTCTTAACTATCGATTCCTTTGAAATGCATCAACTGCTAACAGTTAAAACGGCATACGAATCATATCATAAGATGAATCAACAACACACCACAGAAAGAATGCAAGTTAAATCAAGCAATGGCAGAATACAGACTCCCGTTACATAGAGACCGTTCTGTGTGAAGATCCCCCACCTAGGCAACCTGTAAATAAAGCATATTGACAAGCCCAGTCCAGATATGCTTAATATAGTCTTGATTCCTTCTAAAGGTTCTACGACTCCAATGTACCTGGTTTCCTAGAGTTCTTCGATGAGTCGTTGATGGGTGCTTCTTTTTTTTTAACCTTTATTTTTTTTCTGTTGAGTACAGTATGTTTCAATACAAAACATTGGCATAAAGAATACAGTGATACAGGTCGGTTGGTTGCATTACTTTACATACTTCATATAGCACCTATTAGCTGAATATTTGCAGTTATATTGTTCACCCCTTAACTTTTGATTGTCCGTCTTCCGGGTATTGTCCTTTGCCTCTTTGTATTCCCAACATAACAGATCATGCAGAATCCTCCGATTCCCCTTCTTGGTTGCCTCTAAGGTAGGTGCTTAGTGATGCCCAAATATCTTTTGGCCTACTGGTGGGGTTGACACTGTGCACATATCGTTCCTCCGTATCTTGCACAAACATTAAGTCTCGTAGCCACTTCTCGACTGAGGGGGCTGTCTGTGATTTACATAATTGTAGAATGTTTCTTTTTGCCACCGCTCCGGCCATTGCCACAAATCTACGAGGTTTCACAGATGCCTTTCCGATGTCACCTAGTAGGTATTTGTGCGGGAGGGCCGGGATCTGTAGTCCTGCAATGTCCCTTATTTTCAGTGCTATTGCTTCACAAAATGATTTTACTGGAGTGCATTCCCAATACATATGTATAGAGTCTGCGTTATTGGTGCTGCATTTGGGGCAGATTGCAGGGATAGCTGGGTCATATCTAGAGACTTGCTTGGGAGTTATGTGTAAATGGTTTAGGATTTTAAACTGAATGAACCTAAAGTTTGAGTTAAGGGATATCTCCTTGGTATACCAACAGTATCTGGACCAATGGGTGTCTTCTATGTCGATATTCAAGCCTCGTTCCCATTTGCATTTCATTAAATTCCCTGAAGGGGTGTGTTCCTGTGCCACTTTGTAGAGGCTTGAAACCGAGCCGTTGAATCCCTCCGGGGACAATACCGTTGTTAGGAACTCATGGATCGGGGGGGCTACAGTGAAGGATGGCCATGCCTTTTTGCATGCAGCTTTTAACAGGTAGTATTGTAGTGTAGTGACTAGTCCCTTCCCAATTTTATTGTGTACGATGTCCAGTGTTGCGAAAGTGCTCTCCGGGAACAGGTCTCATGTTTTCATTTCTTTGTCGGGGTCCCATTTACGTTGCATGGCTGTGTCGAATGTTGGTTCTAAATTAGGATGATGCCATAGGGGAGTGTGTGGCCAATATGGGTTTTCGCACCCCACTCTGGCAAATAGTGTCATCCAGGCGCGAACCGTGGAGCTCACTGGGTCGGCATCTTTTATGTTACCCTTCTTGTTTGTGTATATCATCGTTCGTATGTCGGCTGGGGCGACTTCGAATTTCTTTGCCCGCACGTGGGCATATTTTTCCGCCATTTCCCCGCAGTATTTTGCAAAGTGGGCCTGTGCCGCGTGGAAATATAATACGAAGTCGGGGGCTGCCAGGCCCCCAGTTTCAAATCGTTCGCATAATCTTGACCATTTTAGTCGCACCGACTTCCCGGCCCATACAAAGCTGACTGCTAGTTTCTGCAGCTTTTGGAAGAAGTCCCTGCCCGGCCAGATGGGCATCCCGAAAAACATATATAGGAGTTTGGGCACTACCACCATTTTAAGTAGGGCCACACGGCCATACAGGGAGATCAGGAGCTTGTTCCAAACTGCTAGTTTAATTTCCAGGAGTTTCAGGTCTGGCTCATAATTGTTCGCATAGAGGGACTGTTTGTCGGTGGACATTGTTATTCCCAGGTACCGTGCTGTTGTGGGGGACCACTTAAATGACGCAGTGGCAGGGGATTGTTCAGTAGATGGCGTGAGTGGTATGATTTCTGATTTTGTCTGGGTCATTTTATAGTCGGAGTACTTGGAGAATGTATTTATTTCCCATATTACTAGTGGTAAGTGCACTTCTGGGTTTCTGACGTACACCATTGTGTCGTCTGCATGTAAGGACAGTAGTTGGGGGTTGCCCCTGATACGGATGCCCCTCCACATATGTTCATGTCTGACTTTGGCGGCCATACCCTCGATTATAAGAGCAAATATGAGAGGGGATAGCGGACAGCCTTGGCGGGTGCCCCTGCCCAGTTCAAAGGGGGATGACAGTGTGCTGTTGGTTCTCACCCTTGCTATTGGATTCTTATACAGGGTGCGGATGTATCTCTTGAATACTTTCCAAATGCCATCTTGTCTAGTATTGCAAACATGTAGTTCCATGATACTTAATCAAACGCTTTTTCAGCGTCGAGCGTAACTGCAGCTGATTTGGCTTTAGGGTCTAACTGCGATGTTATTGCAAAGAATCTTTGTAGATTTAATGCAGTCGAGCAGGTTGGGATAAACCCGGATTGATCAGTGTGAAATAATTTATTCATGTGCGGGAGTAGTCGATTCGCTATCGCCTTTGCGAAGATTTTTGCATCTGAATTTATCAGTGACAGTGGGCGGTATAAAGCCGGGTCCTGTGGGGGTTTTTTGGGCTTAAGGAATACAGATATAATAGCTTCTCCCATAGTGCCTGGTAATTTCCCCATCTCGAGTGCCTCCTCCCAGATTTCCAGTAGTCTTGGGGCATGTTCAGATTTAAATACCTTACAGAGGTCGAGCGGGATGCTGTCTGATCCAGGGGCTTTTCCTGCATAGAGGTCCGAGATGGCTTGCTTGATTTGTTCGGTAGTCAGCGGGAGCTCCAGCATCGATCTTTCTTCGTCCCCTAGTGTAGGTGTTGGGAACGAGGCAAAGTATGTTATGAGGCCGTCCTGTGTCTGCGTTTGCATATAGCTTATGGTAGAATCGTAAGACGTCCTCGTTTATATCGTCTGGGGCTGTCTTTATGTTCCCGTCCCTGCCCTGGATACTGGTGATGTATATTGGTCCCTGTTCAGTTCTGATAAGGGTCGCCATTGCCTTGCTCGCCTTATTTCCTTCCCCATATTTTCGTGCTCTTATGGGCTGAGACATGTAAAGGACTTCTTTTTCTGCAAGCATTTTAACAACCCTGACCAACCAAGGAATACTTATGCATCGAAGATATGGGAAGTTCTCCTTGACGGCCATAACAACCTTTTTCAAACAAAAGGCGGTGGCCGTAATTACGTATGGAGCGCAGGCTCTTTTAGCCTTGAGATGGCAAGTTTGGAACCTATATGAGTCCTTTTTCTGGCGGAAGATTCTACGTCTTCTGAATTCGCTGCCATTAGAGCTCATAAGAATGGAATTAAGGCTCCAATCAGTGGTCTCAATTGCGTCGTGGAAAACCTTATCTCTCTATAGAAAGTGTATCCTTGATAAACCATCCCAGTCATTTGAAATTCTAGCACAGACAGAGGTTCCAAATGGAGACACGATACTCTACGATTGGAAAAAGAGATGTAAAGCAATCTTGGAACAGGTTGACATTTCTGAAGACACCTTGAAGTGTAACCCACATAAGGCCAAAAGAACCATCCGGGAAAAGGACTGGGAAGAAACTCAAGCGAACAGATTGACAAGAAATCAATGCCATAATATCATCTGGGAACGAAAAGGTCTGAATATGCTTCCTCTGTATTTGTTGAAGTTTCCGTCAAGCCATTATAGAGACCTGCTGATGCGTTGCCGGCTTAACATATGGCACTCCAGAGAGGTAAAATGGAGGAGAAGGTTCATTGAAAAATCAAAAGTGTACTGCAGATTCTGCAAAAACAAAGATCAAATAGAATCCATCAGACACGTGATGCTAGCTTGCCCGACCTTGGCTGCGAAACGCCAGGTGTCTATGGGAAGATATACTAGTAACATCTCTGAGGGGACAGAAGAAGAATACTGGGAGCGGCTATTGACACCTGAAAAGGTTGGCAGAACAGTAGACGCACTAAAATTTGTAGAATCATTAAATCTGGGTCAGGAGGAAGAAGATCCTGAAGCGTGAGAAAACCTTATAGGCTTATAAAATGCCCCTTACCTGAAACTGGCTCTGGAAAGATCATTGTACTTAAACAAACTATGGACTTGTACTTAATGAGGATGAAATTAAGGATGGAGAAATGTTAAAGGATTAATTTGATTAACCAATAAAACATTTTAAAAAAATGTCAAAAAATTAATTTATGATAAATACTTTTAAAAAAACAAACAAAAAAAGATATTGCCCAGTAGTTAGCTTCAGGACTGAAGCTAGCAACCATGATTAATCTGTCACCCATGATCTCAAAATCTACAAGATAAAAGGCAGCCGACAGGTCAAGAAATACACAAAGACCTGCTTTGCCATGATCTAACAATCATACAATGGCAGAATGAAAATCAAGCATAGTGATTTCAGTTCCATATGACCTCCAATAGCCAGATTGGTGTAGCCCGAGAAGATAGTGTGCATAAATCAACATAACCCTGCATTTGTTTATATACAAGATAATCGAAAAGCTTGAGAAGACATTTAGTATTAGTGATCGGCATATAATTGGCCAGATCAGTTGCATCCAGAGAAGACTTTTTCATGAGTTGTGTTACACAAGTATCTTTAAGCAAAGTGGGAACATAATTGCTCCTTAAAGAAGACTTGACAAAGGCACACAGTGCCAGAATGAGTAGAGTAGCACATCCCTTGATTTTAATAAGTGGACAAACATCCATAGAACATGTGGTAGGTTTTTGAATTTTCAGAGCCTCTGTAACCTCATGTTCAAGAAATTCTCTAAAATAAAATACAGGTGTCCCAATAAGAACGGCATCTGTGCCTTCAATACAAATAGAGGATGAACCAAGGAAGGAAATGTCAACATTGCATTTGTCCTGAAGTGCCTTAACTTTGCCATGAAGTCTGTTTTGAATGGAGGAGCATCACTCAGTGCTCGGACAGGCAGATTATTATTGGCAATATGTGTTGACGTAGAACAGAGAACAGTTCACGACAACTGTTCTAGGCATGCACAATACACTTATCAAAGTACTTTCTTTTGGCATTTAAAATGCCTTTCTTATTATTATTTACAGGTTCTTTAAGCATGCAAAGATCAGACACTTCCTTTGTTTTGGCCTATTTACGCTCAGCTTTCGGCTTAATTGTCCTCAAACTTCTCAAATGTTCAGTAAACCAAGCTTTTGGCAGTGTACGTGGATACACCTTCTTTGCAACCAAAGGGGCAAGAGAGACAAGTGCGGTAGACAACTGCTTATGTATAGAATTGAGAAATAAATCAGATTTCAAGTCTTCTTTAAAACCAGCATTGAGGTCAGTAAGAAAAGGCACCATGGTGGAAGGAGTGCCATTTTAGGATTAGACTTACATTTGATTGCTGCGCCTACTTGAATACCAAATGTCTATAAAGGATGGTCAGACCAAAAGTCGGGATGAATTCCAACAGCATAAGGTGCAGGAATGTTATTATTAGTAAGTACCCAGTCTAAGGTGCAATCCTTTGAATGAGTAGGACCTCTGACGTGCTGTGTGAACCCCATTGCTTGTAGTGTTCTAACACAATCAGTGGCTACAATATCCTCCATTTCATTAAATCTGAGATTAAAATCAACAGCAATAACTCATTTAGTGTTAATAGTAAGCAGAGAGAGCAAAAGTTCATGTAGTCCAGTAACGAAATCAGACATATCACCATCTGGTGGTCTGTATAATAAAAGAAAAGTAACTGTAATTGTGGGGTTTACCCTTAGTTTAAGCAAGACAGATTCACCGGAGGAAAACAGCTGATGTTTAATAGGATAGACTGAAAAATAATTATTAACCATAACCGGAATTCATAAATGATCAACCTATGTACACCAAATTATTGTATTCCACAGTCTGATCATGAATATGACTTCTGCTTAATATCCACAACCAAAAATGTTCCCTTTTCACAGCCTCTGTCCTCTTATCTATTTCACAACCTCTGTCCTCTTATCTACAAATCGTTTGTAAGCATCATATCTCAATGATCCAGTTTCCCCACACTGAATAAAGAGATGGCATATGATTTCTGCTATATTTGATATTTTACATATTTGACAAAATGATTTAGCTTTCTCCTAGTCATGCACAGGCCTATTATGTCTATTGTCTCTAAACACTTTCATAAATATGGGCCTCATAGCTTTAAGCAGGAACCTATGCAGATATTTCTTGCCTCGTATTATAAAAAGTGAAGATCTTTATTCCTTTCTCAATTGCCTACACTGTCAATATTCATAGTTGAATCACTATCAAAAGCCAGTTCATCCTCTGATGTTAACTCTTCCTCAATTTCTAACATATAGGACATATACTCCATTTCATACTTACACAGCACATCATCTCCCCAAGCATGTCTTGCACTTTTTAACACACATAACACTGTGTTTTGTTCAGATTCGTATTTTCAAATACATTTTCATCCTCTTTTTTTCTAATTAAAGATTCTAGGGAGAGTAATCTCACTTCTGCTCAAATCCATTGTATGGCCACGGCACTAGGCAAACCTAGTGTCTGGCACCAAGCGTGACACGTGATTACATGTTTTAAATCATGATTATTGCATCTATTAAGAGTTTAAAGGCATTACCTCCCTGTGTATGATCAAAACCTCACAGTACAGCCATCACTTTCGTTGGTTTATTTTCCTTCTTGTTGATGGTAAGGTTAGAATTCATTGTGGGTATGTACATACCCAAATATAGGAAGTCAGGAACCATATCTAGTTTGTGCTGAACTAGGTGCCAAATTAAAACCTTCTTTCTGTTCTTGCCCTCAAAACTCTTAACTTTTTTTCTGCGATGTAGTTTTAGGAAGTTAACTGTTGGATATTTCCATAGACTATTCAGGCTAACATTGGAGGCCGATATGGGTGATGTCTGTAAAGACTAGAGGTGGGTATCTGTACTCCTGCTCCCTATATGGCAGAGTGGAAGCACAGAGCACCCAGGGCCAAGGTTCTCTATTCGGTAGCTGTGGATGAGCAACCAAGGCTTAAGCTCTCAGGAGGTGATGCGGGCTGGTTCTTAAGTATAGTGTAGTCCCCAAGCCCCCACAAAGGAATGTCCACACACCATGTTAGTGAAAACACAGGTCTTTATATAAATAAGGTTCTAGTTATATACACAATCAAAATAACACACTTTGTACTCTGGCAATGCTATAATGGCAAATATATACAGGTCTACATGGTACCAGACTTAACTATCGATTTCTTTGAAATGCATCAACTGCTAACAGTTAAAACGGCATACGAATCATATCATAAGATGAATCAACAACACACCACAGAAAGAATGCAAGTTAAATCAAGCAATGGCAGAATACAGACTCACGTTACATAGAGACCGTTCTGTGTGAAGATCTCCCACCTGGGCAACCTGTAAATAAAGCATATTGACAAGCCCAGTCCAAATATGCTTAATATAGTCTTGATTCCTTCTAAAGGTTCTACGACTCCAATGTACCTGGTTTTCTAGAGTTCATCGATGAGTCGTTGATGGGTGCTTCTTTTTCTTAAACCTTTATTTTTTTTCTGTTGAGTACAGTATGTTTCAATACAAAACATTGGCATAAAGAATACAGTGATACAGGTTGGTTGGTCACATTACTTTACATACTTCATATGGCGCTTATTAGGTCAATATTTGCAGTTATATTGTTCACCCCTTAACTTTTGATTGTCCGTCTTGCGGGTATTGTCCTTTGCCTCTTTGTATTCCCAACATAACAGATCATGCGGAATACTCCGATTCCCCTTCTTGGTTGCCTCTAAGGTAGGTGCTTAGTGATGCCCAAATTTCTTTTGGCCTACTGGTGGGGTTGACACTGTGCACATATCGTTCCTCCGTATCTTGCACAAACATTAAGTCTCGTAGCCACTTCTCGACTGAGGGGGGTGTCTGTGATTTACATAATTGTAGAATGTTTCTTTTCGCCACCGCTCCGGCCACTGCCACAAATCTACGAGGTTTCACAGATGCCTTTCCAATGTCACCTAGTAGATATTTGTGCGGTAGACCCGGGATCTGTAGTCCTGTAATGTCCCTTATTTTCAGTGCTATTGCTTCCCAAAATGATTTTACTAGGGTGCATTCCCAATACATATGTATAGAGTCTGCGTTATTGGTGCTGCATTTGGGGCTGATTGCAGGGTAGCTGGGTCATATCTAGAGACTTGTTTGGGAGTTATGTGTAAATGTTTTAGGATTTTAAACTGAATTAACCTAAAGTTTGAGTGAAGGGATGTCTCCTTGGTATACCAACAGTATCTGGACCAACGGGTGTCTTCTATGTCGATATTCAAGTCTCGTTCCCATTTGCATTTCATTAAATTCCCTGAAGGGTTGTGTTCCTGTGCCACTTTGTAGAGGCTTGAAACTGAGCCGTTGAATCCCTCCGGGGACAGTACCGTTGTTAGGAACTCATGGATCGGGGGGGCTACAGTGAAGGATGACCATGCCTTTTTGCATGCAGCTTTTAACCGGCAGTATTGTAGTGTAGTGACTAGTCCCTTCCCAATTTTATTGTGTACGATGTCCAGTGTTGCGAAAGTGCCCTCCGGGAACAGGTCTCATGTTTTCATTTCTTTGTCGGGGTCCCATTTACGTTGCATGGCTGTGTCGAATGTTGGTTCTAAATTAGGATGATGCCATAGGGGAGTGTGTGGCCAATATGGGTTTTCGCACCCCACTCTGGCAAATAGTGTCATCCAGGCGCGAACCGTGGAGTTCACTGGGTCGACTTCTTTTATGTTACCCTTGTTTGTGTATATCATCGTCCGTATGTCGGCTGGGGTGACTGCGAATTTCTCCGCCCCCACGTGGGCATATTTTTCCGCCGTTTCCCCCCAGTATTTTGCAAAGTGAGCCTGTGCCGCGTGGAAATATAATACGAAGTCGGGGGCTGCCAGGCCCCCAGTTTCAAATCGTTCGCATAATCTTGACCATTTTAGTCGCACCGACTTCCCGGCCAATACAAAGCTAACTGCTAGTTTCTGCAGCTTTTGGAAGAAGTCCCTGCCCGGCCAGATGGGCATCCCGCAAAACATATATAGGAGTTTGGGCACTACCACCATTTTAAGTAGGGCCACACTGCCATACAGGGAGATCAGGAGCTTGTTCCAAACTGCTAGTTTAATTTCCAGGAGTTTCAGGTATGGCTCATAATTGTTGGCAAAGAGGGACTGTTTGTCGGTGGACATTGTTATTCCCAGGTACCGTGCTGTTGTGGGGGACCACTTAAATGATGCAGTGGCGGGGGATTGTTCCGTAGATGGCGTGAGTGGTATGATTTCTGATTTTGTCTGGTTAATTTTATAGTCGGAGTACTTGGAGAATGTATTTATTTCCCGTATTACTAGTGGTAAGTGCACTTCTGGGTTTCTGACGTACACCATCGTGTCGTCTGCATGTAAGGACAGTAGTTGGGGGTTGCCCCTGATACAGATGCCCCTCCACATATGTTCATGTCTGACTTTGGCGGCCATACCCTCGATTATAAGAGCAAATATGAGAGGGGATAGCGGACAGCCTTGGCGGGTGCCCCTGCCCAGTTCAAAGGGGGATGACAGTGTGCTGTTGGTTCTCACCCTTGCTATTGGATTCTTATACAGGGTGCGGATGTATCTCTTGAATACTTTCCAAATCCCATCTTGTCTAGTATTGCAAACATGTAGTTCCATGATACTGAATCAAACGCTTTTTCAGCGTCGAGCGTAACTGCAGCTGCTTTGGCTTTAGGGTCTAACTGCGATGTTATTGCAAAGAATCTTTGTAGAGTTAATGCAGTCGAGCAGGTTGGGATAAACCCGGATTGATCAGTGTGAAATAATTTATTAATGTGCGGGAGCGGTCGATTCGCTATCGCCTTCGCGAAGATTTTTGCATCTGAATTTATCAGTGACAGTGGGAGGTATAAAGCCGGGTCCTGCGGGGGTTTTTGGAGCTTAAGGAGAACAGTTATAATAGCTTCTCCCATAGTGCCTGGTAATTTCCCCCTCTCGAGTGCCTCCTCCCAGATTTCCAGTAGTCTTGGGGCATGTTCAGATTTAAATACCTTATAGAGGTCGAGCGGGATGCCGTCTGATCTAGGGGCTTTTCCAGCATGGAGGTCCGATATGGCTTGCTCGATTTGTTGGGTTGTCAGCGGGATCTCCAGCATCGATCTTTCTTCGTCCCCTAGTGTAGGTGTTGGGAACGAGGCAAAGTATGTTATGAGGTTGTCCTGGGTGACTGTGTCTGCGTTTGCATATAGCTTATGGTAGAATCGTAAGACGTCCTTGTTTATATCGTGGGGGGCTGTCTTTATGTTCCCGTCCCTGCCCTGGATACTGGTGATGTATCTTGGTCCCTGTTCAGTTCTGATAAGGGTCGCCATTGCCTTGCTCGCCTTATTTCCTTCCCCATATTTTCGTGCTCTTATGGGCTGAGACATGTAAAGGACTTCTTTTTCTGCAAGCATTTGAAATTTCTCTAGGTGTTCTTGTAGTTTTTCCAGATATTCCCTCTCCAGGGGCACGGTTTGTTGGGCCTCAAAGTCCTTTAGTTCCCGTTCTGTCTGTGACCGGGTTTTCCTTATTTCCCTCAGTGCTCTGTATGATGTCCCCATCAACTGGCCCCTTAGCCATACCTTGAACGTCTCCCACACCGAACCCAGGGTCGGTACTGTACTGATGTTGCGATTGAAGAAATCTTCTATCTCTATTCTTAGAGGATCGATGACCAATTCGTCCTTTAGTAGGTCCGGTGGCATACGCCATGTGCGAGTGGTATGTTCAGCGTTCTTGGGCATCACTTGCAGTAGTACCGGGGCATGGTCCGACGGTGTGTGTGTTAGGATTGAGCATTGTTCTATATGCTGCATCAATTCGGTGGAGCACAGCCAGTAATCTATTCGCGAGCTAGTGCCATGTACCCCTCAGTAAAAAGTGTACTCCCGCTCGAGGGGGTGTAATTCCCTCCACATGTCTGCCATGGGTGAGGTGACCATTGCTTGCTTGAGCGTGAGTGTCAATCTAGTGGTTGACTTGCGGTTTCCCGCCGATCGGTCCATCCCAGGGTCTAGGGTTAGATTGAGGATGCCACCCCAGATCACATTTGCTGTCCCAATTGGTGATATTAGTTCCATGATATGGAGATAGAGCTCGGGGCTGTCTATATTTGGCCCGCACGTGTTGACCAATATTACTTCTCCGTTATGCCGCTGACCCCATATTATCACCTAGCGACCCTCTTCATCGACCAGCACTTTGGACATCTGGAAGTTCACACTCTTGTGTATCACTGTAAGAACCCCTTGTGCCATAGAGGCATAATTTGTTGCTGCTTTCATGGGGCCCCAATTACGTGTGAATGTTTCTGTAATTTTTTTGTAGAGTGGGTCTCTTGTAGGAATATTATGTCAACCTTATGGCGGGTTGCATATGCTAGTATCTTTCTTGCTTTTATGGGATGTGTCAGGCCCCTCACATTCCAAGTGAGTAGTCTAACCCCCATCATCTCCTGTGTCTTCTATTGTAGTGTCATAAGTATGTCGCAGCCTCACTCTCCGCTGCAGTGCCTTCATGTTTCTTGTGCCGTACTCAACAGTTTTTTCTGTTAGTGCGCTCAGTGTTTTCTTCTGGTTCCATCCTGCTGGCTGAACCGGATACATTTTCATAGTCCGAATGTACAGGAGGGCATTTTGTTAATATTCCCCGGGGCAACAGGCCCAACTTCCTCCCCACCCCCCACCCTCACCATCCCTCCAACTGAACGGTGTAAGACCCATTAAACTTTCCAATCCTTGAACTGATGGGTGGCGCTGTACGGCCATACTCCCCTTTCCGTCTGCCTACCAGACTACCTTGAGGTCCGCCGCACCTATTTCTTTGCATATCCAGATTTTGCATATTGCTGTTTCTTCTCGACTTCCTCATATTGTTTTATTTGTTGTGTCCCTGTGCCAGATCCTTTACGTTTGCTGTTGGGGGGATGTTCCGTTCAATATATCCCATAGCTTCTTCGGGGGATTCCAAAAATTGCGCCTTGCCAGCATGTTGTATGCGCAACTTGGCGGGGAACAACATTGCATAGGGGATGTCTTGTGTTCTTAACGCTTTCTTGACTTGGTCAAAGTAGCGGCGTGCAGCCTGTACCCCATTTGAGAAGTCAGGATAGATGTGTATTCTTGTGGAGTCGTATCTTAAGGTTCCTTTCTCCCGGGACAACCGAAGGTTAAAGTCTCTATCTTGGTAATTAAGAATGCGTGCTATGACTGTGCGTGGCGGTGTGCCAGGCTTCGGGGAAGGCGCTAGGACTCTGTGCGCCCTCTCAATCAGGAACTGTTGCGAAAGTTGTGCGTCCGGAGCACTGTTCGGATTACTTCTTCCATGAAGACTTCCATTGGGACATTAATTTGTTTTTCCGCCAATCCCACCACTCTGATGTTATTGCGGCGGGACCTCGATTCTAGGTCTTCACACTTCATCTGCACTACCTTCAGGTGCTTCTTGATGATTTCCATGTTGTCCTTACCGTGCGTAGCCACAGTGTCTTCAACAGTGCTTATCCGGTTCTCAGTTTCTAGTACTCGTGCATTCACCTGCTGGAGATCTGCCTTAATGGATTTGATTGTGGTGCCAATCTCGTCCAGTTTCGAGTTTACTGCGGTGAAGCCGCTATGCAGTGCCACCATATATAGGTCCGGGGAGTCTTCTCTTGGGCTCCGCGGTTCCGGGGTGGCAGCCCGTTAGGATCCAGCTGTTTGCTCCCCCATGTTGGTACTTGTATATGCATCCATGGGCCCCTTCCTATTGTGTTTGTTGCCCCTGGGCATCTTGGGCAGGATTTCCGCTGTGTCTTGGGTTTGCTTGCCTTTTTTACGGACAGAATTGCAATTTTGTGCCTCTCTTATAGTCTTGCTGAGGGGCTTTATATGTTATGCCGTTGCTAGGGTGTGCATAGAGCCCCCGGGTCCTCTGAGTGTATTCTTGTCGAATTTTGTGGGGAGGGAGGGCAACTCGCTGTTGGCTATGGTCCATTACCCGCTGCTCCCACTGTACCTGCAGCCTTCCGGTTCACCCCCATCTGTTGATGGGGGGTAATATGGGTGGCGTACATGGCTGCCCCCAGTGGGGGTAGGGGCCGTATGCCCTCGGGTCCACTCAATGGTAGGGGAGTCTGCCGGTCAGCAACAGATTGGAGGCTGGCAGGGTGTTTACCTTTGGGGTCGCTGCCCTCACACTGGGTTGTCCCTCTGTCCCCCTCCTGGCTCATACATCTGCCAGTCGGCCTCCCGTATGCCTTTTCCCCATGCCACGTGTGATAGTTGTAGGAGGATGGCCGGACCATCACTGGTGTTTATTAGGCAGTAGGGGGGGGGCACAGGGTGGGGGAGCCTACCCTTGACCCGGCCGGCCAGCCGCTCGCTCCCAGTGCACACAGCGGCCGCCGCGGAGGGCCAGCCCTTGCCCACCCACACTCAATGTACCTCGATCACCACGTTGTGGTCTCCTCCGGCCCGAACAGTGTCACTTGCGCTTGTCGAGTGACCACCCATGTACTTGGTCGCTTTGGGTGGGTCGGGGGGCGCCCTCGACCCAGGCAGCTGGCTGCTCGCCCACAGCACACACCGCCACTGCCGGGGAGGGCAGCCCGTTCCCGTCCCCCTTTCTTATGTGGTCTTTCTCTCCTGTAATGGCTGCGGGCCGATTCCACAATCGCGCCTGCTGTCTCTCCATGTCAACGCTCTGGGCTGTGATCAGCTGTGCTCCAGTGGGGGAGGGGCAGGCCTCCACCCCAGCTCCTCCCACCCAGGCCGCGGTTCCTCTAAACACGGCAGGATTTTGCCTTTTCCTGGGGCCCACTGTTGCTTCTTTCGAGGTCCGTCGGTCCAGCGGAGGTTTTTTGTTTGGGTCTGAGCACTGGATATGCAGGATATTAGACAGGATTCATGAGGAACGGCGCAGCTGCTCTATTAGGCGGCCATTTTCATTGGCGTCCGACAGTGCCCCCTTACGTGTTGCACTTGTTAAAAAAAATGTTCTTGATGGGTGCTTCTTGAGTGAACTCCATTAAAGGTAGGAGGCACGGGTCATTGAGATTCCAAGTTAAGAAAGGGTGAATGCTGTTTTCGGGAAAGCAGCTTCGACCCTCGCGGTGCTCATTGACGAAAACTCATAAACGTCCTCTGAAGATGAGGCATGCAGTATACCTCGACGATGAAGGGCATTGGTTTGTCGGCGTCTGGCGTTCAGCGGTCGGGACGTGACCACAGCTGGCTTTCGGAACTTCATTGGCATCACTGAGGTCTTCGGGTGGTGGGAAACCCACCGGCGGATTCTCCTCAGTTGTCGACGACCTTGACTTTCTCCAGCCGGAGAAAGCGGTCAACGATGATGAGCAAAGGAGTCCTTGGATCAAATGTCTTAGGCAAAGTTGGAGCGTAGCAGCTCCGGTCATTGAGCAGCACGACTTCAAGTTGTCCCCGCGTCTGGGTTACACACTTCAATGGGCTTCCAGCGGTTATAGCAAACCTGTGAACCCTGGTCAACAACGATGGACGGATGTCCAGGTGCTTTACTTCGGATTCCGCTGTAGTCCCCTTCTCCGGATGGCAGCCTTTCGAGAGTCTGACTTCCAGGGAGCTTTGGCAAAGATCAGCTGTTGCATGATGGTCCCTCGTAGCTCGGGAAGAGGTCTCCAAGCCCGGTCCTCTCTTGGATCAGTTTCTTGAAGGCACAGCAGCTTTCAGATTTTGTCGAAGGGAAACAGCAGTAAACCTTCTTCTTCCGGTTCAGCTTCGAGAATAAGCATTAGTTTCGACTTCAGCTTCTGAACGATTTCCATCAGTGAGAGGTCCCCAGATATACTCTTCAGTCTCTCATTCGCTCTGCTGAGTCACACTCTGGCAACCAAACATTCATTCAAAGGGCATTCATGCAGGCAGGCAGCCAATCAGCCTCACAGTGCATTCAGGCCATTCTTCTCCATTGAGACACTTACAACACAGAATCTGGATTCGGACAAGTACCCTGCCATTCAGCACTGCACACTGCATTCATCCCAGTTTCGGGCAGGGCCGTCTCAGTCATTGTGTCACACACCAGAAACGAGACAACCATAACACAGAATGCGTATTTGTCACACACTCCATTCACCCAGGTCCCACCCCACGGGCATACCCACAACATACAGTCATTGGGAAGGCTCCAGCCAGTCTGGCCTGGATAGCCACACCATACCATATATGGAACTTCCACCCAACAGCCAGTCAGGGGTAAGGGACAGCGTCAGGGCTTCACAGGACTTCAGGAAAACAAGGTAACAGGCAAAAGCAAGAGGCCACAGGGGCCATCTTGTCTTCTATCAGAAATCAACTGATTTCAATGGAACGGCCTGGGCATCCCAATATGGAGGATATTCAGAGCACCTGTCAAATTCAGCACGGAGCGGCCAGAAGCCCATAACCTGCTCTGTGGGCCACACACAGGTGCCCAGAAACATACACTAGGAGTACAGGGTTGTACCCCTACCCTTGGGTGCCATAAGGGTATCCCAAGGGTCTGTTCACCACAACCAAAAAGAGGAAGAGCCGCACCACAAGAAGTCCGACATGAACTCCTGCACGGAAAACAAGAAAGGACATACATGATAAACGGACTACAGGACAAGGACATGGAGGCCCTGTCCCTTCAATGCATTTCCAGCATCACAATGTCAAACAAAACAATGTCATCATGACATGACAACCAATTAGTATGATCTTAGATGGAAAGCTAGCACATTTTTCAAGGCAATATCTATGTCCGCTCTATATCGATTGAATTACCAGTGTGCCATTACATAGCACAGCTTCAAGACTTTGTTATTCGCAATCTCTCTCCTGAATTTCCCTTCAATGTTTAATCTGACTCTTACAGTTGCTCCACAATAGATTGATTTTATCAACATGAATATCCCCTTAGCTCTACTCCATTTATCTAACTTAGCCCACAGTAATGATCTATCTACTAGGTATAACACCTAGCTAAAATTAAAACATTTAATGTCAAAAAGGATACTGTCATTGGCCAAGAATAATCATTGCGTTTATAACATGGCTTTTCAACAAATGTAACTAGTAGGATATCAACCATGAGCCCATTGCCCCGTCCAGTTTGACCCTCTCCACTCTGTGCTTGTATTTCTCTCTGTTCTCTGTATGATTTATGTCTGTATTGTAACTTAATTTGTAACCAGATTTGTTTTCTAAGTAATCTATGCTGTGATACCTCCGAGTTTGGGCGTGTAACAAATGCAATAAATAAATAAATATATGCATATATTTGGTTCCATTCCCTCGCAGATCCTATTTAATATATAACAAGAATATAGATTTTTTACAGCCAACTTATTGTAAAGACTGGAGGGGGGTGTCTGTACTTCCGCTCTCTATATGGTAGAGGAGAGGTACAGAGGACCCCAGTCAAGATTCTCTATTATTGGTAACGTAGTCGACCAATCATGGCATAGCTTCTCAAGAGATGATGCAGGCTGGTTCTTAAGTACAGTGTAGTCCCCAAGCACCCACAAAGGAATGTTCGCATACTGTATCGGTTAAAACACAGTCTTTATATAATTAATATTCAAGGTTATGTACACTATCCCAATAATTCACTTTGCGCTCCGAAAATCAACAAAGGTAAATATACACAGTTATATAGTGGTGCCACAAATATTATCAGATCTCATTAAAGTGCATCAACTATACTGTCAAAATGTCACACAGATCAATAAAGAGGAAACCAGCAATAGAGAGAGGAAGAAAAGCAAGATGGTTGAACAATTGGCAGAATACTGGTCGCTACCGTTAAACACTGCTCTGTGTGTAGATCCCCCCAATAACAAGACTTTGTTATTCGCAATCTCTCTCCTGAATTTCCCTTCAATGTTTAATCTGACTCTTACAGTTGCTCCACAATAGATTGATTTTATCAACATGAGTATCCCCTTAGCTCTACTCCATTTATCTAACTTAGCCCACAGTAATGATCTATCTACTAGGTATAACACCTAGCTAAAATTAAAACATTTAATGTCAAAAAGGATACTGTCATTGGCCAAGAATAATCATTGCGTTTATAACATGGCTTTTCAACAAATGTAACTAGTAGGATATCAACCATGAGCCCATTGCCCCGTCCAGTTTGACCCTCTCCACTCTGTGCTTGTATTTCTCTCTGTTCTCTGTATGATTTATGTCTGTATTGTAACTTAATTTGTAACCAGATTTGTTTTCTAAGTAATCTATGCTGTGATACCTCCGAGTTTGGCGTGTAACAAATGCAATAAATAAATAAATATATGCATATATTTGGTTCCATTCCCTCGCAGATCCTATTTAATATATAACAAGAATATAGATTTTTTACAGCCAACTTATTGTAAAGACTGGAGGGGGGTGTCTGTACTTTCGCTCTCTATATGGTAGAGGAGAGGTACAGAGGACCCCAGTCAAGATTCTCTATTATTGGTAACGTAGTCGACCAATCATGGCATAGCTTCTCAAGAGGTGATGCAGGCTGGTTCTTAAGTACAGTGTAGTCCCCAAGCACCCACAAAGGAATGTTCGCATACTGTATCGTTTAAAACACAGTCTTTATATAATTAATATTCAAGGTTATGTACACTATCCCAATAATTCACTTTGCGCTCCGAAAATCAACAAAGGTAAATATACACAGTTCTATAGTGGTACCACAAATATTATCAGATCTCATTAAAGTGCATCAACTATACTGTCAAAATGTCACACAGATCAATAAAGAGGAAACCAGCAATAGAGAGAGGAAGAAAAGCAAGATGGTTGAACAATTGCCAGAATACTGGTCGCTACCGTTAAACACTGCTCTGTGTGTAGATCCCCCCACCTGGGCAACCTGGAGAATAAAGATACAAGCCCAATCCATATAATAATAATAATAATAATAATAATAATAATAATAATAATAATAATAATAATAATAATAATAATAATAATTTGGCACTTATATAGCACTACGAACCCTCAGGTATCTGAACGCTGCTTATTATTACCCACGGTGTGTGGTGCTCATTTATCGACCTCGGAAGGATGAAAGGCTGAGTTTGGATATATTGTTCATAATAGACTTCCCAATAGTTCTGCAACCCCAAAGTACGTGGTGTTGTAGCGTTCGTCGTCAGGGAATCAACGGCCCTTCTTGAGTTCCCTCCCTTTAAGGCAGGAGTCACGGGTCGTCGAACTTCCGACGGAGAACAGGGTGAACTACGGCGGTGAAGTGGCAGCTTCGTTCCTAGCGGTGCTCGTCGACGATGGAGCGTTGGCGTCCTGCAAGGAAGAGGCGTGCAGGGCACCTCGGTGATGGTAGTTCTGGACCGCAAAGAGATGTTGAAGAACTGTGGCCCCGGAAGGGCGTCGAGTCGTCGGCGTCTCTGTGGTCTTTAGGTGGCGGGAAACCCACTGGTGGATGCTCCTCGGCGCGTCAACGGTCGGGCCTTCTCCAGCGGGATAAGGCCGCAAAGATGCAGACGAGAGCGTCCTTGGCTCAAATTAAGTTCTTAGGCAAAACGGGAGCATGGTGGCTCCAGTCTGTGACGGTGGTCGTCGACAGTGGCGGATAACAGTCCGGGCGCTTCTCTTTGGGATTCCGCGGCAGTCCCCGTATCCGGTTGGCAGCCTGTCGATGGTCTGTCTACCAGGGAGCTTTGGCAAAGATCAGCTGGTGCACAATGGTCCCTTGTAGCTCGGGAAGAGGGTGCCTTGCCAGGTCCTCTCTGGGTCAGTCCTTGGAGACACAGCTTCTTTCAGATCGACGAAGTAGAGCAGCAGCAAGACTTCTCTTCCAGCAGGGCTTCAAGGTTAAGCTTCAGTTTCACTCCAGTTACTCTTCAGCTTCTGAACACGAATTCTAGCAGTGAGAGGCCCCCAGATATACTAGTTGATCTCCCATTCATTCTGCTGCGTCACACTCAGGCAACCAATCGGTCAGAAGGGCATTCATGCAGCCAGGCATCCAATCAGGTGCATAGGGTATTCAGGCCATTCACTCCTCTCCAGACACTCACAAGAAGTTACGTGTATTGGGACAAGTACCCAGCCATTCAACACTCCACACTGCATTCATACCAGTTTCGGGCAGGGCTGTCTCAGTCACTGTGTCAAACAACAGATATGAGACACCCACAACACAGAATGCGTATTTGTCACCCACTCCATTCACCCAGGCCCCACCCACAGGGTGTACCCACAACATAGTCACTGGGAAGGCTCCAGCCAGTCTGGCCTAGACTTCACAACAACACCATATATGGAACTTCCACCCAACAGCCGGTCAGGGGGGGGACAGAGTCAGGGCTTCCCAGGACTTTGGGAAAACAAGGTAACAGGCAATAGAAAGCAAGAGGTCACGGGGGTCATCTTGTTTCCTATCAGGAATCAACTGATTCCAACGGCAGGGGCTGGGTATCCCAAAATGGAGGCTACTCAGAGCACCTGTCAAATTCAGCATGGAGCTGCCACCAGCCCATACCCTGCTCTGTGGGCCACACACAGGTGCCAAAAAACATACACTAGGGGCACAGGGTTGTACCCCCACCCATGGGTGCCATAAGGGTATCCCATGGGTCTGTACACCAAACCAAAAGAGAGAGCTGCACCGCCAGGAGTCCCACATGAACTCCTGTGCGGAAAACACGACAGAATACACGATAAAAAGCAGTAAAGGACAAGGCTACGAAGGCCCTGTCCCTCCGATGCATTCCCAGCATCACAGTCACCCCCTCCAGACTGATGTTAGGGTGCTTAATCTCCCACGAGATAGACACCCTCATCCAGACGGTCAACATACCTTCTGGAAAGGCCATCTGCATTATCGTGACTTTTCCCTGGTCTGTGCTCTATGGTGAAGTCTAGCCCTTGCAGGCTAATGGACCACCTGAGCAGTTTCGTGTTTTCACCCTTCATCTGCATAAGCCACTTCAGGGGCTTATGATCTGTTTGGACCTTGAAGGTAGACCCTGTAGTGTAGGGCCTAACACGCCTAAGACTCCAAACTATGCTAAAACATTCCTATTCAACAGTAGCCCACCTAAGTTCTCTAGCCTTGAGTTGTCTACTTATGAATATGATAGGATGTTCCTTCCCATTGTCATCTAACTGGGACAAGACAGCTTCAATTCCGGTGTCGCAGGCATCCGTCTGGACGATAAAGGGTCGGCTGTAGTAAGGCGCACACAACCCAGGTGCCCTCCACAGAATTTCTTTCAAGCCATCAAATGCCCTCTGACAGTCTTCAGTCCTATTAACCTTCCTAGGTTGTTTGGGTGAAGTCAGAGCTGTCAGGGATGCAGCTATGGTTCCATAGTCTGCCATGAAATTGCGATAGTACCCAGTGAGGCCCAAAAAGGCTCTCACCTGGGTTTGAGTAGTGGGAGTTTCCCAGTCACGTTCATCCTGTACCTTACTGGGGAGAGGTTGGATTTGACCCCTCCTATCTCATGACCAAGATATGTGACTTTCCCCTGAGCTATCTGGCACTTGATGGCCTTGATATTGAGGTTAGCGCTTTTCAAGGCCTGCAACACCTTATCCAGATGTGTCAAATGCTCTTACCAGGTGCAACTGTAGACGGCAATGTCATCTAAGTAAGCGACACAAAAGGCTTCCAGCCCACTGAGCGCATGATTGGCCAATCTCTGGAAGGTGGCAGGGGCATTCTTCAACCCAAAAGGCATGACCCTAAACTGATAGAGTCCCTCTGGTGTTGAGAACGCCATCTTTTCCTTGGCATGGTCCGTCAGAGCTATTTGCCAATAGCCTGTGGGAAGGTCAAAGGTGCTCACAAATTTGGCAGCACCTATGGTGTCCACGAGCTCATCAGCCCTGGGAAATGGGTGCGCGTCAGTTTTGCTGACAGCATTGACTCCTCGGTAGTCCACACAGAACCTCCAATCCTTGGTACCTCCCTGGGAACTTGCCTTGGGGACAAGGACCACTGGACTGGACCAGGGACTTGTTGAGGGTTCAATAACACCCAGATCCAACATCTTGACGACCTCAGCCTAGATGTGGTTCTTAACGGTATCTGACATACGGTAGCATCTGCTTTTGACAGGCACACTGTCACCAGTGTCAATTTCGTGCCTACACCACGGTGTAAGGCCTGGTGTGAGTGAAAACAGAGAGGCATACTGCCGGAGCAAAGCCCTGCAGGCCTTCTGCTGCTCTGTCGTCAGATCGGGAGAGAGATGTACTCCCTCCACTGAGCCATCCTGAGGGTTGCTATGCAGCAAATCAGGAAGGGGCTCGCTCTCTTCCTCTTCTTGCTCTGAAGCTAGCAAGAGACATGAGACTTCGGCTCGCCTGTGGAAAGGCTTGAGCCTGTTAACATGGAATGCCTGAGGGGCTACCCCCGAGGCTCCCATATCAACCAGATAATTGACCTCGCCCATCTTGGAGATTATCCTGAAGGGTCCAGTCTATTTATCTGCCAAAGCCCGAGGCTTGGTAGGCTCCATCACAAGGACCGCCTGTCCCAGAGTCCAATGCACTTGCGATGCTTTAGGATCATGCCATTACTTATTCAATTCCTGGCTGGCCTTGAGATTCGTTGTTGCCTGACCCATCATCTGTGTCATCCTCCGTCTGAGGCCTAACACATAGTCCCCCACTTGCTTGGCGGGACCTGGATGGGTGGCCTCCAAACCTTCTCTGATTAAGACAAAGGGGCCCCTCACGGGATGTCCAAAGAGTAACTCAAAGGGGCTGAAACCAACACCCTCTTGAGGTACCTCTCTGTAAGCAAACAGCAGGCATTGAAGGTGGAGATCCCATTTCCTCCTTAGGGGCTCTTCCAAAGCACCTAGCATGCCCTTGAGAGTTTTATTAAATCTCTCAACCAGACCATTGGTCTGGGGATGGTAAGAGGTGGAGAACTTGTAGGTTACCCCATACTCTTTCCACATGGTTTTCATGTAACTAGACATGAAGTTGGATCCTCTGTCAGAGACAACCTCCTTAGGGAATCCAACATGGGTGAAAATGCCCAGGAGAGCCCTGGCAACCACGTTGGCGGTAATAGTCCGAAGGCGTATAGCCTCAGGGTACCTGATGGCATGATCGACCAAGACCAGAATGAACCGATGTCCACCTGAAGTGGGAGGGTCAAGGGGACCGACAATGTCGATGCCTACCCTCTCAAACGGTGTGCTAACCACTGGCAATGGCTGCAGTGGGGCAATGACACTGCCTCGAGTCTTGCCAGACAACTGACAAGTTCGGCAGGTCCTGCAGTGGGACTCCACTTCTACTCCCATCCGGGGCCAGTAGAAATGGGCAGAGAGCCTCTGCTTAGTCTTCTTGGTACCAAGATGACCAGCTAAGGGCACCTCATGTGCCAACTGAAGCAGGAAGGGCCTGTAAACCTGGGGTACCACCAACCTCTTGAGGGCACCAGGTTCAGGCTCAGTCGGCTCACTAACAAGGAGCTCACCCTCCCAATAGATCCGAAATGTCCTAGGTACTTCTCCTTGTGCCTGGGACAGGTCCTGTTTCCTCAGACCCTCGAGAGAGTGGCACTGTCTCTGTCCTTTACAGAAGTCCGCAGGGAAGGGTCCCCCTTCAGCCAACAAGCATTGAAGGTCGGGATGATCCTCCGGGTTAAGAACCTCTCCCACAGGAAAGTCTTCTGGCTCTTCTCCCACAGGAGCTGAGACGGGATTCAACACTGGACCCAGCCCATCCGGAGCATGGATCCCAATGGGTGCTGTCGGAACAGCAGGAAGAGCAGGGGCTCCCTCCACAGAGGTGGCCTTCTTACTCTTCCGTTTCCTTCGTGCCTTGGGTTTCCCCTTCGGCAAGGAAACCGGGCTCGCAGCCGGACCCTGTGTGACCTGCAATCGGGTGACCACCACAGCAGCCATGGGTAGACCATCCGTGACCATCCCCAACTTGACCAAATTGTTTCCTAACAAAATGTTTGCAGGCACATTGTCCTGAACCAGGACCGGAAGCTTCACTGTCTTGTCTCCAATCGTTATGTTGACTAAGGCTGCAGGAGACAATTTGGGAGGCCCACCAGCTAACCTGGTGGTTCTCAGAGGAGCACCTACATAGTCCTCTGGCTTGAGCAGGGTCCTGTCCACCACTGTCATGCTTGCCCCAGTGTCTCTCAAACCAGTAGAAGGCTGGCCATTCAAGAGGACACTTCTCAAAAACCTACGAGTGTTCTGTGGGATAGTCGCCAGTACTTCTGCGTACTGGTCCCAGGCCCCAAGGGACGCTAAGGAAATCTCTACAGGGGCACCAAATGTGATTCCTGTAGAGGAGGGGAGGACAATGGCCTCCACCTCAGGTACGGAGTAGGGGTAGGCCAGGCTGACAGCCTGGACTTCAAGTGCCTTACCCTTACACTTGGGGTCACCCCTTCGGTGATCCAGAGCCCCACAACCCCAACAAGTGCCAGGAGTGCGGGGTACGGTACTGGAACCACTGAGATCCTGCTTTGCAGCAGGCGGACCACTACTCTTACTCCCACCCACAACAGATTTATCCCCACTAGGTTTTTGGGTCTTCGGAGAGGAAGGTTTTGGTTTACCCGACTGTGACTGCTTTTGGGGCTTCTCAGCTTTCTGAGAGGCCCCCTTTTCCTTGTCCTTGTCCTTCCCACTGGAGTCCTTAGGGGACACCCGGTGGGAGACCCACTTGTCAGCCAACCTAGCCAGCTTAAAGGGATACAAAATGTTCTGGTCATCAACATACTGACGCAGCTCTGGTGAACAGGCTTCAGAAAAATGCTCGAAAAACAAAAGGTGAGACAATTCAACAAACGTTTTCACTTTGTAACCATCAATCCACCCCATCATGTTCATGTGCGCAGCACTCACCCAGTCAACCCAAGACACTTTCTCTCTTTTCATAAAATCCCTGAAATGCTTAAGGTATTGGGTAGGCGTCTTGCCAAACTTGGCAATTAAAGCAGACTTCATGCACTCATACTGACCCCTTTCTTCCATACTCAGTTGCAGAATACAGTCATATCCAGTCTGAGACACTCTGCTTAACAAACACTTAGCCCAATCTCTCTTATCAACATCATGAATGGCGCAAGCCATCTCAAATGCTCAATCCATTGGAGGATATCAGAACCCTCTGCATACACACCAACCAAGTAATTCATAAACTTGGTTGCTGGGGACCTGACACTCTCAACTGGTTTAGCTGAAGTCTCCACTCAAGCTTTCTCTAACTGGATTCGCTGACATTCAGTGTCCTTGCCTTTAAGTTCAAGATCCCTATTTTTGAGTTCCACTTGCTGTGCCAACTCCTCTTTCTTAAGCTCAGCATCTATTTCCAACTTGCGATATTCAAAGGCCATCCTTAATAACTCAAGCTCAAAGGAAGTGCTGGGGTTTGGAACAGAGGCAGAAGGAATGGTGGCATTCCCAGAATCAGATTTTGCGACAACCCTCGTGGTAGAGTCCTCATTGGTTACACCCCTCTGCCCTTCAAGAGCTTCACAATCAGTCTGGTAGTCCAGCAGGGCAGCTATCAGCTCAGCCTTAGACTTATCCACAAAGTCTAACTCCCTGGTTTCACAAGCATTCTGGTGAGCCTCTAAGCTCATCCGAGTCAATTTACCATTCGCAATAGATTCCATTGTTTGTAATGCAGTTATCTTGTACACAACTAAACCTTAATTTAACAAAGTGCAGATATCCTTTGTAAGTGGCACGGTTATACACTGATTCTTAAAACCATAAGGATCCCACCGCTGACACCAGTGTAAAGACTGGAGGGGGGTGCCTGTACTTCCGCTCTCTATATGGTAGAGGAGAGGCACAGAGGACCCCAGTCAAGATTCTCTATTATTGGTAACGTAGTCGACCAATCATGGCATAGCTTCTCAAGAGGTGATGCAGGCTGGTTCTTAAGTACAGTGTAGTCCCCAAGCACCCACAAAGGAATGTTCGCATACTGTATCGTTTAAAACACAGTCTTTATATAATTAATATTCAAGGTTATGTACACTATCCCAATAATTCACTTTGCGCTCCGAAAATCAACAAAGGTAAATATACACAGTTCTATAGTGGTACCACAAATATTATCAGATCTCATTAAAGTGCATCAACTATACTGTCAAAATGTCACACAGATCAATAAAGAGGAAACCAGCAATAGAGAGAGGAAGAAAAGCAAGATGGTTGAACAATTGCCAGAATACTGGTCGCTACCGTTAAACACTGCTCTGTGTGTAGATCCCCCCACCTGGGCAACCTGGAGAATAAAGATACAAGCCCAATCCATATAATAATAATAATAATAATAATAATAATAATAATAATAATAATAATAATAATAATAATAATAATAATAATAATTTGGCACTTATATAGCACTACGAACCCTCAGGTATCTGAACGCTGCTTATTATTACCCACGGTGTGTGGTGCTCATTTATCGACCTCGGAAGGATGAAAGGCTGAGTTTGGATATATTGTTCATAATAGACTTCCCAATAGTTCTGCAACCCCAAAGTACGTGGTGTTGTAGCGTTCGTCGTCAGGGAATCAACGGCCCTTCTTGAGTTCCCTCCCTTTAAGGCAGGAGTCACGGGTCGTCGAACTTCCGACGGAGAACAGGGTGAACTACGGCGGTGAAGTGGCAGCTTCGTTCCTAGCGGTGCTCGTCGACGATGGAGCGTTGGCGTCCTGCAAGGAAGAGGCGTGCAGGGCACCTCGGTGATGGTAGTTCTGGACCGCAAAGAGATGTTGAAGAACTGTGGCCCCGGAAGGGCGTCGAGTCGTCGGCGTCTCTGTGGTCTTTAGGTGGCGGGAAACCCACTGGTGGATGCTCCTCGGCGCGTCAACGGTCGGGCCTTCTCCAGCGGGATAAGGCCGCAAAGATGCAGACGAGAGCGTCCTTGGCTCAAATTAAGTTCTTAGGCAAAACGGGAGCATGGTGGCTCCAGTCTGTGACGGTGGTCGTCGACAGTGGCGGATAACAGTCCGGGCGCTTCTCTTTGGGATTCCGCGGCAGTCCCCGTATCCGGTTGGCAGCCTGTCGATGGTCTGTCTACCAGGGAGCTTTGGCAAAGATCAGCTGGTGCACAATGGTCCCTTGTAGCTCGGGAAGAGGGTGCCTTGCCAGGTCCTCTCTGGGTCAGTCCTTGGAGACACAGCTTCTTTCAGATCGACGAAGTAGAGCAGCAGCAAGACTTCTCTTCCAGCAGGGCTTCAAGGTTAAGCTTCAGTTTCACTCCAGTTACTCTTCAGCTTCTGAACACGAATTCTAGCAGTGAGAGGCCCCCAGATATACTAGTTGATCTCCCATTCATTCTGCTGCGTCACACTCAGGCAACCAATCGGTCAGAAGGGCATTCATGCAGCCAGGCATCCAATCAGGTGCATAGGGTATTCAGGCCATTCACTCCTCTCCAGACACTCACAAGAAGTTACGTGTATTGGGACAAGTACCCAGCCATTCAACACTCCACACTGCATTCATACCAGTTTCGGGCAGGGCTGTCTCAGTCACTGTGTCAAACAACAGATATGAGACACCCACAACACAGAATGCGTATTTGTCACCCACTCCATTCACCCAGGCCCCACCCACAGGGTGTACCCACAACATAGTCACTGGGAAGGCTCCAGCCAGTCTGGCCTAGACTTCACAACAACACCATATATGGAACTTCCACCCAACAGCCGGTCAGGGGGGGGACAGAGTCAGGGCTTCCCAGGACTTTGGGAAAACAAGGTAACAGGCAATAGAAAGCAAGAGGTCACGGGGGTCATCTTGTTTCCTATCAGGAATCAACTGATTCCAACGGCAGGGGCTGGGTATCCCAAAATGGAGGCTACTCAGAGCACCTGTCAAATTCAGCATGGAGCTGCCACCAGCCCATACCCTGCTCTGTGGGCCACACACAGGTGCCAAAAAACATACACTAGGGGCACAGGGTTGTACCCCCACCCATGGGTGCCATAAGGGTATCCCATGGGTCTGTACACCAAACCAAAAGAGAGAGCTGCACCGCCAGGAGTCCCACATGAACTCCTGTGCGGAAAACACGACAGAATACACGATAAAAAGCAGTAAAGGACAAGGCTACGAAGGCCCTGTCCCTCCGATGCATTCCCAGCATCACAGTCACCCCCTCCAGACTGATGTTAGGGTGCTTAATCTCCCACGAGATAGACACCCTCATCCAGACGGTCAACATACCTTCTGGAAAGGCCATCTGCATTATCGTGACTTTTCCCTGGTCTGTGCTCTATGGTGAAGTCTAGCCCTTGCAGGCTAATGGACCACCTGAGCAGTTTCGTGTTTTCACCCTTCATCTGCATAAGCCACTTCAGGGGCTTATGATCTGTTTGGACCTTGAAGGTAGACCCTGTAGTGTAGGGCCTAACACGCCTAAGACTCCAAACTATGCTAAAACATTCCTATTCAACAGTAGCCCACCTAAGTTCTCTAGCCTTGAGTTGTCTACTTATGAATATGATAGGATGTTCCTTCCCATTGTCATCTAACTGGGACAAGACAGCTTCAATTCCGGTGTCGCAGGCATCCGTCTGGACGATAAAGGGTCGGCTGTAGTAAGGCGCACACAACCCAGGTGCCCTCCACAGAATTTCTTTCAAGCCATCAAATGCCCTCTGACAGTCTTCAGTCCTATTAACCTTCCTAGGTTGTTTGGGTGAAGTCAGAGCTGTCAGGGATGCAGCTATGGTTCCATAGTCTGCCATGAAATTGCGATAGTACCCAGTGAGGCCCAAAAAGGCTCTCACCTGGGTTTGAGTAGTGGGAGTTTCCCAGTCACGTTCATCCTGTACCTTACTGGGGAGAGGTTGGATTTGACCCCTCCTATCTCATGACCAAGATATGTGACTTTCCCCTGAGCTATCTGGCACTTGATGGCCTTGATATTGAGGTTAGCGCTTTTCAAGGCCTGCAACACCTTATCCAGATGTGTCAAATGCTCTTACCAGGTGCAACTGTAGACGGCAATGTCATCTAAGTAAGCGACACAAAAGGCTTCCAGCCCACTGAGCGCATGATTGGCCAATCTCTGGAAGGTGGCAGGGGCATTCTTCAACCCAAAAGGCATGACCCTAAACTGATAGAGTCCCTCTGGTGTTGAGAACGCCATCTTTTCCTTGGCATGGTCCGTCAGAGCTATTTGCCAATAGCCTGTGGGAAGGTCAAAGGTGCTCACAAATTTGGCAGCACCTATGGTGTCCACGAGCTCATCAGCCCTGGGAAATGGGTGCGCGTCAGTTTTGCTGACAGCATTGACTCCTCGGTAGTCCACACAGAACCTCCAATCCTTGGTACCTCCCTGGGAACTTGCCTTGGGGACAAGGACCACTGGACTGGACCAGGGACTTGTTGAGGGTTCAATAACACCCAGATCCAACATCTTGACGACCTCAGCCTAGATGTGGTTCTTAACGGTATCTGACATACGGTAGCATCTGCTTTTGACAGGCACACTGTCACCAGTGTCAATTTCGTGCCTACACCACGGTGTAAGGCCTGGTGTGAGTGAAAACAGAGAGGCATACTGCCGGAGCAAAGCCCTGCAGGCCTTCTGCTGCTCTGTCGTCAGATCGGGAGAGAGATGTACTCCCTCCACTGAGCCATCCTGAGGGTTGCTATGCAGCAAATCAGGAAGGGGCTCGCTCTCTTCCTCTTCTTGCTCTGAAGCTAGCAAGAGACATGAGACTTCGGCTCGCCTGTGGAAAGGCTTGAGCCTGTTAACATGGAATGCCTGAGGGGCTACCCCCGAGGCTCCCATATCAACCAGATAATTGACCTCGCCCATCTTGGAGATTATCCTGAAGGGTCCAGTCTATTTATCTGCCAAAGCCCGAGGCTTGGTAGGCTCCATCACAAGGACCTCCTGTCCCAGAGTCCAATGCACTTGCGATGCTTTAGGATCATGCCATTACTTATTCAATTCCTGGCTGGCCTTGAGATTCGTTGTTGCCTGACCCATCATCTGTGTCATCCTCCGTCTGAGGCCTAACACATAGTCCCCCACTTGCTTGGCGGGACCTGGATGGGTGGCCTCCAAACCTTCTCTGATTAAGACAAAGGGGCCCCTCACGGGATGTCCAAAGAGTAACTCAAAGGGGCTGAAACCAACACCCTCTTGAGGTACCTCTCTGTAAGCAAACAGCAGGCATTGAAGGTGGAGATCCCATTTCCTCCTTAGGGGCTCTTCCAAAGCACCTAGCATGCCCTTGAGAGTTTTATTAAATCTCTCAACCAGACCATTGGTCTGGGGATGGTAAGAGGTGGAGAACTTGTAGGTTACCCCATACTCTTTCCACATGGTTTTCATGTAACTAGACATGAAGTTGGATCCTCTGTCAGAGACAACCTCCTTAGGGAATCCAACATGGGTGAAAATGCCCAGGAGAGCCCTGGCAACCACGTTGGCGGTAATAGTCCGAAGGCGTATAGCCTCAGGGTACCTGATGGCATGATCGACCAAGACCAGAATGAACCGATGTCCACCTGAAGTGGGAGGGTCAAGGGGACCGACAATGTCGATGCCTACCCTCTCAAACGGTGTGCTAACCACTGGCAATGGCTGCAGTGGGGCAATGACACTGCCTCGAGTCTTGCCAGACAACTGACAAGTTCGGCAGGTCCTGCAGTGGGACTCCACTTCTACTCCCATCCGGGGCCAGTAGAAATGGGCAGAGAGCCTCTGCTTAGTCTTCTTGGTACCAAGATGACCAGCTAAGGGCACCTCATGTGCCAACTGAAGCAGGAAGGGCCTGTAAACCTGGGGTACCACCAACCTCTTGAGGGCACCAGGTTCAGGCTCAGTCGGCTCACTAACAAGGAGCTCACCCTCCCAATAGATCCGAAATGTCCTAGGTACTTCTCCTTGTGCCTGGGACAGGTCCTGTTTCCTCAGACCCTCGAGAGAGTGGCACTGTCTCTGTCCTTTACAGAAGTCCGCAGGGAAGGGTCCCCCTTCAGCCAACAAGCATTGAAGGTCGGGATGATCCTCCGGGTTAAGAACCTCTCCCACAGGAAAGTCTTCTGGCTCTTCTCCCACAGGAGCTGAGACGGGATTCAACACTGGACCCAGCCCATCCGGAGCATGGATCCCAATGGGTGCTGTCGGAACAGCAGGAAGAGCAGGGGCTCCCTCCACAGAGGTGGCCTTCTTACTCTTCCGTTTCCTTCGTGCCTTGGGTTTCCCCTTCGGCAAGGAAACCGGGCTCGCAGCCGGACCCTGTGTGACCTGCAATCGGGTGACCACCACAGCAGCCATGGGTAGACCATCCGTGACCATCCCCAACTTGACCAAATTGTTTCCTAACAAAATGTTTGCAGGCACATTGTCCTGAACCAGGACCGGAAGCTTCACTGTCTTGTCTCCAATCGTTATGTTGACTAAGGCTGCAGGAGACAATTTGGGAGGCCCACCAGCTAACCTGGTGGTTCTCAGAGGAGCACCTACATAGTCCTCTGGCTTGAGCAGGGTCCTGTCCACCACTGTCATGCTTGCCCCAGTGTCTCTCAAACCAGTAGAAGGCTGGCCATTCAAGAGGACACTTCTCAAAAACCTACGAGTGTTCTGTGGGATAGTCGCCAGTACTTCTGCGTACTGGTCCCAGGCCCCAAGGGACGCTAAGGAAATCTCTACAGGGGCACCAAATGTGATTCCTGTAGAGGAGGGGAGGACAATGGCCTCCACCTCAGGTACGGAGTAGGGGTAGGCCAGGCTGACAGCCTGGACTTCAAGTGCCTTACCCTTACACTTGGGGTCACCCCTTCGGTGATCCAGAGCCCCACAACCCCAACAAGTGCCAGGAGTGCGGGGTACGGTACTGGAACCACTGAGATCCTGCTTTGCAGCAGGCGGACCACTACTCTTACTCCCACCCACAACAGATTTATCCCCACTAGGTTTTTGGGTCTTCGGAGAGGAAGGTTTTGGTTTACCCGACTGTGACTGCTTTTGGGGCTTCTCAGCTTTCTGAGAGGCCCCCTTTTCCTTGTCCTTGTCCTTCCCACTGGAGTCCTTAGGGGACACCCGGTGGGAGACCCACTTGTCAGCCAACCTAGCCAGCTTAAAGGGATACAAAATGTTCTGGTCATCAACATACTGACGCAGCTCTGGTGAACAGGCTTCAGAAAAATGCTCGAAAAACAAAAGGTGAGACAATTCAACAAACGTTTTCACTTTGTAACCATCAATCCACCCCATCATGTTCATGTGCGCAGCACTCACCCAGTCAACCCAAGACACTTTCTCTCTTTTCATAAAATCCCTGAAATGCTTAAGGTATTGGGTAGGCGTCTTGCCAAACTTGGCAATTAAAGCAGACTTCATGCACTCATACTGACCCCTTTCTTCCATACTCAGTTGCAGAATACAGTCATATCCAGTCTGAGACACTCTGCTTAACAAACACTTAGCCCAATCTCTCTTATCAACATCATGAATGGCGCAAGCCATCTCAAATGCTCAATCCATTGGAGGATATCAGAACCCTCTGCATACACACCAACCAAGTAATTCATAAACTTGGTTGCTGGGGACCTGACACTCTCAACTGGTTTAGCTGAAGTCTCCACTCAAGCTTTCTCTAACTGGATTCGCTGACATTCAGTGTCCTTGCCTTTAAGTTCAAGATCCCTATTTTTGAGTTCCACTTGCTGTGCCAACTCCTCTTTCTTAAGCTCAGCATCTATTTCCAACTTGCGATATTCAAAGGCCATCCTTAATAACTCAAGCTCAAAGGAAGTGCTGGGGTTTGGAACAGAGGCAGAAGGAATGGTGGCATTCCCAGAATCAGATTTTGCGACAACCCTCGTGGTAGAGTCCTCATTGGTTACACCCCTCTGCCCTTCAAGAGCTTCACAATCAGTCTGGTAGTCCAGCAGGGCAGCTATCAGCTCAGCCTTAGACTTATCCACAAAGTCTAACTCCCTGGTTTCACAAGCATTCTGGTGAGCCTCTAAGCTCATCCGAGTCAATTTACCATTCGCAATAGATTCCATTGTTTGTAATGCAGTTATCTTGTACACAACTAAACCTTAATTTAACAAAGTGCAGATATCCTTTGTAAGTGGCACGGTTATACACTGATTCTTAAAACCATAAGGATCCCACCGCTGACACCAGTGTAAAGACTGGAGGGGGGTGCCTGTACTTCCGCTCTCTATATGGTAGAGGAGAGGCACAGAGGACCCCAGCCAAGATTCTCTATTATTGGTAACGTAGTAGAGCAATCAAGGCCTAGCTTCTCAGGAGGTGATGCAGGCTGGTTCTTAAGTACAGTGTAGTCCGCAAGCACCCACAAAGGAATGTCTGCACACTGTATCGGTTAAAACACAGTCTTTATATAATTAATATTCAAGGTTATGTACACTATCCCAATAACTCACTTTGTGCTCCGAAAATCAACAAAGGTAAATATATACAGTTCTACAGTGGTGCCACAAATATTATCAGATCTCATTAAAGTGCATCAACGATACTGTCAAAATGTCACACAGACAATAAAGAGGAAACCAGCAGTAGATAGAGGAAGGAAAACAAGATGGTTGGACAATTGGCAGAATACTAGTCGCTACCGTTAAACACAGCTCTCTGTGGAGATCCCCCCACCTGGGCAACCTGTAGAATAAAGATACAAGCCCAGTCCATATAATAATAATAATAATAATAATAATAATAATAATAATAATAATTTGGCACTTATATAGCGCTACGAACCCTCAGGTATCTGAGCGCTGCTTATTATTACCCACGGTGTGTGGTGCTCATTTATCGACCTTGGAAGGATGAAAGGCTGAGTTTGGATACATTGTTCACAATAGACTTCCCAATAGTTCTGCAACCCCAAAGTATGTGGCGTTGTAGCGTTCGTCGTCAGGGAATCGACGGCCCTTCTTGAGTGCCCTCCCTTTAAGGCAGGAGTCACGGGTAGTCGAACGTCCAACGGAGAACAGGGTGAACTACGGCGGTGAAGTGGCAGCACCGTTCCTAGAGTGTTGGCGTCCTGCAAGGAAGAGGCGTGCGGGGCACCTCGGTGACGGTAGTTCTGGACCGCAAAGAGATGTTGAAGAACTGTGGCCCCGGAAGAGCGTCGAGTCGTCGGCGTCTCTGTGGTCTTTAGGTGGCGGGAAACCCACTGGTGGATGTTCCTCGGCGCGTCAACGGTCGGGCCTTCTCCAGCGGGATAAGGCCGCAAAGATGCAGACGAGAGCGTCCTTGGCTCAAATTAAGTTCTTAGGCAAAATGGGAGCATGGCGGCTCCAGTCAGCGACAGCGGTAGTCGACAGTGGTGGACAAAAATCTGGGCGCTTCTCTTTGGGATTCCACGGCAGTCCCCGTCTCCGGTCGGCAGCCTGTCGTAGGTCTGTCTACCAGGGAGCTTTGGCAAAGATCAGCTGGTGCACGATGGTCTCTCGTAGCTCGGGAAGAGGGTGCCTTACCAGGTACTCTCTGGGTCAGTCCTTGGAGACACAGCCGCTTTCAGATCGACGAAGTAGAGCAGCAGCAAGACTTCTCTTCCAGCAGGGCTTCAAGGTTAAGCTTCAGTTTCACTCCAGTTACTCTTCAGCTTCTGAACACGAATTCTAGCAGTGAGAGGCCCCCAAATATACTAGTTGATCTCCCATTCATTCTGCTGGGTCACACTCAGGCAACCAATCGGTCAGAAGGGCATTCCTGCAGGCAGGCATCCAATCAGGTGCATAGGGTATTCAGGTCATTCACTCCTCTCCAGACACTCACAACAAGTTACGTGTATTGGGACAAGTACCCAGCCATTCAATACTCCACACTGCATTCATACCAGTTTCGGGCAGGCTGTCTCAGTCATTGTGTCAAGCAACAGATACTAGACACCCACAACACAGAATGCATATTCGTCACACACTCCATTCACCCAGGTCCCACCCACAGGGTGTACCCACAACATACAGTTAGTGGGAAGGCTCCAGCCAGTCTGGCCTAGACTTCACAACAACACCATATATGAACTTCCACCCAACAGCCGGTCAGGGGGAAGGGACAGAATCAGGGCTTCCCAGGACTTTGGGAAAACAAGGTAACAGGCAATAGAAAGCAAGAGGCCATGGGGGCCATCTTGTTTCCTATCAGGAATCAACTGATTCCAATGGCAGGGCTGGGTATCCCAAAATGGAGGATACTCAGATCACCTGTCAAATTCAGCAGGGAGCTGCCACCAGCCCATAACCTGCTCTGTGGGCCACACACAGGTGCCCAAAAACGTACACTAGGGGCAAAGGGTTGTACCCCCACCCATGGGTGCCATAAGGGTATCCCATGGGTCTGTACACCAAACCAAAAGAGAGAGCTGCGCCGTCAGGAGTCCCACATTAACTCCTGTGCGGAAAACACGACAGAATAAAAAGTAGTAAAGGACAAGGATACGGAGGCCTTGTCTCTCCGATACATTTCCAGCATCACACTTACTAATTCCTGTATCAGACATGACACAAAGATTGTGGTTGTTACAGTTTAGCTGTCAAGCGGTATGATCTAGGATCTTCACATTCCCCTTTTGTATTGATTGGCATCAGGGAGGATTTTACCTTAGTTTTTCTTTTGCTGTAAATATCACCTGATTAAACAATATTTCCAAAATGCTCATTCTGGGAACTTCTTGGATTTTTTATGCTATATTTGCAAATCCATTGGGGCCAGGAGCACTAATGTCCACCTAAAAAAAGATCACTTTCCATACCGGGAGGTCCTACCATGGATGCAGTGTGCATTTTACCACTTATTTAAAGCTTTTTCAACATAAGCCTTCTCTGATTGGATTCAACTGAGCTAAGAACTTCAGATTCTCAGAGTTCAAGATCTGTATTATGCTTTCTGATGATATCGAACATTTCTCTCTAGTCCACCCTAACTTGATTTATTTTATATGGAGTCATATGTCTGTGTTATTGTTTAATTTTTTTCTCAATAATGGGTACCTTCTAGCCTGGAAAGATTTACAGGCCGATTCATGGAATAATTAGCGCGGCGCAAGTGGCCAAAAACGTGCGATTCGCAGTGGAATAGCGAAAATCGCAGTGCAAGTGCGAAAATCGCACGAAAAGCAGCGCTCATCGATTCATGGAAGGCCGTGCGCGAGAAAACCATCGGATGTGCGCTAAAAAAGTGCGCGGCGCACGTTGGCGCACAGACCATCTAACGGCGTGCGCCAGGTCACAGCAAAAATCGCACAGGCCACAGCGAAAATCGCACATAGCGCGGCGCACACAACAAAAGTAGGCGGAACACGGGGCGTAACACTCGGAATGGGGAACAACTTGCCAAAATGTGGGCGTCACGGGGGAAGTACAGGGTGCAAGTGCGCGGAACGCCCACACGCTCGCCTACAACACGTATTCATGGAATCGAATAGGGCAAAAAAGCGCACAGTCAAACCAGCGCACAGGCACAAACACGACCGCCACAAGAAAGAAGGCGGTAGCGTCACAGCGCCTGTAATAAATGTGCGCCAAAAGGTGCGCCAACAAATAGCACCTATATACAGCCATGATGAATGTCCTATACTGTGGCCCTCCAGGACAAATGACGTGCAAAGGGGACACCCGCTGACTGAAAAATAACGTGTGCGTGTATTCTGGGGTGCGCGGGAACTTTCACACGCGATTTGGCTGGGTACGTGGATCTCAGGGGTGCGCGGGAAGTCCCACACGCGATTTGGCTGGGTACGTGGATCTCAGGGGTGCGGGAAGTCCCACACGCGATTTGGCAGGGTACGTGGATTTCAGGGTTGCGCGGGAAGTTCCACACGCGATTTGGCCAGGTACGTGCGCGGGAATTTACACACGCGATTTGGCAGGGTACGTGGATGTCAGGGGTGGCGGGAAGTTCCACACGCGATTTGGCCGGCTACGTGCGCGGGAATTTACACACGCGACTTGGCTGGGTACGTGGATTTCAGGGGTGCGCGGGAAGTTCCATACGCGATTTGGCAGGGTACATGCGCGGGAATTCACACACGCGATTTGGCTGGGTACATGGATCTCAGGGGTGCGCGGGAAGTCTCACACGCGATTTGGCAGGGTACGTGGATTTCAGGGGTGCGCGGGAAGTTCCACACGCGCTTTGGCCAGGTACGTGCGCGGGAATTTACACACGCGATTTGGCAGGGTACGTGGATGTCAGGGGTGGCGGGAAGTTCCACACGCGATTTGGCCAGCTACATGCGCGGGAATTTACACACGCGACTTGGCTGGGTACGTGGATTTCAGGGGTGCGCGGGAAGTTCCATACGCGATTTGGCAGGGTACATGCGCGGGAATTCACACACGCGATTTGGCTGGGTACATGGATCTCAGGGGTGCGCGGGAAGTCTCACACGCGATTTGGCAGGGTACGTGGATTTCAGGGGTGCGCGGGAAGTTCCACACGCGATTTGGCCGGGTACGTGCGCGGGAATTTACACACGCGACTTGGCTGGGTACGTGGATTCCAGGGGTGCGCGGGAAGTCCCACACGCGATTTGGCAGGGTACATGGATTTCAGGGGTGCGCGGGAAGTTCCACACGCGATTTGGCCGGGTACGTGCGCAGGAATTTACACACGCGATTTGGCTGGGTACGTGTATTTCAGGGGTACGCGGGAAATTCTACACGCGATTTGGCTGTGTGCTCCCAGGTATTCCCTGTACACCCTCCACGGCCCCTGCAGGCAGCCGACACCACAGGGGACTACCCTGCACACCTGCTCATGTCACCCTGCACCCCCACCCCCCAGCATCCAGGGGCAGCCTCCACCAGGCCCCCATCCATGTCTCCCACCACCTCCCCCCCCAGCCACCATGGGCATCCCCCACCAGGCCCCCACTCATGTCTCCCACCACCCCCACCGCCCAGCAGTGCAGGGGCAGCACCACCAGGCCCCCACTCATGTCCAACTCATGTCTCCCACCACCCCCACCCCCCCAGCATCCAGGGGCACCCTTCACCAGGCCCCCACTCATGTCTCCCACCACCCCCACCCCCCAGCCACCATGGGCATCCCCCACCAGGCCCCCACTCATGTCTCCCACCACCCCCACCCCCCAGCAGTGCAGGGGCAGCCTCCACCAGGCCCCCACTTATGGCCCCTATCACCCCCACCCCCCAGCCACCATTGGCATCCCCCACCAGGCCCCCACCCATGTCTCCCACCACCCCCACCCCCCAGCAGTGCAGGGGCAGCACCACCAGGCCACCACCCATGTCTCCCACCACCCCACCCCCCCAGCCACCATGGGCAGCCCCCACCAGGCCCCCACTCATGTCTCCCACCACCCCCACCCCCCAGCAATGCAGGGGCAGCACCATCAGGCCCCCACTCATGTCCAACTCATGTCTCCCACCACCCCCACCCCCCCAGCCACCATGGGCATTCCCCACCAGGCCCCCACTCATGTCTCCCACCACCCCCACCCCCCAGCAGTGCAGGGGCAGCACCACCAGGCCCCCACTCATGTCCAACTCATGTCTCCCACCACCCCCACCCCCCCAGCCACCATGGGCATCCCCCACCAGGCCCCCACTCATGTCTCCCACCCCCCAGCAGTGCAGGGGCAGCACCACCAGGCCCCCACCTATGGCCCCTATCACCCCCACCCCCCAGCCACCATGGGCATCCCCCACCAGGCCCCCACTCATGTCTCCCACCACCCCCACCCCCCAGCAGTGCAGGGGCAGCACCACCAGGCCCCCAATCATGTCCAACTCATGTCTCCCACCACCCCCACACCCCCAGCCACCATGGGCATCCCCCACCAGGCCCCCACTCATGTCTCCCACCACCACCACCCCCAGCAGTGCAGGGGCAGCACCACCAGGCCCCCACCCATGTCTCCCACCACCCCCACCCCCCAGCCACCATGGGCAGCCCCCATCAGGCCCCCACTCAGGTCTCCCACCACCCCCACCCCCCAGCAGTGCAGGGGCAGTACCACCAGGCCCCCACACATGTCCAACTCATGTCTGCCACCACCCCCACCCCCCCAGCCACCATGGGCATCCCCCACCAGGCCCCCACTCATGTCTCCCCCCCCACTCCCCAGCAGTGCAGGGGCAGCACCACCAGGCCCCCACTCATGTCCAACTCATGTCTCCCACCACCCCCACCCCCCCAGCCACCATGGGCATCCCCCACCAGGCCCCCACTCATGTCTCCCACCACCCCCACCCCCCAGCAGTGCAGGGGCAGCACCACCAGGCCCCCACTCATGTCCAACTCATGTCTCCCACCACCCCCACCAACCCCTCCAAGCAACCATGGGCATCCCCCGCCAGGCGCCCACTCATGTCTCCCACCCCCCAGCAGTGCAGGGGCAGCACCACCAGGCCCCCACTTATGGCCCCTATCACCCCCACCCCCCAGCCACCATGGGCATCCCCCACCAGGCCCCCACTCATGTCTCCCACCACCCCCACTCCCCAGCAGTGCAGGGGCAACACCACCAGGCCCCCACTCATGTCCAACTCATGTCTCCCACCACCCCCACCCCCCAGCCACCATGGGCATCCCCCACCAGGCCCCCACTCATGTCTCCCACCACCCCCACCCCCCAGCAGTGCAGGGGCAGCACCACCAGACCCCCACCCATGTCTCCCACCACCCCCACCCCCCAGCCACCATGGGCAGCCCCCACCAGGCCCCCACTCATGTGTCCCACCACCCCCACCCCCAGCAGTGCAGGGGCAGCACCACCAGGCCCCCACTCATGTCCAACTCATGTCTCCCACCACCCCCACCCCCCAGCCACCATGGGCATCCCCCACCAGGCCCCCACTCATGTCTCCCACCACCCCCACCCCCCAGCAGTGCAGGGGCAGCACCACCAGGCTCCCACTCATGTCCAACTAATGTCTCCCACCACCCCCACCCCCCCAGCCACCATGGGCATCCCCCACCAGGCCCCCACTCATGTCTCCCACCCACCCCACCCCCCAGCCACCATGGGCAGCCCCCACCAGGCCCCCACTCATGTCTCCCACCCACCCCCACCCCCCAGCCACCATGGGCAGCCCCCACCAGGCCCCCACTCATGTCTCCCACCCCCCCGCCCCCCAGCATCCAGGGGCACCCTCCACCAGGCCCCCATTCATGTCTCCCACCACCCCCACCCCCCAGCCACCATGGGCATCCCCCACCAGGCCCCCACTCATGTCTCCCACCACCCCCACCCCCCAGCCTCCATGGGCATCCCCCACCAGGCCCTCACTCATGTCTCCCACCACCCCCAGCCCCCCAGCCACCATGGGCAGCCCCCAGCAGGCCCCCACTCATGTCTCCCACCACCCCCACCCCCCAGCATCCAGGGGCACCCTCCACCAGGCCCCCACTCATGTCTCCCACCACCCCCACCCCCCAGCCACCATGGGCATCCCCCTCCAGGCCACCACCCATGTCTCCCACGACCCCCACCCCCGCAGCCACCATGGGCAGCCCCCACCAGGCCCCCACTCATGTCTCCCACCACCCCCACCCCCCAGCAGTGCAGGGGCAGCACCACCAGGCCCCCACCCATGTCGACCACCACCCCCACCCCCCAGCCACCATGGGCATCCCCCACCAGGCCCCCACTCATTTCTCCCACCCACCCCCACCCCCCAGCCACCATGGGCAGCCCCCACCAGGCTCCCACTCATGTCTCCCACCACCCCCACCCCCCAGCAGTGCAGGGGCAGCACCACCAGGCCCCCACTCATGTCCAACGCATGTCTCCCACCACCCCCACCCCCCCAGCCACCATGGGCATCCCCCACCAGGCCCCCACTCATGTCTCCCACCCACCCCCACCCCCCAGCCACCATGGGCATCCCCCACCAGGTCCCCACCCATGTCTCCCACCACCCCCACCCCCCAGCAGTGCAGGGGCAGCACCACCAGGCCACCACCCATGTCTCCCACCACCCCACCCCCCCCCAGCCACCATGGGCAGCCCCCACCAGGCCCCCACTCATGTCTCCCACCACCCCCACCCCCCAGCAATGCAGGGGCAGCACCATCAGGCCCCCACTCATGTCCAACTCATGTCTCCCACCACCCCCACCCCCCCAGCCACCATGGGCATTCCCCACCAGGCCCCCACTCATGTCTCCCACCCACCCCCACCCCCCAGCCACCATGGGCAGCCCCCACCAGGCCCCCACTCATGTCTCCCACCACCCCCACCCCCCAGCAGTGTGGGGCACCCTCCACCAGGCCACCGCCCATGTCTCCCACCACCCCCACCCCCCAGCAGTGCAGGGGCAGCACCACCAGGCCCCCACTCATGTCCAACTCATGTCTCCCACCACCCCCACCCCCCCAGCCACCATGGGCATCCCCCACCAGGCCCCCACTCATGTCTCCCACCACCCCCACCCCCCAGCAGTGCAGGGGCAGCACCACCAGGCCCCCACTCATGTCCAACTCATGTCTCCCACCACCCCCACCCCCCCAGCCACCATGGGCATCACCCACCAGGCCCCCACTCATGTCTCCCATCCCCCAGCAGTGCAGGGGCAGCACCACCAGGCCCCCACTTATGGCCCCTATCACCCCCACCCCCCAGCCACCATGGGCATCCCCCACCAGGCCCCCACTCATGTCTCCCACCACCCCCACCCCCCAGCAGTGCAGGGGCAGCACCACCAGGCCCCCAATCATGTCCAACTCATGTCTCCCACCACCCCCACACCCCCAGCCACCATGGGCATCCCCCACCAGGCCCCCACTCATGTCTCCCACCACCCCCCTGCAGTGCAGGGGCAGCACCACCAGGCCCCCACCCATGTCTCCCACCACCCCCACCCCGCAGCCACCATGGGCAGCCCCCATCAGGCCCCCACTCAGGTCTCCAACCACCCCCACCCCCCAGCAGTGCAGGGGCAGCACCACCAGGCCCCCACACATGTCCAACTCATGTCTGCCACCCCCCCCACCCCCCCCAGCCACCAGGGGCATCCCCCACCAGGCCCCCACTCATGTCTCCCCCCCACCCCCCAGCAGTGCAGGGGCAGCACCACCAGGCCCCCACTCATGTCCAACTGATGTCTCCCACCACCCCCACCCCCCCAGCCACCATGGGCATCCCCCACCAGGCCCCCACTCATGTCTCCCCCCACCCCCCAGCAGTGCAGGGGCAGCACCACCAGGCCCCCACTCATGTCCAACTCATGTCTCCCACCACCCCCACCCCCCCCAGCCACCATGGGCATCCCCCACCAGGCCTCCACTCATGTCTCCCACCCCCCAGCAGTGCAGGGGGAGCACCACCAGGCCCCCACTTATGGCCCCTATCACCCCCACCCCCCAGCCACCATGGGCATCCCCCACCAGGCCCCCACTCATGTCTCCCACCACCCCCACTCCCCAGCAGTGCAGGGGCAGCACCACCAGGCCCCCACTCATGTCCAACTCATGTCTCCCACCACCCCCACCCCCCCCAGCCACCATGGGCATCCCCCACCAGGCCCCCACTCATGTCTCCCCCCACCCCCACCCCCCAGCAGTGCAGGGGCAGCACCACCAGGCCCCCACCCATGTCTCCCACCACCCCCACCCCCCAGCCACCATGGGCAGCCCCCACCAGGCCCCCACTCATGTGTCCCACCACCCCCACCCCCCAGCAGTGCAGGGGCAGCACCATCAGGCCCCCACTCATGTCCAACTCATGTCTCCCACCACCCCCACCCCCCAGCCACCATGGGCATCCCCCACCAGGCCCCCACTCATGTCTCCCACTACCCCCACCCCCCAGCAGTGCAGGGGCAGCACCACCAGGCCCCCACTCATGTCCAACTAATGTCTCCCACCACCCCCACCCCCCCAGCCACCATGGGCATCCCCCACCAGGCCCCCACTCATGTCTCCCACCCACCCCCACCCCCCAGCCACCATGGGCAGCCCCCACCAGGCCCCCACTCATGTCTCCCACCCACCCCCACCCCCAGCCACCATGGGCAGCCCCCACCAGGCCCCCACTCATATCTCCCACCCCCCCACCCCCCAGCATCCAGGGGCACCCTCCACCAGGCCCCCACTCATGTCTCCCACCACCCCCACCCCCCAGCCACCATGGGCATCCCCCACCAGGCCCCTACTCATGTCTCCCACCACCCCCACCCCCCAGCCTCCATGGGCATCCCCCACCAGGCCCTCACTCATGTCTCCCACCACCCCCACCCCCCCAGCCACCATGGGCAGCCCCCAGCAGGCCCCCACTCATGTCTCCCACCACCCCCACCCCCAGCATCCAGGGGCACCCTCCACCAGGCCCCCACTCATGTCTCCCACCACCCCCACCCCCACCCCCCAGCCACCATGGGCATCCCCCACCAGGCCACCACCCATGTCTCCCACCACCCCCACCCCCCCAGCCACCATGGGCAGCCCCCACCAGGCCCCCACTCATGTCTCCCACCACCCCCACCCCCCAGCAGTGCAGGGGCAGCACCACCAGGCCCCCACCCATGTCTACCACCACCCCCACCCCCCAGCCACCATGGGCATCCCCCACCAGCCCCCCACTCATTTCTCCCACCCACCCCACCCCCCAGCCACCATGGGCAGCCCCCACCAGGCCCCCACTCATGTCTCCCACCACCCCCACCCCCCTGCAGTTCAGGGGCAGCACCACCAGGCCCCCACTCATGTCCAACTCATGTCTCCCACCACCGCCACCCCCCCAGCCACCATGGGCATCCCCCACCAGGCCCCCACTCATGTCTCCCACCCACCCCCACCCCCCAGCCACCATGGGCAGCCCCCACCAGGCCCCCACTCATGTCTCCCACTCACCCCCACCCCCCAGCCACCATGGGCAGCCCCCACCAGGCCCCCACTCATGTCTCCCACCCCCCCCACCCCCAGCATTCAGGGGCACCCTCCACCAGGCCCCCACTCATGTCTCCCACCACCCCCACCCCCCAGCCACCATGGGCATCCCCCACCAGGCCCCCACTCATGTCTCCCACCACCCCCACCCCCCAGCCACCATGAGCATCCCCCACCAGGCCCTCACTCATGTCTCCCACCACTCCCACACCCCCAGCCACCATGGGCAGCCCCCAGCAGGCCGCCACTCATGTCTCCCACCCACCCCCACCCCCCAGCCACCATGGGCAGCCCCCACCAGGCCCCCACTCATGTCGCCCACCACCCCCACCCCCCAGCATCCAGGGGCACCCTCCACCAGGCCCCCACTCATGTCCCCCTGCACCCAGGTCCTCACAATCCCCAATCATGTGCGTTATGGTCAGCCTCCACAGCCAAAAGGCCCTACCAAGTAACCCATTCACCCACATGGAAATGGAAATTACATGTTACACCCCCAATGTTCATAAAGCAAATTAACCCATGTCCGTCACACACAATGGTTGCAAATGAATGGGAAAACACCCAACATGACATACATGAAACCAATGAGATGATAGCACACAGTGAAGTATGAAAACAAAACTGCATTAAAAAAAATTGAATGCAAATGAAACTACAATGGCAATGAAAAAAAGATAAGCTGCATGTCCGTCCAAAAAAATCAAAACTACAAATCCAAATCCAAAAAAATGTTGTTCAAGGTCACATTAAAAATAAAATCAATCCGAGAGAGAAAAATATATGCAAAGACCATTGCTCCATGGAGAATAAATCAAAAATAAAAAAATAAAACAATCCAATGAAGAACTATGTACAAAACATCCAAGGGTCCATGAGCACAACTGAACAAAGGAAACCTACAAAATACCCTAACTAAAATCCAACTATATACAAAAAGTGGAGCAGTGTCCGTCGACTCCAAATCATAAGAAGAAACAAAGGAAACCTAAAACTAAAGAACTATATACAAAGGCGGCGGGCAAGTCCAGCGGCTCACTCCGTGGTGTTCCGGGCCAGGGCATCATCAAACTCCTCGTCTATGTCCCGGAGGCGGTCCTGTTTCATGGCCCCGAGGGTCCGCAGGGATGACGCCATCTGCTCCTCCAACCCCCTGCGGATTGCCTCGAGGCACTCGGCCCGCCTCAGGGCCCTCTGCATGGAGTTCTCCACCCTGACCATCGTGAGCTGCGCCTCTTCCGCCCGCTGCCGCTCCGCACCTATCTGCTGGCCCAACCGCAGCCACACGGAAGACACTTCCTGTCCTGGGTCCTCCTGCCCTCCGGCCGATGCCTGCCCCTCCGATGTTGATAGCCCGAGCCATGATGCCTCCCACGTTGACTCTGCTGCTGCCTCCGACGTAACTGCTTCTGCCAGCACGACGGCACCCAGGCTGATGGAATCCACCGACGCCGTCGTGCACGTGCCCTGCCTGATGATGCCGGCACATCCTCCATCTGCTGGGGTACAGTTGCTGTGGTGTCCACCCCTGCTGGACCTCCGACTCCCGACTGTGGCAGGGATGGGATCCCCACCGAGCTGGCTGCATTGGTCAGGGCAGGTCCACAGGGGGCCCTGGTGGCATCTGGGCCGGAAGACGGCAAGGAGAACGACCGGCGTATAGCCTCCACAGAGGAGGAGAGGGCCGCCAGATTGGCCGACACATGCAGGAAACCCCCGAACATGGAAGATCCCAATTGGGCCACGTCTGCACGGTGCTCTTCGTGATGATGTGCGTGCTCCTCCCGGGAAGCACGCACGTCATTACGAATTGCACCCGCGCGCATCACGACCCCAATCAGGACCTTCTCCATATGGACACGGGTCCCCTCGTCCGCAGGTGGAGGGGAGTCAGGTGACATGGACATCTCCTCTACCTGCGGACGGGCCTGGGATGGGGCATCCCTGCTGGTGCATGGTGGTGCACTCACAGGGTCAGGGACAGCGACATGCACAGGCCCCTCCACGGTGACCTGTGCTGCCTCCTGCCCCTGCCCCTGGACTGCACCACTTACACCAGCAGGGATGCCCCCACCAGGCCCCATGTGTGCCTCAGTGGCAGCCTCCTCCTCCTCTGTGGAAACCACCAACCTGGATGGCTCCTCACCGTCTTCCGCCGTAGCAGGCCCTTGTGGGGGCTTACCCACCCATTCCGCTGCAGCCGTGGGGGCATCCCCGCCGCCTTGCTCCACAGCGCCGTCTCCGCCCTCTTCTTCACTAGCCGCTGCGTAGAGGGAGACATAGAACACAAGCATCAGGGTACTGTTCAATGGTCCCCTAGACAGGAAGCAATAGCAGATGAGTACCCCTGTCAAAGTACACTTCCATCATGTCCCTCCACAACACATTGGTCAGTCCAGGCAAAACACACACAGTAACAGGCATGGTGCATGCCATGGACATTTCCATACATGTCCAATGGACTCTTGAAACATACAATGATATGGAACTCACATGCATCATGGGTCATGCCTATCACATGCACACACTTCACCTCAGTCACATCCATCTGGCCTCATACACCCCAAACACAGCGGATACAAGGGTAACTAGGCTGCATCAGTGAATATGTGCATTGTCACACACATGTGTCATGCATCCATGGCATTCACAAGTCACAGACACGCAGGTCAGGCACACAGACATGGCTACCATATATGTACCTGGCATCAGCACCCATCCCTCACCCCCACCCATGTCCAGGAACAGAGACCGGCATGCTCTCATGTGTAAAATCTGCATAGGGCTCCCCATTTCGTATTTAAACACATGCAACAACCATGTGGTTCACACATCACTGGTCGCACATGCATTACCATGATGTCCCTGCACACATACATGCGTACATGGCCTATGTCACACATACAGGCAAGTATCAGACAACCAGCACACCGCAACATGCCCTGTCTCACACAGCAATGATTGGACACTTACCGCTCAACTCCAGATGGGTCTCCCTCTCAAGGATCTGGGCGTGGAGTGCTGGGCGTACGCGTTCCAGGACCCTCATCTGGATGGAACTCATGCGGCCCCGGCCCCCCTCCACGAGGCGCCGGGCCTTCACGAGGGTCCTGGACCTCAAGTCCTCCCAGCGCTTCTTGATCTTCTGGATGTCGCGGGTTGCCACCCCCTCCGCGTGGATGGCAACCACACAGTCGGCCCAGATCCTCTCCGGTCCTTCCTTTCTGGCACGGGACGATCCAAAGAGGGCATCATACTGCCCCAGGACATGCTCCATCAGGACACCAACTTCGGTGGCAGTGAAGCTGGTGCCCCTCTGCCCCTCTGGCCTGGGGTTGCCACTGGTGCCAGATGTGGAAGTGCCCGACATAGCAACCCCAGAGGCAGGAGTGGGTGGGCAACTGGGTCCTGGGGCTGGGCTGTGGAGCGATGTTATCCCAGTCGGGAGTCTTCTGTTCCAGCAGGGGTGGACACAGCAACTGGACCCCTGCAGATGGCTGATGTGCAGGCACCAAATGGCAGGGCACGGTGGCAGCAGGCAGGCAGGCAGGCAGCAGCAGCAGATGGCTTGTGGGAGGCTGCTCGGGGCACTGGGGGGCAGTAATTCGGCCTTCTGGGCAGGAGCGTGGTCTTCCGTGTGTTTTCGCGTGGCCAGCTTGATACGGAGTGATTTGGCACGTGAAAATCCTGCACGTCAGAGTGAAATTCGAGGAAAGGCCCTTAGCGCGTAAGCATGTCAGCACGCATACGCGATTCTATTGGACCAAAGGCCCTCAGCGCGTAAGCGCGTCTGTGACGTGACCCGCACGGGTGTTTCCCTCCTAGCACGTGATGACGGAGCACACGTGGAAAGACTGCACGTAAGAGTGTCATCGCGTGTAATTGGACAAAAGTGCGCATACACGCGATTGGCCTATGTACGTGTATTTCAGGGGTGCGAGGGCACTTACACAGGCGAGTACATCAGCGCACGTGTATACCGGGGTGTGTGGGAATTTCCACACGCTATTGGCCTGGGTACTGGATTTCAGGGGTGCGCGGGAAGTTTCACACGCGAGTACATCAACGCACGTGTATACCGGGGTGCGTGGGAATTTCCACACGCTATTGGCCTGGGTACTGGATTTCAGGGGTGCGCGGGAAGTTTTACACGCTCGCCTACAACACACGCAAAGAAACACGTACGCCAGTAGGAAGCAGGCATACGTCGATCCGCGACGCATAAATTTGCGCGCAAAAAAAATAACAAGCTCAGACGCCAGGATGAATATACCGTTCCTAGCAGCAGTGGACGTGGGCTACCAAAGGGAGAGGAGGAGGATAGTCAGGGCCAGAATATTCACACCCAGAACCAGCCTTTTCGGGATGCCTGATGACCAGGTGTATGGGAGGTACAGGTTTCCACCACACATAATACTGGACCTGCTGAGTGAGTGGGAGGATGACCTCACATCACCCACCCTGTGCTCCCAAGCACTCAGCCCCCTGGAGAAGGTCCTCAATGTACTGCACTTCTTAGCCACTGGATCATTTCAGCGGACAAGTGCCATAGTGGGTGGGGTGTCACAGGCCACGCAGTCACGCTGTCTACACCAGGTCTTGAACATCATCACTGCACGCCCATCAGTCCGCAGGCACATATACCTGCCCAGAACACCTGCAGAAAGGCATGCTGCCGCCCTGGATTTTTACGGTGTGGCACGATTCCCCAAAGTGCTAGGTGCCATCGACTGCACCCATGTGGCTCTACGGCCCCCAGGGCATCTGAGCACATCTATAGGAACCGCAAGCACTGGCATTCCATCAATGTGCAGGTAGTATGTAATGCCAAGGGAATCATCACCTCAGTATATGCCAACTATCCCGGGTCCACCCACGACAGCTTCATTTACCGAATGTCCACCCTAAGCCGGGACCTAGAAGCTGGGCGGCATGGCGATACATGGCTGCTTGGTGAGTATGAATGCCACTGCACATGCATGCATGTCAGATACTGAGCAAGGTCACAACCCCACCAATGATACCAATCACCACCTCCACAGGGGACAGTGCCTACCCTCTCAGCCCCCACATGATGACGCCAATTCGGAACCCCACCACGCCACCAGAGGTAAGATATACACAGCCCACATTGCAACCCGGGGCATAGTGGAGCGCACATTCGGAGTGCTTAAGTCACGCTTTCGCTCCCTTGACCGTTCTGGCGGGCAGCTGTTATACGCTCCCCCAGTAGTGTGCAGGATCATAGTGGCAGCATGTGTCCTGCACTACGTTGCAACACGCCGGGGCCTGGCCGTGGACATGGTGGTGGCCCCACATCCCCAACCACATGCACAGCCGCTGCGCATGGGAGGGGAACGGGCACGGGGGGAGGCAGCCCGTACACAGCTAGTGGCTAATTACTTCACATAGAAATCACACCCCTGTGGAGTGCACACTGCCCTGGCACATACCATCTGACAATCAATGATGACTCAACCTGACACTGATCCTGAATGTCTGGAGAATCAACCGTCAAAACCATATCAGCCTGAGATTGTTCACCTGGAAGTGTTACAATGTGTGCATCCCTACCTACACAGACACCACCAATGCAGTTTCGTGAAAAAACACGTTCATGCAGCTAAAATGAATACCCACTTGCAAAATGCAACATGAAGACAGTGCCATGTCACCCAACCCATCCCCAGCACCGCCACACGACACACCGTGCCATGTCATGCTATGTGCAGGTAAACAAAGTAATCCCCACAACATGACACAAGTGTCACAATGTACAATGTCCCTAATTGAAACTCGCGACACCTGAAATGCTCACAGTAATGCAGGACCAACAACACACTTGAGCAGGTATTTAGCAATAACACTTATCAGCTACTGACCCTCAAAACTACCATTAACATGACATTACGAATGTAAGGAATTAGTAGTCTCACCACCTGGAAATGCCTGCACTCCCACCACTTCCAACTGTACAGTGTTGCCGCCATGTAGAGTTGTAGGTGCACTGCTGCCAACATGGACCCCATCTCCAAAGTAGAGGGCCTTGTGTAGACATGAGGAAAGGACCTGCAAATTAGGAGGTAGACACGGATGATGAGTTACACATCAATGCAACATGCAGTGTACAACACAACAGCAATATGCACTAGGAATGTATACACAGTATTGACTAGACTACCCACACATGTAGTGGGAGTCCAATGTCATCATGTACGTCAATGTCACTTGGGCACACCCTTTGCAAGCCCATGAAAACGGGAAGCAGGAGGGGTGTGTGTGACAAAAACCCAAGCATCTGGACCAAATACATGACAAGCCTGCATGTGCCCAGCCACAATGCAGCGTATGCCCACAGGAGCCACAGAAGGCAACACATTGTCCCAAAAAAAATAAAAATAAAGATAAAAATAAAAAATCAAAAATGGCCATTAATGGGCCCGGGGGGGTTGGGGAGGCCACCCAGGAGGTCCGAGGACAGGGTGCACACCAAAACCCACCTGTGTGGATCTTGCTAAAAAAAAACACCTCCATGGGCTCATGGCCCACACGGCTACCCTATTGTGGGAGTATCACTGCTGTCGCTAATATCACCCTGTGCAGCTGCATCCGGAGGTGGTTGCACTATGGGAGGCAGCCCACGCAAGGCCCTAGTCTGTTCCTCCATGGCTGCAAGCATGCGGGTGTGGTAGGTCTCGTTCTGGAGGATGAGTGTGCGGAGGTCCCCATGCAACAACTCACGGGATGCCCGGACCTCCGCCCTAGTTGCCTGCATCTCAGCTGAGAGCGTACGGGTGAGACGCTCCAGCTGCTGTTCTGTCCTTCGGTTTGTTGAAGCCTCAAACTCAACAAGAGTCGTCCTGAGGTGAAGGAGCTCCAGCCTCAGGGCTTCCCTGTGGCCCTGGGACTCTATGGAGATGGCTTCCTGAAGAGTCGCCAGTGCCGCCCGCCTGTCCCTGTTCGATGCCAACATGTCCTCCCTGTGTGACTGGCAGATGGAGTCGGTTGCCTGCTGTAGTCGCTCCATCAGCCTTTCGGGGGGGACAATGGAAGTGGCCACCCTATCCATGGCCTGAGCCATCATCTCTGATGATGCTGCCTGTTGGGTTGCCATACCGTAAATGGATTGCTCCCATGCGGTATTGCCAGGTGGCATACGGCCACCACGTCGGCGGACACCACACCTGTCTGGGGCAAGGCGAACTGCGCCTTGCTGTGCCGGCACTGCCTGAGGCTGCAGGACTGCATTCCCCCTCTGATCTGCTGGCCCAGGAACAGGAACAGATGTCACAGAGTGTGACCCTGCATCCGTAACCACCAAAGGCGTAGCTGCCAACACTGACATCCCCATTCAGGGTTCTGACCCTGGTGCAGGTGGGTGGGACAGGACAGAATCCCTCCCAGGAACACTCACCTGCGACGGAACGTAGGTCTCATCATCCGAATCAACACCTGAGTACAGCTCGGGGGAGGTGCAGCCAGAGACACCCCTTGAGAGCACTACCTGCAGCAGTTGTGGGTTCTCACCCACCACCACACCACGTCTCACTGGTGGTCGGTCGGCCCTCAGACCCCTCCTGGGTCTGCACCATCTTGTGAGAACCACCCACGCCAAACTTGGTAATACCATGATTCAGTTGATCGCGTAGTGTAGCCGTAGAAACCTTCCAGACAATGCAACTCCCAATAGTACAAAGGGCACTATATTGGAAGGGGAATTGCCCAGAAGATTATATGAGTCGGAACACAGCTACCTAGACAAAGAACACAATGTCAGGAGTTGGGTTCATGAAATAAGACATAAACAAGGCAAACGGATGTAGATCAAACAACGTACTCACGTAGGGAATACCTCTGGGCAAGGATAGCAGCAGGACAGAGGGCCAGGATACCCAGGATATCAGTTTTGGTGTTTGACGGGTAATATTCTTGTCGTGGAAAAGAAGATGAAAGGAAGTTCGTCCGATGATACTGGTTCCAGTGACAGGGACAATCCAACCTATACCTATACCCGCCGGCACATGGACGCCTAATAAACAAATGTCCGTGAATAATCCGAGTTTCTTGTGATAAGTTCCGAAAGAAATGTGGAAGGTCCAAATAACAATGTTCCGAGAGTCAGAGTTCCGTGAATAGTGCAATAATCCGAGACGCCAAATCTTGAAAATGCCAGGCAAAAGAATGGTCGTTCGTTCCGAGATCGAGTAAACAGGTAATATCCAATACAAGGTTAAGGGGTAGTTCAATATCAATCCGTGAGACAAAAACAGGGTCCAAGGTCCAAGAACAACAGGCCAGACAAGAACACAGTCGGGAGCTCCAAAAATAGTAAATTCAGAAGCAGCGTTCCGAATGCCGGGCGGAGATTTAAACTAATCACGTGACCCTGTGGGGAATGTTGCCATGACGTAACCGTGCACGAAAGTGCTCAGGCAACCAACGTTTCCACGGCAACCCCCAGCGTTGTCTGATACTCTGGAAACGCTTCGGCTCTGTGTGTTTTGGAATTGTGGAACGTGTAGTCTTGACGTAATGCTGGATGGAACGGGGAGCAGACGCTGGTTTCTTGACAGTATCCTCCCCCAAAGATGCCCTCACTCCCCGAGAGGCCAAGAATCGAGCCAAGAGAAACGGAGCATGTACATTGGATTCAGGCTCCCAAGTATGATCCTCGGGTCCATAACCCTTCCAGTCAATAAGGAAATAATGAACACCTCAGGAAACCTTAGTGTCTAGAATAGCCTTCACCTCATACTCCTCCTCCCCCTGTATCTTGACCGGAGGCGGACGAACTGGGAGCCTGGTCCCCTCCGAACAGGGCTTCAGTAGAGAAACATGAAAAACCGGATGGATCTTCCAAGTATTCGGTAGTTCAAGTCTCACTGCAGACTGATTGATTACATCCTTGACAGGATAAGGACCAACAAATTTGGGTTTCAAACAACTCCTCATAGGAATACGGAGATGTTTAGTGGAAAGCCAGACCAACATTCCGGGTGGTAATCGGGCGCAGGAGACCTATGCCGGTCGGCGTACTCCTTAGAACGATCCTGAGCTTCCTTCAAACGGGAATGAACATGTTGGTGTAGAGAAGTAATATCTCTAAGACTGTCTTGGACCGCGGGATTGTCTGACAAGACTGGAAGATCCAGTGGCAGAGAACGGGGATGACAACCATACAAGGCAAAGAAAGGAGTAGTACCTGTGGAAGTATGAACAGAATTGTTGTACGCAAATTCGGCAGTCGCCAACGCCGACAACCAGGATTCCTGATGCTGCATAGTTAGACAACGTAGATACTGCTCAAGTGTGGCATTCAAACGTTCCGTCTGACCGTCCGTTTCCGGATGATAAGCAGTGGAATACCTCGCATCAACACCCAGGGACATAGTAAGATGCTTCCAGAAACGCGAGGTAAACTGCGAGCCTCTGTCGGATATTATGACATCAGGAAGGCCGAAACGGCGGAATACATGGCGAAGAAACAGATCCGCCAGAACCGGTGCCGTAGGCAAACCTTGACATGGAACAAACACGGCCAGTTTGGAGAAATAATCGATTACCACCCATATGGTGTCAAAACCCTGAATGGGAGGGAGTTCAGTGATGAAATCCATAGATATCATGGTCCATGGTTTGCTAGGAACCGGAAGAGGACACAATAAACCCACGGGTTTCGTGGTTGAGGACTTACACTGGGCACAAATAGCGCAGGTAGAGATGTAATCCGAGACATCTTTCTGCATCGAAGGCCACCAACACCATCTCTTGAGTTGTTCCAGAGTTTTGCGCACCCCAGAATGGGCTGAAACCAAAGAATCATGACCCCACCTTAAAGCTGATCGTCTGGAGTCGACATCTGGAAGATACAGACGACCTTTAACATAAGGCATAGAGTTAACTATGGTCATATTCAAATTCTCAATCTCCGGAGGATTCCCAGAAACCCATTCTCTAATGGATTCCTTCAATGGAGTCTTCAAGGTACAGGAGCATATTACCTGATTTGGTAACAACATTCCACCAAATTCCTTGGGAGAGGAGTCCTCCCCATACCTCCTGGAAAGTGCGTCTGCCTTGGAATGTAGGACCCCAGGACGATACGTGATCTGGAAATTGAATTGTGAAAAGAACTGATGCCACCTGGCATGCCTTGCTGTGGTGCATTTCACTGACTGCATGGCAAGAAGATTGCGATGATCAGTGTAAACTTTTACTGGAACAGCAGTACCCAGAAGATGATGTCGCCACACCTTGAATGCATCACGTATAGACAATAATTCTCGCTCAGTGACAGTGTATCTTGTTTCATATTTGGTAAGCTTCCTGGAATGAAACGCCACAGGATGAAGGAAACCTGTGTCCTTGCAATACTGAGACAACACCGCCCCAACCGCTTGATCCGAGGCATCAGCCTCCACATAGAATGGTTGCATAGACTCGGGATGCTGGAGGACTGGCGCAGAGGTGAACGCGATCTTGAGATTGTCAAAAGCTCTTTGTGCTTCCGCCTTCCACTTGAACCCATTCTTAGGACTGGTAAGGGCAGTCAAAGGGGCAACAATAGCAGAGAATGAGCGAATGAAACGTCTATAAAAGTTCGCAAACCCTAAAAAAGACTGCAAGGATTTGATAGATGTAGGAGCAGGCCAGTCCAAAACAGCCCTTACTTTGGAATCGCTCATACCGACTCCCTGGTTCGTGATATCGTATCCCAGGAATTCCACATGTTGGACATGGAAGATACACTTCTCTAGCTTGACATAGAGATGATTGTCTCGGAGCCTTTGTAGCACCGTGGAAACGTGTTGAACATGGGTATCATAGTCCGGTGAGTAGATCAGGATATCATCAAGATATACAATGACATAGTGGTCGAGTAAATCACTGAAAACATCATTGATAAAGTACTGAAACGTAGCCGGGGCATTGCTCAAACCAAAAGGCATGACCAAATACTCATACAGGCCGTACTTGGTTTTAAACGCCGTCTTCCACTCGTCACCCTTCCGTATTCTGACCAAATTATAAGCGCCCCGCAAATCCAACTTGGTGAAGATGGAAGAAGAACCCAATTGGTCTAGAAGAACCGAGATGAGTGGAATTGGGTATTGATTACGGATGGTGACAGCGTTCAATGCACGGTAGTCGATGCAAGGGCGCAAATCGCCTTCTTTCTTTGGAACAAAAAAAAGAGGCGATGCCGCCGGAGAACGCGATGGCCTGATAAAGCCAGAAGCCAAAGACTTGTCCAGATACTCCTTGAGCACCAAGTCCTCCTTGTGGGTTAAGGAGTAGACACAACCAGATGGTATAACAGCATTAGGAACCAAATCAATAGGACAGTCATACTGTCGATGTGGTGGTAGAATCTCAGCACCTCTCTTGTCAAATACGTCCTTAAAGTCTCGGTACTCCCCAGGTAACACCGAGTTCATGACTGCTCCAATGACCAGAGCGGAATCCAAGAGATGTGTACTGGGTCCCACAGATGAGGATCCTGATGTCCCACAAGAAGTAGCACAGTATTCAGAATGAAAAGAAACCTTCCCTTTAGCCCAATCCACTAACGGATTGTGTTTCCTTAGCCAGGGCAACCCAAGGATTAACTTAAACTGGGGTGCTGTAATAACGTCAAAGGTTATGGTCTCGGTATGCCCAGAGGACGTAGTCATGAAAAGATCCACCGTTTGTTCAGTAACCAGACCAGATAACAAGGTCATGCCGTCAACGGCGTTGACCAGTTCAGGAGAAGGCTTGGGAATCAGAGGAATACCATGATTCTTAACAAACTGGCTGTCGGCATAATTCCCAGTGGCCCCTGAATCCAATACAGCGTCCGCCGTACAAGAAACAATGGAAGGAGCGCAAACATCAACCGTTATGGGAAACAAAACCATGAGATCAGAGCCCGTATTCAAGGGACTCGACAAAGGGGCTCTCTCTATTGCCGAGCTTTGGAGTTTCCCTGTTTTCGTGGTTTTCTGGGGCACTGTCTCAGGAAATGTTCTGAGGAGCCACAGTAATAACATAAATTGTTCTTCCTACGGTTCTCTCTTTCCTCAGACGAGAGCGGAGCCCTGAGGGTACCTATCTGCATAGGTTCAGGCGTAACATGACTGCTCAGCAGCTACTGGCGTAGGATAGGGAACCAGACTCTTTTCCCCTTTGCGTTCTGCTCTCCTGGCATCAATTTGAAGTACTAGATCAACTAACTCCGAAAAACCAGTAGGAATCACTGGGACAGTGGACAAAACATCCTTGAGAGAGTCTGAAAGCCCTTTGTAAAACAGAGCCCCTTTCTTTGCCTCGGGCCAATCTGTCTCCGCCACCAGTTGGTTAAACTTGGCTAGGTAGGACAATAAAGACAAATCCTTCTGTTGTAAAGAGAGTAGTTCCAAATCCGAGGCTTGGGATTTATATCGTGTGTCAAAGACACTGGACATAGCAGAGATGAGAGCATCACAGTCGTACAAAGATGGCTCCCTTGTTCCAGTAATGGATTTGCCCAGACCGCTGCTGTACCCCCAAGGTAGGATAACACAAACGCCGCCTTGGTAGTGGCATCGGGGAAAGACGTAGGACGGCACAAAAAATGCAGCCTACATTGGTTGATGAAAGTGCGGAACGTCTTAGGATCCCCCATGAAACGTTCCGGAGGGGCCAAGGGAAACTGGGCCGTCATGTACACAGGTGCATTATCTTGTCGAGGAACGCCAGCTCCAAGGGCAGAACCAGAAGGAGGGGCGCTAACACCGCCACCCGCCTGCAAACCGGCCTGAAGGGCGTCGATCCGACGCTGGGTGGCATCATGAGCTGCAGTCATGTCTGCGCGTAAACCAGCAACCAACTGAACCAAAGCTGCCAATGGATCATCGGCAGTGTCCATGATAATGGATATATGGCTTCTGAATATGTGAGAACCACCCACGCCAAACTTGGTAATACCAGGATTCAGTTGATCGCATAGTGTAGCCGTAGAAACCTTCCAGACAATGCAACTCCCAATAGTACAAAGGGACTATATTGGAAGGGGAATTGCCCAGAAGATTATATGAGTTGGAACACAGCTACCTAGACAAAGAACACAATGTCAGGAGTTGGGTTCATGAAATAAGACATAAACAAGGCAAACGGATGTAGATCAAACAACGTACTCACGTAGGGAATACCTCTGGGCAAGGATAGCAGCAGGACAGAGGGCCAGGATACCCAGGATATCAGTTTTGGTGTTTGACGGGTAATATTCTTGTCGTGGAAAAGAAGATGAAAGGAAGTTCGTCCGATGATACTGGTTCCAGTGACAGGGACAATCCAACCTATACCTATATCCGCCGGCACGCGAACGCCTAATAAACAAATGTCCGTGAATAATCCGAGTTTCTTGTGATAAGTTCCGAAAGAAATGTGGAAGGTCCAAATAACAATGTTCCGAGAGTCAGAGTTCCGTGAATAGTGCAATAATCCGAGACGCCAAATCTTGAAAATGCCAGGCAAAAGAATGGTCGTTCGTTCCGAGATCGAGTAAACAGGTAATATCCAATACAAGGTTAAGGGGTAGTTCAATATCAATTCGTGAGACAAAAACAGGGTCCAAGGTCCAAGAACAACAGGCCAGACAAGAACACAGTAGGGAGCTCCAAAAATAGTAAATTCAGAAGCAGCATTCCGAATGCCGGGCGGAGATTTAAACTAATCACGTGACCCTGCGGGGAACGTTGCCATGACGTAACCATGCACGAACGTGCTCAGGCAACCAACGTTTCCACGGTAACCCCCAGTGTTGTCTGATACTCTGGAAACGATTCGGCTCCGTGTGTTTTGGAATTGTGGAACGTGTAGTCTTGACGTAATGCTGGATGGAACGGGGAGCAGACGCTGGTTTCTTGACACATCTCCACAACCCCAGCAGTATCAGGTGCGTCTTCCCCTGCAAAGACATAAAAGCAAACAAATGGAAACAGGCATTAGCACCATGGCACACAATGAGGGCTGAGAAGCAACAGAACCAGTACTTGATTGACACATGTCCCACATGACTAAAACCCTCCCATGCATGCACCCTCACTGCGTATGAAGGGCAGGCAAATGGCACACACTGATGACACCAAGATGGAAGATGAACACATTTTCTGCATGCTGCCTGGCAGTGGCATCACACATTGGCCTGTGATTGCCAGGTGAAATACACATGCCATCACACAGATGCGTGGAATGCAAACAATCTGCCTGAATGAACAGAGAAAAATAAGCAACAATGTTGTGGCAAGGTGACACTTCAAGGGCAACTGGTGTGCTGTTGGGTTAGATGTCTACTGTTGGCAGAAGGGATACTGCTATGGCCAAATGCTGCTGCGCAGAATGTATTGCATGAAGCACATTGGTGACCCAAACGACTCAGGCGCACACACCCTCACCTGGCACACAAACAGAAGCCCTCACACACACACCATGCACATGGATGACACACACATGCATGTGCACTCACCGGACAATGCCTCATAATCAGGCAGATCTCCCACGCCTTGGATCTGTTCCTCCGTGACGTAGGTCCCAGCGACTGACTCATGTGGAGTGAGTTCCATGTCTTCTACTGGAGACCCACCTCCAGTCACTAGAGTTGCGGCATGACTTGAGGCCAGCTTATTCTTTGCCCTGCGCTTTAGGTCATTCCAGCGCTTATAGCAATCATTGGCTGTGCGCCTCACGATTCCAAGGGCACTTACGATGTCCGCAACGGTCTGCCAGTGTGCCTGGCGTTGTGCAGGTGTGGTCTTGGATCCTGCAACAATGACCATCTCGTTATCATGTGCGGACACATACTCGACAAGTGCATTCAGTTCGGCATCCGTGAAGCTGGGCTTCCTCGACGGGCCGGACTGTGTAGCCGTGGGGCATCAGCCTGTGCCGGACGAGCACTCTTCCTCTTCCGCTTGGAAGGTGGTGATGATCCTGAGTGTCCTGTGCCGCTCTGGACACTAGGGGCAGGAGCCCTGGTGGACTCTGTATCAGGAGTGTGGGATTGCACACTCAGCATGGGAGTTGGTGCAGGCATTGGCTCAAGTGTAATGGTGTCAGGGGGAATGTCAGCAGGATGGACTAGGACTGACACTGTCCTGGCTGGGTGTGTGAGAGCTTGGGTGGATGGAGCCGCAGCTGCCCCTGCAGCCTCTCCACCCTGCCTACTTGGGGCAGCAGATGACCTTGCTGCCCCTGATCCACATGGCCTGATGACATCAACGTGCACCAGCGCACGTGTCATAGGCCTGCTGACCTGGAAGTCAGCCATGGAGTCAGCCAGGTCTGGTGCCACAATGGGCTGGTCCAACAAGGGCTGAGCATGGATGGTGTCAGCCACATCAGCCTCAACCAGGGGTGGGGGATTATGGGTGCCCTTGACTGGTCCTCCACACATGGGGGGACAGGGTCACCCTGCAAGTAACGACCACGTCCCCTACCGGATCCACCACGGCCACCACTTGTGGCTCGTCCACCTTTGCCACCCTTACGGATTCCTCGCCTACCAACCATGGCACTGATGTTAATGTGCGTATGGGAGTGGCTGTAAACTATTGTCCTGGGCAATTGGGGGTCAAAGGGGTTGGGTACCAGATGGTAATTGTACCCTAGTGCTCTAGCAAGGCTGAATGTGACCCCTGGGGAAAGATGACGGGTCACGCAACGCACAGGAAGCCCAAAAAAGGGAGATGACGTGCACGCAACCCCTCCTAGACGACGTGTGCGGAAAAAAAACCTGCACTATGCTGTGGCACCTAGTAACACAAGAATGAACGTATGCGTGTCACACGCAGCCTAGAATGACCTCTGAAGGGGTAGGCTACACACGGGGCAAGCACAGATGTTAGATACGTGCGTGACTCACCGTCTGCCAGGAAAAAGAGCGTGAAAAAGAAGCGCGTTTGGTTGGCAACACCCCCGCCAAAAGAAGAATTGTACGCTGTCTGAGGAGACAGGACAACAGTAGAAGGGAACACTGTTTGAGGGAACAGGCCTAGGAAAACCAGAAAAAGAGAAAAAAGAGAAAAAGCTGTCAGAGGTAACAGGGAGTACGAACTTGAAACGCTGTGAAGTAAATCGCGTGTGAACCGACAAGAAGTACAGATTTCACCCACTCGCTCTCCACGAAAAGCACGTACAAGGAAATGGTGTTCTACATGTACCTTTTATGCAGGCCCACACGTCAAGCGTCACTTCCGCGTGTACGCGCTAGGGCCATTTCCACCAATTACACGCTTTGTCACTTCCGCGTGTACGCGCTATTTCCACCAATTACACGCTTTGTCACTTCCGCGTGTACGCACTATTTCCACCATTTACACGCTTTGTCACTTCCGCGTGTACGCGCTCTTTCCACCAATTACACGCTTTTTCACTTCCGCGTGTACGCGCTATTTCCACCAATTACACGCTTTGACACTCGGACGTGTCTTTCATTTTTTTAACACGCAACATTTCAAACATGTGCCATATTCAACATGCACGTGACTTCATAGACCCGCATACGCTGGTGGCCTTTGGGCCAATGAATGTACAGACGTGTGCTGACGCGCTTACGCGCTAAGGGCCTTTCCTCGAATTACATGCAGACGTGCTGGATTTTCACGTGCAAAATCACTCCGTATCAAGCTGGCCACGCGTTCACACACGGAAGACCACGCTCCTGCCCAGAAGGCCGAATTACTGCCCCACAGAGCCTTGAGCACGCTCCCACCTGCCATCTGCTGCTGCCTGACTGCCTGCTGCCCACGTGCCCTGCCATTTGCTGCCTGCACATCAGCCAGGGGTGCTGTTGCTGTGACCACCCCTGCTGGAACCGAAGACTCCCAACTGCTTTTCCATCGCCCCACAGCCCAGCCCCAGGACCCAGTTGCCCACCCACTCCTGCCTCTGGGGTTGCCATGTCGGGCACTGCAACATCTGGCACCAGTGGCAACCCCCGGCCAAGGAGGCAGAGGGGCACCAGCTTCACTGCCACCGAAGTTGGTGTCCTGGTAGAGCATGTCCTGGGGCAGTATGATGCCCTCTTTGGAAGGTTGCGCGCGGACAAGGAAGGACAGACTCGGATCTGGATGGACATCGTGACAGGTGGCAGTCCGCGACTACGAACGTGTCAGGAAGCGCTGGGAGGACTTCAGGTCCAGGACCCTCAACAAGGCCCGGTGCCTCCTGAAGGCAGCGGATGCTAAGGGGCGCCGGGGCCACTTGTCGGAAGATCAGATGAGGGTCCTGGAACGCATATCCCCAGCGCTCCACGTCCAGGTCCTTGAGAGGCAGACCCGTCTGGAGTCGAGCGGTAAGTGTACATGCATACTGATTGTAAGCTGTGCGTGTGGTGTTCCAGGAGTGTGCAGGTTGAACATGTATTTTTATGTGGGCAAGTAGGGGGGCGTGTACAGGGCCGTGAGGGTGACACATGCGAGGGGTCTCATGTGTGACACATGGATGGTGCTTGTGTGTGTGGGCTTGCATGGCACAGGATGTGGAGGAATGATTGTCAGGTGTGACATGGATGTCGATCGGAACACTGCGACAGTTGGCGGAGGTGTACACATGCATGCAGGTTTGGTGGTGTGTGTGCATGTGTAGTGTACTCCCTATGTTGCATGTGATGTGTAGATGACCTTTGGCTGCTCATGCTGTTGTATGTGAATGGATGGTGCTGGCTGTTGCAATATGCCTGTGGTATGGCTCATGTGTGCAAGTTGAAATGACATGTGTGTTGGGGATTGTGATGCCATGTCTGAGGTTTACCAATGCCACTCATGTATGACTGTCATGTGTGTATGAGTCCATTGGACAGTGCCCTGATGCCTGTGTTTTCTTTCTCCCTGTCTGCAGCGTCAACTGATGAAGAGAAGGTGCTGTGGAGCACAGCGGCAGGGGTCGCACCACCAGCCGGAGACTCAAGGCCCGGATCCCCTCCCAGGTTCTGATCTCATCGGGGAGTGAGGAGTCCGGTGCCGTGTCCCAGGCCGCAGCTGCCGAGGGGAGGTCCAAGAGGTGGAGGTTAGAGTTGGACTCCTCAGCAGCAGAAGGGGCAGCTGGGACCCCACAGGGCCCAACGGAGGAAGATGGCACGGAGTCATCCAGGTTGGTGGGGGGTTTGGAGGAGGAGGAGGCCGTGCAAGCGACAGAGGCGGGGTCTGGAGGTGGGGATTCCACTGGTGCTAGTGGTGCAGTGTTGGATCTGGGACAGGAGGCAGCACAGGCCGCCGCCGAGTTGCCTGTGTGCAATCCTGTCCCTGCTCCTGTCACTGCATCATCTTGCACCAGCGGGGATGCCTACCTCCAGACCCGTTCTCAGGGATGGGATTGGCTTACAACACCTGGCCTTCCTCTCCCTGCGGATGTGGCTATCCTGCACCAGGTTGAGCCTGTCCAGGGTGGGGTGGCGTTGCGTCAACGGGCCATGCGAGCTGACCTGCAGTCTTTTCATGATGAGTCTGCACGTCTTCTTGCATGGCTCGTTGACTGCGTTGACCCACTGGGACAGCTCACCAGGGCTGGATTCCTCCGTTTCCTGGACCTTGTTCCGACCCCCTCCTCCACGGAACCCCCTATGCCCCAGTCGTCCTCCATGCCATCTTCCCACCCATGTGTCACCTGGGTGCCCTGTGGAGCTGCCTCTGACCGTGCGGCCAGGCTGGTGGACAACAGATCCCTGCCACAGTCGGGAGTCGGACGTCCAGCAGGGGTGGCCACATCAACGACTGCACCCCAGCTGGAGGAGGATGTGCAGGCACCATCGGACAGGGCACATGGACAGCAGCAGCTGCAGCAGCAGGAGGCTGTAGGTGGGAGCCACGATAGCTCGGGGCCTTCAACATCGGAGGGGCAGGCATCGGCCGGAGGGCAGGAGGACCCTGGACGGGAAGTGTCTTCCGTGTGGCAGCGGTTGGGCCACGCCATGGATGCGGAGCGGCAGCGGGCGGAAGAGGCGTGGCTCACGATGGTCAGGGCGGAGAACTCCATGCGGAGGGCCCTGAGGCGGGCCGAGTGCCTCGAGGCAATCCGCAGGGAGTTGGAGGTGAACATGTCGGCGTCCCTGCGGACCCTCGGGGCCATGGAACAGGACCGCCTCCGGGACATAGACGAGGAGTTCGATGATGCCCTGGCCTGGAACACCACTAAGTGAGCCGCTGGACTGGCCCGCCGCCATTGTATATAGTTATTTAGTGATAGGTTTCCTTTATAGTTTATTTTTATTTGGAGTCGACGGACACTGCTCCACCTTTTGTATATATTTCCATTTTAGATAGGTTTTTTGGTAGGTTTCATTTCTTCTGTTGGGATGATGGACCCTGAATACTTTGTACATAGTTGGACTTTGGATTTGGATATTTTTTTTACTATGGATATTTTTTCCATGGAGCAATGGTTTTCATTTTCTTTTTTCCCTTCATTTCCTTTTTATGGACTTGAACTTTGGAAGAAATCTTTTAGGATTATCATTTATTGATTTTAATTTGAAAAGGGACAGCCAGCTTAATTTTGTTTTTTTTTTTACTTGTGTATTTTGTTTCATTTTGATTGCCATTACTGTTGTTATTAATACATTATTTGGATTTTTTAATTCTTCAATGTGTGGTTTCATCTCATTGTTTTCATGCATGTCATGATATGGGTTTTCAGGTTCACTTGCAACCATTGTGTGTGTGTGAGACACATGTGTTGATTTACATTGTTTCCATTGGAGTAGTATCATGGGTGCATGTAATACTTGGTTGTGTCTTTGGGCATTGGTGGTTGGCCATGAGGCCCATGCTTGAGGATTGTCAGGGCCTGTGGGCAGGGGGACATGGGTGGGAGCCTGGTGGGGGCTGCCCTTGGTGGCTGGGGGAGTGGGGGTGGTGGGAGACATGAGTTGGACATGAGTGGGGGCCTGGTGGTGCTGCCCCTGCACTGCTGGGGGGTGGGGGTGGTGGGAGACATGAGTGGGGGCCTGGTTGAGGCTGCCCATGGTGGCTGGGGGGTGGGGGTGGTGGGAGACATGGGTTGGGGCCTGGTGGAGGCTGCCCCTGCACTGCTGGGGGGTGTGGGGGGGTTCGAGACATGAGTGGGGGCCTGGTGGAGGCTGCCCATGGTGGCTGGGGGTGGTGGGAGACATGGGTGGAGGCCTGGTGGGGGCTGCGCATGGTGGCTGGGGGGTGGGGGTGGTGGGAGACATGAGTGGGGGCCTGGTGGGGGATGCCCATGGTGGCAGGGGGGTGGGGGTGGTGGAAGACATGGGTGGGGGCCTGGTGGGGGCTGCCCATGGTGGCTGGGGGGTGGGGGTGGTGGGAGACATGGGTGGTGGCCTGGTGGGGATGCCCCTGCACTGCTGGGGGGGTGGGGGTGGTGGGAGACATGAGTGGGGGCCTGGTGGAGGCTGCCCATGGTGGCTGGGGGGTGGGGGTGGTGGGAGTCATGGGTGGGGGCCTGGTGGGGGATGCCCATGGTGGCTGGGGGTGGGGGTGGTGGGAGACATGGGTGGGGGCCTGGTGGGGGCTGCCCATGGTGGCTGGGGGGTGGGGGTGGTGGGAGACATGGGTGGTGGCCTGGTGGGGGATGCCCCTGCACTGCTGGGGGGTGGGGGTGGTGGGAGACATGAGTGGGGGCCTGGTGGAGGCTGCCCATGGTGGCTGGGGCGTGGGGGTGGTGGGAGTCATGGGTGGGGGCCTGGTGGGGGATGCCCATGGTGGCTGGGGGGTGGGGGTGGTGGGAGACATGAGTGCGGGCCTGGTGGAGGCTGCCCATGGTGGCTGGGGGGTGGGGGTGGTGGGAGACATGAGTGGGGGCCTGGTGGGGGATGCCCATGGTGGCTGGGGGGGGTGGGGGTGGTGGGAGACATGAGTTGGACATGAGTGGGGGCCTGGTGGTGCTGCCCCTGCACTGCTGGGGGGTGGGGGTGGTGGGAGACATGAGTGGGGGCCTGGTGGAGGCTGCCCATGGTGACTGGGGGGTGGGGGTGGTGGGAGACATGGGTGGGGGCCTGGTGGAGGCTGCCCCTGTACTGCTGGGGGGGTGGGGGGGTGGGAGACATGGGTGGGGGCCTGGTGGGGGATGCCCCTGCACTGCTCGGGGGGTGGGGGTGGTGGGAGACATGAGTGGGGGCCTGGTGGAGGCTGCCCATGGTGGCTGGGGGGTGGGGGTGGTGGGAGACATGGGTGGGGGCCTGGTGGGGGATGCCCATGGTGGCTGGGGGTGGGGGTGGTGGGAGACATGAGTGGGGGCCTGGTGGAGGCTGCTCATGGTGGCTGGGGGGTGGGGGGAGACATGGGTGGGGGCCTGGTGGAGGCTGCCCCTGCACTGCTGGGGGGTGGGGGTGGTGGGAGACATGAGTGGGGGCCTGTTGGAGGCTGCCCATGGTGGCTGGGGGGTGGGGGTGGTGGGAGACATGGGTGGTGGCCTGGTGGGTGATGCCCCTGCACTGCTGGGGGGTGGGGGTGGTGGGAGATATGAGTGGGGGCATGGTGGAGGCTGCCCATGGTGGCTGGGGGGTGGGGGTGGTGGAAGACATGGGTGGGGACTTAGTGGGGACTTGGTGGGGGCTGCCCATGGTGGCTGGGGGGTGGGGGTGGTGGGAGACATGAGTGGGGGCCTGGTGGGGGATGCCCATGGTGGCTGGGGGGTGGGGGTGGTGGGAGACATGAGTGGGGGACTGGTGGGGGCTGCCCATGGTGGCTGGGGGGTGGGTGGGAGACATGAGTGGGGGCCTGGTGGGGGATGCCCATGGTGGCTGGGGGGGAAGGGGTGGTGGGAGACATGAGTGGGGGCCTGGTGGAGGCTGCCCATGGTGGCTGGGGGGTGGGGGTGGTGGGAGACATGGGTGGTGGCCTGGTGGGGGATGCCCCTGCACTGCTGGGGGGTGGGGGTGGTGGGAGACATGAGTGGGGGCCTGGTGGAGGCTGCCCATGGTGGCTGGGGGGTGGGGGTGGTGGGAGACATGAGTGGGGGCCTGGTGGGGGATGCCCATGGTGGCTGGGGGGGTGGGGGTGGTGGGAGACATGAGTTGGACATGAGCGGGGGCCTGGTGGTGCTGCCCCTGCACTGCTGGGGGGTGGGGGTGGTGGGAGACATGAGTGGGGGCCTGGTGGAGGCTGCCCATGGTGGCTGGGGGGTGGGGGTGGTGGGAGACATGGGTGGGGGCCTGGTGGAGGCTGCCCCTGCACTGCTGGGGGGTGGGGGGTGGGAGACATGAGTGGGGGCCTGGTGCAGGATGCCCATGGTGGCTGGGGGGTGGGGGTGGTGGGAGACATGGGTGGGGGCCTGGTGGGGGATGCCCCTGCACTGCTGGGGGGTGGGGGTGGTGGGAGACATGAGTGGGGGCCTGGTGGAGGCTGCCCATGGTGGTTGGGGGGTGGGGGTGGTGGGAGACATGGGTGGGGGCCTGGTGGGGGATGCCCATGGTGGCTGGGGGGTGGGGGTGGTGGTAGACATGGGTGGGGGCCTGGTGGAGCCTGCCCCTGCACTGCTGGGGGGTGGGGGTGGTGGGAGACATGAGTGGGGGCCTGGTGGAGGCTGCCCATGGTGGCTGGGGGGTGGGGGTGGTGGGAGACATGGGTGGGGGCCTGGTGGAGGGTGCCCCACACTGCTGGGGGGTGGTGGGAGACATGAGCAAGTGTGCAGGGTAGTCCCCTGTTTTGTGGGCTGCCTGCAGGGGCCGTGGAGGGTGTACAGGGTACACCTGTGAGGGCCCACCCAGCCTAATCGTGTGTGATTATTCCTGCGCACCCCTGTAATACACGTACCCAGCCAAATCGCGTGTGATAATTCCCGCGCACCCCTGTAATACACTTACCCAGCCAAATCGCGTGTGATTATTCCCGCGCACCTCTGTAATACACGTACCCTGGCTAATCGCGTGTTAAACTTCACACGTACCCCTGTCATACACGTACCCTGGCTAATCGCATGTAAAACTTCCCGCGTACCCCTGATATGCACGTTACCCGCTTTGCGTTCCTTGTTTGGCAGCCCTATCAACTGGTCCAGGGTTAGCGCAGCCCTTTGCGATGATTTAGCGATTTTGATGGCTTTTCCTTGCGCGAGGGCGTTCTTGGGGCATTACTGGCGCTGCTGCAGGGTCGCTGCGATACTCTGCGCCACGGCTGGTTTGGGAGCCTAAAATCCATGAATACGCTGTGCACGGAAATCGGTTTTGGCGCACGTGCCTGGCGCAGACAATCGCACGCGGACACTCTGCGCCAGCCGCTTGCGACACTTTTCTGCGAAATTCTATGAATTACCTTGTTAGGTGTTTAACAAATTCCTCAATTCCCTATGTATTTTTTATTTACCACCAACTGGTCAGACATCTGAAATCCTTTGTATCTGTATTACAGCTAGACTTCCTGGGAGCAAAAACCCAGTTGTTTGCCCATTTGCTCATGACAGAGAGGTTTTTCAGGGCAATCCCTCTCCTATCATCAAATATAATTAAATCATCAATGGCATATTCCTTGAATGGCCTAATATTTTGGTTTGACCAAGCTATACGATTTCTGGATTTATTCTTACTTTTCTAATCTTTTCATTCTCTACATAAGATATTTTCATATACCGCAAATACAGTCTATAGTCAAAAATGATCACTCCCTGTATAGTACATATAAGGATTGCATCTGTTCTAACAAGTAGGGCGTGTAAAACCATAATCCAATCGTGTGTATTACCTCTATGCCATGTGTATTGCCAAGGCACCCCCCCCCATCTTTGCAGCCATTCAACATTATTAGATCCCATTCTGTGAAATCATTGAATCACTTTATGCCCCTTATGTAACTCCATTTATGTAACATTTTTCTTTCTGAAATGTCCATATTCGACCAATTGATTGCTATGTCTTTATCCAATAGATTGGCAAAGTATTTCCCATTCAAGCCACCTAAAAACAAAATGTTTCCCTTCTGAAGGTTTTCAATTCCATACAATTTTAGCTTAATTTTGGAAAAATACAGATTTTCCATAAACGCAATACAAGCCAGTATAATATCAAACACATTATATACATCAAGTTTAAAATCATTGATTCCCATTAAAATAATTAATTGGAAATTACATCTTAAAATCATACATTCACAGCATTACAATCCCTTGATCTTATTTTAAAGGCATTAAGCAGAAGTGTTTCCACTGCATGATACATAAAGGAATCATTACACTTAGTTACAAACATCTGCGTTGGACCACATTCTGTAAAATGTATCTCTCTGAATAATGGCAGCAACGTTCTGCTTCTAAGGTTGTTATATTTTGGGCAGACTACCATGAAATGCAATGCATCTGAAGTATTAGAGCAAAAGGCACATTTATTATCACTGTCTGCTTCCCTCTTCCATTTAGAGGTCAACATTATTAGGGAAGCAAACCAAACCTAAACCTAGTTAGTGATAAATAGGCATAGATATTCTAAATCCACAGTAAATAAGGCTCTAGACCACTTGTCTTGATTGGTAGACAATTTCAGACCATAGGTGTTTCTAATTCAACATTCTATTTTTGCAATGATTGGTAGTTGAAATACCATTTCTCCACAATGCATTTCCAGTTAGACATTAAGAGACTAGGTTCCAAAAACCATGACTTCAAACAGATCTTCTTCTGCTTGGCTTTCACATATTTTAGTCAATCTATTTGTTGCCAGATGTAATTTTTCAGTAAATTACCCCATAATGCCGATGTAAATTCATCCGAGGGATTAGTCCCTGTAGGACACCACATCATAAAAGGGTTCATTGTGATGTAATCTGATAAGTATGGTACCCCAAGTTCTGTATGGAGAGAGTATATCAAGGCAGATGGAGACACCTCAGTAACCTTTGCAAACATGAATTCTCAAATGTGGCCAATGCCTGAACACTGTAATATCCCAGGCACCTCTCTGTAGGCAGTCATGGCCACAGTGTTGTACTTGGATGTATACGCCATCAAACTAGCCTTAATTACCACTGTTACAGAGTCAGGGACTGGAATATGTCAAAAGATGGGGCAGGGTAGCCACTACCCCCTTCTATGTATACCATTAGTGTGATTAACTGTACCAGTTTCTATTATTCAATGTCTTCCCGTAAGAAGTTCTCGTGTCTTTTACAGGACCACAAGACTCAGAATACATTGCAACAGTGGTGAAATAACCAGAGAAACATCAAAACAAAAATGCTGCAACAAGCACAGACTATGAATGTTCCCCAAAACCAGACAGCATCCAGCACACCAAACAGACCATTTACTCACTGCGGTGAAAGGAAATCGAACGTACAGACCCACTGAACACCAGTAAAACACCAAGGAATTCATCAGAGACTGCTACCAGATCCATGCTGAAGAAAGGGGTGCGGTAAGAGGGGGGACTTTAAAGTCCCTCATCTGTGTATCCCAGCCCCTGGGGATAAGACAAGTCAGGATTGGTCCTTAGGGTCAGGTGAGAAATGAAGTCAATAGAAGGGGGAATAGAGTTAAGAAACAAGCAGTATTTAAGGGGAATGACTGAAAGGCAGAGTGTGAGTTTTAAGGGTGAGGTCCGTAGAAGAGGAAGTCGACAGAGAGACTTTGTGGAGGACACACTTAGGAGTGGAATACTGATAAGTTGATGGCAGAGACTGTGGTAGAACTGCATGTTAGATATTGGCTGTAGGAGATAGTGGTACTAGTTGCATATAGTGTATTTTGAGGGGATATTAAAGGTAAGTGAGAGAAAGAAAGATAGTGAACGAGGCAGGGAGGGAGGGATGAAAGAAAGTGTGGGGATTAGAGAGAGAGTGAGAGAGAAAGTGTATGGTGCAAGATTGGAAAGAGTGCAAGACGTAGTTGGAGCTCTGGTGAGGGAAGAGTGAAGCAGGAGGGGTGGGTGAAGGTAGTGCTAAGAGGTAGGTGGAGAGAGTGTGGTAAGGCTATAGCACAGAGGAGTAAACAGGGGATTGTGGGCAAGAGTGATAAGGAGAGTTGTGTAGAGAGGGAAGAGGAGACGAGAGGGAAGAAAGGAGAAGGGTGAAGAGAGAGTAAAGGAGAGGGGAATGGAGAAAACGTGTGAACATTGGAGGGACAGAAGGAAGAGAGTGAGAAGAAGACAAGAGGGAGTGAGACAGGGCAGGAGAGGAAGAGCGAAAGTAGAGCAGAGGGAATAGTTAGATCAATGGAAATGAAAGAATGGGAGTGACTGAGAGAGACTATATCAGGGTGTCTGTATTTGGAACACTTAAACCTATTGTGAAACCTTGGGAATTATAAGTCCAGGGCACTCTTAGCAAAGTCTTTAAGTGGGAGAGATAGATACACCTACAGCCTTTATGCCACCATCCATAGCCAGCTAGCTTTCAGACAGCAGGGTTTACCGATCTCTAGCGATTATTACCTTGGGGGACTAGAGAAGCCTGTGCTAGGGCGGACGGAGAATATGGGAAGATGAGCGAGACAGGTATGGCTATTAGTTGGACCCTCTTCAAAATCCTAATAAAAACCCTGGAACAACTTTTGTGATTTTATATGTTATTGTTGTCATCTGTGACCACATACTAACCAACATTCTTGTTTTGTGCAGAGAAATTGCATTTGCAATTGAGTATACCACACAAGCATGCTATAAAAAGAAATGCATAGGTATGTATGGGAGGAAACCCATTCCAGTTTTTCTTTTTCAGAAACATTTATAATGTGGTGTCTTCCTTAGCCCCATATTCATCTCCTTGGACTCAGAAGTTTTTACTGAGAGTTCTAGTATTCCTAAATGAGATGTATTTGTCAACTGATGATTTGAGGGCTTTAGATGTAATGGCAAGAAACACTGCATCGCCTACATAAGCAGAACAGGATAAGACTGACCAGAGATAATGGGAATGTCAGTGACAGAGACAAATGTTCTTCCTGATGTTCACTGATATATAGATTAAACAGCAGGTGCGTGAGGAGGCACCCCAGCTGAACACCTCTCATGGATTGAAAGGGAGATTAAAGGTCTCCCATTGGCCCTCGCTATAAGACACTTTCAAATCTGTGTGTAGCTCATTCAAAACACTGATTCAATTCCCTGTGAGACATCTCATAGATAGATTTGCCCTGCACTTGCTCCTGTTCACACAGTTATAGGCACAGGATAAGTCCAAAAAGGCCAAGGTAAATGGTGATTGGTAGCTGACACTATATTTACTGCTCAACATAAGCAAATATAGGGCCTGCACTGCAGTGCTCAAACAAACTGAATGGCAGATATTGAATAGTTTGCCCTGGATGAACTAAAAAAATGCAGTGCATAACCATCTGCTGAACAGGCTGGAAACCGCATCCAATAGCAAGATTGGGAGATAAGAAGATGGTTTACCACAGTCACCATTCTTGGATAGAGCTACTCTGTGTGTCCCACCTGTACCATCAGGCACCCCTGCCGTAGAGATCATAGAAACATTCGATCCAATACTGTGCCTGGATTTTATGAATAAGGGACTTTATAGCATTGAACTCCAACACTCCATCTGCCACCAATGCCCAGCACCTAGAATGAACATTCTAATTAAGCACCTAGCTCAGAAAATCCTTTTCTTTATCTGGTTGGCACTGTTTCCCTATCTGGCTAGCCTTTTTATATTTCTGTTGACTGATTGCATTCTGGGCCAAATTACTGGGATACAGTTTTAGAGAGTTTAAACCTCTTCTCTAGCGATTTTACATTATTTACTATCCAAGTTTGGCTTATTAATCTCACAGTTATTATGATGGAGTGGCGCACAAGTAGTGAGTAAAACTCTCAACTTACTAAGAATCTTATCAAAATGTGTCAGCTCAAATTCTGAACGAATTTGGTTGTGATGTCATGTGTACCTTTGGGGGCCATTTGGTGGTGTGGCTTGCCTAGTTGGCTGCCTCACAGGAACTTTGGACACTGGGACAACTATCACTGCTAATGTTGTTTGTGCTGCAGTGGTTGTGAAACTTGTTTCTATGCCTTTGGGTCATATGCTCCTGTCGATTCCTCCTTGTTGTTCCATCTATTACTCAACTTCTTTTAAGAGTATTGCTGATTTAATTGTTAAATTATGTTGTCTTGCAAATCTTCAATCTTTTAGACTCTCATACTAAACAGTATCATTGACTCATCGTTACATCTTTAAGGAGTGCTCATGCTCTTTATTTCTTTCCCCTTTTTGTATTCCATTTTTGAAATGGTCATCATATCTTGTTTAATGTACCATCTCATTTATTATGTACTTTGATGTAAAGCACTATTTTCGGTTGACATTTTTAAAATCTACTGGACTAATTTACACCAAACCAGAAAAAGGAATACCTGCAATGCTTTGTGCCCAAATAGAATTTTGTTAAAGGGACGTTATGGTTAAGTTGCACTAATAAAAACCTATTAAATTCCATGAAAAAACATTGTTAAGAGGAATTTATGGTTACAAGTAAAAACGAAAAACCTCAGAAATTCACCAGTTAGGGTAAGCTAAGCAACCATAACTCATGCCACCAACGTGCACCACTAAGACTAACACCCCAAAGATGACATCACAAATGTCATTGATGACATTACTGATGGCATCACATATCTGGGCCACTTGTTTGTGTTCACTGACATATCTAGGCCAGGTGGTTTTGTTCCCTGACAGTCAGAATATTAAAATTCAAAACGTGCACTATATATCTAGATGTTAACCTTGTCATATTTTCTTGAAGTACTTTCCTTAGGATTTCGTCTCAGCTCTTGGTGCACATACATGGGGCAGTAAGCAGGCCTCAAACATAAGCAATATTTGCATACATGAAGATAAACTTTAATGTTATTAACATTTTCTGAAGATGCTGTTTCTTTCTTCCTTACTTTAGTTTCCCGGTGTGTGCCTCTGATTTGTATGCATTGTGGGTCTTCATTTGTATTGTTTGTACTAGCACAAGTGTGTAGTGAGTCTTGAATTGTTAGCTACTTATTACATGTTTAACATTATTCAAAACTCTGATATAGTAGCATTCATTATTATACTATCCAACATTACAAGATTATACATGCTGTACTTCTGTGGTGCATGCAGCAGCCACTGCCTACGTTTATGTATGATTAGGTTCCTGTATTAACAACAGCACTCCAATACAATGTTGCTTAGATGAGTACATTCTTTAATAGATTAAGTAGTTCATGATAGGTCTCCTGATCACCCCTGACATCTTGTTACTAACATTATAAACACAACCCCTTGTAGGGACTTTTGATCAACATTTATTTCAGATGTGATGTCATCAGTGATATCATCAAGGGCATTTGTGATGTCATCTTTGATGTCCTAGGTGTTAGCTTTAGCAGTGCACGGTGGTGGTGCGAGTTATGGTTGCTTACCTTACTGGTGAAATTCTGAGTTTTTTCTATTTTATTTGTAACCCTAACGTCCCTTTAACAACATTTTTTCATTGAATTTAAGAGGTTTTTAATAATGCAACTTAACCATAAAATCTCTTTAACAACATTTTTTGGTGAATTTTTATAGGTTTTTATTAGTGCAACTTAACCATAATGTCCATTTAACAAAGTATTTCTGTGAATTTCATGGGTTTTACCAGTGCATTCTATTTTCCAACAACTTACTAATATCATACTTACCCCAATATAGCAACATATCACAAACCTCACATTCCTTTTAGGTATCCAAAGGAATACAAAAAGTTGTACCCTATGGAAAACCTTACACTGGCTCCTGATCCACACATACCTGAAGGTTTGCCACCTGTTGCATACAATCCTTGGATGGACATTAGGGAGCGTGAAGATGTGCAGGCACTGAATGTCAGCTTCCCATATGGCCCCATTCCGAAACATTTCCAGTTGCTGATCCGACAGAGCTACTTTGCTTCAGTTTCTTATATGGATGCGCAAGTTGGTCAGCTATTGAGTGCGCTGGACAGCCTTGTGTTTACCAATACTACTATTGTTGTCTTTACATCTGATCATGGATGGTCATTGGGAGAACATGGCGAATGGGCCAAGTATAGCAACTTTGACGTAGCCACACATGTCCCCTTAATGTTTTATGTTCCCGGAAGAACCACCGTGCCAGTGACCCCATTGGGCCCAGTCTTTCCATTCATCGACCCCTTGAGCTATATTCCAGGCACCATTCCTCCGCCAGGACGAAATCGGAACGTTGTTGTTGAACTTGTATCAATCTTTGCAACGGTTTCTGAGCTTGTGGGTTTGCCTGTGCCACCAGATTGTCCGGAATCTTCTTTCCACATTGCACTATGCACTGAAGGAGCAAGCCTAGTGCCACACTTCAACGTCTCAGATGAGGATGACGATGAGCTCATAGAGTCCGTTGCATACAGCATGTATCCACGTCCCTCGGATATTCCTCAGTGGAACTCTGATCGGCCAGATCTAAAGGACATAAAAATCATGGGCTATTCCATCCGCACCATCGATTATAGGTACACGATATGGGTCACCTACAATCCAACTAATTTCACTCCAACATTTCAGGATGTGCATGCAGGGGAGCTTTACTTTGTAGAGGATGACCCCAATCAGGACAATAATTTGTATAACCGCAGTATGCATGATGCGCTTTCCTCCAAACTCTTTGCGTTCATGAGACCTTAAAATGCCAAGTGTGCATATTCTGTATTCGCAATTGCACATATTAAAATAAATATAGCAACATATTTGTTAAATTTACAAAGTTTCACCTTAAAACTCTGCCATTTCCAACTTTCTAGCATAATTTTTAACACTTCTATACACTTTTAGCAACTTTTTTCACTGTTTTTGCATCCTTTGACGTCCGCGAATGCCTGACATCATCGCTGATCTTCTGGACAGTGCCACGTGATCATGCACTCGCACGCGGCATGATGACCACGAACACGTCCGCACTTCGCGATTAGGTCCGTGCTACAAGAACATTTCGGAACTGCCTTTTCTACCGATCTAGGAACTTTCAAGCTCAAAACACTTGCACAGTAAACTTACTCATTATCCATTAACAATCTAGTACAAAGCACATACTTGGAAGAATATTAGCAATACTGCTATTTATCTTAAAATGGCACCAGCTATTGCCATCCCTCCTCCCCAGGAGCCACCAACCCCACCAGCTGGAGGACTTACACAACAAAAAAGCACAGTACTTCCAAAGACAATGAAGATGACCAAGAACATGAGGTAGAGGAAGTGCCTACCTCTAGCACGCAGAGAGAATCAAGGGTGTGGCAGTTCTTTACCACTGTTGGGAATGTACCAAAGGCTAAAGCTACCAAAGTGAAATGCACTGAGTGCATCTTTGTACTCAGTCGCGGACTACCTGGACAGTACTCCTACAGGACCACCTCCATGCACCGCCACACCAAATCCAACCACTGCAATGCTCTCAGAAAGGTTGTCCCTTTCTTAGCAAGTAGTAGGCTGTCTTCCTCCACCTAATCTTCCTCGACCAACACTGTAACCACACAGTCTACATCTGTGGGACACAAAATCCCGGCAGCTACCAGGGATAGGCTGTTGATTCATATCTTCCGAAGACAACAGTGCTCTGTATATACTGCAACACACCACTCTGCAGGGGGAAGCAATTTCGAAGTGCTTTGGAAGCTGTTATCAAGGAGCATGAGAAACACTGCCCCTCCCATAAAAGTAACACATGCGCAACATCTTCTCCTGTCCAGCTGCCCCTCCATATTAGTGCTTGGTTCCTCTTCCCTCATTTCCCTCCCCACCTTACGTTCTAACCTCTCCTGCAAAAAAGAAAATACATCAAACAACAAAAACAAGGTTCCTTTACGAACCACCTTTCATAGTTAAAAAGTAGAACTAAAAAAAGAATCTTATAGACTCTATCTACTTTACGTTTCTCAGTAAAGTACATAGACTCAATAAGATTTTCCAACATTCCCATTAGCATTGTGTGTTATGCTAATGGGAATAATGTGGCATTCATCCCCCGTTCCAGGCACATAACGGCCCGGCAGCCCATGTTATCAGGCCAATCGAAGCAAGGGCGGATAATGAAGGCTCTGACCGTTATCCCCATTCCAGCCCCTGCAAAGGGGGATGAGGACCATTAGCACCCCGGGTCCCCAAAGCGGTAACCCGGGGTGCTAAAAAGAATAAAGGATTTTTCTTGCTACACCGGGATGCCTGTGGCGTCTTACTTTAGGAAGGAAAATCCTTTTCTAAGATCACCACCATGAAAGGGAAGGCGGGGCTCCGTACGGTGCCCCTCTTCCCTTTCCATGGCAGCCTGCAGAAGGCGAAGAGAGGACCCTATGACCATATTACCACAAGCACAATTGTGTTCCCTTTCAAACCTATGCCACTTTCGAATGACTTTACCACATAGCCAGTCCCAGGTGGACATGGCCACTTTAACCCCATTTGTCGTCCCCCGTGGTTATGGCCAGTAGCCTGATTGTCCGGGTCATGACCTTATGCCATGACCTGGACAATCTGGCCACTGCCCATGGCCACAGGCTATACCTCAGTCACCAGAAGTATATCACTATTTTTTGTACCTACATTATGACACATTTCCAAAACCATGCTTTAAGGTCCTTGCCAATGCTCCTTCCATGTGTTTGCTGGAAATCCACCCATGTTTAATTATTTCAAAAGTGTCACAATGTATGTACATACAATAGTCATATAACGTAGCTCCCACTTGACAAAACTCGTTCAGAATGTTACACAAACATTCAAGGTTGGGTCTATAATCTTTCTGGAACCTTATGTCCACATTCATCAAATGGCAACAAAGTTACCAGCCATTTAAAATGTTGAGACCCATCCTCTAATTTAGCCCCTCTTGACAAAATCCCACCAAAGTTTACAAAAATATTTATATCTAGATCTAAAATATTTTTGTAAACTTTTGTGAAGATTTGTTAAATGCCACCACATTTATAAGCCTTTACAATATTTTGTGACCCCCTCGAATTTTGCCCCCTCTTGACAGAATCCCACCGGACTGTGCACAACCATTCGGTATCAGTTCTAGAATAGAATCCCAACATTGCATGCAGTTTCGTTGACTGGCTCCAAAGTTATAAGCCATCCAAAAACTGCTTTTTACCAACCCTGTATTACAGAAATAGGCATAGATTCCCCCGGACACCTGAAATGTTTGCGAACATCACATGACTGTACCCGAAATTCCAGATTGTTTGCGGACTTCGGGGGTGACAAACACCCCTTTTTTGGCTTCTTACAGCCATATTCCATCCCATCTTCATCACCCCTCACCTCCGCAGAGATTGTTTAATAAGTCTGACAAGTGCATTATTGTGTTTTTTAATATGTTTTTACCACGATGTCCGCGGGCATCGGCCGCTGTCTGTGAATCCAACATGGCGGGCATTTCCATAAATCGGACGCACTTCACGATTTTCACCATCCAATCCTTGGGCGCGTCCGATGTCCACAGACATCACATCACCCTCTAGGCCAATCGGATGCCCAACCTAGATATCACAAATTTTGATTTTTGTACTTGCTTTTAGCCTGTTTTAAAGAAAACTACTGGACAAATGTACACCAAATTTACAAACGCATGCTTTTGGGACCAAGCAGCCGCTCCTGCCGCAAAAATGATGAAAATAATTGGCACCCCTCCTATATCTTTGACCCCCTCTTGAAGAAACCTCACCAAATTTACCAGAAATATTCGAGACGGCCATATACTTTTTTTTGCAAAGTTTGGTAATGATTCATACAGGAGGAGTGAAGTTATAAGCCGCCCAAAAAGTGCTCTTCCTATGAGTTGAGCAACTTAGCCATGAATACATGTGATATATATTTATATATATATATGTATATCACAGGGACTGCTGTAGTGGCCCTGTAGTCATGGTTAAGGTGCTCAACTCATAGGAGGAGCACTTTTTGGGCGGCTTATAACTTTGCCCCCCGTGGACGAATCCTCACTGAACTTTGCATACATAGCCACCTTGGATTGGCGAGTCTTCGTCCAGGTGGGCAAAGTTATAGGACTTCATGAGGTGACCACGTGCACTGTGTGATGATGTGTTTGCGAACGCATCCATGCTTCGCGAACAGGTCTGGCTTTGCAAACAGTACTAAACTGCATTTTCAGCTGATCTAGGAAGTTTCAAGTTGAAAATGTACCCTTGCACAGCTCCTAGACCTATTCTGACTGATTTTCCATCTGCAATCCTGGAGAAACGACATGCTAGAAACAATATTAGCACACCTGCTATTTAACTTCAAAAATGGCATCAGCGATGCCCGTCCCTCCTCCCTAGGAGCCACCAACACCACCTAAAGGGCCGCCACATTGGAAAAAGCACAATCATGAAGAAAACAATCAAGAGGACCAGGAAGATGAGCTAGAGAAAATGGCCACCTCCAGCACCCAGAGCGAATCATGGGTGTGGCAGTTTTTTACCACTGTTGGGGATGTATCGAACTCTAAGGTTACAAAGGTTAAATGCACTGAATGAAATATTGTATTCAGTCATGTACAACCTGGGCAGTAATCCTACGGCACCACCTCTATGCGACATCACACCAAATCCAACCACCGTGATGCTCTCAGAAAGGCTGTTCCTTTCTCAGGAAGTAATAGGCTCTCTTCTTGTACCTCATCTTCCTCAACCGCTACTGCCACTACACAGGCCCCTCCTGTGGGGCAGAGGATCCCACCAGCAAGCCATAAAGAGGCTGTTGTTCCATATCTTTCCAAGACAACAGAACTCTTTATATACTGCAAAACACCACTCTGCATGGGTGACCTGCTTCGAAGTGCTTTCAAGGCTGCAATCACGGACCATGAGAAACACTGTCCCTTTACTTAGATTTAAAGCACACACAACATCTTTCACTGTCCACATCCGCCCGTATCTTTCACTGGTGCCCCTTCCCTCATTCCCCTCCCCCACATTACTTCCTGGCCTCGCCTGCAAAAAAACAAAAACAAACAAAAAATACTAAATCAATAAAACCCCCCAAAAAGTTCCTTTAGGAACCACCTTTCACAGATTAAAAAAAATCGAACTAAAGCAAATAATCTTATAGACTCCATCTACTTTACATTTCTCAGTAAAGTAGTTAGACTCAATAGGATTCTCCAAAATTCCCATTAGCATTTTATATTATGCTAATGGCAATAATGGACAATTGTATGCTAGAGAAAAACATAAAAGAACAGAAACACATTTTCTGTCCCAAATACTTTTCTCTAGGATACAATAAGGACCATAATCCATGCACCTTTATAACTATCTGTGGTTTCTGCACACCCTTTCCAGGCCATGCATCATTAAAAGACCCGGATGGCACATGCACACCATCACACAGAACAGCCCTTCTACCCTTTTTACTTTTACATTTGTAACACTCCCTCATTGCATGCTTTTGAACAGTCACACTTCCATCCACCAATCACTTCCAAAAGCTCTACATATAACGTTATCAACATATTAATCTTCCACACACCAACTGCCACTTAACAATGTTCTACACACCCTTTGCATCTGCAGTGCCCTTACTCATACAAACATGATTGTACAAAGTGCTTATATAAATGCACATATGTATTATGCAGTAAGAAAAGTAAATAAATAGAAAGGGCAGTATGGCTTGGCAAGTGCTCATGGGAGCCTAGAAGGGAGTGCCAAAGGATGCCAGGGTGGGAGGCCATTGGCTAACTGCTGGGGTGGAGGAGTCCTCAGGGTGTGGTGCATCTTAACCATAACGTCCCTTTAACAACGTTGTTTCTGTCAATTTAATAGGTTTTTAAAAGTGAAACTGTTTCATGATGTTACATCACTGTATATAAGTTATTAATAATTCCTCTCTTAACAGATATGAAAGTCCTATTAAACTCCTTTAACAAATATATTATTTGCAACACATACTTACATTTTGATACTTTAGAGAAAATAAAACACAGGACACATTTGCAAAACCATACGTTGAGGTCTCCTTGCGAATGTTTGCTGTAATCCTGTCCAGAATTATTTTCCCATTCAATCCTATCCCAACTTTTTAAAAAGTTACCACATAGCCATTCCCTGGTGGCCATGCACACTTTCACCCCATTGCCGGTCCCTCGTGGTCATGGCCAGATTGGACAATCTGGCCACTGTCCATGTCCACAAGCTATACCACAGTCACCAAAGCTCTGAAAACACTTGTGCATGAGCGCGATACAAATAAAATATCAAATCATATCAAAGGTATATCATTATTTTTTGTACCTACATTATGACACTTAAAACACGGACACATCATGCTTTCAGGTCCTTGCCAATGCTCCTTGCACAAGTTTGCTGCACATCTGTCCATGTTTTATTTTTGAAAAGTGTCAAAATGTACATACATAAAAAAGTCATATAACTTAGCCCCCACTTGACAAAATCCATTCAGACTTTGCACAAACATTCAAGATTGGCTCTATAATCTTTATGTAACCTTTTGTGCACATTCATCAAATGGCAACAAAGTTATAAGCCATCTAAAAATGTTGAGACCCCCCTCTACATTTGGCCCCTCTTGTCAAAATCCCACTAAACCCTTGCAAAAACATTGAAATATGGGTCTAAAATTGCAAACTCTTGTGCAGATTCGTGAAATGGCACCAAATGTACAAGTCTTTGAAATATTTTGAGACCCCCGCTTTAATTTTGCTCCCTCTTGGCGAAACAGCACCAACCTTTGCAAAACCATTCAGGGTCAGGCCCAACATGAAATTGTAAAATTTCATGCATTTGTATTTAGTAACGCTAAAGTTATAAGCCATCTGAAATCTGCTTTTCACCAACCCTGTAATGCAGAAATATGCATGGATGTCCCCGAACATCTGAGATGTACGCAAACATCACAGGACTATCCCTGAACTTGCGGCCTTTGGAGATGAAAAACAGAGATGTTTTTTGGCTTGTTATTGTCATATCCGATCCCATCCTCATCACTCCTCACCTCCCCAGGTATTGTTTAATTAATTTGACAAGTGCAATGCTGAGTTTTTTTATATGGTTTTACCGCAATGTCTGCAGACTACGGGCGCTGTCCGCAAATCCAACATGGCGTCTGTTTAAAAAAATCAGATCCACCTCACATTTTTAATTGACCAATCAGCGAGCGTGTAGGATGTCCGCGGACATCACTCTGCTCTCTCATTGGCCCAGGCGGGTGTCCGTGGACTCAATAGGAAAGTTAGTCTACGGACCTGACCCAGATATCACTAATTACTTTTACTTAATATTTGGCTGTTTTTTAAAAACCTACTCTGTGGATATACACCAAATTTACAAAAGCACGCTTTTGGGAACAAGCCACTGCTCCTGGCACAAATTAGGAGAAAATCCGTCCGACGGTTTGGGCTGTAGGTGTGAGCAAAATTTTGTTTCCATTGCATCTATGTGGAAAACCACACATTTTGAGACCCCACTATAACTTTGCACCCCCTGGCCGAAACCTCACCAAACTTCGCAGAATCAATTTGAGTGGGCCATACAATGTTTTTGCAAAGTCTGTTTAGGATTTGTTCAGGGGGGGAAAGTTATAAGCCACCCAAAAAGTGTTCTTCGTATGGATTGAGCAACTTAACCATAACTACAGGGTCGCTGCCGCAGGCCCTGTTATATATATTGTCAACCATATAATCTACACCATAGTATATGCAAAATAGCACAATGCTTGAAATGTATTGACATATATTAAGATACTTATTAGAACCATGTTGGCTAACTGCTTTACAGGGACTCCCGCAAGGGTTACACACAGTCCCCAATCCTTTCTTGCCAGCTATCGAATGATATAAAACTTTCTCATTGAAAGCACATAGCACCTTATTAAAAATCAACCCATTTGGGAAAATGATGGTCAACGAGTTCATAGGGGCGCCCGCAATGGTAATACACAGTCTCTAAGTTCAACTTGGCAACCATTCAATGATTGTAAACGTTTTCTTTGACAGCACTTTATCATAAAGTAACATATCTGGGATAATGTAAGCCAATTGTATTATAGGGGCGCCTGCAAGGGTAACACACAGCCTCCAATCTTAAATTGTTATTTATTTAAATGATTTTAATGTTGAAATAATGTTGGTCAATCAGTTTGTAGGGGCGCCCGTAAGGGTAACACACAGTCTCTAATATTAATAGGTTTTCATTCAATGATTTTAAATGTTTTCATTGAAAGCACATAGCACCTTATTATCAAGTAGCCCATTTGGAAAAATAAGACACTGTGCACTTTACATTACTTATGCATATACTAACATTAGCATATAATAACTAGTTCATAAAGGTGCCCATCAAGGGTAACATGTAATTTCCAATTTGAACTTTCCATCTGTTCAATCAATTCAAATGTTGGTATCAGAAGCACATAGTACTTTATTACAATGTAACCCACTTGGGTAAACAAGGCACCGTGCACTTTACTAGAAAAATAGTGTAAAGAAAAAACTGAAGAAATACATGTGTTAAGATAAAGCTATTTGTAAACATTGATAACAAATCTACTTAGATTCTGTAAAATATCTCAAATCCTTATGTATTCTTACCATTGAAAACAACAACATATGAGATATCTTTACAATGAAATCAGATATTAAAAAATGCTCTTTTTGTGAAGGGTGTCTAGAGTTTAACCAATGCAACAGCTGTTATTTGAACCGTGGCACCAATCACGAAATTTACTGCATGTGTAAAATGATAACCCTTCAACTGTTTTACCTACAGACATTTACTGAACAGAATGAATGTATTGCACAGCTGTTACAAAATGGCCGCAGGTTTCAACAGGGAAAAGTTAGATACTATACTGACAAGCAAGAGTCCCTACCAGCAAGGATGGACTCACACAAAAAAGCAACATGTCTATAATAATGCAGTCCTCCTCCATTACTCATACCAGATGAAGCCTGTGTAGGGTGAAACGCGTCCTTCTTTTCGTGTGCAATGCTGCTGCTGCCTTCTTTGTCCATATACATTTACAAATAAGGATCTTTAAGACCGTGGGTGGTGTGCCGATGGCAAAGGTTGCCCGTGTTGAATGCATTGAGTGTGGGGTGACACTCAGTCAGGGACAACAGGGGCACTACTTCTTCGCGACCGCGTCAATGTACCCCCATGTCCATTCTAACCACCTGGTTGCACTGAGAAAGGATGTTCATTTCTAAGGGAGGAGCAGGCTATCTTCCACTGTGCCATCTTCCTCACCTGCTCCTTCTAGCACACAGGGTACTCCTTTGGGGCAGAGGATTCCACCGGCTGCCTTGCAAGCCATATGGAATTCTGTAGATCCTTACCTTTCAAGGGTCACAGTGTTCAGCATGAATTGCGAAACACTGCTCTGCAGGGGGGAGCAGTTACCAATTATTTGAGGCAGTTGTCAAGGAGCACGAGAAACACTGCTACTACCTTAAATTGAAGGCACATCCAACAACTGCTCCTGTCCACCTACCCCTCTGTCTCTGTGGTTGGTGCCCATCCCCTCCCTTCCCTCCCCTACCTTGCCTCTCCTGCAAAATAAAGACCAAAATAATTACAAAAACAAAAAAACACAACAAAAATAAACATTTAAGAGCCAACTTTCACAGTTAAAAAATAGAACTGAAAAAAAGTCACAGGCCCCTGTGCAGCATGCAAAATCCACAGACAGCGTTGTAGTCCACGGACATCTAAACAATTCCAGATGTGGAGTGGGACAATTTAAATCATTTAAATAGTTTTGCGTTTGAAATGGTGGCTCTTAAAATTCCCTTTTTTTCATGTTTTTAGCTTTTATATTTTTTTCTTTTTCTTTTTATAAACTGAACTAAGAAACATTTTACTTAATTTAATTATTTCTTCTCACTTTCACAAAAACTGCTCTAAAGCATTTTAAATGTTATCCAGAAAAATCTGATTAAACCACATCAGTTAGATGGACTCCATCTCTCCGGAAAATGTTGGCAATATCAAATTTAATGTTCTCATTATTAAAAGATGTCATGCCAACATCTCGCAGAAAAGCACACACAGCTTTATTGACGTAGCACCTCGCTTTTTCCATTTGTGGACCAAATAAACTCAAACGCATTCACATCTGTCTCTGAGCAATGCAAGGAAAAATCCTTTTTGAATTTGAGAACATTTCTTCAACTTCAAACCGCAATGAAATTCCAGTCACATAACCCAAACTGTTTCCTCCACAAGGAAGAGTAATAATGTCTGGATATTTCAAATTAACCATATTTGTACACAATGCGAGCAAGGTCACCCACTTCATGATATGATATGACATTTATAACGTGCCTATACACAGGTGTTTCATCCCTCGCACTCCATACCATGAAACTTCACATTCATGGAATCCAAGATTATCCTCCACCAATCCACACTGCTCTGCATGAACCTCCAACCAATAGACCCAAAAGTCCCCCAAAATCCACACACTCTGCCTTCTCAAACACATTTCCATAGCCATTGTCAATGCTCTCACAACTACTGCTAACAAAACTCCTGCTACCCTCTCTTCCTGTACACCACACCCTGGAAACCTGATTGGCTTATCCCTACAGTCCCCTTTCCATGCCAGGCCTTGTCAAAAGACCCAGATGTGGCACATGCTTTCCGCAGACTACCATGGTGTCCACGGACGTAGCGGGCAATCAATGAGGTGGGTGGAGAGTAAACTCAATTTCAGTTGTTTATTCTTTGGTGGTGGCTTTGAAAATAATCTTTTTTGGGGGGGTGTTAAGAAACACCTTTTGCTTCTTTTTCTGCATTTATTTGCAGTAGTACTGTACACTCTACATATTCACTTTCAATTTTCTTACAGTAAATTTTTCAATGCTTTCATAACATTGTAAAGGAAAATTAAATTTCCGACATCTGTGAAATGATTCCATCTTCACTAAAACAATTCACACCATCAGACCTTATATTGTCATTCTATTCTCAGCATATAAAAAAGCAGATACAGCTTTATTGACAAGCTTCCTTGATTCTTCCATGTGTGGACTGAAAAAGCTTGTTGCACATCTCTGTTTGCCTCTGATTTATTTCAAAAACAATATTCTTGCAAGCAGGAAACAGTTCCAATAGGCATTTAAAGAAATCCTTCAGGGCGTCCTACAAATACAATGGATTCACAAACCCCAAACTGTCCCCTCCACAATGCACAATTACAATATCTGGACATTTAAAGTGAGTCATACTCTCACAAAATGAAAACGAGCATGCCTGGTTTAAGCCACAAACTACAAACCACAAAACCTCTGCTTCTGCCAATCCAATACTTACGAAGATGCCATGATTTTCAGCATACACCTTCAATGACTGAATTGAAGAGTTCCCCAAAATCCACACATTTTGCCTTCTTAAACACATAGCCATAGCCATTTTCAGTGCTCTGCAAAACAAAACTCCTGCTACTCTCTCTTCCTGTACACCACACAGAGCAAACCTAATTGGCCGATCCCCACAGTGCCCTTTACATGCCAGGCATCCTCAAAAGACTTGGATGTTGCACGTGCCATCCGCAGACTACCGCAGTGTCTGCGGACCTCGTTACACAGTGACAGCCCTTTCCACTTTACTCTTATCAACACTTCCTCATTGGCTGCTTTGAAAGAGTCACCCATCCATCCACCAATCACATCCAAAACACCTACAGCTAAACCTGTCATCTCCGTTCAACACTTCAGATGTACACTTGAACTCTGAGAATACATATCTCTTGTTAATCAAAGGCATCTGCATCAAAAACTACTGTAAAACTGTCCAAGATTTCTATTTCCAGATTCAACAAGATCTGCATCTAACAAGACATTGTACAGGTATGCTTGCATTTAAAGAAATATTTTCTTTAACTCTTTCACAAATATATATATATAGATTTTCTTGGGAAGCATGGAAAATGCATTTTAAGCTAATAAAGAAGCCATTAATGATACGCTTATAACCGCGTATTTTTTTAAGCCTGGTATGAAGGAGAGTGCTCCTTATATGACTGACGATAAGCCAGTTTTTAAAAAAAAAAAAAAAAAAAAAAATATATATATATATATATATATATATATATATATATATATATATATATATATATATATATATATATATATATATATAGGGTTCCTGCTACTTACCCTGTAATAAGCTTCTCAATAAGCATATTCTCTTTTTTAACAACTCTAGTAAATACCATGCATTGCAGCATTTGTCGCCTGCTCACATGAAGCAGCAAACCAATAGAATGCTCTGCTTTTCAAAAATGTTATTTTCATGAAAGTTAAAAATACATATGTGCATTTATGGCAGCACTGTGTCACTTTTTCATAAAAGAAAGGATAAGCAGAACATATTTGTAGACCACTTTCAAGTGACACTTAGTGTGCACCAGTTTAATATGTTGGCATCACATGCATAAATCCCAACATCACCCATTCCAATCTGTTGGCGCTTATCAAATCTTTATTTTTTTTTCCTTTGCATTCTGTGACTTTCAATGCCACTTCTCCGATTATATAAAACTCAAACTACAAGTCCCAGAATGCAAAGAAACCAACAGGAGTGGACTTCAAGGTTTGAAACTGTGGCATGTATATTGAATGAAACATATAACATTTTGTGTGTTTCAAAAGGTTTCTTTTAAAAGCATTTTCATAAACCTTAAAATAATGCATATGTGCATTAATAGCAGCACTATGTCACTTTATCATAAAAGAAAGGAAAAGCAAATAGGATAGATTTGTAGACCATTTTTAAGTGGCAGTTGTGTGCACCAGATTAATATGTTGGCAGTACATGCATAGATCCCAACACCACCCCTTCCAGTCTGTAGGTGCTTATCCAGTCCTGATTTTTTCTCTACAATCTGGGACTTGTACTCCAACTTCTATAATGTGAAAAGTGGAACTACACATGCCAGAACGCAAACAAAATGTCTAGGACTACATAAACACCTACATATTATAATTAATCATGTTGGCAAGTATGCATATACTCCTAACGTATGAAACCTCCACACACCAACTGCCATTTTAAAGTGTACTACAAATCTTTTCCATCAACTGTTCTTCTCTTTTACAAAGCATTGAACACAGAGCTTCTATAAATGCACATTGCGTTTCTTAACTTTCATGAAAATGCTCCTAAAAACAAACATTTTTAAACATACAGCAATTTCATTAGCTGTTTTCCCAACAACTCCTCCTACCTTCTTAATAACAACCTTGCTTACTAAAGGTACTTCACCATTACCTCATATCCACACTAACTTTCTTTTACAATTAAAGGAAAGAAGCACATTGACGAAGACAAAAAACAAAAAAGAATACCCTTCACATCCTACAAAGTAAGTACATGAATGTACCATGTGTATGTATGTATACAACAGCACAGTTCCACTATATATAACCGCAGATCACTGAATTCGAGCCAACATTTCTTTCACTCTAACTTTCACTGCACCATTCACATACTTCCTATTCCTATCTATACACCACCATTGGAAGACCCACTGTTTTCCTAAAAAGCACAATGCCCCTACTGATTCAATCACACCACCACTCCCTTACTCACTAAGCCAACACCATCAAACCTCTACAGACTCTTACTCTCACAACCTTCCCAATCATACCTCACATGCCACCTCACAATCTAACAGCACTGTATTAAGCTCTCCAAACACACCTGCACGCCCATTTACAATACATGCATATACATTGCACAACTTTCAAACCCAAACTTTCTCTTTTCTCAACAGACACAACAAAATGCCTACTACAAAGCAACCCCGTATAAAAGAAAGGAAAATAGAGTGGATATGATTAAAACCAAACCATATAGACACCCACCTCTAAAACAATGTATAGAAAACATTAAAACAAAAGAGCCAGTAACCTCACTCAACAAAACAAAACCAGCCACGACTAAAAAAGGTAAGGCCCTTCTCACAAAAACTAAAAGTAAAAAAATATGCACAAATAAAAGCAGACCTAATAACAAACCTAGCATGTATCTACAAGTGTTAATGTAGTCACGGTAAAGCAATCCAAAAAATGTATGTTACAAAAAATGTTCCAACGTAAAGTTCTTCACAATCTTATTAAAACAGCAGAAAAGTCACAATCTAACCTTAAAAACTACCGCAGGAGACTAATCCTCAAAGCTCTAATTGACAGCACTTTTCTACTGAAGAGAATGTTTATAATAATTTTAAACAGAATAAAACCACTAACTAAATGAATCAATATATTACAAAAAGTACTTCTAGACATGTGCACTGTCAATTTAGACACCTTTTCCAACTTCTGTGATGGTGAATGGATTCACACGAGCAGCACAGAACCATATATATATATTTTTTTTTTATTGTGTTTCATTTCAAAAGAACTTTTCACATAACAGTATTAAAATACAAATAACAAATTACAATGAAGATCCAAACATTTCATACAAAGTCAGTATCGTACAGCAAAAATAAAAAAAGTAAGAGTAAAAATAAATAAAAGTATCTACATTTACATCTATCAGAGATCTAGGTACAATTATTAAAATTAAAGCTAAGGGACTTTTACTTGCACTAGATTGTTAAATTGATATACCTATGTACATTTCTCCTACAGGTAGCTAGAACTCATTGATTTTCTTTTCAGGAGTGGGTCCCCCCCCCCCCGAGAAACTTTATAGCTCAGATCAAGCACCTACGCTTATATAGAACCAACCTATAGATCCACTAGTATTTTCACATTTGCTTCAAACTGCCTTAGACGGAAGTTTACCACCTTCCAGATTTGAGTGGTTGCAATTATAAGATTCTTGTTCCACCCTGCTAAACATCTCAACCAAAACCTTTCACTAGCAATATGATTAAAATCCTGTTCATGGTCTGCCAGATATTTTTCAAAATATTTCTCATATATAGATCTCATGTTCTTACAACAGGTTATCACATGTCTTATGGTTTCTTTCTCTTGTTTACTACCACACAGTCTACACATTCTTCTTTCCTCCAGAATATTTAACCAGGCACCTCGTACAACGAGAACATTAAGTCGGTTAAGCCTCATATCAAGGAGGATTTTCCGATTTACCTTTGAGGGCATAAGCTTTAGATAGAACTGAAGTTTTTTATACAGGAAAGGAAGTTTTGCATATGAACCTAAGGAGCCAAATTCTGCAACCCTATCATTACTATGAGCCCAGTCCCACTTTTCCAAGGAATCATTTAGGGACTTCAACACCACCCCCTCTCCATATTCCCATTTAGGTACAAAAGCAGTTCTCTCAAAAATATCCTCGATTTTTTTCTGGAAATTATTCAGAGCCCACGAATTTCCTCCCTTAAGCCCTTCATGAACTATATGCAGTAGTGAGCCTTGCTGTGCATATTTTATTTTAATATAGAGCTTTGCTCTGTTTAGGTCGATTTGGGTAGATAGAGATATCAGCCCCAGTTCTAACCGGATAGCCTGGATAGGTGTATAATTAGAGAGGCCTAATATTCTCCTCCATATCACACCTTTAATCACATCCGCCCAATCCGACCAATCAGAGAAGGAAGCTTCCAGAGCATACAGGAACATTGGCGCCAGCTTTTGTTTATATAGATTAATAATTCCCAATAAACTAAATCCCGCTGTTTTTTTGGAGAAGTTTACAACAGCTGCTAACGTTGCCATTATCTTGGTTCGTTTATTCTTTTGAACTAGTGGATTCATTTTCTTCCTTTCACCACATATTTCCTGGCCAAGATATGTATAGCTATTAACTTTTTTTTATTGTTCCCAATGGGCATAATATGGTATTTTCTTTACTGCAGTGGGCCCCAAAGCTCATGAATTGAGTTTTTTTTAGATTAATTACAAGGCCATTCTTCTCTGCATATTCGCTTAGGGCCGAAGCACTATTATAGATACCCACATATGTGTTGTCCATTAATATTATATCGTCTGCATAGCAGATCCACCCCATTTTATGGGAGCCGATTTTGAGAAAAGCATTCTTTTTATCTTTAAAAATATTACCAAAGTCGGACATAAACAGATTGAAAAAGATGGGCGCTAATGCACAACCTTGTCTCACACCTTTTAGAATATTAAAGGGTTCAGATAAAGATCCTCGATTATCTAAACGTTTCTGGGCTTTGCTATCATCATATACCATCCTGCACAGATATAACAGATTTGCAGGCATGCCTCGGGCTTCAAGTTTCTTCCAAAGACGCCCCCGCTCTAGCGAGTCGAAGGCGGAGGTAAAGTCAACAAAGAGAACATATAGTGGTACATTTTTAGCTTGATTAGTCTGCTCAATAAGCGTATTTAATATAAAGATATTATCTGTCGTTGCACATCCTTTCCTAAAGCCTGTTTGGCCTTTATCTAGTATATTTTCGCTAATAATCCACTTATTGATTTCTTTTAGTATCAAAGTGCAAAAGATTTTACTAGGGACATCTGTAAGTGCTATTAGTCTATAATTCGCTGGCAAATTGCGTTGACCACTCTTAAATATAGGTATGATGTTAGCAGTCTTCCAGGAGTTAGGCATCCTTCCAGTATCTATGATTTTTTGATACATAATTACCAGAATGTCAGCCCAAACTTCTGGATTATCTTTTAAGATAATATTGCAAAGGCCATCGGGTCCTGGAGCTCTAGAGTTCTTTAACATCTTTATTATTGACAATATATCTTCCCTACATATTTTCATGTTAATTTTTGGGCAGATTTCAAGTTTCAACACTTCTCCTTTAAACTTTCCGATAAGAAAATGTATCCAAGTATGACTATCTATGGGTATTAACAGCTCTGGGTTACCAGCATTATTCATGTTTCTGAAGCAGGCCCAGAATCTCCTAGCATCTCCTTCATTTAATATTTTGGCCATATTTTGCCAGACTACATTCTTCTCTGAGATCTGATAAAAATTAATCATGTTAGATTATTTATTACAAATCTGCCTTCGACCTTTCTGTATTTCTTCATTACTCAAGCATAACTTATTTAGTTGTCTCAGATTTCTGCGCTTCCCCCTTTTCATGTCCCTTATATTTATGTCAAACGGTCTACTATAGGTTATATCTTCCTTCTATGGGCACACATTCCCTGGTGATGGCATCATATCAGAGAGACTGTGGGAGAACCAGGCAACCATGTTATCCACGGAGATATCAAGTAGCTGCAGTGGGTCAATTGTTTTACTCCATCTTTTGGCCTTTACCAAATTTGTGTCGACCAACGAATTCTAATACCATTGCTGCTGCTATATACCTCCCCTACTGTATCTCTAACAGGTGGTAGCATATGCAAATCCAATCTACTTTGTAAAAGATAATGATCACTATAGGTATTGATCAGGGTTTCAAAATCTAAAGTTTGACCGAACAACTTGTCACTTATACAAATATAATCCAATGTTGAAGTATGAGCATTATTGGTCCATGTTACAGTATTAGGTGATTTATCGTAGTTGCTTCCATTTAGTATCCTTAAGGTGTTATCGCTGATGAATGATCTCCAAATGGCAGCTTTCGTTAGCATGCCCACATCATCCATTAGTAGGTTAGCATTAAGATCACCTCCTAGTATAATACTCAAATCTCCTTCTACCATATTTTGCTCGGCCAAGACTTCACTTATTGACTGTTGTATCTCAAAAGGTTGTGACAGTCCTGGTGGATCATATATATTTATCAGCAGTATTTTATAATTATTGGGCAAGTCGGCTACCACCATCAGTACATTTGGATTATTTGGAGATATTATACATTCCTGTGAGTTCATTCTATTGGAGACCAAAATGGATAGTCCTCCAAATGGACAACCCTTTTCTCCTCTTTTTGCCACATTATAATATGATTTAAAACCATCAAACACTGCACCCTTCATGAGCCATGTTTCCTGTAAGAGAACAAATAATGCGTTCTTTACTAAACCGAAGGACCCATTTTCGGCAAACAGATGTGAATGGCCCCTGGTATTCCAGGATATAATGGAATAGTCTAATCAATCCCCATTAGAAACTGGGGGCAGAAATTAACATAACCATTCCCAATGTGACTTATTTATATCATTTCCATTCTTTGGGACTTTTATCTGTGAAACATTTTTAACACTCTTAGTACTTATTGCTTTCTTATCCTGACATACCATTTCATTATCTTTTGCATCCACAGCGTAACCATTGTTTCTTAATTCTTCCTTATGATCTCTCACAAGACTTACCACTGCCTCGGAGTAACAATGAATGCGACTAAAATTACCATTACAGGGCTCCAAAAATTTAAAATCCCACTCTTCAAAATTCTTAGTTGCAATTGCTGATGTAGGGCTTCTAACAGCACACTCCTATTGATGACATTAGTATTTCTTTTATTAGTACGTGTAATAGTGAAAACCTTTTGTAGCCTTGGACCATTTAAAGTCTCTGCCCTTTTTTTCCTATTTGCCGTTTCCTCAAAGTTATCTGGCATTGCCCAGTTTCCTTGAGTTGTCTTAGAGAATTTCACCCTTGATTTTGTATTAGTCATCAGGATTTCTGTCGAGTCTGCCTCACTTTGACTACAATTCAGAGAGGAGGCATCAACATCATTGACTGAGCCTTCACCGCTGACCTCACTTGCCGATTCCTCTAGTTGCACATTTAGCTGTTTACTGGGACTAGTTTTATTCTTGTCGACTTCGATTACCCATGACGTGAGGGTGCCTTTTTTTTCTCCACTCATTTTATCAGCATGCTTTCTTGCATTTCTAGCCGCCCTTTTTCTCTCTCTTTTTGTTCGTTTCTTCTTTTCAGCATTTGCAACATTTACCTTATTAACCGGTATAATCCCTTCTTTTGCTATATTTTGTAGTTCTCTATCTCTCTTTTGTTTCTCTCTTCTAGACATGGGAGCCTTGTTCTCACATTCTTCATCGCTCCCAGCCAGTATTTCTACCAGTGTAGATTCCAGGTTAACTTTATCACTTTCTTTGTTTATAATATTTGGTGTTGGAGCTTCCGTTCTTAAATCGGCTTTTCTCATTTTTGTTAGCGTAGTATCTTTGACTAATCCTTTTAGGACTTCCGCATTATTCCTTGTTTGAGCAGCTGTGGTGTAGCAAAGCCTTAATAATATTTTAAGTGCAAAGCTTGTTGCTGTATTATGGGCGTCCAGATCTTTCAGTTTAGAGACAATATTACACTTTTCACAGTCATGATCTTGGCTTGTTACGTTATCCAGAACCACACTGGTATCTTCGTTTGGTGCATCTGCCAATCCTGACAAACGAGGGGAGCAGGAGAGTCTTTCCTTATTTGAGCTCCGTATAACATTAATGGAGATATCATCAGTGTTGATTACTGGATTAACCACGGCCACAGTAGTCTTTTCCGGTCCCACATATCCAGAGCTTTCTAGATGTGAATTTTGGCCTTCCAGGCTATAACATAGGTTTAATAAAGAATTATTATCAAACTCTGCAGGAAAGGCTATGTCATCACTCATAATCTGTGTATTTGCCAGTTGTTCAGAGTGAATTTGTGCCATCACAGTCTGTTCCCCAAAGAAGTCTGTGATCTTTTTTCGCTTATCAGTAGTTACCGAAGGGCTTTTATCACTTATTGCCGTGGGGTTGCCTTTGTTAGAGAGTTTTTTATTAGTTTTTGTATTGCTCAACTTGCTCCTTAGTTTCATTCTATCAAACCGGCCGGGTCTTGTGTATACTGATTGCTGGCTCAAAGAAGGACTTCCGCAGGCACCAGCTTTCACTATTATCACCTTTTCCTAACTTCAGTGAACAAAGGATTGATATCCCACAGACTCACTGGGACCCTATTCACTGCAAAACAATTACTTCTGTGCATGTAATTGTAGTAGCATTTGCACTACTAATGAGCTAGATCATTTAAGGCTCGATTTATAGGGGAGGGGTGAGAAAACAGCTCCTCTAAGAAACCGAGTCAGACTAAATGGACCGATAGCGATATTATCTGACTTCAGGTGAACCTAATTGATTTAGTCACAAACGCATACGCCAGGAGCGGTTTGCCGTAACAGCTTCTAATCGCCTCGTCTGATAGCGCTCAGCTCCACCCTCACCTCTTCTTCCGTCAGGGCCTCCCACGTCCACCCGACTCGAGGGGGGAGGAATATGACTCATCGCTCCTCTGCTCCACACACCACGCCGCTCGCAGACCCCGTCCCCGCGCGGGACACCGAGCTCCGGGCTTCCCCAGCCCCTGGACGCTCCCTTCACTCCTCGGGCAACGCAGCCCGACTCGACTCAGCGGGCTAGAGGAAAGGCCCGCAGAGCTCCGTCCGCGCTGAGCCCGGGTACGTACTGCATGGCGTAGCGTCACTGTCAAGCCGCACCAGCGAGTCTCTCTCATCTCACTATTCTGATTCGCTCGACTCACGCTGGCCGCCTCCGTCAGCAACTCAACTGCATTTTCATCAGTTGCAATTCAATGAAGAAGCTTATAAAAAAGAACAACAAAAAAACAATAGCCATAGACAATAATGGTTGAGGGTATGAAATGGTAGAAGACACTATTATGGCAAAAGAAACCCTTATAGAAAAAACATCCCCAACAAACAACAAACCAAATGCTCCTTTCATCCAAAAAAAACTTCCAGTGTACAAATGGAGATGCAGCTCAATGTGTAACAATCACCAACAATCTTTTACATCTTTAGGACAATTCCTCAATCACTATGTGAAACTAAAAGACAAAAGTAGAATGAAAACTTTACAAACCATGGACTCATGTCCAGTTCACAATCACACCGGTCTGCAAGGACATTCATTAACCTGCAAAGGCACCTTCCAAGATGTCAGGCTAGAGCCAGGCCACGATCACCTACATGGCCCTCAAGGGCCTCTCCATCCCTCCAAAGACCCACTTGGAGTCAGACTTGGCGCTTGTGGCACCAGACTCACTCACTCCCATAGGATAACATTGGGGATTGGACTTGTAGTGCATTGATTGGGACAAGATGGATGCCCCCACATATTTCGGTTCCCAGAACTGCATGTGCAGTCTAGTCTTTTGGGTGTGGTTCAGCCTAGAGACACCTGGGATACCCAGAGACTATTTAAGCCACACCCAGGCTGAGAAACATGCTTTGCGTTTTCTGCACCTGCAGCGTGACACTCACTGTGTTTGGATCGGTCTCCAGTAGGCGTGCATCTTTCTTCTGCGATCAGCTCCTGCAAGAACAAGAACACCGTTAGGAACAGCCTTACCTTGCGGCGCTTCTGCCCATCATTCATCGCTCCTTCTGTTCAGCAGGCATCTTCAGCGGTGTCATTCCCATCCCGGCCCGCCGCTTCCTAAGGAAAAGGGAAAAGAACAGAAAAAAGGCATTAGTAAGCATTATGCAAATCTTCGCTTATTTTTAAATACTGTACGAGCTTCAAACGCTTACCTGAATCCCAGGCGCTCTGGGGGAACTCTGTCTCCGGACCTTCTCATCCATCTGCAAGAGGGAAAAAGACACTCCAGGTTAGTGTGGAAACTTCTTGAGGCGCCGCATACCGCGCTTACCCACCACATTTGTTCTTCATATCCGGCATCCATGTTGAAAACGTTGCGACACCTAAAAGACACAGAAAAAGAACTCCGTTCAATACAAATACGAAAGGGGTGCATCACGCATCGCACTCTCACTCACCTTCAGCGCTACTCATCTCAGCAGCACACCACCATCCTCGGACGCCGGCCATCATCTAAGGAAGGAAAGGAACGAAGTTAGAGAACTGTTCAAAAGTCACATTATACTTACCTGTCAGACACTTGCCAGTGAAGTAACTAGGCAGCAACGAGCCTGCATCAATCAACGCGCCCTGCACTGAAAGCAGGACGGAGAGCACACTATCCAAGAAAACCAGGCCCAGTCTCCATTTGAATAGCCTCCAGGGAAGGGTTTGAGGTCAGAACAGGCTGAGTGACGTCCCCGTGGATACCAGGTGAGCATTACATCCATACAGAATTTTGTGCATAGACTATACTATGCAAAAAGTCCTGCTCTAGAACTGCACAATATAAATTACATTCTCCTACATGGAACAGCCAAATAAATACTTCAAGAAATAGAACACATCCAACGTAAATACTTTGGAACTGAAGTTGACTTAGAAAACTCTGTAACTTCAGAAAACATTACGAAAATCCTCATAAACACCAACGTCCCAACAAAGGCATACAAAAAAGAAATAGCTATGCTTAAAAACACATCTGCTGAAATACCACACCAAGTATGTATCTGTTGTGGCAGAAAGTTTTATAAAAACAGCACAGAAATAGTAGCTACAGCCTACAAAAGAGAGAACCATGAGGATTCCCAAAGGTTCTAATTAGCTTTATATCTAATAGCAGAAACAAAATACAAAATAACTGACCCCTCAATAGATTGGACGTACTTCAACACAAAGCTTGACAATAACTAAATGCTAACACGTGCTATCACTAATAACATAGAAATATTCCCACTTCCAAAAGCTCTTCAACAACTTAACATGTTTGAGAGCATTATAATCCAAACAGTAGACCCATTTCAAGCTGTAATTCACCTCCAACTAAAATCAGTCAAACTACCTTCATCTGAGTTTCTAAACGGCATCCGTGGCAAAGCAGTATATTTGCCATTCGATCTTAAAGAAAATGTATAAACTCTAGGAGTACAGAATCTTTGATTGTACTACTTAATGGTGTACCAACAAAATACAAAAACATTTGGCAACAACTTGTCGACTTAAGCAAAGACAAGCACTACAATATCTAAAAGAAAACACTCAATACTACAAAGATATAAACATAGAGGAAAACTTAAGAGAAACCACCCAAATAATTCAAGACTCATCAGCAACTGGCCAATTTGAACGAGTAGATCCTGTTACTACAGCCAACATTTCAGACCAGTATGCAATTCACCCACTACACTCCAAAGAAACCATTGACGATGCATTAGAAACATATAAAATGCATCAAGCCAAAGGATCCCTAATGAGTATATGGGAAAAAAATGTAGAAGCACGTTCTTTTCCTTTACTCTTTCCGACAGGAAAAGGAGGGAGATACGATAAAAGGTCCCCACAAATGAGTGCAAAAGACTATCGCGCTTTAAGAATTTATTTTGAAGACCCCAGATTCAGACAAAATGTCAAATAAATTTTCCACGTCCTCTTTGAAAGTCAACTAGCAACTCTATGTTCTCTTGAAACACTTGTGTATAGGCGGAGAGAAAGTGGGGACGCAAGTGGTCGTTCGTGGTTGGAGGCTGGAGTATTTTCTTCATTTCCACTGGTGAGGAGGAGCCTCTGCTGTGCTAACATGGTGCAAGACTATAATTTCTCCAGAACAGCGCGGAGCATGCGCGGAGAGAAAGTGGGGAAGCAAGTGGTCATTTGTGGTTGGAGGCTGGAGTATTTTTTTCATTTCCACTGGTGAGGAGGAGCCTCTGCTGTGCTAACGTGGTGCAAGACTATAATTTCTCCAGAACAGCGTGGAGTGCGCGCGGAGAGAAAGTGGGGAAGCAAGTGGCCATCCGTGGTCTGTCGAGGTCGTAAGAGAAGGAAGAAGGAAGAGACAGCCACATCGACCCAATCCATTTCCTTTGGGCCTCTAGCGTGCCTGCCAGACGACGGCACAAGAAGCAGATCATTTGGGCTGTATAACTCTATGTTAAGGAGGAGTTGGTGGAAGGGAGACTGTTGGGGAAATTCCCCTTTGATCCCTCGGGAATGAGTTCGCAATAACTATATACACAACAATTACTTCCTTCCTACGACCCCCCTAGTACAGCGTTATCTTGTTGGTTGCTGGATTTGTATATAAATCATACTATCTATGAATAACTGCTGAATAATTGTCACAGATATTTCATTCTAGTATCCATGTATATACGGGCTGGTGTGCGAACTAAACAAACTGGTTAACTCACCTAAATCTATTTTGCGAAAAGCTCTTGAGCATACGATGTAAGGCGTGGGGCGTAGGGCTGACCTTTCACTCAAGGTCGGTCCCTGCGGCCCCGGCTCCGAGCCAGAGAGTGAGTTGATATAGTCCAGGAGTGAGGATTATAACTCTCTGCTCGGTCATGTTGAAAAAGGGAAATACTGTTCTTTCGGATTACTAACATTAACAGTCCCTATACGGGAAGGACCCTTTTTTTTCATAAAAACGCCTTAAAGTTTTCCTCATTTCCAACTGATCTTAAAGGTTTGGGACTTAGATTCCTTGTGAGACTCGGGGACGGTAGGCCACCTACCTTGGACCCGTGATTGGTGTTGTTAGCTGACCCACAGCTGCTAATCAAGCTTTTCGTGTAATACCAAGGTTACTCCCATTGACTTCTACACTTGGGGACTGCGGGCTACCGGTCTTTGACCCACCCAAGTGAAGGGGTTCTATACACATCTACTTGCATTGTATGATCTACGTAGCTCTGTACAGGGAGCCCAAAACACCCGGAACAATTAGATTAATATCACTGAAGCTGGTAGGAAGATACAATGCCCCGAGATGGGGGGGGGGCAAGTTCAAGCTTTTTTAAGCCCTACAAGTCGGGTGGTGGGATTTTTCTCCCTCCTCCAAGTGTCTACCCATCTGACAACCAGTCTGCTACTGGGTCAGGCCTTTGGAAAAAGCCAGAAGAATCTAGGCACAAAGGAGGAGAGTCAAGCCCCTAAATCATCTAATTCGGTCACTTTTTCAGGGAAACCTGGATTATACTCTAAGGGCGACCACCATGAAAAAAGTGATTTTAAACCATTTTGTATCTCTGTCTGAGTTACCGATGAATTGCACTACTGAGGAGTTATTAAATCAAGGGGAGAGTCCAGTCCAGTTCAGTCTGTGGACCGTCACATTGATTCTATTATTAACCACAGTGAGCCAAGAGATGAAGATTTACTGGAATTGGAAATGGCAGCTCCAGGTAATGTGCCCCACGAGCAAATGACCACTGGTGAAGGAAGGAGAAGAGCTGATATTTGGAAAAGATTCCTGTCCACAAAAGTCCATAAACCTGTCAGCCAACGTGCAATCAATCACCACCATGAATCCAGTAAATACATCTCCAGAACTGGCAGCCCGTACTATAACGACTTTAAACTTTTTCCTAAAATCCTTGGTCAAAGTTTTTGAAAATTTAAAGATGGAGGTCCAACAGCATACGGGCATTGTATTGGAGGTCACAAAAGACCTGGAGTAAAATGAAATAACTATGGTGGCTTTACAATCTGCCATCAATGAGTCGACAGGGGAAGCCATGAGAGTTTTCAAAAAAGAAGTCAAAGACCAATCAGTAAAAATGGATCATCTGACAGTACTCTGTGGGGACCTAATGAAGACGTCGATGACCATGTCGGAGAAACTCAACTTTACCAATTAAATGTAAAAGGAACGTGAGAAAGATACCCTTCAAAAAACAACTTCTGAGTCTTTTACACAGGATACTCCATTATCAGCTTCCGTAATGGCAGAGTTCTTGAGATTGGCACTCATGGTGGATAGTGAACTTCCGCTGGAAGAGTTGGAACAGGAGCGGACAATAAATATATCATCGGCAGACTTTAAGTTGACTGTCTCATAGAGAAAGAAATTGAATGGAAAAACAAAAAAGAAAAGAAGAAGAAGGGCAAGAGCAGCAATTGATGCCCAGAGCCAGCCGAGCAATCAAGGTAAGCGAAAGAAGAAGCATCAGACATCAGAGGCCAACCAATTCTTGAAAAAGTCAAAAGAAGGCCTGAAAAAGGATAAAAAGCACCAGAAAGAGAGTCCACCCAAAAGTGGTCAAGGGGAAAAGTCCAAGAAGACATCTAAAGCAAAAAGTCTAAATAATCAGGGTCCATCTGAAAAAGAAGAAATAGTAGGAAAATTAACTGTGGGGAGCCAAACGGAGATAATTGAGCCTCCAAAGAAAATTGCTCCTATATTTCTGATAGCTAAACGGAAAGTCAAAACTGTTAACTCTTCGGTAAAAATCGCCTTGATCTTTTGGAAAAAAATCCAAAAGTGATGTTTCCGGAGGGCTGGGGGAGGCCTCGTGTGCTAACAATAAAGTGGCCCAAGTGAACACAGGATCGGTGAACAATTTAGGGGACGAAAGGTCTCCCAACATAAGTATGGAAAAAAAGTCTCAAGAGCTACAGGTTAGTGTGCAACCGGTAAATGAAGATGGAGCAAGTAATTCTATAAGAAGCATGTCTGAGAATAACATTATGGCAAGGGGGACCCAGAGAGAACTCAAACAACAGAATCAAAGGACTGTAGAGTATTTCTCTCGGGAAAATTGCTGATAACACAAAAGAAAATGCCCTTGAATAGGTCAACAACCCTGTTTGAAATGAAGGCAATTCCTGCCTTAAGGTACTTCACAACAGCTGACATTGATGTAGTGAGTTTCCCTTTTGGTCTGACACGAACACTGCTGAAGTAATACTGAAATCAAGACTTGGTTTGGACTTAATTTTCTCCCTCCCGTATTTTCTGTTTATGATATAGCCGCTGCGCTATAATAGGGTATCTTTTACTTTAGTTGTTCATACCATTTTTAGGTATCTCTTTACAAGACCCCTTCTAGTTTACTCGTTTATTGGTGCCCAGTTACCTGACCCACATCCACATTACACATTGTTTTCAACATGGATCAGACTCTTAGTTTCACAGAAGAACAGATTTTAGAAATTATTCAAGGCCCCACACTATTCAACCTAGAGGGTGCACAACAAACTTTAGCATCCACAGCATCGGGGGACGACTTACTTAACCTTAAAAAGCGATGCTTCAGAACAGAAGTACATGGCCACTTTTTAAGGGAATACCTTAGGGTGAATCTGGTACCAGTCGGTTTGCTAGTTCGCAATGAGCCAGCTCTATTTTTGGAGGACAAGGAGTATATGCTTGGATTTAGCAAAATCGCTACAAAGTGTAGCAGGGACCTCATGGTCCTCACTATCACCACCGCCCAGAGGATCCATCAAGAGATCTCTAAAGAACTCAAGGTACAAGAAAACAAATTTCTTAATGATGAAAGCTTGGAAAATGCTCGAGATAAACTGAAAGAAATAAATAAAACAATGGACACTTTCATGAGCAACACACTTGAAAAAAAGCACAAGAAACTAGCCAAAGACATTAAAAACTTTCAACTTGAGCTAGTATATCCATACCTTTCAGCTGACTATAAGGAGAAAAAGGAGAAAGAAAGGATGATTAACCAGACAGGACCCTTAAGAAATAGACGCAAAAATCTATCCTTTTGGAACACTTCAAGCTCAGGATCCTCAGATGATGACCAAGCTCACTATGGGGGAAGACCAACTAACCAGGGTAACCAACAACCCCAAGTGCTGCCTTTCTTAGGCCAAGGAGGTCCCAGGGGAGGCTACTGGGGCCCCCCACAGTTTCAGCCAATGCCTCCTTTCAACTACCCACGCTGGCGGACTCCCACTCCGAACAGGAGACGGAGGAGATACTAAAATTAATACCAATTTTTAATCTCTCCGGGATTACACTTACTAAAGAAGAAAAATCAGTGTTATCCAAGGGACTATCCTTTGTCCCCACAAATTGCACGGATTGGTTCCAACTAGACCAAGAACTTACCAGCTTCTACCGGACCATCAGAAGAAAAGTCTTCTTTCAGGATAAAGAAGACCTTTTGGAACCTGAAGACTCAGGATTTAGGAAAAAATCTGATTTTGTTCCCAATGACAATGAGATGCCGGCATGTGTTCTTGCCTTTGAAAAATGCATAAAACAAGAAATGCAAAAAATACAGCATACAACCTCTAATAAAAGACACAACCTCAACCAAGGAGAACAGAAAGCACTAAAACAATTGGCAGACAATAATTCTATCGTCATTAAAGCAGCAGATAAGGGAGGTGGAGTAGTAGTGCAAAGTAGAGATCAGTATAAACAAATGGTGCTACTGCTCCTCAATGAAGAGGACAACTACAAAAAACTACGAAAAGACCCTACTGCAGAAATAAAAATAAAAATTAAAGAAATCACAGAATTTGCTTTGTCCAATAATTGGATATCTGAGAAGGAAGAAATATTTTTGAATAACTCGGAAGGGCGGATTCCCGCATTTTACGCCCTCCCCAAATTGCATAAGAACCGGATCACACCACCTGGCCGACCTATAGTGTCTGGATGTGGCTCAATACTGGAACCAATTGGTAAATTCATTGATTTCTTTCTGAAACCCTTGAGCCAAAAAACACCCACTTATCTGCGAGATACCATGGCAACCATCAACACTTTTGAGCATCAACCTTTCAATCCTTCTGAAGACAGATTAGTGACTATGGACATAAACAGCCTCTACACCAGCATTCCACAAGATTCAGCGATTGAATGCATTAGACATCATCTCACGCATCATATGTCGCAAACCAGAGTCCCCGCCAACTTTTTGGCTGAGCTACTGGAATTGGCACTCACTAATAACTTTTTTCAATTTCAGGACACATTCTACTTGCAAATCCGAGGGACGGCCATGGGGGCAGCATTCGCCCCCAGCATGGCCATCATCTTTATGGCAGAATATGAATACAATAATGTACTGAATACACGCAATCCATTCCTGGACAATATAATACTTTGGCATAGGTACATTGATGACATTATTTTCATTTGGAAAGGAGAGGAGGATAACTTGGCAATTTGTTTTGACTGGATCAATAACTGTACAGAAGAAATAAAATTTACCATCAACAGCAGCAATTCCAGCATCAACTTCCTCGACTTGACCATCAAACCCAAGAATAATCAATTGGAATGTACTATGTTTAAAAAGGAAACCGATCGGAATACAATCCTGCACTACAAAAGCAACCATCCACGCAATCTAAGAAATAACCTCCCATATGGACAGTTTCTACGAGTACGTAGAAACTGCACAGACATTGCAGAATTTAAAATAAACGCAGCTGCACTAGAAGACAAGTTGAAAACCAGAGGGTACCCTAAGAAATTACTCAGAGATACCATGAAGAGAGCCAGGTTCACACCTCGCGAAACCTTACTCACACCCAAAATTCACAATAACCAAGAAGACAACATTATGGCCTGTGTCACCACATTCGGTCCAAATACAACCAAGCTCAAAAGTCTCATAAGAAAATTCTGGCCATTGATTCAGCTCAGCTTGCCTAAAGAACCAACACCAAGAATGGCCTTGCGAAGATCTAAGAACCTTAAGGATATGCTTACCCATGCCAGGATGAGCAAAAATAGCACGAGATCTACCTTATGGAATCTCAGAGAAATCAATGGCCACCATCCATGCGGCAATTGTACTGTATGTAAACAGACTAAGAAAATGACCTCCTTCAACATCGGAGCGAAAGAATGGAGATTAAGGCATTTCTCTAATTGCAAATCTAGCAATGTGATTTACATCATCGAATGCCCTTGCGGGCTCAGATATGTGGGACAGACATCGAGACCGATTCACAAGAGAATTGGCGAACACCGGTCCCGAATTCGGTGCAAAAATATCACAGCACCCCTGGTACCACACTTCCTTGAATACCAACACAACCCGGACAGCTTTACATGGTGGGTTGCTGACAAAGTATACAACACCAGCAACATCACCAACTCCCTGAACTTTAAAGAATCGTGGTGGATGTATAAACTTCAGGCCATTACAAAAGGCCTGAATGAAGCACAGCCCCAGATCCAATTATAAAATATTCTACCTCTACGCTTAGTATTCAATGTGTGCATTTTTTCAGTCTCCATCCCGCTTATTCACAGGAATTTTTACATTCTCTGTTTCATTTAGTACATATGGGGGATACCTGACAGTTATCCAAATATAGGCACTTTCACTGAACAGCCAATTTGTGAGGAATATTCCATCCCACATCTCCAACCCCCCCCCCACCCCCACCTTTTGCTCCTTTTCCTCCTCTGCCCCGCCCACCGTGATCTATAGGCACCTAGTCCGGCGCTACAACCAAACGAAGGTTGGGCTAACACTCCTCCAATCAGGATTGTTACCTGCCGATCATTCCAACATCTCGGAGCTGCATGCGTGGAACTGTTTACAATGTAAGCAGCCGATTTTAGAACTCTGGTGGCTGGACGTATGACGGTACACTTCCGCATATACGTTGCCAGGCTACCTAGATGCCGACCTGGCATAGCCCCATAGCGCATGCGCGCAGGATTAGTGTACGATATTAGGCGCATGCTCAGCACCGTACAGCCCTGCAATGTTGAACAGCTTCCTTTCGAATCGATACAGACAGTCGGAGCTCCGTATTGTTGACTGGCTCCCGTATGTAAGTTAAATCATTGCCCCGATGGTCTGCTTTTGTCTAACCCTCTATTTTCCATACTAGGCACTAGTCATGCCCACCCTTTCCTTCTGCCTTAATTTCGATCTTTTTCTTTGCTTAGGCAGACGCTTGGTGCTTTTTTCAGCTCCAGGTGTAGCGTTCAGCACGCCATTTTCCTTTTCTTTTGGCCAATACACTGCATAGCAGCCACAGAACTCCATGTGTTGGCGCCGCAGCACCATCTAAAGGTACTTTCCTTCCTCTCCATTTTGTACTCCTTTTATATATTTAGGATGGGGGTGGTTGGAACAATATGGCATTACAACTTCTCCATTGCACATATTCTCCATCTAGTGCACTTGGGCAGTATGCCTTTTTTAATTTTGATTTTAATTTTCAGAGGAGGATTTGATATATTTTATTATATTTTCTATGAGTTTTGACCATTTTTTTAGAACCCAGGTCGATGTGAGGCCAGCCCTGGTTCACCGATTCGAGTACAACTAGACATGTACTTTGCAAGTTTAAATCATAGGGTCTTGTTTTCTTGTGACAATGACATGTTTATGTACATATCCCCGTTTTTACCATTATGTTTCCTTCAAATTTCTTGTTACTTGTCTCAAGTAACCCCAGTTCCCTTAATTTTTCATAGGGTACTCCACTCCTTGGTTCCATGAAGAAGGCTGTGACCCACTAAGGCCGAAACGTCCTGGGACTCCCTTACCCTTGTGGTGTGGCGGGGTCCCCCCCAGATAAGTAGAGATTCATTTCAGGGACGTCGATCAACTATATATTTTTTGGTCACCCTTTAGCCTGGCTTAGTTAGACCTATCCAAGGACTTTTACCTTCGAGGATAACTGTCTACAATTAGAAAAATGAAATGTAGTAGCAGCAAAAGAATGTCGTTATACTTCTGTTAGCATGCACATGTATGACTTTGTCCTACCTTTTGCTACATGTCTTTTCTTCTTTTTTTATATTTTTCTCTATTTAGTTTTATATTTGTTTACATTTTTGTATATGTGACTTTGGTGAAAAAAGGTACACCTGTATATTTTGTACTTATAATTTCTTTACAAAAAATATGTAAAAGAACAAGGACAGTCATTTAATAAAAGCTGTTCTTTTACAGATTAATGGTCTAGCACAAGTGGATTATTATGGTTCTTTTATGTACTGCTATCCTTGGTAAATACACAAATGGTGATATCCAAGGATAACACATTTTCGTTAAACCTAGGCTGCAATCAATAAGCGGCAGTCGGCTTAGACTTTTCCAGTCAGGACACTCCCACTCTTTGTACACAATTGTTAATGGCCCACAGTCCTGAGTCTTGGTAGGGCTCTCCCTCCCGTATTTTCTTTTTAATTTTGGGTGAGGCATCGGCTTGGGATCAAAGAGGTTTGAGGATCTCCCAGCTATGCCCAGCACCAACAACCGCTCAGCCAGTGTACTTTGAGAGGCAAAATCAGTCTCCAAGAATCAATAATAAAGAAGGCAATCCTTTAAACCCAGTGAATATGTGGGAAATGGTCCCGGAGATAATCTCACAAGTATTCCTTAAAATGGGCATGTCTCAGCAGAAGCTCTGGGGAAGAAGCAGATAAAGGTACTATCATGGAATACAAGAGGCTACAATTCTATCTCCCAAGAACCAAGGAAAACGCACATTTTTACGACTTTACGACATCGGGCCTAATATTATTCCAAGATACTTGGTTAACATGTTTGGTGGGGATAGAAGGTTTTTCTATTTTTCAGCAACTAGCTTTGGGATCAGAGGGGGGTAGACCTATGGGGGGTCTGCTCGTTGCTTGCAGCAATGAGGTCTTTAAGACATCAAAAATACTATTGAATGCAAAACAGGGTATCCTTATGGTGAGAGTGACAAAAAGAGGTGTCAAAGTGGGTAAGAGCTGTATCATAGTAAATGTGTATTAGAATCCTAACGCCATCTCTTTGTCTGACTTCTTGCATGACCTCTCAGATGTTCTAGTGGAATTATTTATACATTTTACGGAAGATTATCTCATTATTGCTGGTGATCTAAATTCACAATGTATCCCCACATGGGACCCAAAGTCGGGCAATACACGGCAGAAAACGAGTAATTGAAAAATATGGGTACAGTTTATGTGTGAGTGGGGTCTCCAAATGTTTAATAGGAATATCAAGGGGGACATCCCAAACGCCCCATCCTGGCACAGGGGTACTTCGTTCTCAACGACTGACTATCTTTTTGCCTCAAGAAGTATTTTTGAAAGTTGCTCTGAGCTTCACTTGGGGGATGGAAATAATGACGATCATGTAATGATAAAGGCAACCTTGGGGTAAGAGGCGGACCCGGACGCACCGGTTTATGATCATGAGCTGTCCACAAATGGTGCAGGTAATGCCATAAGGAGATTTGATAAGGGGGGTAAACGCCTAAATTATGAATTGAGAGATCTGGTGAGCCAAATCTCTGACCAACAACTATCGAATTTCTGAAATCCCGATGGCTTTTCTCTTTTCTTGTCCAATTTGGCCCCTTCAGAATCTAAACCGCAGAAACTACATTGAATTCACAAACATACATTCAATGTCGAAATAATAGCACAAAAGAAAGAACTTAGACTACAAATAGCGAAGCTAAAGAGATCTCGTCCAGATGCAGAATCATATAAGGAAGGTGCTAGACTCATAACAACTACAGAAACTGGCTTAGAGCTCAAAGGCATCTCATGCTTCAGCAAGATGGAGAGAGAATGCTTTCTGCACTCTCGCGTAGAAACTCTAGAAATTTCTGGGAAATGGTGGGGATGAATGAAATATCTCAGGACCAGAACCAGGATTCTGCTATACAAGAACAGGTCTGGTGTGAGCACTTTGCCAAGGTTTATGAATTTCCGAATTTAATAGTCTGGGAAAGAAATGCAATGATCAAGTGGTCCCTTGATTTTACCACCATAGATCTTGAATTGCTGATAAGGAAATCTTCAGCCTCTAGAGCGGTGGAACCAAATGGTCTAAGTAATTCAATTCTCAAAATGGACCCACTTTTGTGGGCCAGGGTACTAAAAAAATTATTTGACAACATAATCTCTTTGAAGATTTTCCCAGACTCTTGGAAAAATTCCATAGTTATACCTATCTATAAAAAGGGGGATAGACTATTGGTGTCAAACTACCGTCCAATTTCCCTCCTAGATGCTGATAGTAACATTTTTACAGATCTCATTCTAGGGGAATTGGAAGCTTGGGCAAAAGTCAAGGGCATCATTCCTAGGCAGCAATCGGGCTTTAGGAAGGGTTTATCCACATCTCTCAATGGGCTCGTTTTGAGTTGCCTGGGCACGCCCTCATTTCAAGGGGGGGTTCCCCCTTCTTTGGGGCATGGATAGATCTTTCCCAGGCTTTTGACACAATTGATAGGAATCGCCTATGGAAAAAGGCTGGATGCCTGGGGGAGCCCTTCTAGCCTATTGTCGATCCTGAGAGAATGACATCATAAGAACTCAATGCGGGTGAGGCTATGCAGATCAGACCTTTTGTCAAACCCGATCAGGATAGAGATAGGGGTTCATCAGGGCTGTTTACTAGCTCCTTTCCTGTTCATTCTCTTTATGGCGGACCATAGCGGGGTGGTTGCAGGAAATACGTTTAATATCACCTTTAATTGGAAAAATGAATTGGTTGCCTTACACAGATGACGTGGTAGTCCTGGATTATTCGCAAGTTGGGCTGCAGCGTCTTCTGTCAGCATTAGAAATCTATGCGCGAAGCAATAACCTTACCATCAATCCCGCAAAGTCAAAGATATTAATATTTAAACATCCTAGAAAGTCAGTTAAGAACTTTACCTGGAACTTGGACCAGCTGCCAATAGAGACTCTTTCGGAATTAACCTATCTGGGAGCAACACTTAGCTCTTTTCCAACGAAAAGTAGTTTTCTCCTATCAATTGAGCTAAAAACTGTAAAGTTGGGAGCTCAAATGAAAAAATCAAATCTCAATTCTGTAAATTTTCTATATTTCCTCTCTTGAGATTTTATATAGGTAAGGTAGTACCGATAGTCCTTTTTGGTTTGGATTACAACTCTTTAGCCATGGTTATAGAATGGGACACAAATAAAGCGAAGTTGTGGAAACGAACCCTAGTTTTACCGGACTCTGTGCCAATAGTTTCCCTTCGATACGAGCTAGGTCTTTCATCACTTAGATCGTGGATGGAATGGAAGTGGAAGGAAACTATAGCTTAGTCCTAGATAACCTAGGAATCACCTGATCCATGCTTTAGAATATGTTTTCTGAGATTCTGTTTAAATCTACCCCCTACTAAAGGAATGGTCAGTGCTGGCCTTCACATCCCTGCCACTACTTTTGTTCTCCTTTCATTTTTGCTATCAGTAATAAGGAGTTGATGTGAGATCTGTTGGCCTTGCACTTCTTTTAGTGTGCTTTTTCTTTTCTTTTTTTTTGCGGTTCTGATCTTCCTTCTCTCTTTGCTTTTTAGTGGGTAGGTTTTAGTTCTTTTTTTTATCTGAATAAGGGAACATTTTTCTGTAATTTGTTTGAATTGACTGAATGTTATCTTTTTGTATGTATTATCTGTTATGTGTTTAAAGTCAGGTTTTGGCTATTGCACGATAAATAATAAAAAAAAGTATAGGCATGTTATAAATGCCATATCATATCATATCATAGAGTTGCACACATGTTAAAAACAGTCTCTAACTTTTTTAACATGTCCGCTACCCAACTACTTCAAAAATTAAAATACAAAGATTCAGTTTTGCAGTCAAGTATCACAAATCTCTTGGCAAAAATGCGTGGTACAAAAGAATACTGGTTCTGACGTCACGCTGATGTATGTTGTATGCTAAGGAACCTATGCCCATCCACATGGTTTGTTACTTTTAGTTGTGCAGAATTCGCATGGGATGACTTGCACAACTATTTACACACTGCAAACCAAAATAAAGATGGAATAGATACAAAAACACTAGGAGAACTCTGTTCTCTTGACCCTGTCAATGTATCAAGATACTTTCATCATCGCTGCATTGCCATGCTGCACTTTATCTGCAATAAAACTACCCCTCTGCTCGGAGAAGTACAACACTTCTTTTGGAGAAAAGAATATCAATCTAGAGGAGCACCACACATCCACATTCTTTTGTGGATAGCGACAGGCTCCTAAATTTGGCCATGATAGTGATGCCACTGTTTTAGAGTTTATTGATAAATACATTACCTGCAACATCCCTTCAGAAACTACAGATAGTGACCTACATTAACAAATGTTACACTTCAAAAAACATAGGTGTGGCAAATACTGCTGACGTAGATATAAAAACAAAGGCAAATACTATACCAAATGTTGCTTTGGCTTCTCTAGACCAGTTTGCACAAAAGGACAAGTACATAGCTTGATGTCTTCTGTTAGACACAACTTAAAAGGCAAATCCCCTAAAAACACATACAACATTAAAAGGAACAAAGCATCCAAATACATCAATTATTACAATGCAATCATTGCTTTCTTGTGACATACAATACATTGCAGACAATTCCACTGCAGTTGCAAGATATGTCACAGCCTATCCCACCAAAGCTGAGAAAACAGAGCTAAAAGACCTCTGGGATGACATATCATCTGACAAAAGACTATCACAAAAAATGTACAACTTTGGTATAAAAATGCTCTCCCATAGAGAATGTGGGTGCTACGAAGCTGCAGACCGTTCAACAGGTACAGCCTTACATTGCAAATCTGAACACATTGTCTGGCTGAACCTTGGTCCAGTTTCATCCCAAAAAAGAGTACTAAAATCCAACCAAGAGATAGAAAACATAGCCACATATTATCCCAACAGCCAGAACATTTTTAAAAAACTATGTAATTGACACATACTATCCAAACAGAAGTACCACTTTGGAAAATATGTGTCTGTACGACATTGCCCAAAACGACACCTACAAAAACAATGTCACACCAAATGAGACAACTTGTGAAGGAAGCCTAGTGAAACTCACGAAACCCAGTCTAATTAATCATATAAAGTTATCATTTACAGCTCCACAACATAGAGAACTGTATTACATGGCCCTACTCCAACCTTTTAAACCTTGGAGAAAAGAAGAAGAATTATTAGGTGACTCTGACTCATTTGAAGGCAGTATAACAAATGACAATTTCAAACAGTACAAAAAAATGTTGGACAATGAACGCCAACAATAGGAAGAAATTGAAGCTCAATAATCCGCAAATTTCAGCAAAACTTAACAAACAACAACCATCCGGCTGTAGGAACAGCCCCCACATGTTTAGCTGCCTACAACATAGGAGGTGTAACTTTACACCGACTATTGCTCCTCCCGTAGAATACCAAAGCAAATTAGAATACTACAAATTATCAGCCAAAGCTTCTACTGAAGTATGCAGAATTCTGATACAAAGGGAAGTTCTCCTGATAGATGAAGTAAGCATGGTTTCCAACTTCATGTTGGCTTTAATAAATCTCAGAATGCAACAAGTCCTAAAAACAAACTATGAAGAATTGTTTGGAGGAAAACATGTTATTGTTTTCGGAGATCTCCTACAGTTAACACCAGTTAAAGGTCAACCTATTTTCAAAACATTAGGACACAAACAATTCTGCAATATGCTTGCAGCATTGGAAATGTAAATCTCTGACAATATTTTCATTGCAAAGAACTAACTCAAAAAATGCATCAGTCTGCAGACTTCACCCATGCTAACATTTTAAAAAGCATTATAACCGGTCTGCTTACTAAGGATGCAAAATCCATCTTAAATAGTAGACTAATTCATGAGCTATATGGACGAAACACATCTGCTCCTGATATCATGGAATAATTAACTTAACAAAGTCTAAAATGCATGTCCATAATGCCAAACCTTGCAAGCTATAGTTAGTTTTACGAGACAATGTTGAAAAAAGAAATGCAACCCACACTGTCAGTTCCACAAACTAGAAGTCCACGGAATGAAAATTCCTATGTGTCAACAAGCAACGGCACGACTAAATAGCTTAAAAAAAATGTATGTCTGATACAGCTGGATTGGAGAAAATATTGACTTTGTGTCTAAACTGCAGAGTAAATCTAAAATGTAACCTTAATGTAGAACATGGTTTAGTCAATGGAGCAACTGGTACAGTTGTTGACTTCCAAACAAATCCACATGACAACAACATTCATTTTGTCAACACCCACTTTGACAAACCTGCAGAAGGTAAAGAATATAGCTGCACAATAGCATGTTTCCTTCTTTTCAAAGACATGCACGTACACAGAGAACACTTTTCTCTATCTCTTGCATATGCTGTCACTATTCACAAATCACAAGGTCTAACCCTAGATCAAGCATTGATTGACATTGGCAGTACAGTCTTTAATGAAGGTATGAGTTACGTAGCACTTTCACATCTGCATACACCCAATGGTCTATTCCTAGATATCTTTGATGCAAACAAAGTCAATACTGACATTACTTGCATCCTGGAATAAAACAGGCTACATGCACTATGTACCCACACCTAGATATGCACCCAGTACCTCAAAAAGGAAACCTTTAAAAAGAGAACTAATGGAAACAGAATCTTCCAACAATACCACGAAAGAAACAATGACCAACTCCTTCTGCATCAAAAAATAAAACAACAAAACTGTTTAGTACAAAGTCAACTGCACGTCCATCTGAAAACAAAGACACAAATGTCTCTTCTCTAAAAAAATGCAAGCCGATCAAACGATCCACAAACAGAACTCTCTGTCTATTTAAATTCAGCAACATAACTGGAGTAAATTGTTATGCTAATGTAACAATCAATCATCTTTTTCAATTGCCAACAATTGTTTACAACATTCACTTAAATGGCTCAGACCAGTTGTGTTTGCAAATGCTCATCCTTCATAGAAATGCCACAAATAATCCTGACAACACTTACAGTGTCTTATGTATAAGGCACGAATTGGACTACTGTGCAGGAATGGTAAAATTACCCTAAACTCACAGGAAGATCCACAAGAATTCCTAATGTACTTACGACAAGTACTGAAAACCAAAAACATCCCTATCAATGAAATCTTCCAGATATCATGCATGTGAAAACATACATGCACTCTCTGTAAGCATGTTTCACAAGAGCACATCCCTAATGAACGATTTGTATATGTATTCATACCAAATTTTTAATCCATTGTATTTCACCAACTTCTGCAGAATGCAAATCATGGCATACTATGCCCATTTGCAATTCAGACAACCGTTCCACCATACAAATGAGCTCACATAGCCAATATGTCATACAAATGCTTTTAAGATACAATGCAGATGGTACCAAAAATAACTGTAAACTTACAGGCCTCACACAACGCCAAGCATCTCTTGGAAAGAAAACCTTCACAACAGCAGGTATAATATACCACACTGGCACCACAACCACTTCAGGGCACTATACAACATATGTAAAAAAAATAAGTGGTTGGTTTGAATGTAATGACACCTCCGTTACTCCAAAACATAGGTTACCAGCAAATCTAACAAATGCCTACTTAATATTCCTTCAACCCAAATTTAGTCACTAAACTATACCACAATTAACAGTTAGAATACGCCAACAGGTATCTAACTACACCCATAATACTACAATAGGACTTTTAAAAGTCAATATAGTTAGAATACGCCAACAGGTATCTAACTACTTAAAAAATACCCTCCATTGCAAAACACTTCAATTACGCCATAACAATTCTTATACGAAAAAATATCTTCTAAACTCTAAAGTAGACGCCAAAAGGTATCTAAATATTTGAAGCATTCCCTTAATCACAACATACTCCAAACAAACATACTATCACACTTAAACTCACATAATTGTAATCAGGTTTTTTTTTAATCCAGTATGGATTTTCTTTCTCCCAATGACCCAATGATTATTTAATGTCAATACAACAGCAGTGTGTCATACACTAATGTTGTACCAAACAAAATACTTAAAATGTACTGTATTGTACAATTGTATACAATTAAAGCTTTTAAACTATCCTGCTTAACAAATTATACTGTTTTATTTCACAGAAAATGAGATTCCAGCTTCATAATGCTATGGAACTAAGTAACCATACCAAATATAATCAAATACATAGTCTATAAGCACTATTCTCAATTGTACTATAATCATAAGTACCATATACAGTTCCACTATATAATTCCAAAATATTACAAACACTTCATACTATCACTACGTTACCTATAATTACTATACACATATTACTATTGTGGTGATTCTGGCCATACTCCTACTACATTACGTATAATCACTATACATATATGACTACTGTGGTGGCTGTGGCCAGTGGCCACCACAATACAATCAACCATATAACAAGTACGTACCCTGAACCCCCTGCAATCCATATGATGTTCGCGGTGTCACGCTCACTTGGTCTCCACGGGGGCATGCTCGTTTGTGTAGGGTGTTGTCTGTCCTGATGCTGCTCTGCTTGGCTGGTGATGCTAGCTTGCGTCTCCCCTTAGTCCTTGCTTCAGGAGATGTTAGCCTGCAAGTCGAAACAAGATATTAGCTACCGAAGGGAGCTGGTCAGTGGTTTCACCTCCTTCCGGTCTATCCTTCACTTCTTCTGGCTCACCTCTGTTTTTTAATGGGCGAGCTCTCCGTCCTGCACACTCTGGCAGGGGCGCAGTTCACAGTCTTTCCTGGATCGAGTTACGTCACTGATCCAAAGGAAGTTGCTGAAGTAGAAGGCCCGGTAGTAAGCAGGTAAGTCTCTATTCCAATAACTGCTTGGAATGACTGCCTTTAAGTCTTTCGTTCAAGATAACTAATGTCTGTTATTGTCTTACAGGTGCGGCGTTAAGCGACCTTCGGATGATGGATGACCCTTCTGACAATGATGCTCAGGATTCCTGCCGGTAAGTATTGCGCTGTGCTGGGCACGCACATGTTTGCCTCTGTGGCCTTCCTTTGCTACGTGCGACTAACCTGTTTGTCTTTTTCTGTTCAGCAGGTACGGCGCGAGTCCAGGAAGAAGAATAGAAGATCTGTGTAGCGGTGTCGAGCTGCGGCGTGCTGCTGAGTGAAGATCTGTCCGATGAAGTCCAGGTGAGCCTGGCTGGGGCCTGATAAGCCCCCAAGGGGGACAAAGTCCGGGATGACCCCACCAGTTTCAGGGTTTTGGGTGCCTGCACCATGACAGCACTCCCCCCCCCAAAACCCCCTTAATGGCTGATGCACTCATTGGTCCTGGTTGGTTTGGGTGATTACGGTGGAACCTTTTCAATAACCGCTAGGTTCCCATGATCTTTCATGCGGTCCGTACCCTTTCCAGTCTATCAAGTAAAAGAGTTTTGATTTGGTGATTTTTGAGTCCAGAATCTCTTTAAACTCGAACTCGGGTTCTCCGTTCACTGTGACCGGTTTTGGTGGTTTCACAACTCATGTTCCAGGTTGCACCGGTTTTAAAAGTGAGACGTGGAACACTGGATGAATTTTCATGTGCGGGGGTAAGTCCAATTTCATAGCCACTGGATTGATTATGGCCTTGATGGTATACAGACCCAAATATCTGGGATTGAAGGTACGAGGCCCTTTAACGGGTATGTGCTTTGACGCCAACCAGACTTCATCCCAAACCTGATAACTTGGAGCTTCACTTCTATGTGCGTCGGCTGATTTCTTGTACCTTTCCTTAGCCCGCCTTAGATGATCTGTTGCTTGTTTGAAGGCTTGGGAGATGGTAGAGTGCAAGCTTTTCACAGCTGGCATTTCCAGAAGTTGTGGCGGGTCAAGGTTGGAAGTTTGTGGGTGTAACCCGTAGATTGTATAGAAGGGACTTTGACCTGTGCTGGAATGGAGTGAGTTGTTATAGGCATACTCGGTGATCCATAAAACATCCTTCCAGCTGCCTTCAGTTTAATGTAACATGCACCTGATCAGGGGAGTTGCTAGGTCTGGAAAAGACCCGGGGCTAAGCTGATGTTGGAACTGTTGGGACTGGGGGCTAGCTAGTCTTTTGGCTGTAGCTCCTGAGATTCTATCCGGGGCTACAACCAAAAGATCAGGGGCTATATCCCACTTAGCACCCCCCCTAGCAATGCCCCTGCACCTGATATATTGCTCCAAGGTCTGGTTTGTTCTCTCTGTTTGACCATCAGTTTGGGGATGGTGATTGGTGGAAAGTCTTACGTCGATTTGAGCTAACTCGCAACACTTCTTCCAGAAGCGTGAGATAAACTGGCTGCCACGGTCTGAGATCAGAATGAAGGGAATCCATGAATTCGGACAATCTGTTTCAGAAATTCTTTTGCCAGAATTGAAGCTGAGGGTAGTCCTTTTAACGGTATGAAGTGGGCCATTTTTGAAAACAAATCCACCACTACTAAAACTGTGTTGAATCCGTTACTCGGAGGAAGGTCTGTTATAAAATCAAGAGATAGTGTAGGCCAAGGCGTTGGTGGAATGTCTAATGGCTGAAGCAGGCCTGGTGATTTTTTCTTTTGGGCCTTGTTTTAAGCGCAAACTCCACAGGATAGCACAAACTGCTTGATGTCCTTACGCCATGTTGGCCACCAAAATTGTCATTTGACCTTGGCCTCAGTTTTTGTGATTCCAGGATGACCTTCTATTAATGAGTCATGGTAATGTGAGATTACTTTTTCCTGACGTTCTCTGCTGGGTAGATAGAGACGTCCTCGAAAATAGGGTAGTTGGTTAGTGACCGAATGGTGAGGACTTTTGGTCGGCCAATCCTTTAGGGTGTTGGAATCCATGAGATGAGAGATACTCTCTTGCACGTCTTCTAATGTTAGAGACGTAGTAATCCCAAGAATCTTCTCACCAGGAATGATAGGCACTGGGTCGGGATTGGCGTTTTCCTCGTCTACTCCTATACGGGACAGTGTGTCTGCCTTGCCATTTCGACAGCCAGGTTGGTAGGTAATTACAAAGTCAAACTCTGCAAAAAATAATGCCCATCGGAGTTGACGAGATGATTGGGCTTTTGCCACCTTCAAGTACTGTAAATTGCGATGATCGGTAATTACTGTGATGGTGTGTCTAGCTCCGAGGAGGTAATGTCGCCAGGCTTTGAAGGCCGCCTTGATGGCTAACAGTTCCTTGTCTGTAATCGTATAGTTCAGCTCGGGAGCCGTACATTTCTGTGACCAAAAGGCTACCGGGTGCAGTTGACCAGTTTCGGGATCCCTTTGTGAAAGGACTACGCCCATTACCAAACTCAAAGCATCTGTTTCGACCACGTACGGTAGATCTGGACGAGGGTGTTTCAAGATCGGGGCTGAGATGAATCTTTGTTTTAGTTCCTGGAAGGCTTTCTCAGCTTCTTCGGACCATTGCAAACGCTTGTTTTTGCACCACAGAGTGGTGATGGGGTTCACTAGTTGCGAGAATCCTGGAATGAAGCGCCGGTAGAAGTTTGCAAATCCGAGCATACTCTGAACTCCTTTAATCGAGGTTGGCGACGGGCAGTTGAGAATGGCATCCACCTTTCGTGAATCTATGCACACACCATGAGGGGTTAGAACAAATCTGAGAAACTCAACCTCAGTAACATGGAAAAAACATTTCTCCAACTTTGCAAATAGCTTGTGTTGTCGAAGTTTGTCCAAAACTGCTCGGACATGTTTCACGTGTTCTTGCTCTGAACGGGAGTATACCAGAATGTCGTTGATGTATACTACGACATACACATCAATCATTTCTCGCAAAACATCGTTCATGAAATATTGGAATGCCGCTGGGCCGTTGCAAAGGCCAAAAGGCATCACCTGATATTCAAATAGCCCGTATTTGGTGTGGAAAGTGGTCTTCCATTCGTCCCCTTTCCAGATCCGCATCAGGTGATAAGCTCCGCTGAGGTCTAACTTGGTGTAAATCCGGGCATCTTTAACTTGATTCAATAAATCAGGAATCAGAGGCAACGGGTAACGTTTTTTAACAGTGACCTGATTCAATGCACTGTAGTCGATGCAAGTCCAAGGGTCACCTTCCTTTTTAGGCACGAAGAATAACAGTGAAGCCGCCGGGGACTGGATGGGCGGATGAAACCGTTAGCTAGATACTGGTCTAAATATTTTCTCAAATGCAGGTTCTCGGGTTCTGTGAGAGCATAGATTCGACCGCACGGAATCGTGCTCCTGGTACTAGGTCGATCTGGCAGTCATACGACCTGTGAGGGGGCAGTGTGTTGGCTTGATCCTTTTGGAATACATCCTGATAGTCTTGATATACCAGAGGTAGCGAGTTGGTTGGTTCCATGATCGTTGTCGCTCCAGTGACCAAAGGTCCTTTAGTTGGATAACAAGTCTGAACACAGTCGACTGAGAAGGTCAGCCTCTTGGCACGCCAGTCTATGCAAGGATTGTGTGATTCCAACCATGGCATGCCCAGAATTATCTGAAATTGTGGGGCCTTGATTATATCAAACACTATGGTTTCCCGATGACCGTCTTGGCACAAAAGAGTCATCTCAGCCGTAGAGTGTGTTACCGGACCCAAAGCTATTTCAGTTCCGTTGACTGTGGTGACTAAGTCTGTTGTTGCCTTTTCGCAAAGGGAAAGGTTCATCCTTGAAGCCAATTGTTGATCCATATAATTTCCAGGGCTCCACTGTCGATGTATGCTCTGACTGCATGCATTCGAGATGGTTGCTGGTGGTTTATAAGGACCATAGGCAAAACTAGGGGCGAGGTCTAGGAGTCCTTCTTTTCGCTCGGCAAGCGGACCTCTACGCCTGCCGGGCCGAGACGTTTTCCGGCTCAGACTCTGTTTCAACCTTACCAGTGACTCCTACTGCCTTTTTGGGTGGCTTCACTGGCCATTCTCTGAGAAAATGGCTGGCAGAACCACAATATAAACACAACTGTTGTTGTCTTCTCCTATCCCTTTCGGCCTTGGTTAATGGCCCCCGTACTCCCCCGATTTGCATGGGTTCTGACACATCGGTGGTCCTGGAGGCATTTTCCTTGGGGCGCACGAATACTCTAGAATCAATTCTAGCACGATCTGCCTTACGGTTCTGCAGTCTGTGATCTAGCTGGACTACCAAGTCTATGTACTCAGCACAGTCCCTGGGCGGGTTCACCACTTGAGGTAAAACGTCCTTTAACTCCCCTCTCAGACCACGGTAAAAAAGCGTTGTTTTCTTGTCGTCCGGCCAATCAGTTTCCACAACCAGTCTGTTGAAGGTTGCAATGTATGTTAACAAATCCTGATTGCCCTGACGCAAAGACAAGAGCTCATTATCTAATGCCTGACCTTGACAACTCCGGGCAAACAGCTTCTCCATATCCAATTGGAATCTTTGGAAGTCTAGCAAAATGGGATCATCCCGACTGACCAGCGGTACAGACCAGTCAGCAGCACTGCCGCTAAGATATGAAAGTACAAAAGCCACTTTGGACTGGTCGTTTGGAAAGGCTCCTGGCCTGCATAGAAAATGTAGACGGCACTGGTTCATAAACATTGCATACCTTTTTGGATCCCCAGCCAATGGTTCTGGGGGTGCCAAGGGTACAGCTCCTGGGAGGACCACCTGAACCGGACTGCTTGAAGCGGGAGGTACTGCTGACCCTACCCTGGGTAGCGGCGTCTGCCCCGCCTATGACTGGAGCAGCTGTCTGGCGAGATCGTCGGTGCGCTCCTTGGCTACAATCAGTTCTCTTCGTAAGGCATTGGTTTCCTGTCTAGCCGAATGGACCTCGGCCCTGAGTTCCCCCAAAAGCTGAGCTAGCTGATCAGTTTCCGAGGTTTTCATGATGCCCAGGTAGAGAATTTTGTGTAGGCTTCGTGTTCTGTCACGCTCACCTGGTCTCCACGGGGGCGTGCTCGTTTGCGTAGGGTGTTGTCTGTCCTGATGCTGCTCTGCTTGGCTGGTGATGCTAGCTTGTGTCTCCCCTTAGTACTTGCTTCAGGAGAAGTTAGCCTGCAAGTCGAAACAAGATATTAGCTACCGAATGGAGCTGGTCAGTGGTTTCACCTCCTTCAGGTCTATCCTTCACTTCTTCTGGCTCACCTCTGTTTTTTAATGGGCGAGCTCTCCATCCTGCACACTCTGGCAGGGGCGCGGTTCACAGTCATTCCTGGATCGAGTTACGTCACTGATCTGAAGGAAGTTTCTGAAGTAGAAAGCCCGGTAGTAAGCAGGTAAGTCTCTATTCCAATAACTGCTTGGAATGACTGCCTTTAAGTCTTTCTGTTCAAGATAACTAATGTCTGTTATTTTCTTACAGGTGCAGTGTTAAGCGACCTTCGGATGATGGATGACCCTCGAGACAATGATGCTCAAGATTCCTGCCGGTAAGTATTGCGCTGTGCTGGGCGCGCAAATGTTCGCCTCTGTGGCCTTCCTTTGCTACATGCGACTAACCTGTTTGGCTTTTTCTGTTCAGCAGGTACGGCGCGAGTCCAGGAAAAAGAATAGGTGATCCGTGTAGCGGTGTCGAGCTGCGGCGCGCTGCTGAGTGAAGAACTGTCCGATGAAGTTCCTGCAGCGGGCCGATCAGATGAGTAGCTACCCGAGAGGGTGCTTTTCGTTCTGTTCTGCAGATGCAGCGGTCCGTGGGAAAGCAGGAGATGAGATCTGGATGCACTGCAGGTAAGGCCTTCGATGCTTAAATAACTCCTGTTATTCTCTGTTCGCAGGTGCCGATGGATGGAAGACTCCGGACGGGTGTGGCAGAAGGAAGCAAGAACTGATCTGACACGGTGAGCATTACGCTGCAGGAGTGCAGAATAACGCGAAGCGTGTTCAGATTGTTGGGTGCGGTTTAAATAGCCTTGCAAGTAGTTCCAAGAAAATAGTCCTCTTCTCCGGATCCCTTCTCTCAGGTAAAGTAGTTGGTGAGCCTGGCTGGGGCCTGATAAGCCCCAAGGGGGCCAAAGTCCGGGATGGCCCCACCAGTTTCAGGGTTTTGGGTGCCTGCACCATGACACGCGGACATCAAAATTGACAGCAGACTCAGCGGTATCCGCAAACCCTTTTTTCCACCCATAGAAACTGCTCCTTATCATCTTTATTCCACTCCCCTCCCTATTCAAATTCTCTTTCACCCACCAAATAACTCTAAATGTGTTTCCAAGCCGTCCGTTCACGGTACTGTCTGTGAAATACTGCAGTGTCCGTGGACCGCTACCACACCTGCCCGACCTTTTTCCAACTACAAAAATATCCCAATATCTCCAAATCATCCAAAATGTGTTTTCCAGACTTTTTCCCCACCGCGATGTCTGCACGTGATTGCAAAATGTCTCAACACTGTTATGTATTCCTCCACTATTTTACTATCCTCCTGTGTGTGGGTGCCAAATTGATATCTTTCTAATAGGGTACTTGTCTTAGGGTTGAAATGAAGGTCCAACTTCAGAAAGGCAGTCTTCAATTAATTCATATCGTTGACATTATATGCGTCATCTGACATATTAGGTAGGGTGTTGTACATTTATTGGCCTTCATAACCAAGGAAATGCATCAGTAGGGACACTTTACTGTTGATGGCAAAGCCTGCACCACAGGTGGCGTGCATATAATACATAAAGCCCTTTTTCCACTAACATCTTTTCATTTTCAGTGTCCCTGGAGAGTGCAGAACGATGAGAGGACCAGGTAAGTGTTGCATGGCCATTCTCGAACGTTTGTGTGACCCTATTTGCTGTGTGTCACTTGTTACCAGTGATAACTGGTGGAAAATCAAACTTCTTTTTCACAGACTTATTTTTGTTTATGTCAGAATCTTCTACTTATGCACTTTGTGTTTAAAATCCCTATCTTTATGTAAAATTGTATTATGATATAAAGCACATTAGTCCACCCTGCTTTGGTGGAACTCTCGGGTAACACTTTAACATGCTGTTCCTTCCCAAGCCTTCATTTACATTGGCAGCATTAGGGTTCCCGCAGTAGTGTGCCCTTTTCTAATGTTCGGAGCGGAACGGGCAATCAACACGCAACACAGTGTACCTTTGTCTGCGAGTTGCCAGGGCGATGGCACTACCGCTTCCTCCGTGAGGCTGTTCTAATTTAGGCTCTGGCACCTGTTTGGGTTCACCACACTCCCACACTGTGCACTTTTAGGGAGCTGAGCACAACCACTTGTCGCAGACCTCTTTGGTGGCAGCTCGTCAGGTGCAGCTCCTCAGTATGGAGCCCCAAACAACAGACGCACTCTGTGGGGGTGCTGTAATCGCTCATTGACAGTATAATGAAGTCCACAGAAACTATTGGATGACTTCAAGGTGTATTTATTATGAAGTTATAAGCAGGAACAAGATACACAGATTAGCACCCCCACCACTCCATCCTCCTTCATTCACCTCTCAACTGATCTCCTTGGAACCTTCCTCTCCTCCCATTCCAATCCCATGGAACACTTACGTAATCAGCCTTACAGCACCAACACCTACTTAATATTTATATCTATATACACCACAGTTAAATGAGCTTAAATTGAACTTGACAGCAGGTTCGTGTGGTGGGTTCGAAGAAGAATACAGACTCAGGTTTTCCATCTCACTATTTTAGTTTATTAAACAAAAAGTGAAAACTCCTACATTTCCCTAAAGTATTCCCTGCCTAACAAAACAAACTAGGGTGTTTGTCAGTCCTTTGCAATAGTCCAAATCAAAATAGAGTCCACTGTCCAAAACAAAGCTATCCTGACCCTACCACTATTAGAGAAACCAAAGTACAGAAGAATTACTCCCTTCTCCTGTGCAGCAACTTTTTCACCCAGTTCAGTTCAATAGCATATCCTTAGGTAGTTCTTGGCAACTGTAGATATCAAATCATACAGTTCAGATATTGGGTTCTTCAAGGTCTGAAGGCACGCCCCTGAATGCTCGCACCAGAAAGAATACAACCCGCTGGGGAAGAAAGGCCCAAGTCGATCTTGTAAGGATAACAAGTTTTAATCTCACACACAGATGAGAGCAACAGCAAAGTACTCTGCTGCCAAGAACGTTCTGACAAAGAGATGTACAAGCAGAAACCTTTAAAGGAAAACATAGTCATAGATGATGCAATATATACAGTAAAAACCCATGCAGCTGATTGAATGGACCCTATACAGGTACCACCACCTTTATACATAAGCGATGGCAGTTTATTGGTCCCATCCCAGTGTGTCCGTCTTCCATCATGTGTGCGCTGTGGGGCTCATCTTCTTCTCATGCCGAAGGTCCAAAAACAAATACAGCTTGTTTATCACTCATCCTGTGCACTTGGCAGGCCTTAAGCCAGACACAGAGGAAGTTCTGGGGCACTCTAACCTCCACACACACATTTCATCACTCCCTCCGCGCCATCTAACTCCAAGGTCTCCACCCTCATTTGGAACTATAATGTATCCCTCCCAGCCCCTCGCATACAAATCACATGATTGTCCCTTCGCCGATACACCCTGTCCATCCTTATTTAAACATTTCAGGACTTGTTTCTTTGGGGTTGGTGGTCAAAAATGCAGGGGTTTTAGGGTTTAGTCAGCCACATTGCTACAACTCGTGGTCACCCGGGAATGCTGGGTCATGATTTCGCCAGTGTGAGATAACATGCACACCAGGTGCTGGTCTCTGATCGTGACCTTGTAAGGCACATTCCTCTTGGGTGAAAGAACGCCTCTTTGCAACACTTTTGAAACAATGAATAGGCTTGTGGTGATTGGGGGTGAGAACTGTCCTTCTGGGAGCTGGGGCATGGCTGGGGATTTCTATGTGCTCGCAAATTTGGGACTAGTGCATGCAATGCCGCTTTTACTAGACAGGCCTTCTACCTAGGATTAGTAATATTTACACAACATAGCAATGCCGCCCGCATCTTATACTGTAGTATGTAGTTAAACTATATTTGGTTATACTGAAGTAGGGCACTGTTAACTCGGACGGCATCCCTCCCACCGCCCCTGATGCCACCTGGACCATCATAGTGCCTTGAATGCATCTCGCCTCACTTTAACGCACCCAGAGGGGGGAAAGGGCTGTCCCCTTCCCAACAGGTCCCAACTGTCTCTTTCCTTACACGAGATATATCTTTTCCTTTCTCTTTTTTTAAACAAAAGATTCTTTCTTTATTCATTGTACACTTCTTTCCTTGATTGTGACAAGTTTGAGAACTCAAACACTGATTTTTTTTACTTTCATTCACCCTCAATAATGTATCTTGATTGGTACTAACACGAGCCCTCCAGCCATGATTTTTAGTCTCCTAGTGTACCCTTCATACTTTGTGCTGACTGGGACGAGTATGAGTGTTCCAGGAATGATTCTCTCTCTATTTGTATACTTTTGACAATTAGTCTGTAGTGGGGCGAGCATGAGCGTTCACATAATGATTCTCACTATCTTTGTATATTCTTGAAACTGCATGTTTACTGGGACGAGTATGAGTATTTCCGTTATAATCTTCAGTCCCCCGCCTGGTTCTCTCGTTCTACCGTTACCTGGATCACTCAGGGATGACGTCACTTGGCTTTCCAAAAAACAGTGATCCTCTTGTTTTCTTGTCCCAATGGTTATTGGTTTCTTTGTTCCTCATCGGTCTGCTCACTCCTCAATACCTTAGGGAAAATGGTATTGACATGGTTTATGGACCTCACGGTCACGCTCCCCTTTATTCGTCTCTCGAGTTCAGGACACCCTGCAATCACTTCAGTCTTCCACGTCCTATCTCCCCTCCAGTGCCACACATCAGAGGCTGCACTGTGATGTTGTTGGGAATGTTGCAGCCCGTCAATGTCCTTGGGCCAAGGGAGTGGCCACATTGAGTTGGAATGGGAAAGGAAGAGGTGCAGGGTTAGGGAGGGGGTTCTCGGGTGGTGGGGTTGGGTTTCAGTATGGTACGAGCGGAATACAATTATGGCTGACACTGCAAACTGAGTCCTGTCTCACTTTATTGTCACAGAGAGGTCCTCCATTAAAGTGGGTCTGCAGAGACTACATTGGTGATGACAGGAAATTACCCGTGCTGAGGTCCCACAGCCCAAGCCTGTTCCAGGCATCTCGACGGGTGCAGCAGGGTCGCCTGCGTGCCGAGGATCAGTGCACCCACACGGCGTGAGAGAGGCCGTCATTCAGGCTGGCCAGTGCGCTCTGCTCCCACTCATGCTGAGGGGTGGATGGGTAGCACCAAAGGAGGTGTGCCATTGGGCGCCTACTATTGCACGCAGGCGCTCTCCTCTTTACTTTTCTCGTTTTGAGTGTGGGAGCTTGAGCTCAGAGCTGTTTTCCCACATGGTGAGCAGCTGGGGAGCCACACACGGCTATCAGAGCCGCCGTGTCCCATGCCACGTGCAGAAGAGGATCAATCTAGCACGGCAGGGGAGGCGAAAGGAAAGAAAGAAAGAAAAGAAAAGGAAAAATAGATGAGCATATATAAAATCACACAGTGCATAAGCGTATATGGTTGGAGGATACTGAGGAGGTTTCACTGCAAGCTCCAAGGAATCACATTTTTCGCAGGAACTCAGGAACTGTTACTACTAGCCCCATGACCAAACTAACTCACCCCATCATGTCGGAAGAGGAAATACTGGCAATGGTGCTCATGAGACCATCTGGCTCATTCCAGCCACCCCAGAGTGAATCACAAACAATGCATTTACCTCCTGAATTTGACCTTTGTGATACCAGTAACCTAGGACAAAGGTGAGTGAGGTGGCTAAAAGACTTCAAGTTCCATGTCGGAGCCGTGGGTATCACTGATGATGGCAGGATAAAGAAAATGCTTTCGCTTACAGTGGGTCCTGCTGTGAGAGACATTGGAGGTGAGCTGCTGGACATGGATGCAGCCTCCTGCAGGGACCTACATGAGATGTTGTCAAACTATTTTGCTCCCCACACCAATGTAGATTACGAAAGACACATATTCCACAGGAAACGCCAGGACAAAGGGGAACTCTTGATGACTTTGTCATGAGATTGTACATCAAAATAAAACATTTCTCATTTCACAGGTACTCCAAAAATGAAGCTCATTGTGGAGTGTGAGTCCCAGGCATTTTGCAATAAATTGTTACAAAAGCAGAGGTCACTTGAGGAAATTCTCGCACTGGCCCGCATGGAATCAGCCATCGACCGAATAATGGTCAGTATGAATAAAGTATCCACACAAACTCATCAGACTGAAGGGGAGAGCGTAAACAAACAAACCCTATATAATAACTACACTCGAACCATGGCGACTCAACGTGTTGCAAGTCTGGTTATGAATATCTGCACAAAGGTACATGCCCGACGCTGGACCCAAAATGCACAGCGTGTGGAGGAGAGGACCACTTCAGAGCTGTATGTAAAAACACACCAATGCCAAGACAAGGAAAAATCTCCCCATCAGAGCGATGGAGAGCTCTGAGAACCAACCCACATGATGTTGGCTCTGGAAATGAACCAAGGAAATACAAGCCGGATGACTGTGAGAGCCCCCGATTATACTCTCACAGCGAACATCGGGCGTCAGGTGGGTGTGGCCATTGGCGGTCCAGGAGACATGTTCACTACATCGAGGTGAGGTCGCCATTGAGCAGTGACTCTGCATCGTCCACAAATGACCAGAGAAAAAAGGGATACGTGTGGGGACTAAACAATGACTTGGCTAAAGAGCACAGTCCTGCTCTAATAATGCACGTTAACAATAATCCTCCTGCAGAATTCCTCATCGACACAGGGGCAACGGTAAAAATTGTACCTCCAAAACTGAAACCGGCTACCATAGACATTTGCCCATATGGGTCCACTACACCTCTACCATGCAGGGGAGTAATCTTGGTTGTCTGCTCACACAAATCTCATGCAGCCCGTCTCAAACTCCATGTGCTCAAGACAGAGACCAACAGCGGCTGCATTCTCAGCTTCAAGACTGCAGTAGACATGGAGTTGGTCCACGTCCTTTATCAAATAATGGCGCACAAATACCTGGGTAAGGTTGAAAACATCGAAGGAGCCTTCCCGAAACTCTTCAAAGAGCTCAGCAAGCTGAGAAACTGCAAAGTGCAACATCACATAGGCCCTCATTACGACCCTGGCGGAAAGTGACTGACCTGACCGCCATAGCGTAAATAGCGTTTCCGCCATTGCACGACGGAGCAAAGTGCGGCTAATTCCGACCCATCGGGCACGAGCACCACGCCATGGCGGAAGTGCAAAGTCCGCGATGGCGGAAATGCCCCCAAAATGGCCCACACCGCCGCCGTACAGCGCCCTAGGTGCAATTCCGCCACCCATCTTAGCGGTCACCGCAATGAGCGGCAATCGGAAAGTACGGTGACCGTAAATATACGGAAACTGAAGTAAAAACATGGTCCCGGAACGGGAAACAGCACGCCGTACACCTATAAAAACACAATTTCCACACAACCATTAAAAATACTACCCTGAGACTCATCCCAACCCGTCATCCACCCTAGTGAAACCAAGAAAAATGGGAAAAGTAGCGAAGAAAGCGTGCGACCGCAAGCGGCAGGTCCACTTCTCCCGTGAGGAACTCACCGTGCTCACAGAGACCCTCCAGGAGAATGCTGCCGTCGTCTTCTCGACGCAAATGACCAGGACGGCACTTGCGAACAAGAAGGCCATATGGGCCCTGGTGGCACAGCGGGTAAGTGCGGTGGGGACCGCACCCCGCAACCCACAGCAATGCAGAAAGCGATGGGACGACTTGCGGATACGCGTACGGAGCATACTATCCGCCAACCGTAACATTGCCACAGCTACCGGGGGAGGATCGGAATCACCCATCAAGTTGACCCCCTGGGAAGAAATCTGTGCCTCCACCATTGGAATGGAGAGTATAGAGGGAGTCGGAGGGATGGAGAAAGGAGTGCAGACATCCGAAGAATCAGGTAGGTGGGCCAAATAAAACAATGCCAAATCCACAATGTCCAATCATGTGAAGTACCATGTGTCCACATAGTGCAACAGTAACACATGTCCAGGAGAACGTCCACATACATAGGCCTGATAGCACACTTTAAAAGTCACATTAAATACATAAATAATTAAAAATCCTAAAAACACCCTCTACACGTGCAGCAGGCACACCCTAACTGCAGGCTGCAAAACAACTGCATCCTCAATCCACACAAAAATGAAACCACCTCCAAGGCCCCAACCCAAATCACCCTCAGGTACCACCCCAATGCATGTGATACATTGCCATTCCAATTTCCACAGACCCATTAATAACGCTCGCCCTCCTTTACTCCACCACAGGGTCCGATTCAAACGACGAGCTCCAGGACACCTGCAAAGAGCACACCTGCAAAGAGGGCCAAGACCAACGGCCAAAGACCCTCCACCTCAGCTGCACGCATCAAGACACGGCAGCAGCACAAATCAAGTGGCAGCACACAGGAGGGAACTTCAACAGGCACCCCAGCAGCCAGCATGCCCACAACAGCACCACCACAGGTCCCCCCAATGGATGCCACAGAAGGCACTGCTTCTGGTGGCAGCAGCACCATAGGTGACACTGCATTAATGGCAGCATGCTCCGACACAGAAAACGGGGATGTCGAAGTAAGATCCATCCATGACCTGTCTCAATCCCCCTGTCTGTTCCATCCCGTACACCATGAGGATACCACGCAGGGGCACCCACAAGACGACGACTGGCCATCCCCCACAAGCCCTGTGGCAAGGCAACATGAGGTGACCAGCCCCTCTGTGACACCACCGCAAATGGCCATGGCACAGCAGAGGCAACAGTCCCTCGACCAGGTGATCGTGCAACAGCAGCAACTGGCCACGCTCCTCAAGGACCATGCTGATGAATGTGGGGGTACTAAGGCAGCCATAGAAACATCAACTGAGACACTTAGGACAGAAATGGAGAGAAGTACAGAGACACTAAGGGCACAAATGGAGAGAAGCACAGAGAGCCTGAGAGTAGAAATGGAGAGAAGCACCGAGAGCCTGAGAGTACAAATGGAGAGAAGCACCGAGAGCCTGAGGGGGGAACTGCATGCGACGTCCAAAGACGTATGTGCTGAACTTGCCGCTGTGCGCCGTGTGCTCACTGAGCTCTCACAAACCCTTAGGGACATGCATGGACGTGAGCAGGCAGAGACATCATCCGTTGCAAGTTCCGTCCAGGGCAGCCCCCAACGTAGATCTGGGAGGAACCTGCGCTCCACAGGCAGGGGTGCCCCTGATACCCGGAGAGGGGGCTTGCAATAGCGACTGGCCACTGACAATGAGCATCTTTGGACAATGGTGTTCGGGGGGGAGGTAGGAGGGTGGAGGGGGTGTGTTGGGCTCACTTGGGTGGCGGGTCGATGGGGTGTGTAACATAATTTCACATATGCCATAAACAATGCACGATCATCCAATGAGATGTGTGGACATTGATCTTTGTGTACGAGGCCATTATAGGCGTACAGTCCATATTGTGCATGTTCCAGACACACACAGTGCCACAAGTCCCGTGTCCATGTATCAGCCACCAGGCGTGAGTGCTAGAAGCATGCATCTATGATATGCTGACGAATGTCACGGCCCTCCTGTGCCTCGCAGACTCCTTGAGGTGCTGCCACATCCCCACCCTCATCATGACCATCTTCAGGTGCTTGCAGTTCTGCGTCAGGGGGCATGGGCACATTTCTACGTACGCACATGTTGTGTAGCATGACACATGCCATGACCATCTTTGCAACCTTCTCATGGCGGTACAGGAGTGCCCCGCCAGACCTGCTGAGGCAGCGGAAACGAGTCTTCAGTAGGCGAATGCCTGTTCTATGACTACACGGGTACGTGAGTGGGCATGGTTGTAGTCCTCCTCATGCTGGTCCTGTGGGTTCCGGAGTGGTGTAAGGAGCCATCTCTTCAGTGGATACCCGGCATCACCTGTATGTGGACAATAAAGGATGTTTGTGGAATGACATTGCTACGTACGCACCCCCCCCCCTTCCTGCCAGGTCATTGCCGCATCACATACCCCACATAATCATGCTTGAAATGAGACTCACCGAGTAGCCAGGATCTGTTCCCTGCGTGTCGCTCCATGTAGCGTGGTATTGTAGAGTTCCTCAAGACCATAGAATCATGGGTTGATCCAGGAAATCGGGCACAACAATGTGTAATGATCCTGTTGGAGTCACACACCATTTGTACATTCAGAGAATGAAATTGTTTTCGGTTGCGGTACTGGGCCTCCATGGCATGTGGGACGACCAATTCCACATGGGTGCAGTCGATGGCACCAATGCAACCCGGTATGCCGCCAAGTGCATGGAATCCCACTTTTGTGTTCGTAATTTCCTGCTCCGAGCGTGGTAGAGAGATGTAGTCGTCTGCGTGCCTCAGGAGGGCATCGAGCACTTGCAATAGTGTCCGTGAGAACACTGGCTGTGAAATGCCATGCAACTGTCCGACTGTGTGCTGGTAGGTGCCTGTGGCCAGGAAGTGGAGTACAGACACCACCTTCAGTAGGGGTGGGATGGCGGTTGGGCTATCTATCATGCTGACAAGGTCAGCCTGTGTCATGTCCACAATGGCGGTTATGGTGTCCCGGTCCAAACGGTAGAGGGTGTGGATCTGCTCATCAGTGAGGTTGAACGGATGTGCTCGGAGGTGTGGGATTGCGGGCTGCCTGCGTGGTGGTAGTGGCTGTGCTGGCGGCCCTTGCTGGCCCTGCCTTGCCCTCCTCCTCCTCCTGCATCTCCTCCGTGCGGCCGGTTATTGTAGTAGTTGGGGTTCGTCTTCTTCTTGAAGTTGGAGTACTTGCAGTGCTATCAGGTCCCCCAGGGCCAACATCGCTAGTCCTGCCGGTAGCATTTCGGAGTGGGTGTGGTTGTGGGAGGGGTTTGGGTGTGCAATTTATGTGTTTTCAGGCTGTATAGCCTCCACCTGTGGTGATTCATTCCACCTGTGCAAGCTGCAATCCCCTTTGGGCGAGCACGTCCCGCACACAACGCTGCAATTCGACGAATGGCATCTTGCTATTACAATCATGTATTTGTTCCCGATGGCAGTGTAATATTGGTTGATATGTTCATTCTGCTATGGTCCCATTGTTTCACATACTATCTTTGCAGTCGCGAACAGACTTGTGAAGGGTCAGTGGAACGTAGTACTCGAGTAACGGTGGACCCTCATGCAACACTGTACCGAGGTTCACCGACGGGCGGGGCGTCCCATTTGTGAGTGAAGCCAGTTGCCATTTTCACACACTGCCGCACTAGATGGATGAATTTGTGATTTCAAGCGGTTACAGATGCCTTTTCGACGTGATGTTGCAAATGAGGAATTCGAAGGACGGCGCTTTCGGTTTTCAGCTAGCGGCGAGGAGATGCCCACAGGTCTGACTGCAAATATAACGTTCTATTGTTCAATGTCCTTGGGACAGGGGCCATGGCGAGAATGCAATGATTGATATGAATAGTATGGGATGCGCAATAGCGTAGTGGACGATGAGGCCGGACGTTCCCAAATACATGTTACTTCACAACACTGGAATTACGGGCTGGAGCACAGTGGATTTTGCAGACTGCATAACGCACAGACTCAATGGAAATTTCACATGTTATGTGAGTATGAAATCAGGCGTTTTCATTACGGGATGAGGGAATGATGTATGGATGCATGGACAGATGATTTAATACAGAGTTTGCGATTTACAGGCCTTTTTGGAATCTATCCACCTCCCCTGCGCTATGTGATGCAGTGCTGCCATAGTGGGACCATCGTCTATCTGCCCTTGTTGAACCCTCCCTGTCTCGACGCGCCTTCAAACACTTGTGTCTATGCACGTTACTAATCCCATCTGATGGATTCTGTTTTAACAGACGCATGCACAAAAACACTCGTTTGTAATAGTGTTTTCACCTCGATATATATAGTTATGATTCGCAAGTGGTTTTTGGGTGGAAATAATCCTTTGGAGTGGGCTAGCATGCATATGGCTGTGGATTTAGTGTGATCATTGAAGTGAGTAATTCAAATGAAGTTCGGATGCCCATACTATTCTTTTTCATTTCATTTGGGTGACAGGTATCTCCTCCCCTTTTGCCACTGCCATCTGTATGCCACTCCTGCAGATGGATTTTACTCCCGACACCTGCTGCTTCGTGTTAATCAGTGGAGCACCATTACGATCTTATGGGACGATCGCCAATGGGCCACATGCCCTTACGCAGTACTAGTGGCTAGGAGCAACATTTCGGCCTTTCAGCTGGACTAGTGCCTACCTAATGGGACGTCCCTGCGGTTCTAGGCGCTTCCATGTTGCCTTTTTGAACGTGAATGTAGCCCCTTTGTACCATGAAGGAACAGGGCGTCACACAAGAAGAAGCTGGTCATTTATTGCGGATGCAGCCCACAATGATGAAATATATTTTGGAGTTCATGACCTAATGGCTGTATGGGCTTGGTGATTTTGTTGTGCATTAAATTTCTATTCTGATATGAACCGTGTAGCGTTCTTCTTTGCAAGTGATGTAGCATATTCCTATTTGTGGAGCGATGTATTGTGAGGAGATCTGCATTGGGTTCCAGCTTCGGAGTATAGTTGCGTGGTACTGTACTGGGCGCGTTTGCCTACGAAGCCCAGTGAGGTCAGGGATAGGGGCTGCCAATATGACTGTTTTAATGATGTCATGCTCAGGGGCGGGGGATTAGCTTTTGTGTAACAGATGCCGGTCAGCCAGGTGGATTGGTGGAATGATGTGATTATCAGAATATGGCTGGTCACAGGTGCCTGTGTTTGCGTGCGTTTCTTGGAGGGAGACTGTGGTCATGTCCATTTGAATGGCTTCTGTATTCGTGCCATCTGTGCCCTGCAGCTCCCATTGGCCCCTCTTGAGATGAGCCTGGCTGCTCAGTCACTCTGCCAACTTGTGTGGTACATGCTTATGCTGATGGTTGGTTTGTTTACTGGCAGGAGTACAGGGCTGGTGCAGTCTCACTCAGGATACTGCTTTGGATGTTGCCTTACACTGGTGTCAGTCGATGGGGGGGCCTGTTTTTGTTTGTCTCATTTTTCTGTTCATGTTGCTGGACTTGACCCTTCACATGCCTGTGCTGCATCAGTGCGGCAATGGTGCCATGGCAATTATGGATGGCCACTCACAAGGCACTTGGAGCCCCTATATTCATTTGTTCGTTGGCAGGCATGGATGACTTGTACATTTCACTGGTTGCATTGTGTGACTTCATTGCACCTACGAGGAGTTGTACAATGTGGCCAGGGAGTGGTGTACAGGCACTCAGTAGGGCCGTTTACGGTTGGTTCGCGATGCCGTACTTCTCACCATGGCGGAATGGTACTTTCCGCCGTGCTTGATGGCGTTAGGTGCATGTCCGCTAGGGTCAGAATTCGCGTACCGTTGCGCCATGGTGGTAATTACGGTTTGGCATGGCGCGCGTGCGCGTACTTGGTGCAGTTAGCGTTGGCGTTCACTACGGTGTCGCTAATGGCATCGTACTTTACGGTGACGGGTCATGATCGCACCGAGCGCTATTCGATGGCGGTATTGCATTTCCGCCATCGTTTTTCGATTTCCACCAGGGTCGTAATGAGGGCCATAGACCCTGACGTCAAGCCGGTAGCCCTACACTATAGGGGCATACCGGTCAATATACAGACGCAGATGGAGGAGGAAATCTCAAAACTGTTGGATCAACATGTCATCGTGCATGCGGTAGGGCCCACTGCCTGGGTGTCACTGACATTACCAGTCAAGAAGATTGCTAAAGGGTCCATACGGATATGAGTGGATATGAGAAGGGCAAACAAGGCACTCTAAAGGGAAAGACACCAGGCTCCTGGGATGACAAACATGATCCACCTTCTCCAAGGGGCAAAGGTCTTTTTAAAAACTCGACCTCACAAAAGGATATCATCAACTAGAAATAGCCCCAGAATCACGGTGTATTACCGCACTTGTAACATACCTTGGACTTTTCCGTTTCAAGCGGCTCAGTTTCGGGATATTGTCTCCAGCTGAGATTTTTCAGGACAAAATTCGCTAAGTCATAAGACACATCCCAAACTGTCTAAACTACTCGGATGATGTCATGGTATTCAGAAAATTCACGGAATAACATGATAACGCACTCCACCGAGTATGTTCAGCACTTGAAGCAGCCTGGTTGACACTAAACAAGAGCATGTGTGAGTTTCGCATGGGCTCATTAAGAGTTTTGTTGACACATTTTCTCGGTATGGGCCAAGAGACTGGACCTTGACAAAGGGGCAGCGTTAAATGGAGGATCAAGACCGCAAAACGTATCGGAACTGTGCTCTTTTCACAGGCTAGCCAGCTACTGCTCAAGATACCTGCAAATTATGCCACCATCAGCACACCCCTCTGGGAGCTCACGAAACGCAGCCAAGCGCTTCAATGGACAGAGGAATGCCAACAAGTGTTTGAGACCATCTGAAAGAACATCTCGAATGCAGAAGATGTGGCGTACTTACATACTGACAGAACCACGGGGGGATAGTGGAGGCCAGTCTGGTAGGCCTGGGTGCCATTCTGACACAACAGAACCAGGAAATATTGCACAATAGTTTCATAGTGGCGTATGCCAGTCGAAGTCTCACGCACACAGAACACGCATATTCACAGGCCGAGAAGGACAGCTTGGCCATTGTCTGGACCTGTGAGTACTTCTACCTGTTTTCTTTATGGGAAGGCGTTCACAGTAGTGACAGACCATCAGGCTCTCATCAACATCTTCAGCAATCCAAAGGCAACAATGCCCTCTAGGATTGCAAAGTGGGGCTTACCCCTGCAGAACTATAAATTCAACATCGTCCACTATCTGTCCCGGCACCCAACAGGGCCAGCGAGGGCCGGACCATCCATCACAGATGCCTATATTAAGTATGTGGCACACAACAGGCAACCGTTCCCTGTTGTTGACTGGGCAACCCTCAGGAGTGAGTCAGAGCTGGATCCTGCTTTATACATTGTTGCAAGCTGTCTGAAGAAAGGGAAGATGAAACATGCCAAATCTCAGGCAAAGTGTCCTGATGTATCAGTCAAGGAGGATGTCCGCAGTCTGGAACTGTTGCGTGATGAACTCACTGTGGTGGAGGATCACATCATCATGAAGGGATGCAGAGTCGTACTGCCCAGCACTTTACGACAGCAAGTCATTAACCTTGCTCTTGAAAGGCACCGGGGAGTAGTGTCCACAAAAAGACTATTGCAACAAAAGGTCTGCTTCCCCAAACTAGACTCCATGGTAGAGACAACAGTACAAAACTGTGCCACACATCAAGTCATGGCCCCATCTCTCACCCCAGCCCGCTACACATGTCCCTGTTACCAAAAGTAGTGTGGGAGGAACTAGCAGTGGATTATTTTGGGCCACTACAAAATGGGACACATGTGCTGGTGCTGATAGACGAACACATTTCCCGGACGCCGAGGTGATAGAGACGTCACCCACCTGTGTCATTCCTGTGTTAAACCGCATGCTGTTGACTTACGGAATTCCCAAAGTCATCAAATCTGACAATATCCCTCCATTCACAAGTCAGGATTTTCTGAACTTTGTAAAATACATGGTTTTCAGCACAGACGGATCACACCATTGTGGGCACAAGCCAACGGAATTGTAAAAAGATTAATGGCGAACATTAAACGATCTCTACAAGTGGCAAAGGTTACCAACAGACCATTTCGAACAAGCACTGAATGAACTGCTTAGAGAGTATGACACAGGCCGCAGAGCACCACGGGAGTGTGCCCAGTTGACCTCATGTTTGGGAGGACAGTACAAGCATGACTCTCTGGGGGTCTGTCCATGCAGCCTAGGAACACACTACAACAGCATTCCCTGGCTTGTAATCAGGAGGAAAAACAGAAGATGAAGGACAGGGCAGATGCCACTGCGGGAGCCAAGGAAGCCACCATTGAGTAGAGAACCAGGTGATAGTTTGTCAACCATAATCCCGAAAGGATGCACCCACATTTGCCCTTGAACTGTTGACCATTACAGACAAGAAGGGATCAATGCTCACTGCAAGGAAAGACTCCAACCAGATGATCACCCGCAATGCAACGCATTTCAAGAGGTGGTCATGTGAAGGTACACATCAGTGGTACACCACTCTTGCTAGTGGTAGTGACCCGGACTCTGATGACTCATATCTAGAGAACGGAAAAGCTTCTGAACAAGAAGAAGAAGAGGCTTCAAGACTGATCAATGATCCAGAAGTCATAGCACCAGGGGACACCCTATGAGGTCTCATATAAAACCCCAAAGACTGATCGAGGAGATGTTCTTCCATTAGATGTTTTAGAAGATGGGTTGGTGACATTTTGTTTATGGAGTTCTTCATTAGAACAGGAGTCCTTGTTCTGAGAGGGGGAGTCTCTCCCTGTGAGGTCCTACTTGCCTCTACCATGCCTGCGGGGAAGTGACGGAATTCTGCTGTTCGTCACCTTAGATAGACCTGCTCCTCTTGATTGTAGAGTTGACCTTCAATCTCTTTTATGTTTGGGTCTGGCTACTGTTGTGCAAGTGGTATAAAGAAGGCACCTGCACCTGCTCACAATAACAGGAAAGTGTGTAAGGGGGTTTCGTAAGGACCCTACCAAAAGTTCATAAATAGGGGAAAGGTGCCAGGGTATAAAAAAGAATGTAGCCGACAACTTTCCCTTGGTCTCGTCCAAATTAATAGAGTTGTTGTAGATTGTATAAACTAGTGTAGCCCTGCATATTCATTCATATAAGGAAATATTATATATCAAAAAGGAGTAAGAAAAAGGAATTTGAGGTCAGTACTGTACAAAATGAATTTTTGATTATTTTATTTGTATCCTAATATTTAACAGCCTTTACAATTTGTAGTGTTCTAAACAACACTCTGGGCCTTTTTATCTTCAACTGGAGTCTGTTTAAATTGCTATCTGAGTAACCCTGCCTTTCACAACCAGTTGCCAAGCTACCATGGCTGCGGGAGCTTGGTAGTTTCCTTTTCGATGATTGGTTCAATGGGACAGCTCCCATATACTCAGCTTTTAGTTACGAACAAAATATGATCATTCTTTTTCTTCCACACAATCTGTACTTGCTTTAGCATGGTCTCGCATACTTGGTTCTGAGGGTATATGCTGCCAAGCATATATACAACGAAATACTGGACGTTTTGTAATAGTAGTTTCACAGTGTTGCCTAGCAACATCAGATCACATGCCTAATCACATGACCAGAGACTACTTCGCATCTCAGGGGTGTTATAGGCTTGCTCAGCCAACACCCCCTTTCCATGAGTATGCGACCGGCCAAACGGCACCATTTTCTATCCTGAATGCATTCAAGCGGTAATACGGTGAACTCTCTCTTCAAATGACACGTCAGATTTTACTTTGCACCACGAACGCAAACCAGATTTCACCATAACTTTAACATACAATTACTTATGACATGCCCAGTATTCAGAGAATTCTCACTCTAGCTAAAAAACTTGCCACTGAATATCGTCTCATTCCAGGGCCGTCACGAGGGGGGTGCAGGGGGGGCAAACTGCCCCGGGCCTCGCGCTTGCTGGGGGCCTCGCGGCCCCCTCCTAGGTGGAAGGCAGCACAGTTTCCCGTGTCCTTTATTCACACGGGGGACTGTGCTGCCCCTGCAATGATTTTGCTGTTTCTTGTGAAGCCGTTTGGCTCCGCAACAAACTGCAAAATAATGGGAGACAGCACGGCTCAGAAGTGAGCTCTGCTGCCTCCCGTCATTCAGCTGAAAAAGTGGACATGCTGAATGACGAGAGAGGACTCCTCTCCTGTCAGTCAGTGTGTTCGCGTTGCTCAGCGTGACCACACTGACTGACCGGAGAGGAGTTCTCTCTTGTCAGTCAGTGTGTTCAGGTTGTCAGTGTGACCACGCTGACTGATGGGAGAGGAGTTCTCTCTCGTCAGTCAGTGTGTTCACGTTGCTCAGCATGACCATGCTGACTGACAGGAGAGGTGTTCTCTCTCTTGTCAGTCAGTGTGTTCATGTTGTCAGTGTGACCACGCTGAATGATGAGAGAGGAGTACTCTCTTGTCAGTCAGTGTGTTCATGTTGTCAGTGTGACCACACTGACTGATGGGAGAGGAGTTCTCTCTTGTCAGTCAGTGTGTTCATGTTGTCAGTGTGACCACACTGACTGATGGGAGAGGACTCCTCTCCTGTCAGTCAGTGTGTTCATGTCAGCGTGATCATGCTGACTGACAGGAGAGGAGTTCTCTCTTGTCAGTCAGTGTGTTCACGTTGCTCAGCATGACCACGCTGACTGACAGGAGAGGAGTTCTCTCTTGTCAGTCAGTGTGTTCATGTTGTCAGTGTGACCACGCTGATTGATGGGAGAGGAGTTCTCTCTTGTCAGTCAGTGTGTTCACGTTGCTCAACATGACCACTCTGACTGACAGGAGAGGAGTTCTCTCTTGTCAGTCAGTGTGTTCATGTTGTCAGTGTGACCATGCGGACTGATGGGAGAGGAGTTCTCCCATCAGTAGGTCAGTGTGTTCATGTTGTCAGTGTGACCACACTGACTGATGGGAGAGGACTCCTCTCCTGTCAGTCAGTGTGTTCATGTTAGCATGATCATGCTAACTGATTGGAGAGGAGTTCTCTCTTGTCAGTCAGTATGTTCACGTTGCTCAGCATGGCCACGCTGACTGACAGGAGAGGAGTTCTCCTGTCACTCAGTGTGTTCATGTTGATTAGAGAGGACTCCTCGCTTGTCAATCAGTGTGTTCACGTTGCTCAGCGAGACCACGCTGACTGATGGGAGAGGAGTTCTCTCTTGTCTGTCAGTGTGTTCACGTTGCTCAGCGTGACCACTCTGCCTGATGGAAAAGGAGTTCTCTCTTGTCAGTCAGTGTGTTCACAATGCTCAGCGTGACAACGCTGACTGATGGGAGAGGAGTTCTCTATTGTCAGGCAGCATGTCTACGTGTCGGCTGCATGGATGCTTTTTAAGGGTGCATGGAGGTAAGGTAAGTGTTTTCTATTTTAAATTAAAAGTGTATATATGTATTTAAATTAAATTAGTATGTATATGTGTATGTATGAATGCATGTGTGCATGTTGATGTTTGTGTCAATGCTGTGTTTGGTTTTATGTATACATGCATGTATGGAGTTGTGTAACTGGTGGTTGAATGCATGGGTGAAAGTGTTTTTTGTGAGTGTGTGTTCAGCACCACCACTAAATGTAGCCGCCCTGGGGGCCACTTCATTAAGGGGTGGGTTCATGGCATCAGAGGTGCACCTAGGCTAAAATGTCAGGGGGCAAAGGGGACTAATACTTCAAATGTTGGGAGATGTGCTAAAGTCAGTAGCTGTGAGGAAGGGGCAAACTTCCTTGTGTGGGGGCACCTAAAATCTTTCCACTTTTCAAATGAGACTATTCTGGTGAAGCTTCAATGTTACAAGCAGCTACCTCTTGCCTTCATTTCTGAAACATCACACTTAAGGACTGCTGTGAGAATGAGATGTCTCATGTCACCACTTCCCTTCTAATCACTCCCCTAGCATGCAAGTGCTAACCCCACATCACAATTTCAATTACCTAAAAATGTATGGATAGGAATGCAGGTGCTAACAGTGAAGTGACTTCTCATGGCCATGCTAATCCCTATGGCAATTCTCACCCAGTTCCTGCCCTCCCCACCCAAAACACCTCCTCACTGGAACACTGAGCTAGTTTTAAACATGCCTTGCCATCAAACCTAGCCCTCAATGTGCCTGCAAGTGTCCCTCAAAGGAGTCCTCTGAGAGTTCATGACTTCATTGGAGTTGTAAACACGTAACTGGTGTAATAAAAATGTCTTAATCAGGTCTGCCTTTAGCCACTCAATTTAAAAACACCCTGCATGTCTTTCGCTGAAATTCTTTTAAAAATAAGCATTGGCAATGCCAACAGTTTTGGCTTGTGTATAAGTATTAGGCATTTACGAGGCAGTGCTATTAGCTGCTCAGGTACTCAAACCATTTTGCACTGGCACTATCAATGGCCAGCTAATACCAATACAGAAGTGCCTTTCCCATGCCTACACAAATGCCCAAACTGTTACCATTGCCAGTGCTCTTTTTGCTTTACCCTTGATGCACAGGACTATGCATCAAGGTTAAAGCAAACATACTACCTGGCTAAATTGGCCCACTTTGAATGTAGGCCAATCTAGCCAGTAATAACACTTATGGTACACAGTGAGCCTGGATGTACTTTCTGTGGCATGGCATTTTTACTGGTTGGGAATCTGTATATGGTAATAATGGCAAATATTGATGCAGCCTGCATCAACATAATTAGAACAGCCAGCATGAATATATGTTTATACTAGCATATCTCGCGTGGAAAGGCGGCATGAAATGTATTGGAAAATGTTCCTATGCACAATTTGTGATTTGAAACTATTGGGAATTTCCATGTGCTTCCATACATAACCAATTGCAAACTGCGTGGATTTCTACCCAATTTTGCAAAGAAAGTGCTGTAAAATGCATACTTTTAACCCAATGTTTCAAACATTTTCTTGGGAGTGAGAACCCCCCCCCCCAAGCCACCCTTGTTTGGTTTGGGCTCCATCGCTGTGCTCTGTTGATCTTGACTAATTGGAACAAACATTTAAGCCTCTTAAGTTCAGAAATGTACCGGCCTCCACTGTACATCATTTGTCACTGTGTATGATGTGCTCCTTAATGATATGATATGATATGGCATTTATAACGTGCCTGTACGCAAGTGTTTCTAGGCGCGACAAGGCAAGGAGGGAGAAACAAAAGAGTAGGACAAAACACAGATCTTACTAGGCCTTGTGTCATTCAGATCGTGCAAGAGCATGGAATGGGGGAGGGAAGAAGTGCCGAGGGTGGGGTAGGATGCAGAAGTGCAGGAACAAAGGAGAAACAAGAGTGCAGCCAACTGGTGGCAAGTGTGAGTACTCATAACTGCAGCCAACGGGTGGAGAATAAGAGCAAGAGCAGGGACTGTAGGGGTTACAGATACAGACCACAAGTGCAGGGGAGCCAAGAGGCAGTGCGGGATTGCAACAGGACAGGCAGGGACCTGTGCCCAAATTCAGAGCTTGACCAGGTGACCAGTGCATGGATCAGGCAGGTGATCAGCAACGGAGAGGAAGAGGGAAGGCAGAAGCAAAGAGACAAGTCTTGAGATGGTTCTCCTCAAGTTTCAGTGAGGCAGGGAGCTGTTTCCAGAGGGAGGCCCCAGCCGAAGAAAGAGATCTGCCCTCAACTCTTTGCTTGGAAAAGTGATTGACCCTCAGAGAATTGGAGGTGGCGCAGTGGAGAGATCAAGCCATCTTATATATATTTATTCATATAATAAAAAAGTTAGTCTGGCATGGACCTTTCTTCAGTAGAGAAAGTAGTAATAAACCATATTTGGGATCCTGCACACAAACACAAGGGTAGATTTCTCAAGTCTCCTGTGTGCGGATATGCCGCCGCTGGCCGAGTGCAAAAAATTGTAAGGGGGCCTCACCAAATGTTTTGCCCCGGGCCTCACCACATCTTCTGACAGCCCTGTCTCATTCTACTAAACTTTTGACAACGGCGTTACCGTAAACTTAATTGGAAACGTTTGCAAATGCAAAATTACTCAATGAATATATTTCTTCCTTCCAGTTAACTTTTGAAAACCATGCCACAACTGTTAAACTCAGAAACGTTTGCTACGGAATGTATCCCAATCTGTTTTCACGCATAACTACCTAAATGGAAATTGATACGTAAGGAATGGACTTACTCAGTCAGATATATATACATATATATATATTTTTTCTATCGCTTGATGTGAATTCTATTACTACAGTTAACAAAAGCAGGGCATGTCTGCTTTCAGATCTCCCATTCCACTGGACGTTATTGAACTCGGAGAACAAGCACTTAAACATTGTGCGGACATCCACGCACAAGTAGTACTGTGTCCTCGACCTACCAGGTATATATAAATGTATTTCTCCAAGCAATTATATCATGAATTGCAATAAGGATAAGGTTATGTTCACCAAGTGTCATCTATATTAGTATTTAATCTTATATATCTGATTATTGATGATGTGGATTTCATACTTTTCACATGTTTTTTCATTTTCTTTTCATTTTTTATCTTCTCTTCCCTCCCCCCTCCCCTCTCCCTGTTTTTTCTTTTTCTTTGCTACTCTTCCTGGAACTGTATAAATGTTATATCATATACAACATTATTTTACCTATGTTGGATTTAATTCACCAATGTTCATTTTGAACAATTACAATGCATTTTTTGTTTCTATTTTAGTCGCTCATAGATTTTTACGCCCTGAGGATGGCCCGTTTAGGGTTGAACCACATGTTGGCGTCTTTTTCGTTTGGAACCAGGAGTTCCCTAATTATTTGTATAACTATAATGCATGCAACCTATGTACCTTATGTTTCAATCTTTTGTGGAACTACTCTTTGTGAAGCCTATGCTTACATGTATACACTGTATGACATGTTTTGTCTAAATAATAATATATGCAACCACAAGTGGCGATGATATAGTTCTTTGACACTTTGGTTGGAAGCGCAGACAGTGATAGACACCCTAGTGTGTTGTTATAACTATGTGCGGCATGAGTCTGCAAAAGGAGTGTGTAAAACATATTCTAGGCAGAAACAGTATTTGCAAAGTTTCTCCTAGAAAATGTGATTCTATTCCGTAGGTTATGGGGTGAGGCCATGTAGAAGGCATGCAATACATGTCATACTGCCCCCGGTTTTCCCTGTGTATCATATCTGTACACGTTGTAGTGTGTTCTTCTCCTGGTGCAGGTTGGCAGCAGCTACATCAACAACATCAGAAGAATTGTGACTAATTAACAACAGTTAACAACAGTTAATTGTGACTAATTAACAACTAGTTAACAACACCATCGAACACTGGATGAAAGAAAACTGGATGTGTCTAAACGGCTCTAAGACCGAGCTCATGATCTTCGGATCCACACAAGCCAGAAAGAAATTGAGCCCCGCCTTTAACTCATTCACCATCAAAAACATCCAGATCCCAGTATCAGCAAAAGTAAAGACACTAGGCGTATATCTTCAAGCCTCTCTTGGAGCTGAAGCACACACAAGCTACCTCAAAAAAAATTGCCAGTACCATCAAATTCTCCTTAAAAAGATCAGGCCACTACTAGACCAAAAGAATAGCACCATCATTGCTAGGGCCACTATACTATCTAGATTAGACTACGGAAACTCCCTACTCTTAGGAGCTAATAGCAAGTGCCTGAAAAGATGCCAAATCATTCAAAACAACGCCATTAGAACGATCACCGGAAAAACATGGAGAGAACACATCTCTGGAGAAAGGAAAGCCCTCCACTGGCTGGCTATGGAGGAGAGAATCTCTTTCAAGTCTCTCACCATGGTACATCGTTGTCTCTACGGCACAGCCCCGGCTTACCTCAAGAAACATTTCAAATGGTATAAACCATCCCGGAGCCTCAGATCATCAAACACAGGCAAACTACAAACTATTACCACAAAAAAACAACAGGGCCTTGGTAAGGCTTTCCCGACTATAGCCATCGGGAAATGGAACGACCTACCCACCCTACTTAAACTCGAACCCAACTACCTCACCTTCAGGAAAAAACTGAAAACTTGTCTTTTTAAGTAGAACCCAGAAACACCTAGCACCACTTTAAGTTAATTCAGACCTCTGCCGTCTAGTCCCGTCATCACTACTTGTTGTCTTTGTCTATTTGTTAGCGCTCTGATGCCTGCGGGCTTTAGCGCTATATAAACAAATAAATAAATAAATAAATAAATTATTCTCCTGCGTAATTTCTTGAACTCTGACAGCTTTTGAAGGATATGGGGGGATTCATGGAGTAGTGGGGACACCACCAAAGCATTGGTTTTAATTTTGTTTTGTGCTGCATGAGACTAGTGTTGAAGTTAGCGGAGGGGGCAGGTCTTCGGCAGGTCCAAGGGAGGTGCGTGTGCTGTTGTTTACCTGTAGAGATGCATTCTCAAGGTTTATGTCATGCATGCCTAGGTCATCCACACCTTGTCTTTTGTTGTATCTTGGGACTTGTAGTCGTGAATTAAAAATTGGAAAAATACAACTAAATGTGCCACGACGTAAGAAACAAAACCAGGACTGGATAACCTACTAGGTCATGCCATGGACATCTTGAGAGATCTGAATTAAAGAGACCAGCTGGGATGGGGCAGAGTAAATACTTGTTTTGTTTTCCAGTGTTTCAGTCCACACAGTTTGATTGTGTATGTTATCGTATTCATCTCTTACATCCACAAGTCAGGTTTTTTTGAGGTTTTCCATGTTCCCAGGTTATAGATGGAATAAGGTAAAATACAATTCCACAAGAAAACGGTACAGGTGAGAGGTGGTGAGAAAGCACAACTGATCAAAAAAATCCCAAATACACAAAGAAAAAGCGCTCAAAGTCTGCATTTTCCAAGATTCATTCCGGTCGTCTGTGCTGTCATCAGAGGCGTTGCTACGGGGGGGCCTAAGGGGGATCTAGCCCCTGGTCTTTCGGTTGTAGCCCCTGATAGAATCTCAGGAGCTGCAGCCAAAAGGCTAGCTAGCCCCCAGTCCCAACAGTACCGACATCAGCTTAGCCCCGGGTCTTTTCCAGACCTAGCAACACCCCTGGCTGTCATCATTTTCTTTTGAGTCATTCATAAATGAAGGCACCGTTTTGCAAAAGTAAATTAATTATGCAAATGTGATATTCTGCAAAACTACATATGAAACTTGAACATTTACATTGCTTCAGGGGTGCATAGCAACAGCAGAAATAGGCTTCAAAATGTCCCGCACCTGAGGTGCGCCAAGGTTTGTTGCCAGAGTACCTTTGTACTACTCTTCCATGCCAGCAACATTTCCGAATTTTGTGGAAGTGCAATGTATGCAAAGTTCGAAATCGTGAAATGTGCACAATTTCGCAGGCGGGTTTAAAGGTTCATGCACGCCTAGTGTTCAGACCTATGGCACACAGGTGAGGATGTGCACTTCAGAACGATTCTGACTGGTTAGTAGCACTGAGCTGATTTTTTTTATTGGCATCCTGTGACACGGGGTAGTGTGGAAGCGGCAGTTGCACGGACGAAGGGACAACAATGGGTGACCTCCCTGGTAAACACGGCCCAGTCAGCGTATGGTTCTGATTAAATCAGGCCCATTGTTTGAAGCAGGACTGAGTAACCAAGCAGTGTTGACCAATGCTCCTCTGGTCAACAGAGCTCGAGACACATGGGACACATTGTCAAAATCTTTTTTGGCACAAAGGATGTGAAGAGCTAGGGCTCGCCCATCTCACCCCTTGTGGCAAAAATGTTCCGTCATGTGACAAACCCTTTCTCACCCCCTTTGCAATAGGTTATTCATAACGCTCTTAATAGAGACTTCTAAGTGCGGACCTGGGGATCGAACTTGTGTTGCTCTGCGTTTTCTTCTTTCCACGCAGAGCACGCTGCCGCTGAGCAATCCTTCCTAGAGTAGTTCGTGCCTTTGCGCAAATGATGAAAGTGTTTCTGCACATTCTAAAGTGCATCGCGTATTCACAAACCAGATGCAATTGAAAATACCCAGAAACAAACATATTCCACTGTGCCAGAAGGATGCACAAAGCATTACAGGGTAACCTCTGACCCTTTCATGCTATTGCTGTTTAAGTGGCGCACTGCGATGTGAGCGGTTGTTGTCCTAGATTAATTTCTATCTTTCAAGCAAGGACACTGCTTTTATTCTTTCTGACACATTTCAGGGCAACAGACCCTTCAAGAGGCAGTCACCGTGGCTTGGCTTGGTGTCAGTCATACATTGGTGTTATAAGTGCGCTCACCACAATAACATATGCAAGAGGGTTGACCAGCACATGTTGTGTGCTCTCAAATGCACAGTTTGCTTTCAGTGCAAGGCAGGGCTTTAAGTGGGGTAAGAAATCGAGGGGGGGGGGCTCATTTGGGGGCGTGGCTTGTGGGAGGGGCGTGGCCTGAAAACTAGGCAAACCGTAGGGTATGCACACAAATATATATAAAAGTTATATATTTGTGTGCGTACCTTACTATGGTGTGTGTACTATGCAAGCCATCTTTTCTAAACATAGAAATATTTCTGACTGGTTGGTAGCACTATGTTTAGAAAAGATGGCTTGCATAGTACACACACCATAGTAAGGTACGCACACAAATATATAACTTTTATATATATTTGTGTGCATACCCTACGGTTTGCCTAGTTTTCAGGCCATCTTTTTTAAACATTTCGGGTTTATAAAAGATGGCTTTGAAAGTACACAATTCAAGCCGTCTTTTATAAAGCTTTGACTACGGACAAAATTGTCCGTCGGCAAAGCTTTATAAAAGATGGCTTGAAATGTGTACTTTCAAAGCCATCTTTTATAAACCTCGAAATATGTCGAGGAATCCCCAGGTTCGCCGAGGGTTAAAGACGCCTCGGCGACCTGGGAAAACAAAGGGACAGTAACTGCCTCTGGTGACCTCTCGCGCGAGGGGTCACCAGATGCAGTTACTATGACTGACGGAAGTGGCAGCCAGGCACAGCGTCGCTGTGGTTGGCTGCCACTTCTGTCAGATCGCCTGACTTCATGGCAGGCGCCTCTCAGCCGCGACGGGATAATGCTCTGATTACTTACCGGTAATCTTCATTACTCCTAGTCCTACTCTTCCTCGTCACAGTACTTACTTCATGAGGCCCCTGCCTCCGACACAGGACCTTCTTCTATTTCTTTAAATTCCTATAACTCCTCCCCCACATCCACGTCACTCAGTTTCATATTACCAAGCCAGAGCATGGGACCTTCCCCGCAGGGAGGGTGAGGAGGGTCGTCAGTACTGTGACGAGGAAGAGTAGGACTAGGAGTAATGAAGATTACCGGTAAGTAATCAGAGCATTACCTCCACGTCCACTCTTCCTCGTCCCAGTACTTACTTCATGAGGTATACCAAAGCAGCAACGGGGAAAAGGTCCCAATGAGAAACAGAGCTAAAAACAGTGCAGCAAACACACCCACAATAACTCTTAATTCACATCCCCACAGATAAAACTCCAACCACGAAGGAACTAACCCCCCCTCGAGTGGGAGAAACTCAACCCATAGCGGTTGATGGAAATCCCTAGACCAGCCAAGGCGGCAGCCATACAAATCTCTTGCAGAGAAAAACCCTCCTTGCATCGGCCCAGGAAGCCGCCAAACCCCTGGCGGACCGCCCCTGATCGTGCGCAGGCACCGGCAGGCCAAAAGCCATATAGGCACTGGGATCACAACCCGGAACCATCGGAAAATGGAAAACCACAGATGCGTTTTGCCCAGCCCCAGCCGGACCACAAGCAATCAGAAGACTATCAGATTGGTGGGAAAAAGCAAACCTAGCCAAATACTCCAACACGCCCCACCGGACATAATGTTAAGCCAAGCCACCTCTTCATGCATTCTCGGATCATGAAAGAAGTCAGGGAGAACCAGATCCTGAGAGGTATGAAAACCGAGATACAATTTAAGGGAGGAACTTCGGGCCACACCTCAGCAGCACCGAGTCTGGCAGCACCCTCAGGAAAGGAGGGTGACATAAGAGAGCCCCAATCTCCCCAAGCCTACGGGCAGAAGCGAAGGCAATAAGAAAAGCAGATTCCAGTGTAAGATGTTTGATATCAATCTCGGAAAAGGGCTCAAAAGGAGGCCCTTGAATGAACCGTAATACAAGAGGGAGATCCCAAGGGGGAAGCCCTTTATCAGAACACCTTCAGAGTGGAGGGTCTAAGAGCATCCATTATGTACTCAACTACAGGATCTGAGAACCCCCGAGATATAAACCTAGACCAGTGGTCTTCAAACTTTTTTGGCCAGGGCCCCCCTGAGCAAAATTTGGGCAGGTCGGGACCCCCCAGAAATGCCAAATGGACAGTATATATTGCGCGCCGTCACCTGCTCCCATCAAAGTCGCTGGGCTCCCTCATCCCACTCCTACCCAGTCGCTGGTCTCTCCCCACCCCATCACACACCCAGGGCTCTCCCCACTCTGCTCCCATCACTATCCCATGGTTCCCGCCCATTGTGCTCCCACCATAGTCCCTCGGTTCCCCCATCCCGTTCCCAACACAGTCTGAGGGCCAGTGACGGCTGGTGAATCTTTTTTAAGTGGAGGGGCATTAAGGGGAGGTTCGGGGGGGTTTCCCCCTGTGAATTTTTTTTTAAATAATAGGTTAAAATGTTGCATTGTAGAGCATACTTTTAACAAAAAATTGGTAAATAGCCAAACAGTTTGCAATTGTTGCTGGGAGTCCAGGGGGCAGGCATTGATATTTTATTTCTATCGCGCTCGTACACAAGTGTTTCAGAGCGTGACAAGGCAAGGGAGGGGAACAGAGGAGAATAAAACAGCGATCTTACTAGGCCCAGTGACATTGAGAACGCGCAAGTGTGAGGGGAAAAGTGCATGGAAGGGGGGAGAAGTGGAAAGTGCGAAGCAGAGGAGAAACAGATAAATAACAATTAATAAATAATAAAGGCAACAAACAGTGGTAGTGCAGCCAGCAATTTGCAAGTGCTACGTTTAAGGCAGCAGACAGGGTAGGTCTGATAAGTGCAGGAAGAAAGATGGTTCTCCTCAAGTTTTAGAGTGGCAGGGCGCTGTTCCAGAGGGAGGCCCCAGCCGAAGACGGAGATCTACCCCCAGCTCGTTTCTTTGATAAACGACTGACCCTGAGGGAGTTGGAGGTAGAGGAGTGAAGAGCTCGAGAGGGGAGGTATTTGCGGAGGAATAGCTGAAGGTATTTTGGACCGAGGCCCCAGAAAGCCTTGTGGACAAGGCAGAGGGTTTTGAATGATAGATGTCCGGTAAAAAGATACCATCCCTGTCCCCTGGGCCCCACTGGTCCTAACACAATGAACATGATTATGTGTATATGCAAGGCGCTGCACATTCATACAGCAATCACTCTATCATTCACATGAGCATCCATCACCATACACTCACTCATAACGCATCCATACACATGTTTAAATAAAAACAATGAACATAAACGTACCTTCTGCATTGGCCTGTGTGTGGGTGCTGCTCCAGCTGCTCTGTCTGTATGTGCGAGGAGGCGCAGGAGCTCCCCCTCGGACATACAGACATGCAGTGCCCCAGCCAGCATTTCCAATGAGCTATGCAATGCTGGCGAAGCAAAACGCCCCAGCACTTGCATGGCTCAGTGAGCATGTGCGGCTGGGGAACTAAACTGAACTGTCAAAGGGAAACAGTGTTTCCCTTTGACAGTTCAGCCAGCCCAGGAGCACTCCGTTAGCTGGATAAAGCAGCTGAGGGAGTGCTCACTGTTTCACTGGGCTGGCTCCTTAGCTCCTCCATAATGGGTGAGGGGCCACTATGCAGTTAGTAATGTTGACCATTGTTGCTGAATATATCACAATTTACTTACATTTTAACACAAAGCACCCCTTTGGGTACTATTGAAACAGTGGGCTTCATAACTACTCTGGCGGTAGCTGTGCCGGTAAAACCGGCACGGCTGCCACTGGAGTTGCATCCGGGTCTGGCACCCGCGAATGGGCAATTACTAGGTCATGCCGAGTTAGGCGGACATGATAATTGCCCTTTCGAAGGTGCCGGTAGATCCCCATTCCCATTTGAGCCCCATATGGCTCAAATGGGAAGGGGGAGCTCGGATGCACCGGCACCGTTAATAACGGTGCTGGTGCATCCGACGAGCTGAGGTCAGACCTGGCGGGGGCTGTCAAGCACCCACGAGCACAACTCTTACTATGGCGGAACGGTAGCAACGGTGCCGGTAGCTTACCAGCACCGTTGTTACTGGTCCGCCATAGTAGTAATGAGGCCCAGTCTGTGACTAAAGGAATGAATATCCATTTACAACTGTGGGCCACTTTTTCATTGTTGCCTGAGACAGTTTCATGCTTCAGCCCGCCCATGTGGGCCACCCCTGCCCATTTCTTCCAATCTTAAAAAAAAAAAAAAAAAGAAAAAAAAAAAATCTTTTTTCATGCTGAGCTCTCAGGGCCCCCCTGGGATGCACCCGCGGACCCCTAGGGGGTCGCGACCCACAGTTTGAATACCACTGACCTAGACTGAGCAATAGCCACACTGCCCATTGCATCCAGTGGAATTCCAACCGCAGATCCCCTTGAAGGGGACACGGCCACCTCATAATCAGCCAAGGTTCCTAGGACCGAAGCTCCAACAGAGAGGGGAGCCAACTCCGGCGGGACCAGAACTGAGCTAACGACAACACAGTCACCCTGGACACTCTGATGCGCCAAACCATGCGGGGCAGAAAGGGAATAGGTGGAAAGGCATAAAGGAAAACCCCAAGGCCACTGTACAGAGAGGGCGTCCATTCCCCAATCCCCCCGTCCTGAAACCGAGAGCAGAAGAGGCGAACCGGGGACCCTAATCTGACACAAGTCACTGCAAAGACCTGGGCCAACAGGACCAGTTCCGCTGAGGAGTGAAAACCAGCATCTGAGAAGATCCGCTTGAACATTGTCCACCCTTCTGATACGTGAAGCCACCAGAGACACCAGATGAGATTTCTCCCAGGTGCCTATCAGCGCTGCCAGAGCATGCAAGGAACAGCTGGAGCCCCTTTTGCAGTTGACATATGCCAAGGCCGTCGTATTGTCCGATCAGATCAAAACCGCCGACCGTCCAGCAACTCCTTGTAGTACACCAGAGCTTGGACAATGGCACAACTCTTGCCAATTGGATGATCGCCGGCTCTCCCCAGATCACACAACCCTTGAGCTGAGAGGACCCCCAATGTAGACCCTTTCTGCTGGCGTTGGTAGTAAGAGAGGCCACAGGAGGATGGACCATGCACACCTCAGCCTGTAGACCTGAAACCCCCTGCTACCACAGCGGGGAGACTCGCAGCGCTGGGGACATCGAAAACACAACTACGAAAGCTGAGACGTCGGAAACCAGTGGTAGAGAGTATAAGACACCAGGGGACATAACTGAAGACAGGCTCAAGGAACCGAAAAACGCAAGACGCCACGTGCCCCGTAACTTCAGCAACAGGCGAGCCGAGACACACTGCCTTCTGAGAACCCAGCGCAGACCAGCCAGCAAGCGCCCCCCCTGCACAACATCCAGAGTACACTCTCCCCAGATGTCCGGACAAGCAGTGCAGGGTCTTGAGACCCATAAGCAGTTGACACATCCTAGAAGGCATAGGGACCAGGAACACCCGCAAGTAGAAAACTTGACCCTGAACAGGGAGAGGAACGGGCAAGACGGTAACTACTTGGACCGTGAGCTGGGTACCAAAGTCCTAACCATGCAAACCTGGACAGGAGGAGACAAGAACTGCAACCGATACCCCCCTCCGGAAGGAGCCCATTACCCAGGAAGCCGAACCCCACCGGTCCCATACACCTCAGAGAAGATAGAGACGAGGAGCCAGGGAAAACCGCCAGTCACTGCACTTGCACCAGAGGAAAATCACAGGACGTTGAAGCATGCCTGCGCCACAATATAACAGCATGCTTGTCAGCCCACAAAAAGATCCGACTTATCAAAAGGAAGATACAGGACAGCCCAGAAGTCCAGCAGACCAGGGCCCCCCCCAGCCGACAGAGGAGCCACCAGGCTGGTGTCAAAAGGGCAGAGTACTGTCACAAAGCAGGGCAAAGCAATCCATCCCGGATAGCAGACATCAAAGGCAACCCCCCACCTGTGGTATTCCTACACTGGAAAAACCCACTGAAGTGACATCCCCCTCCACCGGCACCAGGGGCTCTGAGAACCCCTCTAAGCACAGACATGTGCCACCATGTGCCATATCACTTCCCACAAGTCTGAGAGGAGGCGTGAAAGCAACACGTCAGCACCGGAGGACCTAGGCCCTAAAAGAAGAGACACTGGGAACCGTCTGAATGGCCATTACTTCCATGATGCATTTTCTATAATTCCATGCCGGACAAGGGAAAAGAAAATCATCTCCTTTGACCTTCCCTCGTGCAGTTCAGAGGAAGAGGACAGGACAAGGAGTCTGCGTCCATAGTTAGCACAGACCCAAACACACCACTAACTCGCCACATTACTGAGAGGTGGCTTGAGCCCTGTATCCAGTAGCTGGTAGCCCCAAGCTCTAAATCGTTCCAATGCATCCGTCTAGGAAGGATGAAATGCTGAGTAGGCACCGCAGATACTCGAACCCAAAGTGTAGACTATGCCAGGCCGGTACCCTTCAGGCCGGTTGCAGACGCGTCCAAAGCTGCGCCGTTTCACAGGCTGCACGCAAAGAATGCAGCCAACATCCGGTGCATCCTGGGCTGCGTGTGTCTGAGGAGCGGGTAGTATGTGACATGCCTGTGACAGAACAGAGCCCCAGCACTTTCAAAAACTCTCTGCCACTGTCACCCCACGACAAGAAGCAGAGAGGCCTCACAACAAAAAGGGAAGGCTAGGCCATACTGCCAAGTGCTTGCCATTATTTCCAATAAAGATGTGTATACAGAGCACGAGGAAACGGCATGTTGAAGGAGTCAAGATGGCCATACCAGCAGGAGAGGGGAAAAATATCAAGCACAGTCCTCCCCTCTCCTTACCTTCCCCCAGAGAATGCAGCTAACATCCGGTGCATCCTGTGCTGTGTGTGTCTGAGGAGCGGGTGGTATGTGACATGCCTGCGACAGAACAGAGCCCCCGCACTTTCAAAGACTCTCTGCCACTGTCACCCCACGACAAGAAGCAGGGAGGCCACACAACAAAAGGGAAGGCTAGCCCATACTGCCAAGTGCTTGCCATCATTTTCAACAAAAATGTGTACACAAAGCACGAGGAAACGGCATGTTGAAGGAGTCAAGATGGCCATACCAGCAGGAGAGGGGAAAAATATCAAGCACAGTCCTCCCCTCTCCTTACCTTCCCCCAGAGAATGCAGCTAACATCCGGTGCATCCTGTACTGTGTGTGTCTGAGGAGCGGGTCGTATGTGACATGCCTGCGACAGAACAGAGCCCCCGCACTTTCAAAGACTCTCTGCCACTGTCACCCCACGACAAGAAGCAGAGAGGCCACACAACAAAAGGGAAGGCTAGCCCATACTGCCAAGTGCTTGCCATCATTTCCAACAAAGATGTGTACACAAAGCACGAGGAAACGGCATGTTGAAGGAGTCAAGATGGCCATACCAGCAGGAGAGGGGAAAAATATCAAGCACAGTCCTCCCCTCTCCTTACCTTCCCCCAGAGAATGCAGCTAACATCCGTGCATCCTGTGCTGTGTGTGTCTGAGGAGCGGGTGGTATGTGACATGCCTGCGACAGAACAGAGCCCCCGCACTTTCAAAGACTCTCTGCCACTGTCGCCCCACGACAAGAAGCAGAGAGGCCACACAACAAAAGGGAAGGCTAGCCCATACTGCCAAGTGCTTGCCATCATTTCCAATAAAGATGTGTACACAGAGCACGAGGAAAAGGCCTGTCGAATCAAGATGGCCAAAACAGGAGGAGAGGGGGAAAACATCAAGCCCAGTCCTCCCCTCTCCTTACCTTCCCCCGGGCCATGCAGGACCCGGGACACAATGCTCACGCTGCGGTCCGGAGCCCAGCAAAGAACCGAGCGAGGCAATCCCGCTCAACTGTGACCCCAAGCCCCGCAGGTGGCCCAGGAGCAGCGCCGCACCTGAGGGAGCCGAGGGCCCCGCCACACAGCCCCCCCCAGGGGGCCAGCAATCGGTGCTCCCCAGTGCCCCGCACCGGGAAGAAAAAGTCCAACCTGCCGGAGGCAGGAAAAATTAAACTGAGTGACGTGGATGTGGGGGAGGAGTTATAGGAATTTAAAGAAATAGAAGAAGGTCCTGTGTCGGAGGCAGGGGCCTCATGAAGTAAGTACTGGGACGAGGAAGAGTGGACGTGGAGGTAATGCATCCTGCCATTGTTGCGGGAGGTGGGACGGGGCCCCTGGCAGGGCCCCGGCTCAGCCCCACTTTTTGGAGACTGCTGGGGCCCGGCCCCGGCAGGCCCCGGCCCACTTTAAGCACTGGCAAGGTGACCTCTGAATTTCTCAAACTACCGCCCACGATAAAAGAGCCTTATCTGCACGATGTTTGCTGTAGCTTCCCAGTGTCTGGCTTACTGTCTCAGTTCAACCATAAGGAAGTGAGTTCGATTTGGTAAATCGTCAACTGATCCACATGAAAAGTTGTCATGCACTGTACCAGAAACCAGCCAGTTCCTCATTGGACTGACTAAGGATTGGCTACGTAATCATGGGGTGCGACGGTCATGTGCTTAATGAACAAATGCACCGAACGCGCGGGGGATTGGCGACACTTGCCTGTCAATGAACTGCAGCCCAGGTAAATAACAGCACAATGGATGGCCTGCGAGTGCTAACCAGGTTGCACCAGGACCTCCCCTTAGGCCCGCCCTCCCTGAGCTAGATTCCACAGGAGTAAACATGGTTAATGTCAAGCGTCTGCTAGACAACATGTGGTAGATGGCAGTGATATGAGAGGGAAGACTAAGGACAGTCATGTACATGTGTCTGATGGATGCAAGTCTTCAGCTGTACATGCCTGTGTTTATTTTCCATGCTTGTTGCACTTGGAAGCCGTGTGTCAAACATGTATGTTGTCCTGACCCTCCATACAATTATTTATTTAGAATTCTTATTAAGCGCTATTCTCCCACAGGCCTCAGAGCGCTACAAAGAAAATAAAAAACGAACAAACAATACATACATAAATAACAGAAAAATACACAAAAGCAACTAGAGCCAAATGAAGCGGACTAAAGTATTTAGAAAAAAAAACGAACAATCAGTTCAATGTTTCATGCTGCAGATCGAGGTCAAACTACAAGTCCGAGATTCGAGGAGCCCATGGGGAAGTATTTACACAATCTCAGAAAGGTGGGCAGAGTACTAACTCCACACCCCACCAATATACAATCCCTATTCCTCTGGGCACACCAATCATCAAGTTCCATCCTGCCAGAACTTGGACTACCCCAGGCCAGGATCTTGCACGAAGCCAGGCGAGAACATTATTTCAAAGTGCATCTCTTGGGTGCAGTTGTGTTGTCTACGTTTTGCTATTTGCATATCTTGTTTGTGTTAACAACATCATTTATATGCATTTGCTGACAACAACCTGCCACATCAGACCGTAGGAGATAATATAAAGAATTGTATCTGCAAAGCTATCACTCTGTGGATATTTTCCACCGAGGGTTTTCGAGTGATATCTGATAGGCAATGAGAGTGAAGCTCGAGTTGTCTAGATGTCACTTGGAACACTGAGATGGAATACACTAAGCTACCAATCTATAATTGTATGTTGTATATGGTCGATGTGTGTCCCCCCTATAGTATCCCGTTTGCAATAGCAAGTAAGGGGGATGCAGAGAGAAGGCATGTGGGGACTATAAACAACATAAAAATACTAAGCAACTTAATATGAGCATAGCAGTATTTCTTGTGAAAATACTGCCACACCCATGTACCGATTCGGTCACACGCAATGGTGGAATGGTGATGTTACTTAATTGGAGCATTTACTGCAGGTGTTAATCAATTTTTTGCCAGTAATGTGGCAGAAAAACAAGAGGATGTAGTTCATTCCTCCAACTTACCACCAAAGTCGCAATTTGGTGGTGAGGTAAAAGTGGTGGTAATTCTTTCACTATTCAACACAAATCAGAGACTAGAGGGTGTTTAATGACTGGTTGGAATAATCCCCCTAAACGATAGTCAATACTTATTATACAATATTCCACCAGTCTTGTGTTGTTGATCCTTATATAGTGTGACTTCTCATAAGTGACATGCGCCTCATTTTTTTATATTGTTTTTTATTTTTTATTTATATGAGCCATTACTTTTTAACAGTTACTCTATGCATATCATATGTTCGCATGGACCACGAGCTCGATCATCTGACTTAACTCATGTGTTTTTTTCAATTAGATCATTTTAAGTAATCTCATTTACAAATCAAATTACAACCATCATAGTTAATAATACAAAATGTCATAGATGAAGATCTTTGTTGGTCAAGATTGATGACGGGAGAAAAAACTGCTTGGACATTGGCAACTTATAACATCCTACGAGATATCATAAAATCCTTCCCGCTACTAACAGACTGAGGGATTGAACATTTGACTCTATTGGCATGTTGACAGCACTTTGTTTAAACTGCATTTCGTTTTGAAATTTCAGTCTTTTCTTTTTACGGAACTAAGTGATTTCTTCTGATTGTAAAAATCTTAATGATTAATATACAATTATAATTAAAAAAAAGTCATATTATTGTGGAGTTAATATTAGTGTTTGGTGATGGTGTCTTGCTGTAGAACCACCAACCTACAGTTTAAAACACTCTATTTTCAATTAAATTATTTCACAATGACCCTATATTACAACCATTCACTCTCATTCCATTCAATACCCAACATGTTTCATTCCTCTTTCACTCTATTTAAGACCGATTCCTCAGGAATTTCATCAGGGGAACACTAATTTACACTCCCATGTTATTTTTACACATTTGTAACCATACAATGTATTGCATTGATATTCTGTCATCTTCCTGCTTTCCTGTCTCACAGGATGGTGTATCTACTCAGTGGTCTTCATCCACTGCTTCTGGAGGACTCTCTCTATTAATGAGATTAATTAAAATGATCGAATTGAAAAAAATACATGAGTTAAGTCAGATGATCGAGCTCGTGGTCCATGCGGACATATGATATGCATATAGTAACTGTTGAAAAGTAATGGCTCATATAAATAAAAAATAAAAAACAATATAACAAAATGAGGTGTATGTCACTTATGAGAAGTCACACTAGGTAAGGATCAACAACACAAGACTGGTGGAATATTTTATAAGTATTGGTAATTATTTTACTGTCACTTTTTTACCACAGTATTGTACTCGGAATGAGCCCCAATTTCCTTTTCCCTTCACAGCAATGCAATACAAAAAGAAAACAAGCCTTGGCAATGCCAACAGTTTGGTCTTTTGTGTAGGCATGGGAAAGGCACTTGCCAGTCACTGACTGCCGTAGTAGTATTCACTGGCCATTGCTGGTACCAGATGCAAAAAGTGTGAGTTTCTGGGTATCTAATAGCAGTGTTTGGCAAATGTCTAATACTTTTATACACAAGCCAAAACTGATGGCTTTGCCAATGCTTGTATTTAATAGGACTCCATATGCAGGTTTTCAGGGTCTTTATTTCAGATGGATTTTGATATATATGTTTTCTGTTCCATGCAAAACACGGCTCCAGGCTCTGATATCGGGGCCAAGTCCTTCTGGGTTGGAGAAAATGTGGAAACATGTCCTTCTGACTACGGCGGATTGGAGGAAAGGATGAACGGTTCGTGGTATGTTCCTCCCTATTTACCCCCATGCTGAAATTTGGATATTGGAGGCAATGCCATTTTTAAGGTCATGTGTTGGAATTCTAGAGGCCAGCGCTCATTTATGCATAACAGAGATGTGATAGACCTACTTAAGACTAATAATATTTTTTTACTCCAGGAGACATGGCTTACTACTAGTTTTGATCTGGATGGCTATGCTACGTTTTTTCTTCTGTCACTGATTCTTAAGGCTAGTCGCCAGGCTGGAAGTTTATGTGTGGGGACTAAAACTCTTTAAGTAGGTAAAGAGATTAAAATTGCGGGGTTTAAGGAATACATGATGTGTGTGGAAATTGCTGGGTTGCCCTTTGGGGGTGGGCACTTGTTAATTATAAGTTTGTATGACCCTCCCGATGGAAAGCAGACTAAGGGGATGAAGGAGGCACTTATTAGTGTCCTGCGTCAATGGCTTTTGCGGTATCCAAAGCGAGGGGTCTTGGTGGCTGGGGATTTTTTAATGTTGACTGTTATGATCATGGGATGGGCAGTTCAACTAGGAATATAATTTGCAGAACTAATATTCGTAACCCTGGACGTAACTGGCAGGCCCTGCTGGCAGAATCTGATCAGAGGTTCAGTATCCAATCTTGAAAGACGGCCTACATACAGAGGCGAATGGAAAGCATTTGAGTTCTTTAGACTTTATGTTTGTGAACGGTCCGCTAAGTAGCTTACTTCCTTCATTGTTAATTATGCCAGTCCCTATGAGCAATCATGCCATCTTGAGTTTGGCTCTCAAGATCATTAAGATTGGTGCAGTCCAGCAGTTAGTATGTAACCATTCAGTTAATGTCCAGGGTAACAGACTACGTTGGACGATGGGTTTCATCCAAGCACTAAACGAGAAATTGTTTGCGGTGGAGGTAAGGGGGGCTCAGACCTTGCCTGAGAGTGGGTGGCAGTTAGATACTTTGGTCGCCAGGCATTGGCCTCAATTTGATAGGTCTTCCATTGCCGGATGTTAAACCAAAAATTTGGGAACTCCCTATGATGCTATAATAGCTAGCAAGAAGAGGGAGCTGAGGGCTGCCATCCGCCTAGTCAAAAGACATATTCACCATAGTCCGGTAGTGAAATACCATGACATTTCTGTCTTGAGAGGTTCATACAAGGGCTAGCTTAGAAATCATCGTTATAGCAAGTCCAGCCCTGTTTGGATGACTATGTATAATATTATCCAAGAACAGGACACAAGGAAATTCTGGCATTTAATCCGTTCCAATTTGGCTGAGGGGGGTGCTCTGGAAGTTTGTTCTGTAGATCAGTATTTTTGGGAGACTTTCATCCAAGACAATTATTGGGCCATTGAGGAATCTCTGCAGACCATGGTCTGTAGGTCTATGATTAATACGCTGGTTGGGCAGCTAGTTAAGGATCTAGATCTCCGTTTGGTTGGTAATCAAACAACTGGGTTCCTCTTGGTCTGCAGGCCCTGATTACCTGTGTAAAATCTTATTCAAGAGGGCTCCTGAGTTTTGGGCGGGGGTCTTACGTCAGCTATTCTTACATATTTGTGAGACAGGTTCCATCCCGAGGACATGACAGCAGTCTGTCATAATCCCCATCCATAAGAAGGGCCTCTGGCATTTGACGGAGAATTACATATTCTTGGCCATATGCTGGAGAGCGCTTCAAAAATATTTTCTAAGATGCTGCATGAGGCTCTTTTGGAATGGGTAAAATGTTGTGCCCTGCTTGATATCGCTAAGACCGGATTTAGGAAGAACTGTTCAACGAGTCATCCATTGTGGGTTCTTCTTACTTTAATATCGGACACCCTACTTGTTCCGGACCAGCCATTATATATGTGCTTTGTGGAATACAGTTCGGTTTTTGGCAGTGGCCCTCATTACGACCCTGGCGTTGGACCATGGTGCTAACAGCACCATGGTCCATGCCGGTAACTTACCGACTCCGCCATGGCGGAATGGGGAATCACCGCCCCATTCCGAGGTTGGCGGGGCGGTAATTCCCCATGCCGCCATGGCCCTTCCCCATTCCTATCTTTGCCCCATAGGGCTCGATGGGAATGGGGAAGGCGCTAAGTACGGTGCCGCAAATTGCGGCACCGTACTTAGCACCAAGGTCCCTTTGCGGGTTGGTTTTTAACGCCTGCAAAAAGCAGGCGTTAAAATCGCCAACCCGCAAAGGGACCTCGTAATCAGGCATTAAGGGGATAACGGCGCCGCCACCTTTTACGGCGCCGTTAATCCCTTAACGCCAGGGTTGTAATGAGGGCCAGTGTCTCACGGGGGTACTTTGGTCTAAGCTGAAGAATTGGGGCATTGATGATTCCATCATGTATTTTCTGAGGATCCTGCGCTCAGACACTGAACTACAGATTTGCCTAGCACAATCTGGCATTCTGGGAGCCTCCAGTTTCTACTAATAAAGGCCTTAAGCAGGGCTGTGCGCATGCTCCCACTCTACACAATTTGTATGTCTCTGATTTTGTAGAATACTTACAATCTTTAAACACCTTTCCCCCAAGGTTTGGTAGTGAAGTTATACACTGCCTTACCTATTCTGATGACAATGTCATTTTCGAACGTATGGCCGTGTGTCTACGATTCTCTCTTGAGGCACTGACTGGTTATGCCTGCGATCATGGCCTAAAGGTGAATATTTCAAAGGCAAAAATGATGACCATTGGTAAGCAAGCGCATCTCACTCCCAATTTTGTCTGGAAAATAGGCGGTCAGTCACTGGAACATGTGGGTCCACATAAATATCTGGGTCTGATTGTATAGGCATCTAAAGATCAGTCCCATATGGGTGACGTTGTCTGTAAAAAGGCATGGTCTAAATGTCTTGCCCTTAGTAGTGTTATTAACAGACTGTGCCGGGTTTCGATTGAAGCCAAGTTGATGGCTTATATACAATCTATTGTCTCTGATATTATGTACTCATTGGAGGTACTTGCAGAGAGTTCTCTTAGTTGGTTGGAACGATTTGAGGTGAAGATTCTGCGTTCTTTGTTGGGCTTTCCCTGTTTGGTACCTGTGCAGGCTGTCAGGCTGGAGCTGGGCTTACAGTCTCTGACTTCATTGTGGAAACTCATTGTTTGCAGACTCTCGGCAAAAATCCTGCTTGAAGTGAATTGTGAGGCTAATCTTTTGAATCACACTGTTGTAGGTGCTTGTAGGGTCTCTCTGAGTATTTGGTATCGTGGGCTGGTAAAAACAGTTATGAACCCTTTTTTAGACATTGGTTTAAGTACTGTTGCTACCTCAATGATTGATAACCATCTAGCTAAATTGTGGTTAGTTCATGATCCTTTGACCGAGACCAAGCTATAGATTTATTGGCACTATGTCCCAGATATCTACAATACACTTATCTGGGTCTATCTGGGGGTAGCCCACATAGCTATTTGATTAAATACCATTCTCCTGGACTGGTGCAATTTACACTGTATCTCAGGTTCGATATCCTTCCCGTGTTGTCTGTTACTGGTGACTGGACAGGTATACCCCGAGAGCTTAGAACATGTAGGCTTTGTGGTAATGCATTGGAGATGGCTCGACATGTCTCCAATCTATGTATGATAGGCGGTATGCGCCTTATCTTAATATTTGATCCGATCCATTGTTGAGTCTTTTGTATGATAAGGAAGCTCTTGTTCTTACTGCGGGGCCTATCACATTCGGAAAAAGGTGAAACATCAATTAAGTGCATAGGTGTTTTGTTTTGTGCTTACTTATAATGTTACAATGTTTCTCTTTTAATTGTGTGGAATTGCATATAATTATATGCTTGTGGTTTTTATGGTTTTAATGTTATGCAAAAGGTTAATTTACCATATGCAAAGAATACAACAAAAAAATTATAGGACTTCAGTGGAGGACATACATAGTGCTTATAAACCGAGTGGCTCAAGGATTGTGGTATTCAGCCCTAGATACAAGCAATCGGATTGGTTGGCTACCCAGCTCTGGCAGGGCCATCGTAAGCCCATTTGGGGCCCTGGGTACGTACATCTTTGGGGGCCCCTCCTCCACCAAAGCAAAGAAATGAAGTGATTCAAAATAAGTATGTTTACTCCGTTTAAGTCCACTTACCCCCATTCGTGCTCTAATCAGAATGATAAACAAGTAGCGTTGGAAGGCCACCATTAGCACTCTATGAAGAGATTACTTCTGTTCTACTATAGATACAGGAGACTTTTTATCAATAACATCCAGGAAGATATGCAGCCTGTAGTATTAATGCAGGACCATATGTAAAAGGTACATGTAACCCAGAATTGAGAACTCGCATTATCTGCCTTACAGAATGCAAAAGTGCTCAAGCATTGATAGAGGAGACCAATTGGAAGGAAGGAGAAAGCTACACATACCATAACATGGATAGTGGATGCAGATTAGAAGCTACCAGGAAGGTGTCTGTATCCAGACAGACAGATTAGAAGTGGGACATTGTTTTAAAATTGTGTTGTCATTAGAGATCAAAGGAACATGTGACTGTATTCTGAAATGTATCAATCCTCACTATTATAGTATAAGCAACACTGTAGCTAGTGAAACCATGAGTAAGGCTTTTTTAAAGATCATATCCTGAAAAGGAAATCACACTGCAGGGCTCACAGTTTTGAAAGGTTTAGGGATTGGAAATGTTGAGAGGTTAGACAATACAAGATTAAATGAGATGCCCAGGATCACACATTAGTTAAAGAGTGAACCTGTGATTTGTGCCAACTCTGCAATTCCTGCATTTGAACACTTTCTTTTCCAGTTCTTACAATGTACTAAAATAATCTCATTATTTAAAGCTGACTTGGAAAGTACACACATCACATTACCAAACATGACAATTTTTAAAAACTAAATATTATAGAGGGGTGTTACGCAAAATGGGAAGGATTCTAGCTTCATTCTCTCCATCATCAAGGGAAGTTTATAAGTGCCAGCATACCAATTGATCGGATTTAACAATCTGGGGTTGTCTTCTGTATTTTAAAGCATGAAATACTGCCAAAACACTGATTTGTGAAATTGTAATTTATAAATGTGCAGAAAAGTCTTTGACTTTTACAAAAAAGCAAACCGTTTTTTGTGTCAAACGAGCAGACCTCAAAATATGCTTGTCCGAGGCCTGTAACATCTGGTCCGCTCTCTTATGTCTATCACCCCTTCCTCTCAAATGGCCTACATAAGAAAAAAGATCAACTAATGGCCAGTGGTCAAAGTGGGCAGGAGCGGTTGGGAGTGCTGTTCCTCTACTTTTTCTTTTTTTAATTAAGATTTACTGTTCCTATACTTTTATTTTGAAAAGAAACTATTCCGGAATGAAAGTGTAGGAAGAAGTTGAAGCTTACCCTCCAGTGCACTGAACGTTCCCTTAAACAGCAGGCACATTTGTTTCGGGGGGTTATATTGCGCGTGGGATGGAGCTTGGAGATGGGTTGTGTGGGGTGCAGGCCAGCAGGGAACATAGTTCCACTAAATCTTTTCATACACTTCGACCACTGGTAATGAGCTAAACGATGCCACCAGCATGCGAGAAGGCAAACATCACAGAAGACAGCACAGTAATGTCAGCGATATTAGATGATTTGACCAGGATCATTGTATCATCTGCTGGCAAATCCAGGATACAAGCATGAACGCTTTGGTTCCACAGTCTTGCATTTGGACACTTATTCACCTCTTGGACTAACAGTTTATGCTCATCTTTGGATGTGACTGCTCAGTTTTACAACACCCATCTGAACAACCCCATTTCTAGACTTTCAACATACGGATGAGAGGTTAGTTTTTATAGCAACCACTATCTGGTGCAGGTACATTGCTGATAATAGCACCTGTTGTGGGCAAAACCAAGTACATATGCAGGCAGGTTTATAAACTTCAGACATAGGAAAGGCTCAGTCAGCGTTGCTGGAATGTGCTATTCTAATCTTGCATATGAACACATATCTCTGCAATGAGTGCTTAATACACTGAGTTAACTTCTGAACTATTGTGGCACTCAGTTTATCAATATGCATTTAAACTTTGGCTATTGCACATGATCAGCATAATTCCCTCAGGAAGGAAAGAATTTTACAGGAGTTGTGCCATAAGGAACACACATACTATGTATACCACAGTGAACACAGAAATAATTACATAATGAATTGATCAAGGCAGAATGTACTTGTCAAAACAGAGAGGTAATAGGTTTAGATCCTCAGCAGCATGCCATAAAATATCCTGACATGTGCTATTTAAGTCTGGTGAACAATGGAATCTTACTTCTTTAGATCAGGCAGCCTTGTGGGGCCCCCGCCAAGGTGGGGGCCCTGGGCAAGTGCCCCTTTTGCCCTCCCATAAAAACGTCTATGAGCTATGGGTGCTAATACATTAGTAGGCCCTATACAACTCCAATTAAGTCATTAACTCTCAGAAGACTACTTTGAAAAACACTGGCAGACACGTCCAGTGCAAAGTTTGATGGTAAGGTTTGAACAAAGCGATCTCAGGGAGTTCCCATGAGAAGAGGTTTTTGGTGGGGAGGGGCAGGAACTGTGCGGGAATGGCCATCGGAATTAGCATGGCCACGAGCAGTCAAGGGGTACGCAAATAATCAAAACAACACCTAAAAGCTGTTTGTCCCTCCTCATATGCCATTTCTCCCTATCTGTACTCTAATGCAATACTTTCGACTTTTACGTGGCGCTAAAGTGCCACCTAACAGCCCAAACTAAAACCTGGCAGAAAAATTGCGCATTGTTGGACTGTTTCATAGATGTAGAGGAAGTTTGTGCCTGTAAACATTCATTAACCTGCTCTGGGATGATCGTACCGTTTATTACAACACACACCTCCTTAGAGGTGCTTAGATTGTGTTGTGATACTTTGGTGATACACTTTCATCACCCACCCTGGGGTTTGGGATGGGTGAAGTACTACCACTTGGAGGGCTTTGGCCACTGACGGGGAACTCCCCCTTTCTCTTTCCATCACTTAATAGTGCATGCTTCACTGTTGTGTGACATGCATTTTTTTCGATATGTGATTATTGACATTCGATCTGTAATTTATTCATCTTTCCAAGCACACTGTATTTTCCAAGTTCCTGATGATTGCAGAAGTACAAAACCAAGACCCTGGATGCCAAAACTCTAATCAGCGTATTAGCACTATTTGAACACATGTTCTATGTTGTTAGGTTGATTTATTGTTTATGTCTTGTTTTGTTTAAAGTATGTCTTTTTTTAAATACTGTATGTTGTGCAGTGTTATTCAATGATTTATGTACTGTACCATGTCATTGTGGAACACCGAAGGATGAGACGTGGTATTCCCTTCCTATGACACCTTTCCCCATCCTGCCCAGTAGGATACTTAGAAACTCTACGCCCCCACCCTTTCCAACACAAACACTTTCGTACACCGTGAGCGACAACGGACTGATACCAGAGCCATTTACCTGACATATCCCAACACAAGGTGTCAAGCAGAGTCAGGCAATTGCCAACAACTACACACACCAGACTGCCCTTTCCCTTCCCCACTGGGATAATAGGCAGAGCACAAGAGCACATTTGGAGCACGGTTCAGTGCACAAGGAAGCAGCTATTCCAGGATGGCAGTGAAAATGGAGGAGAAAGGTGGTGAGACCTGAAAGGACGTCAAGGAGTGAGTTGCCCTGGCCCTTTCCAACCCAGACCCACAAAGCCTCCGATAAAAGAAACATAAGTCCGGGAATCGCAGCTGGTGAGTGGTGTGACAAATGTCAGAGGTACATGGAACCCTCCTGCACTGATACCCAGGGCGGGGAAACGCAGTTGCCATCATGGTATCATCCTGACTCCAGCGGCAAAAGAAACGCCAACGAGTTCAGCAAAGCCGGTGAGTAGGACGATCCTGATAGTGGGCCAGACTGTGTCAGTCTCAAGGTTGCAGTGGCAACATCAAGAAGATTAAGAGACATAGGTATTTTGTGAATGAACTTGGTACCAGAGGTAAAGTGGTCAGGCGGCCACGTGGGCACTTGTTCGGATGTCTCTGACTGGTACCCCTTTCCTAAACTAAGAGACTATTGTGAACAAAAAAGGGTAAAGAAACTACAAATCCCAAGAGGCCTTAGGGAAGGCCGACGTGAGGTGTCAAGGTGGTCATACATGTGTCAAGCAAAACCCCTTGTACAATCGAAAGTCATTGACATGCGGTAGACATTTTTGATGACAATAGAAGTGTGAAACTGGCGTTTGCACCCAGCTGAGGGGAACGCCATACGAACTGTGTTTTTGTGAAGCTTGCACCTGCCATGGGCTAACAGAGTGACCCAGCGAGACAAGATCACCCTTCGGAAGTCTCTGTTTAAATTGGCAAGTGCTTATGGGAAGCTTTACCTGAAAGGAGGATCGCAGTCCAGCTGAGAGGGATCCTAGGGTGGAGAATAATCACCCGATGTGAAGATTTACGTAATTAACTTTTGTTTCGTTGTTTTTTTTGGCATATGTGGCCCTCTGAATCAAGAGATTTGCATGAGAAGAGACTTGGGCACAGAAGTCTTCAATATAGAGAAAAGGAACTGTAAGCTCGTGCCAGAGAAGCCCAGGAGTGTGTTGTGCTCAAGAATCCTGCCTTGTCCCGTGCTAAAATGGGGAAGGGAGAGACGGCCATAACATCCTGACTTATCATTTGGTGAACACTTTTTTCTTTTCTTGTAAAACATTACCCCACACTATTTTGTAACATAGCGGTAAGGATTGGCAATAGGTTTTTTAGTATAGGCCCTTTTTATTTGACTATGCTCTACTAGGACTGTATTATTATTATTTGATGGTCGCAGCTTGCTCCCATGTTAGATTTAGGATTATATCAGGCATTTATCTCACCCATTTTACAGTTTAATAAACACCCTTGAACTGTGATCATGTGTGTCTGTCTTGCTTTGATACCATGCCTTCCTTACCGTAGTCACCCTCACAGTACTGTAATTGTATCCAATGTTGAAACTAATTATTGAATGTTTTTAGTATGTATGAATGCTTGGGAGCATTCTGTTAGTATGAGGAAACAATATGGTGCCAGATGTATTAAGATAAAAGAATAAAAGACCATGGGGCATCAAAGATTAAACAACATATCTACATAACATGCAATGTCAACACGTTTCAACTCTCAAACCGGAGTAAACTATAATCCTCCTCAGCACAATAATGATTAGCATAAACATAGCTGTATGCAAAAGCAAACTGTTACTACAATTCACAAGCTCATAACATATGCACATATCTCCAATATACCCTATTATCTTTCATAATGACCATCCATGACCATCCCTGGGCCAAAACATCACTAGAGCATTTCACACAAGATTGTGCCAGACTGTCCCTTTATTTAGAAGGACAGACATATGGGTCTTCCCTCTGTACTTGCCCTGATTGTCTCTTTCCACATTTACCTTTCCCACATTCTATCCTAGACTTGGCCGCTATGCACGGCAGTCCCAGAATCACTATTCTGAATTATATTTTGAAGGAGAAATCAAAGCAACTAATAGGCATTAAAAGCCAAAATGCTTCAAGGGTCTTCTTGAATACTTCTGGAGTCCACCATACAATCGCACACTACTTCTAGCAATACCAATTTATCTCTCTGAAACTGGCCTCATATAAATGTTCCCTTTTCCCTTAGACACCTTAGAATGTACTCTCCTAACTCTGCCATCTTGATCTAAGAGCTACTTTGGCTGCATAGAAAAGAACCCAAGCTATCAGAAACATGCATGCTTCTTAATCCAACCTGTCAGACCGCTGGCTCCCTCCGCCATCCCCCCACCCCACGCTGTTTCTTTGCTCGATATCCTATTTTCCTTGCTGCTTCAGCTCTTACCTTTTTGTTTCCTCCACAGACTGCAGTCTGGATACTTCAGGCCAAGGCACAATATGCCAGATTGCGCACAAGCCTTGCCACTTTGCGTCCACGATGGTGGTTATTTTGCACAGTATGAAAGATCCCTAACATAGCATATCACATTGCAATCCTTCAGCTTTGGTTCAGGTTTCCTTTGGAAGACTGAACATAGGTGACCAATTGCAGATATATATTGTTTTATCCTTCCCATACATCTTAAGGCACAGTAAAGATATGGACTTCAGTGGTCTACTTCCCTAACATAGTGTACACATTACCATGATCTGACAGCGCGCTCACAGTTACGTCTAGCATTGTCTCACAACACCAAGCAGGGCTCATTTAACCATCTCTCTAAGCAAGTAGCAAAACAGGTATGGCTCTGGCAGGATCTGGCTAGTCCCTTTTCCCCCCTTCCCTCATTCGCCTTGTGTGTCCCTGCATTCACTTGAATGCTGCCAGCTCTTAGTTCAGACGATGCTGTCAATTGGCTCGGCACTCACAGATTACCCCCTGGTGATCAAAGGCACGTTTCAAACTTTATGTGGCCAAGAATCCTAAACACTTCAAGTGCTCAACTGAGCACTGTTCGAGTCCATTTTACAACCATTTGTTGACTAATTCTAGTAGTACACACATTTGTCCTAGAAGGTCACTTCACCGAAAATGCTCTGTATTATGGGTAAGTTTTATTCCCACTTTTGAACATTAGCACTTATTTCTGCTGTTGATCCAATAACAAAGAGTACACATGCACCCTCAGTACCCCAAAAAGACATCCTCCCATTCAAGTCACTTGCACATTTCCAGTTGTTTTTTTGTTTCTCACTCGCTCCCACTGCACCGGTCATTTTACTCTTCCTTTACCGCACAGACCACAGTCTGGTTAGCACTGGTGGTGGGGGCAGGGGCAGGGAAGGGGGGCGACACCATTTGCCACTATTTGGACATTATTTCAAATCACTTCACTTTATTTCGGGAGCTAAATTCCATAACATGTCATAAAATATAAATTACACAAGTTATATATTTAAGCACAGATAAAACAACTTTATAAACATTTTAAAATATGAATGTATGCAATCATAGATTATCAATAATACATTACATTCACTGAAACATCCATTTGATTGTTAAAAAAAACACGGTAGCTTACTTTCATAATTTTGTGTAGCTACTGAAACAATATTATTTGTAATTTTTGGACAAGGAAAATAGGCGATTACACACTTATTGTATCAAATGTACTGATTGCACATTTCCTAGTTAATATTAAAATGTTTTCCTTAGTTTAACTGCACCTGTTAAAACTTTGACAAAGCCCAGGCCGCTGACACGGATTCACGCACATAAGAACAATCAAAGCCGTCCGGCAATGCCGGAAGCCTTTCAAAATGGGTAATAGAAACTGTCTGCAGACAAACAGGCCGATTCATGGAATTAATGTGCGCCGAAAAAACGGAGCACGCGTGCGAAAACGTGCGATTTGCAGTGAAATAGCGAAAATCGCAGTGCAAGTGCGATTATCGCACAGAAAACATTGCACATCTATTCATGGAAGTCCGTACACGCGCAAAATGTGGGATCTGCGCTGAAAAAGTGCGCGGCGCACGCTGGCGCACAGGTCATCGAACGCCGTGCGATAAGGCCACAGCGAATTCGCACATAGCGCGGCGCACATAACAAAAGTAGGTGTAACACGGGGCGTCACACGCAGAATGGGGAACAACTCGTGAAAATGTGGGCGTCACGGGGGAAGTACAGGAGGCAAGTGCGCAGAACGCCCACACGCTCGCCTACAACACGTATTCATGGAATCGAATAGGGAAAAACACTGCACGGCCAAAGACGCGCACAGGCCCATACATGTCCGCCACACGAAAGCAGGCGGTAGCGTCCCTGCGCAGGAAAAAAATGTGCGCCAAAGTTCTACACGCGCGAGAAGGCCCACACGCGATCGGGCCTGGGGGAGCGTGTGCGTGTATCTCAGGGGTGCGCGAGAAGTTTCACACGCGATCGGGCCTGGGGGAGCGTGTGCGTGTATTTCAGAGGTGCGTGAGAAGTTTCACACGCGATCGGGCCTGGGGGAGCGTGTGCGTGTATTTCAGAGGTGCGCGAGAAGTTTCACACGCGATCGGGCCTGGGGGAGCGTGTGCGTGTATTTCAGAGGTGCGCGAGAAGTTTCTCACACGCGATTGGCCTGGGCGCGTGTATTTCAGGGGTGCGCGAGAAGTTCCACACGCGATTGGCCTGGGCGCGTGTATTTCAGAGGTGCTGCGAGAAGTTCCACACGCGATTGGCCTGGGCGCGTGTATTTCAGAGGTGCGCGAGAAGTTCCACACGCGATTGGCCTGGGCGCGTGTATTTCAGGGGTGCGCGAGAAGTTCCACACGCGATTGGCCTGGGCGCGTGTATTTCAGAGGTGCGCGAGAAGTTTCACACGCGATCGGGCCTGGGGGAGCGTGTGCGTGTATTTCAGAGGTGTGCGAGAAGTTCCACACGCGATCGGGCCTGGGGGAGCTTGTGCGTGTATTTCAGAGGTGCGCGAGAAGTTCGACACGCGATTGGCCTGGGCGCGTGTATTTCAGGGGTGCGTGAGAAGTTCCACACGCGATTGGCCTGGGCGCACGTATTTCAGAGGTGCGTGAGAAGTTCCACACGCGATTGGGCCTGGGGGAGCGTGTGCGTGCATTTCAGAGGTGCGCGTGAAGATCCACACGCGATTGGCCTGGGCGCGTGTATTTCAGAGGTGTGTGAGAAGTACCACACGCGATTGGGCCTGGGGGAGCGTGTGCGTGTATTACAGAGGTGCGCGAGAAGTTCCACACGCGAATGGCCTGGGCGCGTGTATTCCAGGGGTGCGCGAGAAGTTCCACACACGATTGGGCCTGGGGGAGCGTGTGCGTGTATTTCAGAGGTGCGCGTGAAGTTCCACACGCGATTGGCCTGGGCGCGTGTATTTCAGAGGTGCGCGAGAATTACCACACGCGATTGGGCCTGGGGGAGCGTGTGCGTGTATTACAGAGGTGCGCGAGAAGTTCCACACGCGAATGGCCTGGGCGCGTGTATTCCAGGGGTGCGCGAGAAGTGCCACACGCGATTGGCCTGGGCGCGTGTATCTCAGGGGTGCGCGAGAAGTTCCACACGCGATTGGCCTGGGCGCGTGTATTACAGAGGTGTGCGAGAAGTTCCACACGCGAATGGCCTGGGCGCGTGTCTTCCAGAGGTGCGCGAGAAGTTCCACACGCGATTGGCCTGGGCGCGTGTATTTCAGGGGCTCGCGGGTGGTTTTACAAGCAGTCAGGCCTGGGGGAGCGGGGTACGTGTATTTCTGGGGCTTGCGGGTGGTTTCACACGCAATCGGGCCTGGGGGAGCAGGGTACCACTCACCCGTCTGCCTTGCGTGTAGAAGAACGCGTAGCCAACACCCACCCGCTGTGAAGTGATAGCGTGTGAACCCCAACGCCTGCAAAACACACGCACCGCACCCCACGAAAAGCAACGCCCGTGCGCGATACGTCACAGACGCGCATACGCGCTAAGGGCCTTTGGTCCAATGGAATCGCGTATGCGTGCTGACGCGCTTACGCGCTAAGGGCCTTTCCTCGAATTACACGCTGACGTGCAGAATTTTCACGTGCCAAATCACTCCGTATCAAGCTGGCCACGCGTAAGCACACAGAAGACCACGCTCCTGCCCAGAAGGCCGAACTACTGCCCCCCAGACCCCGAGCACGCTCCCACCTGCCATCTGCTGCTGCCTGACTGCCTGCTGCCCACGTGCCCTGCCATTTGCTGCCTGCACATCAGCCAGGGGTGCTGTTGCTGTGACCACCCCTGCTGGAACCGAAGACTCCCGACTGGGATTCCATCGCTCCACAGTCCAGCCCCAGGACCCAGTTGCCCACCCACTCCTGCCTCTGGGGTTGTCATGTCGGGCACTGCAACATCTGGCACCACTGACAACCCCCGGCCAGAGAGGCAGAGGGGCACCAGCTTCAGTGCCACCGAAGTTGGTGTCCTGGTGGAGCAAGTCCTGGGGCAGTATGATGTCCTCTTCAGAAGTTCCCGCGCCGACAAGGAAGGACGGACTCGGATCTGGACTGACATCATGACTGCCATCAACGCAGAGGGGGTGGCAGTCCGCGACTTCCAACATGTCAAGAAGCGCTGGGAGGACTTCAGGTCCAGGACCCTGAACAAGGCCCGGCGCCTCTTGAAGGCAGCGGATGCCAAGGGGCGCCGGGGCCACTTGTCAGAAGATCAGATGAGGGTCCTGGAACGCATATCCCCAGCGCTCCACGCCCAGGTCCTTGAGAGGCAGACCCGTCTGGAGTCGAGCGGTAAGTGTACATGCATCCTGATTGTGAGCTGTGTGTGTGGTGATGTTTCAGTAGTGTGCAGGTTGCACATCTGTTTGTATGGGGTCGAGTATGGGTGGGGGTGTACAGGGCCATGGGGCTAACACATGCGAGGGCTGTAATGTGTGAGACATGGATGGTACTTGTGTGTGTAGGCTTGCATGCCAAATGCAGTTGTGTGGGCACACATGTTTGGATGAATGTGTATGTAAGTAGACATGTCCGTGATGTCACGCATGTATGTTGTTTTCAGCTGCATGTATCAGCACTGTGTACATGTGCATTTGTGTGTATTTGACAAGGGTGCAACAGTGATGCAACATGGATGCATGTGACAGCGGGATGTGGAAGCCTGATTGGCAGATGTGACATGGATGCCCATCTGAACACTGTGACACTTGGCAGAGGTGTACACATGCATGCAAGTGTGGTGGTGTGTGTACATGTGTGGTGCACTTCCTGTGTTGCATGTGATGTCTGGCTCAGCTTTGCCTGCTCATGCTGTTGTATGGGTATGGATGGTGCTGGCAGTTGCGATATGGCTGTGGTATGGCTCATGTGTGCGAGTTGAAATGACATGTGTGTTGGGGATTGTGATGGCATGTCTGAGGTTTGCCAATGCCACTCATGTACAACTGTCATGTGTGTATGTGTCCATTGTACAGTGCCCTGATGCCTATGTTTTATTTCTCCCTGTCTGCAGCGTCAACTGATGAAGAGGGCGTAGAAGGTGCTGTGGAGCACAGCGGCGGGGATCCCACCGCCAGCCGGAGACGCAAGACCCGGCTCCCCTCCCATGTTGCCATCTCATCGGGGAGTGAGGAGTCCGGTGCCGCGTCCCAGGCCGCAGCTGCCGGGGGGAGGTCCAAGAGGCAGAGGTTGGAGTTGGACTCCTTGGCAGCAGAAGGGGCAGCTGGGACCCCACAGGGCCCAACGGGGGAAGATGGCACGGAGTCATCCAGGCTGGTGGGGTGTTTGGTGGAGGAGGAGGCCGTGCAAGCAACAGAGACGGGGTCTGGAGGTGGGGATCCCACTGGTGCTAGTGGTGCAGTGCAGGAACAGGGACAGGAGGCAGCACAGGCCGCCGCGGAGGTGCCTGTGTGCAATCCTGTCCCTGATCCTGTCCCTGCATCATCTTGCACCAGCAGGGATGCCTACGTCCAGACCCGTTTTCAGGCAGGGGATGAGCAAACGACAACTGGCCTTCCTCTGCCTGCGTACGTGGCTATCCGGGTCCGGGTTGAGCCTGTCCTAACTGGTGTGGCGTTGCGTCAACGGGCCATGCGAGGTGACCTGCAGTCTTTTCATGAGGAGACTGCACGTCATCTCGAATGGCTCGTTGACCACGTCAGCCTGCTGGGACAGGTCACCCAGGCCGGATTCCTCCGTTTGATGGGGCTTGCTACGACCCCCTCCTCAACTGAACCCCCTACGCGCCAGTCGTCCTCCGTGCCATCTTCCCACCCATCAGTCACCTGGGTGCCCTGTGGAGCTGCCTCTGATGGTGCGGCCAGGCTGGTGGAGGAGGCATCCCTGCCGCAGTCGGGAGTCGGACGTCCAGCAGGGGTGGCCACATCAACGACTGCACCCCAGCCGGCGGAGGATGTGCAGGCAGCAGGAGGCAGTGCACGGGCAGAGGCACAGCAGCAGCAGCAACGTGGTGGGAGCCATGAAGGCTCAGGGCCTTCAACATCGGAGGGGCAGTCATCGGCCGGAGGGCAGGAGGACCCAGGACAGAGAGTGTCTTCCGTGTGGCAGCGGTTGGGCCACGCCATAGATGCGGAGCGGCAGCGGGCGGAAGAGGCATGGCTCACAATGGTCAGGGCGGAGAACTCCATGCGGAGGGCCCTGAGCGGGCCGAGTGCCTCGAGGCAATCCGCAGGGGGTTGGAGGTGGACACGTCGACGGCCCTGCGGACCCTCGGGGCCATGGAGGAGGACCGCCTCCGGGACATTGAGCAGGAGTTCGATGATGCCCTGGGCCGGGACATCCAAAAGTGAGCCGTCAGACTAGCCCGCTGCCCTTGTACATAGTTATGTAGGTAGTGTTAGGTTTCCTTTGTTTTTTGATTTATTTTGGACCTTTTGGACATTGGCTACATTTTTGTATATAGTTTATTTTATTAGTTAGTGTTGTTAGATAGGTTTCATTTCTTTTGTTGGGATAATGGACCCTGGCTTGTTCGTCTGTACATAGTTCACTGTTGGATTTAATTTTTCTTTCACAATTTACCCATGGAGCAATGGCTTTCAATTATTATTTCCCATTGGATTTGCTTTTGTGGACAGTGACTTTGGACACCATTACTTTGGATTATGATTTTTGGTTTTGCTTTTTTTCACGGACATGCTTCTTTTCATTTTTGTACATTCCCATTTCTGTTTCTTTATTTTTGATTCTATTTATGTTTCCTTTAATACATATTTTTTTATCGAACTTCAATGTGTAGTATCATCTCATTGGTTTCATGCATATCATGATATGGGTTTTGAGATTCACTGACACCCATTGGGTGTATGTGAGGGACATGTGTTTGTTTCGAAACTTGCAATTGGTGTTCTGTCATGTAATTGCCATTTCTGAGTGGGTGGATGCAATACTCGGGTGGGTGTTTTGCATTTGGAGGCTGACCATAGGGACCAGGGATCTAGATTGTGATGACATGTTGGCTGGGGAACATGAGTTGGGGCCTGCTGGCAGGTGCCCCACAGTGCTGGGGGTGGGGGTGGTGGGAGACATGGGTGGGGGCCTGGTGGAAGGTGCCCCTGCACTGCTGGGGGGTGAGGGTGGTGGGAGACATGGGTGGGGGCCTGGTGGAGGGTGCCCCTGCACTGCTGGGGGGTGGGGGTGGGGGTGGTGGGGAACATGAGTTGGACATGGGTGGGGGCCTGCTCGCAGGTGCCCCGCAGTGCTGGGGGGTGGGGGTGGTGGGGAACATGAGTTGGACATGGGTGGGGGCCTGCTGGCAGGTGCCCCACAGTGCTGGGGGGTGGGGGTGGTGGGGAACATGAGTTGGACATGGGTGGGGGCCTGCTCGCAGGTGCCCCACAGTGCTGGGTGGTGGGGGTGGTGGGGAACATGAGTTGGACATGGGTGGGGGCCTGCTGGCAGGTGCCCCACAGTGCTGGGGGGTGGGGGTGGTGGGGAACATGAGTTGGACATGGGTGGGGGCCTGCTGGCAGGTGCCCCACAGTGCTGGGGGGTGGGGGTGGTGGGGAACATGAGTTGGACATGGGTGGGGGCCTGCTGGCAGGTGCCCCACAGTGCAGGGGGGTGGGGGTGGTGGGAGACATGGGTGGGGGCCTGGTGGAGGGTGCCCCTGCACTGCTGGGGGGTGGGGGTGGTGGGAGACATGGGTGGGGGCCTGGTGGAGGGTTCCCCTGCACTGCTGGGGGGTGGGGGTGGTGGGGAACATGAGTTGGACATGGGTGGGGGCCTGCTCGCAGGTGCCCCACAGTGCTGGGGGGTGGGGGTGGTGGGGAACATGAGTTGGACATGGGTGGGGACCTGCTGGCAGGTGCCCCACAGTGCTGGGGGGTGGGGGTGGTGGGGAACATGAGTTGGACATGGGTGGGGGCCTGCTCGCAGGTGCCCCACAGTGCTGGGGGTTGGGGGTGGTGGGGAACATGAGTGGGACATGAGTGGGGGCCGGCTGGCAGGTGCCCCGCAATTCTGGGGGTGGGGGTGCAAGAGGACATGAGTTGGTGATCATTAGTGCAAGGAGACATGTGCCTTTGCTGGGGGGCATGCCCATGTTGGGTGGGCTGCCTGCGGGACATGACCAGGGATGCAGGGTAGTCCCCTGTGGTGTGGGCTGCCTGCAGGGGCCGTGGAGGGTGTACAGGGAACACCTGGGAGGACCCACACTGCCAAATCACATGTAGGACTCCCCGGCACCCCTGAAATACACGTACCCTGCTGAAATTGCGTGTATAACTTTCCGCGCACCCCTGGAATACACGCACACGCTCCTCCAGGCCAGATCGCGTGTGGAACTTCCCGCGCACCCCTGAAATACCCGCACGCAGCCCAATCGCGTGTGAAACTTCCCGCGCACCCCTGAAATACACGCGCCCAGGGCAATCGCGTGTGAAACTTCCCACGCACCCCTGAAATACACGCGCCCAGGCCAATCGCGTGTGGAACTTCTCGCGCACCCCTGAAATACACGCGCCCAGGCTAATCGCGTGTGGAACTTCTCGCGCACCCCTGGAATACACGCACACGCTCCCCCAGGCCAGATCGCGTGTGTAACTTCCCGCGCACCCCTGAAATACCTGCACGCAGCCCAATCTCGTGTGGAACTTCTCGCGCACCTCTGAAATACACGCGCCCTGGCCAATCGCGTGTGGAACTTCTTGCGCACCCCTGAAATACACGCGCCCAGGCCAATCGCGTGTGGAACTTCTCGCGCACCCCTGAAATACACGCACCCAGGCCATTCGCGTGTAGAACTTCTCGCGCACCCCTGAAATACACGCGCCCAGGCCATTCGCGTGTGGAACTTCTCGCGCACCCCTGAAATACACGCGCCCAGGCCATTTGCGTGTGGAACTTCTCGCGCACCCCTGAAATACACGCAGCCAGGCCATTCGTGTGTAATACTTCTCGCGCACCCCTGAAATACACGCACACGCTCCCCCAGGCCAGATCGCGTGTGAAACTTCTCGCGCACACGTGTTCCCGACACCTGTAATACGCGTTCCCCGCTTTGCGTTTGCTGTTTGCCAGTCCGGTAAACTGGTACAGGGTTGCCGCAGCCCTTTGCAATGGTTTTGCGATCTTGATGGCTTTTCCTTGTGCGAGGGCGTTCTTGGGGGCGTAACTGGCGCTGCTGCAGGGTCGCTGCGCCACTCTGCGCCACGCCTGCTTTTGGAGATGAGAATCCATGAATACGCTGTGCGCGGAAATTGATTTTATCGCACGCGGCTGGCGCAGACATTCGCACGGGCACGCTATGCGCCAGCCGCATGCAACACTTTTGAGAGGAATTACATGAATCGGCCTGAAAGTATATTAAGGGCAACGCAATATAAAAGGGATCATTGTTTCAAGAGAAGCAAGGCAAAATGGACATAACCTCTCTTTAGGAACACATTTGTACCATACCAAGCACAGTTACGTCATTCAGTTTATTAAAACAGGCACTGGCTGTTTAGATTCGATGATGAACATATGCAGAGAAATGTTAATATGGGGCATGGTATCTATAACTGATAGCAGCTCTAAATATCAATACGTATGTTTCAGCAATTCCTGATGCAGTCTATCAGATGAATATTGCTTAAATATCATTGTTTTCCATGCTTTAATAACTCTTTTTACACAGGCCAATCTAGCAATATCTGCAATCAACGTTGACACTTTTTCTCTCCCTTATTCAACTAAGGAATCTTAATAGCTTTTTCACTAGGTAAAACACATAGCAAAATATTCTTAGATAAAACTGCTTTCTGGTTATTGCATATCGACAGGCAGAGTAGACTGGGGGCAATACCTAATGCATCTTCAATCTATGGCATGTCCAACTCTCTACAGATCGCAAATTTGGGTGCTGCTTGCGAAAGCTTCAATAATCATTTGCCATATGCATTTTCTATACATTGAAGTTCTATCATATTTCCATGGCCAAAAGTGCCCCCGCCATATAGTGCTATAGGTCTCGCCTTTGATCCATATATTTTCATCATAATTTAAACAAGTTGTAACTTATAATTGCTAACGAATTTCAAAATGTCTCCAATTTACTAGCAAATTTCAACATTTCTCCAACGGGCCGGGGAGGATAGCTCAGGGGCAGTGCGTTTATCTTGGACCAAGACAACTCAGAGAAACACAGGTTTGAATCCCAGTCACGGGCCCAGAGACTGGTCTCTGGTGTTAAGTGCGTAATACAAGATTAATTCATTAATTTAATTAATTCAATTGCCTGCCTCATCTTTGAAGCTATTAATGTCAGATTCCGGATTCATTGCATCATGTCATTGACATAAGTACCACTGAAAGAAACTGGGAAAATGATTAAAAATCATGGCAGATCAACTTTTCATCTTCTTATTCGATAATATCCAGCTCAAATGTATATATTTTGTATTGTATTGTTTAAAGTGTGGACCTAGCACAAGAGCAGCAGAGCACTGTACACGGTGTGGGTAGCCAGCGTTTGAGAGGCATCTTTTAACAGAAGCCAGTACTATAAGTTGTGGTTGGTACGTCGTTTTGTACGTCCATTGGGATTAGTCCTTGATCCGGTGTTGTTAAGAAAGCCACATTTTGAGAGATTTGCGAAATTGGAGGATTGTGAGGGCATTCCGAGTCCATACCGGGATCAAGTTCCAGAGGGTGGGTGCTTGACAAAATTATACTCATATATTTATATTCAGCGGTCATGGGCATAGATCACAATCTTTTAATGAATTACCCAATACAACCAGAGCACACCACAAAACCATTCACCCCACAAGAAACATTAAATAGGAGAGAAAAAAAGGAACTTGACGCATGGGGATGATTTTTGGTGCTCAGAAAACCGCCAGCAGATTGGGCGACTATCAGGAAAGCACATACCAAGTGCTCAACAACTCAGACAGGCACTCCCAAGACTAAAGGCAAAACACACTAGGTAGTTGATGGCATATCGACAAAGATTAGACATTTCCAACAGTATCCAGAGAGATTCAGGTAGGCGGTGCGCAGTCTTTTCGAGGGGGATTGTAAGATCTTGAAGACCTCGTAACCAGCACTGATTTAAGTGCCTCTCCTTTGTGATATCATTCAAAGTTTTACAAGGCGTCTTTGCATGGGGTCCCACAGCTTCCCTTCCTGGGAACAATCTTATCCAGTTGAGGCGAGTCACATACAAAAATCCACCACGTGGAACATTTCTCTTTCTTCACCTCTTTCCATGATTTATTCATGACCTTTAGTGCCAATGTAATAACTAATTAATTATTTATTTAATGTGTTATAGCTTAACATAAGCTTTTCACATAATATAAATCAAATTACAAAAGTAAAAAACTATTATAGGTTCATACAGCATATTCCTTATAGCAAAATGTTCAAAATGAAGAATAAATTTAAAATGTCATCATCCTGATGTTTCGACATGGCGTAACATTGTACTTAATTCACCTGTATACAGTACATTTACATCAGATTTGTATTAAAGCTATAACATTCTTGCAGATTAACTGCAGATGTAGACGCTTAGACAAACAGTACCAAATGTAGCCCCATCATTGTTTAGGGGAAGGAAACGTCTGTATGGACATGACCAATATCTTCTCTACTATCCCAGGCACTATATAGATATGTCCAGTAGTTTCTCCACTATCAACCACACGTTGAATAGTGCCATATACAGTTTCATACCGGTTGCATTCAGCGCCCTCAGCCAAAAGTCTTCGCTGCTGACATGATCCATACGATGGACAAAGTCTCCATAAAATATTATATAAGTTTTTTGCATCGAAGGGCATCTAATTAGAACGTGTTTACCGGTTTCAGTGGCAGATCTATTCTTGCAGAGTCGGCAGTAGCGATCTGGTTTGATCAAGTTGCTCATAATTCCGCTAATAGCCAGTACCGGTAATTGGTCAATCCTCAATAGAAGGATAAAACGTCTCAGTCGTGGTGAAGGGCACAGAGATAAATAAGAAGATGGCTTCTTAAAGGTGTATCTCATATGTTGAACACATTTATAACGTTTCAGACCTTCTAAGTGTGCAAAATTGTCAATCCAATCGTCTAATTCAGATTTTTTGGTCAAGGCGCAGAGTGCATTGGCTTGATCTGTATAAGGCCTATTGATCCAGCCGATCTTTTCCATATAGTTGACCATCTGTTTTTTCATAAATGAGAATGTGGCAGATTTATTGATTTCATTGTACATGGCATTCAATAGAGAGTTTTCTGCTTGCGGTGACATCTTTAAATATAGTACAGCCCTTTTCCTGAGTACTTGAGCTTTCAGCGAGATTAGACCCAGTTCCAGTCTGAGGATAGCCATAGGTATACAGTTCGGGAGACCAAGTATTTTTTTCCAATATTTCCCCTCAAGTATCTGGAGCCATCCCAAGTCCATCTGCTGTAAGGCTTTTAGGCCATAGATGGTCATAGGGGTTAGGACCTGTTGGTACAGTTGTCGTGCAGCCCAGACAGTATACCCACAGTGAGACATGGAAAAACGATATATCATGGAGCTAATTTGAGCAGCACGCGTAATTCGAGCTTGCTTACACATGGTGTAATGACCTTTGGGTTCAAATTTTCAATGCCCAGATGTTATGTTATGTTATGTTATGTTACCTGAACTTGTAGAGCGCACGGTCGCCCAAGGGCATCATGGCGCTGGTTGAGGAAGCTACCAAACAGGAAGAACAGTAATAGTCAAAAAGCTAAAATAAAGTAGTTTTCAGAGCTTTCCTGAAAGCCAAATGGTTAGAGGTAGACTTGAGTGGTAGTGGGAGGGTGTTCCACAGCCTGGCCGCGGCAATGGAAAAGGCTCTGCCACCGAGTCTTTCCCGGTTATACCTAGGAACCACCAAGAGGTTGGTGTTCAGGGAACGAAGATTGCGTTCCGGGATATAACGGACAAATTTGGTTTGAAGAAACTCGGCACCTAGGCCCTGGATTGCTCGGTGGGCAATACACAGTGACTTGAACTTAACTCGCTGGGCCACTGGGAGCCAGTGGAGTTGGCGAAGCACTGGCGAGATATGTGCTCCATAGGGAGAACCTGTGGCCAGTCTGGCTGCCAGGTTCTGCATGCGTTGGAGACGTTGGAGAAGGCCCGCTGGCTGAGCGAGGTATAGGGAGTTACAATAGTCCAACCGTGAGAGGACTAATGCAGCCACCACAGGAGGGCGCATAGCCTCTGGGATCATAGGGAGGACCCTCTTAAGTACCCTAATCTGGTGGTGGGCGGATTGGCAGACCGTTGAGGCCTGATTTGTCATGGACAGGGAGGTGGAAAGAATGACCCCTAAGTTCTTTACTTTGTCCACTGGGCAGGGCAGGGGCCCCAGTGAAGTAGGCCAAAAAGCAGGGGTCCATAATGATGGGCTGGGAGGACAACCCACCAGCATCACCTCAGTTTTATCACCATTGAGCTTGAGCCAGTTTTGGTCCATCCAGCCACCGACTGATGTCAGACAGTCATGAAGAGAAGCTGAGACCTTGGTATGATCCTGATCCAAACGGATCAGGATTTCAGTATCATCCGCGTAGGAATAACAATTAAGTCCATACGAGCGGATAAGGCAGACCAGTGCCCATATATAAATATTGAATAAGATAGGGGAAAGAGAGGATCCCTGGGGGACACCACAGGTGAGGGGACAGAGAGGAAAGGGGGCATAGCAAGGGTCTGAGTGCGGTCTGCAAGAAAAGAGGTAAACCAAGCCAGGACTGATCCAGAAATCCCGATTTGTGCTAGACGTGAGAGGAGGATAGGATGGTCCACCGTATCAAATGCGGCGGACAGATCCAGCAAGATCAAAGCTCCAATTCCACCTGCGTCCGCAAGTCTGGACATATCGTCTTGCACTGAGACAAGCACACTCTCCGTCCCTCTTCCTGGCCTAAAGCCTGCCTGGGCAGGGTTAAAGATCTTAGAAGATTCCAGAAAGGAGGACAGAAGGGGCGTGACCAAAGATTCCAAGAGTTTAGACAAGAACGGGAGCAGGGATATGGGGCGAAAATTAGAAGGGATAGTGGGATCAAGAGACGGCTTCTTAAGCAGGGGAATAACCCTAGCAGATTTGAGTTCCGGCGGAACCAAACCAGACTGGCAGAAGTTATTTATAGCCACTGTGACGTCGAACAGAATGTCTGGGGCAATTGTCTTCATCATGCTTGCCGGAATAGCATCCTCTGGAGAGGAGGATTTAATTTTAAGGATCGCTGCTAGAACCTCTGCCTCAGTGAATAGAGGAAAGGTAGACCAGCTGGCAGGGGGGTCAGTGAGGATGAGTGGCACAAAGCTGGTAGTGCCGGAAGAATGCATAGCGAGAGATTTGGCGATGTTAGATCGTATCACATCGATTTTCGTGATAAAGAACGATGCCAGGTCATTGCATAGCTTTTGCGATGGTTTAACCGTAGAAGTATGGGGTTCAGAGGAGGAGAGTGATTGGACAATAGAGAATAGTGTTTTAGGTTTACATAGAGCACTTTCAATTTTTTGAGCAAAAAAAGTGGCTTTGGCCAGTTTGACATTGGCTAAGTAGGTAGAAAGACTAAGCTTGTACAAGTCTTTAAGTAAAGGGTCATAACTAGTCCGCCATTTGCGTTCAGCTTGTCTGAGTAGCAGGCGGGCGCTTTTAAGCTGATCAGTAAACCAGGGCTGAGAGAGTAATCTCCGACTCTGGGTAAGTTTAGGTGGAGCAAAAACATTGGCGGCGGACAGCAGCGATATTGAGAGCGTAGATAGAGATACAGGTCCCAAGGAGGTGCACTTAGAGACGATACAGGCACCAAGTGCCTTGGGATCAACTGATCGCCAGGAGCGAAGTAGCGTCTTGGGGGGGAGAACTTTACAAACAGGAGTGGCTAGAATGAACGGGCATGAAATCAGATAGTGATCAGACCAGGTCACTGGCTCAGTAAGGCCTGGGCCGAGTAGAATATTATTGGCAAATACCATGTCCAGAGTATTTCCATGCAGGTGAGTGGGTGCTTGGATCAAAGGACAGAAATCAAGATCAGAGAGGCTATCCAAAAGCAAGTTGAGTTCATCTGATCTTGGAGGGTTAAAATGCAGATTTAAATCACCTAATACCACGAGATTGGTATACTGCAGGTTTAGGGCAGCAATAAGGTCAGCTAAGCCCTTCCCAAAAGTTCCTATAGGGCCCGGGGGGCGGTAGACAAGCAGGAGGTGGGTGACACAAGATGTCGACAACTCGCATCGACAGAGGAGGGCTTCCATATTAAGTGTATGTGAGCAAGGTATCTGGCTAACCGTGTACTTGTCTCTAAAAATAACTGCAATGCCTCCACCGCGCTTGGGGGGCTGGCGATTATAGTGGGTGATGCGGTAATTGGGGGGGAGGGCTTGCACTACCGTAGGCGCCGAGCTCGGTGTCAGCCAAGTTTCAGTTAAGCATAAGAGGGCTGGTTGCCTATTTGTTAACAGGTCCCAGATTTCACCCGTGTGAGCTGGAAGGGACCTTGTGTTGAGCAGGCACAGAGTGGGGGTATCCAGCGTGGGCTCAATGCTATGAGTGCTTCTGGTGGGGGAGGAGGTGGGGGAGGCTGTGTTGTGGTTCCAGCCAATTGGCCACCTGGTGTTGGGGTGCGCCAAAGAAGTTAAGAAATTTCTATCTAAGTATCCCTTCCAGCACGTCCCGGCACGCAGATATCTATAATAGGGTGTGTATAGTATTGTAGACCCATGTATTTTAATGCTCGTTCGGGCTATCTTCTTGCTGCTAAGGACCATCATCTGCGTTTTATCCAAATTAATTGTCAGGCCATTTCGTTGGGCGTAGGTCCATAGTGCCTCTGCAGAGTTTCGTAGTCCACTGATTGTATGATCCTTGATGACTAAGTCGTCCGCATAGGCCAGAACCGAGCAATGGATCTGGCCTATCTTAGGTGGACAGTTGTGGACTGCTGCTATGGCTTTAGGTATGTCAATGTAATAACAATGCTTAACAGTCTGTCCTCATTTACTGCCCGACTTTCCTCCAGCCTTCGCCCAATGACAAGTTTCTCAAAGGGATATTTGGGGTCAGATTCAGGATCTTACATATCATACATATCATAGCCCAGCCCACACTTGTTTCAGATACACGCTGGGAAGGGCAGGGGCATTCCATCAGGCTGTGTTTGAAAGTGCCTACATCAGCTTTACAGGGTCAACATACCACTTTGTCTCCATCTCCTCGGCAGCTTCTGAAGGCTGTTGTACATAGGGCCCTATTTTCAAACGAGGAAATTCTGGGTGAGGTTTAACGAAATGGAGGTTATGTTGCCAAATGAGGGCTGTCTTGTCAAATACTGTCTTCTCATGTCATGGGTTTGCGGGGAAGCAGCTCTGTTTTGATAGATTTCAGTTTACATCCCAAGACCCTTAAATATAGTGTAACTTCTACCAATAAGAGTGGCGAAGTAACTGTGTCCTCATGTATACCCACTTCAAAGATATTAGTATTTAACCTAATTCTCTTCAGGTAAGGCTCCAAAAAAAGACAAACAGTTAGAGAACAAGGGGGAGGAGGGTCTATTGAGTGCAGGTTTTACATACACACTGTTAGGCAGAATTATATGCAGTACCCTTTGGGAACATCACACACAATTAGGACTACAAGTAACAGTACAAATTCACCTTTGGTACAGGCCTGTACTACACAGTAAAGTGGTAGCGATGGCCAAGCAGCCAGACTTATCTCAAGAGTAAAGTGAGCAGTATCAATAGTTACACAAAGGACAGCAATTGCTATGATTCAAACAAACACTGACTCAAGGTTTGGGTAAAAGAATATACATTTATTTACACATGAGTTATTAAACATTTCACTATTATCAAGCAGTTGAAAAATCACGTTACTAATACACTACACCGCACCCAATAGATTCTGGACAAGTTAGGCTCAAAATGAAGTGTGAGCAAAATGGCACTCCAGCAATTTAAAAGGGAGGGAAAGACAAAGTTAGATAGAAATTGAGCAGCACCAACAAGTAAGTAAGCAGGGCAATCTATAAAAAGGAAATACAGTGAGGAAATCAAATTAAAGGGGCCTGGCCAAAAGTCAATGGACCAAAGTCTTTGCAGAGGATCACACAGTTCATAGTAGTTTGCGGTTAAGTCTCTGCCAAGAGTTCACAACGAAGTTGGTCGAACGAAAAGTTACTTTAAAGAATGGAGAAGAACAAGCCCTCGGATTGGCAAAAGATTTCACACACTTTCACCGCGGCTGTGCGAAACGAACAACCGGGTTAGCACAGTACCTTTAAAGCATAAGAATGCTGTAGCTGAGGCACACGTTTCTGGCAGGTCCTGCAGGCTCATGGTTCCTGAAGCGACCTTCGGACTGACAAGAAGGAGGAATACTGGAGGGTCCTGCACTGCCCAGGGAAGAAACCAGCAGCAGGGCAAAGCGATGAATAAAAGGTGCGCGCCTTACAATGCAAGCAGGGTCCGTTCCTCCTGGATATCCGGTTCACTGTAGCTCTGTACAGCAAATTCGACCATAGAAGGGAGGCCTGGCGAGAAATTTGGTGAACTGGTTGTACCCACCAGCTCAAGGGGAGGAGATTCCTTGCAGATCTTCCCTGTCGTCAAAGCTTCCCCGGGCAGTTCAGTTGTGTCAGAGGCCCTCTTCTGTCAGTTTCTCCTCAGTTCTCTCAATCCAATGGTGACTCTGCCTTTCCAGACCCAGAGACCTACTTTTTATGCAGTTTTCCCCCATTCACACAGCCTGGCTGTCAATCACACAGCAGGGTGGCTGTCCCGCCAGGACAGTCACCAAAGCCAATCATATGAGAGTGCGACATGGGTCTCCAAGGAGACCCTGTGCAGGGAGTCCTAAACCCCTCCCTCACATCCTGTCCCCCTCAGACATACAGGCGCCTAAGGAGGGCTTCTGTGCAGAAGCCCACAAAAGGACGGCGGACAAAGGAACCAAACCTGGTTTGGCGCACAGAGTAAAACACGAGAAAGACTTTTACAAAAAGAAATGGCTAATAACCCCAGCCGGAACCTTATAAAAACGTATATGGTCCAGCGGGTTTAAGTTCGAGGCTACCAAGATAGCCTAAAACAATACCAGGGCTTTTTAAGATAACCGTGGTAGGAAAAATAGGGTAGTTACCACTGCCACCAGACAAGTCTTAATGAAAAGGGAACAAAACAATGTTCCAGGAGAAACAGACAATAAGGGGTAGTATCAACCCCTTCCAGAACTCTACGTAAGATAGTTGTACTGGGCCTGTGAGTTCTAAAAGAGACTAATAAAGTCAATGGCAACTTTACATGTTCTGAGAGACAGTAGTCAGTCTCAGAAAATGGAGTCGGAGTTGGGAAGTCTGAAAAAGACAACCCTGTGTCACTGCACTGAAGATGTTGTGTAACACAAAGTAAAAAGATGATGCATATGGAGTAGGTGAGGCTCCACAGTCTATGAACACAAGACAAATGTTAAACACACACAGCAAAACACGTGTAAGAGTGGGAAAAAAGGCTCACACTCTTACCAAGTGAAAAAAATAAATCCTAGAAATCCAGCAAAGCTGCTGAGGGACTCAGTAGGTAAGGGAAATGAGCCATTCTGGAGAATTCTCCGTAAAACACACAGGCCCTGGGTTTCTCGTACAAGAGCTCAACTACTTTGCAGAAATCCTGACTCAGCGAATGCCACACGAGAGCTTCCTTAGAAAACCTCACCTCACCCTGTGGAGGGATTTTTCCATTTATATGGGCATCCATTGCCTTGGATGTGGCGTCGTCATGGCCACTCCCATGATAACGCCATTTGATCCACAATAGTTCTGTAAGTACATTAGCATGTAATGTGTGGGTGTAGTGGGTCCTTGACATCCTTTGTGATGACAGTTATGAATGCCTCTGCAAAGGTGCCCAACTCTGCAGCCTCAACCTGGAAGGAATCATACAATCTAAGCAAAAGAGCTAGATGGGCATGCCATCTGGGCCAGGGTGCCACCACTTTTTAATCTCAGGATAGCAGTTACGACTTCCTCAAATATAAGGATTACCCACCTTCTTAGCCTCAGCCTCCTCCACTGCCATCTCTTTTCTCTTCATTGCACACAAATAATGCGAGTGGGGTACACATATTCCTAGGGGTGCGCAAGGAGTTTTACATGCGATTTGGCTGGCGCACCCCTCGGAATACGCGTACCCCACTCAAGCCAGCCAAATTGCGTGTGCAACTCCTTGTGCACCCCTCAGAATATGCGTGCCGCGCTCGCGCCAGCCACATCCCATGTAAAACACCTTGCGCACCCCTCGGAATACGTGTACCCCGCTCAAGCCAGCCAAGTCATGTGTAAAACACTTCGCGCACCCCTCGGAATACACGTACCCCGCTCGCACAAGCAAAATCGCATGTAAAATTCCTCGCGCACCCCTCAGAATACACATACCCTGCTTGCGCCAGCCAAATCGCATGTAAAACACCTCGCGCACCCCTCGGAATACGCGTACCCTGCTCGCGCCAGCCAAATCGCATGTAAAACACCTTGCACACCCCTCGGAGTACGCATACCCCGCTCGCACCATCCAAATCGCTTGAAAAAGGCAGCGCATGCTCGGATCACCCGCAAACGCATCCCACAAGCAGCCCACGACACAACGGACCCCTGCAACACCTGTGCATATGCCAGCAGGCAACCCACACCACAACAGACACCCCAACAGCGGTGCACATGCGAGCAGGCAGCCCACACCACAACGGACACCCCAACACCAGTCCACATGCCAGCAGGCAGCCCACACCACAACGGACCCCCCAACACCTGTGCACATGCCAGCAGGCAGCCCACACCACAATGGACACCCCCAACCACCTGTGCACATGCCAGCAGGCAGCCCATAACACAACGGACCCCCAACCACCAGTGACCATGGCAGCAGGCAGCCCACACCACAACGGACCCCCAAACCACCCGTGACCATGGCAGCAGGCAGCCCACACCACAACGGACCCCTCCAACCACCCGTGCACATTGCAGCAGGCAACTGACACCACAATGGATCCCCCAACCACCCGTGACCATGGCAGCAGGCAGCCCACACCACAACGGACACCCCCAACCACCCGTGCACATGCCAGCAGGCAGCCCAGACCACAACTGACCCCCAACTCCCGTGACCATGGCAGCAGGCAGCCCACACCACAATGAACCCCCAAACACCTGTGCACATGCCAGCAGGCAGCCCACGCCACAACGGACACCCCCAACCACCCATGCACATGCCAGCAGGCAGCCCACACCACAATGACCCCCCCAACACCCGTGACCATGACAGCAGGCAGCCCACACCACAACAGATCCCCCCAAGCACCTGTGAGCATGGCAACAGGCAGCCCACACCACAAAGGACCCCCCAGCCATCCGTGACCATGGCAGCAGGCATGCTTCGAATCATGCCCCCCCCCCCAGTGACGGCAACCTGCCAGCAGGCCCCGACTCTTGTGACCCCCACCCCCAGTGACGGCAACCTGCCAGCAGGCTCTGACTCATGTGGCCCCCACCCCCAGTGACGGCAACCTACCAGCACGCCCTGACTCATGTGGCCCCCACCCCCAGTGATGGCAACCTGCCAGCAGGCCCCGACTCATGTTGCCCCCTACCCTACACCCAGTGACAGACTCATGTCCCCCACCAAACCCATAGTCATTACAGAAAACCATGTATCAAATATCCCCCAAAATGGCTCCACCTGCTGCCTCCCCATGCTACTCCATACCCATCCATTGCCCCCACTTCACAGTACTGGCCCATGGCATGCCATACCCAGAAGCACACATGCATGCATGCATATAAATGCACAACATAGCCACACAGCACTGACACATGCCTGAGCCATTGGCGAATGGCACATGCAACAAACATTGTGAGCACACAACACTGTGATTGGACCAAATGAAAATGTATTGTGAAATCAGAAACTACACCTTACAAAAATCAAAAATGCAAATAAAAATGCAATGAACTGAAACAAAACGAAATGGCAAATCCAAATGAAGTAGAACATCATAAATATCCAAGTAAATGATGAAAATGCACGTCCACAAAATAAATGCAGTCAGTTCCAAATAGTAATAAAAAAAGGAAACCCATTACTCCATGGGAAAGAAAATTTTTTAAAAAACAATCCACACAAGCCCAACTATGTACAAAAAGTTTCAAAGGGTCCATGATTGCAAACTGCAGACCTGTCCAAAAAACTACCTACAAAAAGGACTATATACAAAAGAGTGTAGCAAAGTCCATGTCCTCCAAAAAAAAAAGAAAAATAGAAAGGAATCTTAACACTAAGGAACTATTTACAGTGGCGGTGGGCTAGTCCTTTGGCTCACTTGTTGATGTTAATGTCTTTGGCCAGGGCATCATCGAACTCCATGTTGATGTCCCGGAGGCGGGCCTGGATGTGTCCTCGAGGGCTTGCAGGGATGTCGCCATGGTCTCCACCAACTCCCTGCGAGTCTCCTCAAGGAACGCTGCCCACCTCAATGCCCGGTGCATGGAGTTCTCTGCCCTGACCATCGTGAGCTGTGCCCTCTCCGCCCGCCGCCGCTCTGTATCTATCTGCTGGCCCAACCGCTGCCACATGGAAGACACACGTAGTCCAGGGTCCTCCGGTCCATCGGCCGATCGCTGCCCCCGTGATGTAGACGGCCCCGAGGCCTGACGCCTCCCACCTCGATCCTGCCGCCGCCTTAATGCCAACTGCCTCTGCAAACATGACGTCCTCCGGGACGATGGAATCCCCCGGTGCCGCCGTGCTCATGCCCTGCTCGGAGGGCCTGCACATCCTCCATGGGCAGAGGTCCAGTCTGCTGGTCCTCCGACTCCCGACTGTGGTAGGGATGTCTTCTCCACCAGCCTGGTCGCGGTGGATGGGGCAGGTCCACAGGTTACCCAGATGAGACATGGGCAGGAAGATGGCACGGAGGACGACTGGCGCATACGGTGTGCAGATGAGGAGGGGTTGCAAGAGCGTCCAGCAGACGGAGGAAACCTGTGCCAACGACCTGTCCTAGCAAGTCGACGCGGCCACACAGGTGTCTGAAATGATGTGCGTTGTCCTGCCTGGAACCACGCACATCATCCCAAATCCCCCGTGTGCGCAAGCAACACCGACTAGGACAGGCTCAACCCTGTCACGGATTGCCTCATCCGCAGGTAGAGGATGGTCAGTTGACGTAGACACATCCCCTACCTGCGAACAGGCCTGGACAGAGGCATCCCTGCTGGTGCAGGATGATGCAGAAACAGGATCAGGGACATGATTACACACATGCACCTCCACGGCGACCTGTGCTGCCTGCTGCCCCTGCCCCTGGACTGAATCACTTGCACTAGTGGAACCACCCCCTCCAGGCCCCATGTGTGGGTCTGATACGGCCTCCTACTCAACCCCACCCCCCACCAACCTGGATGACTCTGTGCCGTCTTCCGTAGTATGAGACAATTGGAATGAGGATTCAACAAGGGAACCCTCCTGTCCCCTGCACACTTTAGGATGTTTTAACTAAGTCCACTACTGTTTTCTCATATTAATACAAAAAACATATAAACCAAAGGGTTCAGTTGTGTGTTTTTATAGCAAAAGTTTATATCTAAAGTGTCAAATACACAATATTTCAAAGGGAGAAACATTTACAAATTCAAGAAGCAAAGCAGTGCAATAGTAGGTCACAATAAATTTGAAACAATGGTGGAATCCAATTCATGTGGCGACGCGTTTCGAGGATACTTTCCTCTTCTTCATATGGCCAAAATTGAATTCAGTAAGCAAAGTGTTCGAGGGCATTGGGTGCAGATAGAGATCCTTGGTGGTGAATCAAGCGATGTGTAGATCCTCCACGGGAAATATAGTTTGCTGTAGTCAAGAAGAAGACACAGTGTAGTAGTGTGAGGAAGTGCTCACGAGCAGTGGTGCCACGGAAAGGTCACACGTGTATGTTTCATTGCCATTTAATTTGAGGTGTGCATCAATAAGCAACCGTCTTCCGTAGTATGCCCCTGTGGGGGCTCACCTGCCCCTTTATCTGTTGAGGAGTCCACATCCAACCTTCGCCTCTTGGACCTCCCCTCAGCAGCTGCGGCCATGGATGCGGCACCAGTCCCCTGACTCCCAGAAGATATTATTACCTGGGAGGGGGGCAGGGCCTTGCGTCTCCTGCTGGCGGTGGCATCCCTGCCGCTGGGTTCCACAGCGCCGTCTCTGCCCTCTTCATCAGTCGATGCTGCAGACAGGGAGAGACAGAACACAGGCATCAGGACACCGTACAATGGTCTGCTAGACACATGACTATAACACATGAGTGGCAGTGTCAAACATCACAGACGGTATCACACTCCCCATCACTCAGGTCAATTGAACCCACACACATGCACAAACAAGCCTGGAAAGTGCAACAGGCATCTGCATCCATTCACATGGAACTGCATGAACAGCCTAAGGGTGGCATGACGTCACAAGCATCATGGAGCATGCCATTCACATGCACACACGCCACCAGACAGACATGCATCTGGCCCTCTCTACCTCCTGTCACAGTGCAATCATCGTCCACTATGTCACATCTGCCAATCAGGTACCTACATGTCCGTGTCACATGCATCCATGGCGTCTCACAATCACACACACACCAAACAGACACATGCACATGTACCCTGTGCACGTACATGAAGGTGGGACGAGCATCCATGTGTCAAACCCCAAACATGGCTGAGTCCACACATAGGCATGCAAACATGTGTGCATCTTCACATGCAGTTGTGCATCATGCATCGGAACACATACACCATTGATGTGCAGCACACATGACTGGACTCACATGCAGCACGGTCATGTCCATACACATCCACACATGGGCCATGTCAGACATATGTCCAAGCTGCATACTCCTGCTACACCTCAACATGCACTGTGTCGAATGAGAACGGGTCTGCCTCTTGAGGACCTGGAGGTGAAGCGATGGGCGAATGCACTCCAGGACCCTCATCTGGTCGGTGGTAAGCAGGACCCGGCGCCCCACTGCATCCACTGCGTCCAAGAGGCACCAGGCCTTCCTGAGGGTCCTGGACTTGAAGTCCTCCCAGCTCTTATGGACGTGTTTGAAGTCGCGGGGTGCCACCCCTTCCGCGTTGATGGCCCCCACGATGTCCAGCCAGATCCTCTCCCGTCCATCCTTATCGGCACGTGCTTGTCTGAAGAGGGCATCATAATGCCCAAGAACTTGGTCCACCAGTATGCCAACTTCTTTTGCAGTGAAGCTGGCAGCCCTCTGCCTCCCTGCCGGGGGGTCGCCACTGGTCCCAGATGATGTTTGGCCTGACATGGCAACCCCCGAGGCAGGTGTGGGTGGGCAACTGGTTCCTGGGGCTGGGCTATGGAGCGATGGAACACCATTTGGGAGTCTTCTGTTCCAGCAGGGGTGGTCACAGCAACTGGACCCCTGGTGATGGCTGATGTACAGGCACCTAATTGCAGTACACGTTGGCAGCAGGCAGTCTGGCAGCAGCAGATGGCTCGTAGGAGGCTGCTCAAGGCTTCAGGGGGCAGGTAAATGGCCAGGTAAATGGCCTTCTGGGCAGGAGTGTGGTCTTCTGTGTGTTGTCAAGTGGCCAGCTTGATGCAGAGTGACTCGGCACGTGGAAAATCAGCACATGTGCGTGTAATTCGAGGAAAGGCCCTTAGCGTGTAAGCGCATAAGTGACGTGGCGCGCGTAGGCGTTGCTATGCGCACGGATTAAAGGTCCACGTAGGATGCCATTTTCCTGTATGTGCTATTTGTGGAGAGCAAGCATGTGATTCTTGTACTTCTTGCAGGTTGACACGCGGTTACTTCACAAGGGTTGCAGTGCGTAATCCTTGTTTACTGCGGCAGAGCTCACTTCTTATTTTGGCAGGGTGTTTCCAACGCGCACACATGCATGTTTTTTCCATACATTTTCCAGGCAGACGGTGAGTCGTGCACGTATTTTTCCACTGTGGTTGCCCCGTGTGTCGCGTACCCATTCAGAGGTCATTGTAGCCTGCATGTTCCACCCGTATGCATTTTTTTGTGTTTCTGGGTGCAACAGCGTACTGCGGGTCCTTAATTCCACGCATGTGGGCTACCGAGGGGTTGCGTGCACGTTTGTTTTAGTTTTTGGGGTGCCTGAGCATTGCGTGACCCGTCATGTTTCCCCAGGGGTCACAGACAGCCTTGCAGGAGCACAGGGGTATCTATTCCATCTAGTACCCTGCCCCCTTCACCCCAATTGCCCAGGACAATTGTTTTCTGCACCTCCCATTCGCACAAGTACATCAGTGCCATGGTTCGGAGGCGACCAAGTGGTAAGGGAGGCAAAAGTGGCCGACCTCCAAGAGGTGTCTGCGGTAGGGGACATGGCCAGGATGACCAGGGTGGCCAAGGTGGCAGAGGTGGGCAACGTGGCCCAGGAAGGCAGTGTGTCCAGGACCATTCAGGGACACTTATGCCCCCTCTGTGGGTCAGGGAGATGCAGCTGACACCATGCCAGCTCAGGCCCTGCTAGCTCGGCCCAGATTGGTCACGGAACAGGCACGGGATGACTCACAGGGCCACTTCCGTGTCACGAAGTCCAAGCCACGTGTGGCGGTGAAAGTTGCTTTCACCAGGCCACCTGGATTTGGGGCAGCAATGTCATCTGCTGCCCCGAGCAGCCAGGTTGTGGAGGCTGCAGGGGCAGCTGCAGCTGACACCACCCCGGCTGTGAGTCACCCAGCCGGGACAGTGTTGGTCCCCGCCCCTCACACCAAGGCAGTTGTGCCGCTTGGTTCTGGCAACAGCGCCCAGCAGCCAATGCCTGCAGTGAGACCTTTGGTCATCGTGCCATTGCCTGCTTCCAGTGGGCAGTCCATCTGCGCTTCAGCCCCTACAGGCCGGAGTGGCATAAACGACTCAGGGGCCGCACCACCTCTCAAGAGGAAGAAGCGTGCTTTTGCGAAACAGGCTGGGACCCCAGACATGGCTTGCCCCTCTGGCACTTCCAGGAAGCAGATGTTCAATAATGTGGAACTGGACGCACTTGTGGGCTACATGTCGGAACATGGCTGTGACATGCTGGTGACAGCAGGGTGCAAGACTACGCCTGCTCAGCGTAGGGCCCACTGGCAGTGTCTCGTGGACCACATTAGTTCCTTGGGATTTGTGAAGCGCACAGCTGATGATTGTTCAAAGCGTTGGAATGACCTCAAACGCCGAGCAAAAAACAAGCTGGCTTCTAATTACGCCTCTACTCTGGTACTGGCAGTGGGTTACCGCCAGAGGAGGATAAACTCACAGAACATGAGGCAATTGCTGAAGGGTTCATCGCAGAGGATTAGATCCAAGGCGTGGGAGACCTCCCAGATCTTGAGACAATGTCCGGGGAGTGCCCATGCGTGTGTGTCCAGACCATGTGTATGTTGCTTGGGTGATGTGCTGTGATCGAGTCCCAGGTCAGGCTGTGTTGTCATAACTGACATATGTGATCCATGTAGTGCCTCCAAGCCATCCCCCGCCCTTGGGTTTGGGGTTCACTGTATCCCTACTAACCACTGCAAACACTTTGCACATGATGACTGCACTTGCCCTTAAACTGCCATCATGCCACAACATTGTTATTACATTTTTTTTCTCTTTATTCTGCCTGATTCATGGAATCATTTGCATGAAAAACGCAGATTTGCGTGCCTTTCTGCCTGAAAATCACCATTCTTCAGACAGGGATTTTCGGGCAGAAAGGCGTGCAAATCTGCATTTTTCACGCAAATAATTCCATGATTCAGGCTGATTGACTGCTGAGCACCTACACATGTACTGCACCCGCTCACTTCTGAGCCCTGTTTCAACCTTCAACATGACAATTGACTTGTGTAATATCAAAGTAACCTACCATTGATGTATCCATGTGCCTCTCATCACTTTATTTGAACACACTGGCGTTGTTGCAGCGTGTGACACATGTGTGTTTCGTCCCACTCTTTTGCATGTTCTGTTTGATGTAATGCGTTTTACATGGATGGGGACAGTAATGAATGAAATTTGTTTTGTACCGCGCTCCACTGACCCTGAGGCTTAAGGGCGCCGACATACAGACAGATAAAGAAACACATTAACACAAAACCATATACAAGGCCACAAATAAACAAATAAAACAGTAACAAAGGGACACGGCCTTAATCAAAGTCGCTGCTAGAACCAGAAATCAGTTCAGAACAATTCTTAAGTTAGTAGGGGGGGATGAGTCTTGTAATTTTACAACCTTGTTCAGGAACATAGGGATATTGCTAGACCCATGGCCTATGATGATACACTCGGTGTTATCAATGGAGCACCAATTGTCAATCTCAATTCTGCACAAGACTTTCAAGTCCTTGGTACTAACGCAATTGGGCCCCATTTTTCTAGTGAGCCAGAATAATATTTTATTCTTTAGAGATTCCCTGGATTCCGGATGACTCAACTTGGCAACATTGGTAATAATCATGTTCCTTGAGTCCAAACAAAACTACGTAAGTCTGGGTCCAAAATCCTGGCCATAGATCCTTTTCTTTGTCGAATATCCTTAGGCAGAGAGAGGGCCAGTAGAGCAGCCAGTTTAGAAGGGGGCCGAAAACCTTCCGATAGGAACTCACCCACTGGGCTAAGAGCAGGGAATCTTTGATCTGCCTCTGCCTGCATGGCCGGCCCTCCTACAAGAGTCTCTATGGGATTTGTTTGACAGCCCACTTGGGACCTCTTCTGAACTGATGTTTGAGAGGACTTTTCCAATCTTACAGGTACCTTTTGACTAGTCTTCTGGAAGGTTGACTGAAGCAAAGGATTTTTTTGGCCTTCTCCTGCGTACTCCCTTTTACTGCATAGCTGTACTAGCTGGATTTGGCCCCCCACAGGAACATTAACCTCTTGTGTCACCTCCAATATCCCTTCATAAGAATCTGGTACCTTTGGCAGTACCTGCGGGGAGATAGGTGAAAAGGGGCGAACAGCACTCCCAAGGTCTGTTTTAGCTGACAGGAGATTAGTGAGCAGAAGCTGCTCCTTCTGAAGTTTCTGTCTCCTTTTGGCGGTCATGGTCAAAACTTCAGATAAGCGGCTGCCACTTCTGTGGCTGCCCAGGGAGGGGGATTGTGGGGAAAAATCATCCCTGCCCATAACATCATGCTGTATGCAGGCAGTCATTTCCCTGGGTCCAGAGGCATTTTCAGGGGTAATAGGCATAGTGTGCGACATAATGCCAGAAAAGCAGATAAAACAAGTAGAGACACTTAACACCCGTGTCAAAAGACAACAAGAGGCTGCACAGGGCTCTCTCTAAATGGATCGTAGGGACATGAGGCAGAGGCAAGCCCCCTAAGTACGGCTTGCAGAGCTCAAGTGACTCAAGTCTGTGCTGGTCTCTAACATCGGCACTACCGCTGAAGACGGCAGAAGTGGAGAATCACTACGGGGCTGAGAAATGGTGACTACTGGTTCACGAGATGTTGAGGATGAGGCCCAGTAGTAAACCTCACCATCCTCTAGGTCATTTGTGCCGTCCTGCAGAACCCCCAGCCTTGCGGCAGAGCTCGGTTGCGTCTTTGCTCAATCTCACTCCTCCACACTGCGCGAGATTAGAGGAAGGCACCCTATACTGGGAGAAGGCTGCGTCAGGCTGCACCGCCTACAACGGCCGCCTCCGAAGCATGCCCTGGAAGTTCACCTCCAGTGATTAACTCCCATGTGGGTTTCCTTGTCAGTTCTGCCATGGCTATGCTACGTGCCATCTGTGTGCTGGCATGTGTCATGTTTGTGGATGGTCCATGCCACTCACAGGCTTATATGTGATGCAGGTGCTATGAACCATCCTGCACGTGTTGCTTTTCCATTTTGAAGTAATCAGTGTCTGTTTTCAGGGCGCCCTTCCACTTCATTGCCACTGCATGCATGGCTGAGTTTGTGTCATGTGTGACATGTCTGATTAATGTATTGGATGTGAACATTGTGATGCCTATGTGTGTGGGTTATGGTGTTCATGTGTGTCTTCATGACTTCTCTTTTCATTTTGTGCAGGTGATGAGGCACTAGATGCTGTGGAGGAGGAGGAGATGGCGCAGGATTACTCAGAGCCTCAACCAAGCACCAGTGGAGGACGTGGGGTGGTGCCGCACGAGAATCCATTGCTCCTATAGACCATCCTGTCCACGGGTGTCTCTGGGGTACACCACCAAGGAGCTTTATGGCTCAGGTGCTGAATCAGACATTTACACAAATGTCCCATTGCAGGTGAGTGTTTCTGTCAGGGATGCTGTTCTGTCCAATGCACCTGTACTGGGGGTAGACCCCTCAATGGCCCATTCAGTGTTGGAATGTCCGCCTGTGGAGGTTAGGGATGCAGGGTCACACTCCACACTATTTTCTCCTGTTCCTGGGGCAGCAGATCAAAGGAAGAATGCAGTCCTGCATACTCAGGCAGTGCCAGCACAGCAAGGTGCACATCACCTTGGGCCCGACAGGTGTCGTGTCGGCAACGCAGTGGCCGTGCACCACCGGGCAATACTGTGTTGGAGAACTCCATGTATGCAATTGCACAACAACAGGTGGCATCATGTGAGATGATGGCTCAGGCTGTGGATAGGGTGGCCACTTCCATTCTTCCCCCGAAGGGCAAGTGGAACTCCAGCAGCAGACAACGCGGTCCACGTGCCACTCACACAGGCAGGACATGTTGCCCGCCAACAGGGACCGATGGGCTGAACTGGGGCTCTGCCCACAGCCATATCTGCAGAGGCACAGGCCACAGGGATGCCCTGAGGGAAGATAACACCTCCCTCAGAGCTACTCTGGGGGCACTTGAGGTGTCCCAGAGTAGACAGTCAGACAGCAGATGGAGCAGCAAACACGCAACATCTCAGCTGAGCTCTAGGCAACCGGTGGGGAGATCCGTGCATCACGTGCGGCCTTGCAGGCAGAACTCTGTGCTACACGTGAGGTGCTGCATGGGGACCTCCGGACCATCATCTTGCAGAACCAAACCTTTCAAACCCGCATGCTTGCTGCCACGGAGGAGCATGCCAGGGCTTTGTGTGGTCTGCCTCCCGTACCATGCACACCTTTTCATACAGCACCAAAGGGTGATGAGAGCGAAGGCAGTTCTCCCACTATCGGGTAGCTGTGCAGGCCATGATCCCATGGAGGGAATTTTATTTTTCTCATCATCAACATATGTGGGTGTTGGGGTGTACCCTGCACCTCCTCCCTCCTGGGTGGGCCACCCCACCCCTAGTTGCCCATGGCCATTTTGGATTTTTCTTTTTTTCTTTTTCTTTTTCCTCTTTTTTTGTCTATTGTGCATTCATGGTACAGTCTGTTGCTGTGTGTGCCACCCATAGGCATCCACTGTGTGTTCCAGCTGGGCCCATACAGGCTTGTCTTGTGTTTGTGTTTGATGCTTGGGGTCCAGGCACATATGCCACTCCTGCTTCCCATTTCAATGGGCTTGCAAGGGTGCCACCGTCAGACAGTAACTTACACAGAGGCATTGGGCTTCCATCAGTTGTGTGGCCAGTCTGTAGTCCAAACTGTTTATACACCCCTAGTGGGGATTAATGATGGTTTCTCTACTGCATGGTTGATTTGTATATTGTATTTAATATTACTCTTTATGCATATTTACATGTTGCTTCTTCATGTGTTACCTTGCCTGTCTCCATTGCAGATGCAGTTCATTCTGTATGCAGTACCCTGCTACATTTACCTACCAACAACACACTGAAGATGGGAAGGGTTGATGTGGTGCCTTTGCAGATTGTGACACTTGGACTATTGTGATTGGTCACTGTCAGACGTTGCGACTGTTGGTTCCTGTATTCATGATTTGTCATGCTGGTAAGTTTATGTTCATGTGTGCAGTTTCTTTTTCATATGTGAGAGGGAATTGTCTGTGGCCTGTTTCCATTTGTGACGGTGCACTTTGTGACAGTTGTGTCATGTGTTGTGCATTTATTTGGTTGCTTTCACATTGCATGCCATGCCATCGTGTGTCGGGCGGGTGACATGGGGTTTGGGAGGGGTTGGGTGACATACCAGTATTTGGGTGTATTGTTTTTCAAGGGCGTAGTCCTTTATGCAGCATGAATGTGTGCCTTTTGCTGACACGGCATTGGGTTTCTTTAAGTAGCTAGGGATGCACACATGTAGCACTTCCAGGGAAACAATCTCAGGGTGGTAGGGTTGTAACAGTTGACAATCCCTTTTTCATCATCGATTGTCACCTGGTATATGCCAGGCCTGTGTGCACTCTGCAGGAGTGGGATTTTAGGTGAAAAACTTTAGCCACAAGCTGGGCACGGGCTGCCTCGCCACGTGCCCTTTCCCCTCCCATGCGCAGCGGGCGTGCATGTGGTTGGGGATGTGGGGGCACGCCATGTCAACTGGCACGCCACACCGGGTTGCAACGTTGTGCAGGACACATGCTGCCACAATGATCCTCCACACTACTGGAGGCGCATATAGCAGCTGGCCACCAGAGCAGTCAAGGGAGCGGAAACGTGACTTAAGCACTCTGAATGTGCGCTCCACTATGCCCCGGGTTGCAATATGGGCTGCGGTGTATCTTACCGCGGGTGGTGTGGTGGGGTTCCGTATTGGTGTCATCATTTAGGTGCTCAGAGGGAAGGCACTGTCCCCTGGGGAGGTGATAAGGGTTGTGATTAGTTGGGTTTTGCCATTTCTCTGTGTGTGACATGCATGCATGTGCACAGGCATTTGTACTCACCAATGAGCCATGTGTCGCCATGCCTCTCAGCTTCCAGGTCCCGGTTTAGGGGTGACATTCTGAATATGAAACTATCATGGGTGGCCCCTGGATAGTTTCCATAGACAGAGGTGATTATTCCCTTGGCATCGCATACCACCTGCATGTTGATGGAATGCCAGTGCTTGCGGTTGCGATAGATGTGCTCAGTGGCCCTAGGTGGACGTAGAGCCACATGGGTGCAATCAATGGCACCGAGAACTTTGGGGAAGTGTGCCACCCTGTAAAAGTCCTGGACCAGGGCCTGCCTTTCTGCGGGTGTTCTGGCCATGTATGTGTGCCTGCGAACTGAGGGGCGTGCAGTCATGATTGCCAACACCTGGTGTAGGCAGCGTGACGGCGTGGACTGTGAGACGCCCCAACTATGGCACTTGTCTGCTGAAATGTCCCAGTGGCCAATAAATGCAGTACATTGAGCACCCTTTCCAATGGGCTCAGTGCTTGGGAGCACAGTGTGGGTGATGTGAGGTCATCCTCCCACTCAGCGACCAGGTCTAGGATGATATGGGGTGGAAACCTCTACCTGCCATAGACCTGGTCATCAGGCATCCCAAAAAGGCTGGTCCTGGGTAAGAAAATGCAGGGCCTGGCTATCCTCCTCCACCTGCATTGTCCCACGACCACTGCTGCGAGGAACGGTACATTCATCGCAGCGGTATTAGCTTGTTTGTTGTTTGCGCACACTTTTATATTGCGCTGGGGCGCTTACGCCATCTTTCGCCTGACGTACGTGTTTGCGGCTTAGCACGTCTTTTGTGGCGTTCCGGTTTCCCCTGTTCAATTCCATGAATACGTGTTGTTAGTGCGCGTGTGGGCATTGCGAAGATTTGGCAGCGGTACTTCCCCCCTAACGCCCACATTTTCGTGTGTTGTTCCCCATTCTGCGTGTTCCGCCCCCTTTTTAGGTGTGTGCACAGGGTGGTGTGCGCCTTCACTGGCCGTCTCACGCACAGCCTTCGGGATGTCACAATGACGTGTGCGCCAAAACCGGATTTGCCGCAGGTCACAGGTAAGCCACACGCAGCGCCTTCCATGAACCGCCAAACAGGCGCTTGCGCAGCTTTTGCACGCGTGCGCTGCGATTTTCACGCTTGCACCCAGTTTTCAGCGCACATTAATTCCATGAATTACCCTGTAAATATGGCATATATAACTTGATTAAAACCAGTACCCATAATTGATTACCACATAAGAGACAGATCTCCCGTCCTCCCCCTCTGTAGTGGAACTTTTCTTCAAATACATTTTTTGTGACGTGAGTGTCATTTTGTTCTTTCCTATTGCTTTAATCTAGCCATGTCTCAGGGTGAAACCTTATTTTCTATAAAATGTTCCTTTTTTTAAAGTTCACTTAAAATTTCTTACAATTTAACACACTTCTGTTCGAGATACAAGTTTAAAAAATAACCATAAATGTCATAGCTGATGAGAAGTCTTGCCTTATCTTAAATTATATCGGGATTATTCCATATATTCCAATTGATGTCCATAAGTAGATATGTTTTTTAATCTAACACCCATCTGTGAGAGCAATGTGCTTTAAAAACGCACGATTTTTAAGATATCGGCCTGCTGTTCACAATTAATTGCTCCCTCCTTTGATTTCTTGCATAAGCAAATATGCATGTTGCACTAAATGACCTGAAAAGGTGCCATGTGCTTGGTGGTCACCAGCACACTTTGATACATTTGCAGGCAGACCACAGAGGTGGGAAATCCTTAAAAGTCTATTTTCCTAATTCAATTTGAGTTAGATATTGAATTTTGAATTAGTATGATATTATCTTGACTTATTTAAAGGAATAGTGCGCTCAAATATTTTATGGGTTTAAAAGATGGGCAATAATACAAAAAAATAATAAACATCTTTTTGCTGAAAGTTCCTATGTAAAATGTTTCACAAATAATGTTTAAACACCTTTAAAATCAAGCACTAGGAGGTGTTCATTTTGTGAAATGGACAAGCCTCTTGTGCTTGAGTTAATCTCTGCCTTTGCGGCACTAATGAAACAAAAGCTGGTAACTTTTATTACAGCGGCGGCTTTTGCTTCATTAGTGAGATGCAGAGAGTAGAGAATGCAGGCTGCTGCCTGGTCAGTGCTTTTGTATATACATGCAGCGGCTTTGGTTTTGAGTCTCCCGGGCTCCCCCAGCCTGGGGGAGCCCGGAAGACTCTAAACCAAAGCCGCTGCATGTATAAATACAATCACGTTTTATTTATAAATGCAGCGGCTTTCGGTTTGAGTCTCCCGGGCCCCCCCGTACTGGGGGGACCGGGAGACTCAAAACCAAAGTAACCGCATGTATAAATACAACGCAATTGTATTTATACATGCAGCAGCTGTCGTTCTTATATTTAAAAATATAATAACATATTAAAAGTAAAAGCACTTACCAGGCAGCAGCCTTCCAGCCTGCATTCTCTTCTCTCCGTGTCTCACTAATGAAGCAAAAGCTGCTACAGTAATAAAAGTTACCAGCAGGTGGCTTTTGTTTCATTAGTGCAGCAAAGGCAGAGATTAACTCAAGCACAGGAGGCTCGTCCATTACACAAAATGGACGCCTCCTAGTGCTTGGTTTTAAAGGTGTTTAAACATTATTTGTGAAACATTTTACATAGGAACTTTAATTTAAAAGATGTTTATTATTTCTTTTGTATTATTGCCCATCTTTTAAACCCATAAAATTTATGAACGCACTATTCCTTTAATAGGTTAGGCTTTTGTGTCCTCAGTACGACGTAATAGACAACATTTTCTTCTTTTGTACCCTCCATTGTTCAGTAACGGGACACAATATTTGATATTGTTGAATAACCTTTTTGAATATCATGAAAGTCATTGGGTCATGCTTGAAACAGGAATGCCACAAGCATGATACATCTAGTGTTCAAGTGGATGACATTTAATTCACATACCAGGCAGAATCGAATTGATGAAAGGGCAAGCCCATGCTACCTTTTCATTTGTCATGCTTTTTGTCATGCAATCTCTGCCACAGAATTTTTTTAGAGGACGCATACATGGAAATGGCTGGTTGGACACATTTGTAACATTGTTTTCTCATTAAGATCTTACGTTTCGGCTACAGATTAGTTGTTATTATTTGTGATACTTGATTGTCATCAAGTCTGTTATAGGACACAGGAAATGAACATCTTTTGAGGTGGTATTTTTTTTTGTTTCAAAATTCACCAGTAAATAAGTCCAGCGATATTCAGTTCCCCTGGCTTTAGTCCTTTCTTTTTCACTAGTCAGATATGGGAACTAGCCTTGCTGGAGACAGAATCCGGATGCAGTCAGACTCCGTCCCACCAAAGGCAGCCAATACCCAAAAAAAAGTCACAACCTCTGAGGGAAACCTTGTGAACATTTCTACAAAGCTCCAGCAGTGCCTGCTCAACCCCTTGTCTGGGCAACAACTTGTTGTAGAACTTTCCCTTGCTGAACTCTGGGCTTGAGTGCTTCCTGTCTGGATAACTCCCTCTTGCATTGTTTTTTTATGGCCTTGATTGTAGACTGAAAGGGAGCAGGAATATTGAAGATAAATATTGCCAGGTAGGGCAGGGTTCAAGAAAATGGGAGTGCTAGGACTAAGGAAGGTATAAACCTGTACAGGACTTGTTACGCTGCCTTGTCTAGTTTGTAGTTAACTAATACACAAGATGTTACAGGATAATAATTAATGTGTGTGTACATGACTGAATACCTTGGCTTCTTGGTCAATCTGTTGTCACTATATGATGTACTTGAAATGCCCCTAATTTTTTGAGAAATCATGAGTTGCATTGTCCAGTTTACAATTAATGAAACATTTGAATTTGCACATTATTTTCTATTCTTAGTATATGTGATGAATTTCTGCGAATATGTAAATAGATTACACCTATTGCAGCACTGATACCGTATTCCCGAATTTGAATTCTATATGTTGTATCAAAAGCCACTTTGATCCAATTCTAGGCAAAATGGTTTATGCTGTTGTGATTTATGTTTCATAGAAAAAGTACTACATTTCTAAAATACATCAGATTTTGAATTTACTCCCTGTGTAGCGATAGACTATATATAATTCCTTGCTTCCGAGTGCTCTGCCTGCACAAAGAAATACTGCAGCGTTTCCCATGTACGATTACCAGCTTCCTGCCCAATTTCATGCCTTATTGATGGCCCGGGGATAATGTTCAACTTAGAAAGCTCCATGTCTGGCTCTGGTTTAGATCTTGAAAGAGATCACAACTTCTGCAAAGGACCATCGACCTATGTGGTGTTACCAACTCTCACCAGCAATCAGCCACAGCTGCTGATACGTGGTGTTCTATTTCCGGGGACCGGCTGTGGGGACTCCCCATCGCGAGATCGCAGGAAGGCGATCTCGCGAGATTTGGAACGCGGAGCGCTGATGAAACCGGAGGGCAGCATAGCAAATGCACCGCTCCAGCGCTCCTCCTGAATTAGGAGCTTGTGTTGACTCCAGGCCCTTGTGTGTAAAGACAATACACTCAGAGCGTAATGCCATGGCTGAGGGCAGCCACCTGGGTGCTCTAGAGTGTAGTGTGTGTATCCCTGACACATACGTTGAGCAGTGAAGTAACTGCATGACAGAGACATCAGTTCCTGTGAATACTGTTCTGCCCCTTGCACCTGGGTTCTGCCCAAACCCAGTTAAGTGAATTATTGAAGGTGTTCAAATAAACACCACTATTCAGCACAACCGGTGTCCTGTCTTCCTCCAGGCCTCTACACCGGCATTCTGAATGGAAGGCTCTGCGGGCAGGGCCTCTGCCTGACTAGGCAGCGCAAGCACACGCTGCAAGAAGGCACTGCAGGCTGGCGTGGCCCGAACTCCTTTTCTTTTCCCTTACGTGGCACGCACCGGAGACTATGGCAGTGTGAGCCCACCCGCTGCAGAACCTCATCGGAGAACCGACGGTTGTCAGGCAGGACCCGACCAGCAAGTGCGCCCCGCAAGGGAGGCTCCCATGGTGGTATGCTTGCACTTCAGGTTCATTGTTTGACCTCGTTGGCATTTGTTATATTGCCGAGGGACCGGCAATCTGAATGGAAGGCTGTGCGGGTAGGGACTCTGCCTGACTGCGCAGCGCTGTAGTGAAGGTGACGAACGGGTGAGCGAAGAGAATGGAGGAGGCACCGCGATAACCGGGCCAGGGGCCTTCCTCCTTCTGCTCTCTCGTCCCTCCCCCCACAGGGGCAGGGGAGAGGGCGGCAAGGTGAACAGAGGAAAGGGCGCCAAAAGCCCGCAAAAGCCCGCGAAGGGTAACAAAGGAAGAAGGAGGAGCTTGGGCTACATAAGCGGCGGGCGCCCGGCACAGGAGCACTTGCAGCTCTTCCAGCAGCCGGGGGCCCTCCAAAATCGGAGGATTTCGTTTTCGTTCCTACACGCCATGGAAGAAGCATTTCGTTGGGAGAGAAAGGACCGATTTCGTTTCGGAGTGCAAGTGCCGTTAGTTTTCCTGTTCCTTGTTCGGGGGTTATGGTGAGAGAAGCGGTCCGGTTGGAGTGGCGGTGTTCTGTAATATTTGGTATCCCATACCGATCCGGTATCCCCTGGTCTTCGGCTGCCTTCGGCTGATCGCTGATTGGCTGTATTGCGCCTGAGCAGTGGCCCTTCTTCCGAGCTGTCACAGACATAAGCAGCAGAGCACCGCGCAGCACGTTGCTGTAATAGATAAAAACACTGTTCATTCTGAGAGAAAGCTTTGCATTAAAACGCGAGGCTGCCCCTGAGGAAGCTGCTGATGTAAAGCTTTCTCTCAGAATAATAAACAGATATTAATCTATACCCACAGCGGAACGAAGCTCGGCATTGCATAAACTTTAACTTGTCATTAAAATAGGAGGCTTCGACTGAAGCCATTAACGACTCGTTACAGTTCATGAAATGTCGAGCTGCGCTTTGTGATAATAACAAGACAGTTACATCTCAGTGATATGATTTTGTCATGAAGATGTATATTACTGCAAGTACATGTTTTTTTGTATGATCTTTGTAAAAGTTGATGTATACCCCCTACGCACTCCTCTATGCAGTGTCAAGCAAAATAAAATAAAGGTTAAAAAAAAAAAAAAAGACAGTTACATCTTATGAAAAGCCTCCCTATATTATCCTGTAAGTGGAGTATTCAGCATTGCAAGATGTGGTGAGGGGGACAGCCACGTGAAACGCCTGCTACTTTCCCCTCAAATGCAGTGCACGCAATTCCAGGTTGTCTCATTCGCGCCCACAAACCGCCCACCCCTGCCCCAATCTATTTTTTTGGTAACATTACTAGTGGCATCTCGCATTTTAACACAACAAAAATGAAAAAGGGCAGAATCATTACAGATGCAGGGAACTCATCTATTAGAGCTCTGTCCAGGCGCTGTGGGGCAAAATACATACACATCAACTCATTTGCATATGGATTGCACCAACAGAAATTACTTCACAGAAAGCAAATCGCAAGGAGCATCAACAGTCTTTGATACTTGGAGGCGCCATGCAACTGACTTTAGAATACGTTGTCATAAGTAAGCCAAGTGGCAAATAATTTTCTGGTGCAAAATACCTAAATTGCATTGTTATATATGGAGCAAGTCAGGCTTTTAAAAAATAATAACAGCATGATATATTAAAGCTTTGAAGTTAATCACTTACAGAGCTGCAGATAAGACACAGTCTGATTACATGGTCTGCCCAGGATCACACACTTTGGTTAAATGGTGAAACTGGGATGTGGACAATTTAAGCAACTGAGCACTTCTTCACAGTTTTAGTTTATATAGATTTTTATTAATGTTTCCCTTTGCATTTCATCTGCTTAAATAATACTTTATCTATGTAACTGGAGGGTCAGCTCATGAACAAGTGGAAGGACTTAAGAGCTAATGATACTTGAAACGAAAGGGATGGCGCCCTGCCACTTACTTTTAGTCTCTTGACCTAAACATTTTGGTCAAGGCTAAGTTATTCAGCATGCTTAGTATGGCAAAAGCTATTTCATTAAGCTAACTGTCATACATATACAAAAAAGACGAGCTTTGGAGCCCCTCAAAGGTGCACTGTAGCTTTTTATTTAGCCATTGTCAGTGAATGCAGGGGGAATTTTTTCCCGCATTTAAGTCTAACATGAAACTAATTCGTTTTCTGGTGTACATAAGGATCAAATTACAGTCATCTTATTAAACAAATGCAACAAACAAAGGATAGCAAATGCTTAAGGGAAATTAACAAACAAGGCAAATGAATGCATAATCGATGATTTGCCTAGCTGTGCAATGGATGCAGCGAAACATGGTGTATTATTTAAACACAAGGCAAACACCTATGTGGGATGTGTGGAGTCCAGACCATGTGTCAGAGAAAAGACTTTCTTTCTTTCTGAGACTGGGTAGATTTGTTACTGGCTCCTAAAGGAAAGGGACCTAGTCGTTGGTCAACGACTAAAAACGGATCGAGTTGTGAAGCGGGAATGGGGGAATAAAGCCCTCAAAATGATGTAGTCCTGTGACGTTTCGGCGGAAAGCCTTCTTCATTTGCCTTGACTTGGTCTCCCCTATATGGAAAACAAAGGAAAGAAAAGAAAAAGAGGGAAATGGGCTCAGAAAATATTGTAGAGCTCGTCTAGGAGGTTCAAATCTGATGCTAGTTATACTGGGATGCAATAAAATCTAATTGAGACCATGTGAGTGAACAATATGTCATTGTCCACTGGCTTGCTGGCACTTGGTTACTGACCTGGACAGTAATCAGAAAGTGGTGTTTTCTTCCAGTTGGTGGTACCAGGGGACTGGGAAAAATGAGTGGCGGACCTCTTCAAGCAGTAGGAGGGGATTTCTGCCGCTAGGTAACTGGTGTGCTGGATGCACTTGGGTATTGGGAAAAATATTTAAAAAACACAGAAAGCATATATGTATGAGTAAATAAATGGTAGTCACTAATGTGTAGTGGAATGCTTGACTAAAACAGTTGACATACAAGTACCTGTTGGCACAGTCCTGCAGCCGTTTGGAGATTCTTGGCTGTGTTCAGTTGTGCGAGGACCTTATGAATGATGCTTGTAAAAGGCAATCAGGCGCTGGTCCACATATTGGTGGGGCTCCCAGGATTATGGGGTGTGAATTTTGCCGCGCCTTAATGTGGCTGCAGGACCCTGGAAATGAGAAACCAGGGTACAGTTTATCAAGAAGACGCTCTAAAGAGATTCAGAAAAATCTGATGCTATGAGACTTCTGAAAGCAAGGGGCGGAAGGCGCCCGCCCGTGTTGGGTTGGATCGTGCCGTCGTGAGAAGACAGGAGCTTAGGACACGGGTAGCTTCCGTGGCGGGGGCGGTAAACCCCCGGCTCCTTCGTGGCAAGCCCTGCAGGGCGCTCTTACCTATGTGTCCGAAAAGTGAGTCGATCGCTTTCTTGGGCTGTGGAGGTCGGCTACGAGAGCCGGCGTCGGAACAGAGACAGTCAGAGCTGCATCGCAAGTACGCTCAGCGCAGGCGCAGGTAAGAAGTGTCTGTTCCCCTGCACATGCACGAACCATGTCGGTCCAAGGGTTGGCATGGTAACCGAACAGTTTATGCGAAGCGTAATATGGCGTTAAAGGAGTGGGGTGGAATCAGAGCTTCTATCGTGTGGGCTGTGAATGGGAATATTGAATAGGGAAGATGTTGGTTGCGATTACGGAGGGCACAGATGTACATCCCCCATATACTGGTAGATTCTTATGGATTGAATAGTAAGGCAGTTTGTTGCCGCGATGATTGTAGGCTGCGTGTTGTTTACAAAATAGACAGTGACACAAGCATTTCAAAACTCAAAGTAAATATGCTCAGCATCAATTGGTGTGCGTATGATGATATATATATATATATATATATATATATATATATATATATATATATATATATATATATATATATATATATATATATGTACAAGTGATACCAAATAGGAGTGAACCATGGCATATGCAGGAAAGACAAGGTTGGCACAGGATGAAACCCATTAGCAAATAAACTCTTATTGTGCATAACATTAATTGCTTTGCATGAAATGATTGCGTGTACATTTTCACGAATGGTACATAAGGAAGCACATTGCTAGTTAGTGCTCCACTTTATAGAAAATATAAAGCACCTAACAATACAAGGACATGATGTGTACTTGTGCGGTCAGGCGTTGATAGCACACCTGGCATATTGCTCGAGTACAGCCACATAGTGGACTGTCCTATTTGTGTGAAGGAAAAGAAGTGGTGGGTCCCCCCACGAGTTTAGTGAAAGGGGTAGGGAGTAACCGGTCATCTGAAGGTATTTGGCATGGCCTCGTTGAGACCCTTAGTAGTAGCCTTAAGTTTAAAAATCCACCATGATTCCTTATTGTTCAGCGCATTGGATGCATTGGTGGTGTTGGCTACTGTATCTGCAATCCACCAGTATATATCATCCGCACTATGTTGATACTCCATGAAGTGCGAGACTAGTGGTGCTGTGTGGACTCGACATCGAATCCTAGAGCGATGTTCGCCAATTCTTTTGTTGACTTGCCTCTGGGTCTGGCCAACATATCTGAGTCCGCAAGGACATTCAATGATGTAGACCACATTTGTAGTTTTACAATTTGAGAAATGTTTGATCTTCCATTCCTTTCCTTCAATTTGGAATGATGTTGTTTTCCTAGTAAACCTGCACACATTACATAATACTTTATAGCAATGCCTTGGAAGCAAAGCACATTACATAAAAAACTACCCTTTCATTATTAACTTTAACTATACATCATTATAGAAATATGTTGAGGAATAAGAGGATGGATTTAGTTTTATTGTCCCCATCCTGCATGCAAAGTCACAATAGCATCATGCAGATTAATGTGAGCCTAACAAACCCCCCTTGGGTAAAGCCATACTCATTATTTCATAAAGCCTGCAGCAATATGCAACCGTCTCACACCTGATCACTCCCTCCCATGCACATTTCTAAATGGACAAATGTTCCTGCTAATAGTCCACCCTCCCTTCCATCAGTGCCTAATGGTTCACATTGAAATGCTCTTGACACAGAGCAACTTGCAAGCCCCTCTGCTGCTGCCTGGAGCTCCTTGGGACATTATTCTGGCAGAGACTTCGGAAAGAGTAAGGTGTCCTGCTGCCAGGACAATTACTGTGCTGAGCAGGAATTACTCAGCACACATTGTCCTGCCAGGGGGACACCTTTCCCGTTTGGGCACCTTCATTGAGGTGCCGAACAGGAGAGGTGGCCCACAGACGAAAGTCCCAGTCAGGCTCTCAAAAGAGCATGTGGGATGGCAGTGTGCCCTCCCTCAGCCCCCGCTCGGTACGCCACTGTGTCCAGGTGTTCTCCAGCCGATCAAGATATGAAGCTTTACAGTCCCTGGTGCCACATCTATGAGTTTATGAACCACCCTTGTGCATTTCACCCATCCTACGGATTGAAGGGCTTCAACACACCACATAAGACTTCCTCCATTAGGTTCTACACTTTTTTTTGTCAAAATGTTATATTCAAGAAAGAGCGTGATCAGTAATTTCAACAAAGTGATACATCCTCATCATATACCGCCACAGATTCCTTACATAAATCAAGAAATGCAACCTTTCAAATACAATTTTCCATCAAAGAGGCACTAATAAAAACAACCACAAACAGCAATACATAAGGAAAGTCGGTGGGTACAAGGTGTGTTTGTGACAGACAGCAACAGGAACATCGACAAGACGGAGCACACTGATACAACAAGCATTAGCAATGCGAACAGTTTGGGCTTTTTTGTAGGCATGGCAAAGGCACTTGTCAGGCACAGTCGTATTGGTATTAACTGCCCATTGGTAGTTGCAGGTGCAAAATGTGGCAGTATCTGGGCATCTAAGCAGTGCCCGGCAAGTTCCTAATATTATACACAAGCCAAAACTGTTGGCTTTGCCAATGCTTGTGCTTAACAGCACTTCAATGAAATCAACACAGAGTGCTTATAAATTAAGTAGCTGACTGCAGACCTGGCTTCAGCATTTTTATTACACCAGTAGCGTGTTTACAGCAGCAATTAAGTCTGCAAGCTGTGTGACCCTCCTCATATGCCGACACCTGAAGGGTTTCTGTCAAAGAGGCTGATACCTTAAAAGTAGGTACTGGGACAAGCAAGAGGAACATGGAGGTAATATGCCTGAGAGATATGTGTAGAAATGAGTATTTCTACACATAAAGTTGACTTACGACTGTGCCGGCACTGTTGTTACCGGACCGGCACAGTATGACTCTGCGGGCAGGTGCCGTCCCGCCCGCAGAGTTTCATGGAAGCACCAAAACCGTTATTAACTGTGACGTTGCTTCCTTGGTCCCCATTCCCATTGAGTCCTATTGGACTCAATGGGAATGGGGACGAACAGAATTACCGGCGTCTGACTTCCCGGCCACCGGGGTTGGTGTTACTGGGAAATCAGGTGCTGGCAATTTTTGTCGGGTCTGGCGGCAACCCACTGGTTTTACCGGCAGGGTTACCGCCAGACCCGTAATGAGGCCCATAGTCTTGTTATTGTTAACAAGATACAGTATTATTCTTCATAAAGTACCTATGCTGCTATCACACCCGGCTGGTGTGCATAGTGTAGTTCATTCCACAAGCAGGAGAGCCCCATGGGAGCAACCGCTCTGCCTGCCGCTCTGTGCTTTTCTGTGCAGCGCCCTGCAAGACCCTCACACGCCTCCTCGACCACAAACGGCATGCCCTTGTGGCGTCGGGCAGAGCGTTGCGGGCAACACAGTATGCTGTGCCGAAACATCAACACAGTAGGCATACATGGTTGTGCTTCTCACCCCTTACAGCATCTGCAGGTAAGAAGCCCTCAATTCCGAACACAAGTGGGATATTGCGTTGGTGCATGGGTGCAGCAGGCACGCATTATGTTGCCTCCCTTTTACAATGGCCTGTGCTCAAACCCTGAGTCAGGAGATAAGAGAAATGTTGTGCTGCTGCAAAGTGCCACATCTTCTCTCCTCCATGTCCTTTGGTCTCACGTCCTTAGTTCAGAAGATGTGCATGAGTGGAGTACTGTACTGATGTATTCCTCTTTTGTGCAGATCAATACAGAAGCCCTGCCGGATTATTTGTCAGTGAGTAGGATTGATACAGCCTTCTCTTTCAAACCCCACTGCCACAAGCTTGTTAAAGCATGTTCGCTGCTTCTAGTGCAGTTCTTGGTGTAATCCCCTGGTTTAGCAAAGTCTTCCATACCAGATGATGCTCTTAGAAAGTGGAACTGTTCCTATTTCATCAACCTTGCGGCAGTGGAAGCTGCCAATGTTGTCAACGCTGTGAGGCCTCATTAGAATATGTTTCACCATGAAAATATATTAAATAAATAAAATAAAAATTGTACCTACTCCTGCTCACATGGAGATCACGGTAGCAAGTGTATTAATCTTCTCCACAGCAATATTACCAGTCTAGCTATTTTATAGGCTGTGTATATCATACATTTGTTAAGCAGGAGATGCATACAGCAGGCGCAGGCAGTATGTAAAAACAGATTAATTGGTATGCTTATTAATGCCTTTCAAGGGTGCCCCAGTGATTGGTGGTGTTCCACAGGTGGGGATTATATTTATAACATGTGTTTATCCCTTCCATGATGATTTTCTGGATGCCATATTGGGTGCTGGAATGGTAAGTGGGGAGCAGGTGCAAGTGGATCTCGGTCACCTGGCCTAAGCTCCGCCCACCTGGTGCCTTCCTGCCTGCTGCTCTTTTTCACCACTTAGCAAGCCCCGCCCACCTGGTGCCTTTCTGCTTGCCGCTCTGTTTCCCTACTCAAGGAGCCCTCCAGCCTCTTTTCCTTTGCAGATGGGGAGCAGGTGCAAGTGGATCTAGGTGACCTGGCCTAAGCACCACCCACCTTCTTAGCCCTGCCTCTTCTTTCCTGCTCTTAACTATTTGATCAAGGGTGTCTCTCACCTGGGCGTCCTAAGCGAAGGGCAGACGAAGAAAAGGGCAATTCCTGTTTGGGCCTGCTCAGACCAGGAGGACCCAGGGCCCGACCCCCTGCTCAGACAGCAGGTACGCATGCACCAACATGTGTTACCCCCTCTGTCCCCACAGGCCATCCCCACCCTCTCTGGTCCCCCTGTGATGTTCCCTTGTGCCCCAACCCTTCTCGCACACAGGTGTTGCCTGGTTTGCTTGATTCTTCTACCCTGCCCCCCCTACCCCATTCCAGGCTACTTCTACAGGAGTCTGTCCTGATAAATTCTGGTTTCACCATCACCGTCTTGTGGCCAATGCTGGATTTGACTTTTATGGACTTCATTCATTATGCGTTACTACTGACTTCTGCAATTCTATTCGCTCTCCACTCTTGCTTCTCCACTCTTTTTGGCTGCTTACTCTGTGTTCTCTCCTCTTTTCCCTTCTCCCTTTTCATATCTCCTCCCCTTACTTTCTTCTATGCACTTACTCTATCAGAATTGTCCCTGGACCTAATATGATAGCAACCTCGTCTGTTTCCTCCACACTTCCATTACTGTTTTTTCCTCCCCACTCCACCTCCAGCACTATCTGAAATGTCGTCAGGCCTAGTATGATAGTCGCTTGTTTTGTTCCTCCCCTCCCTTTCTGCACCCCTCTCCCTCACCTTTTGTTTTTCTCCAGCTCTACCAGAAATGTCGTCAGGCCTAGTACGGTAGTCGCCTGTCTGTTTACATTTCCTTCCCATTCTCCCCCTCCCTTCCTTATCTATGTCTTAGCTCTTGCACTATCTGAAATGTCGTCAGGCCGAGTACGATAGTTCATTTCACATCCTTGCTGTTTATGGCCTGTAAGAATGTCATTGTATTTTCCCTTGTTCCCTCCCTTGCCTTGAAGCGCTTTGAAACACATTGTGTATAGGCGCTATATAAGTAAACTATCATCATCATCATCATAAGTGTTTGTCTTTATCTCTCTCTACCTGTCTCTCTCACACAATCTTTGACAAAACACCCTCCATAAACTAAATGCACTCTTGCCACTGCAATAATACACCTTGACCATTAACCTCATATAATTTCAAGGTCTTTGATAGACCCTGAAAGTATAAAAGGTGCAGTCTAGAGGTGTTCCTCAGATCTCTGTGGTGGGGACTCAACCCACAGAACAACCTTACTGGCTCAACAGATGGCTATAGTCGGCCATGGTCCATAATCTCTGTCCATGATCGGCAAGACTTGACCATGATTGGCGATGCTTGGCAATGGTTAGCTATGATTGGGGATGGTGGGCCATGGTTGGCAATGATTGACTTGGGGATAGGCAACTGTGGTTGGTTTGGACGCTGGCAAATGTCAGCAATGGCCAACTGTGTTTGGCAATGGTCGCCTTAACCATTAGGGCATTAATTTTGGCTCACATGCAGAGGGGAACTAAACCACCACCTGATGGAGCCAAAACTTATAAATTCAAATGTAATCAGTACTCAAATAATTCTACTAAAATAAAAAGTCAAATAAAAAATGAATCAAATAAGAGATAAAAGTAAGTTTGAGTCCCTGTAATATAGCCAGGGGTGTTAATGTCTCTGTTACAGAGATATACGTGTATCCTACGGGTCCGAATTTCCCATTCCCAGTTAGATTGCACAAAGGATTAATATGCCTGCTCTGATTTGTCTGTTAAATGCACTGCACATACCTACCATTCCAAACAATGGAAGAGCTGTAGCCCCTGCAGCCCACCCCTGAAATGTCCCTTCTTCTGGGTGCTCCAGCACGGGAGCAGGACTTTTTTTCATTTCAATAGGGCACTGCTGCTACACCAGAATGGGACAGCCTTTGAAAAACTGCCCATGCTGGTGTAGCAGCGGCGCACTATTTAAGTGATAAGCTCTCCGCTCGTACACATCAGCTTGGAGCTTTTCATTTAAATAGGACGTTGCTGCTACAGCAGTACAGGGTAGCTTCTGAAAGGCTTCCCTGAGCTAGTGTGGCAGCGGTGCCCTATCACCCACCAGATACAGAGGGACACCCTGCGGCAGACCGGGCTTACAGCCGCCCGTCTGCCTCATGGGTTAGAGCTTGCTGAGGTGGGTCGTAGAAAGGTTCTGGACCGAACAGGGACGTGCCTGTACTTCAGATTCCCATTCTAGAATCAGAAGACGCTGCTCTAGTATTTGTGTGAGTGGGTGGGGGCTGTGCATGGGGGATGTAGCCGCTTCCCTCGTGTGCTGAGGAGGGACACATTGAAACAATCAGTGAGGGATCCTAGCATTCTCAGTGTCCCAAAAACGAGTCTGTTTGGGTTGTAGCTGAAGACTGTGATGGGAGGCAGGCCTAGTTCTCAGTTGTCAAACCCTCAGAGGAAGCCACTCCCCAGGGTTATGATCAAGCTCAGTGGGACAACTTGTCAACTAACTGCCAACTCACCCTAGTTTTGGCAGAGCCCCCATTGTTTGTGATTGCCCAGATACAATTCCCTTTCACACTTTCCCTTCAACATAAAAAACATACAGTAGTCACTCAGTGGCCGATTAAAGCTTGCACCCTATGCCTGTTTAACCGCTGTGAGAAACCTGAAGGTGTCACCCTGGCTAAATCCCAGAGATCTGTCGTCCAGGTGGCCAGGACATGGTATCCCCCTTCCTTCAACACCTTTTCCCCATCCTCTTCCGTAGGACATTCAAAAACACTGCCCCCCCCCTTTTCCGACACGAACACTTTCGCACAACATGAAAGACAATGACTAACACCAGAGCCGTTTACCTGACTTGTCCCAATACCAGGGTCATGCAAAAGTCAGGCAATTTATCAGAATCACACACACCTGACGGCCCTTTCCCTTCCCCAGAGGGATAAAAAGGGGAGCAAGAGAGCATAGAGAGCACAGCACGAGCGAGGCAGACCGCACAATGAGACAGCTATCATGACCAGGCAGTTCAAGAGGAGGAGAAAGGCGACAAACATCGAGAGGCAGACAAGGAGCGACACAACCTTGCCCTTCTTGAGAAAACCCAGCGAAACCTCTGCAAAAGGAATCGTAAGACCGAGGACAATAGACCAAGTGTCCTGCAGCAGATGTCAAAGGTACACCGAGCGTATTGACGCTGATAAACTGGATTGAGGGAGACTCCTGCTACCATGGTACCGGCCTTGACTCCAGTTGTGAAGAAAACCAAGCGGTTCATCACAGCCAGTGAGTCGAAGGAAAAACTGATAAGAACCGGGCTGTGAGGAATGAAAGTAAAAGAAGTTCAAAGAAAAATTGTAAAGGGGAGACCAGCTGGAGAAGGGGACCAGCACCACGTGGGTGCTGCTTCGAGAAACTCTGGTCGACTCTGATTGATCCCTGAGTGAAACTACAGATACCAGAAGGCCGTAGGAGAGCCGTCGAGATAGCTCAAAGTGGTCATACAGGAGGTCAAGCAAAATCCCTGTACAGTCGAAAGCCTTTGACCTAAGAACTATAAGAAAGCAAGGGAAATAAGGAACAAGTTACTTACCTGTAACTGTTGTTCTCCAGCATGGGTCTGGGATGGATTCGCTGGGAATCATTGGTCTCTGGGTCATACTGCCCCCAACCAATGACTGCCCTCTACCTAAGCCCCTCCTCTGGCAGCCATCTTCAGATTTGGTAGCACGTAAAGTGGCAGTATGACCAAGAGAAGAGTCACAGAGGGGTTTGAGGGAGGGTTCACATGTGAATCCATGCCAGAACCATGATGGAGAACACCAGTTACAGGTAAGTAACTTGTTCCTTCTCCAGCATGTGGTCTGGCATGGATTCACATGCTCATAAATACAAGAATACATAGCAGTACACACATGCAGAACCACGGGAGGTGGCAAGGCTCAACATTAAGCATTTCAACAACGAAACATTAAGCATCTCTTACCTCCTAACCAGGCTCACCTTCAGGCGAACAGGTTGCACAGCACTGCCTGGCCGACTCTGGACTCCTCCCTGGAATCCCGGTCGACGCAGTAGAATCTTGTGAAGGAGTGCGTCAACCTCTACGTAGCAGCCCTGCAGATGTCCAGCAGGGACACACCAGACAGGAACGCCATGGTAGCAACAATCGCTCTGGTTGAATGGGCTCTCGGACAGCCAGGTAACGGTCGGTTTGCCAACCGGTGACAGAGCATGATGCAGTGCATGATGCAGCCGGAGAGCCATCTGGAAATGGAAGCCTTCGAGAGTGCCTTCCCTTGGTTCATAGGTCCAAAGTTCACAAACAGCTGTGATGTCTTCCAAAGACTCTTCATGCGGTCCACGTAGAACTTCAGCACTCTAGCCACATCCAGCAAGTGCAAAGTCCTCTCAGCCGGCGACAAAGGCAACGGGAAGAAAACAGGTAACACCAAAGGCTCGTTGAGATGGAAGTCCGACGGCACCTTGGGCATGAAGGAGGGGTGCATCCTCAGCACTACCCTCATCTCGTGGAATGTCAGGTATGGAGGTTTACAGAAGAGGGCCTGGATCTCTCCCACTCGTCGTGCAGAGGTGATGGTCACAAGAAACACTGTCTTCCACGACAGGAACTTCAACGGTGCCAAATGCAGAGGCTCGAATGGCGGCCCCATGAGCCTGGTCAGCACCACGTTGAGCTCCCACGCCGGGGCCTCACCGGCAGGAACGACCGGAACAGTCCTTTCATGAACTCCTTCACCAGGCGATGAGACCACAGAGATGACCGCCCGAAGTTCTGGTGTAGCGGGAGATAGCCGCCAGATGGATCTTGATGGAGGCATGTGCCAGCCCCGCCTTGGCCAGCGATAGTAGGTACGGCAGCACTTGAGGGGTTAATCTTCTGTGCACGGCACCAGACAGAGAACCTCTTCCATTTGTGTCCATAGCACTTGAGAGTCGAGGGCGCCCTGGCCTTTGCAAGCAAGCACCTCCTTGCAGTCCACCGGGTTATTGTACCCTCGAACTCTAGTGCTGCAGGAGCCAGGCCTGCAGGTTCAGCGATCCTGGGTCGTGATGGAGGATGGCGCCTCCTTCCCTGGCGAGAAGATCCGCGTCCGCCGGAAGTTTGACCAGGGGGACGCTGACATGTCCACAAAATCCGGGAACCAGATCTGCCTCGGCCACGCCGGTGGGACAAGGATCATCCTGCACCAGGACTGTCTGAGTTGACTGAGTCGCAGCAGCAACGGCAACGGAGGGAACGCATACAGGAACAGGCCGTCCCAGGGGAATGAGAAGGCATCGCCCATGCTCCCCGGCTGGGGAAACCTGCTGGCGAACCTCTGGCACTTGGCATTCGTCACCGTCGCGATAGGTCGATCTGGGGATTGCCCCATCGTCGGAATAGGAGATCCACTTGATCCTGCCGAAGCTCCCACTAGTGGCACGAGCGCAGCTCCCTGCTGAGTGAGTCGGCAATGGTTTTCTTTATTCCTGCCAGATGGAAAGGTACCAGGAGCATCCCTTGGGCAATGGACCAGTGCTACAGATCCTGCTTCCTGATGTAGAACATTGTGGTGGTGTTGTTGGTGAAGACCCTTACCACCTTGCCCTTGAGGGACGGAAGGAACACCCTGAGGGCCCAGAACATGGCTATGAGCTCCAGGACGTTGATTTGTAGTGACCTCTCCTCCGGGAGCCAAAGGCCTCTTGCGTGGAGATCTCCGGTGTGCGCTCCCCATCCTTCCAGGGAGGCGTCCGTCGTCACTGTTTCCTGATGTGCTCTGTCTGGAAGTCCATGCCCGCCGCTAGATGCGCGCAGGTGCCCCACCACCAGATCGCTTGGCGGAAAGTCTCACTGAGTGAGATCCTGTCTTTGAAGCTGCCTGCCACTTGCATCCAAAAGGCGTCGAGGAACTCCTGCAGTGGTTGCATCAGCAACCTGCATAGGCGCATGCAGTAAATGCACGATGACATCATGCCGAGTAGGGACTTGATGGACCTCACCCTAGCCACGTCCATGGTCAACAGCCGTTGTACCTTGCCGAAGATGGCCTTCGTCCTTTCCTCCGACCGCAAAGCCAATCGTGCCACTGTGTTGAGTCTGGCTCCCAGGAACAGGGCGTCTTGCGACAGTAACAAGTGGGGTTTTGCGAAGTTGATCGAGAATTCCAGATCCGTGAGCAGTTGGACGGTCTTCGCTGTGTGATCGACGGTGAGTTTCCTTGACTTTGCTTCGGATGAGCCAATCGTCCAGGTAGGGGTAAATGTGGATCCCCTGCAGGCGCAGCCGCGCCACCTCCACCGGTGCCAGGCACTTGGTGAAGACCCTGGGTGCTGACTTCAATCCGAAGGGAAGGGCCTTGCACTGATAGTGTCGTCCTTAGACCACAAATCGTAGGAACTTTCGATGTCCTTTGAGAATGGGGATGTGGAAGTAGGCATCCTCCAAGTCCAGCGACGATAGGAAGTCGCCTTCCTCCAGCTGTCCCAACACGTGCTGGAGGGTGACCATCCGGAATTTCTTGGACTTGATGCATTTGTTTAGACGACGAAGGTCCAGGAGGGGTCGCCAACCGCTGGTCTTCTTTCGGGCGAGGAAGTACCGCGAGTACACTCCGGAGCCCCTGGAGCCTCTTCGGGACAAGTTCTATCGCGCCCTTTTTCAGCATTGCTTGTACCTCCGAAGTAGCTGTGGGACGTGGTTTTCCTTCCTGGCCACAGGTGGTAGACGGGGACACTTTCTTTGGAATTCCAGAGTGTGCCCGCGGCCCAGCGCGTCCAGCACCCAACGGTCGGTGGAGATGGACTCCCACACGCTGACAAATTTCACCAGCCGGCCTCCCACCGGGGTGCTTCGGTGGGGGCCCGATGCCGTGGCCGGTTCAATCATGCTTCGCCAAGGCCTTGGCGTCTTGGCCTCCCTGGCGACGACGATGTCCTCCGGCCTTGCCACGGCCTCTGTAGGCCTCCTGTGACGATGAATGGGCCGCTTGGCGGTACGACGAGGAAACGCCACCAAATCCTTTGGAGGCACCTTGAGACTTGCCTCCAGAGGTCCGAAAGGGTGGCCGTCGTTGTTGGAGATAACCCAAGTCCCGAGCCGTCTCGGTGTCCGTCTTGATGGCCTGCAGTGACTCGTCCACTGCCTTGCCGAACAGGTTGTTCCCGTCGAAGGCCATGTCCAGTACCCTGGTCTGCATGTTCTGATGGAAATCGGTGGCCTTAAGCCAACCGCGCAGACGAAGGCAAACGCTGTTGCCCATCTGGCGAAAGCCGGTGTCGGTGATGTCCGTGGCCACCGGGATGCCGTTGTCCGAAGCCACCTCACCTTTCTGCAGGAGTTCAAGGGCTTCTGCCCTCTTGTCGTCTGGGAGGAAGTTCAGGAGGGAAGCGATCTTGAACCACAGCTCCCTGTTGTAGCGCACCGCGATCGCGAGGGCGTTGGCCACTTTGATGGTCGTCGCCGCCGACGAGATGACTCGTCGCCCCATGGCGTCCAGCTTCTTCCCCTCGCCGTCCGGTGGGGAAGTGGAAGCTGATCCCGTCGCCCCTGCCGATTTGAGCCCAGACCGTTATCAAAAGCGACCACCTGCTGGGAGGCGAGCTTGTACACAACCGGTGCGCTGACCTGAGTGGCAGCACGCACTTCAGAAGCTGAAGGGATTTGAGAGAGCAAAACAACATTCTGATATCACGGGCCCCGATCAAAGACTACTACTGAGGACAACTGAAACAAGCACGTCTCCCAGGAAAGGAGGCAACTGGAGTACTGGCCTGCTTGTCCGTGGCGTGAAGCGGCAACAGGGCCCCTAATCCTGCACTGTATGAGTCTAAGACACACGTTTGAACTGAGACTAATGGAAACACCTCCTTCCCGAAAGATAGGGTGCCGACCAAGCCAATCCTCAGGCCAACAAAACAAAGGAGGGAGAGGGCATAGGTGATTACGCAGCGGACTTCTGGGAAGAAAACCACAAAGTGGACAGTGCATATAAACCGTAAGAGAAACCAAAAGGAGGGAAGAGGTGTTAGAGATTACAACAGCACCTCCCTAGTGAGATAGAAGCCAAGGCTTGTGGCTCTGCCGTCTTCGGAGTACCGCAGCCGGGTGGTCACGGACAGCACCATTTGGTACTAAACGCTGGCCAGTGCACCTGCAAAGGCGGAACAAGTGTCTCTGGTGAACCACTTGACCAGTATCCAAAAGATCCTGAACCAACAGCAACAACTGGATGGTGCCTTGCCGAATCGTTGCGCCCGAAGCGAGCACCCCACTGACCTAAACAGCTACACAAACATAGGCTGAGAGGGAAGGGAGCAACTGCAACTCAACACTGGCTTGACCACCATGGGGAAAGACAGGGCAAAAACGCGACAACGCAGAGCAAAATGGAGCAGTACACAATCACTACCCAAGTGCCCCCGCAGGAGCAGGGCACCATGGCGATTCATTGGGACCGAAGGATGACAATATGTCCCTTAAAGACATCATGAATGCTATCACCAACTCAAGGACCTCCATGGAAAAAAAGATGGATGGCATAAGTACTGAGGTGTCGCTATTGCGCCATGAGCTGCAAAAATTCACGGCTCGTACCGGGGAAGCAGAAGGCCGCATGTCGGAAAAAGAGGACAGGCTGAGGACTGTAAATCACCAAATGACCGGAGCATTGGCACGCCTCAAGGCACTGGAAGAATGAGTGGAAGAGAGTGAGGGCAGAGCAAGACGGAACAACATCTGGATCCTTGGATTGCCTGAAAACTCTGAAGGCCCGAGCATGGAGCTATTCCTAGAGCAATGGCTTGCGGATCTATTCACTCCCAAGACCCTATCAAATTTCTTCTCAGTTGAACGTGCTCGCCAACGGGCAGACAAATACCCAGAGCTCCCCCGCGTATGGTAATAGCAAATCTCCTGAACTATAGGGATCGGGACGCCATACTGCAGATGGCCAGAACTAAGGGCTCCATAACATTTAATGGCCCCAGAATCGCCTTTTTCCCAGACTTCACCAGGGAGGTTCAGAAAGCGAGGCAGTCCTTCGACCCACTCAAGAAACGCCTTCAAGCTCTTCACATAAAATACGGACTTCTGTTCCCAGCACAACTGAAAATGTACCACAACCGTACGACATTGCATTTCACGGATCCCAGAGAAGCGTGGAGCTGGGTGGAAAGAAACCTAGAGGGTGACTGGAGGCCGAATCGGAGGCAAGACATCGACAGGAGTCGCCCACAACCAGAGAGAGCACCACCTGAGCTCCCTCAACAGGAGATGGAAGCACTGCCAAATGAAGGCAATGACTTCTGAAAGCAATCTCATCCTTTTTTTGAAGGGGCTACCAAATATTACAGCTAATATAGTGTTGTAATATTTGGTATCCCCTTGATTTTGAGAGGTAACATTTAACAAAGCACTGCTTGAACTATCCTTTGAATTGGGGAGGGGATGTAACGCTCACCTGATTCTCGCAGAGGCGCCGGTCTTGACTGGGCGACTACCGTATCTTCAAAGGTGATGTGTAGCACCCGGTTGGCTCTTTGGGCTGGACCTCTGTGCACTGTATGCCTGACTTCAAGAGTAAGATGTCTGCAGACAGAAAATATGGGATTAATGAACTGGGGTTATTGGGGTGTCCCTATCTCTTCCCTTTTTTGCTCTCCTGTAGACCCCCAAAGGTTAACGCTCTCACCTTAGGTAAGTGAATGCCGAGCTCTCCATCTGCCTCGGGGCAGGGTGCTGTAACCAGTTTCTTCACTGGATCGGTAGCGCAGGCCTCTTGACTTCAGAGGACTGCTGTCCGTCGTTTACTGCACGAACGGTAAGTTTCGAGTAATTCTATTGTCTTTAAAGTCTTTAGCAATGATGTCTCTTGTTTTGCAGGTTCCGGGGATGGCGGATGACGGGCTGAAGTGAGTTGAAGATGGAGTCCGTATGATGAATAGAAGCGCTTGGAAGCACGTAAGTAAGCGCTTGTTGCCTGCTTCACGATGCGCTCTAACTGTCTTTTATTTTGCAGGTACGAGTTCGGAGCGGCTGCAGGGTGCCGGAATACCCACTGGGGTTGATGTGGAAAGGAGTAATGGCACGTGAGTATCAAAGTTCCCCAATGTCTTTAAACGCACCTTGTTTTGTCTTTCAGATGCAGGATGCAGCGCCGAAGGCCTCCGGAGCGTGCGAAGAGTCGGTAAGCTTTTGTCTTTCAGATGCCGGAATGCAGTGTGAAGACCTCCGGAGCGCACGAAGAGTAGGTAAGCCTTTGTCTTTCAGATGCCGGAATGCTAACCTGTTCTTTCTTGTCTTTATAGGTGTTGCTGAAGACTGGATTCAGGATGGTAAGCCTTTTTCCTTAGGCCCAGGATCCGATGCAGAAGACACGATGAGCGTTCTGCTGCAGAGGATGCAGAATAACGCAAAGCAAGATTCATCCACCGGGTGTGGTTTAAATAGCCTCCTGTAGTGCTTAGGTGTCTCCTTCCACAGCCACGCCTAGGTAAGAAGAGTTCCTGCTTTCCAGAAGAGTTCCAGTGTTCTGAATCTAGGGAGTGGCTCCTGCCCCACCCAACAGGAAAAGTAGTTCCAAACAGAAGAGGATCAGAGGCTCAGCTGGCAGGCAAGTAAGCAGCATGGTCTGCTGCAGGTAAGTCCACCCAAGCATCATGAGCCCGGCGCTTCCAGCGCTGGGACTGGGCACATTTATGAGCCTGGTGCCACTGGCGCCAGGACTGGGTCCAAAAGGTCCCAATTGGGACTGGTTGGCCCTCGGAACCTGGGTTATGGATCTGCTTCCAAGGGAGTTGGGAAAACCCTGACCTTTTGGAAGCAGAGATCATGACAGGGGAGTACATCATAAGCCTACACTGTGACAGCTTCTGGAAGCCATCTCATCCTTTTTATGAAGGGGATACCAAATATTACAGCTAATATAGGGTTGCAATATTTGGTATCCCCTTGATTTTGAGGGGTAACATTTAACAGCGCACTGCTTGAACTATCCCTTGCATTGGGGAGGGGAGCACTTCATAAGCCTTCAATGTGACAGCTTCTGGAAGCCATCCCATCCTTTTTTTGAAGGGGATACCAAATATAATGGCTAATATAGGGTTGTAATATTTGGTATCCCCTTGGTGTTGAGGTGAAACATTTCACAAAGCACTGCTTCAACTATCCCTTGCATTCGGGAGGGGAGTACATCATAAGCCTACACTGCAACAGCTTCTGGAAGCCATCTCATCCTTTTTTGAAGGGGATACCAAATATTACAGCTAATATAGTGCTGTAATATTTGGTATTCCCTTGATTTTGAGGGGTAACATTTAACAAAGCACTGCTTGAACTATCTCTTGCATTGGGGAGGGCAGTACATCATAAGCCTACACTACAACAGCTTCTGGAAGCCATCATATCCTTTTTTTGAAGGGGATACCAAATATTACAGCTAATATAGTGCTGTAATATTTGGTATTCCCTTGATTTTGAGGGGTAACATTTAACAAAGCACTGCTTGAACTATCCCTTGCACTGGGAGGGGAGTACATCATAAGCCTACATTGTGACAGCTTCTGGAAGCCACCCCATTCTTTTTTTGAAGGGGATACCAAATATAATGGCTAATATAGGGTTGTAATATTTGGTATCCCCTTGATGTTGAGGGGCAACATATAACAAAGCACTGCTTAAACTATCCCTTGCATTGGGGAGGGCAGTACATCATAAGCATACACTTGGACAGCTTCTGGAAGCCATCTCATCCTTTTTTTGAAGGGGATACCAAATATTACAGCTAATATAGTTTTGTAATATTTGGTATCCCCTTGATTTGGAGGGGTAACATTTAACAAAGCACTGCTTGAACTATCCCTTGCATTCGGGAGGGGAGTACATCATAAGCCTACACTGTGATAGCTTCTGGAAGCCATCTCATCCTTTTTATGAAGGGGATACCAAATATTACAGCTAATATAGTGTTGTAATATTTGGTACCCCCTTGATTTTGATGGGTAACGTTTAACAACGCACTGTTTGAACTATCCCTTGCATTGGGGAGGGGAGCACATCATAAGCCTTCAATGTGACAGCTTCTGGAAGACATCCCATCCTTTTTTTGAAGGGGATACCAAATATAATGGCTAATATAGGGTTGTAATATTTGGTATCCCCTTGATGTTGAGGGGTAACATTTAACAACGCACTGCTTGAACTATCCCTTGCATTGGGGAGGGGAGTACACCATAAGCCTACACTATGACAGCTAGCTTCTGGAAGCTATCCCATCCTTTTTCTGAAGGGGATACCAAATATTACAGCTAATATAGGGTTGTAACATTTGGTATCCCCTTGATTTTGAGGGGTAATATTTAACAACGCACTGCTTGAACTATCCCCTGCATTGGGGAGGGAAGTACACCATAAGCCTACACTATGACAGCTTCTGGAAGCTATCCCATCCTTTTTCTGAAGGGGATACCAAATATTACAGCTAATATAGGGTTGTAATATTTGGTATCCCCTTGATGTTGAGGGGTAACATTTAACAATGCACTGCTTGAAATATCCCTTGCATTGGGGAGGGAAGTACACCATAAGCCTACACTATGACAGCTTCTGGAATCTATCCCATCCTTTTTCTGAAGGGGATACCAAATATTACAGCTAATAAAGGGTTGTAATATTTGGTATCCCCTTGATTTTGAGGGGTAACATTTAACAACTCACTGCTTGAACTATCCCTTGCATTGGGGAGGGGAGTACATCATAAGCCTTCACTGTGTCAGCTTCTGGAAGCCATCCCATCCTTTTTTTGAAGGGGATACCAAATATTACAGCTGATATAGGGTTGTAATATTTAGTATCCCCTTGATGTTGAGGGGTAACATTTAACAAAGCGCTGCTTGAACTATCCCTTGCATTGCAGGGGGGAGTACATTGTTTGTCTACACCATGCCTCCTTCTGGAAGCTATCCCACCTGTTTTTTGAAGGGGATACCAAATATTACAGCTAATATAGGGTTGTAATATTTGGTATCCCCTTGATGTTGAGGGGTAACATGTAACAACGCACTGCTTGAACTATCCCTTGCATTGGGGAGGGGAGTGCATCATAAGCCTACACTGTGACAGCTTTCGGAAGCCATCCCATTCTTTTTCTGAAGGGGATACCAAATATAATGGCTAATATAGGGTTGTAATATTTGGTATCCCCTTGATTTTGAGGGGTAACATTTAACAACGCACTGCTTGAACTATCCCTTGCATTGGGGAGGGAAGTACACCATAAGCCTACACTATGACAGCTTCTGGAAGCTATCCCATCCTTTTTCTGAAGGGGATACCAAATATTACAGCTAATATAGGGTTGCAATACTTGGTATCCCCTTGATTTTGAGGGGTAACATTTAACAACGCACTGCTTGAACTATCCCTTGCATTGGGGAGGGAAGTACATCATAAACCTACACTATGACAGCTTCTGGAAGCTATACCATCCTTTTTCTGAAGGGGATACCAAATATTACAGCTAATATAGGGTTGTAATATTCTGTATCCTCTTGGTTTTGAGGGGTAACATTTAACAAAGCGCTGCTTGAACTATCCCTTGCATTGCAGGTGGGGAGTACATCATAAGCCTACACTGCAACAGCTTCTGGAAGCCATCTCATCCTTTTTTGAAGGGGATACCAAATATTACAGCTAATATAGTGTTGTAATATTTGGTATCCCCTTGATGTTGAGGGGTAACATTTAACAACGCACTGCTTGAACTATCTCTTGCATTGGGGAAAGGAGTACATCAGAAGCCTACACTGTGACAGCTTCTGGAAGCCATCTCATCCTTTTTTTGAAGGGGATACCAAATATTACAGCTAATATAGTGTTGTAATATTTGGTATCCCCTTGATGTTGAGGGGTAACATTTAACAACGCACTGCTTGAACTATCTCTTGCATTGAGGAGGGGAGTACATCATAAACCTTCACTGTGACAGCTTCTGGAAGCCATCCCATTCTTTTTTGAAGGGGATACCAAATGTAATGGCTAATATAGGGTTGTAATATTTGGTATCCCCTTGATGTTGAGGGGCAACATTTAACAAAGCACTGCTTAAACTATCCCTTGCATTGGGGAGGGCAGTACACCATAAGCCTACACTACAACAGCTTCTGGAAGCCATCATATCCTTTTTTTGAAGGGGATACCAAATATTACAGCTAATATAGTGCTGTAATAGTTGGTATTCCCTTGATTTTGAGGGGTAACATTTAACAAAGCACTGCTTGAACTATCCCTTGCATTCGGGAGGGGAGTACATCATAAGCCTACACTGTGATAGCTTCTGGAAGCCATCTCATCCTTTTTCTGAAGGGGATACCAAATATTACAGCTAATATAGTGTTGTAATATTTGGTACCCCCTTGAGTTTGAGGGGTAACATTTAACAAAGCACTGTTTGAACTATCCCTTGCATTGGGGAGGGGAGCACATCATAAGTCTTCAATGTGACAGCTTCTGGAAGACATCCCATCCTTTTTTTGAAGGGGATACCAAATATAATGGCTAATATAAGGTTGTAATATTTGGTATCCCCTTGATGTTGAGGGGTAACATTTAACAACGCACTGCTTGAACTATCCCTTGCATTGGGGAGGGGAGTACACCATATGCCTACACTATGACAGCTTCTGGAAGCTATCCCATCCTTTTTCTGAAGGGGATACCAAATATTACAGCTAATATAGGGTTGTAATATTTGGTATCCCCTTGATTTTGAGGGGTAATATTTAACAACGCACTGCTTGAACTATCCCTTGCATTGGGGAGGGAAGTACACCATAAGCCTACACTATGACAGCTTCTGGAAGCTATCCCATCCTTTTTCTGAAGGGGATACCAAATATTACAGCTAATATAGGGTTGTAATATTTGGTATCCCCTTGATGTTGAGGGGTAACATTTAACAATGCACTGCTTGAAATATCCCTTGCATTGGGGAGGGAAGTACACCATAAGCCTACACTATGACAGCTTCTGGAATCTATCCCATCCTTTTTCTGAAGGGGATACCAAATATTACAGCTAATAAAGGGTTGTAATATTTGGTATCCCCTTGATTTTGAGGGGTAACATTTAACAACTCACTGCTTGAACTATCCCTTGCATTGGGGAGGGGAGTACATCATAAGCCTTCACTGTGTCAGCTTCTGGAAGCCATCCCATCCTTTTTTTGAAGGGGATACCAAATATTACAGCTGATATAGGTTTGTAATATTTGGTATCCCCTTGATGTTGAGGGGTAACATTTAACAAAGCGCTGCTTGAACTATCCCTTGCATTGCAGGGGGGAGTACATTGTTTGTCTACACCATGCCTCCTTCTGGAAGCTATCCCACCTGTTTTTTGAAGGGGATACCAAATATTACAGCTAATATAGGGTTGTAATATTTGGTATCCCCTTGATTCTGAGAGGTAACATTTAACAACGCACTGCTTGAACTATCCCTTGCATTGGGGAGGGAAGTACACCTAAGCCTACACTATGACAGCTTCTGGAAGCCATCTCATCCTTTTTCTGAAGGGGATACCAAATATTACAGCTAATATAGGGTTGTAATATTTGGTATCCCCTTGATTTTGAGGGGTAACATTTAACAACGCACTGCTTGAACTATCCCTTGCATTGGGGAGGGAAGTACACCATAAGCCTACACTATGACAGCTTCTGGAAGCTATCCCATCCTTTTTCTGAAGGGGATACCAAATATTACAGCTAATATAGGTTGCAATATTTGGTATCCCCTTGATTTTGAGGGGTAACATTTAACAACGCACTGCTTGAACTATCCCTTGCATTGGGGAGGGAAGTACATCATAAACCTACACTATGACAGCTTCTGGAAGCTATACCATCCTTTTTCTGAAGGGGATACCAAATATTACAGCTAATATAGGGTTGTAATATTCTGTATCCTCTTGATTTTGAGGGGTAACATTTAACAAAGCGCTGCTTGAACTATCCCTTGCATTGCAGGTGGGGAGTACATTGTTTGTCTACACTATGCCTCCTTCTGGAAGCTATCCCACCTGTTTTTTGAAGGGGATACCATATATTACAGCTAATATAGGGTTGTAATATTTGGTATCCCCTTGATTTTGAGGGGTAATATTTAACAATGCACTGCTTGAACTATCCCTTGCATTGGGGAGGGAAGTACACCATAAGCCTACACTATGACAGCTTCTGGAAGTTACCCCATCCTTTTTCTGAAGGGGATACCAAATATTGCAGCTAATATAGGGTTGTAATATTTGGTATCCCCTTGATTTTGAGGGGTAACATTTAACAACGCACTGCTTGAAATATCCCTTGCATTGCGGAGAGAAGTACACCATAAGTCTACACTATGACAGCTTCTGGAAGCTATCCCACCCTTTTTCTGAAGAGGATACCAAATATTACAGTTAATATAGGGTTCTAATATTTGGTATCCCCTTGATTTTGAGGGGTAACATTTAACAACGCACTGCTTGAACTATCCCTTGCATTGGGGAGGGAAGTACACCATAAGCCTACACTATGACAGCTTCTGGAAGCTATCCCATCCTTTTTCTGAAGGGGATACCAAATATTACAGCTAATATAGGGTTGTAATATTTGGTATCCTCTTGATTTTGAAGGGTAACATTTAACAACGCACTGCTTGAACTATCCCTTGCATTGGGGAGGGGAGTACATCATAAGCCTTCACTGTGTCAGCTTCTGGAAGCCATCCCATCCTTTTTTTGAAGGGGATACCAAATATTACAGCTGATATAGGGTTGTAATATTTGGTATCCCCTTGATGTTGAGGGGTAACATTTAACAAAGCGCTGCTTGAACTATCCCTTGCATTGCAGGGGGGAGTACATTGTTTGTCTACACTATGCCTCCTTCTGGAAGCTATCCCACTTGTTTTTTAAAGGGGATACCAAATATTACAGCTAATATAGGGTTGTAATATTTGGTATCCCCTTGATGTTGAGGGGTAAAATGTAACAACGCACTGCTTGAACTATCCCTTGCATTGGGGAGGGGAGTACATCATAAGCCTACACTGTGACAGCTTTCGGAAGCCATCCCATTCTTTTTCTGAAGGGGATACCAAATATAATGGCTAATATAGGGTTGTAATATTTGGTATCCCCTTGATTTTGAGGGGTAACATTTAACAACGCACTGCTTGAACTATCCCTTGCATTGGGGAGGGAAGTACACCATAAGCCTACACTATGACAGCTTCTGGAAGCTATCCCATCCTTTTTTTGAAGGGGATACCAAATATTACAGCTGATATAGGGTTGTAATATTTGGTATCCCCTTAATTTTGAGGGTTAACATTTAACAAAATACTGACTGAACTATCCCTTGAATTGGGTAGTGGAGTACACAAATTCTTTCTGTGCACTGTGACTCTGGGCCAGCCCAAGGGGTGCTCGGGGCACCGACACACAATTAATGTGACAGGGATTACCCTGATCGCCGTGGTCACACGACAAGACCGCAGCTGCCGTGGGCTCCCGGACAAGCAGCTGCTCTGCGATCACACAGCGGGCCAGTGGCCTGGAGACACCTAGGTTATACATGCTTGTCTGGGGGCACCCAGACTGCACCCAGACTAGCAGGGCCGCAGGCCTGTGATCACACAGGGTAGGCTTGCAGGCCCAACACAATGAGACACAGAGACAGAGTGCCATTACATTTAGTCTACCGCCGTGGTATTGCACGTGCGTGTGCAGGCTCCTTCTTTTCACAGTCAGGTATGAGGCTGTCATGACACATCCTTAGAGGGACAATACATGTTCTTAAAAGGGAAACAGCACAAATACTCCCACTATGCTATGAGATGTTTAATATACATATATATTGTCAGTCTGGTTTATTGTGTGATTTATCTGCATTTCATGTCAACCCTGTAAAATGAAATATTATTTGCATGTGTTTTACGTGCCTGCCATGATGACTGCACCGCTATGCCACACCCTCTACAGTGAACCCATCTATCGGGTCAATTTCCCTAAGGAGGTAGTATTCTGGAGTATTTTTTCAATTTTCAGCCATAGTTTGTGTAGTCATTTCCATCACTGTTGGCAGCTGTGATTTATTAAGCTACTAATTATATAACCCACTAAGTGTTGGCAGCTATGCTTTTTTAAGCTACAAATAACCATATGACCAACTAAGTTTCATTCAACTCAAAGCAGTTCGGGTGACTCATCAAGTAACAGTGGCGTACCGAGCCGCGGGAGTGGGGGGGCCAAGCTGCCACCCCAAATGCTCTTTTTAGAGCCTGACCGGGACTTTCGTCAGTGGGTCACCCGTCCCGTTCGGCACCTCAATGAGGGTACCCAATGAGAAAGATGTCCTGCTGGCAGGACAATGTGTGCTGAGTAATTCCTGCTCAGCACAGTAATTGTCCTGGCAGCAGGACACCTTACCCTTTCCGAAACCTCTGGCAGGACAATGTCCCAAGGAGCTCAGGGCAGCAGCAGAGGGGCTCTCAAGTTGCTCTGTGTCAACAGAGCATTTCAATGTGAGCCATTAGGCACTGATGGGAGGGAGGGGGGACTATTAGCAGGGACTTTTGTCCCTTTAGAAATGTACACGGCAGGAAGTGATCAGGTGTGAGAAGTTTGCATAATGCTGCATGCTTTATGAAATAATGACTGTAAAGATGTGCTCAGTTGCTTAAATTGTCCACATCCCGGTTTCACTATTTTAACCAGTGTGTGATCCTGGGCAGATCATTTAATTAGACTGTCTTATCTGCAGCTCTGTAAGAGATTCACTTCAAAGCTTATGTGTTAATATATGATGCTATTTTTTTTTTAAAAAAGCCTTACTTGCTCCATATATAACAGTGCATTTTAGGTATTTTGCCTCACAAAATTATTTGCCTCTTGGCTTACTTATGACAACTTATTCTAAAGTCACTTCCATGGTGCCTCCAAGTATCAAAGACTGATGATGCTCCTTGCAATGTGCTTTCTGTGAAGTAATTTCTGTTGGTGCAATCCATAAGCAAATCAGGAGATGTGCATGTATTTTGCCCCAGAGCGCCTGGATAGAGCTCTAAAAGATGAGTTCCCTGCATCTGTAATGATTCTGACGTTTTGACGTTTTTATTGTGTTAAAATGCGATATGATGAGACAACCTGGAATTGCGTGCACTCCATTTGAGAGGGGAAAGTAGCGAGTTTTGAGAGGGGAAAGTAGCAGGTTTCACCGTGGCTGTATGGAACTCAGGCGTTATGCCGGTGTTATGCAACATTTGGTATCCCATACCGAGGCTCAAAACTTACCGAGGCTCGGAACTCTCCTACTTTGGTCTGTGATCTACGAAGACAGCCGAAGACAGGGGATACCGGATCGGTATGGGATACCAAATATTACAGAACAGCAGCAGAAATTCCAGCACAGGAAGGAATCCAGTTGCTCATGAGACGGAAAGAGCAGGGCGTCTATTCGGGAGTTCGTCAGGTTTACCTAAGGTAGGGTGTGGAGTTGATGGGTGGCGCTAGGAACAGTGTAAAACCCGGAACAGGCCGGAACGGGCCAGAACGGTACCCTAATATATAAAATGGCAGCAAAACTCACCTAAAAATGATGCAAACACACATGAAAAACATTTTGAAATGGCAAAGGATGAACAATGTGCTGTCATTAGCCCATTACTGCCCAAAATCTACATTTTAACACGAAAAAGTACGCGGAACGGGCTCGGAACGCTACCCTAATATATAAAACGGCAGCAAAACTCACCTGAAAATGATGCAAACACACATGAAGAACATGTTGAAATGAGAAAGGTGCACCAATATGCTGTCATTAACCCATTATTGCCCAAAATTTACATTTTATCACGAAAAAGTACCCGGAACGGGCCGGAACGGTACCCTAACATATAAAATGGCAGCAAAAATCACCTGAAAATGATGCAAAAACACATGAAGAACATTTTGAAATGAGAAAGGTGCACCAATATGCTGTCATTAACCCATTACTGCCCAAAATCTACATTTTATCACGAAAAAGTACCCGCAACGGGCCGGAACGCTACCCTAACATATAAAATGGCAGCAAAAATCACCTGAAAATTATGCAAACACACATGAAGTACATTTTGAAATGAGAAAGGTGCTCCAATATGCTGTCATTAACCCATTACTGCCCAAAATCTACATTTTATCACGAAAAAGTACCCGGAACGGGCCGGAACGGTACCCTAACATATAAAAAGGCAGCCAAAATCACCTCAAAATGATGCAAACACACATGAAGAACATTTTGAAATGAGAAAGGTGCACCAATATGCTGTCATTAACCCATTACAGCCCAAAATCTACATTTTCACATGAAAAAGTACCCGGAACGGGCCGGAACGGTACCCTAATATATGAAACGGCAGCAAAACTCACCTGAAAATGATGCAAACACACATGAAGAACATTTTGAAATGGCAAAGGATGAACAATGTGCTGTCATTAACCCATTACTGCCCAAAATCTACATTTTAACACGAAAAAGTACCCGGAACGTGCCGGAACGCCTCCCTAATATATAAAACGGCAGCAAAACTCACCTGAAAATGATGCAAACACACATGAAGAACATGTTGAAATGAGAAAGGTGCACCAATATGCTGTCATTAACCCATTATTGCCCAAAATTTACATTTTATCACGAAAAAGTACCCGGAACGGGCCGGAACGGTACCCTAACATATAAAATGGCAGCAAAAATCACCTGAAAATTATGCAAACACACATGAAGTACATTTTGAAATGAGAAAGGTGCTCCAATATGCTGTCATTAACCCATTACTGCCCAAAATCTACATTTTCACACGAAAAAGTACCCAGAATGGGCCGGAACGGTACCCTAACATATAAAATGGCAGCAAAACTCACCTGAAAATGATGCAAATACACATGAAGAACATTTTGGAAATGGGGAAAGTTGAACAATGTGCTGTCATTAACCCATTGCTGCCCAAAAGCTACATTTTCACACGAAAAAGTACCCGGAACGGGCCGGAACGGTACCCTAATATATAAACCGGCAGCAAAACTCACCTGAAAATTATGCAAACACACGTGAAGAACATTTTGGAAATGGGGAAGGTTGAACAATGTGCTTTCATTAACCCATTACTGCCCAAAATTCAGTAAAAAGGCAGCTAATAAGTAAACTCAAAGAGGGACTTTGTGATGACATCTATATTGTACTAGAAAAGCCTCATCGTCCTAAATATACTCTAGTCACATAAAGGTAGAATTGTAACACTTTTGATTTGATTGACATCAAGGGAAATTATATATTTCAAAATATTACTGGAGGGTGACTACACCTTACTGAACACTAGAGGGAGCAGTAACTGTTTAGTTGTGTTCATAGTCAGGTTTTCCTTTATCACGTCCATATCCTTGTTTCAGGAAGTGGTAACATTTCACATGTTTCTTCTTCACTTAAATGTTGCAGCTTCATCTTTTCTGTGCTGATCACCTTGAGTTTAGATACAGGTCAGATTTATGTTTTTTTTCTCTCTGCAAGCCTTGAGCATAAGAGTGCAACAATGGATTGCTTCATGCTGACCAGATCATTTCTTATAGAAAAGCTCTGCTGCAGCAACTTTGACAAATGTAGGACCACCCTGCCTTTTCACTACTTGGTTGGAAAGAGGTCTTCAAGTGGACAGGGCCCAGCCTCGTATGTGACACAGCAAGGATCATAAAAGGTCTTCAAGGTGGCTCAGCAGTTTATAAACACATTTCATGCAAACAAGGAAGCTTGAATCCCTAAGAAGGGGCCCTTAAAAATCAGACACATCATCTCTTCCTAGGAGAAATCTAGATGTGCATCATGAAGAAAGCTGTTTCATTGTTTTCTCTGTGTAATGTGTTATGTCTTGCTTTCTCCCCTGTTCCTGTGTTGTGAGCCTGGGTGCTGTGGAATGCTTGTAGAATGCCTGCCTCTGGAATGTTGAGAGAGTGTTTGAGAGCTCCTTGCAGTTTGGAGGCTGGGGCTTGAATGATGGCATTGAGGCTTCAGCGGCCAATCAGAGAGGATGTTGTGACGTGGCTAATGGCTGAGGATGTCGAATGATGTGCCATTGAAGGGGATGGACAGCATCACACACTGTACAACGGTTTGCCGCTGCACGCCTCTAAGGGTTTGAACTGAGTCTCAGTGGAGGAGATGTGTCCTGATGGTAATGCTGCTGAAAAGAAAAAGCGGCAGGTAACATCTAGTGCGGCGCCCAGCATGGAATGCTATCCGAGCCGGAGCTGGGAGTTGTTTCAGGAGAGCCGTGTGTGTGCTGTCAGCATAGTGAACAGCTGGGTGCTGTGTTTGGAGACCCATGTGGGCACAGTCAGCTCAGTGAACAGCTGGTACCTGAAACAGTCAAGTTGGCAGTGATGGAGGTTGGGCCCAACGTGTGTTGGGGTCGGGGTCACAGGTACCAGCTTGACAGCTGCTCCGGGTATGGTGTGGATGGAACTATGCTGTATCCTGACTGCGTCTCTGGGAAGCAGGAATTGACTGTTCGCTGGGAAGAGCTCTGGGGTTTTTGCCTTGGTTGTGGGGCTGACCTGGGTGATTCAAGAAGTTAATATATGGCAGTTTTCCACAAGCTAGATCAGGGCTTTGTCATTTTTCAGGGAGCTGTCCATGCTGAACCGTGAATATTGATCAACAGTGTTATATGAAGTGAAGCCTGTTTGGGTGTAAGTTGTCCATTGGTACGTTGTGGATTGTGGTGGATCTGGGACGTGTCTGGTGTATTTTGGTAAAGACATGTCCTCTGTTAGTTGAAGGAAGTTGAAATTTGGTTTGTTCTTGCATGTTGATTTAACTTTTGCCTCCACAGGTCTGTCAGAATATGGACGTGAGAATAGGGCATGGACTTACTGGGGGTTACTTGTGTATGTGGTGTGTGTTGTGCTCACTGGGTGGCCTGGCAAACCACCTTGTGGGGTTGGACAGTTTTGTTTGTGTTTTGTGTGGCAGGGTAGTGCCAGCCACCTGGGCTGCTAGCTGCCAGCACATGGCACACCACAGCACTTTGGGGAGGTATTATGTGCCCGTGCCATTTGCGTTCATGGTTGTGGCTGGAGAAATGTTGTTGAGTGTAGTTTACCTCATTAGTTTGTTTCTGTGGAGGTGGACCCCGCACTCACATGTTTTTTTGCCATTTGGTCAAGTGTGCTTTGCCATTGTGTGTTGGGGGGACCCCAGTACCCTTTGTGGGGGTGTCGCTCCCACACCTTGAATGTGGTGGTCTCAACCTATGTGTTGTTCTTGTGGTTGGGGTGCTCCTTGTTGGGTCACTGGTGGTGCATTTTCATGCGCCATCTATTTGCGGTGGTGTAGTGTTGCTTGTCTGTCGAGCAGCCTCAGTGTTGGTTTGGTTAGGTGATAAAGTGGTTTTGTTTGGTTGAGATGGGTAGTCAGCAGTCGTTCCTTGGGGTTTGAGGCCAGTCCCTTGTGTGAATTCCTGCTGTTTGGTCAACGGTGTGGATGGTGACGTGTTTTCAGTTGTGATGTTTTTCTAGCATTTCATTGGTAGGACGGTTGAGGGGATTTTATGTATTTAAAGTTTATTTATTTATTTAAATATGGTGGCGAAGGCCCGCAGGCATTGATTGGGGCTCCAGGTCTGGGGTACGAAGGGGTGTGTGGGCGCACAGGAAGGGTTGGCAGAGCAGAGGATGGGAAGTGTAGAAAAAATCTGAGTGAATGGGGGATAGTGGAGAGAAGGTACTGAGGGGTGGGAGGGAAAGGAGGCGAGTGAGATCACAGATTTTTAAGCCTTTTGCAGTGAGAGACGAAAGAATGAAGAGAGGTCGGGGGAAGAAGGGTAAAAGCTGATGGTCCTGGATAGTTTGTGACGGGAAAAATGGAGAGAAGAGATGAGGTTGGTGTAGCAGTGTGATGTGACAGAGTGCAGGATGTAACAGAGTATGGGGAGTGATTCCTTGTAGGCGACAAAAAGAACCTGGGAAAGGATTTTACAGCAACAATGGATGTCCATATAGTATGATGAATCAGTAGTGATTCCCCCCAGAATCTTGACCTGGGACCCTTCTCGTGTGGCCAGGGGAAGGCAGATGCTTCCTGATCCCAACCCTGGGGGTGGTGTTCTGCGGGAGGATCACATGGGGTGGGAACAGGCCAGGAGGAAGGAGAAACTCCCTTGTTTAATTTTCTCTGAACCCCCAATCTTGGAATGGCTTATTGTAAGGTAGAAGAAGTTAGGAAAACTAACTTGGTTGGCAGGGACTTCAAGTCCCATAATTCTTCAGTACTGGGACGAGGAAAAGGGATGCAGAGGAATATTGCTGTGGGAGCAATCAGCTAATTAGTGTAAACGACCTACACCTGAGGGAGACTGAGAGGCATAAAAAGCCCCCTCAGGTGCAGGAAGAGGGAGAACATGAACAGCAGGAGCAGCAGGAGAGGAGAAAGCAGTGCAGGCTGCAGAGGAAAGTGAAGCTGGCACGAGAGAAGAAGCCGGGACCATTGTGCAGCCAAGAGCGGTGTCAAGTCCTGTCAGGGTCTTTGCCTCAAGCTATTCCTGTTGCAGAGGTTGCGCAGTGGGAAGCGTAAGAACGGGACGCTTGCCCATTGAAGGCTTGTTGTGCAGAGGTTGCGCAGCAGGAAGAGGAAGTAGCAAGGGAAGTGTACCCTCGTTAAAGGCTTTAGGTGGCTGGGTTGCACCTGAGCCTCTGCCGAGTGGAGGAAGCTCCAATTTCGAGTGGCGTGAGCGGAGGTGGACCAGACGAGGCTGTTTGCCTGACCGCGAGGAGCCACAATGACAGAAGACCTGCGAACACCAAGCGGAGCTAGATTGAGCGACTTACCTTGTGAGTTCACAGCTTGCAAGTGACTCCGGATCGCTCTGACACTATCCACGGCAGGCAGTTTCACTCGCGTGTGAGTGAGAGAAGCAGTGATTACAATTCTGAATACTGAACCGTACAAAACCAACACATGTTTTACTTATTAAACCAAAGTGACTGTGCAAGCAAGCATGTGAGTTGGTGGAAGGGCCAAAATCCCTGTGGTGAAGCTTTAGTCCAAACAAAAGCATACAAACAATACCAAGCAAAAGAGTATTTAAAAACCCGGCAATACCAATATAACAACCATTGCTCAAGATTTCGGGAGGATAGCTCAGGGGCAACGTGCTCGCCTTACAAGCAAGACGACATGGAGCACCACAGGTTTGTCACAATTGTCACATTGTCAATTGTCACAATTGTCACAAGCTTTGACACTCTCCTCCCGATGACTGTAAGATCCTCTCCGTGCCCAGATCCAACCGTTCTGGAGGGGGTGTAGCCTTGATCTTCCCAGAGTGGATTCCTGCCTCTGTCATTCCTATGCAGGCCTACTCCTCTTTCAAATGCCTTGTCTGAGGCTTTCTCTCTATCCTTGCCACTCACTTACCTTGGCTACTATCTATCAGCCACCTGGTCAAATCTCCTCCTTCCTCTATGAGTGGGCGGACCTCACTTCCTCCCTCCTGGCCTCAACTACTCAACTCCTCGTTCTTGGAGACTTCAACATCCATCTGGATGCTTTCGCGACCTCTGTGACTCTCTCTCTCTTTCTATTCTCCCCTCTGGCCCAACTCACTCTGCTGGGCCCACTCTGGATGCTCTGATCTCTTCAGACCTCCCCCTCTCTATCCCTCTGACCACTCCTCTCTCCTGGAGTGATCACTCTCTCATTTCCTCCCATCTCTCCTTCTCTACCCATCAGGCCAAGCCAACTCCAACACTGCCATGTACCTTCTCGGTCATCCGACCCATGAAGCGTGTCAGTTGAGGCTTCCACTTCCACTTTCTCTCCCCCTCCTCCTCCTCTGGCTGACTCACATCCTGACACAGCCCTTTCCATGCTCTACTCTTCTATCTCTGATACTCTTGATGTTCTTGCCCCTGTCATGAACATCCGCTTGAAGCCCAAAACCAAGTGCAACTCTTGGTATGACTCTGACCTAGTTACCATTAAACGCAAGTGTAGGGTGGCTGAGAGGAAATGCCGGGCTTCTTGTGCATCCTCTGACAAACTGGCCTGCGCCTGCTACAAAGGCAATACCAGCTCCTTGTCCGCACTAAGAAGGGAGCCCACATCCAAGCCTGCATCTTTGTGGCATCTAACAACTTGGCCGTACTCTTTAAAATCTGCAAGGAGCTGGCCAACCCTGCTGCAGTCTTTACCTCTCCTGTCGCCTCCGAGGCCATCTGCATGGCCTTTGCCTTTCATTTCATCTCAAAACCCAGGACATCCTGTCCACCCTCTCGTCCTCTCCTCCTCCTCCCGCTTCTCTCTCTGCTACCTTTGGCCCCCCTGCAGCCGCCTCTCCTCCTTCTTTCTCATTTTTTCCTCTGTTCTCCCTTGAAGAGATTTCCAGAAAGTCCAATCTATGAAAGTATCGTCAAAACAGGTTATTTCCTGTTCATCCAAAACCATCAAGGACTACATCGACACCCTTGCTTCTGCTCTGGCCGACTTCTGCAACCACTCCTTCGCCTCTGTAGCCTTCCCCTCCCCTCTGAAGCACTCTCTTGTGCACCCTCTTCTCAAGAAACCCATAGCCGACCCCTATTACCCGGCTAACTATCACCCGATCTCTATCACTCCTTTCCTGGGCAAACTCCTGGAAAAGCTGGCCATCTCCCAGCTTAATCTTCACTCCGATTCTGTTGGTTGTCTCCATGACCATCAGTCTGGCTTCAGAGCTGCCAGAAGCATGGAACGTGCTCTCCTGAACATCCGTGAAGACCTGCTCTCCACCCTTCATTCTAATATCCCATCTGTCCTCATCCTACTCGATCTTTCTTCTGCCTTTCACATGGTCAACCATGTCATCCTGCTCAATCGCCTCCGTGATAAGCTTGGTATCACTGATCAGGCCCTGGCCTGGCTGACACCCTTTCTCTCCAACTGACCCTCCTAGGTCCAACTTGGGTCCTTCCTTTCCTCTATCTCACTTTCTACCTGTGGCGTTCCCCCGGGGTTAACCTCTCTCCTTGGCTTTTCAACCAATACCTGGCACCGCTAGCCCACTGCATTTCTGCTCTCTGCTGAAACTTTCAGTGCTATGTGGATGACAACCAACTTGTTTTCAGGCTCCCCTCTGCCACCTCTTCTCCCTCTCTCATCTCTGACTGTGTGTCTGCAATCCAGGTGTGGTGCGCCGCCAACAACCTCTTCCTTAATGCCAGTAAAACAGAGATCCTCCTCATCGGCACACCTGCACCTTCCTTTCCTGTCACTCTCTGGCCGGCCTCCCTTGGCCCTCTCCCTGCTCCCACTTGCGAGGCTAAGAACCTCTGGGTCATCTTCGACTCCACGCTTTCCTTTTCTCCACACATCTCTGACGTCTCAAAAAAAGTCTAACTACCAACTGCACCTCCTCAGAGGTATTCTTCTTTGCCTCTCCTTCCCCCATTAGCTCACTGTTTCCAGAGCTCTGGTTCTCTCTAGGCTGGACTATTGCAACAGCCTCTTTGTCAATCTGCCTGCAACCACTCTCCGCCCTCTGCAGCTCATCCAGAACAGGACTGTGAGACTTGTCCTTGGCCTCAAGCCCTGCGATCGTATCTCTCCAGCCCTGAAATCCCTTCATTGGCTCCCAGCGTCTGCAAGGATTAAATTCAAGACCCTTTGCATTGTCCACAAGACTTTCTGGTGCCTGGTTCCGCAATACCTTGAACTCTCCCTCTGTAAATACCTTCCTACTTGAGCTCTTCGCTCCTTCACCTCCAACTCCCTCAGGATCAGTCGCTTCTCCAAGCAACAAGTTGGGGGTAGATCCCTTTCCTCTGCTGGGGCATACATCTGGAACAGCCTCCCTGCCTCTCTGAAACTTGAGGAGAACCATCTCCGGTTCCGGAAGCACCTCAAGACCTTCCTCTTTGCTTCTGCCTTCGCTCTTCCTCTCCCCTGCTAAACTGTCTGCTTTGGCACCGGGCACCTGGTTACCCTCTGATATCGGGCCCAGATCCCTGCCCTCAGTGCTTAAAGTGGGCCGGGGCCTGCCGGGGCCGGGCCCCGGCAGTCTACAAAAAGTGGGACTGAGCCGGGGCCCTGCCGGGGCCCCCGTCCTACCACAACATTGGCGGGAAGCATTATCCCGTCGTGGCCGAAGCCGCGACGGGAGATGCGCCTGCAATGAAGTCAGGCGAGCTGACAGAAGTGGCAGCCAGCCACAGCGATGCTGTGACTGGCTGCCACTTCCGTCAGTCATAGTAACTGCATCTGGTGACCCCTCGCGCGAGAGGTCACCAGAGGCAGTTACTGTCCCTTTGTTTCCCCAGGTCGCCGAGGCGTCTTTAACCCTCGGCGAACCTGGGGATTCCTCGACATATTTCGAGGTTTATAAAAGATGGCTTTGAAAGTACACTTTTCAAGCCATCTTTTATAAAGCTTTGCTGACGGACAATTTTGTCCGTAGTCAAAGCTTTATAAAAGATGGCTTGAATTGTGTACTTATATAAGATGGCCTGAAAACTAGGCAAACCGTAGGGTATACACACAAATATATATAAATGTTATATATTTGTGTGCGTACCTTACTATGGTTTCTGTACTTTGCAAGCCATCTTTTATAAACGTAGAAATATGTTACATATTTCTATGTTTAGAAAAGATGACTTGCATAGTACACAAACCATAGTAAGGTACGCACACAAATATATAACATTTATATATATTTGTGTGTATACCCTACGATTTGCGTACTTTTTAGGCCACGCCCCTCCCACAAGCCACGCCCCCAAACGAGGCCCCCCCTCGATTTCTTACCCCACTTAAAGCCCTGCCTGCCCTCCCAGCCACACACCCGCACTGCCTCCTGACAACCCTTGCACTTGGGTCTGTATCTGCTACCCTACAGTCCCCTTCGAGCACTTATAATACACCCGTTGTTTACACCTTATTTTCGCACTTAACACCTACTGGGCACACTACCTGTTGTTCTATCACGTGTTCAGCACTTTCCACTCTTCCCCTCGCACTTCCCCCTTCCCTCTCCCCTGCACTCGCACGTTCTTAATGTCACTGGGCCTAGTAAGATCGTTGTTTTGTCCTCCCTTGTTTCCCCTCTCTTGCCTCGTTGCGCTCTGAAACAATTGTATATTGGCGCAATACCAATAAAATATCATATCATGTAAATATCAGCCTCAGAAGGAAGGTGAGTAACAGCAATATTCGATTGAATAGAAATGATTTCATCCATAAAACATGTGGACAAGGAATTACAGAGGGCCTGAGAGGAGGGAAGAGGAACCGGTAAGCTAGTAGAGAGATTACGAACCACTTTGAACAACTCCCTGGGGTGATTCGCAGAAGTTTCAATAATAGATGCAACGTAGACACGTTTGGCACATGAAATGGCTAGGTGATACTGGGAGGTGACCAGAGACAAGGCAAACCTTTTCCTGGGGGTATAAGAGTGCCTCCACTTTTGCTCCATCTGCCTGCATTGTAGGCGAAGGGCACGCAGCTTGTCCATGAACCACTGCTGAGAGGGGCGTGAAGATAGCCTAGATGTCTTGAGCTGAGCAAGGCTGCCTGCAACTGCGGTCAGAGTACTAGTTAAAGAATTCATGTCCACAGGTGACAGCCCTGAAAGTCGGGCAAGTATCAAAGAGGTCATATCAGATTTAGATACTGAGCGCCATCCACGCCGCTGGACTAATTTGGCTGGTGGAGCAGATGGCGGGCCCTTAATGCCCCAGGGGAAGGGAACAAAGAAATGATCAGACCACAGGATTTGAAAGGCAGCAAAAAGAGTGATCTCAGCATCTGCTGAGAAAATCAGGTCCAAGGTGTTACCTAAGGAATGGGTCTGTTCATGAACCTGCTGGGGGAGGGAGAGTTCTTTCATAGAGGACAGAAAGCTTTGAATCTTAAAGTTCTCCACCTCATTGACCTTAAGATTAAAGTCACCCACAATTGTAATTGTTTATTTATAACATGCTTAATACCCAGAGATTTCTAAGCGCGGACCCGGGCATCGAACCTGTGTTGCTCCGCGTCGTCTTGCTACCAAGGCGAGCACGTTGGCCCAGAACTATCCTCCCGACACAATGGCATATCATCCTGACAAAGACAGTGTTTGTTTACTTGAAGGAGATGAATTTAAATCCTGTTCTTACTCCAGGAGAAGTTGGAACCTATCACTTCTTTTCGTACATTGTTGATACAACTGAACTTTTTATTATCAAGTTTTGAATCCGAAAGAACTGTGTTGGAACTTTGTGGCAAAACAGAATTTCCTGATTTCTTTTGAACTGTGGAGCAAATCCTTGCTCAAACCTGCGGAAGGGGAATTAACCCAGGTTATGAGAAGAGGCAGTGGCCACATTGTGATGTGGTTTTATGTTATATATAATTGTTGGATTAAACTGCCATACATTTCCTTATTGATTTATTGTGTATACAAGTGTGAGGGACAGATATCCTTTTGTAAGAGTATTTTCTTTAGTTTATTCTAGGCAGGAAAATCCTTGTCAGGGTAGGGATAGAGTGGCGTTTATCCTACCTTTTTATTTAATAAAATGCTAAAGTTGAAAACTCTTTACAAAGTTGTCGGCCTCACATTTCTTACCCCTCACAATAGGTTCTGAGATGCTGGATGGTTGGGGAAATCCAAGGTTCAATGCACAGGCAAGAGGGATAATGGTACTCAACGAGAGCACTAGTGCTAGGTTAAAATCTGGGAAGGCCTTCTCACTGGAGTTGGTAACAGATGGAAAGAGCACCTAAAGGAAGGGCCTGACTTTATTCAGATGAGGAGTTATTTAGTCCAGTGAGTTTCAGAAAAATTGGGCCGACTGATTGTGGAGGGTGACCAGAAAATGGTCAGAGTATGAGGAGTCAAGGTGAAGACAGTGGCTGTAGTCATGTTTACGGCAGGTTGAATTGACAGGTGTTCAGTGTCAGAGATTTGATTAAGAGGTCTAAGTCATTGGAAAAGAGAGATTGAAGACTCAAAGAGGTCAATAGATGAGAATTATGCAAGAGGAGGTGGAGCAAGGAGCTGAATACAAACATACTCAAAAGAAAATGAGATTAAGTAATTGGGGAGAGAGGTGGATGGCGTGTCTTTACTGATCATAAGACCTCCCATCCTGCCATCCTGCTACCCATTCTGCCATCCTTTTAGGATAATCAGTAAGAGTAGGGAAAGTTAGAGGAATCAGTGTGAAGGGCTTCTAGTGAGGCTGATGAAGATATGGGGCCTCATTACGACCCTGGCGCTAAGTGTTTAACGGCGCCGTAAAAGGCTGCGGCGCCGTTAAACACTTAGCGCCTAATTACGAGGTCCCTTTGCGGGACCCGACCTTAACGGCTGGTTTTTCCAGCCGTTAAAGTAGGCACCCGCAAAGGGACCTTGGTGCTAATTACGGTACCGCAATTTGCGGTACTGTAATTAGCGCCTTCCCCATTCCCATTGAGCCCTATGGGTCAAAAATGGGAATGGGGAAGGGCCATGGCAGCATGGGGAATTACCGCCCCACCACCCTCGGAATGGGGTGGTAATTCCCCATTCCGCCATGGCGGACACCGGCATGGACCATGGTGCTAATAGCATCATGGTCCTCCGCCAAAGTCGTAATGAGGCCCATGGTGTTTAGCCCATTGATACACACAGGTAACTGGTTATCAGCACATAGAGACCCATTTTATGATATAGTGTGGAATTTAGGGCCCAATTCTGCTAGTGGTGTAACACATCCATGGCCCTTAGGGCCATATTCTGCCTGGGTTGTAATTCATGAGTGAATTCCTGATTCGGAATGTACATTTGCTTTTTACACCAGTTTTCTATCTTTATAATGGGACCTATTCTGCTAGAGGTGGAACAACCCCATGTGGATATTACACCTCTAGCAGAATAGGCCCATTATAAAGATAGGAAACAGGTGTAAAAAACAGGTGTACATTCCGAATGGGGAATTCACCCATGAATTACACCTCTAGCATAATTACACCTCCATCAGAATAGGCCACTAAGTCCAGACATGCTTCCTTTATCACTATGTCCCGACATCATCCCTTATCACTGTGTCCCTTCTTGAGTAACAAACCCACTGCCTGCGTATTTGTAATGATCTTAGGGTGTGAGGGAAACAGTGTTCATTTTTAATTTAATTCATATTTTTACTTTATCCTCCAGAATGTGCAGCATAGTTTATATGAACAAACAAACGCCGCTTTCACCACAAGAAGTATTCAACATTTTAAGGCATCACCTAAAAGGCAATATTTCCACACTTCCGGCAATCCGGATAATCCAGAAAATGGTCAGGTGTTCCTATACAGTTATGAAGGACAAAAGCATAGAAAAGATGATTGGAGATGTGATAAGTATAAATGGATTCAGAAAGGAAGGCATGCTCTGCCGAGGGCCAGTCCTCTGGTGTGGAAGACCTACTTCCAAAGATTAATTGGTAGAGAGGAAGTTACATTTTACAGATATGGCTATGAAGTTCTTGATGGAAGTGTTGAAAAAGTGATTGTCCATTATCTAGGTGAAGACAAAACACCTGAGCCATGCATGCCTCATGGAAATATGAGAAAATACCCGTTAAGAGCTCATGTTCGCACAATGCCATCTGTGCTGATAGAAATTGCTGAAAATAAAGATTTAGGTCCAACTTCAATTTACCAGAAAATAATTGCAGAATGCGATGCTTCCCCTACCCACATGAGAGTTACAGTGCCGAAAAATACAGAGCAAATAATAAATAAACTTAAGTATGGGAAACAGAAATGTAGTATCAGTCATGATGATTTATATAACATCTTCGAGCTTCACTATGCACTGGAAGGGTTTGTATGCCATTACTCTCTGGTTCCCGAACTTATTGTAACTTTGGCTCTTCCAGACATTATCAATATTTTTGAGGAAGTGATGAAGTTGAATTCAAGAACCCTAATTTCATATGACACAACATTTCAATTAGGTGATTTTTACCTCTCTCCACTAATATTTCAATGTTCATTGTTTGAGGAAAATCCTGCAATCCCTGCCTTTGTACTGATTCATGATAAACGCACAACGATTGTCCATGAAACATTTTTTTCTTTTGTAGCAAAGCGTATGCCTCAAATTAACCAGAGTTCCATTACTATAGTAACAGACAGAGAAGCTGCTATTGTGAAATCTGTAGAGAATATTATTCCAAGATGCAAGCATGTGGTTTGTTGGAACCACATACTGAAAGACGTGGAATTCTGGGTTTCAGGTCATGAAGGAGGAAAAGCAGACAGAAAAGTGTACACCAATAATATTCTACAGCTCTTAGACTGCAAAACTGAAGAAGACTTTCTAACATTGTTGGAAAAACTAAGGGCCACATGGAGTGCTTCTTTTGTGAAATATTTTGAGGAAAAACTGAGCAAAGACATCTTGACAAAGGCAGGCAGATGGGTCTTGAAAACAGTTGGCATTTATAGGAAAACCAGTGGAGTTACGACTAATGTGTCAGAAAGCATGAATGCAGTGATGAAAAGACTGACTAAGCACAAAGAGGTTCACATGGATGAAATGGTATTGGCAATCTACTTTTTGCAAACATTTTATCTAAAGGAAGGGTTGAGAGGACAGTGTGGTATGGGGAATTATCACCTGTCAAACAGGCATGCTGGCAAAAAACTTAATTCTGGTGATATTGAATTCCCATTTGATTACATACCTGTGGAAAAGATAGTGGACTTTATAAAGAAGGGTCACTATGATGAAGAACCTGTAACAATATCAAAAGGTGATGAGCGCAAATCAAATGCAATGGAAGGCCTAGCAGACTTGATAGTTAAGCAAAACCGAGTATTTCTTCAGGCACAGTCTGGATGTTTCATAGTTACCGGATTACGAGACAAAAAGTATGTGGTAAAGTTATTCCCAGTTGAAACATGCTCTTGCAACAGTTCACGAACATGCTACCACATTCTGGCTGCACAGAAGTCAATTGGTAAGAGTTCAAGTAAGAAAAGAATAGTGTATTCTCTGAAAAAGCTCAGGATGAATGTCAGAAAAGGCAAATCTGGAAGGAAAAGAATTAGACAGAAAGATGAGCTGCAGACTGTAGCCGCAATGGATTCTATTCTGATGAGTGAAACTAAATTTGATGACACTCAGGAAGACATTAAAGCAAAAAATAAACATACTAAACAATTGAACCCATATGAGAATGTTCCCAAGAAAGAACATTTTACCTCTTTTCTGGTAGATGGGTATGATCTGGGTGTACCGCAGCGGTCAAGCTCACCTAAACAAACAAATAAAACGGTGCCCCTTCCATGGGACTTAATACCAGATTATCCACGCATGCAGAGTGTCCTAGTTCAAAATATTTACATCAATGTTGAAGACATGAAATCTCTCTTAGGTGATAACTGGCTGGTTGACACAGTCATTGAAGGCTTCTTGCTTACTAGAGCTTCTCTAAAACATGTCACTGAATGTGATGTACGTGTGAGTGTTTTCAGTCCATTCATAATTCATTCCATTGACTTACGTGGATACTCTTCAAGTGTTCACGAGTTTGGCATCAAATCAGATATTATGGCAAAGGACATCTGGATCATCCCCACAAATGTGCAAAATACTCACTGGGTACTTATGCTGGTGTTCATGAAGTGGAAGATTATTCTATATTTAGACTCCAATAAAACCCTCTACACAAAGTACATAAACATACTACAAACATTCATGGACATGCAGGTGGCATCCACAATTGACTGGTCTAAGTGGACAATCCATGCTCCTCATGATGTACCAGCTCAGCATGATTCATCCAGTTGTGGACTATTTCTCTGCTTATTTGCACATACATTGTGTAGTGGGTCACTTGTACCATTCCCTGCAGACATGACTGCTGTGCGGCAGTGGATAGCTATGGAATTAATTAGTGGAAAATCCTTTCTCCCAAAATCACAGTTGAAGAAACAAAAATATTGCAGAGCAAAAAAAGAGATTAAGCAGAATATTAAGAAAGATTTTAATACACCTTTTTCAAGGAATCCTCCAAAAGAGGCAACATCCACTGTTGAATTCTTATCTACCGCATTAGATGACTATTACACAGCAACTTGGTTCCTCTGTTTCATGGGTAAACTCTGTAAAAAACCAACAAAATCAAAAATGATACTCTGCCAGGGACTATGCCAGGACTGGTATCATTTGTCTTGCCTTGACCTAGCTCATTTCCCTAGTGGTCTGTACAAATGTCCGAAGTGCATTTAGGGAAGCACTATGTATTTGAAAAAACAGAATAAATCTCTTCAAATACACACAGATGTCTACCAAAAGACCAATAAAATATGACACTCACACTGCATCAAAGTTTATGGACAACCTTTGAAAGACATTTTATGTTAAGTTTTATGTGACTTGTTAGCACAAAATTTGCCGTATGCAGCTGGTTCAGGCAACACAATCTGCTTGTCTCGTGTGCTAGATTAACAGGAATAGAAGGCAGGTTTTACTGACATCCTACAAGTGAGATGATCTCCCAAGGCTCTCAGGTGGCTTGGTCAAGAGTTTGAAGAAAGGGATGGCATATATTGTGAAAGAGAGCTCATCCATACATGTCTTATTGGTAGCTTGAAACCATGTTATAGTATCTCATTTACAATGTTATTTCATGTATTTACATTTGGTTAAATGTTATAAAATCTATGCTAACATACAAGTACTAATGTCTCTCGCCTTTGCTGATTTATTACACTGAGGGTGGTAAGTGACACTGGTGAATTGTACTTAGTGTCATTGCTGAATTTGGGTATTCATTGCAGTCATACCCAATGCCCCATCTTACAAACTTGTCACACAAAGTTGCACTCCTCTGCCTGTGCCTTCCACTTGTGCAGTGGAATGTATATAAACATAACCATATCCACAGCACTAGCCAAGTTATACTGAGCGAGTCACTTGTCCCAACAGGGAGCGGAGAGTCTTCTCCTTTGCATGTGCTCCCCTCACCCACTTGATTCCACTTGCGCAGCCCTACCAGACACTGCTGGTGAGTGCCCCTGCTCTTGTGTTTCCTCTTACTGTCCCCCATCCCTCCACTTTCATTTCGTCTTAGTGTTTTTTTGTTTGTTTGGTCCTTTCCCAGTCCCTCCCTGACCTTCACCCCTGCACACCCTGGTCCGCCTGCAACTCCTGGATTGGGCCATGAGCGAATCACGTGTCCCTCATCCTGAAGAACTCCAGGGCAGCCTTGCCTGAACAGCCATCGGCTAATGCTTCTGTGATAAGACTGTGCTCTTCTACCATACAGCATACCCTCATACCTTTAACTGACAAGTTCTACTCCATATATCCAGGTACTGGCAGACAAATCACTATAGACCATGTTTGTGAGTAATGGGTTAATGACAGCATATTGGTGCACCTTTCTCATTTCAAAATGTTCTTCATGTGTGTTTGCATCATTTTCAGGTGAGTTTCGCTGCCACTTTATATTTTAGGTTAGCGTTCCGGCCCGTTCCGGATACTTTTTCATGATGAAATGTAGATTTTGGGCAGTAATGGGTTAATGACAGCATATTGGTCCACCTTTCTCATTTCAAAATGTTCTTCATGTGTGCTTGCATCATTTTCAGGTGAGTTTTGCTGCCGTTTTATATATTAGGGTAGCGTTCGGCCCGTTCCGGGTACTTTTTCGTGATAAAATGTAGATTTTGGGCAGTAATGGGTTAATGACAGCATATTGGTGCACCTTTCTCATTTCAAAATGTTCTTCATGTGTGCTTGCATCATTTTCAGGTGAGTTTCGCTGCCACTTTATATTTTAGGTTAGCGTTCCGGCCCGTTCCGGATACTTTTTCATGATGAAATGTAGATTTTGGGCAGTAATGGGTTAATGACAGCATATTGGTCCACCTTTCTCATTTCAAAATGTTCTTCATGTGTGCTTGCATCATTTTCAGGTGAGTTTCGCTGCCGTTTTATATATTAGGGTAGCGTTCGGCACGTTCCGGGTACTTTTTCGTGATAAAATGTAGATTTTGGGCAGTAATGGGTTAATGACAGCATATTGGTGCACCTTTCTCATTTCAAAATGTTCTTCATGTGTGCTTGCATCATTTTCAGATGAGTTTCGCTGCCGTTTTATATATTAGGGTAGCGTTCCGGCCCGTTCCGGGTACTTTTTCGTGATAAAATGTAGATTTTGGGCAGTAATGGGTTAATGACAGCATATTGGTGCACCTTTCTCATTTCAAAATGTTCTTCATGTGTGCTTGCATCATTTTTAGGTGAGTTTCGCTGCCGTTTTATATATTAGGGTAGCGTTCCGGCCCGTTCCGGGTACTTTTTCGTGATAAAATGTAGATTTTGGGCAGTAATGGGTTAATGACAGCATATTGGTGCACCTTTCTCATTTCAAAATGTTCTTCATGTGTGTTTGCATCATTTTCAGGTGATTTTTGCTGCCATTTTATAGGTTAGGGTACCGTTCCGGCCCGTTCCGTGTACTTTTTCGTGATAAAATGTAGATTTTGGGCAGTAATGGGTTAATGTCAGCATATTGGTGCACCTTTCTCATTTCAAAATGTTCTTCATGTGTGTTTGCATCATTTTCAGGTGAGTTTCGCTGCCACTTTATATTTTAGGTTAGCGTTCCGGCCCGTTCCGGGTACTTTTTCGTGATGAAATGTAGATTTTGGGTAGTAATCGGTTAATGACAGCATATTGGTCCACCTTTCTCATTTCAAAATGTTCTTCATGTGTGCTTGCATCATTTTCAGGTGAGTTTCCCTGCCGTTTTATATATTAGGGTAGCGTTCCGGCCCGTTCCGGGTACTTTTTCGTGATAAAATGTAGATTTTGGGCAGTAATGGGTTAATGACAGCATATTGGTGCACCTTTCTCATTTCAAAATGTTCTTCATGTGTGTTTGCATCATTTTCAGGTGATTTTTTCTGCCATTTTATAGGTTAGGGTACCGTTCCGGCCCGTTCCGTGTACTTTTTCGTGATAAAATGTAGATTTTGGGCAGTAATGGGTTAATGTCAGCATATTGGTGCACCTTTCTCATTTCAAAATGTTCTTCATGTGTGTTTGCATCATTTTCAGGTGAGTTTCGCTGCCACTTTATATTTTAGGTTAGCGTTCCGGCCCGTTCCGGGTACTTTTTCGTGATGAAATGTAGATTTTGGGCAGTAATGGGTTAATGACAGCATATTGGTCCACCTTTCTCATTTCAAAATGTTCTTCATGTGTGCTTGCATCATTTTCAGGTGAGTTTCGCTGCCGTTTTATATATTAGGGTAGCGTTCCGGCCCGTTCCGGGTACTTTTTCGTGATAAAATGTAGATTTTGGGCAGTAATGGGTTAATGACAGCATATTGGTGCACCTTTCTCATTTCAAAATGTTCTTCATGTGTGCTTGCATCATTTTCAGGTGAGTTTCGCTGCCGTTTTATATATTAGGGTAGCGTTCCGGCCCGTTCCGGGTACTTTTTCGTGATAAAATGTAGATTTTGGGCAGTAATGGGTTAATGACAGCATATTGGTGCACCTTTCTCATTTCAAAATGTTCTTCATGTGTGCTTGCATCATTTTCAGGTGAGTTTCGCTGCCGTTTTATATATTAGGGTAGCGTTCTGGCCCGTTCCGGGTACTTTTTCGTGATAAAATGTAGATTTTGGGCAGTAATGGGTTAATGACAGCATATTGGTGCACCTTTCTCATTTCAAAATGTTCTTCATGTGTGTTTGCATCATTTTCAGGTGATTTTTGCTGCCATTTTATAGGTTAGGGTACCGTTCCGGCCCGTTCCGTGTACTTTTTCGTGATAAAATGTAGATTTTGGGCAGTAATGGTTTAATGTCAGCATATTGGTGCACCTTTCTCATTTCAAAATGTTCTTCATGTGTGTTTGCATCATTTTCAGGTGAGTTTCGCTGCCACTTTATATTTTAGGTTAGCGTTCCGGCCCGTTCCGGGTACTTTTTCGTGATGAAATGTAGATTTTGGGCAGTAATGGGTTAATGACAGCATATTGGTCCACCTTTCTCATTTCAAAATGTTCTTCATGTGTGCTTGCATCATTTTCAGGTGAGTTTCGCTGCCGTTTTATATATTAGGGTAGCGTTCCGGCCCGTTCCGGGTACTTTTTCGTGATAAAATGTAGATTTTGGGCAGTAATGGGTTAATGACAGCATATTGGTGCACCTTTCTCATTTCAAAATGTTCTTCATGTGTGCTTGCCTCATTTTCAGGTGAGTTTCGCTGCCGTTTTATATATTAGGATATCGTTCCGGCCCGTTCCGGGTACTTTTTCGTGATAAAATGTAGATTTTGGGCAGTAATGGGTTAATGACAGCATATTGGTGCACCTTTCTCATTTCAAAATGTTCTTCATGTGTGCTTGCATCATTTTCAGGTGAGTTTCGCTGCCGTTTTATATATTAGGGTAGCGTTCCGGCCCGTTCCGGGTACTTTTTCGTGATAAAATGTAGATTTTGGGCAGTAATGGGTTAATGACAGCATATTGGTGCACCTTTCTCATTTCAAAATGTTCTTCATGTTTGCTTGCATCATTTTCAGGTGAGTTTCGCTGCCGTTTTATATATTAGGGTAGCGTTCCGGCCCGTTCCGGGTACTTTTTTCGTGATAAAATGTAGATTTTGGGCAGTAATGGGTTAATGACAGCATATTGGTGCACCATTCTCATTTCAAAATGTTCTTCATGTGTGTTTGCATCATTTTCAGGTGATTTTTGCTGCCATTTTATAGGTTAGGGTACCGTTCCGGCCCGTTCCGTGTACTTTTTCGTGATAAAATGTAGATTTTGGGCAGTAATGGGTTAATGTCAGCATATTGGTGCACCTTTCTCATTTCAAAATGTTCTTCATGTGTGTTTGCATCATTTTCAGGTGAGTTTCGCTGCCACTTTATATTTTAGGTTAGCGTTCCGGCCCGTTCCGGGTACTTTTTCGTGATGAAATGTAGATTTTGGGCAGTAATGGGTTAATGACAGCATATTGGTCCACCTTTCTCATTTCAAAATGTTCTTCATGTGTGCTTGCATCATTTTCAGGTGAGTTTCGCTGCCGTTTTATATATTAGGGTAGCGTTCCGGCCCGTTCCGGGTACTTTTTCGTGATAAAATGTAGATTTTGGGCAGTAATGGGTTAATGACAGCATATTGGTGCACCTTTCTCATTTCAAAATGTTCTTCATGTGTGGTTGCATCATTTTCAGGTGAGTTTCGCTGCCGTTTTATATATTAGGGTAGCGTTCCGGCCCGTTCCGGGTACTTTTTCGTGATAAAATGTAGATTTTGGGCAGTAATGGGTTAATGCAGCATATTGGTGCACCTTTCTCATTTCAAAATGTTCTTCATGTGTGCTTGCATCATTTTCAGGTGAGTTTCGCTGCCGTTTTATATATTAGGGTAGCGTTCCGGCCCGTTCCGGGTACTTTTTCGTGATAAAATGTAGATTTTGGGCAGTAATGGGTTAATGACAGCATATTGGTGCACCTTTCTCATTTCAAAATGTTCTTCATGTGTGTTTGCATAATTTTCAGGTGATTTTTGCTGCCATTTTATAGGTTAGGGTACCGTTCCGGCCCGTTCCGTGTACTTTTTCGTGATAAAATGTAGATTTTGGGAAGTAATGGTTTAATGTCAGCATATTGGTGCACCTTTCTCATTTCAAAATGTTCTTCATGTGTGTTTGCATCATTTTCAGGTGAGTTTCGCTGCCACTTTATATTTTAGGTTAGCGTTCCGGCTGGTTCCGGGTACTTTTTCGTGATGAAATGTAGATTTTGGGCAGTAATGGGTTAATGACAGCATATTGGTCCACCTTTCTCATTTCAAAATGTTCTTCATGTGTGCTTGCATCATTTTCAGGTGAGTTTCGCTGCCGTTTTATATATTAGGGTAGCGTTCCGGCCCGTTCCGGGTACTTTTTCGTGATAAAATGTAGATTTTGGGCAGTAATGGGTTAATGACAGCATATTGGTGCACCTTTCTCATTTCAAAATGTTCTTCATGTGTGCTTGCATCATTTTCAGGTGAGTTTCGCTGCCGTTTTATATATTAGGGTAGCTTTCCGGCCCGTTCCGGGTACTTTTTCGTGATAAAATGTAGATTTTGGGCAGTAATGGGTTAATGACAGCATATTGGTGCACCTTTCTCATTTCAAAATGTTCTTCATGTGTGCTTGCATCATTTTCAGGTGACTTTCGCTGCCGTTTTATATATTAGGGTAGCTTTCCGGCCCGTTCCGGGTACTTTTTCGTGATAAAATGTAGATTTTGGGCAGTAATGGGTTAATGACAGCATATTGGTGCACCTTTCTCATTTCAAAATGTTCTTCATGTGTGTTTGCATCATTTTCAGGTGATTTTTGCTGCCATTTTATAGGTTAGGGTACCGTTCGGCCCGTTCCGTGTACTTTTTCGTGATAAAATGTAGATTTTGGCCAGTAATGGGTTAATGTCAGCATATTGGTGCACCTTTCTCATTTCAAAATGTTCTTCATGTGTGTTTGCATCATTTTCAGGTGAGTTTCGCTGCCACTTTATATTTTAGGTTAGCGTTCCGGCCCGTTCCGGGTACTTTTTCGTGATGAAATGTAGATTTTGGGCAGTAATGGGTTAATTGCAGCATATTGGTCCACCTTTCTCATTTCAAAATGTTCTTCATGTGTGCTTGCATCATTTTCAGGTGAGTTTCGCTGCCGTTTTATATATTAGGGTAGCTTTCCGGCCCGTTCCGGGTACTTTTTCGTGATAAAATGTAGATTTTGGGCAGTAATGGGTTAATGACAGCATATTGGTGCACCTTTCTCATTTCAAAATGTTCTTCATGTGTGCTTGCATCATTTTCAGGTGAGTTTCGCTGCCGTTTTATATATTAGGGTAGCTTTCCGGCCCGTTCCGGGTACTTTTTTGTGATAAAATGTAGATTTTGGGCAGTAATGGGTTAATGATAGCATATTGGTGCACCTTTCTCATTTCAAAATGTTCTTCATGTGTGTTTGCATCATTTTCAGGTGATTTTTGCTGCCATTTTATAGGTTAGGGTACCGTTCGGCCCGTTCCGTGTACTTTTTCGTCATAAAATGTAGATTTTGGGCAGTAATGGGTTAATGTCAGCATATTGGTGCACCTTTCTCATTTCAAAATGTTCTTCATGTGTGTTTGCATCATTTTCAGGTGAGTTTCGCTGCCACTTTATATTTTAGGTTAGCGTTCCGGCCCGTTCCGGGTACTTTTTCGTGATGAAATGTAGATTTTGGGCAGTAATGGGTTAATGACAGCATATTGGTCCAACTTTCTCATTTCAAAATGTTCTTCATGTGTGCTTGCATCATTTTCAGGTGAGTTTCGCTGCCGTTTTATATATTAGGGTAGCTTTCCGGCCCGTTCCGGGTACTTTTTCGTGATAAAATGTAGATTTTGGGCAGTAATGGGTTAATGACAGCATATTGGTGCACCTTTCTCATTTCAAAATGTTCTTCATGTGTGCTTGCATCATTTTCAGGTGAGTTTCGCTGCCGTTTTATATATTAGGGTAGCTTTCCGGCCCGTTCCGGGTACTTTTTTGTGATAAAATGTAGATTTTGGGCAGTAATGGGTTAATGATAGCATATTGGTGCACCTTTCTCATTTCAAAATGTTCTTCATGTGTGTTTGCATCATTTTCAGGTGATTTTTGCTGCCATTTTATAGGTTAGGGTACCGTTCGGCCCGTTCCGTGTACTTTTTCGTCATAAAATGTAGATTTTGGGCAGTAATGGGTTAATGACAGCATATTGGTCCACCTTTCTCATTTCAAAATGTTCTTCATGTGTGCTTGCATCATTTTCAGGTGAGTTTCGCTGCTGTTTTATAGGTTAGGGTACCGTTCCGGCCCGTTCCGTGTACTTTTTCGTGATAAAATGTAGATTTTGGGCAGTAATGGGTTAATGTCAGCATATTGGTGCACCTTTCTCATTTCAAAATGTTCTTCATGTGTGTTTGCATCATTTTCAGGTGAGTTTCGCTGCCACTTTATATTTTAGGTTAGCGTTCCGGCCCGTTCCGGGTACTTTTTCGTGATGAAATGTAGATTTTGGGCAGTAATGGGTTAATGACAGCATATTGGTCCACCTTTCTCATTTCAAAATGTTCTTCATGTGTGATTGCATCATTTTCAGGTGAGTTTCGCTGACGTTTTATATATTAGGGTAGCGTTCCGGCCCGTTCCGGGTACTTTTTCGTGATAAAATGTAGATTTTGGGCAGTAATGGGTTAATGACAGCATATTGGTGCACCTTTCTCATTTCAAAATGTTCTTCATGTGTGCTTGCATCATTTTCAGGTGAGTTTCGCTGCCGTTTTATATATTAGGGTAGCGTTCCGGCCCGTTCCGGGTACTTTTTCGTGATAAAATGTAGATTTTGGGCAGTAATGGGTTAATGACAGCATATTGGTGCACCTTTCTCATTTCAAAGTGTTCTTCATGTGTGTTTGCATCATTTTCAGGTGATTTTTGCTGCCATTTTATAGGTTAGGGTACCGTTCCGGCCCGTTCCTTGTACTTTTTCGTGATAAAATGTAGATTTTGGGCAGTAATGGGTTAATGTCAGCATATTGGTGCACCTTTCTCATTTCAAAATGTTCTTCATGTGTGTTTGCATCATTTTCAGGTGAGTTTCGCTGCCACTTTATATTTTAGTTTAGCCTTCCGGCCCGTTCCGGGTACTTTTTCGTGATAAAATGTAGATTTTGGGCAGTAATGGGTTAATGACAGCATATTGCTGCACCTTTCTCATTTCAAAATGTTCTTCATGTGTGCTTGCATCATTTTCAGGTGAGTTTCGCTGCCGTTTTATATATTAGGGTAGCGTTCCGGCCCGTTCCGGGTACTTTTTCGTGATAAAATGTAGATTTTGGGCAGTAATGGGTTAATGACAGCATATTGGTGCACCTTTCTCATTTCAAAATGTTCTTCATGTGTGTTTGCATCATTTTCAGGTGAGTTTCGCTGCCGTTTTATATATTAGGGTAGCGTTCCGGCCCGTTCCGTGTACTTTTTCGTGATAAAATGTAGATTTTGGGCAGTAATGGTTTAATGTCAGCATATTGGTGCACCTTTCTCATTTCAAAATGTTCTTCATGTGTGTTTGCATCATTTTCAGGTGAGTTTCGCTGCCACTTTATATTTTAGGTTAGCGTTCCGGCCCGTTCCGGGTACTTTTTCGTGATGAAATGTAGATTTTGGGCAGTAATGGGTTAATGACAGCATATTGGTCCACCTTTCTCATTTCAAAATGTTCTTCATGTGTGCTTGCATCATTTTCAGGTGAGTTTCGCTGCCGTTTTATATATTAGGGTAGCGTTCCGGCCCGTTCCGGGTACTTTTTCGTGATAAAATGTAGATTTTGGGCAGTAATGGGTTAATGACAGCATATTGGTGCACCTTTCTCATTTCAAAATGTTCTTCATGTGTGCTTGCCTCATTTTCAGGTGAGTTTCGCTGCCGTTTTATATATTAGGATATCGTTCCGGCCCGTTCCGGGTACTTTTTCGTGATAAAATGTAGATTTTCGGCAGTAATGGGTTAATGACAGCATATTGGTGCACCTTTCTCATTTCAAAGTGTTCTTCATGTGTGTTTGCATCATTTTCAGGTGATTTTTGCTGCCATTTTATAGGTTAGGGTACCGTTCCGGCCCGTTCCGTGTACTTTTTCGTGATAAAATGTAGATTTTGGGCAGTAATGGGTTAATGTCAGCATATTGGTGCACCTTTCTCATTTCAAAATGTTCTTCATGTGTGTTTGCATCATTTTCAGGTGATTTTTGCTGCCATTTTATAGGTTAGGGTACCGTTCCGGCCCGTTCCGTTTACTTTTTCGTGATAAAATGTAGATTTTGGGCAGTAATGGTTTAATGTCAGCATATTGGTGCACCTTTCTCATTTCAAAATGTTCTTCATGTGTGTTTGCATCATTTTCAGGTGAGTTTCGCTGCCACTTTATATTTTAGGTTAGCGTTCCGGCCCGTTCCGGGTACTTTTTCGTGATGACATGTAGATTTTGGGCAGTAATGGGTTAATGACAGCATATTGGTCCACCTTTCTCATTTCAAAATGTTCTTCATGTGTGCTTGCATCATTTTCAGGTGAGTTTCGCTGCCGTTTTATATATTAGGGTAGCGTTCCGGCCCGTTCCGTGTACTTTTTCGTGATAAAATGTAGATTTTGGGCAGTAATGGGTTAATGACAGCATATTGGTGCACCTTTCTCATTTCAAAATGTTCTTCATGTGTGCTTGCCTCATTTTCAGGTGAGTTTCGCTGCCGTTTTATATATTAGGATAGCGGTCCGGCCCGTTCCGGGTACTTTTTCGTGATAAAATGTAGATTTTGGGCAGTAATGGGTTAATGACAGCATATTGGTGCACCTTTCTCATTTCAAAATGTTCTTCATGTGTGCTTGCATCATTTTCAGGTGAGTTTCGCTGCCGTTTTATATATTAGGGTAGCGTTCCGGCCCGTTCCAGGTACTTTTTTGTGATAAAATGTAGATTTTGGGCAGTAATGGGTTAATGACAGCATATTGGTGCACCTTTCTCATTTCAAAGTGTTCTTCATGTGTGTTTGCATCATTTTCAGGTGATTTTTGCTGCCATTTTATAGGTTAGGGTACCGTTCCGGCCCGTTCCGTGTACTTTTTCGTGATAAAATGTAGATTTTGGGCAGTAATGGGTTAATGTCAGCATATTGGTGCACCTTTCTCATTTCAAAATGTTCTTCATGTGTGTTTGCATCATTTTCAGGTGAGTTTCGCTGCCACTTTATATTTTAGGTTAGCCTTCCGGCCCGTTCCGGGTACTTTTTCGTGATGAAATGTAGATTTTGGGCAGTAATGGGTTAATGACAGCATATTGGTCCACCTTTCTCATTTCAAAATGTTCTTCATGTGTGCTTGCATCATTTTCAGGTGAGTTTCGCTGCCGTTTTATATATTAGGGTAGCGTTCCGGCCCGTTCCGGGTACTTTTTCGTGATTAAAATGTAGATTTTGGGCAGTAATGGGTTAATGACAGCATATTGGTGCACCTTTCTCATTTCAAAATGTTCTTCATGTGTGCTTGCATCATTTTCAGGTGAGTTTCGCTGCCGTTTTATATATTAGGGTAGCGTTCCGGCCCGTTCCGGGTACTTTTTCGTGATAAAATGTAGATTTTGGGCAGTAATGGGTTAATGACAGCATATTGGTGCACCTTTCTCATTTCAAAATGTTCTTCATGTGTGCTTGCATCATTTTCAGGTGAGTTTCGCTGCCGTTTTATATATTAGGGTAGCGTTCCGGCCCGTTCCGGGTACTTTTTCGTGATTAAAATGTAGATTTTGGGCAGTAATGGGTTAATGACAGCATATTGGTGCACCTTTCTCATTTCAAAATGTTCTTCATGTGTGCTTGCATCATTTTCAGGTGAGTTTCGCTGCCGTTTTATATATTAGGGTAGCGTTCCGGCCCGTTCCGGGTACTTTTCGTGATAAAATGTAGATTTTGGGCAGTAATGGGTTAATGACAGCATATTGGTTCACCTTTCTCATTTCAAAATGTTCTTCATGTGTGTTTGCATCATTTTCAGGTGATTCTTGCTGCCATTTTATAGGTTAGGGTACCGTTCCGGCGCGTTCCGGGTTTTACACACACCCGGTGGCGCTAGGCGCCACCCTTGCCGCGAGGCCAGGAGTCCGCAGGCATTTCCTCCGCTGGACTTGAGTTGGGGGAGTTTATGGCACTTGCGGGGCAGGCAAGAGATAACGCGAGCGGGGGTTGGTTTTTTCAGGATGTTTCATGAAGTTTAGCCCTGCTCGCAGGCGATCGAAAGGCAGGGCTTATCTGAAACGGCCCACCCGGTTTTTAAATGGGCTGGAAAATAAATAGTCCCCGAGCCTGGGCTTCATCGCCTCATATTTACTGACTTTTGTACTGGGGTTCTGCAAAATGTCCGAGGCCCCCGTCCAGCCAGTCAGGTGGCACAGCGAGCAGAGGCTAGCTCTGGACATCTGTGCATAGCCTGCTAACGCAGGTTTGAAACCCAGCGGGGCCCAACTCTGCCTTTCATCCTTGCGAGGTCGATAAATGAGCACCACACACTGTGGGTAAAAATTTGTAGCGCTAGAAAAATGCACACTGTGCTAAGCCTGTGATTTGAACTTAATGCTTTACTGGAATGAACATAATGAGTGGCACTTAATTGCGTAGATTCATAACTGTTGTATGGTACAGGGGTACGAAACGGCTGTAGCAAGCCCCCTTTTTGATAAAAGGAAGGTTGTACTTTCAGGGGGGTGAAACCTTGTGCTGTGGCACCAGCGACTTTCAGGGGGGTGAAACCTTGTGCTGTGGCACCAGCGACTTTCAGGGGGGTGAAACCTTGTGCTATGGCACCAGCGACTTTCAGGGGGGTGAAACCTTGTGCTGTGGCATCAGCGACTTTCAGGGGGGTGAAACCTTGCGCGGTGGCACCAGCGAATATTATGATGGTACACGGCTCGTGTGTTAACCTGTGAGCTAGGGATTTTCAGTGTTACAATCTGTAGTGGGGCTTGCAGTAGTATAGGTCATGGCGTCTGGGCATCACTGGCAGCGTTCTGTGCTATATTGGAGTGTTGGTAGATTGCTGTGAGTTGTTTTAGTTTGTACTGCAGCGTGTATGGTGTTGTTGTATACCGCATTGCCACCTGCTCTGGCATCAGGCGATATTTCCAGTTGTGAACTCTTGGCTAGTGGTGTAGGGGGTTGCTGTTGCCATTACAGGACGTCCGTGTAATATTGCAAGGCATGAAGTTATGTAACCACCCCGCATGGGTTGCGGAAATGCAGGCTGTGGTAAATCTATAGAGCACTCCTAATATAAACAGCTCATAGAACTGCAAAGTAGTACATGACATGAGTTACCGAAATGACCCTGCGCTTTTGTAATGTGCGAGTTTGGAATTATCCAGCAGCAGTGTATCAACGCAGGGCAACATCTTAAAGTAAGTTGTGAAGATGTCTCCCGATATATGAGAAAAGCTGCAAGGGGCATGAGCGAGGACCTCCGCCACACACGAGGTGTTTCATAAGTCGCCGGTTGGCGAGTGGGGGAACATGACGAGTGGGGGAACATGTGTCGTGGGTGATCACATGAATGTGAACTAGGATGCCTGTCCACGTTGTAGCAGGCAGTTTCAGAAGTTGGGAGGAAGAACATCGGATGGGGATGACTGTGGATTTGAAGCAAACAGTGACGCAGTGACTTCAAGTAGTGAATTAATTAGAACGTTCGGCTTGGTTCATGAGAAAAATGCGTCTGCGCATTGGGTGCATTTGTAATACAGGTGGATACACTTTTTAAATAATTTCTGTAAATTTATCTTGGGGTTGCGGATGGTCGTCGTTGTGTTAGGAAGGTAGGTTGCTACGATGTACACTCCATGTCACCCTTTGAGCACAGGGCGCATTCCCAGTGCGGTCGTGGGGTTACATTTTTGGCTATTTGCCGCTAGGCTGCGCATTAGGTATGCAGGAGAAAGGGAGTTCCTTTGAGGTCGCGCACAGCATGGTGGAAGGCCCCTTTTGGTTTTAAAAACACACGGTTTCTAGGGCTCTGGTGTGCTTAGAAAAATGTCGTAGGGATAAGGGAATTGTACGCACTAAAATCAATTATTATGGGCGATGTCTTTTGGGGAGAAAGCTTTTGGGCAAATCTTTCAATTGTTTCAGAAGTGGATGTTACCAGTTAGCAACTGCGAGTTTATTGGAGGAACAGCCTTAGTGCACAATAGCGCGTAGAGGTAGGCCCGTGTGAAGGGGAAACAGGAACCAGGGTGCCCCGAGCGGCTAGTGTGCCACTTATTCAAAATGTCAGGCTTCACCTGGTGCAGGAGGGTCGGCATCCGTGGCTGGGAGTATCACCATCAGTTTATGGGTTACATTTGTGAACAGAAGGTGTTCACAATTACGATCACCTGCATTACTGTCATGGGGCATTAACCAGCATGGTGGCCAGACGATGTATTTCACCACGTTTGGAACGGATGCGCATAGCAGGTTTCCTAAAGATGGGATTAATGTGGCCATGGGGGAGTTATGACCGTAAAGACCGCAGGTTTAGTAGGTTTCACGTGGCGGTTGAGGGTCTGGCGAAGGGGTTAATCATGGCCTTCTCAAGGGAGTCACGCGCGAGCAGGGCCGTTGCACAGGGATAGGTGGGCTAATTACGGGCACCTGCAATCAGTAATTGTGGTACAAATTGCGCGGGGGCGGCGGGTGAATGAGGGCTGGCCTTGCGATGCTCAGGGAGAGCCGGCTGCATTGCAAGTTGCGGTACGGAGTCACGTTCTTTCGCGGGAGGCCAGCATCAAGTATAGCTGCATGACAGGAGGGAGCCCTCACTTTGACATCTGGGCTGAACCTGGGGACACAGGTTCGAATCCCGGCAGGGCCAAACTCAGCTGTTCAATAAGAATAAGCAGCGCACAGATACCTGAGGGTTCATAGCGCTATATAAATGCAGAAGTAGTATCATCTCGCTAGGGGAGCAGGACGACACTAACCAGACCGGAGTCCAGCACCTGGTCCGCCCGGAGAAAATTCTGGCCATTAAGCATATTGTATGATGTTAGCAGAGAGGCGGCTCCGCGTCAGGGACTTCTTGTGGGCCCCAGGGTCGAGATTTTAATGTGTTCACAATGGTTTGTATTTGAAATGAAGATGCGTGCCGATTAACATGACCCGACCAGGTACGGCTTAGGCAGCCTTTACAACGGACTAGGAGACAGGTATTGCAGTTAGTAGGAAGGTATCGGGTGTGCATTAACTGGCTGAAGTCTGTGACAGGATTATCAAAGGAGGACCCATTGGCAAGGTACAAGCACGAACAGTTTCGAGTTTTGATATTAGGGGACTTTTGGTGGCATATGATCTGGCCGTAGGACCAGGGGTACATGCATATCTTATGTTCGGTTCCCAAAGTCGTTCAACCTACCAGCGCCTTCAGACCATACTGATGCGTTTTAAGGCGCTATATAAATGCAAAATAACATATCATAACATAATATGTCAGATACATAGTCTCCAGAACAGACAAGAGCGACCGTGGGAGTACACGGTACGGCAGCCAGGTTGCTTGATGCTAGGGGCCTGTGGGTTGAATTAAAAATGCTCAAGGGAAACACAAGGGGGGAGCGTTCTTGGGTCGGGAAAAATGTTATCGCAAAATTTATATTGCTAAAAGTGGGGCGCTAAGAGTAAGCGAATTGGTGCCAGCCAACAAGAAGGGGTAAAGGTTTGAGTTTCCTGAGGAGCTGTGACATAGGGGTACAAAGAGAGCGGGTATACATGTTGCTGAGGAGATCCAAGACGGATCAAACAGGGAAAGGCAGAAGCATCATGTTAGGGGGTTTCCGGGACAGCCCGGTTTGTCCAGTAGGATGCGTAAGCGCGTATTTGAGGTTGAGGATTCGCACGGGGGAGGAGGAGCCTGTTCTGGTGCATAGCGAGGGGTCAGCTTTAAGCCTTTTTCATTTTAAATAGGTAATGGACATGGCACTGGTGGAAGCAGGGTTCTCGATGGGGGTCTACGGGACACATTCCTTCAGGATAGGGGCAGCCACGTCAGCAGCAGGGATGGGCCTGGGAGCAGAAGCAATCAAGCAGATTGGGGGCTGGAAGTCCGGTTGTTTTAAGCGATATGTCAGGCCCGGCAAAATGTAAGATTAACGGTCCCCCCCCCTCCTATCTCCTCTCAGTAGCATCGACGAAAGGAAGGCGACGGTCCGCCTGGGTGGTGGGCCATTCGTTTGTGTCAAGCCAAGCAAGAGGAGTTGACCGCCGGGGAATACCGGGTGCTATGGCATGGAGTGCCAGGTATGGAGTGGGCACAGCGGCGGGGGCACGTGCGCAGACTCCTGAGGGAACATCGGAGGCCCGATGTGCTGGTGGTGCACCTCGGTGGCAATGACTTGGCTGGTCTGGGGAGGGGATCTTGCTCAGGGAAATGATGTCTTCATTACAGGGGTTATCGGCGGAAATGGGGGAGACCGAAATCGTGTGGTCAGAAATCATCTCGAGGCACGATGGAGGGCCGCTGAGAGTCAGGCGGCCGTGGAGAGTTCAAGGAGGAAGTTGAATTGGGCTATGGCTAAGTTTTGCAGAGGAAGGGGCTTTCAGCATATCAGACATAGTTTGATCCACCTCAAAAACAAGGAATACTACTTGAAGGACGGAGTTCATTTGTCGGAGCAGGGAATGGATTTGTTTCGGGAACATCTGCACAAAATTGCTGGAATTATAAGCAAGGAAAGGAGGGAGCCACGGTGGGCGGTAACCCACCTTTGGCGTGGCGGGTTGTGGCAACCTATGATAAGACAAAGACTCCGAATGAGCCATTGCTAAACCGGAAGGGGCTTCGCCCATTCTAGACAGCGCCTCCTGGGAGCCTAAACAGCGGGGGTGTCTGGCGGTAGCAATTGGGGCTCAACTTCCCCCCAACAAACGGCGCTCCCCCAGTCCGCAAAGACCTGCAGGGGCAGGCGGTTCTCAGACTCGAAGGCCTTGGGGGAGTTGTGCCTGCAATGGACATGGAGGTAAAGGGGGAAGCAGGACGAGGAGCAGTCGCCACAGTTTTTGAAGCTATTTTCAATACCTGTTTGCAGTGGTTGTGTATAAGTAAAAATAAATCTGCGGCCTTGTTATGCCAAACTAAAGGAAATGTCTCATGCAGCACCTTACTGGAGGGGGAAAGGAAAGGGGCTTGCAAAATGAGAAATGTTTGATACAAATGGCATAGCTAATGGACAAATGCCCAGGTTATGAAAGACAGGCGGCCATGCGCACCTTTTATTAACTTGATTACACGCCGCCCACGTGTCATCTCCCATGTGACTTTCACACAAGCCCAGGAGGGACTTGAGTCACAAGGCGTGGGAAGGTTGAGCATTATTGCAGTGTCACAAATCTCTGTTTCTAACACCACCAAATGAATTGAAAAGAATGCTATAGAGGATGGAGAGTAGAGGATGCCACTTGTGGAGGGATAAATATGTCAATGCTTTGGCTGTGTACCAACCCTCTATTTGCTGTCGCTGTCAAGGTACTGATGGTGTCAAAGGATTTGCAACTTTATGTGGTCTTATTTTTATTCTGGGATCTCATCCATTCATTCTCAGACATAACATTGCCACTCGGAATTGTGCAATGCTGAGCTTATGTTGTTCATGGGTAAGTAAAGCATGGTATAAAAAACTTCATAAAAGTGACAGCCCTTTTAAGTAATGGATTACATTTCTCACCAGGTTCAACCAAATATATGATACCACATCTGTCACATTGTAAATTGAACACAATGGAAGGAACAGCGAGGTATCTATTATTTCACAAATATGTCAGACAACGCAAGCACCCCAATTTAAGCTGTCAGATAGCACAGCAAGTAGAGCACTCTCTTTGACATCCTGCAGAGCATGCCTCCGCAGGTTCGAATCCGGGCAGAGCCAAACTCAGCCTTTCATCCTTCCGAGAGCACGACACACTGTGGCTAATAATAAGCAGCGCTCAGATGCCTGAGGTTATATAAATGCAAACGACTAACTAATTGTGATGCGCATAACTACAAGCAATCAATTTCCACATGTGCCCAATATCACTGCGCTCTTCAGGCAAAAGGGCACCAGTGTAGTGCACAAGGTTGTGTTGCTGTATACACATGACTTAATATGACTCCACACAACAGGTTATAGTTATGTGCCATCACAATTGGGGATCGTCCCACTTGCAATTTTTGTTTAAGTATTGTATTGTATTGTCATCGTCATTTATATAGCGCCCTTTCCCTATTTTTATGGCCTCAATGTGCTTTGTGGTTGCGACACACTTAGTGACCACAGTACATGAGCAGGAGGTTCTAAGACTTTACATTAAAAGATGCATCTGTGCATTTATGCCAGGTTAGGACTTAGGTGGGCTGGCTAGGCTCTAGTAAGCAGCCCAGAGGTCAGGCACGTGGGTGGGTTCTGTTGGGGGTTTAGGATAGAGTGCTAGTGCTGATGATTCGATGTGTGCCCAGCTGGGCTGAATTGTTCTTCGTTGGTTAGCACTGTAGAGGGAGAAGCCAGGTATTGAGGGCCTTTCTGAATGCCAGGTGATTGTCAAGATTGCAAATGTGCAGGGGTAGGGAGTTCCAGATGATCAGCACTTGGACGGAGAAAGGGGATCTGCCCAGTCTGGAGGAGTTGCAGTGTGGGACAACTAGGAAAGATGCTGTGCGAGATCTGAGAGTCCGTGAGGGGTGGCAGAGGGTGGCAGATAGTGACTTTGTCTTGAAGGAATGCTGGACCAGTGTTGTGGATGGCCCGGTGGGTGATGCACATGCCTTTAAAGGTAGTGTGTCGACCAATAGGGAGCCAATGGAGGACTCTTAGTGTAGGGCTGATGTGTCATCGGGGAGGTAGGTTAATCAGCAGGCCGGCTGCAGCATTTTGGATTCTTTGCAGTTTCCTTAGTGGAAATGCTGGTGTGCCTAGGTAAAGGCAGTTTGTGTAGTCTGAGCGGGAGAGGATGAAGGAGCTGATGGCAGAGAAATGGTGAGGTCAGGTGAGGTAAGGCAAGATACGCCTGAGGATGCCTAGATGGAAGAAACGGGTGCTGGATACGGAGTTGATGTGTTGGGAGAGGGATACATCCATGTCCAGTGTGAATCTGAGGGTTTTAACCAAGCTGGAGGTTGCTGGTGGGGGCCTAGGGATTGCAGCCAGGGAATAGGTAAGGGGAGGAGTGCTTTTTTCCCGCAGACTAGGATTTCAGTTTTCCCAGGATTGAGGATGAGATGGTTGGATGTCATTCAACAGTCAATATCCAAGAGGCATGATGGCAGATATGGACGGTTGGAGCCTGGTGATTTGGGGATTCTAAGGAGGATCTGGGTGTCGTCTGCGTAGTTGTAGCAGGTAAGATTGTGGGAGCGGATGAGTGCGGGCAGAGGGTTTAGATAGATGTTGAAGAGCAGGGGAGATAGGGATCCTCCCTGATGGACCCCCTTTGTTACTGGTCATGAGGTGGAGGTGAACTGGTGGAGGAACATGATTTGTGAGCAATTAGGGATGAAAGAGGAGATCCAAGAGAGGGCAGCGTCTTTGATTCCTAATGAGTGTAGTCTGTCTAGGAGGATGGTGTGATCGATAGTATTGAAGTCGGCAGAGAGGTCAAGAAGGATGAGTACAGCACAGCCTTCTGCATGATCTGTTCTTTTTAGGTCATCCCAGATGTACACTAGGGAGGATTCTGTTCCTTGGAGCAGTCTGAAGCCAGATTGTGCAGGGTCCAGGAGGTTGTTGGCTTCAGTGAAAAGCCCAACTTGTTTGTATCCTGTGTAGTCCATGAGTTTAGCCTTGAAGCAGGTGTTGGGGATTGTCCGGTAGTTCTGGGGAGGAGTGGGTTGAATGTAGGTTTCTTGAGGAGGGGTTTGATGTAGGAGGTTTTTAGGGCTTCCGGGAAGGTTCCCGATGTTAGGGAGTGGTTGAGGATTGAGCGTGCAATACTGCCTACCCATGTTGAGGCTAGGATGTTTTTGGGGAGGGTGGGCTGGCAGGGGTCCTCAAGGGAGCCTGATGGGTGGCTTGAGATTGGAGAGAAAGAGGTGAAGGTTTGTATCGAAATTTAGAGATGATTGCGGTGTGTCTGTCGATAGCGACATTGTGGAAGTGTTCTGATAAGGTGTCACATAAGGATTGGGAGATGGGCGAGGCTGAGAGGATTGGTGCAGGCCGTGGAGTTGAATTCAGAAATTATTCTACGCAGTTCCTTGCTCAGGTTGCGAGGGTTTAAGATTTTGTTCCCATAGAATGCTTTCTTGGTTTTTCTGATTTCCTATCTGTATGCTTTTGTTAGTCTTGCTAGGGCAGTTTTGTTCTGGGCTGTAGGCATGGTTCTCCAGGTCGGTTCCAGACGGTGCCTGAGGATTTTTTGTGATTTGAGCCTGGCGGTGTACCACCTGGGTGTGGGTCCTGATCTCTGAGAGGTTCGTTTTGGTGGGAAGAGGGGTGTAAGGGCGCTCAAGAGCCAGAGGTCGAAGTGTTTGAGGGGGGTTTGCACTTCTTGGAGGGAGAGTGTTGGGAGTGAGGTGAGGAGGGAGTTGGCTAGTTCTGGGGTGATAACAACTTTATTCCATAGCAGAGTGAGAGGCGTTGGGGTTGGTGGTGGTCAGGCGTGGCCTTGGGCGCAGGCCACATGAGCCCAATGTGAGAGAGAAATTGACAACTATCACTGTGCTCTTCAGGCAATTGGGCAGCAGTGGAGTGACTTGACTTTCTGGCCCATGTGGTGTGGGTGAGAGTGGGGGGCTGTGGAGGTTGGGATTTTGGCCAGGGCTGCTCTTGCTGCGCTAAGAGAAGGGAAGCACGAGTTAGGGGTGGGGGTTCTATGTTGTTCAGAAGAGGTGTGAACAGAGGGTGCAGGTTAGGGTGGGTGAGTCTCATCAGGCCTACTGGTGCGCCAGCATGCGGCTCTTATTTGGCCAGTGTGGGGCATGGTGTCTAACCTGTGTGAAGGGTACATCAGATTATGTGACTGAGTGGGGGGGGCACATCCAACTGGGGTTCTACAGTAGTTGTGTACTCACCTGGGCTTGGTGCACCTGGTCGGTGGGAAGAGCATTTAAGGTGGGGGCAGTAGGAGCCAGTTTTGGGACACCTGAATAGAGGGGGGAATGCGCCTAAAAGGAGGTACCACAGTAGACAGAAGAACACAGTAGCACCTGGATTTGGGACATCTGGATAACGGGAGAAACGCCTAAATGGGGGAGCAACAGTAAGCGGTAAAATGCAGTAGCACCTAGATTTGGGACACCTGGATAGCGGGAGAAATGCCTAAATGGGTGTTGCAACAGTAGACAATAAAATGCAGTAGCACCTAGATTTGGGACACCTGGATAGCTATAACGCCTAAATGAGGATACAGCAGTCGACAGTCAAATTCAGTAGCACCTAGATTTGGGACACCTGGAAAGACAGCGAAATGCCTAAATGGGGGTATAACAATGCAGGCAGTAACTACAAGGTTTGGATACCGGGGCGGAGGGGTAAATGTCTTTGCTATGAGTTCAACAGTGGACAATTTGCCTATATGAGAAGTGTTGCTACCTGACCCAATCTGTCTAAATGTGAGATATGGCTAACTAACACAATCTACCTGGATGCGAGATATGGCTGACTAACACAATCTACTTAGATGCGAGATATGGCTGACTAACACAATCTACCTGGATGCGGCATATGGCTGACTAACACAATCTACCCAGATGCCAGATATGGCTAAGCAATACAGTTGGCCTAGGTGTTGGATATGGCTAACATACGAATGTGCAACAAATGACAAGCTTTTAGATAATGTGATAATAGGACAATACCAAATAGGGCCTGGAGCCAAGCAAGGGGACATACTCTGTACTGGTTCTGCGCAGTAGGGGGAAGACTTTTTGCCTTTCCAAATGGCTGAGGTAGGGAGACCATCCGTGGTCTAGGTGTAGGAAAGTGCCACGTCTCAATGTCCTTTATGGTCCTTTCTGCACCGTAGCAAGAGGATTCACACTTTACATCGCTCCGGGAGACACCTTGCCAACCTTTCCATGGCCATGACTTTTTCTGCAGTGTGAAATCAGCCAATCCCAAGATGGCCACTGCGTACCCTACGCTTGAGAGGGAGGAGCCTATCCATTGCAAACAAATACTGGAATAGAATGCCAGCTCTATGCGTTGCAACTTTGTTGCCATACACGCTAGTTCGCCGGGCACTCTACTTCCTTTTTGTCTGCTCTGATTCCTCAGAGCTCTTCCTCCTTGATTCTCCTTCCTGCTCCCTCCTTCCTCTGTGTTACCCATGGCCACTCTGCCTTGGGTTCCTTCTTTGCAATTCCTCTTGCTCTCCTTGGATCCAGCCTACAGTCCTTTGTTCTTCACCTTGGAGTCCTGTTGTTACCCCTGTCTGCTATATGCCAGAATCACCTACTGCTGTACTTCACCAGACACAGAAGAGATTTTTACCCCTTGGAAGGAGCTTTTTTCACCTCAGGGGACGGGCCTCTCAGTTCACCCTGTATCACTTTAAGGATTCCTGGCAGCCAAAGAGGACTGTCCCTATTTGCACGATACCAAGAGCAAGACCGCCATCAAACAGGTAAGCAAAGCCTAAAAGAAAGGCACCGGGCTCGGATGGAATCCCCATTGATCAGCTTAAAGACAAATTGGGAATCTGGGTTCCTTTGCTAACAAAAGTATTCAACTTTGTTGCCAGGTTCAAGAGTATCCCCCCAAACTGGCGTGAGGCCATCATTTTATCTATCCACAAGAAATGTGACAAGAAACAAACCTGGAACTATAGGCCCATTTCCTTGATTGATGCTGTGGGCAAGGTATACGCAAAGGTATTGTTGACATGTCTTCATCACTGGGTAACCCGAAGGAGGTTTTCTGAATCATCTCTAGGCCGGGTTTCAGCCAGGCATAATCACTGTAGATCAGGGTTTTGGTTTAGACGCAATCCTGACCAAATATGTTACAGTCAAACACCCAAAAATGTATGCACATTTTGTCGACTTAAGCACTGCGTATGATTGTGTATCCCGACCTAACCTTTGGTTGATTCTAAAGAACAAGGGGGTACCGGGGCACCTATTGGGTAACATACAGGCCTTTTATTGTGATAACCAGGCTGCTGTGAGGTGGGGCCTGGGCGGGGAGATCACTCAATTATTCAAGGTTGAGCAGGGGGTACGCCAGGGTTGTGTGCTTGCCCCCCTCCTATTTTGCTTGAATATAAACAAGATTATTGAGGGACTTGTGGCTGACTGTCTTGACGTCCCCAAATTAGGCTCTGATAGGTTCCTGATAGGTTCCTGGCACTATTTTACGCCGATGATGCTCTGATCCTATCAATCTCCCCTATGGGTATGAAACACAATTTGAAGCTCTTTTTAGAGAAATGCAAGGAGCTCAATACCGAGAAGACCAAAGTCATGGTGTTTGCTCATAAATCCTCAAAAAAGTGCAAACTGGCAATTGAAGTTAAGGCGTGTGTGTTAGAGCAAGTCAGTTCATATGACTATGTGGGGATAAGATTCTCAGAAGATCTGGGTTGAGGGGCCCAAGTTTCAAAGGCAGTGGCTACACTCAGAAAATACAGTGGGGGGGGTCGCTGTTTTTATCACGGCCGAGGATCAATTTCCCTCACAATCCAGCTTTATAAAACCCAAGGACTAGCAGCCACAATGTATGGTGCAGAGCTGTGGGCAGCAATGAAAGCCCCAGCACTAACAAGGGCAGATGACAATTTCCTCAGAGCACTTTTGCAGCAACCCAAAAGTGCACCCTTGGACAGCCTTCAACGGGAATGTGATTTAAAACCACTATCTGAAGTGCTGGCGACGAAACCATTATTGTACTGTTGTAGACTATGGAGCATCCCAGAACTTTAATTTTTATACAAATGCACTTAGAGGTCTGTTAGATGTTCCCTGCTCAAGCTCCTTAACTTGGTTGAGATTTGTAAGTAGAGGACTTGAAGAGTTGGATATGACAGGCCTCTGGCTTGCTCCAGAAAGTATGCCATCTGATGTGAAAGAAAGGGCCAAGTCAAACTGCCTTACTGCGTTAATTAATGGCATGAAAATGGCATGCCGTAAACCAAGCATGGGCACTTTATTCTTGGATCTGAAAGCAAGGGAAGGGTTTAAGTCATATCTGGGGGCCCCGGGCTATGCTCGGCCATTATTCATCCAGTCGCGGAACAACTCCCTAAAACTAGTGACATTTAGTGAAATGGTCTAGATCTGATGATTATAGCTGTAAGGTATGTGGGGCAAAGAGGGAATCATTCATTAATTTCCTTTTATTTTGCCTGGTATATGGGGACCTAAGGCACTGTTATCTATTGCCGTTATTTAAAAGCAGGGCTGTTGAATCTACTGCAAGTATGTAAAGCATCTGTGGATCTTAGTTTCTAAATATGTTTTCAGGGCCTGGCTACGTAGAGCTCGATTAATGGCCGTAAAATGAACCTACCCCTGAAGCCTTTGGGTGTTTTAATGTTTTAATGCTCTTTTATTCCTCTCTGATGCACTTTATGATTGGGTATGTCTATTGTATTATAATTATATTGTGAATGCATGAATGTGTATGACAATTAAATGCTTTTATGGTTTTTACAGCCGAATAAAGTTATGTATCAACACAGTAGGATAATAAAATGGGTCGGACAGTCTAATGGGGAGCAGCAAATGCTGGTCCCCCTGTACAGACATTGCCTACCTTTTCAGTCGCTGCTGGTTGGCAGCTGCAGGCGCTGCAGGCTAACATGGGGCAACATGATCTGGAGCAGCTTCTTCAGGAGCTGCCCTTTGCCTCAGCGCCCTTAGCCGGAGGGGGCTGCATGGGAATGGGGCTGCCCTGGAAGGTCCACTTTGGTAGAGCAAAGGGCCAATCAGCCAGCAGGGGAGGGGTGGGAGGAGGGCGGGAGGGAGGGAACCAGGAAAGGAGAATCACAGGCTCAGAACAGTCTCACAGGCTGTGAGGCGACAGACAAAAAAAAGGTACAATCCCGCTCCAATAATGCTGTTCCAATGCAGGCAACAAAATAATGCTAGGCACACAAGGATGCTGGCTCGACGTAACTATCGCATCTGGGAACAAGGAAAAAGCAGCCAAGCATCGGCGAGGGGGTACACACTCAGCCCGAGCCACAGTCAGGACAAAAGACCAACCAGCCAGCAGAGGAGGGATGTGAGGAGGGCGGGAGGAAGGGGAACCAGGAAGGGAGGATCACAGGCTCAGAACGGACTCACAGGCTGCAAGGTGGCAGCCCCAAAAAGTTACAACCACGCTGCAATAATGCTTTTCCAATACAGGCAACAAAATAATGCTAGGCACACAAGGATGCTGCCTCGACGTAACTACTGCAGCTGGGAACAAGGAAAAATCAGACAAGCATCAGCGAGGGGGTACACACTCAGCCCGAGCCACAGTCAGGACAAAGGACCAATCAGCCAGCAGGGGAGGGATGGGAGGAGGGCGGCAGGAAGGGGAACCAGGAAGGGAGAATCACAGGCTCAGAACGGACTCACAGCCCGCAAGGCGGCAGCCCCAAAAAGTTACAACCACGCTGCAATAATGCTTTTCCAATGCAGGCAACAAAATAATGCTAGGCACACAAGGATGCTGCCTCGATGTAACTCACTGCAGCTGGGAACAAGGAAAAAGCAGCCAAGCATCGGCAAAGGGGTACACCCTTGGCCCGAGCCACAGTCAAGACAAAGGACCAATCAGCCAGCAGGCGAGAGATGGGAGGAGGGTGGGAGTGGGAACCAATAATGCTTTTCCAATGCAGGCAACAAAATAATGGTAGGCATACAAGGATACACAAGTAAGGTTATAACAAAATGAGTCTAGCCATCCCATATGTTTTGATGTTTTCAAAGTTAAGCATCACACGAATGATTAGAGCCACATGAGAGTCTCTCTAGAATATAAGCAGGGGAACAAGTAAATTGCTGCTACTAAGACTAAAAAGTGAATATAGTCTTGACACCTGATATTTGTTAATAGGCGGTACGGAAGTAAGCAATGGTGGTATGATGCAAGTACCTTCCTTCACTAAGCCATTGCTCAGAATCTGAGAACCGAGGTCAGTGTGTGTTTAAATAATGTTGTGGGATGGTTGTGCACAACTAGTATGGCCGCCTGGTGTGAGAGCGCCGGCTCGGACGCAATCCTTAATTGATCTAAATTCTCTCAGATTCGTCCTGGACTTAACCAGAAGCTACCATCCGAGGGCAAGAAACGTAAGGCATAATCGGGTGCAAGAGTGGTGGAAATCCGTGGCCGCGTTAGCGAGTTATCGCGTCCGGCTTTCTCGGCGGTGGAGGGAGCCCCGCGTGGCCGTCTGGAGGCTCCACGAACGCTTGGGCTGCTAGCCGCGGTGGGGGAGGGGCACCGCGCGGCCTATGATATCCTGAAGACGAGGAGAGAGCCGAGTGGCTGCTGCCCTGAGTCGACTGTGGCTACAACAGCGATCGCTCCCCACGATCTGTGGAGGGGGACAGAAGGAGGCAGGAGTGAGAAAGCGGGACCCGGTGAAAGTGCACTGCCTCCGACCGGAGGGACCGTGATTGCTGCGCGACCCGGCCCCAGCCCGCGGCTCCTGGCGGCGCTGCCCACGGCTCCTTCACGGGAGGGGTACGGACTTGACCCGAGGGCGCGTGAAGGAGGAGCCCACCCCCCCCGCACACACCAAGTAAGTGATTTTGGGCCCTACTTCCGAAGCCCGTGAGGCAGGCCTCCATAATACGCGGTCCGCGGTGGCAGCCGTGGTGGGCCCCTCATCGTGCCCCACAGCAGCAGTCTTGGCCAGCCAAATATAACCCCAACTAATACGGGGGAATAAATATTGATCCTTGGAAGTGGGGGCATCTCTGGGTCCGCATCCAGGTGACTGTGGGGAAAGACAAACATATGCCCCCAAGTGCAGTATAACCGCCCACGGCCTCAAGCCCCAGAACGCGCAGATACAACTGGGCGACATCAGGGGCCGCTCTCATCTCCACGGACACACTACCCGACGTTTCAAAACAAAGGCCCTCACGAATACAGTCCGGAGTGGTGGCCGGGGGGTTCCCACCAACACAGAACTGCCGGATTTACTCCTATACAGAAGCAAATTACCATGTGCTAAGAGCAGACATACAAGGGAACAACCCCTCCCCATCCTGAGCCAAACAGAAGTACATTGGGCGATAATACGTGGGAGAACACAGTCCACCCCCAACAGAAAAACACAACACATGGGCCACAACGAGAGGAAGGGGACAAGAGGGAAAAAGATTGGCCCGATGGATACCTTCACCAGTTCGCAACTGCAAGGGGCGACTGGGGGGGGGGGACCATAAACATCTGATGGGCAGGAGAGTGACCCGATGGATCGCCTGGCAATGCTGGTGCAGAATGGATTCATGGCTGTAAACGTTAAACTAGATGATATAGTGGCGACGATCGGATCCCTGAAAGCACGTGTGGAGAAGGAGAGCGCACGTATTACGGAGGCGGAAAACAGAATAAGTGTAAGCGAAGACACGATATTACAACACAGTCGAGATATAGCCCACCTCCAATCAGAACTACACAAAACTCAAACCAAGTGCGAGGACCGCGAATCGAGATCCCGGAGAAACAACATCCAGATTGTTGGGGTATCGGAAAACTTTGGCAAAGGACCCATGGAGAAACAAGTAGAGACCCTGTTGAAGGACATCCTAGGCGCCGACTCCTTCTCGGAACATTTTCTGATTGAAAGGGCCCACCGTACCCTAGCACCGCGCCCGAAACCAGGAGCTCCCCCTCGAACTATAATTGCACGGCTCCTAAACTATAGGGACAGAGACACTATACTCCGACTATCGAGGGAAAAAGGAACTCTACATCACAACCAGAATAGAATCCACATATATCTGGACTTTTCAACCATTGTGCAAACGCAAAGGAGATCTTATGAAGGAGTGAAAAGACAGTTACGAATGCGCATTGTGCCCTATGCCCTTATCTTTCCAGCGAAGATGAGAATACAACATGGGGGACGGGCCCACTTTTTCGAGAATCCCACAGAAGCCATGTCGTATGTGGAGGCTTCAATCCCGCTGCCCCCTGGAGATCGAGTGGCAAACCAAAATGCGAGACCTCAACGGGGAGATGAGAGGCGAGATCCGACAGATTGAAAGTAGAATGAGGAACAGTTACCTACCGTCTGAGGAAAAAAATGTTAACTACATAGCATGGACAAACTGAACAAAGGCTTATGATTGCCCGAGCCGTGAGCCTCTGGCTGGAGCGAGCCAGATGGCTGCAACCAGTGACCCTCAGGAAAGCTCCACCAGTTCAAGGGAATGTTAATTGCGGGGCAGCATTGTCAAGTTGGGGCAGATGATGTGGGTGATTAAAGTCTTGCAGGAAGTTTAGCTCCGTTGAGCAATGTGGTAATGGCCGGGGGGAGTTGGGGTGTTGGGACTCAGTTGGAAGAGCCCCACAAGTTTTAAAAAAATGTGGTAGCAGTGCAGTACATGCAACTCTCCTAAGTATCAGTGAGATGCGGGGTGTGATGTGGATATGCAGATATGGCTAACCCCAATATAACGACCCGAGGGTTGAGACTAAAGCTCCTCACTTGGAACGTCTGAGGGCTGAATAACCGTGCCAAGTTAAAAAAGGTGGAGACCTATGTCAGTCGACACCACCCCCAGATAGTCATGCAGGAAACTCATGCACTCCAGAAAGTAAACACTGAGCTTTTGAAGGGGTGGGGCAAACATAGAACTATACCGAATACTCTTCACAGGCGAGAGGAGTACTTATCCTGATCCACCCCTCGGTTGGATTTCAATTTGGTAAGAGTAAGATAGACCCACTAGGTCGCTACGTGATAGTGTGGGGAAACATCGCAGGGGAAAAATTACTATTGGTGAACACATATGGCCCGAATGTGGATGATCCTGATTTCTACACAAATGTAATGCAAGAGGTGGGCTTCTCTGGTGGTGAGCAAGTGATGTGGGGAGGAGATTTCAATACCATTTTGGACACCACACTAGATCGCTCTACCTCCAGACACAGAAACCCTACCAAAACCGCTGTTATCCTACAACAAATCCTGTCACAATTCACACTAGTGGACGTCTGGAGGGCTCTTCATCCCCATAAAAGACAGTACTCCTTTTACTTCTCAGTGCATGACACAGAGTCCCGCATAGATTACTGCCTGGTTTCTGCGTCGCTCATGAACCAAATCGACAGTAGTGAGATACTGCCCCGTATCCTATCTGATCACTCTCCTATCCTTTTAGGTATGACGCTGGAGAATATAAAGCCCCCGCACAGAAGATGGAGAATGCAACCCGATATCCTTAGAGATCCCACAGTGGCAGAGGCACTACACATAGAGGTGGAACTCTTCCTTGAAACAAACAAAGACTCAGTAAATAGAAGTGCAATCCTGTGGGAGACGTTTAAGGTTTGGATGAGGGGGATTCTGATCTCCAAGTCCACAGGGCTGTTGAGCACCTTCAGGTTGGAACTGGCAGAAATTGAGAAGCGATTGGGAGAGTTGGAGATGCGATATACATGAGGACAGTGCCCTAGCAGACATTAATGGTAACCTGCAGGAATTTAATAGTCTGGCCACTAGGGAGCTGCTGTATATGGCAACCCCAGTTAAAGCGCGCCGATATGGCGAAGGGAATAGGGCGGGTCACACCCTAGCCAACTTGTTGAAGGCCGAGAGACACTATACCATGATCTCTAGCATAATAGCGGGGGACGGTACGGTAACCACAAGTGAGGGAGATATAAATAGAGAATTCACCCAATTCTACACAGACCTGTATGCCAACCATGATTTGAAAACACCACAAGAGGTTAGAGAATACTTAGACAACATCACGCTCCCAAGATTATCAACAGAGCACAGACTGTTTCTTGATCAGCCCCTAACGGTCGATGAAATAAAGGAAGCGATAAAATCACTAGCTAACGGGAAGGCACCCGGCTCAGATGGATTGGGGGCTGAGTTATACAAGGAGCTCAGCGAGGAGCTAGCCCCGGTGCTCCTGTCTGTGTGGGTGGAGGCCTTGGAACTGGGAACACTCCCAACATCTATGAGGGAGGCTATAATAACGGTGCTCTTCAAACCCAGGCACCCATCGAACGAGATGTCCTCATATCGGCCTCTATCCCTTATCAACTGGGACGCTAAGATATTTGCAAAGATCCTGGACATGAGACTCCTGCCTAACATGCCAGTACTGGTACATCCGGACCAATGCAGGTTTATCCCTCCCAGATCCACGGCATTAAATCTCCGCAGGCTGTTTGGTATCATGGCCCAGATTAATCCGGCGGCCCAGGCGGTGGCCGTGTCTCTGGATGCCGAAAAGGCGTTTGATTCGGTGTTCTGGAGAAACTTGTTCTTGGTGCTGGAGAAATTTGAACTAGGTCCATACTTCCTGCAATGCGTGAAGCTATTATACACCAACCCGGGGGCTAGGGTATTGACTAATCGCACCATGTCTGAATGGTTTGTGCTGGGAAGGGGTACGAGACAAGGGTGCCCGTTCTCCCCACTACTGTTCGCCCTCACAGTGGAACCAGTCGCAGCAGCTATTAGAGAACACCAATGTCAGAGGGGCATAGGGATGTCGGGCCTGACCCAATCCATTTCTTTATATGCAGATGATGCTCTGCTGTATTTCCAAGAACCAGACACACACCTGGGGCCAGTGATGGAGACGGTTCATGAATTTGCAGAATACTGGGGATACAAAACTAACCGCTCCAAATCGGAAGTCTTTCCCTTGACCCCCGCCACTAAATGTCCGGAAAACACACATGGTCTAAAATGGTCCCGTGATAAGATTAGATACTTGGGTGTTATCGTGTCGGGAGATTAAGCCTCCCTACTGTCAAACAATCATGATTCCCTGTTAGGCACAATTGCCACTAAACTCCGTTTTTGGGCCAAACTCCCCATATCACTTATTGGCCGGGTTGCTATATTGAAAATGGTTATTCTCCCCAAGCTATTATATATATTCACGAATGTCCCGATCTGGCCTGGTAGGCAGTTTTTTGATAAACTTGGGTCCATGGCGTTGGAGTTCATCTGGTGCGGGGGGGCGGCCTAAATGAAGTGGGAAAAGATGGTCGAACCCTATAACAAAGGTGGCATAGCAGCGCCAGATTTTGAATTATATTACCTAGTGGCACAGGCCCAGTTTGTTTGTTAAAAATTGGTATGACGAACAGGACACCTCACCCCATATAGTTCTAGAGACACACGCAGCACGCCCAACTGATTTAAGGTCCATTATTTTTAAAAACAACACAAGGATGAGTGTCCATTCGACCCAGTTAGCACAACAGTGCATGCGTGGTCAAGGATCTTCCACAGGCTCGGGTTGAAGTCACCATACTACTCAGAAGCACCGTTCTGGAACTTCCCAGGCATAGCACCCACGTACGACACAGATGTGCAAAAGACATGGGATCCAGAGAGACAATTCAAAATCAAGGACATATTTCCTAATGGTAAATTTATAACATTGGAAGAATTCAAAACAGGGATGGGTAGAGATCAATTGATGGTTTTACAATACTATAGAATGAGAATGGCATTTAAGGCCAGATGGCCCATGTTCCTCTGATGAGCCCCCACCACACCCGTGCCTGGTGGCCCTGTCCACCCGATCGGGAACCAGTGTATCGGGACTTTACACGGCTGTACAGGCTAATACTCCAACTGTGAACTTGATAAAGACCTCCTGGGAATCGGATGTGGGTGCCACCATTAGGGATAGGTCCTGGGAGAGGTATTGTGAATTGACCAAGAGGGTATCCATGAATGCGGGCCTTCGGCTGATCCAATACAAGGTGTTGAACAAGTTACACTATACACCCCAACAAATCGCTAAATTCACACGAAACAGCCCTGGCAGGTGTCAGAAATGCGGGCGGATCAGGCTGACTCGTTCCACATGTATTGGAGCTGCCCACACACATGTGTATTCTGGGGGGAGGTGGCAAAATTCTGGAAGAAGTTACGCAGATACCGGCTGACCTCACACCATTAAAATACCTATTTCGAGATATAGGAAAGAGATCTGAGGCGATCAGAAGGCTCTTCAACATCGCATGCGCGGTGGCCAAAAAGTGGATTCTGCAAAAATGGAAGAGTGCAGAGGCACCACAAGCAAATCTTTTTCTCAAGGAACTGATGTATGTAAATGAATGTGAGGAGCACTATGTAATGACATTACCAAGCCCATGTAAACCGAATGACATCTGGGCCCCGTTCAGAGTATATTTATGTGAAATGGACTCGACCAGCAGTAGCCTGGTAGGGCCTAATAATACACCTACTCTGTAAATACTACACGCTATGTTGTGAGACTGCATCGAATGTTTATGTTATATACATGCTTGAATTTTCATGTTGCTGCACTGTTGTGTACCACAACTGTTAAATAAAGTTAAAAAAATGTATATATATGTTGTGGGATACTTACTAATTCTAAGGTATATTTCGTATATTCAACAAATAATGGTTTTCATCAATGACGCTAGCATCTGATTTTTTCAGATACTATAAAAACAAACAGCGTGGCATAAAATGCATGGTTACAAAAAATCAGGTGGTCCCCAGTGACAGTGATATTGAGGTCAGTGGCAATCTGAGAGGTTTAGTATTGCTACAAGTGATCAAGACAATGATATTCATCTGATGGGTTTTTGGGATTTTTTGTTTGATCTGTTACAGAATGGAAATGTTTTTTATGGGGTAGTCAAGCGAATGAATCTCATTGTGAAATCAACACGCTTTGTCCTCATGAAGGCCTATATGTATATATGATGAGAACACTAAAGGATGGGCGGATCTCAGGAGGAGGGCCGAAACACCTTGTGTCGAAAAGCTATCTAGAAAGACATCCTCTGAAGTGGTAAATGCTGTAATAATAACCCACGGGGGGAATCACAGACACACCAATCCAATTCAAATCTGTGATGAGTGTATAATTCAGTCAGGAATGATAAAAATAACAACTTGTTGTTCTATATATTAATGAATTTGGAGAGGTGTCCGCTCCCCCAAATAAGTACAGTGAAGAAATAGAAAACAACATTCTTCCAGAATTGTATTATATTGAACAAACAGCACATTATTACTAATTCCAAATAGAGCTTTCTTCCACTTTTTTGAGCAGTCAAGCACTTTTCTTTAGCAGTTTTTGCACAATGTTATGGTTGATTATTGTTATTCTTTTTTAACTTTATTTAATTTTTATAACACAAATTATATTGAAACATACAAGTGAGAGCAAATAAAAACAACAATATACATAACATGTTCCTTAAAAGGTAAATAACTTTCAAATTAACTATAGCTTCTTATCAAAAACCACCCCCACCCTCCAATTCAAACACTTAACATTAACATCACAAACAGCAACTTATACTTAACGAAACAAAACAAACATCAGCCCCCACCCAATCCCAATATCCTAACTATAACCAAGAACCAACCCTACACCTTACCCAAATAAATCATGAAAAGCTTCCCATTTCTCGCAGTACGCAATCGAGATGCTCAAGACCTCTCATACCTCGAAAGTGTACGCTTGACTATCAACCAGCTATCAGCATGCAGCTTTTTCTTTGATTTCCACACTTTCATAATCTGCTTTATATCCATTAACAATGCCCTGTCAATCCAATCAGATGCACTACAAATGTACACACCTCTTCCTTCAACTGAGAGGAAAATTACAGACATAAAGGTCAGAGGAAATGACCCACCCACCACCAGATCTATCCGATCCAACACATCCTTCCAGAAGTTCAGCATCCTTTCACACTCCCAGAGTATATGCAAATATGTCCCTCTTGGACGGTTACACCCGCAACTCACATCCACACCCACCAAACCCCTCTTACTCATTTTCACTGGTGTCCAATAAACATGATCTAAGATTCGTTGGTGGATAGATCTCAAATTCAAATGCATTTTGGCTCTCACTGTCACCTTCCAAATATTATCCCACACACTCTCAGCCAAATCCCTTCCCAGCTCTGACACCCACTCCATTCGTAACCTCTCCCAAGAGGCTGCATACATTCCTGCATAGACATCAATTTGATACATGTAGAGACTACATTTGAAAGAGCACCAAACAATGTACACACTTGGGGTATGTTACTCAGCGGTTCACGTAACATTTGTTGCCTCTCTGACATCAAATGTTACAGAGACCTATATCTCTCAATCTCCCTATTACTCAACCCATATTGATTCACCAACTCCTCAAAGGTAGCCAATTTACCCTCTTTCCACACATCCTCTAACTTCAAAATACCCTTATTAGCCCAACCCCTCCAATTCAGCATTTTATTTCCAACCTGCAAACCAGGATTGGACCAAATAGAAGCTTAATCATACAAAAATAAGTTCTGACCACACCCCTGAATCCATGAAACTAAGGCAGACTGTGTGGCCACCAATGTCCCCAACTTCGCCCCAGAGTTTGGTAACCTCCCATAAGAATACAAGCAATCTAAAGGAAAGGGATTCAACTTCTTTCTCTCCATCAGAAGCCAAAAGTGATCTGAACCCCCACCCTCTCTAATATAAAAGGAAGCCGTTTTTAGCAGGAATCCCTTATAATAATTCTCCAACACTGGGTTACCAAACCCCCAATCCTTAACACTAAGTACCATGATAAATCGTGGAATTTTCAGCCTTTTATCCACTCCCCATAAAAAATCCACAAAAATCCTATCAATGCGTTTGAGCATCTTCTTTGTAAATTTTAGAGGGAGAGACTGTCTGTAATACAAGACCTTCGGGAGTAACATAATTTTAATGGCATTGACTTTTGTCTAAAGATTTAGAGACAATCTATCCCATCTACGAATATATCTCAATAACGTTTCCCTCAATTTATCCACGTTATATTCCACTGTCCTCCTAATATCACACACCAAATACTTTACCGAAACATCTGCCCACTGACAATCCCAATTCAACAACCTTCCACTCAGTGGATCCATTTTCAGCGGGCAGACCACTGTTTTCCCCAATTTACTTTATAACCTGATAATTCTCCTACCTCTTGTAACATATTCCTAAGCAAAGTTCACCCATCCGCCGGGTTTGTTAACACCTCTGTTAGATCATCAGCGTATGCTAGAACTTTTATCTCACTATCCTTTAACTTTCACCTACATATGCTCCACTCCTACCTGATATATGCCAACAACGGCTTAAGGCTTAGGTAGATAAACCAATTATATTCAACAAAGTCCTAATATTATCATAGCCATACCTACTGTCAATGAAACCCACTTGCGAATTACCTTTCAATTCCCTCATATATTTCTGCAACCTAATGGCCATAATTTTCGCAAAGATTTTCATGTCCACATTCAATAGAGAGATAGGTTGATAATTACCACATTTGGTGGGATATTTTCCTTGCTTGGGAATCAGAGTAATAACTGCTTCCCACATTGAAGGCACAGGCTCCCACCCTAGAGAAATTGATTATGTAAAGCACACAATCTAGGAACTAAAGCCGTTCTAAAGGTTTTATAAAACTCAATTGATAACCCGTCTAAACCCGTGGATTTACCCACGGTGAGTTGGCGAATAGCCTCACCAACTTCCACTTCACAAACCCGAGCATCTAAGGCCTCTCTCCCCTCATCAGACAGACTGGGGATTTCTACCTTTGCAAAGAAATCATTTAACTTCAACTCCTCATTCCCACATAGCATCATAATACAGAGAAGCATAGAAGGATCTAAAGCATTCACAAATGTCATTACATTTAACCTTCATATCACCGCTTCATCTATGATCTTATTGATTAATGTTCTTTCTGATAAACTTTTCAACTTGTTTGCCAGAAGACGTCCTCCCCTATCCCCCTCTTCCCAAAACCTCTGCTTCATAAAGTATAATCCTCTCTCGGCTTGTTCATCTAATGCCTCCTTCAACTTGCCCTTTGGATCATCCATTTTTAACCTATCCCCCCCTATTATTAGATAATGCATACTTCTGCTGTAACATTTTAAGTTCTGATTCTAGATCTTCAACTCTTTTCTCTCCCTCCCTCCTCAATCTGGACGGCAATTAATCAATTCCCCCCGTGTTATTGCCTTAAAGGCATCCCACACCATCAGACCGTCCGTAGAATCCAAATTATCCTGAAAAAAAGTTATCAATGGAAGTAGTAATAGCCTCACATATTTTCTCATCCTTCAGAATAAATGTTTTGAGTCCTCATTTAACACTGGTGATCTAGCTAATCCCTGTTCCACATTCATGTTCACCAATGAATGGTCAGAAAGACATCTTTCCCCTATGTCAAGGCCAGTTACTTCATCGACCAATCTATCCGAAACCAGCAAATAATCCAGACTAGAATTAGAATTGTGAACTGGAGAGTATTTGTATTTTATTTGTATTTGTATTTTATTTATTTGTAACACGCAACGCCGGGCCCAGGGGCATCAGGGCGCAAATTTGAGGGTGAAATTTGAGTGAAACGAGAATTCCTTTTCAGTGGATGAAACACCCTCCAACTATCCACTAACGCAAATGTATCTAGGAATTCACAGAAAGCACAACTCAGTCTAAGGCCCGTAAACCTGCTCTCCAATAACCTATCTAAAGAGGTGACTAAAACACAGTTAAAATCACCCCCAAGAATGATGCTGCCACCATTCATGTATTTTAATGAGTCTGTCAGTACTTTAAAAAAACCAATGACATTAGTGCATGGACTATATACTGATCTCAATGCCATCACCTTACCTTCATGCCAAACATCTACCAGGATATACCGACCGACATCATCCATGACTACATTATCAATTGTCATACCCAGCTTTTTATGTTTCAGCAAACCCACTCCTCTCGACCTTCCTGAATAGCAGTTCAACAGAATCTTCATGAACTTAGAAGCACCATTACATTTTTCTGATGACCCGTCAAATGTGTTTTGTGCAGAAAGATAACATCAGCTTTCTCCCGTCTTAACCTTCCCATAATATTTTTCCCCTTCTTGGGGCAGTTCAGCCCTTTAACATCCCATGTCTCGAAATTCAAGGACCCCACCATTTATAGTAACAAAACAACAAGGTCATCCACATCATCCATAGAAAGACTATGACTCACAGATCGAAGCATACCTATATCTGAAAGTGAAAAATTCTAGATATAACCGGCGTAGAACATCATAATTAACCCCCCCCGCCCCCACATAAATGACATATAAGACACACAGACATAACACATAACAAATCTAATCCATTTAAATTGAAAATTGCCCACCATAACCTGGACAATATGATAAAGTCTGAAATACTAACCGCTACTGCTAAACCGCAACCCTCAGATCCTATTCCCCACATATATAATTATGCTTGAGAATGGTTTTAAAAATGGATGTGAAATATCAATAAATTGTGTTTTTAATCAAGTTTATAAGGTGAATTTCATACGCAGTGACTTCGTCTACATGCATTTCTTCTCAGGTTGTGGAAGAATTGAGTAAGAGGGAGGGGTAGTATGCAGCCTGTGTGTATTGTATGTTTCACGTACTCCGAGTAGGAGCAGGCCCCCGGTAAACAAAAAGGTAGGGGATGACCCTTTGTAATATTGGAAAATTGACACTTTGCCAATCAGCTATGCAAGGCTAATTATGTCCTTGTAATACAACTTACCAATTGAGTTTTGACTGGATGCCTTCCGAGCCCTCGGTCCTCAAACTGGCCTAGGTCAGCTTCTCCCGCCCTTTCTGCTATTCGTCTGTTACCCCTCTACGACTACACAGTTTGGGTAATCACTTGGATTTTTCCTCCACTTCTAAAATTGGAATCTCTCACTGGCAGACGAGGCTTTGGCAAAACATCTCCCAATAGGCCAATCCTCAGACCATCTTTTTCCACCCACACAATATCAAATCATAAACACTAGTTCAAAACAGCTGCAGAAATCGCAGCCAGCTGATAGCTGTAGCCTTCAAGCCACATCCCAAAAAACTCTTCCTTTTCCTTTTCTTTTCTCACACTGGCCCTCATTAGGACCCTTGCGGAATAGGAAAAACGATGGCGGAAATGTAATACCGCCATCGAATAGCGCCCGTTGCGATCATGACCCGTCACCGTAAAGTACGATGCCATTAGCGACACCGCAGTGAACGCCAACGCTAACTGCACCAAGTACGCGCACGCGCGCCTTGCAAAACCGTAATTACCTCCATGTCGCAACGGTACGCGAATTCCGACCCTAGCGTACATGTACTTTACGCCATCAAGCATGGCGGAAAGTACCATTCCGCCATGGTGAGAAATACGGCATCGCGAACCAACCGTAAATGGCCCTACTGAGTGCCTGTACTCCACTCCCTGCCCACATTGCACAACTCCTCGTAGGCGCAATGCAGTCACACCATGCAACCAGTGAAATGCACAAGTCACCCAAGCATGCCAACGAACAAATGCATGCAGGGGCCCCAAGTGCCCTGTGAGTGGCCACCCACAATTGGCAACACACCATTGCCGTACCGATGCAGCACAGGCATCTGAAGGTGCAAGTACACCAAAATGAACTGAAGATACCATCATGACACAAAACAACAACTGTCCCCCATCGCCTGCCACCAGTGCAAATCAACATCCAAAGCAGCAACCTGAGGGAGACTGCACCAGCCCTGTACACATGCCAGTAGTCAAACCGACCATCAGCATAAGCAGGTACCACACAACTGTACCCAGGAGCCGGAACCCAATGCAGAACACCTCACAAAACATCGCGCCACAAAACGGAATATGCCACATTACTAGCAAAGAATAACGCCACACGGTTAACATCTGAATACAAATTTAATGCACATCGAAATCACCAAGGCCATACAGCCATTACAACAGGAACTCACAAATGATCAGCATTACTGTGGGCTGCATCCGCTAAAAATGACCAGCTACCCCAAGTGTGATGCCCTGTACCCTCATGGCACACAGGGGCAACATCAACCTCCAAAAAGGCAACATGGAAGCGCCTAGGACCGCAGGGCCGTCCCATGAGGTAGGCACTAGTCCAGCTGGAAGCTAGGTATGCTGCACCTAGCCACAAGTACTGCGTAAGGGCATGTGGGCCATTGGCGATCGTCCCATAAGATCGTAATGGTGCTCCACTGATTAACTCGAAGCTGCAGGTGTCGACTGTAGAAGCCATCTGCAGGAGTGGCGTACAGAGTAGAGATAGCAGCGGCAGAAGGGGAGGAGATACCTGTCACCCAAAAGAAAAAAGAAGACAGAATGGGCATCCGAACTTCTTATGTATCACTCACATCATTCAACACACCAAACCTACAACCACATGCATGTTAGCCCACTCATAAGGACCAATTGCACCCAAAAACCACTAGCGAATCATAACGACCCAAATCTATGTGAATACTCCATTACAAACGAGTGTCTGTGTGCATGCGCCTGTCAGAACAGGATGCATCCGATGGGATCATCAACGTGCATAGACACAAGTGATTGAAGGCGCGTCGAGACAGGGAGGGTACAACAAGGGCAGACAGACGATCGTCCCACCATGGCAGCCTTGCATCACATAGCGCAGGGGAAGGGGATAGATTCCAAATAGCCATGTACATGGCAGACTCCCATTTAAATTAACTGTCCATGCATCCATTCATCAATCCCTCATCCCGTTATGAAGACGCCTGAATATTCACTCACATCACATTCGAAATTTCCATTGAGTCTGTGCGTAATGCAGCCTTCAAAATCCACTGTGCTCCTGGCCGGATTCCCTGTGTAGTGAAGTCACATGTATTTGGGAACGTCCTGCCTTATCGTCCACTACGCTATAGCGCATCCCATTCAAATCATATCATTCATTGCATTCCCGTCATGGGCCCTGTCCCAAGGACATTCAACAATAGAACGTTACTTTTCCAGTCAGACCTGTGGGCGTCTCCACGCCACTAGTCGAAAACCGAAAGCGCTGCCCTTCGAATTCCTAATTTGCAACATCACGTTCAAAAGGCAGCTGTGAACGCTTGCATCCACAAATACATCTATGCAGTGCGGCTGTGTGTGAAAATGGTAACTGGCCACATTCACTGATGGGACTCCCCGCCGTCGGTTAACGTCGGTGCAGTGCTGCATGAGGGTCCACCGCTGATCGGGCACTACATTCCACCGACCCTTCAGAAGTCTGCTCGCAAATGCAAATGTAGTATGTGCAACAATGTGACCATAGCAGATTTAGCGTATAAACCAATATTCCACTGCCATCGGGATTAAGAACATGAATGCAAAAGCAAGATGCCATGCGTCTAATTGCAGCGTTGTGTGCGGGACGTGCTCGCACGAAAGGCATTGCAGCTGACACAGGTGCAATGAATCACCACAGGTGAAGGCAATACAGCCTGTAAACACATAAATTGCACACCCAACCCCCTCCCACAACCACACCCACTCCAGAATGCTACCGGCAGGACTAGCGATTTTGGGCCTGGGGAACCTGATTGCACTGCAAGTACTCCAACTTGAAGAAGAAGACGAACGCCAACTACTACAACAAGCGGCCGCACAGAGGAGACGCAGGAGGAGGAGGAGGAGGAGGAGGGCAAGGCATGGCCAGCAAGCCCCACCAGCACAGCCACTACCACCACGCAGGCAGCCCGCAATCCCACGCCTCCGAGCTAATCCGTTCAACCTCACAGCTGAGCAGATCCACACCCTCTACCGTTTGGACCGGGACACCATAACCGCCATTGTCGACATGACACACGCTGACCTTGTCAGCATGATAGATAGCCCAACCGCCATCCCACCCCTACTGAAGGTGGTGTCTGTACTACACTTCCTGGCCACAGGCACCTACCAGCACACAGTCGGACAGTTGCATGGAATTTCACAGCCACTATTCTCACGGACACTATTCCAAGTACTTGATGCCCTCCTGAAGCACTCAGACGACTACATCACTTTACCACGCACGGAGCAAGAGCTTACAAACACAAAAGTGGGATTCCATGCACTTGGCGGCATACCGGGTTGCATTGGTGCCATCGACTGCACCCATGTGGAATTGGTTGTCCCACATGCCATGGAGGCCCAGTACCGCAACCGGAAGCAATATCATTCTATCAATGTACAAATGGTGTGTGACTCCAACAGGATCTTCACACATTGTTGTGCCCGATTTCCAGGATCAACACATGATTCTGTGGTCTTGCGGAACTCTAGAATACCACGCTACATGGAGCGACACGCAGGGCGCCGATCCTGGCTACTTGGTGAGTCTCATTAAATGCATGTTTATGTGGGGTAGGTGATGCGTGAGTGACCTGGCAGGAAGGGGGGGGATGCGTACGTAGTAATGACATTCCACAAACATCCTTTGTTGTCCACATGCAGGTGATGGCGGGTATCCACTGAAGAGATGGCTCCTTACACCAATCCGGAACCCACGGGACCAGCATGAGGAGGACTACAACCATGCCCACTCACGTACCCGTGTGGTCATAGAACAGGCATTCGGCCTACTGAAGGGTCGTTTCCGCTGCCTCAGCAGGTCTGGCGGGGCACTCCTGTACCGCCATGAGAAGGTGGCAAAGATGGTCATGGCATGTGTCATGCTACACAACATGTGCGTACGTAGGAATGTGGCCATGCCCCCCGACGCAGAACTGCTAGCACCTGAAGATGGTCAAGATGAGGGTGGTCCACGAGGCACAGGAGGCCCGTGAGATCCGTCAAAATCTCATAGATGTATGCTTCTAGCACTCACGCCTGGTGGCTGTTACCTGGACACGGGACTTGTGGCGCTGTGTGTGTCTGGAACATGCACAATGTGGACTGTACGCCAAGATAGGCCTCGTACACAGAGATCAATGTCCACGCTACTCATTTGATGGATGTGAAGATTTGTATTGCAGATGTGAAATGACATTACACACCCAATCGTCCCGCCACCCGATGAAGCACAACACACCCCCTCCACCCTCCTACCCCCCCCCCCACACACCAGTGTCCAATGGCGCTCAATGTCAGAGGGCTGACGCTATTGCAAGCCCCCTTTCCGGGTATCAGGGGCACCCCTGCCTGTGGAGCGGCAGGTCCTCCCAGATCTACGTTGGGGGCTGCCCTGGACGGAACTTGCAACGGATGATGTCTCTGCCTGCTCACGTCCATGCATGTCCCTGAGGGTTTGTGAGAGCTCAGTGAGCACACGGCGCACAGCGGCAAGTTCACCACATACGTCTTTGGACGTCGCATGCAGTTCCCCCCTCAGGCTCTCGGTGCTTCTCTGCATTTCTGCCCTCAGGCTCTCGGTACTTCTCTCCATTCCTGCCCTAAGTGTCTCAGTAGAGGTTTCAATGGCTGCCTTGGTACCCCCACATTCAGCAGCATGCTCCTTGAGGAGCGTGGCCAGTTGCTGCTGTTGCTCTACCATCTGCTCGAGTGACTGTTGCCTCTGCTGGGCCATGCCCATTTGCGGTGGTGTCACAGAGGGGCTGGATGCCTCATGTTGCCTTGCAACAGGCCTTGTGGGGGTTGGCCAGTCGTCGTCTTGTGGGTGCCCCTGCGTGGTTTCCTCATGGTGTACGGGATGGAACAAACAGGGGGATTGTGACAGGTCATGGCTGTGTCCTGCTTCGACAGCACCGTTTTCTGTGTCGGAGCATGCTGGCATGTATGCAGTGTCACCTGGGGTGCTGCTGCCACCAGAAGCAGTGCCTTCTGTGGCATCCATTGGGGGTACCTGTGGTGCTGGTGTTGTGGACATGCTGGCTGCTGGGGTGCCTGTTGGAGTCCCCTCCAGTGTGCTGCCACTCGATTTGTGCAGCTGCCGTGTCTTGATCCGTGCAGCTGAGGTGGAGGGTCTTTGGCCGTTGGTCTTGGCCCTCTTTGCAGGTGTGCTGGTAGGGGTGTCCTGGAGCTCGTCGTTGGAATCGGACCCTGTGGTGGAGTAAAGGAGGGCGAGCGTTATTCATGGGTCTGTGGTATTGGAATGGCAATTGCATCACATGCATTGGGGTGGTACCTGGGGGTGATTTGGGTCAGGGCCTTGGGGGTGGTCTCATTTCTGTGTGGATTGGGGATGCAGTTATTTTGCTGTCTGCAGTTAGGGTGTGCATGGTGCACATGTTGAGTGTGTTTGTTGGATTTTTAATTATTTATTTCTTTAATCTGGCTTTTAAGGGTCGCTGTCATGGCAATGTATGTGGTCGTTCTCCTGGACATGTGTTTCTGTTGCACTATGGGGACACGTGGTACTTCACATGGTTGGTAAATGCGGATTTGGCATAGTTTAATTTGGGCCACCTACCTGATTCTTCTGATGTCTGCACTCCTTTCTACATCCCTCCGACTTCCTCTATGCTCTCCATTCCAATGGTGGAGGCACAGATTTCTTCCCAGGGGGTCAACTTGATGGGTGATTCCGATCCTCCCCCGGTAGCTGTGGCAATGTTCCGGTTGGCAGAGAGTATGCTCCGGACGCGTATCCGTAGGTCGTCCCATCGCTTTCTGCATTGCTGTGGGTTGCGGGGTGCGGTCCCCACCGCACTTACCCGCTGTGCCACCAGGGCCCATATAGCCTTCTTGTTCGCTAGTGCCGTCCTGGTCATTTGCGTGGAGAAGACGACGGCAGCATTCTCCTGGAGGGTCTCAGTGAGCACGGTGAGTTCCTCGTGGGAGAAGTGGACCTGCCGCTTGCGGTCGCACGCTTTTTTTGCTACTTTGCCCATATTTATTATTTTACCTGGGGTGGCTAACGGGTTGGGATGTGTCTCAGGGTCGGATTTTTAATGGTTGTGTTGGGATTCTCTATTTATAGGTGTGCGGCGTGCAGTTTCCCGTTCCGGCCCCATGTTTTTACTTCCGTTTCCGTATATTTACGGTGACCGTATTTTGCACTGACCGCTCATTACGGTGTCCGCTTGGATGGGTGGCGGAATTGCACCTAGGGCGAAGTACGACGGCGGTAAGGGGCGTTTTGGGGTCATTTCCGCCATCGCGGACTTTGCACTTCCGCCATGGCGTGATGCTCGTGCCCGATGGGTCGGGATTGGCCGCACTTTCCTCCGTCGTGCCGTGGCGGAAACGCTATTTACGCTATGGCGGTCATGTCAGTCACTTTCCGCCAGGGTCGTAATGAGGGCCACTGTATTTAAACCTTTGGCCATTGCTTCACCCTCCACGTGCATTTTCTATACCATTGCTCCAACGCCTTCTGTCATACATAAACTCTTCCCATATCACATGCTTTGTGAGTAACTTTCCTTCTCACAGACACTCCAAACTAACTTTCAATCAAAACTGCCCTTTTACAGCGATACATTTCTTTAGGCCCAACTGCAGAAGCCACCCGCACGTTCCATGCTGTACTAACAATGAGGCTCTCTTTTCCTATGGAAGCAGCCTTTGCCGTTCAAAATGAACTTCAGACAGAAGCACTTCTACATCCTGGCTGCTCATCACAGCAGGCAATTCTTCATGAGCTCTGTAATTGTATCACTCATATTTCTGCTCACATTTTATTGCAGCTTGAAAAGCACTAACCCGGTTATGTTCAAGCACCTACGGCTAAAATATCAATGTTAGTACTTTAATGGCATATGTAAACCTAACTCTGCAACACACTCCCTATAAATCTAATTATTTTTTACGGTTAATGCACCTGCAGCGTAGAACCTGTATTTCGCTTGCAGTTCTCCAACAGTGGCCCAAATAACAACAGGACATTGGCAGAACCCGACATTGGCCCTTTGGTGTTGTATTTCAGATTTTGCAAGTACAAGCTCCCAAAGCTGCATGGTGGTAGGAATGTACCCTCTATTACCTCTCTGCCGCCTTTACAATAAATGTATCTGTTTGAAACTAATTGGCTGCAGAAGTATACTTTGATGGGTGATCCAGTATCCCTGAGTAGTAATGCACCTGTTTTGTATTGCTTTTCTATGTTTGCGCAGTGTGTTGTGGTGAAGAGTGAAGGACAAACGCTGCAGGCTGCATGCTTTTCTGTGCGTGGACTTTTGAAGTCTGTTAACAATTTCTATTCTGCTCACTGCCTGGAGTTGGTGCTCAAATACTGCAACACATGCGGAGCACGCAGTGTGCGCAGTGTGTTTTGGTGTTGTGGCGGTGTGCGGCTTGTGCTTCCAGAGACGTTCCGGATGCCTACTGGACAGTGGTCGAAGTGTAAGAAAAGAAGTAGTGGAGCTATGTTCCCTACAGGCCTGCCCCGTTCCTCACAAACTCCATTGCCCTGCCCCCTCCCACACACAATACAAACCCCCAAACACATTTGCCTGCTGTCTCAGGGAATGTTCAGTGCAGTCTAGTGAAAGTGCAAGTTTCAACTTCTTCCTACACTGTTATTATAAAACGAAACCATTCCGGAACGGTTTCTTTTTAAAATAAAAGTATAGGAGCTGTAAAATTTAATTTAAAAAAGTAGAGGAGCACCGCTCCCAACCGCTCCCGCTCACTTCGACCACTGCTACTGGAATGCCCCTTGCACTTGCGCGATCTGAATGACACCTGGCCTAGTAGGATCGTTGTATGTCTCCCCTTGTTAACCCCCCCAACCCCCCCGGCTCGTCGCGCCTTGAAACACTTGTGTATAGGCGCGTTATAAATACCATATCATATCAATCATCATAGAAGTAAGTCTGGGGCACTGAACTGAATAATATAGCAATTATTTTCTTGTTCGTGACCACTTCGTATGTCTGTTTTATGGAGTGGCAAAATACTAATGCCTCGTGTGCCTCCACTGAATCTGGTATCTGATGAGGAAATGCTTGCTGCCATGAAACTTCTGCTCCTGCCCTCACCTGTGTCTATACCAAGCGTGCTCGCTTCGGCGGAGCCCGAAATTGTCAATCCAATGCTGAGTCATTCAGGGCTGAAGTCAAGAGACTTACCATCCAAACATACTGAACCCTATTCTAACACAATACAAGTCTTTTTTCCATCAAAAGGGAAATAGACTATTAGAGCTTTTCTGGGAACAGGATTAAGTGAGATCGAAGAAGTGTCAGTTTTATCAGCAGTAACTGACTGTACATTAAGGTCCCACCTAGTGCTTGTGGATTTTAATATTCCTCTTCAGGCCCACAGTTGGGACGATAATCCACCCGATCCCCAACAGTGCCCTATGTCCTCTATGTGTCAGCACAGGCTTGATATTCATGCCAATGAATTACTGCAGCAGTGTCCAATAAAGAGAAACCAGGACTTGAGGGCTCTTCAAGTATAGATTGACAATGAGATATACAATAATCTGAGGGAAACGTAACTGAACCAGTTTGCCAATCCACATTAGGATTGTGTTTCACCAACCATGGTAAACCCAGAATCAGCTTGAACTGGGGTGCTACAATAACATCAAAATGTATGACTTCAGTATGCCCAGAACTCATAGTCATGGTCAGGTCAATGGTGCGTTCAGTGACCAAACCTGACATTAAAGTGGTACCATCAACTGTATTGACCACCTCAGGATGTTTTTTCGGGATAACAGGGATTTTCCAGCGGTGCAAATATTGAGTGTCGATGTAGTTACCTGTGGCACCTGAGTCTAATACTGCATGAACAAGCCATGGTTCACTGGAACGGTAGGTCAACGAGGTTTGCAAGACAAAAGGAACAGGACAACAGGAACCCTGAATAGAATTGCTCGGCAACGGGGCTCCCTCTATTGCCGAGCTCTGGCTTTTCCTGCCTTCTGAGATTGTTTTTTCTACGGAGCTCCCTTTCCTCAGAGGACAAGGGACCCCGTACTGCCCCTATTTGCATGGGTTCATCCCCATCTGGCACCGGCACATGATGTAATGCTGCGACCGGTACAGGACCTCGTTTCTCCCCCTTTCTTTCAGCTCTTCGAGCATCAATTTGCAAAATCAGGTCCAGTAGTTCGGGGAACGTGGTGTGAACCACAGGTACGGTAGCCAGCACATCTTTCAGAGTGTCAGACAGACCTTTATAAAACAGAGCAGCCTTCTTTTCGTTAGGCCATCCTGTCTCAGCAACCAACCAGTTGAACTTGGCTAAATAACTCAGCAAGGAGGCATCCCCTTGCTGCAGGGACAATAATTCCAAGTCAGTGGCCTGTGTCTTGTACCTGGTATCAAATACTCAGGACATCGCCTCGATCAATGCATCACTGTCATGAAGAAGGTTACTTCCTTGCTCTAATAACGGGTTGGCTCAAACGGCTGCAGTTCCCGTTCCACCCAGATAAGACAATACAAATGCCACTTTTGTTGTGGAATCTGGAAATGAAGATTAGTTTAGTTTAGTTTATTCATTTGTATTGCGCACCAGACCCGAGGGTATGAGGGCGCATGATCAGCATGGATATTCAAGGCTTGGTTATAAGTTGCTTATACATTACATTACAGTATTACAGTGTGACAATGAAGGACAATGTGTACAGTTTTACAAGAAGGCTATAATACAATACAAATATTTTATAAATTTACAAATAAACATACATGACAGGGTTGCGGCAGTGTGGTGTTAGAGGTTAGAAGTATTAGTGATCCTTGTTCTTTATCCACTGGATATAGTTGCGTCTAAAGTGTGTATAGGTTTGGGGTGTCCTGAGGGATGGTGGTAGGGCGTTCCAGTGTTGGGGTGCTTTCACCTGGAAGCTGTTGCCGCCCATTTTGGTGCGTTTGAACCTGGGAAATATGAGTAGGTTTGCGTTGGAGGTTCTGGTGGGTCTGTTGGGGGTGTATTTGCATATTCTGTCTGCCAGGTAGCGTGGGGCAGCGTTGTTCAGGCATTTGTGAGTTAGTGATGCTACTTTAAGTAGGATTTTGTCTGAAGTGTTGAGCCAGTTATGGGATTTCCTGATGTTGGAAATGTGTTCTCTCCTGGGGATGCTAAGCGCTGCTCTGAGAGCGTTGTTTTGTAGCGTCTGAATTTTGTTGGTAATTTGCTTGCTGGCTCCTACGTAGAGGACGTTACAGTAGTCCAGTTTAGATAATACCAGGGCTCTGGCTAGAGTAATGCAGCTCTGGGTGGATAGGAAGGGTTTGGCTGCTCTTATAAGCTTACATGTGTAGGCCGTGGAGGATGCCATAGAGCTAACCTGTTTGTGGAAGGTTAGGGAGGAGTTGAGATATATTCCTAAAGTTTCCACTTCTTTGGCTACCTTGAACGGGTTCCCGTCTATGATGAAGTTGGTGTAGTTGTGGTCTAGTTTGGTTAGGTTTGAGGTGGAACCAAGGATGATGAGTTCAGTCTTGTCATCATTCATTCAAAGACTGTGCAAAGCCATCCATGCCTAAATGATGAGGTACACCTTGTTCACCAAGGCCAAATCCTGGTTGTAATCTCCCGGGACGGCACAAGGAATGCAACCGACATTGGTTGATCAATGTTCTGTATGTCTTAGGGTCACCATGAAAGCGCTCCGGCGGAGCCAATGGGAACTGAGCTGCGAGTACCACAGGAGCATTCTCCTGCCTAGCAGAAACCCCCGACGAAGCTGTAGGAGCAGGAATGCTACCAAAAGCACTTGCCCCAGCCGGCTGCATGCCAGCTCCTATCTCAAGGATATTTCGTTAAGTGGCCTTGTGGGCTGCCATAACATCGGCCCTTAAATCAGACACCAGTAGGGCGAGTGCGGTTATTGGGTCACTAGCGGCATCCATAGTATGGCTTCTGAATGTGTCAGCACAGGCTTGATATTCGTGCCAATGAAGCAGAGGTAACTCTTGGCAGTTGAACCCGTCGTGTGGCCGACGAGTTCTTTCTGCCAATATACCCTTCAGAGGGACTCAGAAATACCCCCTGAAGGATCCATTAACCAAAAGATGGATGGACGCCACAGGAACCGACAACGTGCAAAGGAAGTAACAATTAGCAACAGCAGATGACAGAAATAACCCAATCTAAGAAGACAAGACAAGGTATTACCTGCAAAGGTTAGCAAGAGTCGGTAAGAGGAACCGTGAGTCCCGGTGAGTCCCGCTTTGCCGCTACACGCTGCACGCTGCTGCAGTTCACTCTACTCTTGGATCTTGGACTTTTGGACTTTTGGATTGCTGAAAACTTCAACGCCCAGCAGGCCTTGTGTTGATTCCTGCTGGAGGCGGGCCTATTTAAGACCCTGGCCGCGCGCACCGCGCGCGCGCACCCGAGCGAGTCCCGGTGAGTCCCGCTTTGCCGCTACACGCTGCACGCTGCTGCAGTTCACTCTACTCTTGGATCTTGGACTTTTGGACTTTTGGATTGCTGAAAACTTCAACGCCCAGCAGGTGAACCTGACGTTCCTGCATAACATAAACTTTATACAAGGCGGACTATATTATACTTAAACCTTGTTTATGTTTACTTAGGCCTTGTGTTGATTCCTGCTGGAGGCGGGCCTATTTAAGACCCTGGCCGCGCGCACCGCGCGCGCGCACCCGAGCGAGTCCCGGTGAGTCCCGCTTTGCCGCTTCGCCGCGGCGCAGCCCGCACTCGCGCTCGCAGCAGCTTCTAGCGATTTTGCATACTATTGTTGCTGTATTGATCGTGTTCACCTACCTACTGTGTTCACTTACCCCCTCAGCTAACCTGTAATTACTGAGTTGCTAGATCCTATCCCCGCCCAAAAATGACTCAGTTACCCTATTCTCTACGGACTGGAATGCCAGTAAAATCTGTAACAGACGAATTTAACCCTTTGAAATCTAAAGACAAGACTAACTCATTAAAAAGCTTTTTCTCTCGAAATTGCTCCACCCCAAAACAGCCACCCCCAGCGAACCCATCGACGAATTTAGCCATGGTGGACTCTTGTAATCCTCCGTGCCAGTCAACAAGAGGAATGAACCTGTTATACCCTGCTAATCAGGCGGGAAAAAGACATGATGTCGCAGGAGTTGTTTATCCAAAAACAGCAGAGTTAACTGATCTGTCTCTTCAAACGCCTGAGTGTGAAATGCTGTTTTTGGCTGGTTCAAATAATATTACCTCTAATGCCATAACTTCAACTTCAATAAGTGAGCAGCCTCCGGATCACAAAAACCTCAACAACGACAAAACCGATTTAGTGGTAATTGATTTAGACTCTATGCACACTAGTTATTCAGTACAAACTATTTCAGAAAAATTATCATTCTCTCCAAAAATGTTTTCTAATATTAGCATGGAAGAGCCTAGTTCCTCCCCGCCATTTCTAGATCCCACCCCAAGGCACACATTAAATAGAGAATCCCAAATCAGAAAAACCGCACTTAGAGATTCGCAGTCCCCCCAAATGAGTAACAGAATTGTGGGCTTAGCATTGGAAGCTATGAACACAACTATGAACACACTGGTGAAACTGTTCGAATCACTTAATGAAAAGTTAAACACACAAAGTGCCCAGATCACGTCTATTATGGCATGGCAAGCTACTGTTGCTCAAGTGTCTAACTTAAAAGACATTCATGCGGTTGAGTCTAAATCCACCTCTCCCATCAGAATTAAACACCACGACAAGGCACTATCCCCTATTGATGCTGGTCACAATCGAGACGAGTCTCGCTTTAATGCAGAGACTCATGATATCACTTATGTAGTACCTTTTTTCCAAAAAATCATATTTGACCCAATGGCTTCTGTGCCTGAAGAATCGAACTCTCTACCACCCAGTGTAGAATTAAGCAATAAATCTATTTACACTATCTTTGCTAAACCTGCTAAGGGAGGAACGCCTGTTCCCCAACCTATAAGTCAAGTTTTAGGTAAACCACCTCAAAAAACAATTGTAGCCCCAGAAAAAAAGAAATCTAAAAACATAAAATCGAGAAAAGGGGACGCCTCGAACTCCGCAAAACAGTTCATTAATGCTCTTACCACCCCAAGACAACAAAAAAACAAAAAAAATAGCAAGTTGTCCATTGCCATTACAAAAAAATATGAACTTTTGAACCAAAAGCGACGAGAGAGAGGAGGAAATGAAAACTATCCATCTAACGCTTTACCTCATTCACCCCTAGATGGTCTAGTGGAAGCCATTGAGGGCCATGACCCTCTGATACCCACTGAATCGGCGCTCCCCCCCACGCTCGAGATTGTCTCCTCCAAAGAGCATACTAATTCAACTGCTTCTAATGAACAATCCTCTAGGGAAGCAGAAATCAAAAAGGCGGTTGAAGCTTATATGGCTAACTTTGTGCAAGCTCCCACATCGAGAGCCAGACAAAGAACCCTTGAACCATATGCGACTCTTGAAACCATTCCTAATGAAGACATCATACATGATCTAAACGATTGTTACAAGGCTGTTACCTCCAAAGTAATTCCTCCTAGCGAAGAAGCTAGAAGAGATGGCAATCCAAATCAAAAAAGCAAATTTGCGGATAACTCTCCAGAGAGTTATGGGCTAGAAATCGCCGAAATGGTTCGAGCACTACTGCCCAAAACCCAATCGAAGACTATAGCACAACCAATAGTCAAAACCCAACAAGTATCTGCCCCAGAGAAAAAACAATCCATACCCCCAGCAAAAGATAATAATCTGAACTCACTGATCATTGGATGTCGTCCAGCCCCTCATCCACAATTTCTTCTAAATCGTAAGAGTATTCTTGACATCTTCTCTGACATAGATGAGCTTGAGGACGTGAGCTCAGCCGATATTGAACAAGTTGAATTTATTGAAAAAAACATTCTAACAATCAGTCGCATTAAATTACGATCTCGTTTAGTTCGCAACATAATATGGTCTGCAAAAAATCAACTTTTTGATATGGGCTTTTTGATCACCCCTAACTTGACATTGACGAATGAACCCCATAAGGGCCCTACACTGGAGGTCGATATAGTGGCTAACTCGAGAAATGGTGAATGTGTATCTCAATGCAACTGTAAATGTAGCTGTGTGTCAAATAATTAACTAAGCCAACACCTGTCTGACAAGTTAATCCTCCTTGCCTCTTGGAACACTTGCGGTCACTCTCACTTGTTTAACAATTATAGCTCTGATCTTAACCAGTTTGATATAATTATGTTGCAAGAAACCATGCTCACCAACTCCCCAATTTGGCAAGGATATACCATACATTTTACTCCGGCTATACGTGGCGAAAAAGGCAGACCGATGTCTGGCCTTTTAACTGCCATCAAAATTAGCCATTCCATTGAGCTTATGTCAACTTATTCTTCAAACGCGTTTATGCAACTAACTATTATTTCTGTTTGCTCAACGTTATATGCTTTAATCAATATCTATTGGAATCATGTCAACATCCCAGATGAAACTTTTTTTAAAGAAATGATTTGTATGTTAGATTATATTGTAATGACACCAGAAATAGTACACACCATAATTGCTGGAGATCTTAATGTGCATCTTCTTTCCGCACGTATTCCATCAGAAAATTCTAGACGTATTCAATGGGAAGACTTGATGTCCTCACGGGGTTTTTGCATGCTAAACGGAGCTTGTGAAAGAGATGTTCCACCAAGTCACACGTGGCAAAGAGGTACACGAAGAGCTATCATTGATTATATATATGTTGACACAAAGTTGTTCATGAGTGGAGTAACCTTTAAGGTTTTGCCTCGCAGCGACAGCGACCACCTACTTTTATCTGGTCGATGGACAATCTCCGTGGCAAAACCATTAAAGCATGCAGCTGCTTATCCTGAAGTGCTGAGCACAAATTCTCAATTAAATCGAATCAAATGGCATGACTCAACAATACAACGTTATACCAGCTCATTAGCAGCAGCATTCACCCACTCATGACTAAGTAGCACTTATCCAAACGTTTGCTACTATGATCTTATGCAGGACTTTGCCCCAAGGAATCATTATCCTAAACGACAAACCGCCTTGAGAAATCACGCATTTGATATAATGGTAAAAAAGAAAAAGACTGAGTTTCGCACACAAAAACGAAAAGCTAATCTCCTACCTATCAAATATAGAATTCCAGTCCTGACCCGCCTTAAAACAAAATATCGAAACTGGATACGTCACTACCGGGCAAATCTCTATCAGAAAGATGGAGAGAACATGCTATCCATGACCCGGAACCAAAACACAGCTCAAATGTGGTCCACACTAAACTTAGTCTCATCTAATCCTCAAACATTAATACAGTCGCATAATGTATCCGAAAAAAGCTGGATCGCTCACTTTACTAAAATATACGCGCGGCCCACAACATCACCTGTAGGGCCCCCTTTTGACGAGATTACGCCATTTCATCTTAACTTCACCAAAGGCGACATACTGTACATTATCTCAACACTGAGCGAATCTAAGGCACCCGGACAAGATGGACTCTCGAATAAAATATTCAAGCGCAATCCGAATTTATGGGCGGATGCTTTATTCCAAATTTTTCAAAACATTATTGCTATACAATCTATTCCTGCTACATGGAGACACTCCATAATTATTCCAATATTTAAGAAAGGTGATTGTCAGCAGCCTCAAAGCTACCGCCCGATTGCTATATTAGACGCTCCAGGCAAACTATTTTGTCGGATTATTTTGCGAGAATTTAATGATTGGACATATCAGAAATCCAAAAGAGATCCTTTCCAGTCTGGGTTCATTAAAGGAATCGGCACTGCTCCAAATATGCTTACACTTAATTTGATCAAGCATAAATATGTGAATGAAAATCGTAATCTTTATATTGCCTTCGTTGACTTTAGCAGTGCATTCGATTCTATCGATCGACACTTACTATTTCAAAAACTTCATCAACAAGGGTGTCCTTCTTCAATCCTTACATTAATAAAACTTTTCCATTCCCACACCTCTTTGCAGGTAAGATTATCCCTAGAGGGGCTCCTCACAGCTATTATCCCAACAGAGCGGGGCTTAAAGCAAGGGTGCACCCTCGCAGCTACACTATTCAATTTCTTTCTGTTAGATATTGGCATGAAATTTGAGACTACAACCTCCGATTCACCCAAACTAGGTTCCCAGAAAGTGACATGGCTCCTTTATGCCGACGATCTCGTTCTACTGTCATGCTCTCCTTATGGTCTTCAAAACTTGTTAAACAAATTGCAAGAGTATGTGCTCGAGAATAATTTAACCATTAATCTTGGAAAAACCCAAATTGTTGTATGCCATAAATCAGTAATCAAAAAAACCTGTAGATTCACATGGACCTTACACAATCAAGAGCTACTTGTAGTGCCTCACTACAAATACCTGGGCCTCCCATTTTCGGGAACACTGAACGACGATACATATTGTGTCATACTTGATGCAAAAAATCGTTCGCTAATATCACAAGCCAAAATTTTAATGTTTAAATATGGCAAATTTACACTATCTCACGTAATTACCTTTTTCGAGCAAAAGGTGACTCCAATTCTAATTTATGGAGCTGAGACCGTAGCACCAAAGTTAAGATCCTTTTGGGACCGGCTTGAATCTCAATTCTGGAAAAGCGTGTTGAGACTGCCTCAATCGACCCCAATTGCAATGATTCGCTATGAACTGGGAATAACTTCCATGTTTTGTCAAGTCCTATGGAAATTTTGCTCACTTTATCGGAAATGTTTAATTGGTGCCTCATCCCATAACATTTTGTGTGTGCTAGCTAACCATTTGATAACTTCTAAATTGAAACTCCCAAAAAAATGGTCTAAATGTGTATTAGATATATTAGTTAAAGCAGACATTACAATAGAATTATTGTTGACGAATCCAACTAAGGCAAAATTAAAATTGTATCACCATGACTGGATAAATACGCGCCAACAATGCCTAGAATATGTGGATTGTGAATTAGTAAAGCACTCGCATAAAAAAATGCGCAGCCCAGAACCATATCTAATCAAATGCCCTTCAAGCTATATGAGAACCCAGCTGATGCGTATCCGGCTAAATTTGTGTTCAACGAGACAGATCCTGGGTAGGAGGCATCTGGTGCCCCAAGATCAAACTTTTTGTAGACATTGCCTCAATCACCAAACAATTGAGACACTGAGACACTTAGTGGTTGAGTGTCCAGCTTTGAAAAATGTGAGGTACAAATTCTTCCACACAAAATGTAATTTTTACATAGAACATTCGATCGAAGAAATTTGGTATCACCTTCTGACCAATGCGAATCCCTCTGTTCAAATTGCATTGGTCCAATTTGTTAATCATGTGATCTCTGATCAATTAAGCTGAGTATGCAAGATTTGTAACATTTGTAACACTATGTACTTGATTATTTCCATTTTTATCTTTTATATCAAATTAACGTTTTTACAACAATCCTTTTTTTTTTTATTTTTGGATTCATAATGTATGAAACTCTTGTTGAATTATTGATGATGTAAATAACCTGTTTGAAAGGTTGAATTCTTCAACCAAATCAATAAAAAAAAAAAAAAAAAAAAAAAGAGGAACCGTGAGACATCTAACGTAGAAGAACACCAACAATTAGAAATAATCATGAATATAGCTAAAGTATTGAATGTGAATACATGGAAGGCTCTTACCATCTGTGTGTTTCTTGCAGAGTCATAAAGAAAAGAAAAATTGGAGATCCGAGGTAAGTCCAGAAAATCCTAACACCCGCCAGCATGAGGATGCCTGTATTACACAATCCCAGAGTCTAAGAAGTGTTCCTTGATCCACCTACCCACCGCTGGCACGAGGACGCCTAATCAGCAACACGAAGCGTCTCTAGTTCAGCACTCCGGAAGGGTCTGAAGTCTGCGGTAAACACAGTATAGGTAAGGAAGAACCAGGGAGAGGCAGCAGCAGGTTGGTGAGTAGTCCCAGGTCAAAACCAGTAGAGAAACAGAAGACAGAATCACAAGGCAAGCAGGTCGATAAGCGGTCCGAGGTCAAAAACAGGTACGAAGCTACAAGACAAGAGGGCAATCCAAAGGAATCCAGTAAACAAGCTGAGGTCACAAGAATAACAAGAAATCCAGAACACGAAAACAAGGCAATAGAATACAAATTCAGAAGCGAAGCACCAAGTTCGAATGGTCCATTAATAGTCCAAAGACCTGTCACGTGATTTGCCAAAGCTGGGTTCAACGTGAAAAGACACATGATCCCAACAACACAGAGCGTCCGTGTTGCCATGGCAATCCCCAGCGCTTGCTGAATGACTGAAAACGTACCTTATGAATATGAGTACGCCTACCGTAGGAAGATGCTTTATTTCCTTGATGTTTGAGGTGGATACGTGTGGAAACGGAAGATGTAATATGTCTCGATGTTTTGCACCAGACTGCGCGGTGGTTTGAATACCGGATCCCTTTACGTTTCCTGACAGTATCCTCCCCTAATGAAAGAACCCCGCTCCTGGAAGCCAGAAAATGAGACAAGAGTAGTGGAGCGTGTATATTCGCTGCAGGCTCCCAAGTGCGATCCATCGGACCATAACCTTTCCAGTCCACCAGAAAATGTTTTACACCCCTCACAGTCTTGCTATCAAGAATAGCATTAACTTCGTATTCCTCAGAACCCTGGACCAAGAGGGGTGGAGGATGAGTAGACAATCTGGTACCCTGGACACAAGGTTTCAACAAAGAGACGTGGAAGACAGGGTGTGTTTTCCAAGACAAAGGTCATTCCAAATGAACAGCCACCAGATTTACCAGAGCCTGAACTGTGAAAGGCCCAACAAAACGTGGCAGAAGACACCTACACCCATGCATACGTAGATTTTTCGTGGATAACCAAACCCTGGTACCAGGCTGATACTGTGGGGCCTCGCTCCGATGACGGTCAGCAAACCGTTTGGCCTGTTCTTTAGCCTCAGTCAAATGGATCACAACATCCTTGTGAACAGATGCAAGGTCACGTAAACAAGCCTGCACCACCAGGTTCAAGTTATCCAAAGCGATGTCCAAAGGCATGGTACGTGCATTCTGGCCATATAAGGCATAGAACGGGGTGGTACCAGTGGATGCATGTATAGAGTTGTTGTACGCAAAATCTGCGTGTATGAGAACAGAAAACCATGACTCTTGATACTGCAGGGTTAGACAGCACAGATATTGCTCGAGAGTGGCATTAAGACGTTCAGTCTGACTGTCCGTCTGTGGCTGGTAAGCGCTGGAATGACGGTCATCAATGCCTATTGTACTCGTGAGGTGTTTCCAGAATCTGGAGGTGAATTGGGCCTCCGATCCGACACAATGATATTAGGAAGACCAAAAAAAGAAACACATTGTGTAGGAACAGGTCTGCAAGAGCAGGTGCTGTGGGCAAGCCTTGACAAGGAACAAACACGGCAAGCTTGGAAAAGTAATCCACAATCACCCAGATAGTATTGAATCCTTTCACAGGAGGTAGCTCCACGATGAAGTCCATGGACACCATTGACCAAGGGCGATCTGGTATTGGTAACGGTTGCAAAAGACCTAAAAGTTTTGATGTGGAACCTTTACATTAGGCACATATTGAACATGAGTCAATATGAGAAGACGCATCCCGGGTCATGGCAGGCCACCAACACCAACGCCTCAACAACTCTAAAGTATTTTTCCTACCTGGATGAGCAGCTAGTAGAGAGTCATGACACCACTGCATGGCAGTGCGCTGAGTGGCGACGTCCGGTAAGTACAGTCGACCCTGTACATAAGGCAAAGAACGTATAACATCCATATTATACTCCAGTATCTCGTTGGGTCCTTTCGCTACCCATTCCTGGATAGAAGACACCAATTAGGGTTGTAATGTACAGGCGCAGACCACTTGATTACCGTGAAGGACAGTACCTCCCCAGGAATGAGACGACACACCGTGTACTCTCGAAAGGGCATCAGCTCTGGAATTCATAGGACCAGGACGATAAGTGAGTTTGAAATTATACACAGAGAAGAATTCATGCCACCTGGCATGACGGGCAGTAGTACATGGTAATGACTGTAGCGCTAACAAATTCCTATGGTCAGTGTACGCTTGCACTGGAGAGGCGGTACCCAACAAATGATGCCTCCAGACTGTGAATGCGTCTCTGACGGCCAACAACTCTCTCTCTGTAACCGTGTAGTTCTGCTCATATTGAGTACGTTTTCTCAAATGATTGGCTACAGGATGTAGCATTCCGGTGTCTTTACATGAGTGTGAGAGAATAGCCCCTACTGCAACCTCAGAGGTGTCAGCCTCCACAAAATACGGTAGTCTGGGATCTGGATGTTGCAACACTGGTGCTGAGGTGAAGGCTTGTTTCAAAGCATCAAAAGCCTGTTGGGCCTCCGGACTCCGGACAAAAGATCGCTTGTTGCTAGTCAGGGCGGACAATGGAGCAGCTGTCTCTGAAAAAGAGCGGATAAAGCGTTGATAAAAGTTTGTGAAACCGAGGAATGACTGTAAGGACTTGACTGTCGTGGGCACGGGCCAGTCCAATACGGCATTAACCTTGGCATTGCTCATCTTGATGCCAGCATTGGTTATGTCATACCCAAGAAACTCCACTTGCTGAACATGGAACAAACATTTTTCCAATTTGGCATAGAGCCGATTCTCCCTTAATCGTTGAAGGACCGCTGACACATGCTTCATGTGTTCTTCATAAAACGAGGAGTACACCAGTATATCGTCCAAATAAACTACAACATAGTGATCCAACATGTCACTCAAAACATCATTGATGAATCGTTGGAATGTGGCGGGAGCGTTACACAACCCGAAAGGCATAACGAGGTATTCAAAAAGGCTGTATTTGGTTTTGAAGGCCGTTTTCCACTCGTCGCCCTTCCTCATCCTCACCAGGTTATACGCCCCACATAGGTCAAGCTTGGTAAAGTACTCAGAGGAACCCAACTGATCCAAAAGCACTGAGATGAGCGGAATCGGGTATTGATTACGTTTGGTGACTGTGTTTAATTCGCGGTAATCGATACAAGGTCGCAGATCCCCCTCCTTCTTTGGCACAAAGAAAAGTGGCTGGGGAGCGAGACGGTCGAATAAAACCGTTCTCTAAAGCCTTGTCGATGTAATCCTTCAGAACAATGTTTTCTCTTTGGGTAAGAGAGTAAACACGACCCAAGGTGCTCTAGCACCTTCTACCAAGTCAATAGGACAATCATATGGCCAGTGCGGTGGAAGCGTCTCAGCTCCTACTTTGTCAAATACATCTCGGAAAGACTCATACTCCCGAGGTAAGGGCAAGGTGATAGCCAAAATTACTGCAGCAGTGTCCAATAAAGAGGAACAAGGACTTGAGGGCTCTTCAAGTATAGATTGGCAATGAGATGTACAATAATCTGAGGGAAACGTAACTGAACCAGCTTGCCAATCCACATTAGGATTGTGTTTCACCAACACAGAATTGTGGTAAACCCAGAATCAGCTTGAACTGGGGTGCTGCAATAACATCAAAATGTATGACTTCAGTATGCCCAGAACTCATAGTCATGGTCAGGTCAATGGTGGGTTCAGTGACCAAACCTGACATTAAAGTGGTACCATCAACTGTATTGACCACCTCAGGATGTTTTTTCGGGAGAACAGGGATTTTCCAGTGGTGCAAATATTGAGTGTCGATGTAGTTACCGGTGGCACCTGAGTCTAATACTCCATGAACAAGCCATGGTTCCCTGGAACGGTAGGCCAACAAGGTTTGCAAGACAAAAGGAACAGGACAACAGGAACCCTGAGTAGAACTGCTCAGCAACGGGGCTCCCTCTATTGCTGAGCTCTGGCTTTTCCCGCCTTCTGAGGTTTCTTGGGGCATTGTCTTAAAAAATGCTCCGATGACCCGCAATAAAAACACAGATTGTTTTTTCTATGGAGCTGCCTTTCCTCAGAGGACAAGGGACCCCGTACTGCCTCTATTTGCATGGGTTCATCCCCACCTGGCACAGGCACATGATGTAATTCTGCAACTGTACAGGACCTCATTTCTCACCCTTTCTTTCGGCTCTTCGAGCATCAATTTGCAAAATCAGGTCCAGTAGTTCGGGGAACGTGGTGGGAACCACAGGTACGGTAGCCAGCACATCTTTCAGAGTGTCAGACAGACCTTTATAGAACAGAGCAGCCTTCATTTCGTCAGGCCATCCTGTCTCAGCAACCAACTGGTTGAACTTGGCTAAATAACTCAGCAAGGAGGCATCCCCTTGCTGCAGGGACAATAATTCGAAGTCAGTGGCCTGTGTCTTGTACCTGGTATCAAATACTCGGGACATGGCCTTGATCAATGCTTCACTGTCATGAAGAAGGTTACTTCCTTGCTCTAATAACGGGTTAGCCCAAACAGCTGCAGTTCCCGTTCCACCCAGATAAGACAATACAAAAGCCACTTTTGTTGTGGAATCTGGAATATAAAACTTGTCTATGAAATTGTGTTGCAAGCCAGGACTCCCTTGGAACCTATCTTTTTGGTCTTTCTTTGATCTTTTTGTTTTTATTGGCAACTCTAACTCTGGTACACAAGAGCAAATACATGGTAATTATGGGGATGAAGAGATCGAGTCCCTAAGGCTAATGATGAGGATCTCGGAGGAAACAAATGATTGGTTGTTGCTATTGAATGAGAAAACTAAAAAATAATAAATCTAGAAGTACCTCCTCAGAAATATTGGGTTGTCCATGGTCAGTCTTTTCTTGGAAATCTAGAGGGCATGTAACACCTTTTACTGAACACAATGTGGGTGTAGAATGTATGCTACATATGGTGCTATGCCTTCAAGTAACATGGCTGATGTATCCTCCATCTCTCAATGGTTTCACTGTTATGTGTTAGCCAGGCCGACGAGCCGACCAAGGTCGCCCATCTGGAGGGCTGCTTACCTTAGTGGAATCACAGAAAAGGACAAGTGTGCCATAATTCGAAAATTTGTGTGTTGGTGTTCTGCTGACACACGTATGTCTAGCATATAGTGTGATGGTGAATATCCTCATTATTAAGATCTATTGGCACGAGAACATTTCCAAGCTCAGGGAAATGCTTGATTAACTGGTTAATAAAATTGAGGGTAGGAGGGAAGAGTTGGCTGGTGGTCAGATTCTCGTAGTGGGTGACTTTAATTGCAAATTCCTCAATCAAGTTACTGGCATGGAATTTGAGGGTACTCACATTGCCACTTCACATAAGCAAAATAATGGGAATCAGTGGCTGAGTTATCTCAGAGGGTTAGATTTGACATTACTCAATGGGACAATAAATGGAGACATTCCCCCTCAAACTACGTTGTCTAATGGGATAGTTCACTCCACCATAGACTATTTTTTGTAGGAGGATGGCTGATCGATCTGTCTATTGAGCTGAAGATTACCTCCACCCTATTAAGTGATCCTTCGATGTTGGTAGCAAGATTTGGTCTAACACCATTTATTAATGGTGATGAGACTCTAGGTCCAACTGATCTGAGTACCAATAAGGCAGGTAATTGCCTGACTTGGAGCCCCTCATTGGTGGCTAAGGTTAACAATGCATTGGAGAAGATCCTGATCTCATGGCCCAAAATGTTTACAACTTTATACATGAATGAATCGGCCCATACCTATTGCATGGGAGACATGGTGGGCCTCCCAATCAACAAAAGCATAGGCACATATACAATACAGATGTGGCAACTCGCAAGTGTGAGCTAAGAAAGGCCTTTCCGGAAGGTGCATAACAGCCCTGAACTACCTCATATAGAAAAAAAACCTGTGACTAATTCTCTTATTCAATCCCATAACAATTGGATGTGGCTGTACTGTGTTAAATGAACTCAAGAGGATGCAGAGGGTATGTTTGAAACTCTTACAAACAAATCGGCTCAAGCATATGGGAAACTAATTAATAATACTGAGTTGCCTCAAGTTAGTAACCAAATTAACGCTGTTGCCGAAAGCGTATGTGTTGCTCACTTTGAAACAATATATGGCAGAATGCATACAGACCAAGAACAATCATCTCTAGAATTAAACACCTTATGGATCCTACTTTGTTTGGCCGTGACGTTGTATTAGACATCATCAAGAAAATGAGTCCCTCCCCGGGCTGAATAAGCTTTTCAACATATTGTTTAAAGGAAACCTGGAGGCCTGGGCTACTGCCTTGTCAACTATGTTCATGGACATAGTTGCCTTTGGAGAATTTCCCTTCACTTTGTCATTGGCCCATGCTGTACCTGTTTACAAGAGGAGAGATCGTACCTCACCACTTAACTACAGGCCTATTGCTATTTTGGATGCGGACAGCAAGGTGTTCTCTTGTAACTTGCTGTCCCATCTTGAATCGTTGGGCCTGTGAGGGTGGTAGGCTCCAGATGTGACAGACAGGTTTCTGTCATAATCTAGGCACCTCTCTCAATGGTACAATAGTTAATATTGTTCAACAGCTTGCCTGGGAGGGGAAGTATAAAACTTTACACATTGCCTCAATTGACCTGTCCTCTGCATTTGATGTGGTTGATCGGACATTATTGTGGTTCAAATTGAAGTTATGGGGTGTGCCTAATGGATTACTATGCTTAATAATTGGTCTTTATTGTACTTCTAAAATTCAGGTCCGTCTGAATCAATTGGGAGCTCTGTCATGGCCAATTTTGACCTTCCGTCACGTTCGGCAGGGGTGTGTATTAGCTGGCTATTTGTTTAATTTGTACCCTTCAGACATTGGTGATCACCTCGAACCAACCACCTTCATTTCGCCAAAGATCCAGGAATGTAAACCCTTGTGGCTGTCACATGCAGATTACTTTTTACTATTGAGTGTACTGCGGAAGGTCTGCAAAGAATGTCAAATGCATTTACAATGTATATGAATAGGCATGCTTTGAGTGTTAATCCAATTAAATCAAAAATCCTGCAATGTACTAAACGGCGGAAATAAAACTCTTATCAGTGGAAAATTAATGAGGAAGTAATTGAGAAGGTGGATTCACTTATTTATTTGTTTTTTTCTCTCTTCAAATCAAGGCCACACAACCCTGTTTGAATGGTTGAAGAAGCGTGCTCCTAATTTAGCCAACCAATTAGTGAAGGCTGATCAAAAATATGGTAAATTCATTCTCTAACTAATTTTAAGGTTCTACGAATGTAAAATTGGCCCAAAGTTATCATATGGCTCTGATAGTTACCCAATGGCACTATTGGACCATTTAGCTATCTTGGAGGCCTTGATTTGGCAGAGAGCTATGCGTCTACCGAACTCCCTTACCATTGACGCAATTAGGTACGATCTGGGCATTGTTTCATTGCGGGCATGTGCAGTCTGGAAAATTCATTCAATTATAAGAAAAATGTTGTTTCAATCCATGGCCTCCTTATTTGAAGACCTGAATTTTTTATTTTGAAGGCCCAGCTGAGTTCATGGTTAAATGAGGTCTTCTTTTTACTATCCCACTTTTGGCAGAACTTGTTACTTCCATTTATGATCTCAGAGATAATCCAATACACACTAAGAAACTATTATTTGAGTCTGATTGGATTTTAACTATAGACAAATGTCATTTGTATCCATCGCATAGCCATCTCCAAGGTGAACATAAGAAGCTAGGAACTTTTGCTCCTTTTCTTTCTGTTTATCCAGCCAAATCTATTAGGCATGGCTTTTTGAGATTTTGCCTTAATCAGTGCAAAACTTGACAAATTCTAGCAAGACATGGGTTTCTCAAGGATGACGAGGTGATTGATTGTTTATTTGCATAGCGCCTATACACAATGTGTTTCAAAGCGCTTCAAGGCAGGGAGGGAACATGGGAGAATACAGTAACAGTATTACAAGTCCTTAAAACATTCAGAATGTGAAAAATAACTATCATAATCAGCCTGGCAACATTTAAGATAGTGCAAGTGCAAAGAACAATAAAGAGGAGGGGCAGGGGGGTGGGAGGGAGAATGAGACAGACAAGCAGCTACATTACTATGCCTGATGACAATTGATGTAGTGCCGTAGTTTATCAAGAGGAGGGTGAGGTGGAGGGGGTTAAAGTAAGGGAGGAGGAGAAGAACAGAACAAGCTACAATCACACTAGGTCTGACAATGTTTCAGATAGTGCTGGAGGGGAGTGGGAGGAGAAGACAAAGAGGGAAGGGGGAGACAAACAAGCTGCTATCACACAGGTCACAAGACGAATGATAGAGTAAGCGCTATTAAAGAATGATAAGGAGCGGAGGAGGGGAGGAGGGGAGGACAGGTGAATGAGACAGACAAGCGGCTACATTACTATGCCTGACGGCAATTGAGGGAGTGCCGGAATTTAACAAGAGGAGGGGGGAGGGGTAAGGAGTGAGGGAGAAGGAGAAGAACAATACAAGCGACTAACATACTAGGCCTGACGACAATTCAGAATAGTGCTTGGGGGGCGGGGGTTAGGAGAAGAACAAAGAAGGTAGGGGGACACAAAGAGGCAGCTATCATACAGGTCAGGTGGCATGTCTGAATAGCAAAGTGCTAGGGTACATTGACGAGGAGAATGGGGGGGCATAACCCCACCATCACAGGGAGCAAACAGGGGGTGAGGGGCAAACAAGAGCCATAGCGGGGGATCAGATTGGCGAGGGGCATACACACTGACAGGGGGGACCACGAAGGGGATGGGAGGCAACACACAATCACAGGGGACCAGAGGTGAGGGGGGTGGAGGGAACATACAACCTTCACGGGGCAAGAGGGGCCCGCACAACCATCACAGGGGGCACATAAAACCTTACAGGGGCAAGAGGGGCACACACAACCATCACAGGGTGCAAGGGGGTGTGGGGGCACACACAACCATCACAGGGGGCACACAAAGCCATCACAGGGGGCAAGGAGGGGTAGGGGCACACACAGCCATCACAGGGGGCAAGGGTGGGGCACACACAACAATCATGGGGGGCACACACAACCATCAGGGTGGGCTAGGGGGGCACACCATCATGGGGGGGGGTGGTGATCTGTCATTTGTACGAGATCCGCTTAGAATGTGAGATACTTATTTATTGCCCAGCTCTTCAGGCGCGTAGGTGGAATCTGATGAAAAAGTTTACAGATTTGATGGCTATGGGTGATGGTGATAGCATCTGGTCAATTTGTTTATCGGGTCATACAACTTCATTGGTTATCGCTACCACCAACTTTATTAACTCTCTGAACCTGGAGATCGGATATTGAGTATAGTTTGACCATAACCCACTTGTAATGTCCATCGTCCCTTTTCTCCTGTGCTTAAGATCAAAGACATGCATATTTGCACTTAAACCCATTTGTAATGGTGACCTTTTTTTAGGCACAAGATCAAAGTATGAAATGTATACTTGTAATTTTTAATGTCCTACAGGGTACGTTTTATGTGAATTTTTTAGTGTTATTTTATTAATTGATTAATTGTAATATGAAAAATTGTGATTGATGTGTATAGTTTTAACTATTCATTGTTTTTCTTTGTGTAATGTGTATATGTTAAAGGTTGTTTTCAGCCAAATAGCATTGAATAAAAAAATTGAAAAATTAAATTAAATTGCTTCTCTATGGCTGTAACTACCCACAAGAAGACTACAAATGAGCACATGCATTTTAATACCTGCACATGCCTACATGGCAACGTTTACTGTCCTTTCTGATGGTTTTAAGGATGTAATTATTTACCCTCCTATAGAGGATTAGTGTTTAATGAAGGAAACATGCATCTGTTGATCGAATGTTTCTATTATGGATAAATCCTTTTTGTTTGTGCAGTAAGAGGGCGACTCTTCCTATTCTCTTTAGAAAACACCTGTATTTTTTTTACAATGCATGGTCATTTCTATGTGTGTTGATGCAGTTTGAAAAATGCATGTTAACACATTACCTGTTGTGTTTGTAGCCTATTGGTAGGTTTACATGTAAGCATACATGGAGTAATACGTGGCCTAACGTATCATCAGGCTTTTTTATGAAATGACATGGGAGGATAGCTTAGGGGGTTCGTGCTTCGCTGGCAATGAGAGCATCATGGGTTTCATCCCTGATCTAGTGCTAAGAAGACCAACATTAAGCACAACAGAAACGACTAATGAAAGGGGCATTTAATGAGAAACATTTAGCTTCGTATTTTGTTGTCCATCTTTAATAAACAAATGGTACATTTTGGAAAAATGTTATGTCTTTCATAAAATGCAGATTGAAGGTGCATGGAAAGGAAGCTAGTGTTATTATATTTAGGGCCAGCAAAGCATTTCAGGGCACAGAAGCTACTGAGGCTGGAGCTGTCTGAGGATTGTTGTCTCTGAGGTCTCTGGACATGGCGGCTTGCAAAGCTGAGGGTTCCTGAAGTATGAGGATGGGAGAAAGCTTGAGGCATTGGAAGCTGATAGCCACCAGAGACTGAAGGGCATTCTGAGTCAGCGGGTACTTAAAGCTGGAGGCATGTGGGGTTGGGGGTTCAGAGCTCTGGAGCACTTCGGGGTGGGAGGCATGCTAGTCCTGGGGCACGCAGGACTAATGTCATGCTTGGTAATGATCATGCTTGGCTGGAGGTTGATGGAGGCTGAGGCATGTATCCCCTTCTTTTATTCGATAAATCATAATAACAGATCAAATTAGGGAATTCCCTCCCAACAACCTCTACCAGAGGGATCTCGGTTCACCAAAATGTCAAGGGTAGCATATGTGCCATCACATTCTTATGACATCACAAGACCTTTGACCCCGATGACATCACCAGAAGTGATGTCACACAACCATTGACACTGACTACATCAAAGCAACTGACTTTATGTATGAAAAAAACGTACGTTTATGACTGATAAAAGAACAAGTAGTTATTAAAGCTGATTTAAGACTATTTTAGTTACCACCTATATTTTAAAAAGATGCCTTCTTGATATACCATGGATGGCTTATATTATGACACGGTTATACCTACAACCAAAGTATGTCATTGGCCAGTACAGTTGCATATGGCCAGTTACTGCCATCCTATGACAGAGTATCACATGTTATTTTCTAACTACAAACCCATGTTGACAGGTTATAACCTCACAATCCAAGTGCAGTCATAATATGCAAGGCGCAACCCGACAGTTCTAGCAGGGATGTGATTTAGGAGTCGTCAGGGGTCAGGTCTCCCTTGCTACCCCTGTGGTCTCCCTTGCTACCCCTAACAAAAGTAACAAATAAGTAAAAAAACATTTTTTTTTAATTTAAGCTCCTGGGCTGTGTCCAGTGCCATGTGGCTCTATGTTTCTGGAGTGGCAGGCATTTTTGTTCAGAACTCTTAAAAATCAGAGGGTTCCACAAGTGTATCACTTTGAGCAGTGACCCTAAATCAGAAAGAATAGGAATAACACATGTCTCTTTCTGGAATTCTATGCAATACTTGCTAGACTCATTAAAGGTTAATTTCAGGAACACTTCAGGGGGTGAGGCACTGATTTAGTCTGTTCCTAAACACCTCAAATTCACAATGCAGACAAAAACCTCCAAAAAGCATTTAGAGTAGAATGAGCATCCATTTCAGACTATGTATTGTGCTTTTCGCAAGTTGCAGTTGTAGCATTTGTTTTCTGCCCTTGTCTCTTTTACGATCATCACATCCCATCTCGGTGTCCTCAGTCACTTGACAAAATCCTTGTGCCTGCAAGCTTGTGTACAGTGTAGAATTGTTTGACCATTGTGCCACAATTAATGCTTTGTTGTAAGGTGTCTATCTTTCCTATCTCCATGGCATGCTGTTCAGGATGTTTGTTTGCATGTAAGAGGTAACGGGTGTCCAAAGTACGGGATGCCATTTGAGTGCGCTACTTTCCCTGCACTATTCTAAATTCTTTAAAGGAGTAGTGTGCTCGAAAATATTATTGTCCCCAGCGTTCGGGCATGTGTTTTTAAGCATATGTTGATCGATCATAAAAACATTTCCTATGCACCTTACCGTGGTTTTCCTCACTTTTACACATGCGATATCAGGCAGCAGGGCGTGGCCATCTTGTGCTAATCTTATCCATTGCAGCATCGCCCTAAGCTCAAGTGCCCTATTGGCACTAAATCATAGTCCCCGCCCCTGACGCTGACATCACCATTCCTAGCGATATTCTCCGTCTATTTCCGTGATGCTACTGTGCAGTGTAGCCAAACACGCCCAATCATCACCTACGCCCCGACGTCAGTTGAAGCAGAAACCGGAATATCAACACACATCCTCTCAACACAGCCCTTCCCAATTCTGAATACAAAACACTATGTTTAAAGGAAACCGCCATACTCTGCAATTTATAATGTGCTTTTATTTCACAATAAACGTTCCAAGAACATCCACTGATTTCTATAGGCAACCACATTTTTTTGTTTTGTCTTTGTTCTCGATACACAAATGTTTATCGTGAGTCACACAGTGTTCCCTTGGGTATAATGGCATTGGATGGAGGCACAGCGATTCACAAGGCTTCGGCATCAGCTTGTTGCTACACCACCGTAAACAATGTCAAGGTCCTCCTTATTGCCGGTACCGCAAAAGGGCATATGGGCCCGGGCGATGCTCCCAAAACAGTGTGATGGTCATCCAACCATTGAGGTGTATCATTAACTGTCGACTGAAGAAGCCATAAATTGGTATCTGGAAACGATGCCATTCGCAATTGGGCAGGATGTGGCTGTGTATAAAACATAACAGAAATGTGTCTCAGTAGCCGTTCTTTATTCTAATCGATCCATTACTTATGCACCGTGTAAAAACTAATGATGTACACAAACGTGAAACAAGGCAAAAACAGACAAAACAACGTGCAATGTTGGAGTCTACGATGTGATTGAGAGGTTAGTGCTATGCAGTGTGTTTAGCTCACAATGGGAGGCCGATAAGGAAGTTGACGTAAGAATTTGAATAACACATAGAAGCCATTTAAACGTAACATTAGCCTGGAATTGGGCGTTGGTGGAACCTGTGCGAACACAGACGTGGACTCCATGCATTTCGGTGCTGGAGTGGAAGAAGAAACCAAGGATGGGCAAACCCTACAACGTGGACCCGGGGAAGAAAACAACTTAAAGGAACAGCCCAGGAGGGGAAGGGTCACACGGAACTAAAAACCAAGCTTAGAAGGAATTATACATGACTTAAATCATCAGCACCAGGGAGGAATATGCCAAGTCAAAGAAATAGAAAAATAAACATATTTTATTGATCAAATTTCAAAAAGCAAGTGAAAAAATAATCACATAATATATCGTAAAAATACATATCAATACACAATTCATGATACTGCACAGATTAGATTTAGTGCAAAAAGTGGAAATGCATGTCTCACAATATCGCATGCTGCAGTTAGGGATAACGAGCAGCAGTAGAATTGTAATGTGCTGCTATTAAAGAAAAACAAAGAGGAGAGAGGGAAAAATGAGAAAGAGAGACACCTGTACGGTGGATCTCTGACTAAATGTCAAACACCCCTCTAGAGTACATGCATCCAACGTGTCTAAAATTAAATTTGCACCATAGCAAGTATATGTTTGCTATGTGCAATTTTTCAAACCATTTCTAACTTTAGAGCCAACCACTGAAACCTTGTAAGATCTTAAACATTCTTGGAAATTGCAAGGCATAACTAGTACTTATTGGACAGTAGTTTTGACGATCTCCCAAAATTGTCTACAACATGCTTCTCTAAACAGGGAGGGATGAAATGACCGTCGTCTTCTTCAGGACTAGTAAGAAACGCAAATTGTAATAATGCACAGCTAGACAGCTTAATTTTCTTCCATCTGTTGTATCATATCAATAATCTTCTTCTGTAAACATGGAGAATCTTTTAGTTCAGCCCATGTTTGATTTTTCACCTGAGGTGAGTAACAACAGACTCAGCCTCTGCCTGAAAATGGAAGCCAGGACAATGAGATCACAAGTGGCAACGTCACATTTGTATAGATTCTCATCCATTTATGTAGAATCTCTCATGTGTTCACCAAGGTGCTTGCTCTGCATCTGCCAGAGCGTCGGCTCGATTCCGAGCGAGAGAAACAGCGAAAAACATCCAGTTCTCAACCTTCGCCGCCCGACATGAACTGCGTGAAGAAAAACAGCCGCGTCTTCGCGGATATACAGGCAGAATGGTCCACATCGGTGCTGGAGTGCCCACGTGCCTGGGACAAATACAAGAACACACCGGTTGTTTCTGACTGTCCTCACAAATTGCCAAAAATAACAAGCCATTGCAATGTTAGCCAGCCAGCCATACTGGTCATAAAATGAAACCTTGACTCCTTTGTCTACAAATGCGTCTACAGTAAAACTTACATACTAATCAGCATTTCCATTCTCTCTGCGTAACGCAGAGTGTCCGTTCAGATCAACAAATTTTCATAAAATGAAATGAAATGTTCCATTGTCCAGTTTTGGAATGCTGACCCTTATCATATTTGATGGTTTACATAACTCCGCCCATTCCTTTCCTTTCCTTACGAATCCTCCCTTTATTTCCAAGAATGAAAAACAATACAGCCTTATGCCTAGCCTGCTTTTGGTAAATGAAAGCCACAAATAAACTTGCCAGGACGCGAGGGAGTAGACAGCTCAAAGCATTGACCTTGAGTCTCACGGCATCGATTCCCACGTGCACCTCTGTAGCATTAGGAATATTTATGAAAAACAAACAAATTGATTGCTTGCATATACCAATGCTGCGTGAAATTTCCAGAGATTTACTCATTTTATGAAAACACTCGGAATTCATAATCCACCTGTCAGCTGAGCACGTCTCCAGTTTTCGGCTAGCGAGCGCGGCGCACACGGAGCATCAACAGCCCCCACCTTGGCAAATGGCACGCACAGCGAACAGTGACTGCCCCCCACCTTTTTCCTCCGGCGCCAGCCTCAGACTAGCCCATTTGTCACGGCTGCTCCACCGCAAAGTGTTATAATTCAGTGTATCAGTTTTGCTTCCTTCCTCTGAGGAGTGTGACCGTTCATTGCTGACCACCCTAGAGTCCCCCAATACAACTGCCTTCATGCCCTCATTCAACATCAAAGCTTGGGGTACATCTTGCCCACTGATAAGGTCTTGGAATAGCAGTACCCCTGTACCCACCACCCCTGCATTCATTTGGAAATGTAATGTGTTTGATATAATGTTTTACAGGGCGGCATAGTTATCTGTATGCTGAATCTCTATAAAGACTTTATTCTTCTCAATGCCACTCTCCTGGTCTCATTCCCTTATGGATGTGTACAATTATTATTATTATATTTTGTATTTTGGGTACTTTGCGCCTTCAGACCCTACCCCCGCACCACCTCAAATTCACCTGCCATATACCTAATATGGAGTTCTCAAACAGACACTTCTTGCAAAGGAAATTGACAAATAGGGTACATCTGGAAAGAAATATTTTGTATGCTTTATTTGTACAATTTATACTTTCCATAGCTTTGAAATTCAAGTTACATATGTTTTCCATTGGTCATGTACAATGTATCAAAATTATTGAACATATAAATAGCTGCTAATCATTTGTATCGAAATGCGAACTGTTCAACAAGTTCTGCTTTCGCTGGACAGGACACGTTTGCAATGTTTTGTGGCAATGTATGTGTCCTAGGAACCAAACCACGAACGATTCGATGAGTATGCATGTCCAACGCACTCAAAGTCAGATCTTTCATGAAATCGAATTTAATTTCCTGCTATATTGGCTTGACCACTCACTTTTTGCTTCTTTTTTCAAAGGCCATTTCGTAACGAAGCATCCCAAATTTTCCAGCAGTTCTAGATTGTTGTCTGCCTATGTTCTCGTTATGCGCTAATAACTCAAGTAGTGTGTGAGATTCCATACCCTGTATACCGAAATGCAATCTCTTGGGCCGGTACTTTAGGCACATATTGTGGAACACCTCCAAATCTCCTGTGTGACAGAATTCTGTGAGCCCCTTCAGATCTCTTGATAGAGTTTTATCAAACATGATCTTCTCAAGAGCTTTGTGTGCAGGTGAAGATGGAACCAACCACTTCTTCTTGCGTTCCTGCTCCTCCGATAAAGGTCCATGTTCACATTTGTGAAAATGTCGGTTTTCTGTCCATTAGTGAACGTTAGAGCAGTGGTGCATCAATGAGCGCCATTTTTTTATTAGAATTTCCACAGACCCATCACAAGTTTTGGTGCTCCACCAAAGATGGTTGCTGAAAGACTGGGATCACTGCTAAATATTTCCAGAACCCTTTTTTTTACCAACAGCTGTTATTTTTTATTGATTGATTTAGCTATTATGTGCCAGACATCAAATTGATGGTGAATGTTTGGAAATAGCTCACTTCATGACCTTGGCAATTGAAACATGTCTGTCGGTGGCTATAAGGTCTATTTGCATTCCCCTCGATTAGAGATCTTGCAGGGATTTTATAAAACCATGTTTCTCCATGGGCACTGAGGATTTACATTTGGACACCTGCACGACCACAGAACTCACAATTTATTTAGAGTCTATGTCCTGAAAGTGGTATGTGCAGTACTTTGCAGAAAAATCGAGGCTGTCACACTGTGCATCGCCAGCTAGCATGAACCGTTTGCCAGAGAATGTCTGTTCAATTGACAGTCGTTCAATTTTCCAGGCAAATGTACAGAAACTGGACAACTTACTAAAGCTTGAACCACTGAAAAGTAAAGCTGCTGCATGCAGTAGATTTCCAGATGGCTCTTTGCCCAGCATCGGTTGAGCAGACCATGAAAATGGTGCATGGAGCAGGGCACAGGTGGCTTTGATTTTCAGGTTTGTGCCTTGTGACACACGAGTAACATTCACCAATATCTTCCCGCATTCTACCCCCCTCACTGGATGGACACATTTCAGCATCAGTATAATCGGTACAAGGCAACTATCGAATACAATGTATTTATGCACCATTACTAGACTATAGTCCTCCGTGAATGTGGTTTCTGACTCAACTGTGGTGGACATATCAGGCAAACTGCCCACACTGAAGTCGAGATCTTTGGCAAGTTACTCGGTCAATTCCGTTGAGTCTTCAGTCTCTGTTATTTCATCTTGTGTTAATTGCTAACGAATTGGAGAAACCATCAATGTCGATGGTTTATTGGGTGGCCCTTTTTTTGCGGGTGTAGATTGTGTGATGGGGTCAGTGAGTAATTCAAAAGCATCTTCCCAATATTCAGTTTCATCTTCATCTTGTCCAGTTCTGACATTGTAGCAATGGTCCAAAAACACTTTGCTTGCTTTGCCGGTCACATTCCATTCATTTTCTGGCCATTGGGCATTAGCATCTCGAGTCTGCTTATTGACTGGAACACGATGCGCCTCAAATAATAGTTGCTCCATGGTGAGATCTGTTTGGCAAGCAGCATCCTTGGTTTGATATGTTGTCTGTGTGCTCATAGTTCTTCTGGGCCTCTAGGAGATGGGTTGTAAAAATATGTTCAATGTAAATCCAACATGCAGTATAAAACACTTTAGATAAAAAATACATGTTATGAAGACAACACCAGCACAAAACACTTTTCGCAAACAAATTTGTGTGTAACTTACCCTTGTTTTCTTGTATTTCTGTGCAATCATCTTCTTTGTCTGTGCAAGCATCTTATTCAGTGTGACGACTGCACCAGCAAGCTGGTCCACCACCTCTGATCCATCTGCCTCCTCTTCTAATTCAACTCCTTGTATTGAATTGAATATTCATTTTAAAAAAACAAAAGAAAATCGTATTTGGACTCAAATTCTTTCAACGCACATGTCGAAAACATATATACCGTCGTAAACAGTGTAGGTCATTTAGTCAAAATAGACATTTTGAATTTCACCTGATTGATGGCAAGTGCACTCGATCAGAGATCACCATGCAAAACGAACTAATGTTGCACTGAAGCCTTTGGCATTGCATTCTGCATACCTCAGACTCGGGAACAGCTCCAAAGGATGATGTAACTGTAGTCGAGGTACCATCATCACCCTGTAACACAGTGCTTGTTTTAGAATGGATGAAAACAGCAAAATTGAACAGAGACTATCGGATGCAGACATTTGGTACATATATATAAAAACGCATAAATGATACTGTAGGTAAACAAACGGCCGGATATATAAACTATTTCATATTATTTAGAATTTCATGTATAATACATTTGTGTAATCATAAAACTATCTGATAGGCGCTCAAAGTGGTTGTGGACTCTGGGAAAGAAAAGGATGCAGAATCTAGCTTCTTCATTTTCAGTGAATTGCCACGAAGCGATAAAGTGAAAATTAGATTTGCATTAGATATGTGGGAAGATCCAACTGTCAATAATATGAACTTCTGCAAGTCTGTATGGTTCACCATTGGTATACTTTAGTTTTTGGTGTTGTCGCCAGTATCGAGGGTCTGTGCTTCAGTCAATATGCTCACCTAAAAGAATTGAAAAGTGAAGCAACCGATTATGATAAGATTATGCTTATTTCGAAGTGCACTATTGCATAGTCATCTCTGATGCTCATAAAACCAGGGACAGATGTCTAGCAAAATGTGGCATAGTTCTAAAATAATACAATCTGGTAAATATGCAAAGTTTAGTAAGAAACAATTACACCGAAAGCACCAATCAGTTCATGTAGTTATCTGTTCGGTACCCCAAGAGCTACAGCTAATTCATCATCTACAGCTAATTCATCATCGTGAACTCACCTGGTCCCGCGTGTGCATTAATAGAGTTGGAATTGCGTTCGGAAGCAATTTACGAGAGGTTTTGACTCGAGGCTTTTTTTGTGTACTGCGATGGCTTGTACATATCCGAGGAAAAGTGCAGGCTGCATATGCAGTATTTATCGCCCTTCAAGTCCCTCGAGACTTCCAGGGTTCTAGTTTAAGCTCGTCCGGTGCAAATCCACAATATTTGGCCTATTTTCCTATTCGATCTATATTCCTTGGGAATGTTTGCATTATTGTGACCTTAGCTATGGAATGGGTCTTAGAACGGCAACTGGCAACCATACACGCAGGCATTCTTGAAAAATCTGTTAAAAAAAGGACATATAGTTACAATAATGTTTTACACGAATGCGTGATAGGGATGGAATTATATCATAATGTTTCTATGCAATGTTTGTTGTGGTCACAGAAGCAAAACCTGTGTAGCGTGGTCCACTATACAATAGGGTAACTTTCATACAGAATTGATTGAGGTGATGCAAATCGTAACGTGTTAGTCGTCCGTTGAATGTACTTTGTTGCATCAAAAGGAAACATGCTTATAGACATGGTCCGCGAAGGATGCAATTCTATCCCAATTGACACAGTTGACACTTGCTATGTACCGAGAACAAAACCAATTAAATAGAAGACAATTGTAAAGGCAATGAGATGAATGAACATTACTCTACTGGGTACATTCGTTCGAAATAGATAGAATTTTACAGAGATCAAAAAGAGACGATCAGGTGAACTGCACTTACCTTGACTAACAATCAATGAGATTCAGCAAGCCAGGTAGTTAGTAGCAGGAGAAAAGGTAGCGCGATCCAGAGTTGACTTCCATCCAGTGCTCACAGATGCTCACAGGTAGCACGATCACAAGTTGACTTCCAGTGCTCACAGATGCTCACAGGTAGCACGATCATGAGTTGACTTCCATTGCTCACAGATGTTGTCAGGATAAATATCAAGGGGTTTATAAAGAATTAGAAAAGCTGGTGTGTATGTGAATGAATGACGTGTTTATGGCATGGTCTTATGTGGATTGAAGGGGCGTGGTCTGCATCAAGGCAACAGGCCTGCAGACACTGGGCCTGGGGAGGCCCTGAGTACAATGGCCGCTTTGCGGAAGATAACTTTGAAGTGTGGAAGGTGTAGCGCACCTCGGACATTCTCATCCTGCCAGAACCCTCGTTAGGGCAGGGCCACAGGTGTGAACTGCCATTGATACTGGAGGGGGGATGGATGCCCAAGAGGTATGGAGAAAGGGGCTGGAACACTGATGAATGGAGACGACACACTTATGTGGATTGAAGGGGCGCGGTCTGCATCAAGGCAACAGGCCTGCAGACACTGGGTCTGGGGATGCCCTGAGTACACTTGCCGTTTTGCGGAAGATAACTTTGAAGTGGGGAAGGAGTAACGCACCTCGGATGTTCCCATCCTACCAGCACCCTCGGGAGGGCAGGGCCACAGGTGCGAACTGCCATTGATACTGGAGGGGAGATGGATGCCCTAGAGTGCCCCCAATATAACCTATCCACAAGTCCTCATATATTTTGCTAAGACCAACACGTGTCACTTCACTCACTCATTCTTGCCTGATGGCACCAGGACAAATAAATCTCGAATGTAATCCTCTAATCACGCACCAGGAGAGTAAGACCATTGCACCCCTTACGCCCACAAAGGCCTCGAAATGAAAGGTGTTTATATGTAGTTACAATGTATAGGTATCCCCACATTCTAGGGGTTGTACACGATTAGCATCATTCATTGTGTGGCAGAAAATGTTATGTAGTTTGGAAAGTCAGGAGTGACCAACACCCGCAGAATTGACCTGACCCTCACATCGGCCAGATGAGCGCAGCCGACCCAAGTACAGCAGATTTCTCTGTGTGCTGACTTTACATAAAGCCTTTATACTTCTTTCAACCACTCTCCCAGTCTCGTTCCCATCTGGATGTGTCCATTTACTAAAGCTTATATATGTATTTTGGGGACTCTGTACCCTCACCAGCCCTGCCAGGACAAGTTACCGTGTCCTTCATTCACTGAAAAATTGAAACAACTATTCATAAAAGTTCCATTGTATTTTATTCGGGTGTTGATGTTGGATGTCACACATGGACTAAACAGTGTACACTTCGGGTTGCTGCACAGTCTGGGAAAATCCCCTGTACTGTCCACTGTCGCTGGGGAATTTGGCACAAATGGCTCCAACAACACAGGCCGGTATTACTCATTGAACGCGGTGTCCAAGCCTCCCATGAAGCCACCATGTAAATGAACGATAGGCCACCAGCCTGTACCACCTGTGGAAGAGAAACATACAAGCTGTAACTTTAAATGAACATGGTAAGTGTACAAACCTTAGCTGAACATGCAAACTTGTATTCTATGGCATACAGTACAAATGTTACTTCATGGATCAATGAACTTGGGCTTTAAAGTGTAGACACATCACATACGTGAACACCCATGCAATCCATAACAATTTGGGGACAGAGAAATATTGTTTCTTGGGTCTACATGAAAGACACATAAGATGACCACTATAATTTGGACAGAGCGCAAGAGAACTTTTGAATTGCCAGACTACATTCATTTGGCAGTGATAGATCAACGTTACGACAATATAGGAGACATCCATGCCCTAAGTTAAATCACATCTAGAGAACACTTACTCGTTACTTGGATTGCGAGGGCAAACTATTGTTGCTCGAAGTTCGTGCATTAGCACCATCATAATCCTCCACACAGACCTTGTGAGGCAGGCTGCCCTGAAGTCATGCAGATCGTTAACGCATAGCAGTGGTGTGTCTTCTTCCGATATGTAGGCCAAGCATCCAGGGTTTTCTCGGCAGCAGCAGTTCTCCACCTCTGTTGGCATGACCTTGCACCGATTGCAGGTACACCAGGTGGAGACGTCGTCCACGCGACTAGGCTCAGGCTCTTGATCGGGTGATTCGTCTTCCCAACTGTCGTCCGAAGCCCCATTGTTTCCGCATCTTTCTCTTTCCACTAATTCCACCTCGGAATACTCTGGCTTGTACTGGTAGGGCATTATTGATGCCATGATACAGCAACATTTAAATCGATAGTAATGCTGGCACTAGTATCAGTTTGCACAGGCTACGAGCAAGGAGGATAGCTGAACAGAGCAAACGAGTCACAGTTTATTCAAAAAAAGACTGTGAAACGATTGCAAAAAGCAACTTTGATGTTGTCTAATGAGAATCAGTCTGTTTATACTTCTTGAGGAAAGAGGCGTCCTGCCATTTCCATGGAGACACGTCATTAGTAGAGAACATTGACACGAGACGTGCATTCGCATTGTGAAATGGGCCGTACGTGTCGAGTGATGTCAGCTTCAGGGCCGGGGAATATGATTAAGTGCCGATAGGGCTCTTGAGCTTAGGACGATGCAGCAACGTATAAGATAAGCACAAGATGGCTGCGCCCTGCTGCCTGATTTCGCATGTGTAAAAGTGAGCAAAACCACAATAAGGTGCATAGGAAATGTTTCTACGATCGATCAAAGTATGTTTAAAAACACATGCCCGAACACTTGGGACAATAATATTTTTGAGCGCACTACTCCTTTAATACACAGTTATGAACCCTGCCCATGGTATGTATTTTGCCGACCTCTGAAGCCTGAAAAGTAGATTCACGCAGGCTTGACATGTGGCCAACTTTGCAACAGACCTGCAGATTAACTGGTCTGCTGTTAAATCTCAGTTACCAGTTTAATGATGTTCACTACACAGTGTAATTTGGTTTCTGACTTTGAGAAGTTTCAGACATGTAATTGCTCATTTTACTATAGGGGTAATAGCTCAGTGGGTTGAGCGCTCGCTGCTGCGATGTGTGTGTGATCTGCAGGTTCAAATCCCTGCAAGGTGTACTCAACCTTTCATCCTTTGGAGGTTGATAAATCAGTACCAACACAGGTTGGGTGATATTGTATGTATACAGGTTCTATATAAAGCGCTTAAGAGTAAGCTCTATATAAGAACACATCATTATCATTTGGCCTTGGAAGTCTGCTTGTATTCACAATAATTTGGTAATATGGGACTATCCACACTGATATTAACGATACATATGGTGATCACAGTGATATCGTAAAAATATTTTTTGTAGTGTACTTAGGAATAATGCTATGTGATGCGACTTCCTGTTTTGTCACGGGGTGAAAGGTTGTGTTCCATCACTTCATGTGATGTCACTTCAGGGTGGGGTCAAATGACATCACTTCCTGTGATGTCATCAGAGGTCAAGGGCTGTGTGATGTCACTTTTGCTACCAATGCCATTTTGGTGAATTGACGTCGCTGATTTCCAGGTCCTGTCAACATATGCCAAGTGCAGAATCAGCTGTAATATATCTCAGGTAGACGAAGCAAGGTAAGAGCAATTGTCTTGTTTGCTGCAAATTCCAGGCATACATACGTCGTGGGTAAGAGAGACCCCCAGTAGCCATAGCACTCCTCCAGCTCCTTGCACCAAGTGCCAGAGCACTCGCCTGTATTCAGATCATATGAATCGCCAGTGATGCAACACCCCATATAATAGCCTGCCTCAGGAATGACATCCAAGGCTAGTTACAGCCCCATGTGGTAGAAACACGTCCGGAGTTGCTTGCGGTCTCATGCCAGAGGGTTTTGACCTAGATGTTTGGGGTGCACTGCCCCTTTTGAGGTGGCACAAAGCTGGAATTGCACAAAGTCCTCCTCCTTCTTCTGTGAGGCATGCTGAAAACGATGGTTTGGAGGGTGGCCCAAAGCATTGCCAGTTGTTGAAGTGTATTCAAAACCTACTACCCATCACTCTTCAGTTTTGCATAAGTTACCGGCCTATATGCATGTTAATAGTCGCCACCCGTAGCATACAGAAGCACATGTTCCATTACTACCATTGTATGCCATGCACAGCCATAAAAACACAGTACTGTCAACCAATGCCTCAAATGCATGGAGTAATCACTAAATAACTGTTACTGCACATTGTATGCCAAGTGCATCCTCAAATGCCCAGAAATGGCATCCAGTGCCAAAAGTACATGTTACAGTAACCATATGTAATGTGCTGCCTTGCAATGTCCACGTGATACACTCACATGTCAAGCACAGTCTCAAAATCCCCAGTAATGCCATCCCAGTGCCAGTTACTGTCTTCAATGCATGGTTAGTCACCATACATAACATGCAGCCTCCTGTGTCCAGTTGCTGATCTTAAGTCAAGGCCAAAGTCTGCGCATTTGTATTTATCGAATGTTGGGGTGTCATTGCGAGCAGAGATAATGCACATAGGACGGAATGGAGGAATCCGAGGCGGTCCTGAAGGGATCTGGGAATGAGTAGCCAGCTGTTGAGGAGGACAGCGGGTGTAGGATACAGAAACCTGGGGCAGGGGGAATGTAAGGTGAACTAGCCCCGCCACCTACCCGGCCACAATACATTCCTTCGCCCCATCCAGCCCACCCCCGACATCCTACACCAGGACCCATGTGCAGTGGACGACATCAGCTGTGCAGATGCTGTCGCTAAGACATGTGCCCATAGATACACCCATATCCCAGCATGCCTTGCCACGGCCCAGGTTTATCTAATGGGGTCCCCACCCCTTTCCCTCCCCCAGTCCTTCAGCAGTCGTTAGAAACCTGCTAAGGCCTAAGGATGGGACAGGTCGTCTCGGGAGAACCCTCTCTACGTTCCTGTGCGTTGAAAGATGAACACTGTTTCTAAATCAATCTGATTAAATTAATCAGCCACATCGTTTTCCATGAAACGCTACAACTCAATGTATAAAGCATGCGGGCTTCTCCACGTCAGTACACGCTACACAACAACACACATTCCACAATATTAAGGAGTATGGTATCCTTGAGCCCTCATTTCCATTGCTCTCGTCTTGCGATTATGTCTTTTTTGTATAGAATTTATTATTCAGGGGTTGAATTTGGTGTGCCCAATCGCGCTGGACAAGGACAACATTTTAAATACACATATTACTAAAGAGAGCGCCCAACAGAGAGAAAACGACCAAAAAACATGAACAAAGGGAAAACGAAGGTCTAAGGGTTGCTCCGTGCAATTTATGATCGGAGCGCAGCTTCAAAGTGTAATAGCTAAATAATCCGCCAGATGGCGCCATCTCTTAAGCGAATTAAGCTTTCTCAGGATATTGTTAACTTTGCTCTCTGTCTGGTTCCTTCCCCAGATATATTTTTTGTTGTCAACTAGCCGCCCGAAAGCTTAGCATAGGTCTTAAAACCTACTTTTCCTGCATTTGTTTCCGCCGTTAAAAAGGTGTTAGTTAATAATGGCGTCTTCTCTCCCATCAAAAATCATACCTGCTCTGTACTGAGCCCAAGTCTGCGAGTCCCGTATGCGCCCGTCCAGATGTTCTGTCAGTAAAATATCCCAGAAAACGAGCGCATATTTTCAGGTCAATCTAAAAATATAAAAAGTAGACACAACTCATACGGTATGCATGCAAGCATGGCCAAGACATTTCGAGCAACACTCGAACCCTTGCAACTGTTCACCCGTCGAACCAAGATAAGAGCTTCTACTGGGTTCAACATCCCGTCTATATAATGGAAGGTGAGCAGAAACTAGGGACAATCCATGACTGAAGAGGCACGAGAAGCTCAGGCCAACTAGGGCAGGGAAATGTACTAGTACACCACAGGTTAGAGTAGAATTCAATTATAGGCTCCAGGTATAGTTAGGGTATTTAGCTAAACATGTTTTGCAGGGAGGGTTTGGGGTTACATGATTTGTGGGTGGGTGGGTGTGTGTGTGTGTGAATTTTGGCATGGGCGAAGACACCCACGTGCATGTTATAAGTGTAGAAGGCCAAGGCACTGAAAACCTGACATGCATCAAATAGGCAGAAGGGAAGTCCCAAGAAGGGAGAACCACATGTGCATGTAGTGGGCCGAGGAGAAGGCACACTCACTGAGAACCCAACCAGCATTTAGTCAGAGAAGGCCAAAGCACTGAGAACCCAAACAGCAGAGTCAGAGAAGGCCAAAGCACTGAGAACCCAACCAGCATTTAGTCAGAGAAGGCCAAAGCACTGAGAACCCAACCAGCATTTAGTCAGAGAAGGCCAAAGCACTGAGAACCCAAACAGCAGTTAGTCAGAGAAGGCCAAAGCACTGAGAACCAAAAACAGCAGTTAGTCAGAGAAGGCCAAATCACTGAGAACCCAACCAGCATTTAGTCAGAGAAGCCAAAACACTGAGAACTCCACATGCATTTACTATGCATAAGAGAAGCTCAAAGCAGGGAGAATCTTACTCTGCATTTCGTAGGCTGAGGGGAAGGCCAAATCACTGAGAACCCAACCAGCATTTAGTCAGAGAAGGCCAAATCACTGAGAACCCAACCAGCATTTAGTCGGAGAAGGCCAAAGCACTGAGAACCCAAATAGCAGTTAGTCAGAGAAGGCCAAATCACTGAGAACCCAACCAGCATTTAGTCAGATAAGGCCAAATCACTGAGAACTCCACATGCACTTACTATGCACAAGAGAAGCCCAAAGCAGGGAGGATCTTACTCTGCATTTTGTAGGCTGAGGGGAAGGCCAAATCACTGAGAACCCAAACAGCATTTAGTCTGAGAAGGCCAAATCACTGAGAACCCAAACAGCAGTTAGTCAGAGAAGGCCAAAGCACTGAGAACCCAACCAGCATTTAGTCAGAGAAGGCCAACGCACTGAGAACCCAAACAGCATTTAGTCTGAGAAGGCCAAATCACTGAGAACCCAAACAGCAGTTAGTCAGAGAAGGCCAAAGCACTGAGAACCCAACCAGCATTTAGTCAGAGAAGGCCAAATCACTGAGAACCCAAACAGCAGTTAGTCAGAGAAGGCCAAATCACTGAGAATCCAACCAGCATTTAGTCACAGAAGGCCAAAACACTGAGAACCCAACCAGCATTTAGTCGGAGAAGGCCAAAGCACTGAGAACCCAAACAGCAGTTAGTCAGAGAAGGCCAAATCACTGAGAACCCAACCAGCATTTAGTTAGAGAAGCCAAAACACTGAGAACTCCACAACGATTTACTATGCACACGAGAAGCCCAAAGCAGGGATAATCTTACTCTGCATTTTGTAGGCTGAGGGGAAGGCCAAATCACTGAGAACCCAAACAGCATTTAGTCAGAGAAGCCCAAATCACTGCAAACCCAACCATCATGTAGTCAGAGAAGGCCAAAGCACTGAGAACCCACCCAGCATTTAGTCAGAGAAGGCCAAAGCACTGAGAACTCTGCATGCCTTTAGTAGGCGTACAAGAATGTCAATGCAGGGAGGGAGAACCCCACATGCCTTTACTAGGCACAAGAGAAGCCCAAAGCAGGGAGAACCCCACATGCATTTCGTAGGCTGAAGGGAAGGCAACATCACTGAGAACCCATGTGCATTTAGTAGGCGTACGAGAATGTCAATGCAGGGAGGGCAAACCCCACATGCATTTACTAGGCATAAGAGAAGCCCAAAGCAGGGAGAACCCCACATGCATTTCGTAGGCTGAAGGGAAGGCAACATCACTGAGAACCCATGTGCATTTAGTAGGCGTACGAGAATGTCAATGCAGGGAGGGCGAACCCCACATGCATTTACTAGTCCCAAGAGAAGCCCAAAGTAGGGAGAATCCCACTCTGCATTTTGTAGACTGAAGGGAAGGCAACATCACTGAGAACCCATGTGCATTTAGTAGGCGTATAAGAATGTCACTGCAGGGAGGGCGAACCCCACATGCATTTACTAGGCACAAGAGAAGCCCAAAGCAGGGAGAACCCCACATGCATTTCGTAGGCTGAAGGGAAGGCAACATCACTGAGAACCCATGTGCATTTTGTAGGCGTACGAGAATGTCAATGCAGGGAGGGCGAACCCCACATGCATTTACTAGGCCCAAGAGAAGCCCAAAGCAGGGAGAATCCCACTCTGCATTTTGTAGACTGAAGGGAAGGCAACATCACTGAGAACCCTGTGTGCATTTCGTAGAAGGACAAATCACTGAGTAAGTACCCTGTGTGCTTTTAGTAGGTAAAAAAGAAGGTCAATGGAGGGAGAACCCCACATGCATTTAGTTAGCAGAGGAGAAATTCAAAGCAGAAAGAACCCTATGTGCATTTAGTAGGCATCAGAGAAGGACAAAGCAGGGAGAAGCCCAGTTGTATTCAGGCTCGGATTGGCCCATTTAGCCTGTGGCCGGGCCGAAATCCTGGGGCGAGGCCCTGGGGGCCGGGTCACACTTCGGTCGGTTTGGTGTAATCTAACTGCAGAGAAAGGTAACACCGAAGTGTTACCTTTCATTGATGTAATTGCGGCGGGCCACCGGCATGGGCACCGAGTACGTGGGGCTCCGGGGCCCAGGCCCCCACCTCTCTGAGCCTATCAGCCTGAACAATTATTCATTAAACATCCGTTACCTTGTTTGAACGGGTATGAGCAGGTTTTTGCTAATTGCATGTGTGCATGCAGTGCACTGACTTTGCAATTGCAAATGCAATGGCTTGAAGGCTGTGAGGTATTGGGCTGGCTGTTTGCAGTTAGCGAGCCTGGGACTGGAGGAGGTGGAGTATGCCCGGGCCCAGGCTGCTACTGCTAGAATATTACGCACGTGTGAAGTGAACCTCCTCCTAGCAAGGAGGCCGAGCAAGGAGCTATTTTGTTGTGATATAATAAATGACCACACTGCCCATGAGGAGTTGACTTTACCCTAATTTACCCTAATTTAATGTGTGCGTAAATGCGAAAAACCTCAAGATTTTGAAGATGGAGAGGGAAATTCACAGTTACCAAGCTGGCCAAGAGCTGCAAGCAAATATTTGCTCTCAGCCTCGTGTCTCCCCGCTCCCCCTACTCGACAGCTGGCCCAGAGAGTGCTGATTGCCCAGATGTTTGCAGAAAGAAACCCACTCTGATAATTGTAATGGGGGTCAGAAGCCTTAATGAGATTTCTGGAGGTCCCCAGACTTGGGTGGAGGCTTGCGGCGCGGAGATAAGAACAGGCTACAAAAGGCTGTGACTGGCCGGCGCTGCAGCCGCCTGTTCTGCACTATGAAGGCGGGGCATACCATGCTTCCTCGCCCCACTGACAAAATCCATGTTTGAGGCGATATGAACAGGCTACAAAGGGCCGTGACTGGCCGACGCCGCAGCCACCTGTTCTGCACGATGAAGGCGGTTTTTACGCCTACCTCACATCTGCAGGGGCGTTGGGGCACGGTTGGAACCCTCCCAGGGGTGAAATGCGTCCTTGGATGCGCTAGCCGTGAACACCAATGACTGCAGCAGGATTGTCTCAGTGGTCGCACACCTTTTAGTAGAGTCTGTGGGCACTCCTTCCTGCTCTTCTGGCAGGGGCACTTGATTCCCAAGGACCGAGATCCTTCACTGGTCCTTTGCGGGCAGTAGTCCAGCCCTGATGCGACTGCCTGGTTCTTTTGGTAAGTAGTGCTCTTATTCTTGTCTTTCGTCTTTTGTGCATTCGTTTTCAGCCTTTCTTGCTTGGCTTAGTAGGGTTACGATAAGTAGTGTTCGTCTTTCACTATATTTCTCTTGCTTGGCACCCTAACAAGTGTCCGTTCTATTGTCCATACCTTTAGTAATTCTGTTCTTCCTTTCTCCCCCTTGTAGGTGATGGGAGCGGGTCCCTGGAGCTGCGAGAACGGATGCGGTGTCCAGATCAATGCAGAAGTGGATCCACGGTTGCTGGTAACAGGAGCGATGGAGAATTGGATCCGAGGTTGCAGGTAACAGGTGAGTTGTATTATAGCGCTGCGTGCATGCCTTTAAACTGCTGCGCACTCCAGTTGCTGCGATGCGCTAACCTTGTCTTGTCTTCTTCTTTCGTTGCAGTGACCGGACTCGCTGAAGAAGCAGGCCGAGTGGGATGATGGAGCGTAGCGTTGGATGCAGGGTGAGTATCTCTCTGCAGCTTTGAACGTCGGCAAGCGTCACGTTGCTTGAAGCAAGTTAACGCGAAGCGCTGGCTCCAAGGATGGAGCGACTTATGCAGCTGAGCTCCTTAGCCATGCCCATTAGCTTGCTCAGCCTGCAACGCCCCGCCTCTGCTATTTCCTGGCACGTGAAGCTGGCCCAAGAAGGCCACGCCCAGTACCTTGCGAATAGAGGCATGGAAAATAAGGGCCCAATGGTGTTACCGAAACCCAACATTAGTTCCCCCCATGAGCTTGGTGCCAGAGGCGCAAAGACAGAGTCCAGTCGGGCCCCCTGTGTCTACGTGTTCCAAAGGGACACAGATAAGTCACTCCCCGGTAAGGTCCCATGGCACCCACGATCCGGGGTATCTGTGCATATGCCCCAGGGTGTGTGTGCGTGACAGCGGGCATTCCATGCCTCCTTGCCCCACTGACCAAATCCATGTTTGAGGCGATATGAACAGGCTGAGGCTACAAAGGGCCGTGGCTGGCCGGCGCCGCAGCCGCCTGTTCTGCACAATGAAGGTGGGGCATTCCATGCCTCCTCGCCCCACTGACAAAATCCATGTTTGAGGCGATATGAACGGCTTGTCATGGTACGGACACAAATGTGCAATGTTTGTCGTACATTCCCCTTCTCTGCTGTGAGTTTGTTGCTGAACCCGACTAATGCCTCCTTGTGTCTCTGAAAGGCTCACTGGTGGCAGGGGGAACAAGAATGCATTATTACACAAGCACGGTTCTTATTTACGAGGTGGTGTTGTGTAGAGACACTGGTGTCCTCTTAGGCAGGTTGCATTCCCAATAGGCAAGGGATATATATCCACTATGGAGAATGGTGGCAGTAATTCCAGCGAGAGGAAAGGGGAACATCTGCCTCTATACGGAGGGGGGGTCGAGGTTCTATGCCCCGGTCAGATAGTTAGTGCGCCCAGCAGCCGCCCAAAACCTTTTCCAGCCCAGATTATTTGGAGTCCTGCGCTGCAGGTGTTGGTTGGTTCCATTGCCTTCCCTTTGCCACTCCAACATATTGGTGCCACTGCCAGACAGTGTCACTGCCCTGCCTAGACAGGATTCGGAATCTGGTGTCATGTTAACACTTCCTCTCCCTGCACCTCTGAATCCTGCCCCACCATTTAACACAAGGGTGTTGCTAGGTCTGGAAAAGATCTGGGGCTGCGGCCACTAATGTCAGACTGTCGAGACTCGGGGCTATCCGGCCTTTTGGGTTAGCCCCTCAGCTTCTGTCGGGGGCTACAACCAAAGGTTGTGGCTATATCTAGGGCTACAACCAAAAATATTACAACCACCTTTAAAATTGTGAGTCTACTGATTCTAGCCGTAATCTCTTGGGGAAAGTTGTTGCATTTGGTCATTTTAATAGATGGAAGTTATATAGGATGTTGAATGATAGCGGCATCAGGGGTATCGGGGAATGTTATTTTATGAGTTGCGTTGTAATGTAATGTTTGAGCATAAATGCACTTTCCGGTGTCATCATTTGGCTGTACTGTTTATTAAATTCAACTCTATTTTCATTACTGGTGGCAACGAGTAGACATGCCTTGAGTCTGGTTCTGCAAAATAAGTATTTAGCTATGTGATGATGTTGTTTTTTTTTTTAAAAGAACAAAAGGAATGTTATCTTCTCAAGCGTTTACACAAAAAAATCCTATGCAACAAATGAACCCTCCATAAGTAGCATTTTCTGTAAAGTCGTGAATTGACGCGATTCACGGATGATGGTTTAAGGGCTACTTTTTTTTTAGGCGGGCCACTTTTTTGCGGCGAGGGGTGGGCCACTTTCTTTTGGGTGTCCGGGCCTATTTCTTGTCCCAGTCCGACCCTGGTTGCATTTATTAGGCAGAGAAGACCAGTCACTGAGAACCACATGTTGTACATTTAGTAGGAGAAGGCAGGGAGAAAGCTATGTGCATTTATCATGCATAGGAGGGAGGCTGAAGCGGGGGAAACGATCAGTAAAAAGACAATGTAGTTTCTCCTTTCTTAATGTAATTTTATATCAAATAAATATATATATATATATAGGAAATGGTCAGCCATCAGACGCTTTGTGGCTACACACGGCGGCAACAACATTGAAGGACTACTGGCTATATACACCTACAGGATTGACATATGGGTTGAAATTACTCCTGGAACAGCAGTTGGGATGGCTTGACAAATTGGAAGGGAAGATCCTCAGAATGATTGTGGGGGTTCCCAGCTCGGCCCCGGTGGAGGCCCTTCGCTTAGAATTGGGACTGCATTCATTAAGAGCCAATTGGTGTGTGAAGCGCTGCAGATTATATATTGCTTTGACCACTGCCCTCAACAATGGCCTAACATTAGCAGGTATTTTCCCTGGAAGGTTCCAAACTCCATGCTCAAACCTATTTCTATTGGCGTTAAAAATAATGGCACACAGGCATTTCAGAAACATCAATTTAGAGGTTGAAACTAGCTCGGCCCTGACTGCGAGTATGATTAGCCCTGATGTGCACAATAAACTGAGAACCAAAACACAATTTTGGGATAGAGCATGTGCTATCGCTCATCTCAGCAGGAAAAAAAGATATGTGAAATATAGCAGACAGGGCTTTCTGCATTCAAAACCCAGCACACTGCGTGTGGAAGGAGGCACACAAAAAAAGACAGGAGAGACACTGATCACTTCCCCGGATTAAGCATCCCACGAAAATCAGAAGTAGGCAGTGGCCTCCTCTTCCTTGCTAAACCACCCCTTTTCGGTTCACTCTCAAGAAACCATACACGTGTATCAATTTGAGAATTGTTCACTGTAGTGCTATGGTTTTTTAACGTGTTAACTGTTCATTTTTTTTATTGTATTCTCATTTTCTTTTATCCAATGTGTGTGTGCTTGAGGTTGTAATATTTTAACCATATGCACAATAAAAAATAAAATAAAAATATATTAAAATATTTGGGTGCTGGGGGGTAACACCAGTCCTGACACTTGGCAGGAAAATATGAAACAATTGAATACTGCTCCAAAAATATGGAGACTCCCGTCCCTGCACACCTTTGTCCTGTAAACACAGGCAATAACTCAATTTAAGAATTTGATCAGCTTCATTCATTAGTACAAGACCAAGTTTTTTCACAAAGATACATTCTTTAACAACTTGTATTTCTTCACCTATCTTCTTTAATGTTCAAGATTCATGTGGTCTTTCCAACCCAACGCATTTCAGGAGCGTACTCCCTTCTTCGGGGGTTATCTACAATAACATTCAAAATAATCGTTTCACAATTTCATAATCACAGGTTAAAACTCAGGGAAATAACAGTTATTTGTGTTGTTTTTACAAACAAAACTTGTTTTCTTTGTTATAGAATACAATAGATGTCCACCAACACCTATGCCTCTAGTATTGGATCAAGTGATATTACACCTAATAACACCACTAACCACTTCTATGCAGAGTGTATAGTGCTTAATAACCCATTCCTCATGAAGATTCCGGGTGTATCAACTTATAATGAAAAACACTAATAACTACCACCTCACCATGTGTTAACTCGTGTTGCATGCCTCCTGTTGAAAAGGCAGGTCAGGTTACCTGTATGAAGGTCCAGAAGTGGACACGTTCCACTAGCACATACGGTAAACCAACTAGGGAAATCTAAAGAACATAACTTGAGTATTCAGAAGTTTTACATTTAAATCCACTGTGTATGTCACTCATGAAAAAATAAAACAAGAAAGGTACTTGCTAGCCAGATCACGAGGGAATGTTTTAGTCTAAAAGATTAAGAGTTCTGCCTTACTGCCACTACGCTGTGCTGGTCTGTTTACAGTGGCCTTGTATTGAAGCTGACGACGGAAAAATGCCTGAATAATGGAGGAGGCTGCCCGATAACCCTGGCAGGGTCCTCCTTTGCCTCCCCTCCCCCTGGCTAAGGGGGAGGGCACAGGCCAAAACAAGCAGCAAAGTTGCCAAAAGCCTGCGAAGGTCTAACAAAGGAAATGGGCACGGTAAACCCTTTATAACTGATGGGCGTCCTACACCAGGAAGCAACCAGCCCCTGTAGTAGCACGCCCGTCATTGAGGAGAAAGGATTTCGTTTTGGCTCTTCGGGTCTTTGTCACAAAGTGCTGCCCAGGGGAGGAGGAAGCGTCGGAGCCTGTGCGGAGCAGCCAGCTTGTGACAACCGGAGCAGCTGTGGAATCAAGGGTTGGAGCCCAAGAACTCCGCAGAGCAGGCGTCTTCGTCGGAAGCGGTGGCCGCAAATCCAGAAGTCATCACCCTAGGAGCAGCGCCGGAGTGCGGCGGGGTGGTGGCAGTGTAGAGAGGCGTCGCAGAAGCAGAGGCGGATTCGGAGGGAGAGGAGCAGCGTCAGGGAGCAAACGGACGACCAAGAAGGTTGAAGAAGGCACGGTTGGCAGGTAAGGAGCTGCGAAGGGTGCAAGGAGGCCGCGGCACATACCGGACCGAGACCCTGTTTAAAACTGTTGCTGGTTAATTGAACCGGGCTGGCCGGGGTGAAAAATTTGGCGCAAGCATTTAACAAGCACAGGCTCACCTGGGTGAAAACCCCACATCCGAGGAATGGTAACAGGAAGGCATTGTAACCGCCAGGTGCTGGACTCACAAGCAAAGCTAGGTGACAAGAGAGGGAAACAAAACATTTGCAGGGATTGTGTACATTTTATCGGCCACAGGGCTGCCTGGGTGGAACCAAGGAGCACTGGAAGAAAGCCCAGCGAGGGTGTAGAACCCCCACCGAACTGTGCAAAGAAAGAAGGCCTTGCACTGCACACACAGAGAATTGTGCACCAGGCACCTGGGGGCAACAGCAACAGCAGGATCAGTGCCTTTGGAGTAAGGGGCTGTTAAGACAGGGAAAGCAACCCAGCAACAGGGAAAAGGTTGCACGTCACGACAGAGGGATGGATCTGGAAGCCTTCCTGGAAATGGCAAGATTGGCTGCAGCAAAACATGGGCCCAATTGGATGGACACAATGGTGCACCAACCAGGACAGGAAACACCGGGGCCCAGTCAAGGAAGGGGCTCCCTGCTAATGTTTCAGGACAGTGCCAGCGATGTGGCACTGGGAGAGGTTGAACTATGGGGGGAAGGAGAAGAAGAAGCAGAGGAGGACGGCGAGGAAGAGGAGGTGCAGAAAGCAAAAAGAAAAAGGACCATGACTGCGAAGGCTAAAGCAAGCAAACAACAAGCCAAGACAAGCAAAAAACCAAGTGGAAAGGGGAGGGCGCAGGAGGATGTAGCCTTACCGGCTCCTACACCTGCTGAGGCTCCAGGGAACCGAGGTGGCACGCCCAGCACTCCTGTAACTAGACCGGTGGAAGTAGCTGCGGATGGACCCAAATCCCTTGAGGTGGTCAAAGGTATGTTCATGCAGTGCATGGAAGCATGGGGGAAAAGTGGGCATGGTCAGGCATTGTGTGTTAATGACAATATGGTTAGAAATGTGGTAAATGATACTGGGATGATGAACCATCAGGTGCTGAACCAAGGTCCAGGGGGATCTGGGAGGGGACTGTATCATGCCTTTTTCCCCACAATGTCAGTGGGGAGAACCAAGGGGCTCTGCCAAATACAGCGGTCCCATCCAACCTGGGGTTGAGAGGAGTTTGCGGGCATGTAACACAGTATGGAAGACCAATGCCAGGGTATGCAGCTGTTTGAGTGGCAGTGAACTCACTGGTGTGGCACATCCCATGGGTCATTAAGGAGAAACTTTGGAGAAAAGAGTATATTGACATCTTTGAATTGGTGGGGATTGTACCTGTGGGGGAAGGCTTGAAGGACCTGTCGGAAAAGGAGAAGGAGAAAAGGGAAAGGGAGAGGGCTAAGGTGGAGCCCATCATCTACAATTGGCTCAAAGTGTTTAGAATGTACATGTCGGAGGCCACCAGGGGGCGCAGGCAAGATGGCTGCCTGATCCGTGAGCTCCCTTGATGGCCCTGGGAAAATCGCGGAGACTGAAGAAATAACGGAACGCCCGCTGCACTAAAGCGGAAAAACCGCTGTATGAGATTGCCGTGATCCTGGAGACACCTTCCTGAAGCTTGGGGCTGCCCCCGTCGCCGAGTTCTCCATCGGAGTGTTTTCGCGCCCTCCCCTCCCCCATCGGGTCCCGAGGCATACGCGGGAGGAGGCCCTCTCGCCGCTCCGCCCTCTGCGTGAGAGAAGCGACCTACGCGGCTTGGCGCCCATCCCGGCAAGCCGTCCCTCTTCCGACGCGAGTGCCCAGCGGGGGGAGTCGCGGCCAAGACATCGGGCTGCGAGACGTGTGGAGCCCCCGGGAGCCTCTCCGGCCCCCTCTGCACCTGCATTTCCGGAGCGGCTGGTGATTCTGGGCCGTCGCGGGAGCGCGCCCGGGCCCTCCCCACAGTGAAGCGTCATAGACCCGCGGCCGCCACTATCACCGGCACCCTTCGAGGCCTGGGCCGACGTGGGAGCGCGCCCGGGGGCCCCCTCTGACCCACCGGCAGGAGCCAACAAGGCTAGGGGTGAGTGCTTAAGCCAAGCGGTGACAACTCCAGTGTGGGGGAAAAGACCCAGGTGGACCCACAGCGGGCCCTCAACGCAGACGAGGCACACTCTGTCATGATCTCTGCTTCCAAAAGGTCAGGGTTTTCCCAACTCCCTTGGAAGCAGATCCATAACCCAGGTTCCGAGTGCCAACCAGTCCCAATTGGGACCTTTTGGACCCAGTCCTGGCGCCAGTGGCACCAGGCTCATAATATGCCCAGTCCCAGCGCTGGAAGCGCCGGGCTCATAATGCTTGGGTGGACTTACCTGCAGCAGACCATGCTGCTTACTTGCCTGCCAGTTGAGCCTCTGATCCTCTTCTGTTTGGAACTACTTTTCCTGTTGGGTGGGGCTGGAGCCACTCCCTAGATTTAGAACACTGGAACTCTTCTGGAAGGCAGGAACTCTTTTCTTACCAGGAACTCTTTTCTTATTTAGGCGTGGCTGTGGAAGGAGACACCTAAGCACTACAGGAGGCTATTTAAACCACACCCGGTGGATGAATCTTGCTTTGCGTTATTCTGCACCCTCTGCAGCAGGACGCTCATCGTGTCTTCTGCATCCAGTCCTGGGCCTAAGGAAAAAGGCTTACCATCCTGAATCCAGTCTTCAGCAACACCTATAAAGACAAGAATGAACAGGTTAGCATTCCGGCATCTGAAAGGCAAAGGCTTACCTACTCTTCGTGCGCTCCGGAGGTCTTCATACTGCATTCCGGCATCTGAAAGACAAAAGCTTACCAACTCTTCGCACGCTCCGGAGGCCTTCGGCGCTGCATCCGCATCTGAAAGACAAAACAAGGTGCGTTTACAGACATTGGGGAACTTTAATACTCACGTGCCATTACTCCTTTCCACATCTAATCCAGTGGGTATTCCGGCACCCTGCAGCCGCTCCGAACTCGTACCTGCAAAATAAAAAGACAGTTAGAGCGCATCGTGAAACAGGCAACAAGCGCTTACTCACGTGCTTCCAGGCGCTTCTATTCATCACACGGGCTCCATCTTCAACTCACTTCAGCCCGTCATCCGCCATCGCCGGAACCCTGCTAAACAAGAGACATCATTACTAAAGACTTTAAAAAGACATTTGAATGACTCGAAACTTACCGTTCGTGCAGTAAACGACGGACAGCAGTCCTCTGAAGTCAAGAGGCCTGTGCTACCTATCCAGTGAAGAAACTGGCTACAGCACCCTGCCCCGAGGCAGATGGAGAGCTTGGCATTCACTTACCTAAGGTGAGAGCGTTAACCTTTGGGGGTCTACAGGAGAGGAGAAGAGGAAAGAGATAGGGACACCCCAATAACCCCAGTTCATTAACCCCATATTTTCTATCTGCAGACATCTTACTCTACACGTCAGGCATACAGTGCACAGAGGTCCAGCCCAAAGAGCCAACCGGGTGCTACACATCACCTTTGAAGATACGGTAGTCGCCCAGTCAAGACCGGCGCCTCTGCGAGAATCAGGTGAGCGTTACAGAACGCAAAGCCTACCGCAAAACTCTCGCCCAGGCGCTATGGAAACCTCGGATACTGACCCCCTAGCCCGGTTACTTGGGGAACTAAGGTCAGAAGTGCATGCAACTCGTCAGGAAACGAATGCTCTATGAAGGGAACTAATTATTTCCAAGGAGAGAACAGACAATCTTGCTAGACAAGTGCTACAGTCACAAGCCGGACAGACCCCGTTACCCGCACCAGGGGCAAATCTTCCTTCAACATCCTCTATGAATCCAGTGCAGATCAACCTACCTGGGAATGTACCTCTGGCCCCGCCCGAGCGATTTTCTGGTGACCCAAAGAGGTTTGCAGTATTTATCAATCAGTGCCGGTTGCACTTCTTATGCCGGCCAGCAGCCTTTCCAACTGATCAAGCTAAAGTAGCTTTTGTACTTTCGTACCTTAGTGGCAATGCGGCAGACTGGTCGATCCCTCTAGTTCATCAAGATGATCCGGTTCTCCATGATTTTCAAGCCTTTCAGCTTAGTATGGAAAAACTGTTCGCAAGACATTCACAGGGGCAGGCCTTGGACAATGAGCTTCTTTCGTTGCGACAGGGTAATCAAGACCTTTTGGCTTATATTGCATCTTTCAATAGACTAATAGTGGAAACTCAATGGCCTGAGGACAAAAGGATTACGCTGTTTTATAGAGGTCTACGTGGAGAGCTCAAAGACGTTTTAGCCCAAGTAGTGAATACCCCACAAGACTGTTCGGATTACATAGACTTGGTCGTTCAAATAGATCACAGGCTGCAGAACAGGAAGGCCGATCGTTCCAAGTTTGATGCTCGAGTATTTTCCAAACCGCCAACTCCTTCCAAAGGAGTAGACTCCGGGGAACCCATGCAAATAGGGGGTCTGAAAGGTCCTCTAACACAACGGGAGCGGGAAAGGAGGAAACAGTTGCAATTATGCCTATATTGCGGAAACTCAGGGCACTTTCTTCGAGACTGTCCGGTGAAACCTGCCAAGAAGGCAGTAGGAGCTGCAGTTACCAAAGTTACAAACTCTGAGCAGGGAAACGACCTCGCCCGACAAGAATAGAGGTCCTCTTGCCGAGCGTAAAAACCAGTTCCGTGACCTCGCATTTCGTGATACCTATGGTCCTCATTAGCCCTGATAATCCGGATCGATTACATGCAATTGAAGCTTACGTCGACAGCGGTGCCATCGGCAATTATGTGGATCATGAAATGGTTTTGAGGATGAATCTAACTCTTTGTCCCAAGGCTGTAAAGGACGTCATTACTACGGTGGATGGTACGGAGATAGCCTCCGGGCCAGTAACGCATACCACTCAAGAAGTGACGCTAGTAAGTCAAGATGGACACCATGAGAAGATCGTGTTCGATGTGATCAAGGCCCCTCAGTTTCAGATTATTCTAGGAATACCTTGGTTAGAGAAACACAATCCTCTGATCGATTGGCGAGCAAGAACGGTCCAGTTTCCAGAATGTGTCTCTACTTGTCACCCTCCACCTCGTGTTGCACTGGCCGCAATTTCTTCAGAGACTCCCCAGTTACCTCCCGAATACCTAGAATACCAATATGTTTTCCGGAAGGATCAGGCTAACTCTCTACCTCCTCATAGGTCTTATGACTGCCAGATAGACCTGATACCTGGATCTACTCCTCCTTGTAGTAGAATTTATGCCCTCACCGAGCCTGAGAACCTTCACCTTCGACAATACCTGGATCAATACCTGGCAAATGGGTTTATTCGTCCTTCCAAGTCCCCTGCTTCTTCAGCTTTGTTCTTCGTTCCAAAAAAGGAAGGAGACCTTAGAACTTGTATCAATTATCGCTCCCTGAACCAGATCACCGTTAAGAATAGATATCCGTTACCTTTGATCCCTGAACTCCTGGACCAAGTCAGAAAAGCATGCATATATACAAAGCTGGATCTTAGAGGAGCTTACCACTTGGTACGAGTAAAAGAGGGCGATGAATGGAAGACGGCCTTCCGCACCAAGTATGGGCTATTTGAATATCAGGTCATGCCCTTCGGACTTTGCAATGCCCCGGCCGCCTTTCAATATTTTATGAACGATGTCCTCAGAGAGCTCATAGATGTATGTGTTGTTGTTTACATTGACGACATCCTCGTTTATTCTTCATCGGAATCTGAACATCGGAAACACGTGAAAATGGTCCTCGAAAGATTGCGTCAACACAAACTTTTCGCTAAGTTGGAAAAATGTGTTTTCAACGTGACTGAAGTTGAATTCTTGGGATTCATATTATCACCTGGCGGAGTGCGTATGGATTCAAAGAAGGTCGATGCAGTTCTCAAATGGCCATCACCATCCTCCGTAAAAGGTGTGCAAAGCATGTTAGGCTTCGCTAACTTTTACCGCAGGTTTATCCCCGAGTTCTCTCGAATAGTCCAGCCCATCACTGCCTTGTTAAAGAAAAACAAACGTTTTGAATGGTCTACCGAGGCGGAACAAGCTTTCCAGGATTTGAAGACTAAATTTATCTCTGCACCAATCTTAAAACACCCTCGCCCCGAACTCCCCTACATCGTGGAAACTGATGCTTCAAGCCTTGCCATGGGGGCAGTTCTATCACAAAAGGACCCGGTAACCAATCAGTTGCATCCCGTGGCATTTTGGTCCCGCAAATTCTCGCCTCCTGAAGTCAATTACACGATTACTGACAAGGAACTTCTGGCTATCAAGTCTGCCTTTAAGGCTTGGCGGCATTATCTGCTGGGGGCCCGACACACCGTTACTGTGATTACGGATCACCGAAACCTGCAATATTTGAAAACCGCAAAAGCCCAATCCTCTAGACAACTCCGTTGGGCATTATTCTTTGCCGAGTTTGACTTCATAATTACCTATCGACCTGGTACAAAGAACGGTAAAGCCGATGCCCTTTCTCGGATGGGAGTGGAAGAACACTTGATCAACCCTAAACCTGTACCAATCATTCCCGAACAAAGAATTCTGGGTGTAATCGCCACAGAAACAATAGAGGAAGTTAAGGATAAAGCCAGGCAACTTGTAACTCCAGCAGATATACAGAATTGGCATCTGCAGGGAAAGGACTTTGCAGTAAAGGACAACTTATTGTATTTCCAAGAACGATTATACCTACCCAGCACAGATTTACAGAAAAAAGTAATCTCTTGTTATCACGACTCTTTAATGGAAGGTCATCCCGGTATAGCCAAGACCTCAGAAAAGATCAAGCGCTACTTCTGGTGGCCGTCTTGGAAAAAAGATATCAGAGACTTTATAATGTCCTGTGGAGTATGCGCCCAAAACAAGAGTCAAAAGGAAAGACCAGCAGGCCTCTTACGCCCTATTGACATCCCACCTCGCCCTTGGCATACGCTTTCTATGGACTTCATCACCGATCTACCTCCATGCTCCGGATACAATACGATTCTAGTAATCGTGGACTTATTCTCCAAGATGGCGCATTTCATTCCGCTCAAAGGCTTGCCAACAGCAGCAACTCTGGCCCGAGAATTTCTCGAAAACATCGTCCGACTGCACGGTTTTCCTTCGGTTCTAATTTCGGATCGAGGTAGTCAATTTATTTCTCATTTTTGGTGAAGTTGCTGTCGGTCGGCTCAAATTGATGTGAGACTATCGACCAGTCACCACCCTCAGACCGACGGACAAACCGAGAGGACCAATCAAACTCTGGAACAGTATTTACGCTGCATGCTGCAACAAACTGAAAAAACTTGGAAAGATATCCTTTGGATAGGCGAGTATGCCTACAATAACTCTGTCCATTCGGGAACTGGGAAAACCCCGTTTTTTCTTTTGTACGGCAGTCACCCTCGAACCTCGGAGTTGGATCCCCTCCAAGATCTTGAAACACCAGCAGTAGACTACCTGCATTCTACAATCACCCAAGCCTTTAAGGAAGCTGTTTCTCACCTTCAAAGGGCTAAAGAACAATACAAGAAAGGAGCAGATCAACATCGGAAGGAAGCCCCTCACTATCAAGTAGGGGATCAAGTCTGGTTATCCACCAAATATCTATCTCTAAAAGGGCCACGCACATTCAACCCAAGATACCTTGGTCCCTATTCCATCACTACCATAGTAAACCCAGTAGCGGTCAAGTTGGACTTGCCCCCGCACATGAAGATACATCCGGTCTTCCACGTCTCTCTATTAAAACCCGTGCAACCTCAAACCCGACTAACCAAATCTCTAAAACCTATCCTAGTGGATGGAGAACTCGAGTTTGAAGTCAAAAGCATTCTGGACTCCAAGTTCTCCAAATCTAAACTATTCTACCTAATTGACTGGAAAGGCTACGGCCCCCAAGAGAGATCCTGGGAACCTGCTGAATATGTCCACGCTCCTCGCCTAATCAAAAGATTTCACCGAACATTTCCTGACAAGCCAAAACCCCCGGAGAAGCCCGGTTTGGGAGGGGCCTTGAGGGGGGGTACTGTCATGATCTCTGCTTCCAAAAGGTCAGGGTTTTCCCAACTCCCTTGGAAGCAGATCCATAACCCAGGTTCCGAGTGCCAACCAGTCCCAATTGGGACCTTTTGGACCCAGTCCTGGCGCCAGTGGCACCAGGCTCATAAATATGCCCAGTCCCAGCGCTGGAAGCGCCGGGCTCATAATGCTTGGGTGGACTTACCTGCAGCAGACCATGCTGCTTACTTGCCTGCCAGTTGAGCCTCTGATCCTCTTCTGTTTGGAACTACTTTTCCTGTTGGGTGGGGCTGGAGCCACTCCCTAGATTTAGAACACTGGAACTCTTCTGGAAGGCAGGAACTCTTTTCTTACCAGGAACTCTTTTCTTACTTAGGCGTGGCTGTGGAAGGAGACACCTAAGCACTACAGGAGGCTATTTAAACCACACCCGGTGGATGAATCTTGCTTTGCGTTATTCTGCACCCTCTGCAGCAGGACGCTCATCGTGTCTTCTGCATCCAGTCCTGGGCCTAAGGAAAAAGGCTTACCATCCTGAATCCAGTCTTCAGCAACACCTATAAAGACAAGAAAGAACAGGTTAGCATTCCGGCATCTGAAAGGCAAAGGCTTACCTACTCTTCGTGCGCTCCGGAGGTCTTCATACTGCATTCCGGCATCTGAAAGACAAAAGCTTACCAACTCTTCGCACGCTCCGGAGGCCTTCGGCGCTGCATCCGCATCTGAAAGACAAAACAAGGTGCGTTTAAAGACATTGGGGAACTTTAATACTCACGTGCCATTAATCCTTTCCACATCTAATCCAGTGGGTATTCCGGCACCCTGCAGCCGCTCCGAACTCGTACCTGCAAAATAAAAAGACAGTTAAAGCGCATCGTGAAACAGGCAACAAGCGCATACTCACGTGCTTCCAGGCGCTTCTATTCATCACACGGGCTCCATCTTCAACTCACTTCAGCCCGTCATCCGCCATCGCCGGAACCCTGCAAAACAAGAGACATCATTACTAAAGACTTTAAAAAGACATTTGAATGACTCGAAACTTACCGTTCGTGCAGTAAACGACGGACAGCAGTCCTCTGAAGTCAAGAGGCCTGTGCTACCTATCCAGTGAAGAAACTGGCTACAGTACCCTGCCCCGAGGCAGATGGAGAGCTTGGCATTCACTTACCTAAGGTGAGAGCGTTAACCTTTGGGGGTCTACAGGAGAGGAGAAGAGGAAAGAGATAGGGACACCCCAATAACCCCAGTTCATTAACCCCATATTTTCTATCTGCAGACATCTTACTCTACACGTCAGGCATACAGTGCACAGAGGTCCAGCCCAAAGAGCCAACCGGGTGCTACACATCACCTTTGAAGATACGGTAGTCGCCCAGTCAAGACCGGCGCCTCTGCGAGAATCAGGTGAGCGTTACACACTCCCCCCTATAGGGCAGCCGATCCGCTCGGGGTTGGCCGGGGGTCTGCAGCTGAGACACTACGGAGACGGGGGGAGCCCCGGAACTCCAATTCTGGGGGAAAGTTCAGTGGACCGTGGGAAAGCCCCTGCATAGCCCAACTGCCGTCACTGGAACACCACCTGGGAACCTGCTCCTAGGGCACCAAGGAGTAAGCCAGAACAGGGGTGGCGGAGTCCGCTCTAGGAGACAGATTGATCCCCCAATAAGTCCAAACAAGTTCAGGTCCCTGCGGGCCGGATCAGACTTTAAGCCTGGCGTGAGTGGGACAGGAGGGGAACTCTTGATCAGGAGTAAGACCACTGAGGCCACCGAACGATCGCGGGGACGTTGAATGGGGAAGCAGCCCATGAGCTGGAAGGAAGCCTTGGCGAAATATCAATTCTCAGCGGAGAGCCCGGAGATGGAGGCCGGACCCCCCTCCGCCCAAGCCCCTGACATGAACGTTATGCAAAACAACATCCAAACGATCCTCGAGGAAATTAGAGGAATGAGAACTGACATGGGGGCTAAACTGGCAGACCTCACTTCTAAAGTCTCTACCCTTGAGGACAGAATAGAGGGGGTTGAGAACAATCAGGTATCCACCGCCATCCTGGAAACACAAATGGACGTAAGATTTAAGGAACTACAGCAACGGGAGGAGGAACTCCGTCGCAAGGTGGACGACATGAAAAATCGGGAACGGAGGACTAATCTCAGGATTTTTGGTCTAGCAGAACCCGAGGGAGAGACCCCGCCGGGCCTGGAGGCAAAGGTTCAAGACATCATTAGGATCGTCCTGGGTTCCGACTCGGGAGAGTCCGTCCTAATTGACAGAGTCCACCGAGCTGGAGGAGGTGGAAGGGGTCCACGCTCGGTCCTTGCCAAATTTCACTACTACAGGGACAAAGCGTGGATACTCGAGAGGGCAAGGACCTTGAGGGACATACAATATGACAATTCCAGGGTGGCGATTTACCAGGACCTGTCCGCCCTCACGCTGCAGATGAGGAAAAAATGCTCAGCAATCACCAGGTGGCTACAGGAGAAGGGGGCCCGATATCGCTGGGGTCACCGTTCTACCTGGAATTTGAATGGCAAGGGGTGCGGCAACGCCTCCTCACCGAGGAGGATATCCTGAGAGCCACAGATGAACTGGTGGGAGACTCTCCTGGCCCCTCCGGGGACAGGAAAGAGACTGGCGGAGACTCTGCCCGGGCTCCCCGGGGTCCCCCCTCGAAGCAGGGTAAACATAAGGTGAAGGGCACACGGAAGTTCCAGAAAACGAGGCACCCGCCGGTCGATCACGGGGACCCCGTTTGATCTCACCAGGAGAATAACAGGGTGGTTTGCATAAATGTATTGGCCAATACGGTCGATTGGGGTGTCCTTAGTTCCGAGGGAACCACACACTATCTGTTGAAGTCGCCAGGGTTGGCGGAATGTCTGCTTCATTGATATGCCTTGCTGTTTGGGTCCGGTTTGGGGGGAGAGAATCCGGGGTGAGAAGTGGTGTGGGGGATCCTGGAGTACGTGGGGTCCCCTCGATGGTCCTCCGGTGCCGGCAAATAGTGGGTGTTGTCTTTTGGTTCATGCCACTGTTGGCAAGGTTTATGTTTAACTGATGTATTTGAACATTCGAGGCACCCCTATGGGGAATCGAAAGCCCAAAGTCCTCTCATGGGGGTGGCGGGTCGGGGGCTCCCGAGGTTGGTGTCCGCTCCCCGGCATCCGCTCTAAGTTAAAGCAAGAAACAGTTGACACCCCATGAGCGGCACGGAGGGGGGAGACAGCGGAGTGGGTCCCCACAAGGGGAACATAATCCTGACCAATTCGGGAAGGGTATTCTTAACACAAAAGTTGACGGGCATGTTCTGTATCATCTAATCTCCCGGGGTCTGGGTAGCAGCCCTGGTGGTTCGTTAACCAATCCTGATGCTTGTCGGGCAAGGAAGACGAACGCCTTACACAATGGGTAAGGGAGATGGGGTAGAAGGGAAGGGGTGGGGGAGGGATATAGGCAACGGGGACATCACACCATGGCAAGGGGACTCAATTCAATTGATGAAGCGGGGGAACTTATTGAAACTTCACAGGGTAAAGACAGCGACGATCATGGCTGAGGAAAGGATTGGTACGCTCAACGTCAAGGGACTAAACTCACACAACAAGAGGTCTCTTACAAGTAACATGTTTCGCAAACAGAAGCTGCTGGTCCTCTTCTTGCAGGAAACACACTATAGGAGGGGGGCGGAATCAGAGATAAAGGGGAAGGATATTGGTAGAAACTTCTGGGCCTCACACAAGTCTTCCAAGAAGGAGGGGGTGGGTATCCTCTTGGGTAAATCATTCCATCTCACCAACGTAGAGACGAAAAGGGGCTTTGGGGGTAGATTTCTGGGGATCAAGGGCCTGTCCCAGGGCATGAGGGTTACGTTAGCCACCTTGTACGCACCAAATACGGGCTAAATCAAATTCCTCCACAAGATCCTTGAAGGCATGGATAATTGGGCGGAGGGGGGGGACTTCAACCTTATTTCAGACCCACATCTCGATTGGTGGTCGGTCAGAGGGGTCGTGCCAAAAGCCCCCACCAGGGACAATCTAGCATTGAGAGACCGTTTCCGGGAATATTATTGGGTTGATGTTTGGCGGAAATGTAATCCTACCCCGGGGGGCTACACATTCTTCTCCCCTCCCCATCAAACATACACCAGAATTGACTTAATGTTGATCTCAGTGGAAGGAGGGGGGGAGGTTGGAAACTCTATGGTCGAATCAGTGACCTGGTCGGATCATGAACTCCTTGTCATGGAGTGGCGACTACAGGACACCCCGAAAACATATAGATGGCACTGTAACGATACCCTCATGAGAGATCAGGTCTTTAAAGAGTTCCTAAGGAAAGAGATGGAAAATTACTTCACGACAAATGACACCGGGGAAATCCCAATGGCCACCGTCTGGGAGGTGGCTAAGGCCACCTTCAGGGGCCTCCTAATTGCTGAGGGTTCGGCCAAAAAACAAGAGAGAGCACTAATAGAGTCCAAACTGCGGGTCCGGAGGGCCCAGCTCACGAACGGTAACATAGACCGCGAAAACCTTCTGAGTGAAATGAGGGACAAGAGGCAAGACCTGCATGCGACTCTAATTGGGGAGGTGGTCAAAAAAATGAGATACACGAAAAAGAGATACTACGAAAAGGGAGATAGGGTCGGTACCCTCTTGGCACACAGGTTGAGGGGAAACAGAGCGGGTAGGAGAATAGAGAAGATCAGAGATGACACTGGTAGTACCCAAACAAAAACAGGGCCTATAGCCGAAGCCTTCGCAAACTTCTACAAGGCACCCTATACCAAACAGGAAGGCGAGTCTTTGGATAGCATAAAAAGCTACCTGAAGGACCACCCACTCCCAAGACTCACGGATCTTGAGAGGGAAACACTGGAAAAAGAGATAACCGGGGAAGAGGTGGAAGAGGCCATTAAGAAACTGAAGGTAGGCAAAACCCCGGGGGGAGATGGCTACACAGCTGATTTCTACAAACAGTATCAATCAGTGTTGATACAGCCGCTCACCAAACTCTTTAACCACATTAAATCTTCAGATACTATCCCGCCGACATTCCTGCAGGCCATAATCACAGTGATCCCTAAGCCCGGTAGGGACCCAGCGGAATGTGGCTCGTATAGGCCCATCTCGCTACTAAATACAGACGCAAAGATCTTCACTAGGATCCTTGCAACCCGCTTAGAAAAATATCTTCCTCGATTGATCCACCCAGATCAAGTCGGTTTTGTGATGCATAGACAGGGGGCCGATAGCATGCGCAAAACCCTACACATACTAAGTTCAAAGGAAGTTAGGGTGAAGGGCGCTCTTCTTCTGTCCCTAGACGCAGAAAAGGCGTTCGATAGAGTAAGCTGGACCTTTATGGAAAATGTCCTATCATCTCTGGGAATGGGACCCAAATGGCTAGGATGGATGAGAGCCCTTTACTCGCACACCTCAGCAAAAATCACAGTGAATGGATGTGAATCCGAACCTATCCCACTGGAAAGGGGCACAAGACAGGGGTGTCCACTCTCCCCCCTTATATACGCCCTAGTAATGGAGCCTTGGGCCATAGCCATCAGGGGAAACGATAAAATCGAGGGTGTTAATATGGGTAAAGCCAACTGTAAAATAACCCTCTTCGCGGACGACGTCCTGCTCTATCACTCCAACCCCTCCCAATCAGTTCCCGAGGTACTAGATAGCTTAGAACAATATGGGTCCCTAGCAGGTTACAAGATAAACCTAGATAAGTCAGTGGCGTTCCCAGTGGGCCAACGTAACGACGAAGAGAAACAATATATTGAGGGCCTCCCGCTCTGTAGGCAACCTGAGGGATTCTGCCACCTGGGGATCCAAATACCTTCCGATCTGGCTGATCTTTTTACTGCAAATTACCCTCCCCTTCGGTTGGCGGTCAAGAGAGACTTGAAACGCTGGTCGAAATCTGCCCTCTCGTGGATGGCGCCCCTTAACTCCATCAAGATGGTCATCCTCCCCAAATTTTTATACCTATTCCAAATGCTGCCGACCCAGATCCCGAAGCCGTTCCTCCTAGAGATCAAGCGTACTCTCCTCCGCTACCTTTGGGCGGGAAAATCCCACAGAATTGCATACGACACCCTGATGAGGCCCAAAGACGAGGGCGGAGTTAACTTCCCTGACCTGGACACGTACTGTAAAGCCTCCCAGTTGCGAGTCCTAGTAGATCACTTGACAACGGGCCCTAAGAAACAGTGGGTATAACTGGACAATCTGCTCATTTCCCCGGTCACGCAGGATGAATGGCTCTGGGTCCCGAAGGTTAGGATTCCAAAAAGGTTATTGAGACACCCAGTCCTAGGGGTGATATGGACTATATGGAAGGAAGGGGGCTATCTTAGGTGGCTCACAACGTGGCCTTCGCCCCTGAGTTGCATATGGGCTCCCCCACTCTGGGAGGGTAACAATGAGCCACTGGCCTTCCAGCAGTGGTACGAGGCAGGTCTTTGTAGAGCCGGTCAGCTCTGGACGGATGGGGCGTTCATATCCTTGGAGGATCTGAAGGATGCCCTCGGCCTTCCCAATCTCTCCCCCTTTCGATACCTACAACTAAAGGGTGCCTTGACCGAAGGTAGATGGGGAGACACTCTCAGGAGGGAGCTAACAGATTTCGAGAAATGTATTATTACACACAAGGGGACGAAGGGGGCTATATCACGGCTCTACGGCTTTTTGCTGTTCTCCATCCCGCGAGACCCCCCACCTTCCCAGACACAGTGGGAGAGGGACCTAGGCACTCCCATAACAGAGAAAAGATGGACCAAGATGTGTAGGCAGGCCAGCCGCTCCACAGCCGCCCCCCAGTACCGTCACCAGGCTCTAAAGCTGATCCATAGATGGCACTACCCCCCACAAAGAATAGCTAGAATGAGAGCGGATTATGATCCCCATTGTTGGAAATGCCACACAGAAATAGGGGACTATGTACACATGTGGTGGAAATGTCACGCGGCACAAACCTACTGGAGAGAAGTCCTCTCTTGGATAAAAGAGGTAGATGGAATGGATAGGACCCTATCCCCCTGGCTAATACTGTTCGGCATTGAAGTTGAGGGGGGTCCAAAGGTGAAACACGACCACATGCTACATGTCATCCTAGTAGCGGCTAGATGTTGTTGGGCCCAAAAGTGGAAGTCACCTCGAGCTCCGGGGGAGGGGGAATGGATTTCTAAAGTACGGGCGATTTATGATATGGAATTCTTGACCCACTTGATAGACGAATCCAAGTCCAACATCAAAGGCCTGTGGCTCCCATTCTTCGACAAATATGGGAAAACGGCCTGATAGTCTACGACGTACCCTGGACAGTCTTTTAGATCTGGACACTGTCTTTTCAACACCTCCGCTAGGCCCTATGGGGCCCTGTTAAAATGTGGGACATTCCTCCTTCAGCCTGGCCCTGGCGGTTTGAGCTACCCCCCCTAGGGGGGCCACCTTGTACTTGTGAGTTTGAACTTCGTGAAAGGACACGCTGAACCCTGCTGATATCGCTAATTAATGTATCATGGTGTGGGAGAGGGTGGGGGGTGGAAACGATGGGAGGGGGGATGAAAAGTTGTGAACATTGATCTTTTGTTTTTTCTTTTTCCAAATGATGTAGCACTGTTTTATTCATGTCACGATTATAAAAACTCAATAAAACCAAATTTTCAAAGAATGTACATCTCTATTATGTTAGAAACGTTTCCACATGATGCATTAGCAATGGTGGCTTATGAGCAATATGTCAATGACCTATACCTGAAGTATGGGGGCGAGGGATAGTTGGAATATGACCAGGTTTTTAGGGATGGTTGGAATATGACCGGGGTTGTAGGCTGAAAATGCAAGTCTGGCCCGCTATGTCCTGGGATCAGGTGGATGTTGGGGGGGGTACATTGATAAAATGGTGCCCGCCAGAGAGTCCATGGACAAGCCACAAGGGGAGAAGTCCCAGGTTTGGAGAGGTAGAGGGGGTTACTCACAGTGAGGGAGGTGGTAATTTTGCAGGCCCTCCTCCTAGAGCAACCGGTCCAGCTACCAGGGGGAGCGAGCAGATTGCTGGAGGTTTGCAGAAGGGGACTGCCCCTTTGGTAAGACATGTCGATTCAGGCACCCAAAGGGGGGAAGCTCAGGGGCGTGCAGCTCCTCATCAGGCGAAGCGAAGCATAAAAGCAGCGCCAAGCCAAAAGAAAAGTCAAAGCGAGATTGAAGAACTGCCATGTGTGATTCAGTTTGACAAACCATTGAGAGGCAAAAATGTGATTAAAACATGTTTACCCACGCCAGTTAATCTCCTTGCTATGATTCCTTCACTTAATATGAATCACAACAGGGCTGATGCGAAATTGCTGTGGCAAGGTTTCAGGTGGGGTTTCAAGATCCCATTTTTAGGAAAAGTGTGTGACAGGGAAGCCACCAATTTACGGTCGGCTATTGAAAGACCAGAGGTAGTGGCACAAAAAGTGGAAAAAGAAATCAAGCTGGGTAGAGTTGCGGTCCCCTTTCCAGCTCCCCCTATGAAAAAATTTGTTGTGTCACCATTGGGGCTAGTGCTCAAAAAAGAGGAGGGCCAATATCATCTGATCCATCACCTCTCCTTCCCAGAGGGAGAATCTGTGAACAATGGCATACCAGAGGAGTTATATAGGTTACATTATTCTTCCCTGGATGATGTGATACAGATGGTGAGAGCTGCAGGGAAGAGGTCTTTAATGGGGAAGTCAGACATAGAGTCAGCTTTCAGGCTGCTGCCAATCCACAAGGAGAGTCATCACTTGCTGGGGTTCAAGGTGGAGGACAAGTATTTCTATTTCTGCACCTTTCTGGAGTTTGCATTAAGGGAAAAATTGCGGGAGGGCGGGGTCTTGCACTATCTTGATGAATTTTTGTTCATTGGCAAGGAGGGGACCGATGAGTGCGTGCCACTCATGGCTGCATTTCAGGGCCTGATGGGGGTCGTGGGGGTCCCCCTTGAAGAGGGGAAGACTGTAGGCCCAGCCACAACATTGACATTTCTGGGGATTGAAATTGACCCAAGGCGAATGCAGGCTCCCGCAGGACAAGGTGCAGAGGTTGAAGGAAACGATCAGGGTGTTGAAGGGTAAGAACAAAGGAACCTACAGGGAGTTGCAGTCGCTGGCGGGTAACCTCAATTCTGCTGAGAGAGTAATACCCGCTGGGAGAGTGTTTGCCAGAGATATAGAGCTGAAAACAGTGGGATTGCACCATGCTTCCCAGCATGTCCGGTTAGGATCCGAGGTAAAGGAGGAACTCCGGATGTGCGAAAGTTTTTGGATGAGTTCAATGGAGTGCTACTCTGGAAGGGATAATGGGCCAGCAGCGAAAGGCTCAAACTATTCACCGATTCTTCGGGGTCCCACGGTTTCGGGGCGATCTTGGGGGACAGGTGGTGCAGTAAGGCATGGCCAGCAGAGTGGCATCTGAAGGAGATCACCAGAGACATCACGTTGCTTGAGCTATTTCCCATTGTGGTGGCGTTTAAACTATGGGGGGGTTCAGCTGGAAACCAAAAAGGTGTTGTTGTGGTCAGACAATCTGGCGGTGGTGCAGATCATCAATCTGGGGTTATCCAACAATGCAAGAGTGTTGAAACTGCTTAGAGAATTGACAAAGAGCTTACTGGCATTAAACATCGAGGTCAGAGCACAGCATATCTCTGGTGTAAAAAACACAGCCGCTGATTCTCTGTCTCGTTTACAGTGGGAGAAGTTTCGAGGCAACTGTCCAGAAGCAAGGAAGGTGATGTCCCCATTCAAGGAACACTGGTGGGGGATGATTGGGGAGTTCTGAGTTCTCCTCTGATAAACACAGCCCCAGCATCAGGCACAGCAAGAAGGTACAGGGTCTGCTGGGAGCAGTTCACAGTATTTCAGAGGGACATTCTGCCAGAAGGGCAGAAAAAGTTACCAGTACGGGCCTTTGTGGGTTGGTGTTGGCGGACTGGGAAAACCAGAGCATGGATGACATACCACTTGGCAGCGATAGCACATTATGCTAAGCTACGGGGTGAAGGTGACTCCACTAAAGAACATTACATTACAACGGCCATGAGAGGTTGGGCCAAACAAACACTAAAGAAGCCTGATGAGAGGCGGCCCCTCGACGTGGTGAAACTACATGGTTTGATTAAATGTCTGAATGTAGTATTTAGAAATGATTCGGAGAGGGTTTTATTCACAGCAGCCTTCACAGTAGCGTTCTTTGGGTCTTCAGGGTGAGCGAGCTAGTCCCCGAGAACAAGGAGGGCAGGGGGTCTGGTTTCTTACGATCAGGGTATGTCCAGGCGACTAACCCGCGGGTGATCATTTACATATGTAAGTCAAAAACCAACCAGAAGAGGAAAGGGGTGGTGATGACACTCCAGGCCATCCAGGGAAGTATAGTCTGCCCGGTGGCGGCCTTGGCTAACTACCTCCATCAAAGGCCGCCGTCTGAACCAGGGGTTCCACTGCTGCTGCACAGGGATTGGTCCGCATTGAGCCGCTTCCAGTTCAGAAAGGTTATGGATTTGGCATTAGGAAAATGGGGTTGACAGATGGGGCGTTCGGGAAACATTCCTTCAGGATCGGGGCTGCCACCTCTGCAGCGGCTTGGGGTCAAGGGGCCGATGAAATCAAGAAATAAGGAGGTGGTCATCTGGGTGTTTTAAAAGATACATCAGGCCGTAAAAAATGTAAAGTAACATGCCACCTTCTCGTCTGCTTCCCATCACCAGCTTCACTGAGGAGGAAGAGGCGTTCCATTTGGGTGGTAGGGCATTCTTTTGTTTCTAGTGCCGGGGCAAGCTGCACATCGCAGCAGGAGGAGCTGACGGCCGGCGAGTCCGGATATGGTGGCACGGGGTGCCAGGGGTGAAATGGGCCCAGCTGCAAGGGCTTATTTGCAAGTAGCTGGGTAAGCAGCAGAAGCCAGAAGTGTTGGTCATCCACCTGGGCGTGAATTACCTGACTAGCTCGGGGAGGGGGGCTTTTTTGAGGGACATGATGCTCTCGTTACAGGAACTGTCGGCACAGCTGGGGGAGACGAAGATCGTGTGGTTGCAGATAATTCCCAGGCCGGAATGGAGGGGAGCAGAGAACCACAAGGCAGTGAAAAGATCGAGGAAGAAATAGAATTGCGCCATGTCTAAATTCTGCAGAGGCTTCCAGCAAATTCCCGGAATTTAACTTGAAATCCCCGGAATATTACCTAAAGGACGGGGTTCCTTTATCTGCAATAGGGATGGAATTCTTTTACTAGAATTTGTGTACAAAACTCTTGGAATTATAGGAGAAGCGAAAGGAGGGAGCCAAAATGGACAGTAACCCACCTGTGGTGTGGCCGTGCTTGGGCGACCAAGCACAAGAGACAGACTACGAATGAGCCAGGAGGAAGCCGGAAGGGTCTTCGCTCTTCTCAGACCAGCACCTCTTGGGAGCCTAACAGCAGGGGTGTCTGGTGGTAACAATAAGGGCTCAGCTTCCGCCGAAGAAACATCGCTCTCCCTGCCCACAAACACCTGCAAGGGCAGGCGGGGCTCAGAGACAAAGGGTGGGGAGAGTTGGGCCTACTATGGACTTGGTGAAAAGGAACAGAGGGAAGCAGGCATTGGACACGGAGCAGGCGCCACATTTTCAGACTATTTTCACTAATGTGTGCAGTGATTCTTTACGTTGTGAAAATAAATCTGCGGCCAAGTTTGCCATATTGAAGAACCATCTAATTCTGCAAGTTACTAAGGGGAAAGGAAGGGAACGGAAGAATGAGCAAAAATGTGGCTTATAGGTACAAATGGACAAATGCAAGGGTTATGAAGCTGACGACGGAAAAATGCCTGGATAATGGAGGAGGCGACCCGATATCCCTGGCAGGGTCCTCCTCTGCCTCCCCTCCCCCCTGGGTAAGGGGGAGGGTGCAGGCTAAAACAAGCAGCAAAGTTGCCAAAATCCCACGAAGGGCTAACAAAGGAAAGGGGCGTGGTAACCCCTTTATAACTAATGGGCGTCCAACACCAGGAAGCATCCAGCCCCTGCAGTAGGACGCCCTTTGCGGAGGAGAAAGGTACTTGCTAGCCAGATCACGAGGGAATGTTTTAGTCAAAAAGATTAAGAGTTCTGCCTTACTGCGACTACGCTGTGCTGGTCTGTTTACAGTGGGCTTGGATTGAAGGAGGAGCTTTTGCGCCCTGAACACTCGCAGTGTGTTTAAAATACACTGTATAGTGCGGAGTGCCGCGTGCGGGTCAAGTGGTGTATAAAGTGGTCTGACTTACTGCCACATCGCTGTGCTGGTCTCTTTCAGTGGCCTTGAAATGGAGGAGGAGCTTCTGTGCCCTGAACGCTTGCAGTGTGTTTAAAAAGCACTGTATAGTGCAGAGCGCTGCACGGGTGTCATGTGGTGGATTAAGCGGTCTGCCGTTGTCCGCTGAGGCAGCAAGAGGCAGCCCCATGCTGAAGACAGGCTTCTGACAGTTTGAAGCGTATACAGACTTTCGCCTTAAGAGCCTGTGGCTAAACCGAGGGAGCATACACTTTTGCATAGCCTCTTACAGTTACCGAAAAGGTGGGCCCAGAGGGGGGAACGCTAAGCGTTTCCCCCCGGGGAAGTTTTTGGTGCTGCACACGGCCAGCGAGTGGCCCTGGGGGCAGAGCGCCCCTATGGGGTATTTAAGGGGGCAGGGAAGGTTCGGGAGGCAGGCGACGGTTGGACTTGGCGATTGTGAAGTCCTGTCGCCTGCTCCCGAGCCTTCCCTGGTATTTAGCGGGGCCTACAGGTGTGCGAGTTAGTGAGGTGAGGAAGAGGAGGGTTGGTAGTGTGGTCGGGTAGGTTGTTGGTTAGCTTATAAAAAAAAAAAAAATATTTAGTTAGTTAATAATTGGGGGAACGTGTAGTAGGGGTGCCGTAGATAAGACACCCCTTGTCGGCTTACCGGCGGGTCCTGCGTTGTCTGGGCTGCGGCGTTGGGAAGCCTTGGGGTTGGTGTCTCGAGGTCCCTGGGGGGTGCTGTGGGGGAGTTTCTGGGCAGGCGCTTCCTTCCCTCGTGGGGGCCTCAGAGTGGTGGGAGGACCCGGTGTTGGCGTCACTTCGTTCCGTGTCTTCTTCCCGGGCGCTGGTGCGGGGTGAGGCTGGGGTGGCCGTTGTCGGAGCCCGTGTGTTCCGGGCTCGCTAGGCCGAGTGCGCGGTGACAGGCTTCGTCATTAGAGGGCAGTGCAGTCCTCTTAAAGGGACCGCTCCCTTTGTGCTTCCAAGGAGCGGCAGGGCACTGCGGTGTGGCGGGAGGGCCACCAGGGGGCGGGCTTCAGAGTACAGAATAGGCACTGGGGTGCTCAGTAATATTAAAAAAAAAAAAAAAATAGAAATAAATAAATAAATAAAGAATAAAGGAACAGGAGAGAAAGGGAGGGGATTTTCGGGGGGGTTCTCAGCTCTATGGGTTAGTGGGGGGGCCCTTTGGGGTTCTTCGAGTAGGTTATGAAGAGAGCTGGGAGAGGGGGTTTCTCTCCAGCCCCAGGGGGCTTTGGCGAGGAGGGGGGGTTAATAAAAAAAATGTGGTTTTCTTTTTGCTTTTCAATTAGAGATAATAAGGTTGTAGGGACCAGGGGTTATTTACCCCTGGGGTATTTAACGGTTAGCTCAACTTCGTTGGGGTCTCGCCTCTAGTAGGGGCCTTTTCTTTCCACGGGTAGGTCCCGGCTCGGGGGCATAGGTAGCGGAGAGCGGCAAGGGGCGTATTGTAGTGCACCAGTAAAGGTTGGGGCAAGATGGTAGGGCAAGGTGCAAGCAGGGAGGGGTTGGTGGATGCGAGGGCGCTGAGGGAGGCCCTGGCCATAATTAGCAGGGCAACTAAGGCCCAGCTGGAGGGGGCGGTGGGGGAGGTCACGGGTGAAGGGCAGACAAGTGGGGGTAGGCCGCAGCGGAGAGCGGCTGCTGATGGGGCTCTCGCGGCAGTGGTGGCTTGCACCCCCGCAGCGTGGAGAGGGGAGGTTTGGGAATCCAGGGGCAGGAAGATGAGGAGGGAGATAGACAGGAGGGCGTCCGGGGAAGAAGGAATTTCGGGTGGGCAGCCACGTGGGGAGGGAATGGGGGATAGCACTAAGGGAGCAGCGAGTGTGCAAATGGAGGTGGCTCAAAGGAACCACGGTGGGGCTATGGTGGAGGGGCAGAAGGGGGTGCAAGGGCAGCGGGGAAGAGGGGGGAAATACCTATGGAAGAATGCGGGTGGGAGAAGGAGAGGGAGGTCCCCATCAATTGAGGTGGATAGGACGGGGTGCGGAACGGCCCCCCCGGGTAGGGTGAGTGAGGGCGGAGGGCGCTGCGCAGCCCCTGCTGGTCAAATGGAAGTAGAGGGTTTAAGAGCGGCCCCTACTCGGTCAGCGTACGGAGAGCCTAGAGGGTGCAGCACGGCCCCTAGCAATGAAGAACCCAGGGTGGAGGTCAGAGCGCCTTGCCCGAGAGAAGAGGACCAGGCAGGGGTTTCCACGGCCCCGCCGAGAAGACGTCAGAGGAGTGGCGGGGTGGACACCCCGGGCTCGCAGGAGGAGGAGCAACTCGACTGGGGCACGAGCTCGCAGCCACAATGGTATTTGATGGGTGATGAAATAGGTTTGGAGGATTATGTGGGGCAGTGGGAGGTGGATGGTTATAGGTCGGCGGGGGTAAGGGGGGAGGAGAGAAGAAATTGGGCTTGGGATAGGGAAAGACAGGTGCAGGGGGGTCGGGGGGCAAGTGGAAGGGGGAAAGGTTGGCTGGGTGAGTCTGCTGACATGTTTTGTCCCCGCAGTAGGAGCCCGATAAGGAAGGAGATGAGGAGCATTGGTGTGGACGCAAGGCAGCAGACGGCGGGTGCAGAAAGAGGTGAGCAAGAAAGGGATTGGTCATCTGCATGGCAGAGAGGGGTCCGAGGAGGGGGGTCGGGAAACGAAGGGTCGGGTTTGCAAGGGCTGAGGAAAGAAGTTGGTGTGCAGGCCATTGGAGCCCTGGGGGTTGAAAAGAGCATTTGCTCAGTGGAGATTCAGACGGACAAGGTGGTAGAGCCATTGGGGCTCGAGGTGCAAGGGGGAAAAGAAAAGGAGGTTGAAATGAAAGGAAAGGAGAAAAAATTGCCATACATGGGGATAACAAAACCGTTGGGGGCGCAATTGATGGCGGCGACCAGGGAAAAGATCCAGGCGGGGGAATTTGTAGACGTTTTTAAATTGCTCCATAGGGAAGTGACAGCTAAGGAGGGGTCTAAAGAAGAGGAGAGGGAACTGGCTGCGCGACCAAGGGTACCGGTGACGATTGAGAAATGGACGTCAGCATTTATCATTTACGCCAGTGTTTATTGTGAAAAATTTCCTGAGCATTGTGTGGCCCTACTTAAATATATGAACGTAATTAGGAAGGCTTTCACAGGTTTTGGGGGTTTTGCGTGGGTGAGGTATGACGAGGAATTCATAGCGAGAATGGCGGAGGACAGTCAATTGGTCTGGGGGGAGATAGACATGGATCTTTGGCTGCAATGGATGGCTCCAACGAGGCCTGCCCCGACACTGCACACAGCAAGTGGGCTGCCGGTGCCCTTCTGGCCCTTTCTTGGTTGCCCCGCCCATGAAGGGGTGGGGGGAGGGGGCAGAGGGCAGTCCTCAGCGGCATGTTGGGCGTTCAACAAGGACGGCTGCACTAGGACCCTGTGTAGGTTCAGGCATGAGTGCAGCAAGTGTGGTGGAAAACACCTGCTTACACAGTGCTTCCAACAGGGAGACAGGGGGAGGGGGAGAGGTGCGGGCAGAGGGGTTGTGGGGAAAGGCTTTTACACCAATTAAGGTGGGGGTTCTGCAAAAATGGTTGCAATTTTATCCGGACAGGGTTGGTGTGGTGTCGTTACCTCATAGTTGATAAGAGTCCTCTTTCTATTGTCACTGTTTAGTGGGCTGCGCCCCACGTGGTGGGAAGGGGCGGGGTTACCGCGCAAGCGGCAGTTCGGGTTTGGGACAAATAAAGATAAGAGGTGTTGCACCCCAGCTCCCGAGTCGGCCCCATCATTGAGTGAGTGTGAGTGCTGGCTGGCAGCATAAGGAGGTCCACCTGTGGGACACCACATTGGCGACGAGGCGGACACGTGCCCCGCCGTGCCTGCCACCTCAGATCCCAAGCGCTCGTAGTGTGCGGACGAGCGCAACCGAAGCCAAGGGTTGAGAAAAACCCAGAGGACAGCGGGTCGGAGCGAGAAGGCTCCCCGCTGTCAACAGGAAAAAAGGCTCCACGCGAGTGTCGGCGAGGCGACGAAGCGCGCATTCTGCGGGTGGAGCAGTCGAAGCGGCTCCCCACGTGACAGTACTCTGGGCGGAGAGGAAGGAAAAAAACAAACCTTTCCCGCCAACGGCAACAACGCCGACCGGCGTAATCCTCCTGAAACACCCGCAGGTGGAGCAGTCGGCTCCCTGCATACACTTCTCCGGGCGGTTGAGGAGCACAGGCCTCCCGTCGACGGCAACGGCTAGCAAAGGATGACCGGAGGAACCACTGAGGCACGGTCCTCCCACCCCTCGCCCACACACCAATAAGGGTAAGCTCAAGCGCCCCAACACGAGCAAAAATAAGGCCATTGACTTAGCGCAGAAATCTCAAAATCACAGCTCAGCGACTACCCTGCAGCAACAAGTGGAGCGCGAACTCGCAACGCAGCGCCCCCTTGCGGTGTACATATACCACCGCACACCTAAGACATTTCGGCACGAAAGAAGTCAGAAAAGCAAGTAGGGTTTAACCCATGAGTGGCTCGGAAGGGGAGTCATCTGCAGTCTCAGTGACCCCAGCTCGAAGGGAGTCACTTACAGTCCCAATAACACCAGCCAGACAAGAGCACAAAAAGATGACGGACAGCCTTCTAGCCCAGTTACCAGCAAATTTTGACCTCACAGAGACAGGCACCCTGGGGTCAAGATGGAAGAGATGGCTGAGGGATTTTGAAGTATGTCTAAAAGCGGCCGGACCACTAGAGGATGAACAAAAGCTAAACCTGTTAAACCATGCTTTAGGTCCCAACGTGCAAGACATCCTCGACGAAATACCGGAGGGCACCATAGACACTTACACCAAGTTGAAGACAACGCTCACGGAATACTTCACACCCCACACAAACGTGGACTATGAACGACACGTATTCCACACTACCAAGCAGAACAGGGGAGAAACCATAGACACTTTTGTCATGAGGCTAAGGTCAAAAATGAAACACTGTGATTTCAACAACTACTCAAATGAGGAGGCCCTCAGGTCGCAAATCATAGTGGGGTGCGAAAGCACGGACTTCCGAAAACGACTACTACAACAGCCGAGGAGTCTAGAAGAAATCCTGCGCCTAGCAAGATCAGAAGCTGCCCTCGCAGCGCAAGTGGAACGTCTGGATGACATAAAGATCACGCACGGCAAGCAAGAAAGCATCAACAAGTTGGAGGGGACAGCAAGAGTCACCACTGACCCTTTCTGCTACTGATGTGGACATGAATACCCTCATGAAGGAACGTGCCCTGCCATGGGCCAGACCTGCTCCGCATGTGGCGGCGACAACCACTACAAGTCGGTGTGCCTGATATTTCGCAGCAAAATGAGAGGAGCCGGAAGAAGTGGAAAACCCACAATGGAGCTGGAGCAGAACCAGCCCACCCATCACCACAGGACAGCGCACCAACTCCACGAACAAGGGCGACACCGACACCACAATGAACAATCGGAAAGAAGGTCAGAAAGGAGAGACTGGAGGGAGAACAAAACCACCCCTTCAAAAACAAGAAGAAGACCCAGGAGATATGTAAGGTGCCTCAAATAACAGTCACCGTCAGACAGCGTGTCAAGCGCATCATCGGAAGAGAGATCCCGCCGACCGGAGAAACAACAAGAAACACCGCGGAAAAAGGGATATCTATACGCCCTCGGAAACAACACGGCAAAAGAACACAGCCCAATACTAAGAATGCAAGTCAATCAAACAGCTGCCGAATTCCTAATAGATACAGGGGCAACCGTAAACGTGATCAGTGAGGAAGTATATGAAAGCATACCAAACGCTCCCCACCTACAGCCAGCCCGAGCCCTCATCTACCCATACGGCTCAAAAACAGCACTAGCATGCAAAGGGTTTTTCATGGCATCCTGCCGATACAAAGAACATGAGAAAAACATCCCCATGCACGTGCTAGAGGCCGCTACCGAGAGCGGGTGCATCCTAAGCTATCGGTCAGCCGTAGAGATGGGACTCATTCACATATTATACCGTCTCATGCTGCACAAATACATAGATCCAACGGCAAGCATCGAACAAGTCTTCCCAACACTGTTCAAAGGCCTCGGGAAACTAAAGGGCAAACAAATTGAACTTCACATTGACGACCGTGTCACACCAGTGGCACAACATTACAGGGGCATCCCCATTAACATTCAACAGCAAGTTGAAAATGAACTGACCAAACTACTCGAAGCCGACATCATTGAGCCAGCGGAAGGCCCCACACCATGGGTCTCCCCCATAGTGCCGGTGCCTAAGAGGGACTCCCCCGACATCCGGATATGTGTAGATATGAGGAGACCCAATGAAGCTATTTTAAGAGAACGGCATCAAGCTCCTCGAATAACGGACATGGTGCACCTCTTAAATGGAGCGACCATAATCTCCAAATTGGACCTAAACAAAGGCTACCATCAGCTGGAGCTCAGCAAGAACTCCAGATACATAACAACTTTTGCCACTCATCTAGGTTTATTCCGCTACAAGCAACTTAGTTTTGGAGTATCTTCAGCGGCAGAAATCTTTCAAGCAGAAATTCACAATGTCATCAAACACGTGCCCAACTGCTTCAACTACAGCGATGACATCCTAGTCTTCGGTCAGACGCAGGAACAGCATGACGACACGCTAATGAGAGTCTGCATGGCGCTAGAAGAAGCCCAGCTAACACTCAACAAAGAGAAGTGTGAATTCCGCAAGAAGACACTCAGATTCTTTGGGCACATATTTTCAGAGAAAGGCATGACGCCTGACCCCGAAAAAAGGTTAGCGCACTCCGTGAAGCTGAACCACGCACAACGACCTCAGACCTCAGATCATTCTTAGGACTTGCCAGCTATTGCACCAGATACATACGAGACTTTGCGTCCATCAGCGAACCTCTTAGAGCCCTCACCAAACTTAACACTGAGTTTGCCTGGTCACCCAAGTGCCAGGAAGCATTCCAAATCATTAAAGACCGCATCTCCGACGCCCGAAACATGGCATATTTTGACCCCAAGAAGACCACAGAACTCATCGTTGATGCCAGTCCCGTGGGATTAGGTGCCATTCTTATGCAATTGGACGACAAAGAGGGAGGGGAGAAGCACATAGTATCCTACGCCAGTCGAAGCCTCTCCAAAACTGAACAAGCCTACTCTCAGGCAGAGAAGGAAGGACTGGCGGTCGTCTGGGCCTGCGAACATTTTCATCTCTTCCTATACAGAAAACCTTTCATAGTTGTGACAGATCACCAGGCACTCACCTTCATCTATGGAAACCCACAAGCAAAAATGCCACCAAGAATAGCCAGGTGGGCACTTAGATTGCAAGACTATCAATTCACGATTATACACCGGCCAGGGAAGGAACAAAACCCAGCGGACTTCCTTTCCCGCCACCCAAGAGAGAAGAGCGGACCGGAACAATCTATTGCCGACAGTACATAAGATACGTCATTCACGGCAGCACACCACAAGGGCTGGACATGGATCAAATAACAAGGGAGTCTAACACCGACCAAGGAATACAGACCATCCTAAGATGCCTAGAAACAGGACGATGGAAGCAAGCAAAACAAATCCGCGAAGCAATGAATGATGACACCAAACAAGACATCACATGCCTATTAGCTGTAAAGGAAGAACTCGCAAAGACAGAGGAAGGACTACTACTAAAGGGAACAAAAATAGTGATCCCGAGAAGCTTGCGACAGAAGGTGCTAGAACTAGCACACGAAGGACACAGGGGAATTGTATCCACAAAGCGGAAGCTAAGACAAAGACTTTGGTTTCCCCAACTAGACACAGCCGTGGAAGAACTACTCCAGAACTGCCCCACCTGTGCCATCATGAAACCACACACGACACCTGAACCGTTAAACATGACTGCACTACCTGAAGGAGCATGGGAAGAAATAGCAATCGACCATTTTGGGCCCATGGAAGGGGGTGAATACATCTTGGTAGCTGTGGACGAATACTCAAGGTATCCTGACCTGCAGATCGTTCCATCCACTTCCGCACATCACACCATCCCAGCACTGGATCGGATGTTCGCAATTTACGGTATACCCAAAGTAGTTAAGTCCGACAACGGACCGCCCTTCACGGGACAAGACTTCCAGAGATTCGCAGAATACATGGGTTTTCGTCACCGGAAGGTAACACCCTTGTGGCCTCAGGCAAACGGTACAGTAGAAAGGTTCATGAGCAACATCAAGCGCACGACACAAATTGCGCGCCTCACTGGAGAACCCATCGAGAAATTGCTGTACCAACTCATGCGAGACTACAGGAACACCCCACATAGCACCAGTGGGAAGTCACCATCAGAAGTGATGTTCGGACGAATGATCAGAACGCGGCTACCTCATGCAGCTGCCGATGAAGACCAATACGAGGACGACGCTGAGATGAGGATGAGAGACACCCTCATGAAAGAAAACATGAAACAGGCTGCTGACACCACTCGCAGGGCCAAGGGAAGCGACCTGGTACCCAGGGACCTGGTAGTGGTCCGACAATCTCAACAGCGCAAAAACGTAGCTCCTTTCAGTGAAGAACCCCTCATCATTGTCAAGAAAAAGGGATCACTCATCACCGCGGAGGGGGACCGTCGGTCCATACCGAGAAACTCCTCTCACTTCAGGAGGATGCCTGGCATCCAGCACGCAAATAACACAAGCATGAATGACACTCTCTCCCAGCGAGACGCTCCCTATGAGGGAGACAGGGAGGACTCTGAAAACGACCTGGGCCCTGAGCCATGGGCAGGGCCCTCTGCAAGAGTGGACTTTCGACCGCAGAGAACAAGGAGGAAACCTCATCGCCTCATCGAAGAAATAGATTGAGGGCGTAACTAATTGTTTAGTGACGGGAGGGTGTGGTGTCGTTACCTCATAGTTGATAAGAGGGACAGTCCTCTTTCTATTGTCACTGTTTAGTGGGCTGCGCCCCACGTGGCGGGAAGGGGCGGGGTTACCGCGAAAGTGGCAGTTCGGGTTTGGGACAAATAAAGATAAGATGTGTTGCACCCCAGCTCCTGAGTCGGCCCCATCATTGAGTGAGTGTGAGTGCTGGCTGGCAGTGTAAGGTGGTCCACCTGTGGGACACCACGGACAGCTGCACTAGGACCCTGTGTAGGTTCAGGCATGAGTGCAGCAAGTGTGGTGGAAAACACCCGCTTACACAGTGCTTCCAACAGGGAGACAGGGGGAGGGGGAGAGGTGCGGCCAGAGGGGTTGTGGGGAAAGGCTTTTACGCCAATTAAGGTGGGGGTTCTGCAAAAATGGTTGCAATTTTATCCAGACAGGGTTGGGGCGAAGATTTTGAGTGAAGGGTTCAGTCAAGGTTTCAGATTGGGGTATCAGGGCCCAAGGGTGCGCCGGTGGGCTGAAAATCTGAAGTCAGCCAAAGAAAATGTTGAAGTGGTAAGGCAAAAATTGAGCAAAGAAATAGCGGCGGGAAGGATCGTGGGGCCATTTGATGACCTGCCGGGTGACCTAGTCATATCCCCATTGGGGGTGGTGCCCAAGAAAGCTCCGGGGGGAGTTTCGGTTAATACACCATTTGTCTTGGCCGGAGGGCATGTCGGTGAATGATTTCATTGCCCCGGAAGAATGTGGGGTTGTTTATGCAAATGTTGACCAGGCAGTGGAGCTGGTAAGGAAAGAAGGGCGGGGGGCCTTCATGGCCAAGTGTGACATCAAAGCGGCGTTCAGGTTACTGCCGGTGCACCCGGAGGATTTTTGGTTGCTAGGTTTGCAGTTTGAGGATCGCATATACATAGACAAAGCCTTGCCAATGGGGTGCGCAATTTCCTGTGCGCTGTTTGAACGTTTCAGCTCATTCCTGCAGTGGGTTTTTTCATTTAAATTGGGTTGGGAGAGTGTGCTGCACTATTTGGACGATTTTCTGTTCATTAGCGGGGCAGATAGAGAGGGTGAGTGCAGGGGGATGCTAAAGTTGTTCCAGGAGCTAATGGAGGAATTGGGGGTGCCGTTAGCGAAAGACAAAACAGAAGGGCCTGCAGTGATGTTGACATTTTTGGGAATTGAACTGGACTCAGTGGCTATGACCTCACGCTTGCCGCACGACAAGGTGAGCAAACTGGTAGTGTTGCTAGAAAAGGCAGTGGGGGCCAAGAAAATGACGCTGGTTGACATGCAGAGATTGGTAGGGCATCTGAATTTTGCATGTAAAGTGGTAGCCCCAGGGAGGACGTTTTGTAGGAACATGGCGAGGGCTATGGCGGGAGCAAAGTGCCCACATCACCGAATAAGAGTATCGGGGTCAGTGCGGGAGGACTGCAGAATTTGGCTGCATTTTTTGGAGAAGTTTAATGGGGTGTCAATGTGGTTGCAGGGGGACCCGGTGACATGGGAGGTACAGATATTTTCAGACGCGGCAGGAGCGGGGGGTTTCGGAGTGTTTTGGGGGGGAAAATGGTGTGCGGAGAAATGGCCTGAACTGTGGTTGAAGGAGGGAAGGAGTATAGCATTCCTTGAGTTTTTCCCATTATTGGTGGCATTGGAGCTGTGGGGGAAGGATATGCGGGATAGGAAAGTGAATTTCAATGTGGACAATGAATGTGTGGTCCACGTGGTAAACAGGCAGTCAGCAAAGGATCAGAGGGTGGCAAGACTCATGAGGGAGTTTGTGCTGAGATGGATGGAACTGAATGTGGTGTTTAAGGCAACACATGTGCCGGGGAAGGATAATGGCATCGCTGATGCATTATCTCGTTTTCAATGGCAGAGATTCCATGGATTGGCTCCAGAGGCGGATCAGGAGGGGCAGCAGATGATTCCCGAAGAGCTGTGGAAGATAGGAAGATGAGAGCGCTGGCTTTGGTGGAGGGTTCATTGGCCGGGGCGTCTAAGGAGGCGTACAGGAGGGCATGGGAGGATTTTATTGGGGGGGAGCGCGTAGTTGGAAAGGAACATGGGATGCGGAAGAGAGGAGGAGGGACGATGTCGTGAATTTCCTCCTGAGGTGTATGGACAGGGGCTGGTCAAGAGCGACTATAGCGGGGAAGTTAGCAGGAATTGCTTTTTACGGGAAGTGGTTTTGTGGTTTTCAGCCGAGTGGGGGGGAAATGGCGAGTAGGATGTTGGAAGGATGGGCAAGGGAAAGTAAGAAGGACAAGGACAGGAGGAGGCCGATATCGGCGGAATTGCTGCAGAGGTTGGTTAAGGCAGTAGGGGGAATTTGCTGGTCGGTATGGGAGGGGGAGTTGTTTGCGACATGTTTTACGTGGCTATTTTTCAGGGCCTTTTGGGTTTCGGAGTTGGTGGGGGGAAAAGGGGGAGCTGGGTGTCTGCAGTGGGAGGATGTGCACATTACAGAATTGGGTTTGGACATAAGGATTAATAAGTCTAAAACGGACCAGAAGGGAAAGGGCTCCTGGGTTTTGTTGGGGCGGGGGAGTAAGGATTTATGCCCAGTGCTGGCAGGTAGGCTGTGGAAGGAGCGGTGTGGGGTGGAGACAGGCTTGGTGTTCAAGCATGAGGATGGGTCATCGGTTTCAGCGGCACAAGTTTTGGGGGTACAGCGGAAGGCTCTGCGGGTGTTGGGAGAAAAGGGTGAGGATTTTGGTACACATTCATTCAGGATGGGCGCGGCATCGGAGGGAAAGAGGTTGGGTTTCACGGAGGATAAGGTGAAAAGTTTGGGGCGGTGGAAGTCTGGGAGGTACAAGGGGTACGTCAGGGATTTTCATAAGGGAAATTGTTGAAGGATGGGGGTTTAAGCGGGGATGACAACAACGTGGGGTTGTGCTATTGTATTGTGGTGGTAATTTTGTAATTTCTTTTTCAGATGCTGTGCGAAAGGAGGGGGAGTTGGCGCAAGTGTGGATTGTCGGCCATTCAATTGTTAAATGGGCTGGGAAAGAAGCAGAGAAAACGGTTCTGGGCAGGCAACTGCGGTGTGGCTACAAGGATGTGGTGGTAAGATGGCACGGGTTAGGGGGCCTGCGCTGGGACCAATATGCTGCCTATGCTGGCAGGGTTGCGGGAGCGCTACGGGGCGCCAGAGGTGTTGATCATTCACACTGGGGAGAATGACTTGGTGAGGGATACTGGGGTGGCCCTACTAAGGAAAATGAAAAGGGATTTGGTCTGGGTGCGGGAAATGTGGCCGCAAGCGGAGGTGTTGTGGACTAAGTTGTTGCCGCGTAGAGTATGGAGGGGAGCAAGGAGCGAGGGTGCTATAGAGCGGGCTAGAAAGGGGATCAACAGAGAGATGGTGAAGTTGTGTGCCTCTGTGGCAGTACAGGTGATGGAACATAAGGAAATAGTGTATGAGGGCTTTATGATTTTTAGGGAGGATGGGGTGCATTTGTCGGTTTATGGGAACAATCACTATTTGGCAGACTTGTGCTGTTGGCTGGGAGATTGGTTGAAGAGTTGTAAATAAAGGAAAGTGGTTGGGGGGGCAGAAAGAACACCTTTGGGGAGGGTTTTTCTGGTGCCGGGGGCATGGCCCCTTTTGATGTGGGGGGAGGGAAGCACAATGGGGGAATGACACGGGAAAGGAGGGGGTGGTGCTGTTTGCACAAGCGGGCCACCCCGGGGGAACAGGTATTGAGCCTGGAGGGGCATGCCCCCAGGGAGAAAGCGGGACGCCTGGGAAAGGGGTAAGGAGATTGTACGGTCCAAGGGACATTTAGGGAGAAAATGGCTTTATTTAATTATTTAATTGTTGGGGGAAATGAAAATGTGTAATTAGTTAATTGGTGGTTTAAATATTTCGTTAGTCTGTAAGGCCATGGAGCCAGGTGAGCATTAATTGTAAGTTTGGGCCCGTCACATTAAAGCGACCTTTTCCACTTTTAAATGAGTCTGGGTTTTTGTGCAGTAAGCCAAAAGGGGGCCCCCCCCGGGGAAGTTTTTGGCGCTGCACACGGCCAGCGAGTGGCCGTGGGGGCAGAGCGCCCCTCTGGGGTATTTAAGGGGGCAGGGAAGGTTCGGGAGGCAGGCGACGGTTGGACTTCGCGATTGTCCCGCCCTCCCACCCCTTCATTTTGGTTTAGGTTTGGGGTTTGGTTTATTAAAGGTGGGGGGAGGACCATGGGAGGTTGGTTGGTTGGGGTTTTTTACGTCCCAGGGAGGTTTGTGAGGGAGTTTTTTGGTAGGTTAAGGGGCGACTGGCTGGTAGTTTTGTGTGACAGGTCGGGGCAGTTGAGAAGTTGTGATGTAAAATTTATGTTGCTGATGTGGCAGGTCAGTCTGGCTGCAGGTCATAGGAAGGGGGAGATTGGTGTAGAGGGGAGTACAAAGGGGATTGAAGTGGGTCTGGGCTCCGGGGGCATGGCCCCTTTTGATGTGGGGGGAGCGAAGCACAATGGGGGAATGACACGGGAAAGGAGGGGGTGGTGCTGTCTGCACAAGCGGGCCACCCCGGGGGAACAGGTATTGAGCCTGGAGGGGCATGGCCCCAGGGAGAAAGCGGGACGCCTGGGAAAGGGGTAAGGAGATGGTAGGGTCCAAGGGACATTTAGGGAGGAAATGGCTTTATTTAATTATTTAATTGTTGGGGGAAATGAAAATGTGTAATTAGTTTATTGGTGGTTTAAATATTTCGTTAGTCTGTAAGGCCATGGAGTCAGGTGAGCATTAATTGTAAGCTTGGGCCTGTCACATTAAAGCGACCATTTCCACTTTTAAATGAGTATGGGTTTTTGTGCAGTAAGCCAAAAAGTGGTTTATCAATGTAACATTGTAATTTGAGGCATTGGGATACTGTGTCTGGCTTGATAAACTGATACGAGGAAAACATCAGTACCAAACTGTTTGCTACGGTAGAACTGAAAGTGCCTTTAATTCAAAGCAGGAAACATGCAAGTACCCTCAAACTGGTTAAACACAGCATGGGAGTTGCGAGTACTTTCCTTCTGTATTATTAGTAGGTTTTGTGTGCCGATTTCCTACAGAAGGAGTAAATAGCTTTGAAGAGGGAGTTACCAACTAAGACCTGTAAAATGCCGGCAAAACGTAATTACAATTTATGCCGGTCTAATTATGATAGACCTGGTAACAAAACTACGTAAGTACAAACAAGGCAGAGAGGCAGAACATAACATGTGGTCGAACCTAACCCCCTGGTCATACCCCTTATTTGGCAGAGGTAGAGGGAGATTCCTCTAAAATAAAGTTTTTTTAAAAACCACTACGAAAAAGTCATGTGTGGTGGAAGTGGACATGCATCAAGCACCACACACAGACAATACAGTCAATCAGGCAGAAGTGGGCAATGCGTCGAGTGAATTAGACAATAATAACACACTGTTGAACTTGTGCCTGTCTCTGTAGAGCAGTTAGCAAGTGGAAAGCAGTCCCCTCCGTCTGATAGAAGGAATACGACCAATTCAATTGCAAGGACAGAACTATCTAAAACTATGTTGAGCCAAAGACTATCTGGCTCACCTCGTTTAACAGGGCTGTTAGAAGACTCGGGTGGTGAAGCAGGGAGTCAAAGCCTGCTGAGTGTGGAGTCCGTTTAGCCCAATGATGTTAACATGGAGGCAGAGCAGGGGGCCCCCAATTTCCAAAAAGAGTCCATTCATTTTGTACAGAAAATTCTTCTAAAATTATGTAATTTTATCTCTGAGGAAACTCAGCACCAGACTACACTGTTGAAACAACTATCTCTGGCCCCAAGGAATTAAATAGACGCGATTCAAAGGACTGTCAAAGGACATATTGGAATGGATCATGTTGGCAAGTAGACATGTACTGCCAACATATTAAACTTCCACACACCAAGTGAAGTGCCACTTAAAAATGTTCTACGAATAGTTTCAATCTGCTTTTCTTTCCTTTTAAAAATATGTACAATAAGCAGCACTGTGTGTAACTTATTTTTAAAAGGAAAGAAAAGCAAATTGAAAATATTTGTAGAACATTTTTAAGTGGCACTTCACTTGGTGTGTGGAAGTTTCAGTACATGCATACTCACCAACATGATCCATTCCAATATGTAGGTGCATATCAAGTCTTGTTTTTTTTCTTGGCATTCTGGGAGTTGTAGTTGCACTTTTTGTATTAGAAAACTTGGACTGGCAATCCCAGAATTCAGAGAAAAAACTGGGGCTGTATAAGGACCTACAGATTGGAACGGGTTATGTTAGCAAGTATGCATGCACTGCCAAGATATTAAAATTGCACACACTAAGTGGCACTTAAACATTTACAAATGTTTTGTATCTGCTTTACTTTTGTTTTATAAAGACGTTGCACACAATGCTGCTATAAATGCATATAAGTTTAATGAAAATGTTCCTAAAAAGAACTATGTTTAAACGCACAGCTTTTTCCATTTTGTATTCCATATGAATGTCACACTTTCAAATCTTCCAGTCCAGTCTTGTTTTTTTTTGTTGCTTTGTGAGCCTTGTAGTCTGAGTTGTGTAATGGGAGAAGTGGTATTACAAGTCACAGAATGCAAAGAAAAAAAAAGCCAAGACTTGATAAGCACCTATAGATTGGAATGGGTCATGTTGGCCAGTAAGCATGTACTGCCAACATTTTAAACTCCCACCCATCATGTTGCAGCAAGCCCAGACTCTCTGGCTCCTGCAAACCACATCCTCGTACCTTATGATTGGGGTCCCCCTGAGTGGCGAACTACTGTAAACCCGCAGTCGTAGACATGACAGCTCCCTTTCAATTGATACTGAGGGTGGGAGCGAGCTGGCTTCAGGTTGACAGAGTTGTTTATGAAAGATTGTTGAGGTGTCCGGTCTACTTTGTAATCCTCTGCAGCCAGGCCCCATGTGGGCCTGTTTGAAGTACACTCTATTAGTATTTTAATTATGTTAATAGCTGCCACTAGTTGCAGGGTCAAACAAAAGGACATTGTGGATCCATGGAGCCTTTGTTAGTTAATCAGGCTGAACATGGCAGGGGGAAGGTTTGGTGCTCCCCCTTCTGGAGATGCATCATGTTCTCCTCCTGCCATATCTCAAGTGAATATGACTGGGGGGACTGCGCCTATAGGCTGTGTCCACCCAGAGTACACAGGTCTATGTGTATATTGTCCAGTGAGCATAGAAAAATGTGTGTGGTTTAGCACCACACATTTTCTGGAGGTTGATCTACCATAATTCAATTTCATTTTAAAATTTCAAAAAAGCCCAGGCGAGCAACACCCACTGTGCGGATGGTCGAATTCCTCACATGCCCCCAGCCTCAACATGTGAACCACCTCCCTACTGAAGGTCTGTGTCATCATCTAGGAGAAAGTACCGGCTGAGGCCATCTGCATTTCCAAGCTAGGAGCCTGGCTTGTGCTGGATGTTCCTATCTAATCCCTGTAGGGATATGGCCCAGCGCAAAAGCTTAGGGTTTTCCCCTTGCATGGCCATTAACCATCAAAGAGGCCGGTGGTCTGTTTGGATAGTAAAGTATGGAGCAAAGATGTAGGGTTTCAGGTTCTTTACTGCCCACACAACTGCGTAAGCCTCTTTTTCAACTACGGCCCAGTGCCTTTCCCTTTTTGTCAATCCCCTGCTAATGTAGGCGACAGGTGGCTCTACCTCTTGAGAGTTCAGCTGTGCTAACACAGCTCCAATCCCAGAATCGCAGGTGTCTGTCTGGATAATGAACTCCTGACCATAGTCTGGCACTTTCAGAACTGGGGCCCTGCACAATACGCCCTTTAAAATCCAGAAAGGAGGTTTGACAGGCGGGGGTCCAAGTTACCTTCTTTTGCATTTACTTGGAAGTTACATCATTCAGGGGCATGGCAATTGTCCCATAACCCTTGAGGAATGACCGGTAGTACCAGGTGAGACCTAGAAAGGCTCTCAATGTGTCAGTGTGGTGAGGATGTCCGAATCCTTCACAGCCTGTACCTTCGCTTCGAGAGGTTGTTTCTTACCTTCTCCCACCAGGTGGTCTATGCAAATCACTGTGCCCTGCGCTATCCAGCACTTTGAGGTCTTGGTAGTCAGACATGCGTTCTGCAGAACCTGAAGCACTTGTTTCAGGTGGGATAAGTGATCTTCCCAGGTGTGGCTAAACAGGCAACACAGAGGTTTTCTAGTCAAAACAAAACCTGGTTAACCATTCTCTGAAAAGTGGCAGGGGCATTCTTCAATCCGAAGGGCATCACAGTGAACTGATAATATCCTTCTGGAGTTGACAATGCTGACCTCTCTCTCGCTCCATTTGTCAAGCAGACCTGCCAGTACCCTGCCGTGAGGTCAAAGGTACTCATGTAATTGGCAGCGCCGACCTTGTCAATGAGCTCATCTGCCCGAGGAATGGAGTGAGCATCTGCAGTGCTTCATTTGTAAAAAAATAAGTGCCAGTGCCCAAAAAATATTGGCCCCATAATGCCGGGCGCAGCACCGCCCTCAGCGCGGGCGCGGCGGTCGCGCCAGTTCAGTGCTAGACCAACCTAGATCGGCCCACCACCAGCCCATCACACTGCTGCTGCTCCATGTCACATGTTAAGCGCTGCAGCAACTGCTGGCACAGGCTAGTAGGGGGATGGATGGGGAAGGGAACACATGGGTTGAGAAAGTATAATGCTTTAAAGTTGGAAAACACTTGTTATGGTAGGTGTAGTGGTTCCAGCATTCCGGCAAACCCAGAGCCAAAAGATTGCATTTGAACACACTTCTAAGTTCTAGACCACACTTGTTAGACGTCTGGACCATACTTGCAGTCCTCGAAGTGATAATACATTTGATAAAATTGTTGCAAACCTGTGGATGTTATCTTCTTTGTCAATTTTGTAGAATGACCCCCCATCGCCCAGCCCACCCCCTCCCACCGCCCTGTTTCCCAAATGGCTCTGAGTGGAGCTGCATTGCAATCATTGTCCCGAGACTCAGCATAGCTCAGCAGCAATGTGCTCGATTGGAAGCAAGACGACACGAAGCAACACAGGTTCGATCTCCGACTCCTCGCTTAGAAACCTCTGGGTATTAAGCACATTATAAATACGCAACTAAGACATGCTCCTCCTGTAACTGCGCCTCGATGCCCCCGGGCTGTCTGAGCGCTTTAAAAATGCAAATAAATAAAAAAGCATTTTGTTTCAGTCACTGTTGCACTGTATTTGTCTCTACCCCTTCTGCCCCATCTGAAAGTCTGTTAAAGTACACCAAGTATTGTTAATCGGTTACCTCAGGAAGAGCACCCTCTCCTCAGTCACCTCATCCATGTGTTTTGTGTAATCAATTTACTCTCAAGCCCTTATCAGTCATAACATCTCATAAATTCATCCCCCTTCACCCTTCCTTCAAGCATGAGCATGGTGTTGTATAACTTGGAAAAAGTCATTTCTGCAAGACATTGGGGGTCATTCCGAGTTGGGCGGTAGCCATGGTGCTATTAGCACCATGGCTGCCTCCCAAACCGAGTCGGGGTCCGGTCTGGCAGAATGGGGACTTACTGGGTCATTCCAACCCTGGAGGACCTGGTAAGTCCCCATTCTGTAGACCATTCCCCATTCCCATTTGAGCCCCCATAGGGCTCAATGGGAATGGGAAAGGCGCTAATAACGGTACCGCAAATTGCGGTACCGTTATTAGCTCCAAGGTCCCTTAACGGGAACCGCAGAGAACGTGTGGTCAGACCACACGTCCTTTGCGGTTCCTGCTAAGGGACCTCGGAATTGGGAGGTAAGGGTTTTCCGGCACCAGTATCATTACCGGTGACCGTTAACCCTTACCACCCAAGTCGGAATGAGGCCCATTGTTGTGAAATCAACGGCCTGTGCTACTTCTGCTTTACGGCCTCTTTCCACCTTAACACATATTAAAAAACTAAATATGTTTTGTCACCCAATATTCAGGAGTCAGAGGAGAATGCATATTCGGATATCTCCTTCCCACTGACATGTTGTTGACATACTTCACTAAACTGCGGGGTGTAACAGACACCCACCTCTATCTGAGGATTCCTATCTGAGGATTGCATGTGCTCTCATTCGGAGCACATGCTCGGAGTGTATTGTACCCAGGTTAAGGGGCCACATGTGGTGTATAAACCACACATCAGGATAGAAAATATGCGCTGGTATTATGTAAAAAAATGACAGCAAAAGACGATTGAGAATTATACACAAATACTCAACTTGTGCTTTTATTTATGACGACAGATTAGTGGGCACGTGCACCATGTTTATCCCTGTCTAGTTTCCATGTGTGTATCTTTGCCTGAAATGGCATTTCAAAAGTTTGTCTTTGCATGGGATTTTCTCGCGAAGTGCAGCCGGTTCGGTTTCGGCCCAATACGTACACCGTTCCGGACCGGGTCCCATTGCTGAAGCTCGTTTGTGAACTAATGAGGCCGACAACATTAAAAGGAAGAACGGAAACACCCAGGCAAAAATTCCAAGTTCATGTTTCGCTTAGATGAATGCTATCCAGGGTCGGACTGGGGCATACAATTGTCTCGAGTCGGGATCAGCACCAATGAAAAAGTGGCTAAAGTTGCAAATGACATTTCATCCCTTTTGTGACAGACTAGTGGGACCGCACCACTGCCTGTGCCCCACCCGGTCCTGGGCCTTGCCCTTGCCTCAATCACGTAGGCTACCTTCCGTGGGGCCGCCACCGCCACGGCCATGCTGAGCCTGATGATGACAATAATAGGAGCCCACGCAGCGGCCCGACGGAAGGTAAGATTTTAAAAGAAAAAACGTATATTTGGGCGGCTGGGGCCCATCACTTTCAAAGTGATGGACCACAGCCGCCACTCAAAATAAGTTATTTCTTTTGAAACCTACCTTCTGTGGGGCGGGTCCCCAGCCACCGGCCCCACGGAAGGTCAGGTTTTCAAAGAAAAAAGTAAAAAACATACTTTTGGGCACAATCCACGGGCCCGGCCGCCCGCGGCACAGTCATCCGAATCAGTCTGCGGCAGCTGGCAGCCCCTGGTCACAGAAATTGGCCTGGGTCTGGCACTGACTGCAGTCAACAGCACACTGCACACAGGTCACACAGACAGAAGCCCGGGCGCGGATGGGCCCCTGGTGGGGTCCTGACTCCTGGCGAGTCAGGATACCACCAGGGGACCGTGCTGCCAGCCGGGCTCTGACCTGGGCCTTGCCTGATCTGGAGGACCCGGTAAGTCCCCATTCTGTAGACCATTCCCCATTCCCATTTGAGCCCCCATAGGGCTCAATGGGAATGGGGAAGGCGCTAATAACGGTACCGCAAATTGCGGTACCGTTATTAGCTCCAGGGTCCCTTAACGGGAACCGCAGAGAACGTGTGGTTACACACAGTAAGGCCCAGTCCACTTGTCCTGAAGGGCACTGGGTTTGACAGGCTCCATAATCCAAAGTCACTGGCCTAGAGAATAGACAGTCACTGTGGCCTTCTAGTCATGCCAGTGCTTCATCAGCTCTTGACAGGCTTTTAGGTTTTTCATCGACTTTTCCATGTACTTTGCCATTCTAGAACAAAAGCCAAGTACATAGTCCACCACAACTCTAGTAGGGGATGAAGGGTTGACCTCCCATCCCTCTTTCACAGGACTGAGGGGACCTCGTACAGCTCAAAGGGGCTAAACCCTACTCCGTTCAGTGGCACCTCCCTGTAGGCGAACAGAAGGCATGGCAGGAGAATATCCCATGTTCTGCTCAGGTGCTCTTACAAGCCACCTATCATGCCTTTCAGGGTCTTGTTGGACCACTCAACAAGCCCGTTTGTTTGTGGGTGGAAGGATGTAGAGAACCGGTAAGGGACTCCACACTCTTCCTACATAGCCTTTATATGCACTGATATGAAGTTTGATCCCCTGTCAGAAACGACTTCCTTGGGGAATCCAACATGGGAGAATATTCCAATCAGAGCCTTTGCAACCATGGGGGCTTTGATGCTCCTCCGAGGGACAACCTCAGGGTACCTTGTGGCGTGGTCTACCACCACCAAGATGTATCTGTTCCCAAAGCTGGTTTAAGGATCCAAAGGACCCACAATATCGATGCCTATTCTCTCGAAAGGCTGCCCAACCACTGGTAGTGGAATGAAGGGGACCTTTGTGGCTCCACCTGACTTGCCAGAAGCTTAGCAAGTCCAGCAGGACCAGACAAATTCTTTAACATTTACACTGAACTGCAGATGTAAAAGTGTGCAGACAACCGGTCCAATGTCTTAGTCACTCCCAAGTGACCCGCTAAAGGAATTTGGTGAGCCAAATCCAAAAGGAACTTTCTGTGGCATTGGGGAATCACCAACCTTCTGGTGCCATCACCCTCTGAGTCTTTTGGCTCACTGTACAGGAGTCCATCCTCCCAGTACACTTTGAACAGTCCAGGGGCCTCACCCTTAGCCTTCTCCTCCACCTGCTTCTGCTACCGGCTTGATGGTATGCTGGGAGGTAGGTCAGGCAGCATCCAATCAGGTTTCTCTTTCCTCGACGGAGCGAGCAATGCAGGCTGGGAGCGTGGTGAACACGCGGAGGCGGCAGTGGCTATCTTAAAATGATGCAGGGATTCCAGGGAGCAGTCAGGTGAGATGCACAGGTCGCATCTAGGTAGGGGTGATGTGCCAGTCCCTGGATGGATAAGGTGACCGGCAGAGACACATCCAGATGGGCTTGAATTCAGGCCTTCATCATATGTTTATTTCGGATATGCACAGAACATTCCATAAAAATAGTGAAAAATACAAAAATACATTTCAATTGTAACAGTAAAGTAACACATAAAACATCAGAACAATAACAACTAAAACAACTCAGAGCCCAGATCCTTAAAAGTTGTGCATATTCTCATCTCATAAAACTCTACTTTGTATTCGTTATCGCAAATAAAGTGCTGATTTCAGATATGAGAGCAAAGACCAGCCCACTCCAAGTATATTAGGGCAGGCTGATATTGTGCAAAACCCAATTCCTGCAATAAGGGTAGTAAGAACAAGCCACTGGCCCTCACATAGGCAGGACAGAAAAATACCAGATGGGCCAGGTCTTCGTAGGGCGCCTCACACACAGGGCAGGACCAGTCGGCATCCCCCCCAAACCAGGCTGCCACCACTGCCCGTAGAGGGATGCAATTAAACCGTGCCCTGGATAAGAGTACGCGATCCGCAGGGAACTCTGCCCACAACAGATAGCTCTGAACATCCGGGGACATGATTGTCATTAGCAATCGGTTCTTAGGTGTCAATAATTCCATACTTTCTCTGTTTACACTCACAAACTCATAAAAACAGGCAGTACATAGTTTTATCTCTCCACGAGAAAGCATAGTACAGGGTGGTGACAAATGCGTGATATTAATCGCCATCAGCTCTTTCTTGATATGAGACAGCCATGGGACCCTCGCTCCTGAATCCTTGTCAATCAGAGAGATAATCAATTAGTGGGTAAGTATCGCTTTCCCATTGCCCCATAACCTAAGCCAGTACAATACAGAGAAACCACATCCCCAATCGGTGTACAGCCCAAATCTGCACGTAACCCGAAATCTGGAGCCGAATCTGGCAGGCCCAGCACTCTCTTGAAGAAATGGTTCTCCGCTGTCTGGACTGCACTAACATTAGAGTAGCCCTACAGTGACATCCCGAATCTGGCAACCAAGGCTGCTTTGCGCTTGAACAGTTGTAGCAATGGGTCAATTGGTCTAGCTCTGAACATGGACATGACCCTATAGACCCCGGCCAGAACCTGCTTAAACCGCACCGCCTGCTTAGTTACATGGGCGGTGGCAATGAAACTGGCAGAGAATCTAACCCCCAGGTACTTGAAGGAGTCGACCCTGGGGATCGCACTGCTCCTGCAGCGCATATCCCTGAATTTGATCTTCCGTCTCCCCTTCCAGCAGGCCATCACAGCCGACTTAGCTGCATTCACCACTAGATCTAGCCCCTGAAGCCCATTGAAGTCGGCATAGTCAGAAATGAGGGTCTGCAAAGCTCTCGGGGTATGTGCCATCGGAACAGAATCATCTGCGTACACAAGAACCAGTAAGGACCAACCACCCATCTTCAGGACATCGTGAGAAGATTTTAAGAGATGGTTATAGAGACCATTTACATATAGACAGAAATGTAAAGGCACCAGGACGCTTCCATGACATACCCCCAATTCAACAAAGAAAAAACCTGTGCAATGCCCATTAGCGCCACTCCTAACACAAGCCTGCCTAGAGTCATGCAACCTGGCCAGAAGGCTCACCAGGGCCAGAGGGCACTTCATGGACCTGAGCATATCCCACAGCTTTGCACGATTGATCTTATCAAACGCTGTGCTCAGATCCTTCAGATAGAGTGAGTGTGCAGTCACCAGATAGAGGTTGAGTGCCTGCTCGGCCGTACCCAGCCCCGGACGAAATCCCAGCTGGACCGGGGAAAGTACTCCACTACTCACAACCCAGTCCTCTAGACGGGCCAAAATGGCAGGGCCTAATATCTTAAAGAGAGAATCTAGGAATGATATAGGTCTAAATGAGGCAGGGGAGGCCCGAGGTCCTTTCTTATAAATTGGCTGGATAATAGCCGTGGACCATGAGGGCGGTATCGCACCACCCACACATATTACATTAACTATGGCTTGCTTCACCAAGCCCTGGTAGGCAGGATATGCCTTCCTATGGCCCAGCTCCTTACACACGAAACAACCTTTGGGTGGTGAGAACGTTGGTGTCCCCGTGTTAGGGATGCCTGTCCTCTTCTTTTCAGTGTGTACAGCTGAACTAATGTTTTGGGATTTCCCTTCAGTCTTTTGGGGACCTGATTTCGAAGAGGATTGGGTTGGACCTTTGTCCTTCCCATCCTTGTTCACTTTTTTGTCTGAAGATTTCTCTTCTGGCGCGGGTGTGCTCGCGTGAGCCTTTTTCTGGACTCGAGTACTTACAAACCTGTTGGCAGCCTTTGCAAGCTCCCTGGGGTCTATAATAGTCTTGCCCACAAGATGCTGATGTAGGTTAATCTCACAATTACTCAATACATGCTCACACACAATCAAATTGAACATGCTTTTAAATGTGTCAACTTTGTTACCAGCCACACACCCACTCAAGATATTTCAGCGACAAGTGAGTGAATGCTTCAAATGTCTGCCCACTTTTCTTTTCAAGCCCTTTAAATGTCTTGAGATACTGTTCAGGGTTTTTTTTTACAGAACATCCTGAGGAGGGCCGCCTTCGTGCTGTCAAAAACTGGCCTTTCCTCAGTAGTTAACTTAAGAATTGCATCAGTCCCTGGTGTCAGTAAGAGACTCTCGTCCACCTCCTGTAGCTGAAAAGCAAGCTCGAGCACCTTAAACCAGTCAAAAATATACTTCCCCACTCCGTAAGCCTGCACTAAGTCTTTGGGGATGTGTTGCTGGGGCTTATCCCGTGCACTCTGATTTTAGCCACTACTGCTGCTTTCGCTAGAGGTGGATCTGTTGGCGTCCTTCTCTTTGAGTGGCAGCCTGCTCAGCTCTTTGGTGATCTTGTCCTGCTGTTTATGTCCTCTAGCGCTAGTCTCCTCTCCTCCAGCAGGAGCATTCTAGCTGCTACCTTGTAAACAGCCGGAACAATTACAGAGCGACTTAGAGACCATACCGAGGCCTGGCCCATGACCTCCCAAACATTCTAGAGTGTTGAGAAACCATGCTTGCCCCAGTGGTCGAAGTGAGCGGGAGCGGTCGGGAGCGGTGCTCCTATACTTTTTTTAATTAGCTTGTACAGCTCCTATACTTTTATTTTAAAATGAAACCGTTCCGGAATGGTTTTGTTTTAAAATAAAAGTGTAGGAAGAAGTTGAAACCTTCACTTTCAGTGTACTGCACTGAACGTTCCCTTAAACAGCAAGTGCAAGTGTTTGCGGGGGTGTATTGTGTGTGGGAGGGGTTGTGGCAATGGGGTTTGTGGGGAGCAGGGGCAGGCCAGCAGGGCACATAGCTCCACTACTTCTTTTCGCACACTTCGACCACTGGCTTGCCCCCGGAGGGATGGTTGGTGACAAACACTGCACATGCTGTCTTCCTCGTCATCTTCCACTATCTCTCCCGTAAGGTCTTCTTCATTCAAGTACACAAGGCTTAGCCCATCACCTGGGGTCGTCCCCCCAACCGCCTTCGCTCCTACCCAAGCTTGGAGGCTAGTCAGCAACTTATGTTTATTAACCATAGCGCTGTGAGGAAGTCCCCTCTCTTGACATAGGATGCAATGGACATCCTTGATCGTGCCCTTCACAGTCTAAATGTCAAGATCCATGATTAGTTAACAATACCTAGCAATGTATAAACATTGCCTGCAACAATACTTTTGTCGTTGGGTGACTAAGCTGTGCGCAAGACTCCAACTAAATCCGACCACCTGCCATCAATGTGAAGAATCAACTTCTGTGGCACCAGTGGTCCAGGGATGAATATCAGTTTCTAAACCATCAATCAGCCTCACACCTTTAGTACACCAGAAGGGATCCGAACAGATTGGAAACACAAGCAAATTATAAACCTCCTTGTCAAATTTTGGTAACGTGGATGGAACAGGAGGCTTATCTCCGAAAGGTCATGGATCGTTGGTTAGTTGCAATACAGCCTAAATATAATTGTTACCCAATGATAAAAGGGACTGTCCAGTCAAGGTTGTATAAGAATATCTGCTTTATTATTATCACATCAGACAATTCTAGCAACACTACAAAATGCAACCCACTTTGTAATGGAATGCAGAGGACAGTTTCAAAGAAGGAAAAGGGATGCACTCTGGATACTGACAGGAGGGTAGTCGATATAGTAAATAATCGCAACAGTTCAAGGATACTTGACTTCTGCACAAAGAGAGCAATGAGCCTTAAAATGTCTCAAGGGCCCTTTGGAGAAATACCCGGGGGACTGAACCACAATGTACTTTGTGCTTGTAAGCGCTCCTGGTGCTCGAGAGGGTCAAGTCGGTTTCAAGTCGCTTTGCAGCTTCTAAGACAGAGTTCAAGATGGGAGACAGCTGCGGGTATCAGGCAGTAAACAGTTCAGCAGGTGACGCTGGATGGGTGGCTGCAGGCTGCCCTACAGGGCAGCTCTGGGTCAGGAATCATTGTCTCAGTGCTGGTCGGCTGTTCTGAAGCACTGGTCAAAACGTTTGAGATGGCTTTAAGTGACTGTGGCGTAACAGCAGTCAGCGTTGCAGTCGGTTGCAGCTCGTGGGACTCAAATAGCTCCAAAAAGTGCTTTAAGGCAGATGTCAGTAGATGCTCATCGATGCACTTCTCCGAGCTTCTTCACTGGGCTTGTGTCGGCCTTTAAGGTGGACAGCCCAATGCTGAGGAGTGTGTTGCAGGCAGCTGCCTTGTCCTTGGTTTCAGGTTCAGAGACTCTCTGGCACTTCCCATCTAGAACGCTTGCTGCAGAGACTAGCAGGGCACGCTGTGCGCTGGCTGGGTACCCATTCTGGAGCTGCTGGACGGTCCTCTGGATTCTGTATCTCCCTTTGTTCCCTGTGAAATGTTTAGGGGAAGGATCCTGCTCCCCTCTTGGAGGTCCAAGCCTTCCTTCACTGGTAGAAGATGTATGGCAGACTGTACCTTCAGCCAGGGTCCAATGATGAGTTATTCCTTCTCCTTTTGGTGAAGCCTTCAGATGATCAGCCACAAGAGGGGTTCAGCCCTCTTTTAAAGCCAAATGGGCCACAGTGATTGGTGCAGGCTAAGCCTACCTTAATGAACCAATCCTGGGTCCCCACCAACAATCCCTTGTATGCGTGAGGTCATATCCAGAGTGCTTTGCAACGGAAAAGGTAAAGGGGTGTCAACATGTAATACTAAGTCCCACCCATCTTCCTGTCTTTTGTGGATCAAAGGGTCTCTCTGGTTAATGGAGCTCTCTCTGGTTCCTGATTAAAGCGGCAGGTCTCCCTTGAAGCTGTGGTGAGACAAGACTCGCTGGCTCCTGCAAACCACATCCTTGCACCTTATGAATGGGGCCCCCTGCATGGTGAACTACAGTAAACATGCAGTGCCCCCAGACATGACAGCTCCCTGTCAATTAATACTGAGGGTGGGAGCTGGGTTCCCGTTGACACAGTTGCATATGAAAGGTTGTTGGGGTTTTCTGTCTCCTTTGTTACCCTCTGCAGCCAGCTTCCATGTGTAGACCCTACTAGTATGCTAATTATTTTAACCACTGCCACCAGCTGCAGAGCCAACAAAATGACAGGGCAGATCCATGGAGTATTTGTTAGGTATTCATGCTGGCCATGGCAGAGGGATGATTTGGTACTCCCCCTTCTGGAGATGCATTGTGTATTCCTCCTGTCATATCCCAACTGAATATGACAGGTGGGACTGCGCCTGTAGGCTGTGTCCATCCAGAGTACACGTGTCTATGTGTATGTCGTGCGGTGAGCATAGGAAATTGGGTGTGGTTTAGCCCCACACATTTTCCACAGGTTGATCTACCATCATTCAATTTCGTTTTAAAAGTTCATTGTGTGGATGGTCGAATTCCTCACAGTGATATTATCCAAATTTGCTTCACCTGACGAATTTTCACTACACCTGCAGTACGTTGTCCCACTCTTACCAGAACCACTATTTCGTTTTTATTATTCGACCACCGGCAATACCTGACAATTTTACTACACAATGGCCAAACCTGTTTTCACTCTTGCATGTGTTTTCGATAGTTACGCTGTTCTGTAGAGCTGTATTTCATAATGCATTTACCCTCTTTTATTAACAACATTGCATTCATTGATACATCCTATTAATGTGTATTATATAAAACTTTAAAGGCACACGGTTCTGTGTGACTGACGTTGTAAATAAATGAGACATTTAAATGTTGATGCGTGCTAATGGACCTATTCATTCCTGTAGACAACAATGGGACGAAATTTGAGTAAACAGTAGTTGGAGTGGTCCAGGGAAGCTTCCAGAGAGCAGTGCCAGGGCACAGAGAGCTCAGTGCTCGGTGTCTTCGGGAGAGCAGCCGTGCTGAGTCGCCCTGTGCTTCCTTCTGACCAGCCTGACCAGCCTGCGTCGTTGTGGCAAGGTGAGCTCGTCCGTTGTTAACCCAGCTTTGCCCTATTTCCGACCTCCTCTACTCTACCCCCAAATCCAGAAAGACGGGCGTCCTCGCAATGAATGCCTTCCTTAGTTACGGTTGACTGGCTCCGAGTGTCAGGAAGCTGCCATTGGAGTTTATAACCGGAGCACAGCACCCATGCGTTCCCAAGGTTAAGATACGCATTCCGTTGCTCTTTCTCTTGCCAGGCTAGGCACACGGCGGGCACAGTTCGCCTTGTGTCTCTTCCTCGCTCTCTTCTCTCCCTCGTTAGCCCTCTCAGTGCCAGAAGAGCTCTCCTGCTTTCGTTGGCTGGCATCTGTGCCAGCCACGCGCTCCTGCACAAGCTCTATTAAAAGATGCAGCCTTAAGTTACCCGCTTTTTTTTGCTGGGGTGTCCTCCTGCCTGGTCATGCCACCTGGCAGTCCACGAGAGCACGCTCATGGAGCTCAGTGCAAGAAACGCCTTTACTCGCCTTCACAATCACATTTTAATTGCAAAATATAATTTCCCCTCAAAAATGGATCACAATTAAATTTAGCTATACAACAGCTTCTATTTTGCAAAACTTCTATTTAGCAGAATGCTATGCATGAAAGACCGATTCACGTTAATATTCCAAGTGCAACATATGAGAAACAATTCAAGCCCACAATAGGCATAATAGATGGATAAAATTGCAGTTAGTCTGATATGGCATGAATTGCCCAGGGAACAAGCTAGCACTTTATCAGAATGCAATCCCCCTGGCTGCTTATTGTGTAAAGGTAGGATCCATCGGGATTCTTGCCTTCTTAGCTATAGTTCCCGGTGGCAGCTCGTAAGTCATTCAGTGGCAAAGGACTGACGCCCCACCAGTGATCCACTCCACAACGCTGTTCCCGGAAATGGGTGCAGCATAGGCTTGATCTCTATTCCTTATGGCCCTTAAGAGATCAGGTTGTTCAAATAACTGGTGGTTACATGAAATCATTTGATGTACACCATACTTGGCACTGCCATTCTTCTCCATAAGCTCCCTTTTGACTAGTGGTGCCAAGTCACAGACTTTGCATTTCCACACCGAAAAAAGCTTGGAGAGCGATTGCTAAACTACATATATATATATATGTATATGCACATGTGCGTGCAAACAAAAGAGGGGTGGCACTTTTAAAGAGAAACAATCTGATGCAACAAAACCCTTTGGGCCTCATTACACGGAAGGCGGTGATCCAGGGTGCTATTAGCACCCTGGACCATGCCGGTAAATTACCGGCACCGCCTTGGCGGTAAGGGGATTTACCGCCCCATCCCAAGGTCGGTGGGGCGGTAAATCCCCCTTCCGCCATTGCCCTTCCCCATTCCCATTTCTGCCCCATAGGGCTCTATGGGAATGGGGAAGGCGCTAATTACGGCACCGCAATTTTGCGGTGCCATAATTAGCTCCGAGGTCCCTTAGCGGGTTGGTTTTTAACGCCTGCAGGCGTTAGAGCACCAACCCGCTAAGGGACCTCGTAGTACGGCGGTAAGGGTTAACGGTCACCGTTGCCATTAACGGTGACCGTTAACCCTTACCGCCGTCCGTGTAATGAGGCCCTTTGAATTCACCCTCACATTCAGAAACACTCTTTTTAAATGTTTAATCTCTCTTTCTTACACACACGATCTTCTGTACCAGTGATATCATTGATGATGCCTTAAGTGATGTCATATCGGATATCATCAGTGATGTCATTTGTGATGTCATCAGGGTTCTTACGATCTGTGCAATGTGGCCTCATAGTTAATGCACCTGCCCAATTTCAGGGGTTTTGTTTAATTAAATCAGAACCTTGGAGTCACTTCAGCCAATGTTTTTTTCACTGCATTTCAAGGGTTTCTTTGCATCAATGTGTTTCACCTTTACAGTGTTCCAACAAATGTTTTTTCACTGAATTTCAATGGTTTTGTTGCACTGAACGTATTCATCTTAACTGTCCCTTAACGGAAGTTTTTTCACTGAATTTCAAGGGTTTTGTTGTGCTATACCTCCCACCACCTGTAATTCTGTCTTGTCTATGATAGCATAATAGATGTCATATCATTTGTATAAGGGATTAGTAACCATGTACAGTGATGAAGAAGAGCGTGGTGGGATTAGAGGGGCACTGTGATGAGGAAGACTGAATTTGTATAGTTGAGCACTGTGAGGAGGAAGTCAAGTGGGGAGTTGGAAACTGACGAGGAGGAGGGAGGTGCGATAGTTGGGGATTGTGACAAGGAAGAGTGAGGTGGTGGTAGTGAGGCACTGAGATTAGGAACAGTGAGTTGGTTCTAGTGGGGTACTGTTACAAGGAAGAGCAGCTTGATGCGAGTGGGCTACTGTAACAAGAAAGAGTGATGTGCTGGCAACGGGGGACAGTGATGAGGAATAGTGAGTTGCTGGTAGTGGGGGACTGTGACGAGGAATAGTGAGATGGTGATAGTCAAGGACTGTGATGGGGAAGAGTGGCATGGTGGGGGACTGTGATGATGAAGAATGAGGTGGATTTAGTACAGGACTGTGACAAAGAAGAGTGAGGTGGAGTTAGTGGGGGACTGTGATGAAGAAGAGTGAGGTGGAGTTATTGGGGGACTGTGACGAAGAAGAGTGAGGTGCAGTTAGTGGGGGACTGTACTGAGAAAGCTTGAGTTGAAGTTAGTGGGGGACTGTGATGAAGAAGAGTGGAGGGTGGTTGAGGACTGTAACAAAGAAAATTGAAGTGGAGTTAGTGCTGGACTGTGATGAATCTAGTCTACTCCCTAATTCAAACCGATCCTCCGCTTGATCTGCTGTTCCCGACTCTTGCTTTTGTTGTTTGGTGTTCATCTCTCTGCGCTGTTATGCCCATGGACCCCTGTCCCAGCGCGTTTTAAATAAAATAAATAAATAAAAATGAAGAAGAGTGAGGTGGGGTAGTTGGGACTGTGATAATGAAGAGTGGCGTGAAGTTAGTGCGGGACTGAGAGTGACGTGGAATTAGTAGGGGGAATTTAATGAAGAAGAGTGAGGTGGAGTTAGTGGGGGACTGTGAAAAGGAAGAGTGAGGTGGAGTTAGTGGTGGACTGTGACAAGGAAAAGGTTGTGGGGGTATATAGGTAAGGTTACTATTTAGTGCTGGCAAGAGGGATGTCAGAGTTCAGGTAGAATTCCTAACTAGGTACTTTGACGAAGTAGATGGAGGTACGATCATGTAGATATCTTCCTGCTAGAGATCAGGCTTGAATCGAGATCTTCACTGTTTGCAATTCTTCACAATTCTTAGTTCGCACCCGCCATGCTTTGGCTAAATAACTGTAGACTACAAAGACTACTTCTTTGTGCTGAGTCATCTTGCAGATGGTCAGTGTGATGGTGTAGAGAGTTGTATGTGTGTTTTGATGACATAGCAAGGCACTCCATCTTCATCACAAGACTCACCAAGCCCCTTAAATGTTTTAATATTGTTTGATCATGTCATTTTGGCATTTGTTATAGTATTTGTTGGATTTGGTGAATTTTTACCACGCTTGTGCCACAAAATTGCCCAAACCGTTGTTACAGAGGAGAGCGAGGGAAGTGTTGTTCTGAACTAAGAATATCTGGTTGGCATAGCAACCAGCAATGCCACAGCATCAAAACCCCAAATCACTAAAGTCTATTTTTACAGACTCCTCCGCCATACTACCCAGTGAGAAGTTCCCTAACAATATTAGCTCCAATCAGCAGGTTTGTAAGAAGCAAGTTGGGTTCCAGTCTTTCCATTTCCCAGCTGTGCATTGATTTGCAAGGTTGCAATTTTGGGCTACTTCATGTACAATTGGGATATTATTGCTACTTTTGATGGAAGATCTATTTTTTTGTCCTCTCAATGCTGCCTCTCAACCCCCAAACACACACACCATGACTACTCTATATAGCCCCACCCCCACTCTCTGTACCCCACCCATCCTACTCCACCCCCACCCACCCTATTACATGTCCGTATTTGGGGGCTATTTTGGGCTACTTTCAACAAGTCCTTCCAAGGCTGCTATGTTTGTCATGTTTTCTGCCCCAACCAACTATCACGACCCACCCACCTCACCCCATCTCTCTCTTTTCCCCGACCCACTCACCATCCCACCCTCACACTCTCTATCCCATCTGGCCACCGCCCACTTTCTATACCCCCACCCACTCATCTCCACTCTCTGTCTACCCCTTTTCACCACCTTACCCCCACTCATTCTACCCCCTCCCATCCACCCTACCCCCACTCTGTCTAGCCCCACACTCCCACCCTATCCCCACTCTCTCTACACCCACCCTGCAACCCTACCCCTATGCTCTCTACCCCTTCCCACCACCCTACCTCCACTCCCTGTACCACCACCCTGCAACCCTACCCCCACTCCGTCTAGCCCCACACTCCCACCTTATCCCCATTCTTTCTACCCCCACCCTGCAACCCTACCCCCTCTCTCTACCTCATGCTACTCCCACTCTCTCTAACCCAACCACCCACCAAATCCCCACTCTCTCTTCCCACACCCCCAAGCCCCAGTCTCTCTACCCCTCACCCACCCTACCTCCACTCTCTCTACCCACACGCACCCTACCTTCTCTCTATCTCTAGCCCCACCCACCCTACTGCCTCCATTTCCCCACCCACCCTACCTTCTCTCTCTACTCATTCTCATCCTTCCTCTCAGACGTATTTTGTACCCTCTAACTCTGCCCCTTTCTCGCTCATATTTCCTCTTGCTCATCTTCAATGGCACCCTTTATGAATGGCTCCCTCCCTTTCCATATTCCCATTCACACTGTCTTGCACACCTGCACCCCTTATCACATCTTCCTTTGAAACTTTCCACTCTCCTTCTTGCACATTGTTTTCCCATAAGCAGTTCCACTAAGTATTTATTTGTCGTGCTGTGAAGAATGACGGGGATGAAAGAAGATGGAAAAAAAGCCAAAGACCGGATATCAGTAATGACTAAAGTATGCACCTTTTTCTGATCTGTTACATGTATTAGACATCTTTTTAATCTTACCATAATTAAGACATATATGGCCTGGGATCCACACGCTAATTTCTTATTCACTTGTTGCATCATCATATGTGGATCTATTCTTTCAAAAACAACTAAAGACAAAAAATATATAAATAATTCCATCTCCTGTATAAAGTCCAAAATTCTAACATAATTGTTCAACTTGTCCTGTAGATAAAAGGTATTTGTTCCAGTACCTGGCTAATTTTTGCGATAATGCAAACTGGAAAAGTTGAAGTATCTTGCAAGTTAGTAGCTTCTCTGGATATTTAATATGTGCACCATGATGTCTAACCCCTAGCAGTGTACTATGGGTCCTCAGAAAAAGGCTCGTACTCAATGAATTACAAGAGGTAGTCCAAAGAGGAGCATACACCTGGCAAGTAACACTGTTTATTACAGCTGGGCAATGTCAGGAAAGCATGGTATCAAACAGTGAAGACAGACACAAGTGATCACAGTTCAAGGGCGTTTATTGAACTTCAATGGGTTGGTTGAATGCCTATCTAACCCTAAATCTAAGGATGGGAACAAGCTACAGCCATCAAAGTAAAAATAACAGTCCTAGTGGAGTCTTGTTGAAATAAAAAGGGACTATACTAATAAACCTATTGCCAATCCTTACTTCTAAATACAAATGGTGCAGGAAAATGGTGTATGCAAAAAAAAAGAGTATTCAAGAATCAATGGGCCTCATTACACGGATGGCGGTAAGGATTTACCGGTACCGGTAAAATACCGGTACCGGTAAATCCTTACCGCCTTACTACGAGGTCCCTTTGCGGGTTGCGGGATATAACGCCTGCTTTTTGCAGGCGTTAAAAAGCAACCCGCAAAGGGACCCAGGGAGCTAATTACGGTACCGCAATTTGCGGTACCGTAATTAGCGCCTTCCCCATTCACATTGAGCCCTATGGGGCAAAAATGGGAATGGGGAAGGGCAATGGTGGAAGGGGGAATTACCGCCCCGCCAACCTTGGAATGGGGCGGTAATTCCCCTTTCCGCGAAGGCAGTGCCGGTATTTTACCGGCATGAACCATGGCGCTAATAGCGCCATGGTTCTCCGCCATCCATGTAATGAGGCCCAATATGTCAGGACACATGAGTGTTAAGCTCCCCTTCCCCACGTTTCAGCATGGGACAAGGCATCAAACTTGAGCTTGGAACACATTCTAGTTTCTTTGAGCACCAGGATGCAGTTTGAAAATCAAATGGGACCTATTGTGATAAAGTCTCTCGCTCTCCACAAGTCTCTCGCTCGCAGAATGCCACAGGTTACCAAAACAACACTTAAAGTTCTCTCTCCTCATACGTTCACTGTCCTTCGTTTTCAGGTATAACATTCACTCTGTGTCTCCCTCAGCTGGGCTCAGACCTTCTTACTACACAATGGGCATGGCTGCCTCCAAACTCGGGTCTGGGTTCCCTGAATGGGGAAATACCGGGCCATTCCGACCTTGGAGGGCCTGGTATTTTCCCATTCAGGGAACTCGGACCCGGACCATCCCCATTCAAGCCCCCATAGTGCTCAATGGAAATGGGGAGGGAGCTAACAACAGGCCCGTAATAACGAGCCCGTTGTTAGCTCCCTGGTCCCCTCGCGGGACCCGCAAAGGACATCTGGTGTGACTAGACGTCCAGAGCTGGTCCCGCGAGGGAACCTCGTAATAGGGCGGTATGGGTTTAACGGTGCCGGCACCTTTAATGGCGCCGTTAAACCCATACCGCCAGGGTCCTAATGAGGCCCAATGTCTCAGCCGGTTTCCCTCGATCGGGCTCGGACCCCTTTTTGACAACTCAAAGATTCAATAGGTCTCCCTCTGCTGGGCTCGGACCCACTTGTGACTTGCAACCCCAATAGGCCTCCCTTAGCCAGGCTCGGGCCTTGGTAGGGTTCACTTTAATGAGTAGTTCAATTATATCAAAGATTTTTGACTATGCAAATGATTTTTCTCAGACCCTCGCATGTCCACTTCGATTTTCTCCTATCGGATTTTTATCTGCACTGTCGATATTCAAATATCAATGTTTTCGCTGCTACATTTCTTTGTAAGACACCTTCTGCCAGAGACCTTCAATTGAGCACCCACGTGGTGCCAGCCTACTCTGAAAACTTGTATCTTTTGTTTATATCATCAAATGTTCAAAACACTTATCTGTATGTTGCAGATAGAAATAACAAATGGCCAAATGGCTCGAAACACGTAACCTTCATTTGAACACAGACCAGCCTTGTACAGTTCCTCCTGACTCACCAGCTTTGTTGAAGGTTCTGCTTTCAGCTTTGATCTGGGAGCCAAGGACGATCCCACGGCAGCTGCTGTTCCTACCTGACTCGGCCAGTCATGGTGGAGGACCCTGGGTATCTCGGACAAACAGAATAGTATTCTCTTGCTTCACTTCCTGGCTTTACATGTACTGCTTTCAAATCGTCAAGAGTATAACGATCACTTGTCGAAAAGCTCAAGGGCATCTCCCTCCGTGCTCTCTCTTCTCAACCTGTCGTCTTTCTACATTGATTCAGCTTTTATCCGTGTGGAAAAGTTCAATGGAGATCAGGCGTGAGTCATTAACGGCAATTGCCTGACTCTGCCTGACCATGGTAATAGGACATGTCCGGTACATTATTCGGTTACTAGTCTGTTTTCTCCCAGAGCCAGCTGTCTTTGTAGCAGTGTTTATGCAGGGAAGAAGGGGGACTTACAGTCCCCCAATATCTTACCGGGTAGGCTGGTTCAAAGGGATTATAGGGGGGTTCTGTGTCTCACCACAAGGTGCCCCATTCCCACTTCCAGAGCACCATCTACCCAATTGATCCTCCCGCACTGGTCCACTCCAAGGAACTGAATCCAAAAGCGAAGGTCATGTCCTGGCCACCTGGATGACAGATCCCCGGGGGCTTGTCGGGAGACACTTTCTGGTTTCTCACAGCAAGCACAAATCAAACAGCACAGTGGAACAGAACCGATTGATGCGGGCTGACAAACTGGCTCACAGCTGACAGTACTTTTAGACAGCTTATACAGTATGTATAGAGTTAGCAGCAGTTACATTTCAACTTTTCTCACCTTAGCTGTCCTCATGAAGCTGATTGGTTAGAATACGTCATGCCCCTATAGCTAGACATAGGTTAGTTGAACATGATTAGAGCAAAACTGGACCTGCCTTCTCCCGGTTCATTGCCTCCCAGTGTAGAGCCACAGTGCCTCCTGCTCCACCCCGCAAACTGCTTGCAATTAGTAATAACATAGTTGTGCTGACCTCCATATTTTTATTTGCCTGCCATTGATCAGCACCAGAAAAGAGGGAACACAAGACACCCTGAACCAGTGGAAAGGGAGACATTCACTCGTCACCTGCCTGATGATAACCATCGCAAATACTGTTATGGACACACTGTGTGCTTTTTGCCTTTCAGGGACACCAAAACTTCCCGTCTGATTGGCTCTTCTCGGAGCACCTCTTCATCCAGCACCCTTCTTCCCATGCCCATTAGCCATGTGGCGATTTCAAACCCCCTTTAGTGTTATGCAAGTGCCTCCCCGGATCCCAGCTGCCTCAAGTAACCATGGGGCTAGTTTGCCGACCTTGATTGTATCGCCCAGGGCTGTCCCCAGCTACCACGATCTGCTGGGGACGAGCAGCCCAAATTCAGCTTCCCCCCAGCCCTCAGTTGCTGTGTACTGGTTGTGTGTTGATCCTTGCCTTCTGTTAGAAGCCCACCTGTGGCATTCCCATGGAGTGCTCCTGGCCTCCCTTGCATTTATGCAGCAGGTACTCTAGTGTACATATTGTGATATATACAGAGGTTCCCCCCCTTTGTTCCCCGCCATGCTTGGTCCCTGCGGCTGGCTACAGGTTTCAGTGACCCCTCGTTCCCCCCTTTGGGGGTGTCCTGGCCCACACCTCTTCTTCCCGCAATTGGTAAGTGCACCATTCTGTCAGGCGCTGAATCAGCACATACATTACATCCCCCCTTCGATCGATCTTTCGATCAACAGCTTCTTCCCCATCATTTCTTTACTCTTTTCCCTGGACACCCAAAGCCGTGTTACCCTGTCCATGACCCCTCCCTCTTCTTCATACTCATTCAATGCGGACCCAATTATTATGCAATCCCGTCCATCTGGGGCACCCTCTACCCAAAAGGCATCATAGCCCTCTGCATTTGGTGGTGGCACTGCAAAAACCACATGCCCTCTGTCCTCCCCCTCATTCATCCTGGGAGGCTGCCACTCTAATCCACTACCTGTGTTACCAATTTTATTAGCAGACATTATATACCATACTTTCCCCTTGCAACAGATACATTGCTTGATGATCCACTGTCCAACACAGAAGGTACGAGCATCATGACGAACACAGGGACAGTTATTTTGAACATAGCTGCTAGCCACTCAGGTACCCAGGCAAATATCGAGTCCAGTCAACTGTCGGAGGCGGTGTCATGTGTTTCTTATACCATATTTTTATGTAGGTTCTATATCTCGTCTACTGCTTCTGTGAGTGTTCCATTGGCAGCATTGTTTGGTGCGTGTCACCGTACAGCAACTGCTCCCTATTATATGGCAGACCCTGCATTCCATTGCAGTAATTAGATCAAGAACATACCTATTCTGGAGCTCCTGCCACACTGTATTCAAGCTTTTTTCGGTCACATTCGCCAACTATAGCACCTTGTATCAGGTGATCTGCAGCCACTTGGCATTTTGGGCTGCTTGTACCCCGGGAAGTAGTAAGGATGTGAAGAAAACAGATGCTTTATTGAAAAGTCTGAGGTGCTGTGGGATTGCATCCAAACTCTGTGATGATTCAGCCAAAATATAGTTGCTACTCTTTTTTCTTCTCGTCACTCGTGTCATTTCTCCTTCCACCTCCTTTTGCTCTCTTTCCCTTTTGTCCTGTCGTGGTGTAGGAAGATCGTTGAAAGGTAATAAGTCTACCCTGGGTATGACCAATGCAGGATTGTGGAGGGTCACAAATGCGCACACCCCTCTCCAATCTGGAGGCAGCTGGGTATATGCTCTAGATCCACTGACCCACCAGTAGTCCATCACCGCTGCCATGCCTTTCTGCAACACTGGGATGCTCATCGTCTTCCCCCAGCAAGTGTTCATCCCCGTTATGATCATCCCCTTTGCCCTGAAATCAAGGAATACTGGGTGAGTGGCTTTATGTGCACTGGTCGATGTCTCTCGTCTATCCATGTTAAGGCATGTACATTAGCATCCCATATCCCTCTGTAGTCATTATTTATTTTCTTCACCATATCTTCCTCATATCCCACCAGCCCCTCTGCGCGGCACTACATCGCCCCCCTTTGCCACTTCCGGTTGTGAAATACTGAACCCCTGATCCACATCAGGAGTCTGGTATGGCGCCACTGAATATCATTCCCTGTTGAGTCCTTGCAATATATTCTCCTGTGGGTAGTGGCCAATTGTTCCCCCCATGTGCCCTTCTGTACTATATTATACTCCTCAATAATGAGGCCCAACAAGGCTGAAACATGTCTGGGGATTCTTGTGGTCTCATGTAGAAGGGATGCGAACTAGCATTTCGGGTTGAGCTGCCCCATTTAGGGTGGGACCAGGCCTGATTTGCATATAGTCTTTCCCCTTTTGTAATGGCTTGGCAGATAACGAACAATGGTCTGAAGGGTTGCCCAAAGCAATGCCAGAGGTTAAGATTCATTCTAAACCTTCCAGCCATTATCTTTTTGTTTTTACTTTGTCACCCCGAGTGGGACGGGTATGCCCAGATGTGGGTCCTGTGCCTGCTGGGCCTAGGGACCCAAGCTACTCCTCACTGAAGAGGCCCAACAAGGCTGAAACATGTCTGGCGATGCTTGTGGTCTCATGCAGAAGGGATGTGACCTAGTAGCTTGGGCTGGACTCCCCCCTTTGGGGTAGGACCAAGCCTGATTTGCATATGGTCTTTCCTCTTCTGAAATGGCTTGGCAGGCAAAGAATGATGGTCTGGAGGGTTTCCCAGAGCAATGCCAGAGGTTAAGATTCATTCTAAACCTTCCAGCGATCACCTCTTTGTTTTTACTATATTCTAATATTACATGCTTTGTTGCTTCTTCCCTGGCCATGTTTTCAAGCTGTACATAATTGTCTGCATATACCTCTTCCCCTTCTTCTATCCGTTGCACTTCTACTGTATGGTCCTGAAACAGGCACTGAGTTCTACATAGTGATAGGTGCATCAGGCACCCCCTTTTCTTCTGCTACCTTTTGTGGCAAACGTTTTTTGTTGTCCCTGTAACGTGCAGGTTTAGCGAGCACACACAGCAACTGCCATTAGTGCTCTCTCACCCCACCCTTTTCATCTCATCGTACAATATGTTTCCAGATGCTGTGTTTCCCTTCTCCCCAGTGGACTCATAGAACTTCTCAGCGCTAAATATACTTCTCTTGGTACACGTTTCTCTCCCATTGTCCCCACTTACTTTATGCAATAGAAACCAGAAAAAGAAAAGAAGACAGAAAACAAAGAAACAAAACAATCCTACCCCTATCACTTTCATAGCATACTTATGTTTTCTCCGATTGCCCCATTATTTGCTTGCCCATTTTCTTCTCCACTCGTGGGCTTTCTGTAAAGTCTTATAGCTGAACGAAATGTCATTGATAGTTGGGTAATACTTCCCATCAAGTTGCATCTCTCCCTTCTCCTTCTGTGCGAGTACTGCTGATCACCTTGCAGCAATCAGAAATGTGAATCCATGCCCTACTTTCCTTTATCTTCACTGCAGAGGTGTCGCATACACAACTTCATGAGGGCCAATGAAATTCGGCTCCTGCCACTTGCATACGAAGTTACAGACAAGTACTTTGTTCCCTGGAGAGAGGGCCTGCACTCGCTGGAATTCTTTCTCGCTGTGTGTGCTTGCCTGTTCTTCAATGTTGGTCGGCCGATTTGTTGAACGCTGAACCTGGAGGGAAACCTATTTGAGGGCATTTGTCATTTCAGTTAGGTACGCTTGCAGCTCTTTTCCCAAAAGATGTGCTGTGGTATTAGTGTCCGAAATTGAACGTGCAGGAGGAACAGGTGCATGCATCCTCCTGCAAGTTAAAATTTTGTGCGGTGTGAAGTGGTGTTCCACACCGGTTGAGTTGCTGATGGGAGCCAATACTGCCAATTTTTGCACAATGATGTGGTTAGCTTTGCTAAGTGTTCTTTAAGCAAGCTGTTTAATCTCTCAACAATCCCGTTCACTTGCAGCTGGTACACTGTGCACAACCAGTGGTCGAAGTGAGTGGGAACGGTCAGCAGCGGTGTACTACTACTTTTATTTTTTACTGTTAACATCTCCACTACTTTTTTGCAACCATTTTTACCATTCCGGAACTGTTCTTTATGAAGTTAAAGCACATTTCTCCACTTTACCACCAGATATAAGTTACAGCTAAATTAAATCTATTTCAACTCAATTGGCTGTCAACCAGCATGACGACAACCCTTGAAAAATGTTTTGTACTTTGCTCCTTTCCATCCTACTCTGTGCCTTGCTGAAGTCACAGTTCCACTACTTTTTTGGTATACTTTTATCACTGTGCATAGCCTATGTTTTATAATACCTAGCAGGTGTGTTATTTTCTTGAAAGGTCATTGGCAAAATGTTGCCCATTACCAGACCTTATCTCGTCACATAGCCTCCATCTCGGGAACACCCGTTACACCAGGAACTTTGCGGCCGACTTTGTGTTGTTCTTAACACAGGGCCCTTCCTCAACCCAGTGGGAAAAAGGGCACACTACTACAATCATGTACCTATAAGAGGTACATCTATCTTGCATGTCAACAGTTTCGACATGCAAGTGCCAGAAGGGACCTTCCGGTTGCAGCAATGTCCCCTGCACAGTTTTTAATGTGTGACCGGACAGAAACTGTTGACACACCATACAATTCCCCGTAAACTCCACCACTCGCTCATGTAACTTTGTAACGTACCACCCCTCATTTATCTCTGCCGCTATGTGTTCTTTGGATACGTGGGCAGAAAAGTGCAACTGCTGCAACTCTGTGCTTAACAACTTCTTTGGCATAACTGGTTTCCCTGTACTGTTTTGCTTCCAAATCAGATTGGAGGGTGAGAGGCAACACCCTTTTTGTATCTACAAATCTTTGTCCTCCTGCGCGGCTTCTCCTTGCAGCTCCATTATCTGTACAATCAGTATTGTATTAAAGCTTTCCCCTTTCTCTTGCTCTTGGCCTTTCCTTGTCTCCATTGCCATAATGTGTAGCTTTCCTTCTACACATGTGTGTATTCTCGTGCTCCCCTCAGGTAAGTAGGACGCTTCTTTCGCTACTCTGTCAGCCATTTAATTGCCTAACAATATCAGGTGCTGTTCAACTGTGTGGGCAGCACATTTTATCAAGGCCACCTCCACTGGCAGCTTCAATCAGTTGCCCCAGAAACTCGGCATGTTGTACTGGGGACAAGTCACTCCTCCTAAACCCCCTTCATTCCCATCGTGCTAATCCTGAATGTATTGTGGGTGTCACGTAAGCAGAATCTGAGAATATGTTAGCTGCATACCCTTCCATTATGTTCAATGCACTGATTATGGCTACTAGCTCCGCTGCCTGTGCTGAATAGTGCAATGGTAACCTCTGCTGTATTTCTTCTTCATTTACCCAAATGTTTCTCTCCATTCTGTCCATTTGGGACACACAGTCATGCATTTAATCCCCTTCCTCTGCGGTTTCTGCTATGAATGCTCCTGGGCTGTCCACACGACACCTCACTGCCTCGATGGCTGGGTTTGTCAGTATGATTTCATATCCTGTCAGTGTACTCTTTGACTTTTCCAGAATGGCGAATAATGAGTGCTCCACATACAGTACTACTGGACAACCCATAGTAATGTTGCTACCTTCTCTATTACAAATGCTGCAGCCGTGAGCGCTTGTTGACAGTGGAAATGCCCCTTCATTACTGGATCTGGAATAGCACTATAGTAGGCTAATGGTTTGTGGCCCTGTGGCTTCTTTTGCATGAGGACCGCCGTCATCACTGAGCCATCTGAGTGGGAGAACAAATAACATTTCCCTTTGTAATTAGGGGTGGCCAATAGTGGCGCATGGGCCAATGCATCTTTTAGTTTGGTAAAATTCTCATTCATTTCTGATGTCCACTTTATTTTCCTTTTCTCCTTTTGTGCTTCCTTAAGGGCCTGCAGTAAGGGTTTTGTAGATGTAGAATAATCAAAAATCCATGCCCTTCAGTAGTTTTATAACCCCCAAGAACTTCTGCATCTCTTTCACTGTGCGGAGACGTGCTGTCATATAAATAGCTTCTACCCTCTCCTGTGTGATCTTGTGTCCTTCTATTGATATTGTTTACCCCAATTATACAACCTCCTCTTGGCAATTTTGGAGCATGTCCTTATACCTTATACCTTTTCTCTGCCGGTAGCATCAAGAGATGCAACAAGTCAGCCCTACACTGCTCCTCAGTCTTGCTGCACACCAACAAATCGACAACGTATTGTATTACTGTGACTGAGGTCCATCTGTATCACGCTGTTGAAGATACTTGGCGATTCTCAATACCTTTGGGGAACCCTAGTATTTTCAAATTGGGTTCCCCGATACATAAAAGCTGTCTAATATCTAGAGTCTGGGTGTAGTGGGATGGAAAAGAAGGCATTCTTCAGGTCAATGACCATGAAGTACTTCACCTTTGTTGGAATACTGCACAATATTGTAGCAGGGTTTGGTACAAGGGGAAATTCTGCCTCTATAACATAGTTAAGAGGGCATAAATCTCATATGAATCTCCACAACAAACTCTTTGATTTCTTTATCGGGTATATAGCCGTGTTGCACAGCGATGTGGATGTCTGTATTATGCCCTGCTGCCACAATGCATGCAGGGTCGAGTATATCCCCTCATCTGCTTCTCAGGACAATGGGTATTGTTTTGCTCGGGCAGCAAAGCCCCTTCCATTAGCTTTACCCTTACCGCCCCTACCCCTTCTAATACCCCTACATTATGGGGCCCTTTTGTCCACAGTCTTTCTGGAACCCTTTTGAGATCCCCGTCTGTGTGTCTGCTTCTGCTCTTTGCCAGTTGTGTCAGTATCAGCATCAGCTGTTCTACATACTTTTTCTGGACAGGGTATTTGTAGCTGGAATACCATCTCTCCCTCTTCCTCCCCATCAGAGACCAGTTGTTCATCTGTCACTCCTGTAACTGTCAGTGTTGGGTCTATGCATAGTACGGTTCCCCATTCCATGTTGTCTTCATCCGTCTCGCACAGTGCCTTTTGTGTCTTCCTTCTGACACTGTGGTTCGAATAGGAATTCTGACACCAACCGGAACGCCTTTGCTTGTATCCCTGGGATCCATCCCAGCAATATCTCGACCCCATACAAAAACATGGTAGGGTACATGGGCTGGCCTGGTAGTGTGCTTTGAGCATGTACGGCCAAAAGGTGTATGACTACTCGTACTGTAGTAGATGCCTGGCGTTGAGCACACCATCCCCTTTTTGGTGAATGTTATTGTGGCGTTCAGTTTGCTCAGCAAGTCTCTCCCTAGTATGTTAATAGGAGTATCTTTGGAGTACAACGGGGGTTCTACAATGTGCTGCATTCCTATTGTTAGTGGTAAATCTTTCGTTACTGGAACCATCACTACTGCCCCAGGGAAGCCATGTGTGTCTATCACTTTGTTCGATAGTGGGAATCCCTCCTCCCTTATACAAGACTTGGTGGCTCCTGTATCTATGAGGAATGAGAACTCTCTTGATCCTATTTTCACTGATACCTTGGGTTCCTCTTTGGGGCCATCAGTTACTGCTAGGGCTCGACACACAAGCTTTCTGCAGGCCCTCCTATTGCTACATGTTACTCTGTGGGAAAGAGCAAGGATTTTCTCCCACAATGCTGACTTGGTGTAGTGAGGTACCATGTTCGGTCCTAACACCACTGCATTTCCCGCAACTAGTGCTGGTGCTTGTGTTATACTCGTAAGTGCTATCCTGCCATCCGTCGGGCCCCCCTGGGCCTGCTGCAGCTGCTGGCACAGGGGTTCAAGCCCCTGCTGCAGTTGTGCTTGGTGGTGGTGGAACAGCACCGGCTATGGCTGCTGCTGTGCCGGGACAAACCCTTGCTTATGGGCCATTTGTATTGCCTGTGCCTGAGATTTATGACCAAACGGGCAAGTGCTTGTGAATCCTATTCCCTTTGTTCTTTGCTGCAGGTACCCACCCCCCATTGGAAAGAACCCCTGCAGTAGGTAATTCCCTGCTGTGGAGCTCCCCAATGTGACGCATACAGTGGTGGCACACTCGGCCCTTGTGGGAGCATGTTCTCCATGGGAAACCCTCTGTGTTGGGTGGGTACCACAGTGGCAGCATCAGGTACGAGCATTGCCCCCTCCATCATGTACTGTGCCAATTTCTTTAGCACCAATCTGTTTTCTGCCTTTGTGGCATTCTCTGCTGCCTGCCTCTCGCTCTCTTGCTTCCTTTTACAATAGTGCACTATTGTTGCCTGTATCTCTGGCCATCCCTTCACTTCTATTCCTACAATCTTGTCTAGAGATGCCTGTATATCCACTGGCAAGTCTTTGACAAAAATATGGTAGAACAAGGGTATACATTCATATCAAGGCTTCGGCATCTTCAACATCTAAAGGTCCTGGACCTGTCTGATATACTCTGCTGGATCTTCATTGGGCTTCATCTTGTGTGCCATGACTGCCCCTAAATCTGAACTATCTGGGTACATGCTTCTCAGCACTTTCCACACGTGCGCTCGGCAGTTGTTGAATAGAGACCCATCCTGTGCATTTGTTAGTTTTTTTGGGGGGTTTTTGTGCATTTATATAGCGCTACAAACCCTCGGGTATCTGAGCGCTGCTTATTTCCCACGGTGTGTGGTGCTCATTTATCGACCTCGGAAGGATGAAAGGCTGAGTTTGGCCCTGCCGGGATTCAAACCTGCATCAGCAGGCTCTGCATGGATGTCAAAGCGAGCGCTCTACTCGCTGTGCTTTCTGACTAGTACTGACTAGTACTAGCATTAGTAGTTTCATCCCTTTGTAGCCCGTCTGCTCCCATATTTTGTCCCCTCGCTCTCCTATTATGGCAGTGAATAACGTTTCATATCCCCTATTGCCAGTGTTAACCTAGCTTTCTCTTTCCCGAGCGCATATATCCATTTGCTGGCCCCAGCCACAAGGGAAGGCAAGCTAAAGATTAGGTTGTCTCGGTCCATTGTCTGCCATGGTACGTGGTGGACGTCCCCTCTCCGATTCTGCAACAGCGGAACCTGCTTTGCCCTGGGTCCTGTCTCTTCTCCCCCTCTTATCGTTTGGGCCAGTCCTATTTTTACCTTCTCCTTCTGCCTATGAATGGAGGTTGACCAGTCCCTTCTGGGCTCCTTGCATTCCTTTTGTCTACTTTGCTTTCCCCACCTTCTCCTATTCCGGTCGAGGGTTCACACTTAGCCATCCCCATCACTAAAATCACCCCCTACTTCTTTCTCATCTGATGCTATGCTACCCTTGTCTTCTCCGTCTGCCTCTTCCTCTCCCTCTTCTTGTTCCTCACCGTCCAGTCTGAATTTGATCCTCCCCAAAAGGCATTCCTTTCTGTCCGCCTTGTCCCTCTCTCTCTCTATGCTTCCTCTGTACCTCGTGTTCAATCATCCTCTCTGCATTAAACAATGCATCCACCTATTGTGGTGTGCTCTTCTTAATGTATGCTAAGTATTTTCTGTCACTCTTATTGTGTGCCTCGTACCGCTGTGTGTCTCTGTCCTTCTTTTTCCCTGTTATCCCTCCTGCCCCCTCTGGTCATTCTCGCTGCGGGTTTGTATGCCCCGCTGCAGGCTGTAATGCCGGATAAGCACCATAAGGTGTTGGCAGAGCACTTGACAGGTCCCCCTCCTACGTCCCCTCTCCCTCCTTCTTCATGGACTCCCCCTTTTTCTCCTCGTACAGTTTCCTGAGCCCCAATATATTCCATCTGTTCTTTAATTTGGAGCCTTTACACCTCGTTAATAAATATGAGAACATGTTTTCTATTATTTTACTATCGAACATTCCCTCCGCAGGCCACGCATGGAGACACTGACCTGCAGTCTCCTGGACCCACTGAAAGTTATACTTTAGTATTTTATCGCGCTACTGAGGTTATTTATCACACATATGGTTGAGGGGGCTATCTCCATAAACCATTATTTCCTGTCTTTTGGCTGTCCCTCCTCTGCGCCCTAATTACCCTAGCCCCCCCTTTCGCCCTTATCCTTGCTTTCCCCTTTTTTCTTCCCCGTCCCCTTTTACTCACATCTCCCTGCAACACCCACACACACCCGCAATCACCTGTCTTCCCCTTATTTCTCACTTTCGCTCTGGCCTGCTCCACAGGCCTAACCACGCACTCTCATCCGACACATTGGTATTCTCCTCAAGCCCATCCACTCACTCCAGGTTAGTAAGACCATGGCCCTCTCCACAGGCTCACATCGCTCTATGACTCTCCGGAGGATAGCTGAGGGGCAACACGCTCGCCTTGGAAGCAAGACGACGTGGAGCAACACCGATTCGATTCCTGGGACCGCGCTTAGACACCTCTGGGTATTAAGCAAGATATAAATAACCAATTATATATATTTATGTTAGTATAGGTAGGCACCAAGTCTCCTCTAAGCAAGTTATAAATAACCAATTATATATATATATATATATGTTAGTATAGGTAGGTACCAAGTCTCCTCCACTCCTCTTGCTCACGCCCACTGCTAGAATGCCAAGTGCGCAATTATACACAAGGTACCTGTATGCGAGGAACCTTCCACCCTGGTCAACACCATGAAAGCAATATGGCCAACGCTTACTGACATGCGTGCATCCCTCTTTATTCTTTCAAAACACTTCTTCAACAACTGCACAATAAAAAACACCTGTCTCCCCTAAATGACAAAACTATGCAATCGCCGGTTCTACGAGCAATTCCAACTCCCATCTGACGGGGTCTGCTTCTCACTACGCAGCTCTCCTGCTGTACTGAAGGTGTGCCCAAACTCACGCCCACTGCCTATGGGGTGATACATATTAAAATCTACTACTAGTACAGCTGATCGTCCTCCCAACTTGAGGATGCATTCTAAACACCATCAAAGACAGTCCGTCCCCCCTCCATGTGCATGCAACCATGAGACAGCACTTTCTTGCACTTTTACACTCACGTGTCCTAGAGATCCTCAAGTCCTCTAGGCACTGAGCCTCCCGTGCATGCTCACTCCTCCCGCTGAGCACGGATGCTGCTCGGGACCAGGCAGACCTTTGTGAACTCAGTGTCTGCAGGACCTCCTCGGTGTTGTGCATGGAACAGGTCTGCAGTTGCCAGACCTGTGCCCCCAGGGAGGGCAGCCGGAATACCCTCAGTTAACCGAGGGAACTCAGGATCTCACGGGGGCCTCCAAAATATATTAGGGCTCCTCAAAAGGCTCGTAATCAATAAGTTACCAGAGGTAGTCCAAAAAGGAGCGTACACCAGGCAATAAGTGAGACTGTTTATTACAGCTGGGCAAGCACAAATCAGACAGCACAGTGGAACAGAACGGATTGATGTGGCTTGACAAACTGGTTCACGGTGGACAGTACTATTATACAGCTTATCCAATGTGTATAGAGTTAGCAACAGTTACATTTCAAATGTTCTAATCTTAGCTGTTCTCATGGAGCTGATTGATTAGAATACTTCATGCCCCTATGGCTAGACATAGGTTAGTTGAGCAAGATTGGAGCAAAAACGTATCTACCTTCTCCAGGTTCATTCTCTCCCAGTGTGGTACCACATTGCCTCCCGCTCCACCCCACAAACTACTTGCAATTATTAATTACATAGTTGTGCTGACCTCCAGATCTTTGTACGCCTCACACTGGTCAGCACCAGAAAAGAAGGAACACGAGACACCCTGAACTAGTGGGAAGGGAGACATTCACACAGCACCTGTCCGATTATAATCGTTGCAAATACTGTTATGGACACACTGTGTGCTTTTTGCCTTTCAGGTACTCCAAAACTTACTGTCTGTTCGGTTCTTCTCGGAGCACCCCTTCATCCAGCACCGTTCTTCCCATGCCTATTAGCCATGGGGCGATTTGAAACCTCCTTTAGTGTTATGCAAGCGGCTCCCCGGATCCCAGCTGCCGCAAGTAACCATGGGACTGGTTCGCTGACCTTGATTGCATCGCCCTGGGCTGTTCCCAGCTACCACGATCTCCTGGGGACGAGCAGCCCAAATTCAGCTTCCCCCACCCCTCAGTTGCTGTGTACTGGTCGTGTCTTTATCCCTGCTGTGAGAAGCCCACCTGTGGCATCCCCATAGAGTGCTTCTCGCCTCCCTTGCATTTATGCAGCAGGTACTCTAGTGTCCGTATAGTGTTATATACAGAGTGTCCCCCCTTGTTCCCCTCCATGCTTGGTCCCTGCAGCTGGCTACAGGTTCCAGTGACCCCACGTTCCCCCCTTTGGGGATGTCCCACCCCACCCCTTATTACTGCAATTGGTAAGTGTGCCCCTCTATCTGGCGCTGAATCAGCACCTTCATTACACAAGTAAAATAAAAAAAGAGTCAGCTTTAAGTCTTAAGTAACCAGTCCAGTCTCACCATCGTAATCTACATTCAAGAAGTGATATTAGACACAACACCTAACATATACCGACCTTAGTGGCGCGTACAGGGCCGGTCTTTGCGTCAGGCAGCCCAGGCGGCTGCCTGACGTCAGTCAGCCTCTAGGGGGCGCTGCACCAGCAGTCCACAGTGCTAGAATACACGTGTAACACGTTAGTTTCCTAACATTATAAAAATGAATGTGCCTGTTCATTTTTATAATGTTAGGAAACGAACGTGTTACACGTGTATTCTACAACTGGCACTGCTGCAGGCTGCAGCCTCGGCCCTCAGGCAGGACAGTGCTAGAATACACGTGTAGCACGTTCATTTCCTAACATTATAAAAGTGAACGTGCCTGTTCATTTTTATAATGTTAGGAAACAAACGTGTTACACGTGTATTCTACCACTGGCACTGCTGCAGTCTGTGACCTCGTCAGTTTCTAGTCCATTTGGTGCCCAGGGCGAAACATTAGGAATGCGCCCCCCGCACTCCATCCCATGCGCCACTCCCACAGCACCCCGCGCTCCACTCCCACTGCACCCCGCACACCACTCCCACTGCACCCTGCGCGCCATTCCAAAACTACACCGTTAAGGAACTCCTACCCAAAGTCAAACATTCCAACACACAAGGAATAAATTGCTATTTGCAACGGTGGGCCACTTTTTCACTGGTGCCCAAGACAATTTTATGCCCCAGTCCCACTTGGGCTGCAGATAATGAGGACTGGGCACACCAACCAAGAGACCATGAATATGGCACAGGATGCAGTATATACAACCAACAAAGAAAACAAGATGCTGAAGGGGGTTTGGAGGCAACCTAAGCCAAAAGGGCAATGGCAAGGAGACACTGGAACCCAATAAACAATCACTTTAACATTCTTTGAATGGGAATCAAGGGTTATGCTTTGATACAGTAAAGTCTTGACTGTTGTAAGGATACATGGACCAGGATTATTTATTTATTCATGCAATGTTTGTCGGGTACCTGCATATTTATTTATTTATGAAATGTGTGTCGGATACAGGTATCCAACACACATTGCATAAATAAATAAATTATCCGTCTCCATATACCCGACAAACATTGCATAAATAAATAAATAAACCAGTTCGTAGCTTAAAGAATATTTACTCAGCAACACTGGTCAAAACTATTGTCCGCATAGTGAAGTAACTCATCACCAGTGCCATGGAAGTGGTTTAAAGTGTAATTGATATATAGTTTGGAAAAGAAGCGGCATGAAAGAAATAGCGCTGCTTTAAATGATTATTTTGGCCATTTTCTGGGCTTGCAGGGACGCACCATGGACCCAAACGGGTCTCCGTTTGTACCGTGTCGGGCCCATGGTGCGTCCCTGCAAGGCACGCGCACTCCCCACAGCCCACTGCACCTCCCCTCCAATCCCAATGCCAGCACAAAACCATTTAGTGACTAATGGGCCACCATTAGCAGTTTCCTGCTGGCATTGTGATGGAAGGGGCTGGTTTTAGCTGCAGGGGGACCTAAAGTGTTTTTATTGGTGTGCTTATGCCCCCACCCCAAGTGCCGCAAAAGTGGTCAGAGGGAGCCTCTGACTTCTGTTATGACACGTAGTACTTTTGTACCACATGACATTACAGTCGGAAGGGGCAGCGCCAGCACCTGACCTGCGGAACCTTCCCCACGTCAATGTGCCGCCCCACAAACTAGGGAATTCCATCCCCTCCAGAGGCTCCAGGGACCAGGGCAATTGCGTCCCCCGGGGCTATTGTGCCCCGGGCAGTTGCCCGCCTCGTCCGGGCCAAGAAACAGGGCTGGCCTCGGCCCTCAGGCAGGGCATGGCAATTGGCAAATAAATTAGCAACATTTGTTGCTTTATTACCTTCCCCCGCCCCGGGTGGCGCCGGCGCTGCTGGCGCCATCCAGGCCCATGGGCGCACGTGCGGTGTGCCCTCCTCCAGGCTATGGGCGCGCACTGACACTGAAGTGTGGATCGATTGGGGCTGGCTGGTGTTGTCTGCCCCGGCCATTACAGAAAAGAGGAGCGAGTGGGTCACTAAATCCTGAAGTTGTTCCCATCACAAGCACACACTGCCAAGCAGCAGCAGAATCAGCAAATACAAACAGTTGCTGCATCTTGCCCTCGCTGATTGGCCTTGTTTCAGGAAACCCGGCAGTAACTACAGCCTGCCAAGGCAAGCACACTTCTTTCCTCCTGCTCCCGTCCTCTTAGGTGAGGCCTATTGCTGCATAGGCATTTTATTTATTTTAAAATGGTATTGCGGAGATGACTGGAAAATCCAAGAACAGCCTCTGGAGGCCACAAAGCTAGACACTTTTGTCAAGGCTCAAGTGGTCATGAAAAAGGAAGCAAGCACTGTTGGTGGACTCTCCTCAGGAGATCAAAAGGCCGGTTCTCGGAAGACCTGGGCATAGTGTCACCGTCAGCAGATCTTAGACAGTTGCACGTTCCAGCAGGGTTGGATTGCTCGGTCCGTTGGCCGGGCCAAAATCACTTCGAGGGTGAGGCCCTGGGGGCCGGTACCACGCTTGGGCTAGTTTGGGGGTTACTACGCCCCCCAAGTTCCCGCTCCCGAGCATATTGTTTGTCGTTCCATCTTTCCTGGGCATGCACTGCTGACTTTATTTTAGTGCAAGAGTTTCATACATTTCATTGTTCGCTCAGACTTGTCTTATACTCTTCTTTGTCGTTGTGCTTCTTTTGTTTGGAACAGCAATCATGCTAGTCTAATGAGATAAACAAACACCTACACAAACGCGCCTTGTGAATGATGGTGTGAAGGATGGATGCAGGCGCTGGACCAAAAGCTGACCGAAGTCTGCGCAGCAGCTGGCTTGGGAAAGCGACTCAGCGACTACAGTAGAAACCGTCTCAGTGGACGGTTGGCCCGTCTTCCGTATAATGCAAATACCCAGACTTGTAGGATGCATGCTTCACTTTCTTTGTTCCATTGGGGACAACATGCTGTAGCATCAATTCATGGCCTTTAAAATACCCTGAACGGTGCAGCTTCCGATCTCCTTTAACACAAACGCTGGGAAATTACCATGACTAGCTAACGCCACATTAATCAAAGCCAGGTCTCTAAAGAATGGTTCAAGTGTTGGGGAATCACCTGCTCATACTTTCTGTTGTGTGACCAACCAGTGCGCAAAAGATATTTCAGAGCGTGGGGCTCTTGATGCCACCCATTTCTGCATTTGATACACCAGCAGCTAAACACACCCTGGAGAGGCAGTTCCTTCTGCATAGTCCATTTCTCTCCAAAGCTCGGGACAATGTTCTTTACCATAATGGAGAATGTGAAAAAGCGCAGGGCTGCAAGGCTGGGGGGTGAGGGTTGAGGGCAAAGCGCATTACGCTTGGGGTACACTGGAGATGCTTCCCCTGATACCTGCAGTAGTCCAAGTCCCTTTAAATGAAATTTGTCTATACACTGCACAATGTGCAAGGGCCGCTGTTATTCAAGCAGCACGCAACTAGTAATTTCCAAACAGTAAACTTAACGAGTCCCAAGAAAAGGTCATCTTCCACCCTTTAAGAATTTGATTGTTTTTGTTTTTATGTTGGGATGGTAGACAACGTTTTTCTTTGCGATCTTACAGTTTCATGGTGCTGTCGGGAGCTAAAATGAGTGATCACGAAGGAAACATTTAAGAATTTTGAGAGTTCACAAGCATGAGCGAAACAAAGCCCAATACTCGAACTGCCATTTCTCTGCCGCGGTAGTGCATTGCAGTGTGTTTCAATGTAAAGTCCACATTGTAATGTCATAATTTTAGAACGCCACCTCTCCAACATTAACATTGGGAGCTATGTTGAATTGTACATGCATGTTAACTCTCTGCATATGTTTAAAGTAGACTTTACCACTCACATGGAGTAGTGATATTGTTTTGTTTACGTGTGTCCCTCCTAAATATATTTAACTTCCCGTGAAATATTTAATGCAATACATATTGCATAAATGCATGTATGTTAATGCTGAGATAGACGGGCTTGTACAGCTATCGGTGGGTATGTTGCTGGTGCTTGTACTTGGAGGTTTGAGTAACACTGTTCAAGACCAGTTCATCACCTTTTAAGAGTGGCTAAATGTTTGAGGTCATACGAATGACATTAGTGTAGATCTGAAATTGTAGATTCTCTGACCTGAGTCACAGCAGCAAACTGGTCATTGTTACTAAAAATGAAGAGCAAAAGCAGACTAACATAACCAGGCCTGTTCGCGTTTGACCCTCTTATTGCTGTTTTCTGAGGTTCATGAAATTCAGCAGATCCCAGCATTGACAATTTTGTTAACTCATAGTTCCCACTCCCGCTGCTCAGCCCATGACACATGCATGAGATCACAGATCGGGGGAGGAGGGGTGCCAACGATGCTTCCCGCCTGGGGTGCAATCTGTTGTAAGATCGGCCCTGGACGCATGACATTATGATGGGTAAGCAATTCTTTCAAGAAGGCAGCATTCTGCATTTGAGTGTGCGGGCACCATATTTCTTTTTTTAATTTATCCCAACAGCGTTACTCACGTAACGTGATGACGTCACGTGTAGTCCACGGAATCACATATGCATCGCGCTATCACTAGCCTCTCCTTACACTAGTATTAAAATAAACGCCCAACTGTACCTACATGAAAAAATATTTGTACTTTTTATCTGGTGTTACATCTTCTCCAGAATTTCTAGTTCATAATGGTTAATTTATAAGTATTGCTACCATTGCTGTTTGAACTCAGTCAAAAAACATGTTTATATTTGTGAGTTACTCACCCCCCAAAATGTTTGTTTGATCCGCAAATATTTGTTTCTCACGGTAGGGTCCTGATTCTCACCTTAAACTCGAGGCGGGATTCGGAATCCCACCCTTCCCTGACTCATGAAAGAAAGTATAAAAAATACTATTTCTCTAAAATAGGCAACCTACTCTAGTAAAAGTAGTTTCTCTATTTCTATGAGGAGAGTGTCTGCTAGAAATAAAATAAATACTTTTTCAAGCAGGGGCAAGCTTACGCTGGAAATAGTATTTCTTCTAGTTTTCGCATAGGGCTTGCGCAAACAGGAAACTGAAAAGAAAATATTTTTTTATCGAAGATAGGCATTGAGCTGGAAATTGTAAAAACACTTTGCATAATGCAAGGCCAACTCGTGCAGGACATTTGTAAAAATGTCATTCCTGTGCAGGCGATTACTATTGCTAACTCTGTCCACCACATGCATGAGTTCAAAATCGCTCCAGCTAAAAAGCATGCACCACTCCCCTGAAAGGGCCTGAGTAGAGCCCCACATGGGAATGGGGCACATTTGATGATGTTTGGGATGGCAGCCTGCCCTCGCCTGTAGGGCCCTTCGGCTTGAATTTGTTTGGGCTGAACCACCGCAAATATTCAAAGATTCATCAAACAATCACCTGAAATTTGAGTGATTCAGAGATTTAGTGAATCAGTAGAAACAGAACAAATTAAAATAGCCAGCGGAATTGGCAGCCATTAATGATCATGCAGGCCTTATCTGACTACTAAATCTTTGTCAATACAATTACATTATTAAGTATTCTAGAATCTGTTGAGTCCCAAAACGTTATGTTATCGAAGAGATTTTTTTTCCACTAATGGTATTCACAATGAGTCATAAAAAAGTAACATAGCTCCAGTTCTCTCTCAAACACGTAGAATAGAAGGTCAACAATACATATATTTGAAATATAATTGCTGAGGTTGGAGGCATATGCATTTGGGTGCCTCCTAGCTGTATTCTAACATCTCTCTATCAGTCTGCATACTCTAATACACATTGGGCCTCATTATAAGTATGTCGGTAAGGCAACAGCGGCGCCGGTATCGCTACCGGCACTGTTGCTACCGTACCGCCATACTACGAGTTGTGCTCGCGGGTCTCACTCTACCCACCAGGTCAAGACCTCATTTGTATACAATAAATTCAAGCAGAATCTTAAAAATTATGTCTGCCAAAAGGTGTTGAGGAATCTGTCTAAATACCTAGGTAATATACCAAGCAGTTTGTCAATTTTAGTAAAGGAACAATACAGACTGTAACTTTGCATTATGTTAATCGTGGTAGACCAATCCAAATCCCAGACAGATTTTTTGACCTACATAGGATTCCCAAGTAGGTCAACCAGTGTTCGACCACAATTATTCAATACTAATTCTGCCATATCCTTAGATTTTAAAAGAAATTATACTGAACCAACCTTCATTGCCACTTTTATGTCTTCAAACCGGGACTGTTCCTAGGGAGACATTACCTTTGCATATAGTAGCAAGATCCTCCACTCTAGCCAAGCCCTACGAGAGATAAAGCCAAACTCAAAACATAAAGAAGCTATTGGTAGACCAAGAGGAAGATTAAAAACTTTCTACCAGAGGTGCCCCTCAAGTCTTTTCCAGTTCAACTCATAAGCCTGATCTTCAACCTCCATGCCATAAAGCACTGCCATTATCACCTTGTCTTTATAGAAGTCAATTAGCGGTTTGATGGACAATCTACAGAATTGAAACAATATTCTGCATATTTGATAGGCAAATTGATCAATCTCGCCTTGCAGCTTAGTTACGACTGCAAGCTGATTCGGCTGAGCAGTAATCTCAAAGCTCAAGTGACGTTTCTAAATGGAATTATTTCTGCTGAAACTAAATACCTCCTAAAACCATAACTACATCCCACCTTTTTTCTAAAGCAAATGATGTGTGATTTTCTGGCATTTATTATAAGGTTGTTGGCAGCGGCATAGATAGACACGGCATTCAGACGTCACTAGAGGCCTATTGGTGTTAAGTCAAGTAAAACAACATCATCTCCATAGGCCATCCAGCAAAACATCTGTCCACCAACCTCTGGACTAATACATTCTGCTTTCTTTAATACATCCCTTAGGTCTGCCAGGTATTCATTGAAAAGCCAGGGTGCCAGGATACACCCTTTTTCAGCCCACAACAGGTGTTAATCGGGCTAATCTGGCTCCCCTGTCCATCCAAACTCATCTTGACCATTATATTTTCATGGACACGATAATGCCTAACAGCGACAACGGTAATTCCCATCGTTTCATTTTCTGCCATAACAGATCTCGATTAATGGTGTTGAAAGCCTGTGAGAAATCAATCAAGGCAGTATAGAGGGGGGAAATTACCTTTAGACCAAGTACCAGCCCTCAGGCTGCCTGCCACCAGGCCATTAAGATTTGTACACACCCGCCTTCTAAAACCAGTTTGATGTTTCTGTCCTGTTCTCAGTGCCCAAGTCTCCAGCTCAATTATGACCAAAGTCACAAAGATCTTACTGTCGCTGTCAAGAAGGGCGATCAGCTGATAGATTGATGGACTGGCAGGATCACCCTTCTTGTAAATGGGAACAATATTAGAGAGCTTCCAAGATGGAGGGTTTTACCTAGTATTACAAATATTAAGCATCATTCTATGCAGATAATCGATCAAGTGTTCTTTCCTCCTCTTCTTGTGCCGAGTCTCTCATTATCAGCCTGTCCCCCGACACACAAGTTCTGGTTGACCTACCATCAGCTACAGCTTCTGAAACCCCTTCAAGATGGTGGTCAGATTTTTCTCTGCTTCTTACCTTTATGCCTCTGAACAATGTCTATTGCTTGTGTCCTTAATCTCAGCTTTGAACCCAATCATTCTCTTAAATTATTGGTATAAACATTGTCTGTTACACAATCCTGCGTTATGTATGGTATGTAGCTGTTTTTTATGCAGCACATTATTTACCATTTGCATGGATTCATGGTTCTGTTGGCGCTTTCTGTGGGATGGACCCTGTTCTTGGGGTTGGGTGACATCACAGGGGACCAGGATCATAGTATCAAAACGATATATCTTTGTGATTTTGGTGGTGTGGTCAAAGAAGGTCCCTTCTATTATGAGGAATTCATGTTGCTTGCGAGTGCCATATTGATAACTGGTGGTGCAGCAAACTGATCATGGTTTACTTTTTGTTCAGAACTGATACAATATTAGCTTGCATGCGTGAAGAAAGATGAAGTATCAAATCTACCAAATGTAAAAACATACATGTACCTTAATATAAATACGTGGGCAATTCAATAATCTCAATATAAGTGCCCTTTTGCAATGAATCAGAACATAGTGGTTAGTGCTCTCTCGCAAAATGAACCTTTGACTTCTAAACAGGTTTTCAGACACAGAAGCCAGCTAAATGAGTAATCCCAACCTTTTGCAGTCGGCATCTGCAGAAACAGCCTTGGGTTTATGGTCTGATAAGTCTTGTAGATAGTAGATATCTACTGATATTTGAGACCGTGACCAAAAGAGTTTTTTGTTTATTCTGGTCAGTAGTAAAACACAGGTTAAGCTAAAAGCCTAAAGTTATTTAGTAGTCTCAATTTGTGTGATAAAGTGGGAGCCTTGTAGATTGGAAAAGTTGCAAGGGAACAGATGTTATCTTGGCCTTTGTATTAAAATCTTTAGAGGGGATTAGTCATTTGTTCCATCAAGTATTTTTCCCGGTCATCAGAGGTTGTATGTATCCGCACAACTTGTGTCTTTTTTTTTTAACTTGATTTTTATTTGCATTTCTTATTATCGCAACAACCAACAGAACACAAGAATGAGAAAAGGAACAACATTTTCAACTAATAGAAAACTCACCCACCCCCCCCTCACCCTCCCTTGCCCCCCGCCCGATTCAGGAAATAGTATCCAACTTGTTTTCATCTCCAACTCTGTCTCTGAATGCTCCGCTTGCAGTTCTGACTCTTCCTGGGGTTCCACCATTCCCAGCAGCGTCATCGAGTTTGGGCACCATACTCTGCGTGCTCCCTCCCTTAGATAGTTTATCCAGTCTGCCCAGTCCGCTCTAAACTTCATATGTTCCCCTTGTAATGAGTAAGTGAGCCACTCCATAGCTAGCACAGACCACATTTTGGTCACCCATTCATGTTCTTGTGGTGGGTCGCTGGACCTCCAACTACACGCCAGCACCAGGGCCGCCGACAACATCATCATAACATAAACCTTGCAACGGGACTTGGTGGGGATGTCACTCATAACTCCACCCAGGCCTATCAAATCGAGTCCTCGATTCTTACCTCCCACATTCCCCAGAGTGTGAACCACAGCCTGTCGTATTTCACCCCAGAACGTATCCAACTTAGGGCATTCTCACCATATATGAGCCCATGTGCCAACTCCTCCACAATCTCTCCAGCATCCCCATGATGATAGCGGATAGATCTTATTTAACCTGACAGGGGTTAAATGCCACTGTACCATTAGCTTTAACCAAACCTCCCGGATCTGTAGGGACCTTGTTAATTTCGGTATTTGGTCCCACAGATGTTGCCATTCTGGATCCCCGATAACTGCCCCTGTATCCAACTGCCACTTCTGCATATATTTCCTGAGCGGAAGGTCTTCCTCCTCCTTTATGTGCTTATAAATGGATGCCGTTAACCCCCTGTCTCCTGAGTGTGTATCGAAGTACCTCTCAAAGGGCGTCAGCAGTCGTGAGCCTGCTAGCCGTACGTCTGAATGGGACAGCCAATGTCGCAATTGCATATACCCATATCTATGCCACTCATCCAGACTGAAATCCAACTTGAAGCTCTCAAAGTCTTTAACTTTACCCCCCTGATACATGTCCCATAGCATCCGACAACCCCCCTGATACCATGCATCAAAACCAGTGTTATTACAACCCGGGGTAAATTGTGGATTTTCGAATATAGAGGTATATGGAGAGGGGAATGTGGTAATACGGGATCCCTTCACTGCCGCGTCCCGCACTTCACCCACTGCCGATGTTAGACCACTTGCATACATTTGGGGAGTTCTATCTGACCTTGGCTTCCAAAGCATTCCCTCCAGCTGCCCCGCCACCACCACTCTATCCATTGATCTCCAAATTTTCTTGCGGTCATCCTTCTGCCAGTCCCGAACAATTCTAATTTGGGCTGCTAGATAGTACACCCTAAAGTCCGGACTCCCATTCCCACCTGGTGAATAAGGGTCGTCATCAGGGATGCCGCCAACCTTGGTTTCTTCCGGTTCCATATAAACCTGCTCGTGGTCTTGTGTAGCGCCCTGAAGAAGCTATGTGGAACAATGCTTGGAAGGGCCATAAAATGGTATAAAAGTTGAGGTGGAATCACCATCTTTAGCACATTAATGCATCCAAGCCAGGAAATATGCAGGGGACCCCAGTCAACCAGTTTGGATTTAATTTTCTGTAACAGTGGAACATAATTTGCACTAAATAATTCTCCTAATGTCCTAGTAAGGTGCACTCCTAGGTATTTAATGTGCTTGGCAACCCATCTGAAGGCGTAGGTGCTCCTGATATACCTCTCAGTGGATGGTGTTAGCCCCAGGCTAAGAATTTCTGATTTGCCTGGGTTCATCAACAGGCCCGCTTCCTGTCAGAATTGATCTAATTCATCGCTGAGAACTGGGAGAGACACCCTTGGGTCTGTCAACGTGAGGAGTAGGTCATCAGCAAAGGTGGCAACTTTATGCTCTTGGCCCCCGAACGATATGCCCTTTATGTTTGCTGCCCCCCTAATTGCTGTTAAAAAAGGCTCCAAATGGAGAGCGTACAGCAGTGAGGAGAGAGGACAGCATTGTTTGGTATCTCGCTCTACCCGCACCGCAGCCGATATACTCCCATTAATTGCCAATCTAATGGATGGGTTTTGATAATTGGCCATTACCCGACCTATAAATTTAGGTCCAAACCCCATCTTATGCATTGTGGCCAGGAGGAAGCTCCATTCCACCCAATCAAAAGCCTTTTCGGCGTCTATTGCCAGGAGGAAAGCCGGAACCCCCTTCGTGTGAGCTTTTTCCGTCAGGTGGACTATCCTCCTCACGTTGCTGGGCACATAAATTGTCACAACTGTGTAAACCTCCCCTCTACCCTCCAAAATCACTGCCAGGTACCTGCCTTGGGAGTCTCGCTGCGAGTCTTTAACCATCAAATCCACCCCATCTCACACAGCAATGACCACCCCCCCCTCTTTTAATGGAATGAGTGGCCTGAAGGATCTTAGCATATCTCCAGATTCTAATTCTATGGGAGTCTTGGGTTCTGATATGCGTTTCCTGTAATGTGACCACATGAGGCTTTTCCTTGCGTACATACCGCTCAAGTTTTTTCCTTTTGAGTGGAGAGTTTAACAAGTTCACATTCAATGACAGTAAGAACATTTGCCCCATTTTAGTGGGAAGTGTTGGGACTGGGAAGGGACCCCCAGGCCCTCCAGCCTGGGTCTCAGGTGACTGTGGACGATGGGAGCTCATTATAAGGGCTGGTCGATCTCATGAAGTGACCATTCTCATGAATCAGTGAGGTGTACACCCTCCCCCCACTACTCCCCCCTCCTCACCACCCCTCTCCTCCTCCCATCCATACCCCCCCTGGGGGAGCTCAACTGGCAGTCTGCCCCCCTCGTAGCATACCTACGAGAGCTGAGCCCTAACAATTCCCCAGGTTTGAACAATGCAGGATTTGCCCATCCCATTCCAAGTTTTCCTCCTTGCCCCTCGCTGCCCCCGCCTCTTAATAGTCTAATGGTAGCCCGTGATGGTGCTCCTTTTCAGATCACAAGTGCCCTCCCCGGACTTGCTCGTCTAGGCTCTGTCCTCCTGCGAAAGGACGGGACCGGTGGGGGACCCAATCCGGCCATTTTGAGGTCCCTGAGAGCGTTTCTTCTGCCCGTTGTGACTCGCCGCTGGACGATCAAGTTTCGCTGGGCGCTTAGAGGACACTGTGGACCATTCCCACGATTTGGGAGTTTTACGGCGGGGTGCTGTCCCAGCGGTGTCTGGCGGTTGCTGCTCCTCTAAACCCAGCAGGTCTAACCACTGCTCGCATGCCGTAATCTTTTGTTGTCTACCTAGCCAGGCGAAAGACAAACCAAACGGATGGGACCAACTATATTTTATTTGTTGCGCCCTCAGGTGCTTCAGGACCGGGAGCATTTGCCTTCTCTTAGCCAGCGTGACTTGGGCTAGATCTTGAAATAGAGAGATCTCAGAGCCATTATAGGTGATTTTGCCTGCCTTCCTCGCCTTTTGAATAATCTTCTCCTTCACAGCAAAACTGTGGAAAGCTACTAAGACATCTCTTGGCCTAGCTCCGGGCTCAGCCCGAGGAGGCCCCACCCTGTGGACTCTATCAAATTGGAGAGCCAAACCTGATTCATCCTCGAGAAGATCCGTGAATATGGCTGTTAGGGTCTGTGCGAGATACTGAGTCAGGACGGCATCCGGAAGAGCCCTAACCCGGATGTTGATGCGCCTGGAGCTATTCTCCAACTCCTCTACCTGCAGCTTGAGGTTTTGGGTAGCCACGGCTAGAGACTCCAAGAGATTTTCAGTCTTCCGAGCGTCTTCTGTTAACTCTGGTATCGCCCGTTTGTTAATGTCCACTCTCTCCTCAACTTTGTTAATGTCTCTCTTGATTTCCCTCAGACCCTCCGCCAAGTCCTCCCTCAGGGTGTCCATCTGTCTTTGACTTGCCGCTGTAATTTTATCAACCATTTCCCCCAGGAATTGTTTGAGCATTCCATGTGTGACTAATGCCTCCTAGGGATCCTGTGTGCAGCTCTGCATCAATTCTCCTGCAGCCTCGTCCCCAGGGGGACCCCCTCCTCGCTCCGCTCCTGAGACCAGATTCTAGTAAGTGTCCCATCTTGGAATTTCTTTAAATGCTTTGCTGCCACTGGGGGGTCCTTTACTCTATTCCTGGACATGATGAACAGTGGAGGAAAAGGGGATTGTGCGGGCCAAGCTGGGGTCGGCCCACCCAAATCAAAACCCCTTTGCTGCATTATGGAGTTTTCCTGGAGCAGGTCCTATCACTAGCGACTCCTTTGTTCAAACGCGGCAGGGGCCCACCCGATCCGAGCCCCTCTAGAGGCCAGGCCAGTCCAAACAGCAGAAATCAGGTGCCCCACCGAGGACACCCAATGGAACCTCCAACTGGTCGGCAGGGAGCCCCGGAGGGCCCCCCCTGTGATCCAAACTGGGACAGTCCTCCAACCCCGGGTACCCCCCGCTCCTTACTTGGGAGGCTTGTTCTACACTGAAGCTCTGTCCTCCTGCAGGTTTCCCCTGCTCTGGGGCCGTCCCCTTTCTGTTCCGCCTTGCAGCTGGTGATGTCTCCGGCCCGAGGCTGCTCCTCCCCCGCCTCAGGCCAGCTCTTGGGGAAGGCCCCAAGGGTCTGCTCGTCCCCAGTCACTCCGGGGACAGTGTTCCTTGGTGCCCCCGGCGCTCCCCTTCAGCAGTCCGCCGGCGCCGCTACCCTCCACCCCCGCGGACCAGGTCCCGCGGGAGGAGCGGCGCCTCCAAAACCTCTGCGCCGCCGCAATCACCCGATGGTGTGGCAGATCTCCCCGGAGGCTCGGCCCGCTCCCGCTCTCCACTCGCTGGCAGCCGAACCGCTCGCCGCAGTTCTCCTCCCCGCAGGGGTCCGGGGCACTCCCGAATGCAGCCCGATTGTTGGAGCTCTAACGGAGCAATTGGAAATCAGCCGGGGAGGGCTGGTTATCCCTACTGGGGGACTGCTGGGTACATCAGGGGTGACGCTAATCTGGTAGCTCAGGCGACACAGTGTTTACTCGCTGGCGGCCATCTTGGAACCAACTTGTGTCTGGCTATCTATAGTTCAAGGGAAAAATGGTTAAGCAGACCTTCCACTATTTTCTAAAATAAGTCAGCAATACCAAGTGCAATCATACTTAAAGATCAAAGGTATTAGGCCAGATATTGCTAGCAATGAATTATGTTTTCAATAGTAGTATTTAAACTATGCACCAACATCAGGACCTACCACAATCAATCCCAAGAAGAGGTGTGTTGTAAAATGTGATCTGAAGATATTACTGAAGATAAGCCTGACCAATGAAAATGGAAGAATTGGGGAAAGATGGGATTTCTTTGAAGAGGTCTTGTCCAATCATATTTGGTGGGTGGAGAGTTATTGAGACTTGGGTTAGTTATGTCCTGCAACACCATCTAACCGCTCCCCAGAGCTTTTGTACAATAAATGTGCTTTATGTACAACCGTGTACCCGCTTCTTAAGTGGTGGACCTGTTTTTGGTTATGGTGATTAAAGGTCCACCCCACATTTGGTGAGCCAGGTAGGAGGCTAGTCATTTCGAGACGTTGGGGGTCTTCTGCCCACACCTCTCAGCTGCAGCACCTCACGTCAGGGACCAGTCTTATGTGCACAGTGAAAAATAGGCCTGCAGATGCCATATTGATTAAAGGTTCGCCTGCTCCCTCAGAGACATAGTGCCACGGCCTAGCAGTGCGGAACGATTTGACAAAGCATCATATCAGAGCACCTCAGGTTCACGTGAGTATAAAGTTGGGGGTGCAAAGCAAGAGGGGACATAGGGGTAGAAAAGTTTTTTTTTCCTTGACTCAAAGGGTTTTGTTGTTTTTTTTTCTGGATTTATTTTGGCCGGTAAGGGTAGACTTGGACTGTGGTTGTGCGATTAGTTGAGGTTGCAGAGTTTGGAAAAGTGGATTTTTTTGATAGCGTGATTGAACAGTTTTGTGTTGTGAGTCTTTCGCATATATCTTTTACGTAGTTTGTTATTTTAGAGGTGTGAGGGAGTATCTTACTCCGTACGCCCAGTGTGAAGCTTGTTCTGATACTCTTTAGTTTGCTTGTCTGGTTGACCGGAGCCCTGACTTGAAGGTGGGGTGGTATTTTAGTGTAAGTCCAACCGTAGATACCTTTCTGCAGTATGTCTTGACATTCTTTTGAATTTGCCTCTCACCTTGGTTTTCTTGGTTAGTCAAAGTAGTGAAGCGGAAACTTCCTGTAGTCAGGAAAATACAGTTTTGTAGTAGGCAAGGCCATACTAGTAAACAAAGAGAGTGCGAGAGCAGCAGTGCTGTAGTGGAAAGCACTGTGCCCCTCATTTGCCCGTGTGGTGGGGAAATCTCGGAAATATTGGCCGGCAAGTGTTTTTGATAAAATGCTGTCTTCTGTGTATGAGTGAGAAGTAGAATTGCAGTAAAATGTGAAGTGAGATAATTGTTGTATAGGCGAGTACAGTGAATGAGTGTGAAGGGTGACTAAGGAATTGGGAAAGGGTAAAAAGGGAGCTCTTGGGTGAAAAAATGTTGTGCCTCAGGTTCTGCTTAGTAACAGATTTTGTTGTGAAACTATTTTTTGATAGCTTGGATTTGAGTATGGAGACTCTGTTGAATCAATTATGCCATGTGTTACCTGGCTACAAGGCGAACATTGGTTTTCGGGAGAGTAAGGGGAAAATGATAAATTCTTGGCCTATTGAGGGATCCTATCATACAGGGATATTGAAGAACTTGCATACCTCTTTAACTACAAAGCACAAGACCATTACTCAGACCCACCCACCAGAAACACATAACACCAAAATTAAGTGGGAACAAGACCTGGCACACCAAATAGAGGACTACCAATGGCAAAAGATATGCACTTTGACCAAACACATATCATGTAATGCCAGATACAAACTAATTCATTATAAAATTGTTCACAGGACACATTACATTCCTGCCAAACTGAAATGCATATACCCTACAGTAGCAAGTACATGCCCGAGATGCCAATCCGAAGATGCAGACATCTTCCACATGCTGTGGACATGTATAAAAAAGCTGAAAGAGTACTGGGCGGAGATCTGTACAGCGTTAGACAAGATGGCTGATCAGCCTATCGAATGGTCACCAATGCTATGTTTATTGGGTGCTACAGGGAAGATGAACCCAACTTGGTGGAAGCTACTGAACTTCAGTTTACTGATAGCTAAGAGGGCGATACTGCTGAAATGGAAAAGTAACACCCCGCCAAAGAAGGGAGACTGGGATAGAGATATGATATGGCCAAACAACACTGAGGAAGTATACATAGAATCAGTACAGGCCACCTCTAGACCCAGAAATCTATGGGCCAGATACAAACAATACTTGTTTGACAAAACTGAGGTCGACGACCCGGAATAATATGGAATGCAACTTATTGTAATGTAAATGTTTCGTAATCAATACATAAGTCCTATCTGTGTGCAACTATAAATAAAGGTTTTAGAAGAAAAAAACAACTACAAAGCACAAGTGATTGAAGCTAGAAAAGCAGTTAAACATCTTGGAATTATGGAGTACGTATGAAAAAAGGGGGAAACACCATAATGTCGAAATTGTGGGGGAAGGTCTGAAAAAGGAGGGTGCAGTAATTTCTTATGTACCCCCCATATGGGTGCTATCCTTTATCACCCACAGAGGGGTACACCACAGACCCTGCATTTTAACCACCATTTTCCCCAGCAGCTACTCCAGTGGTTGCAAGATGGACACAGGTAACACCTCCATCAGCTACAATCTCTAAGAACTGGGATTCTGAGGAAAGTGGAAGGGTAACTCCTTCAATGGTTAGGGCTGCAGAGAGGTTGAAAGTAGAGAGCGGGAAGGGATATCTCCCCCAACTGCTACGTTAGCAGATAGATTAAGGGTGGAGGAGCAAGAAAGAGTGAGACCTATAGTTAGAAGAGCAGAGGAAGGATTGGAAATGAGAAAGAAAGAGGAGGTTAGGCCTCTTCCTGCAAGAATACAGGATAGATTACGAAGAGTAGTTGATGTGCAAGAATGAGAAAAAATGAAGGAAGCACTACGGTTAGCGGAGGAAGAGGTAATGCTGTTATGGCAGCAGAGAGATGAAGAGTGAGAGGAAGTGAGAAGACAGGCAGGTAAGGGATATAGAGGAAGGAAGATGCAGACATGGGCAGGTTCTTGTTAGATTGGATAACTTGGTTAAGGTGGACATGAAGAAGACATGAAGAAGACGGATGCTGCCAGGGGTACAGAGGCTGAGCACGGAGGATGAGAGACGACACCCTATTGATGTTCTGATTATGCCTCTGTGCCTGTAGACGGGTTAGAGGATGTAGCAGTCGGATTAGACGATGAAGAAGAAGACGAAGAGGAATGGGATGTCAGGCAAGGATAGCAGGGTGTAGGCACCCTGCCTCCCACTCCAGTAGCAGTGATAGAAAGCACACCAGGGCATGCCAGGGTACTGCCAGGACATGGAGAGATCAGGGAAGTCCCAGTGAAAACAGGTATAACTCAGTTTCCATTGCTCCAGAAGAGTCTGGGAAGGGCATATTATGTCCCGTGGTGCCCCATGGACCGGAATAATTTGATGAAGACACTTCCTTCGCTCACTGCAGGGGCAGGGAAGTGGATTTATGCATTAGAGAAATACACTGCCAATGTCATGTTGGCCACAGGGGATATGAAGAGCTTATTCACGGCCAATCGGGGAGTGGTCAGACAAACTTCGGAAGAGGTCGGCGTATCCTGGAGTACAGTTAGATACAAATACCCATGATGGAGCAGCTTTTAATAATCTTAGGGCACAGGTATGAGGGGCCTTGCGGATTATGTACCCCGATACGCCTGATATCAATTAGATTTTAGCTAAGACAATTAATTTAAATGATGATCCTGTGATGATGATAGGTTATTTATGACAGGCTTAATACCCAGAGGTTTCTAAGCGTGGACCCGGGGATCAAACCTGTGTTGCTCTGTGTCGTCCTGCTTCCAAGGCAAGCACGTTGCCACTGAGCTATCCTCCCAAGGCACACATCCTGTTAATTCAGGAGATGTGGAGGGCAGAAATTGGAAAAGCATGGGACAAGAATGTGGCAATATTTTACCACATGCTAAAGAAGGGACTTCTGAAAGAAGTCCAGCACGATTTAGATAAAGTAGTAGGGATGGAGGCCAAGAGTTGACCAGAAATTCAGGCACACATTGTGCATTTCTACAAGAGAAGATAGGAAAAACAGAGGGAAAATGTAGACCAGGCACAAAAAGCAGAGGCTAAGCTCGTTCAACAGAAATTGGCAACGATTTGTTTAGAAGGGGCAGTAATTACAAATTCTATAGAGGGGCAGCAGGGGCAACTGGGACAACAAGGACACAGTGAACCGGGTATGACGAAGGGTTGGGTGGACGTCTATGTTCCCGGTTTGATGCCGATGAGAGGGTTTCTGTGGGGCAGAAAACGCTTTCCACCTGGCAGTGGGTCATTTGGCAGCAGGGACGTCATTTAGGAGTCGCCAGGGGTCGCAACTGCGACCTCTGAGGTCTCCTTTGCGACCTCTGTGGTCTCCCTTGCCACCTCTGTCTTAAAAAAATGGAAAAAAACTTTTTCTTTTTCGGTAAAGCAAGCTCCTGGGCTGTGGCCAGCACCATGAGGCTCTTTGCTTCTGGAGTGGCTAGCTTTCTTGTTCAGGCCCCTTTAAAAAAAAGAAGAAAAATAAGAATAGGAGTGCCACAAGTTTAACACTTTCAGCACTGACCCTAAATAAGAAAGAATAGGAATACCAAATAATGTGTCTTTCTGGAATTCTATACAATAATTGCTAGACTCATCAAAGGTTTATTTCAGGCACACTTTGGGGGGGCTAGTCACTGATTTAGTCTGTTCTTAAATGACTCAACTCAGTCTTTCATCCTTCTGAGGTCGATAAATGAGTACCAACACAGGTTGGGTGATATTGGGTGTACATTTTTTCTATATAAAGCGCGGAAAGGTCGTGCTCCATCGCTTCCCGCGAAATCACTTCGGGGAGGGGTCAAATGACATCAATTCCTGTGATGTCATCAAGGTGTCAAGGGTCGTGTGATGTCACTTCCGCTACCCCTGGCATTTTGGTGAAATGACATTCCTGTTTGGTGGGTTCTTAGGAATGGGTCCCCGGTTTAATGGGCCAACAGGAAATAATTATGGAGGATTTTAGGGGATTCAATGTTGGTCGTGTCAAAGGTTGGGTCACATGTCACAGGATTGTCATGAACGGCCACAGTACTTTAACATGGGATCTCAACAAATGCAGGCCCCGGCCCTGACGTATTTCTCAGGTTCTGTGCAATTGCAGCAGGTACTTGTTGAACAGAACCCAACAACTGGGGCTGCACAGACCTTTGGGATCCCACCAACCATGCCAGCACAAGCATTAGTGCAGACATGGACAAGAATCCTTTATCCAAACAGTTGCGCACTACACTGGAGCAAGTGTTTTTGTAGGAAATCCTTTTTCTTTCCCAGGTGCTAAAATGTACCAGGAGTAGGACAGCCCACATGATTCTCTGTCCATCACCACCAATCTGGAAGAGGTACCCCAGATAGGTGTGCAGATAGGTAACCAAACATTTCCATTTATGGTTGACACTGGAGTTATCAGGTTTTGTATTAAAGAAGGTGAGTTCCCCTTATCAGGCAAAATGATAGACATGCAGGGATTCTCCGGGGCTGTCCTGTCAGTTCCTTATACTGAAAGTCTTCATATCAAGGTGGGGAATCAAAATGTATCAGCCCCTTTGTTGTATTGTATGGATTCACCAGCAGGAACAGGGTGGTTCTTTGAGGGACAGACGAGGAAGGCGGAGAGTGGCGCACAGTTCTGTGCATCTATCCATCCTTATCGCTGAGTGATGTGTCTGATGAGCAATTGTTCAAAGACACTGAAGACATAGGAGAGATGGTCTTTGAAATTGGGGTGCCTTGCCAGATAGCGATAGAGCAAAGGGAAGTATCACAGACCATGTTCGTTGTTAAAGATACATCATCGGAAAAAAAACATTTGTGGACCAGCAATCCTCATGATGTCGGGCTGCTTAAATGTGTTGGAGCAATGATTATAAAATTGAAACCCGTGCAATATTACCATGGGTTAAGCAGTACCCCGTGTCCAAGGAGGCAGACGAAGGGATTGATGACACCATTATGGTGTTGTTAAAGCAAGGCATAATACAGCCCTCTGTGTCCCCATGCAATATGGCTATCTATCCTGTGAAGAAAGCAAAGAGGTCCAGTTGGAGGATGGTCCAGGATTTGCGCCCCATCAATAATATTGTTGAGGTAGAATTTCCGGTGGTATCGAATCCTGCCACCATTCTCTGTACCATCCCTACTAGGTTGACCCACTTCACGGTAGTTGATTTAAATAATGCATCTTTCTCTGTTCTCTTACACCCCGAATTCTCAGTACCTCACAGCATTTACGTATCGTGGTCAGAGATTCGAACACGCAAGGTTGCCCCAGGGATACTGCGAATCTCTGAGTATTTTTAACAGGGTGGTGCAGTTGGATTTGGGTAATTGACATGTGTCCAGTACCGTAATTGAGTAGGTGGATGATTTATTAGTCTGCAGCGCTTCAGAGGAGCAGTGTCGAGGAGACTCAATAACGCTTCTCGTCCTGCTCGCGGAGAAGGGGTATAAAGTGGACAGAGAGAAATGTCAATACTGTCAGACAGAGGTAATTTATTAGGGGCAAGTAATATCATCCACAGGAAGGAAAGTTATGCCAGAGAGAGCCACTGCAGTTCAAAATACGCCTCAACCAGTAAATGTATAACAAATGTAGCAGTTTTTGGAGCTCTGTAACTACTGTAGGTCATGGATTTTTGATTACTCTAGTTATGTGAGTGCCTTATTGTAGGGTCCAAAAGAAGCACAGAAGGCAAAAAGTCAGATAAAGTGGTCTGAGAGAATGGGGACTTGCTTTAGGGAACTCAAGGCTGCGACCAGCAATTCTCTGGTCCTGGTGACGCTAAATTACAAGAAGCCATTCCTTCTATCTTTCCATTCAAACGGGCAGGTAATGACAGCGGTCCTGACCCAGCATACATCACTGGGCCACAAACCTTTACCGCATTACAGTGGACTCCTAGACCCAGTGATGCACGGACAGTCCCCTTGCGAACAAGTTCTGGTGGCTGCTGCTTTTGCAATTCAAAAGTCTTCAACCATTATGATGGGTTGCCCAGTGACATTGTACATAGAGCATGCAGTCTTTGTGATTCTAGAAAAATCTAAATCTACATTGATGACTCAGAGAGTGTCTGGGTATGAGGTAATCCCATCAAATTCCTCAATTCATCCCATGCAATGTCACCTAGTAAATCCCACGACAATTGTAACTGTCATGATCATGAGGGCCAAACCCAAGCATGTCCCTATGACCCCCTCTGTGGCTCCTGTTACCCCCACCAGTGGAACACACAGCAGCAAGTGCAAGGGTAGGAACATTGGGGAGGGCTGGACTACACTGGTGCATGGTTGGCGCAAGGAATACCAAATATCATCATTACTATGGAGTCAGTCCATCACTCCAAGATGGCTGCCAAAAAGCAGCTCCAACCTGGATCCCAACATGGCTGCCGGACATCCCTCATTCCCCTGTGTAGGCTTTGCACACTAGTCAACCAGGGAGTGGCTCAGGGCTCTAAAAGCCACACCCCAATGCTCACTCCCTGCTTCACGTTATTTCTGCTCCATCAGTAAGCAGCTTAACGCTTACCACGTCATCAGCAGCACGTTCCCCGGATGCTGGTTTTCTACTGTGCTTAGTTTCTAGGAAGGGAAAGAAAAGGAAACCGTTACCGGGGAAAGACTTCATTGTGAGACAGTAAGAGCAACCCTGCGCTCCCAATCTCTGTACACCTACCAAGCTCTGCCATCGCTTTTGCCGGCATTCATCTTTGTTTCCTTTCCGGCATGCATCCCGAGGGCAAGCAACCTAGAAAGGAAGAACAATAGACATTAATGCCAACAAAAGGAACAAGCCAACATCCTGCCTCTGCACAGGCCCTACGACTGTAAATCGATCTAGTGCCAGGTGCTCAAGTACCCTGCAGTGACATCTATGCCATGAAGGAGCATGAAAACGAACAACTCTGCACTTATCTAAACCAGTACCTGGTGAACAGATTCATATGACCATCGAACTCACATGTATCCTCGCCCCTCTTCTTTGTTCCTAATAAGGAAGGAGACTTACATACCTATATTCACTACAGAACCCTAAACCAAATCACGGTAAAAAAACGCTACCCCTTGCCATTGATACTGGTACTCCTGGACCAGATAAAGCATGCAAGCATCTATACGAAACTGGATCTTAAAGGGGCTTATCATCTGGTGCGGGTAAACACAAGCGATTAATTGAAAACCACATTTCACACTAAATTTGGGATTTTTTCAAGTATTCTGTCATGCCGTTCGGCTTATGCAATGCCCCTGCAGCATTCCAATACTTCATGAATTATGTATTATGGGAGCTCCTGGATGTTTGCGCAATCCTTTATATAGACGACATCCTGATTTACTCTGCATCACCCGTAGACCATGTGCAACACGTACAAGCAGTTTTGGAGAAATGTGCCTTCCATGTTACGGAAGTGGAGTTTCTGGGGTTCATTTTGACGCCACAAGCAGTTTGTATAGACAACCGTAAGGTTGAAGCAATTCTTCAGTGGCCATTGCCCACCTCTGTTAAAACCACCCAGAGCTTCAAGGAATGGTGGCATAACCTCTTAGGGGTATGGCATCCTGCTGCGGTAATCACAGACCACCGGAGTCTGCAATATCTCAGAACCACCAAAGCGCAATCCATTCGACAATTACTCTGGGCTCTATTCTTTACTGAGTACGATTTTGTGGCAACCTTTGTTGGGAAGGAAATTAAACTATCCCATCCTCCTAGTCGCTTTAGAGTAAGGTGCATTCTGTAAATACAAGTGTGATGTGGCAGGGGGGCGTATAAAGAGACCCTAAACAAACACAATACTAACCAAAATGTGGATGCTTAGACTTGCGCACATATGAACAGGCCCATTCTGTAGTTATGGTAGAAACATTCAGGCCTGCATGACTGCGCGGTAGACATAGAGCATGAACCTAACGAATAAACCTGAATAGGCCCAAACGCTGACGATAAAGAGACCCACACTGTTAGCCTTCATAGGAACGTTCCTTTGTTCCACAACTGTGGCCAATACGTGTTATCCCAAGAAGGAATGTGCCCTGCAAGACCGCAAGACAGCACCAGGCACCTCACAGTGCACGTTTATCAAAGCCAGGCTAAGGCAGGCCGCTGGCCCCCACCCAGCCAACCATGAGTTATAACACCCACAACTGTCCCAGTCCAAGACCCCTAAATTCAACTATAGTAGGTGACCCCACACCACCAACCATAAACCCACTGAACATAAAAGATCTAAAAAGAACACAACCATTCCACCTTATTTCAGAATGACAAGATTTGTAATGCAAGGTATGGGGTGGAATAAATTATAGTCCAAAGCGAGGGTGGAAGCCTTAGGTGCGGATAGTGCAATACTGAATGAGTGAAGAATGTGTGGGTCAGCTCGATCTTAAGCCTCCCCCTGTGCCAGTCCCACAGCCTTCCAGGCACACGCTATAATGAAAGAGTAGCATTGTCTTACACAGTAACTAATTGCAAACTTGACCTTAGTTCCCTGGAGATGATAAGCCCAGCATCCCCACGTGATAGAAGACAGACGGACAGGGCTGGGGCCAAATTGACCATGTATAGGGTCTTACCAACCAGCTATGCAGGTTTTTACTGTATATGTTTTCATCACTGATGACAATATTGTTTCCTTATATCATTCTGCTTGTACCATTTTTCGGCAGAACATTGTTTAGCAGCAGAGTTCTTTGTTGGCATACCTATTTTTTGTGTGATTAAAATGGTTATCCTTGGCCTTTTTTCCATAGTGGGTTGTATTTTTTCTGGCATGAGCGTTTTTGAGTGTGCAATCATCAGCGGACCCAGAGTGCGCAACGGAAAAGCTGATGCCTTATCTTAGATAGGCTGGAGCGATGAAGGAGATGGTGCCTATGCAACCCCTGATCCTGTGGCAATAGTTCCAGAAAACAAGCTACTTGGAACCATGAGCACCACACCTCCAGATTTTGAATCTTTGGAGGAAGCAGTCAAACAGTCAATGACGCCAGAGGAACTATAGGCTTGAATCACATTAGACCCTCAACTAGAAAACAGAAACGGACTTCCTTATCATGGCAATCGATTATAACTTCCCGACACAATGATGCAGGAAAGGATCATACAAAACTACTATGACTCATGGCTTGACTTGGTCGAAAGCCATCGCGGAATCACCAAGACTTTTGCAAATGTTGAGCAACACCAGTGGTAGCCTACCTGGGGAAAGGTCGTGATGCAATATGTTAAGACCTGTGATGTATGTGCACAACACAAGACTTAGAAGAGGAAACCACAAGGTCTTCGCCACCCAATATCTGTGCCCCCGGCTCCCTGGCATACTGTGTCCCTGGACTTTATTACGGACAAACCTCCATGCAATGGTTTCAACATCATCCTAGTTGTAGTCGATCTTTTCTCAAAAGTGGCACATTTCATAGCTCTCGAAGGAAAGCCAAACACAGGAACTCTAGCCCAGCATTCCTAAAACACCTAGTCAAGTTACACAGGTTTCCTTCTATATTGATCTCAGATCAGGGAAGCCAGTTTGTCTCTTGTTTCTGGAAGAGGTTCTGTACCATAGCCCAGATCGAAATATGTTTATCAACCAGCTATCATCCCCAAGCTGACAGGCAAACCTATGGGATATTTTGACCCATTCCAATGTGCCCCACTGCATCACTTCACAAATGGTGAAAGAAACAGCCCAAAATGGATGCGCTAACCCCTGTGCGCGCAAAAATCTGCAAAACTGCGTTTGGGTTACAACCAAGAAAAGGCTGCACACCCTGCCACACATAGTCAAGGAGGGGGTGAAAACAGAATTCTCACTGCAGGAGCATGCCAGTGGGCTCTGTTACATTCAACATGGAGAAAGGCAGCAGAATTGTCATGAAAAATCGAAAATGCCTTTTAAAATGTAGTGAAAAAGAAAAGAATGCAGGACTCAGCACCATCAAGATGTGTGTATGTTTAATAGTATTGCATATTCACACACTGAATGCGAAGCCCATGTACGATAACATGTTTCGGCTCTGCTGAGCCTTTTTCAAATCTGGGCCATAGTTGCATGTAAACAATCCATAGGACTGATGTCCCTGTAGTAATAACGGGGTAAGATCCCCAAAATCAAGTCTCCTTCCTTGCCGACGCGTGTGACTATTTGTTTGTGAGAAACAGACTTGATTTTGGGGATCTTACCCCATTATTACTACGGGGACATCAGTCCTATGGATTGTTTGCACGCAACTAAGGCCCAGATTTGAAAAAGGCTCAGCAGAGCCGAAACATGTTATCGTACATGGGCTTCGCATTCAGTGTGTGAATATGCAATAGTATTAAACATACACACATCTTGATGGCGCTGAGTCCTGCATTCTTTTCTTTTTCACACTGTTTATGGTGACAGTTAGGCTTTTTTTAACCGTCTGTATACAGTGACCCGCGACATCCCTGAACGTACTTTATGGTTTCAAAGATACTGCACCGTATTCTCAACCAAAATTGATATTAATCCAAGGGATTGAAAGGTGTCGCCCTTCAGAGCAACTCACATTAAAGCCACTTTTTTCAGTTGCCTTTTTGAAATGTAGCTTGCAACCTTCAAAGTGCTGTTTTTGGTGCTAGATCCATTCATTTCCAGTGAATCCTTGAGAGTAAAAGGGTTACAGATCATTCAGCGTGGCTCAGAGAAGCCGGGCCTCATTGACTGACAGCAGCTAAGAAATGTATCTCATGAAAAACCAGCCCAACAACAGTTGTTTTCAGTTCCACAGGAAAAATGCGGCTAAAATGGCCACATATAACAATTTCAACTGTACAGGCAGAAACTCCAAACAAAAGGCTGGATACATATATCCAGACTGCAAGCAAATCCCACCACTTAAGGAAAGAACTGGTGCTGAATAAAATGTGTGTGCTGCAGAGTAAAATCGGATTTAAAGGACTCAATTTAAGATGCTTTTCCCTGAAGAAAGTGCAAAATCGCCTGTTTAAAAGCATGTTTTGTTGAAGGGCCTAATTCTGTAAGAAATGTCAAAGGATTGCTAAATGTCAAAATCCACCTATAAACTGTGTCATTTTAAAGGTTTACTGAAAGATGTAGGTAACTTAAAGTTAAAACCCAGTCCTGAGTTAATTAACTATTTAATTCTGATCTGACACCCTCAGCCTGGGAATGGGTGACACCTCACTGCTGACAGGAAAGGACTAATTGCTGCTCAGAGGTTTTCGCATACTCATGACAAAGAACTCATCAGACTTTTGTCTGGGCCCCAGTCAAAGACAATGGCAGGCTTGAACACTCATCCCAACAGGGGAGGGGCAGGAAACTTCCCTCTCAAGGAAGATGACTCCCCCACCTAATCAAAGGAATTTGACAGCTGTTGCCAGTTGAAAGAAAAGTTAAAAAAAAACTGCTAAGGACTTTTGGTGGTTAAACGCCTATTTGTAATTAAGCTTTAAAGACTTTTAACTTTGCAACAAAAAGGAGGATAAATCTAAAAGTTGGTAGTTGTACGTCTAATTTTATGCTCTTTCTTTGAAGACGTGATGGAACCCTGTACTGCATAAGGGACCAAAGTTATACAAAAACACTAATTGCGCAAAGACTATTAATGTTGCAAATCTAATATTGTATACCCGTGTTCTAGGGGGTGATTGAACAGATATGTACCGAATTAGGATTTGTTAGGCCAAACCATAATGATTAAAATTTGCAAAATTCCACAGAAAGACAAAGTCAGCTCTCACTGACGTAATAGTTGGATGTAAATATAACCCACAACATATGTAATGTATGTTTCTGATTTTATTAGATGGCATAATTATAGAAAGGTGTATTTGTGGGAAAGTTCCAAAACCCAGGCCTCAGCATTTGCTGAACTCTCTTCAGCTAGGGCCAAATCCTGAACCATCCCAAACTTCAGGGAAACAATTCTGATCCAGTCTGGCTTGCTATCATTAAGGCTTGCCTGCTGAAACTCACCCTCCCACTGATCTATACTGTCCAGCAACCAGAAGGGCCCATCCAATCCAGTCCAGTCCAGTCTGAGGTGCGAGTCCAATGGACCAGAACCGCCCACCAGATCCAATTCCGCCAGAAGTGCCCTGCTGCCTGTAGACCTGATCCGTGATGACCAGAACCTGACGGTCTAATCTTAATTTACAGTGGACTGTAACTATAAATAGTAATCATAGTAAATCATAGCTATCAATATCCCCATCTCTTAATCTATCCCATCTTTAACTGAAGAACCTCTAATAGCGTCAGAACCATTCTTGCAAACCTGTTTGTAATTCCTAGTGGTAGCGCTGATTTCTCTAATTTGTTTTACTAGACCATAAGCCATTAGTGATATTCCCATAAAAGAAAAACAGAGTATCCGCCACGTGAAGGGTTACAATCGGCCGTGTGTAACTGTGGAGATTCCGGGGTGGCATTCTTCATTTTCTTAGCATTAATATAGTTTAAATAAAACCAATCAGTCATTTTAAAACCGAATTTCTGCTTTTCTCTGTTCTATTTTTCTCAAAAATGCCTCTCATTCAAACGTGCATAACTTCCTCAATTTTATAGCTAGAGAATTAATTTCAACTCTGAGTTCTAAGACCTGTAGCTACATCCACAACCAAAAACCGCAAAAATAGTGTCTTTGACCCGTTTTTTTTAAAAATCCCATAGTGAAATTTAGGCAGGAATTCGCAATTTTGAAAACGTTTACATGTGTGTTTCCCCATTCAAAGTATTTCTAAACTTCCATTCTGATTTAAAGTGTGTATTGTTGCTCATATGATAGCTGATGTTGGTTGGAATATTTTTAGTGTTGCTCTCATAGGAATTTATATAAATTGAAGGATATTTGCACACCTTTCATTGTTTCACACAGCCATTTTCAACTGTCATTTTAAGAGTGTGGGGGCAACTTAATGGCAGATCTAATACTTTAAAGATGCCCTCCAGACTTGCCTAATTCACCTCCTATCTATGGACCTGGATACATGACAGGACAAGGGCCCATTACACCAAGCTCTTAGTGAACTGTACATGGCACCAAAAGCTAAAAAGGAGCAGAGTAAAATTGCCAAATTAGCGGCCTACCTGTACCTCCACACAGGAGTAATGCAAGAAAAGCATGCTGAGAACATAGTTCTAGTAAGGAATCAAGTGGAAACACTAGAAAGAATCCAGACTGATCTGGACTCTGCAGAGCAAAGGCTACTGAAGAGCCAAGAATGAAAGATAGAATTTAGACAGTATGTCATAAAATTAAAAGAAGATCTGGCTCCGCAAGAGAAGGCAGAGCAAGACATCCAATTACAGACACTAAAAGACGAATGTCAGGAAAGGGTGGACTCTTTACAACAGAGTCAACAGAAGCTGGCACAACAATGAACTTTTAATAGAGTCTGCGCAGAACAGGTGGTTATCATACAGGACCAGATAGACAAATTAAAAGAGGAAAACAATAAATTAATTATTAAAGATCTAGAATCTCAAACAGAATTGGATGAGGAGCGCCAGAAATCTATTGCATTCGAAAAACAAAGGGATGACCTGGCTGAACAGAGGGGCGCTTTAGGCCAGGAAGTAAGCCAATTAAAAACCAAGCGAGAGGAAAGAAAGCTGGCCCTCCATGAGCTCAAGGAAGTTAAAACAGAATATGAGAAGCTACTAGAGCAAGAACAACCAGACCAAGATGCTAAAACTAAGGAGGTAAATCTCCTGCAGCAGAAATTGGCCCAGTATTTCCAAAACCAGGCAGGAAGCGCAGAGAGACAATGATGCTCTCTGTGAAAAGAATGATGTGCTCCACAAACAGATTGCCATGCAAGAGCGAATTATTGAGGCCAGTAAGGCCCTGATAGAGGAACAAAAGATTCAGATTTTGGCATATCACCAGGGAATAGGGGCTGAAAGAAAAAGAGAAGAGATAGTGAGGGACAGAGAAACCCCTGATCCTCACATCAGGACTCCTGTACTCAGGGACTCTAACCCCTTCAATGCAATGAACTCTGCCACCTTCAAGTCCACTGACTCATATGAACGGGAGCCATGGGGATTGTAGACTTCAACAGAATTGGTCAAATAGGACTGACAGATCAGCGCCTCCCACAAATTGATGGTCGGGCGTCCCTGTACAGATCCCCAAATATTAAGGCTAACATCTCTGATCAGGAAGACTCCTGTGAGGGGAGAGTCAGGGAACTGGATCCACAAAACTACCGCCTTCCAAGGAATCAGTTTGTAAAATTTGGTGGGGAACTCCAGGAAATAAAGCCCAAAAAGAGTATCCTAAAGAACTCTTCCCAGGTAGGGCAGTGGGGGTTAGGTGGTACTCCGCCAATCCTGGGAGCAGGGGAGAGTGAGAAGACTCTTCTGAGCACCACAGGCATCAGGAAACTAGGCCCCCACATTCTGCAAGCCCTTCTCAAGCTCGCAGAATCAGGGAGTGCCTAGAGGATCAGATAGCCACCTCCAGTAGTAGTGCCTCTGAGTCAGAGGATGAGTGGATGCGGGTGACTAAGACCAAAAAGGCCAACAAAATCAAAAAGGTAATGCAAAAAGATCCCCTGAAGCAGATCAAGGTCATTAGGAGTGTTATAACTCCCTATCACAAAAATGCTAAGTATTTAATCTGGGAACACCTGGAATGATACGAACAGATGATGGATACTTTTCATCTGAAAGATAGTCAGAGTTTCATCCAATATGTGAAATGGACATTCTCCCCTGAGTACTCCAGCTTCTTTGCGGGGCTGCAGGATCAGAGCCACTCAAGATGGACCACATACAGGGCGGCCATCTTAAAACACTTCTCTGTCCATAGAAATCCACAAGAGGCCCACAAGGCGGCCTACAATCTGCAGTGTGGGGAAGATCAGGCCCCACAAGAATTTGCGCAGGAACTCAAACGTGCCTTTGCGCAGACCACCAGGAGGGTGTGCACAGACAGTAGGGAGTTCATTAACACCTTTTTCCATGCACTCCCCAAATACATCATGCCTCAGCTGGTGAGGGACTTTCACGAGAAGAGATCACTGGACTGGTTCATAGAACAGGCGAGCCGTGTTTATGAGGTGCAGACACCTGTAGAGTACAAAAACACCAATAAAAACCCCAAACCAGCCAACACCCCTGCTGCTGCTAAGGTGGCAGAGGTGAAGGTTGCCCCCATTTTAGATCTGGAGATGGGGGGCCTAAAAATATACCTGCACAGAATCCATCTAACCAAGGAACCAGAAGGCCCTCGGGCCAATCCCAGACAGGTAGTCAGGGGGTAATCTCACAAATAGGACCCCTAACTCCCCTGATTACATTAGCCCCCGATACAAGGGCAACAAACCCATCCTGGGGTATGTGTGGACTCCCCCAGCCCAAGGGGGGGGAATCCAACCAGGTAGGTACCAACCCAGGAAACTTCCCTCCTAACTGTCCTCAGGAGGGCAGTAATACCCCAAATGCCGGGTTGAGCTTCTTTCCCCGGTACCCGCAAAACTTCAACCCACAAAACAACCCTCCTTTCTTTCCTCACTTTCCTGAGCCCAGACAGCCCAATCCGGGAGAGGGGAGGCTAAGGCTGGAAGGTTACCCAAACTATCCCAACCCAGGGTATTATGGGAGAAGGGACAGTTACCCTTCCCGTGATCCACCTAGGATGAAGCAGAGACCCCCGTACCAGCTAGAGCGGGTGTCCCAACTGGAGCGCCAGGTCCAAAACTTGTCCCAGGATCTGGGTTGCATGTTAAGGGCTCAGCAGAACCCTCAGATGAACATGGCGGCTCAGAACCACTCAAACCAAGGGTCTGGTACTCCGGAACAATGACAGGGAGAGAACCCAGACAACTCACCGGTTCCAAAGGAGGAGGCACAGGGGCATGGGGGTGTAAAGCCTTAGAGGAAGCTTCCTTCCCCACTTGTGAAAAGCCCCTGGAAACCCAGGAACTGGAGCCAAAATCTCCTGCCCCCGAAAGTCTGCGACCTAAGGAAAAGAGGGCAGGTAGGAGAAACAAGGGACCTAAAAAGACCCATTTTGAGGAGGAGGTTAGTGTCCTACAAATTGAAGGAGAGGGGTCCTCAGAGGACTCTGGGAAAAGAATATAAAGGATCTTCTCCTTCAGGGATGGGGGAACTCCTCCCAAAGAAAAATGGGTCCCGAGAGATCCTAATAAAGACTTGGTGAATGTGGGGACGGAGTTAGGACCGCCCTCCGTTCAACCCCAGAATGATAAACCAGAAAACCACCTTGCTCAAACTTATTCTGGGGACTGCCTCCAAAAATGGGGGGCAACCCAGAATCAGAATCAGGGGAGCCCAAAACACCCCCAATATCCAACTGCCATATTTTTCTTACATATCCCCAAGCTCCCTCATGGAATCCTGCCCACACTACCCTTGTGTCGGAATCAAGAGTCAAGAAACTAACCCACCAACTGGCCCAAAATGTACATTATCTTTGCCTTGAGGAGAAGGAGGGAAGATTTTATGCTCTGGTCTAAGTGCAAGGGCAATGTACATTTTCTGGCACTGGTGGACACTGGATCCAAAGCCACTCTTCTGTCATAGAGAGCCTTTGAACAACTGAATTCAGGAAGGGGGAAGAGATACCAGATCCCTCTCACCCCTCTTTCTGGACAACTTCAGAACTTCGATGGGAATGAAATTCCTGTCGAGGGGACTGCAGATTTGGAAATTAAAATTGGGCGACACAAAGTGAAACACCCGGTCATAGTCGTTTACTGGGGAATGACATCCTGCGTAGATTGTCTCCCCTAATAGACTGTGTATACAAGGTCCTGTGGACCCAGACTAACCGACCAATAAAATTAAAACATAGTGTCAACTATGTTAGTTTAAATGGCACATGCCACATGGTTGAACAAAAACAGGATCACATTGAGTTCCATTTTCAAAACAACCAAATCCCTGACGTGACAGTAATTGCAGTAGGACAACAAACTGGTGATGGGAATTCCTCTCTATTTCTGAAAATCAACCTTCCTTCCAGTTTCAAGGGGCATTCCACACTGGAAGGAAATACTCTGAAATTGTATACTAATTCACAATCAGAAATTCCCATTTCCATAGTCCAAAATGATGAGAAACCAGCTCAAAGCTTAGCTGACATTCAAAAGATTAGAGAACAGTTGTTTATCCCTATTCCGTTAAATGAGGGGAAGGACTCTGCTCTCGCCCGAGTGCGCGTGAACAACGGTAAGAGCTTCATCAGCGAAGCCATGTTCCGAAAACTCTCAAAATATCCAGACACTCCCACATTTAAATTGATAGACAAATGGGAAATGAACCTGGAAACTTCCAATTCTAAACATCTCCTTAGGTAACCAAAGCACAGTACATAACTGTTGGGTCATGCGAGATGTCCCTGCTGCATTCTATTTGGGAAGTGACATTCTCAATCGCTTTCCATTAATTTGGACCTTATAAACTTAAAAGCCTGGTCCCGATTAGGGGGTAATCCCATGGACTTTGATGATCCAGAAAAAGCATTTTGGTCAGCCCAATTGCTGCCGTATGCAGTTGAAGTTCAAATTGGAGAGGAAGTCACCATCCCAGGATGGACCCGACTATTCTCACTTAAAGTAAAAATTAAAAGAGGACAGAAACTGCAAAATCCTGGCGCATATGTTCACCTTAACGCCCACCTCCAACAGCAAGGGTTGGGGTTAAACTCAACACCATTAGTCAATACAGAACACAACACCATTCCAATATTGGTAGATAACAGCGACCTTAGGAGTATCACTCTGGGCGCAGGCATAATTATTGGAATGGCGGTTGATAACCGACATTTTTCCATAGATTTAGGTAATGAACTGATAGGGCCCATCCCCAATGACTGTTGTGACAGGGATAGTGACAATGACACAACACCAGGCAGGATCTTCACCCAGCATGGGGGGAATTTCCTGGTGTACTCTTCCTGCCCTTATGGTAAGGAAGAGATGACCTGTGACTTCAGGAGGGATGAGGTGATCTTCCAGGTCCACAAGGACTGCCTTCCCTGCCTGAAACCATCAGTCCAAGTCAATACTTTAACTATGGACTTCTCCACCCAGCTGGAGGAGGCCGCTGAAATAGCCAAGCCAGAAGTCTTTCCAGTCTTGCAGATGGTTGAAGAGAGAGTCAACCTAGCTGATGCCTGTGACACTCTGGAGCAAAAGCAAAAGTTGAAACAAGTTTTCTTAGATTTTCAGGATCTCTTTGCGGTGGGCTCATATGACTGTCGTTGCACCGAAATCCATACAACAACAATTCCCACAGACCTGGCATGACTCCAGTGTTTGTGAAGCAATATCGCTTGCCTCTCGCATCCATGGAGTCCCTCACAGAAATAATAAAAAACCTTGAGTCCCATGGGATAATTCGTCCAGTCCACAGCACCTTTAATAATCCGGTGCTGGAGATTTTAAAATCGAACGGCCAGTGGAGACTCTATGCTGACCTAAGGGAGCTAAACAAACCGGTCCAGACGTCCCGATGGCCTCTTCCCTACATGGACCTAGGCCTGGCCCTGATCCAGGGGTGATGGGTTTACACTGCCATTGACCTGACCAATGGGTACTGGACCGTACCTGTCAGTAGGGAGGACCAATACAAGCTGGCCTTTACCTTCAGGGGGCAGCAGTACACATGGACCCGGACTCCCTTCGGATTCATCAACTCTGGCAATGAATTTAATATCTTCTTACACAAGGCCATGCCCGACTTGGGTGAAAGGGGTAACCTGGTCTATGTAGATGATGTTCTGATCAAAAGCTCAACTGTGGAGGAACACTTGGCAGAAATCCGTTATGTTCTTACACAGTTGAGGGCTGCCAGAGCAAAACTATCTTTCCAAAAGTCACAATGGTGCAGGACACGTGTCAACTTCTTGGGGCATGAGATAACTCCTGAGGGTCTCTGTCCCCAGGAAAAGAAAGTGGAAGCACTCCTGAAATTTAAAAAAACAACAACTCTGTGTGAGCTAAGGAGCCTCCTTGGACTGACTAATTACAGCAAAAAGTTAATTGAGGATTATGCAGAGATCACAAGACCCCTGATCCATCTGTTGAAGGTGGGGTCAAGTGGGAGTGGAGTCCAGAACAAGCTGAGGCAGTAAAGCAACTCAAAAGAAGACCAGCAAGTCCCCTCAAGTCCCGCTTTGCCGCAGGAGTCTGTGCTGTCTGCTATCTGTGCTGCCTGTGCTTCACGTTGGATTGTCTTCGGATTGAAAACTTTACTTCAGCTACCAGAAGGTGAACGCTTTATACTGGGTAGCCACCAACTCCCATCAATAACACTCAAACCCAACTTTACTTGTAAATTCAACTAAAGCAGCCCCCTTTTTTTTTTCTTTCTTTTTCTTTTAGGCTCTGCTTTTATAATTAGGGGCGGTCCTATATAAGGACGTTCGCGCGCGCACCTGTGCGCGCGCACCCAGCAAGTCCCCTCAAGTCCCGCTTTGCCGCTTCGCCGCGTTCGTCGCGGCAAAGCGGTGAATTTAGTGTTTCATTTTGTTTTTCCCTTTTTCAATTTAGTAGGTAACACTACTACCGCTGAGTATGAAACGTAGCATAAAATCTCTAACAACCGGCATGCCGCTGGTAACTGAGCTGCACAAGTCCAATGGTTCAAGTTGTTCCCAGATTTCCCACTCTGCACCTATAAAAAAACCTCGACTCAGCTCTACACCAAGGACACGTGCTATAGGCGCAATCAAGAGTCGATCCGAGACGCTGTTAGGAATGGATATCCGCTCCTTTTGTAGAGCCTCCAGTTGCATTGAAAATAGCTTACGACCTACTGGAAATGCCGTAGAAACTTCCTTACATCATCCAGTAACGGCTTCCTTGGGTCCAAAAGATACTACGCATGGCTTGGAGCCGGAACCTTGTACTTCTGCAAAACGATTAACTGGCCAAAATGATCCTCTAGCTACTGTGATAGAGGTCAGAACTGGTGAGGTCTTAAAAACTGTCACAACGCCTGGCCCATCTGTTATTTTTGCGAAAGAAAATGTTTCCCTTACCGACAGTGTCATTCTAACAAATGTCTTAACTGGTGTTGCAGTTCCTCCCCCTGATGTACGTGACATCTCTGTATCCACTGTAAGTGACACATCGATTGCTAACTCATTGTTGAATCCAGCTGTTCAGGATATACCTGTTATTGACCTAGATATTATTGCCTCTGTTGAGTCATCTCAAATATCTTCGGTTAACTTGTCTAAATCTCCTGTGCTTTTCACAAACGTCAGTGCTGCAAATTCAGTTGCAAATTTGTCCTTTATAGCTCCGACTCCCAGAAAAACGGTAGAAAAAACCCCTGCTACTACTGGTGGTCTTGATTCCCAGACTGTCAGTACTGGCATAGCACTCACATCTATGAACAATGCCATATTAGCTCTTGCTAAACTGTTTGAAGTTTTAGTCGTAAAGGCTGAAACACATTCAAACCAGTTTGACCTGTTACTTGACAATCAATTTGCACTTTTTAACAGACTTGAGAGCCTGGGTCAGCCGGAAGCTGCTTTAAATGGTAAGAAGTCTGTATCTATACAGACTTCTTACTTGGCTGAATCCATGGATCAAGCCTATCAACCTATACCATTCATACCTGATCCTATAGTTGACATTATGGAAAATGCAGTCGTGACAAAAACTGACTTGCAGAAGAGACCCATTTATTCCCTTTTTGGGACCAAATCTTCCGTGCCCGATCCTCAGACCCTCCAGAAACCACTGCCTAAAAAGACTCGACTGTTAAATCAGTCAAAAAAAACGAAAAACATCAAATCTGAACCACCTCATACTTCCCAAATTAAAGCCTTTATTAATAAACTCTCAGCTCCAGTATCCTCTTCAGCCTTGGCATCTAAAGCCATCGCAAGAAAATATTCGCAACAACTGCAAGCAAAAAAAGCTAAGTTACACCCAGCTCCCACTGTTCTTTCTTTGGCACACAGCCCCTTAAGTGAATTGATTAGAGTGGCCGAGCAGATGTCACAAAAAACCCATATTAAAGAAATGCTGGGCAATCGCATTTGCGAAGGGGCTAGTGTATCTAACTCATCCGCAAATAGTTTTATGGGTAATGCTTCTGCGGTGCAGAAATCAGAGCATGGGGAAATGGGGAGAGAGATACGAAGAGCAGTGGATGAATATTTATCCTCTAAATCAGCCCCTAAACATGTAACTTTTGCGCTGTCTGCCTCGGCCACTTTGTCTGAGCCAATGCCTGTGATAGCCCCAATTCTGAAAAAATCTAGTCTCCCTGTCCTTGTGGATGCAGCAACTTCTGGCTCTCTTATGCCAATATGCCCGGGTGGACCTGGCAAGGCTAAAATAGATTCTCTTGGTGACATGGAACGAATTTTACAATCCACTTTCACTAAGTTTTTGGAAACCTCTTTTGCCCCTCAAACAGTCTTACAGCCTAAAATAGGGATTAGTACCTGTACAAACCCTAATGAGTTACTGTTACCAGCTAAACAAAAGCTAACAACCATACGTTCTAAACGTCCGGCAATTCATTCTTTGACCCTTAGTTGCCAGCCATTGCCGGCTAAACAGTATAATCTAAATCGGGCCTCTGTTCTCTCGATATTTCGTGAGATCCCAGAGCTCGACGACATCAGTACTATAGAAATAGAACTTGTGGAGTTCCCAGACTCATCTAATCAGTCCCTTGTAAACTTATGGATTAACTCAAGGGTGGTTCTTAATACCATCTGGGCCGTGAAGTCACAAATTGCCGATCTTGGCTTCACTGTGCTCCCCACCCCTGATGTTCTAGATAGACCTCCTATGCGTGTAGATGCCCCTCAAATCAAACTCCCCATCAACCCTCAAGCTAACCCTGGAAAATCCTGCATTTGTCAATATCAGAGCAAGCAACCTAAGCATTCTCATATTCTTACATCAGAGCTATGCTTTGTTAGCTGGAATTCCAGAGGGAATCGGCACTTACTGAACAATCATTCCCTCCATTTGCTGAAGTATGATGTTATATTGCTCCAAGAATCATGGTTGGTTACATCACCGTCTTGGAATAACTATGATGTATGTTTATTACCTGCCGTGAAGCATCAAATGGGTCGTCCAACCTCTGGCCTGTTAACGGCTGTTAAACAGTCGTCTGGTTTAAAAATCTCTCCGTGGTTCTGTCCAAATGATTTTATACAAATGTCCAGAATTGTATGTGAAAGCTACACATGTGCTGTAATTAACATCTACTGGAACCCCTTGGGCATCTCTGATGATTCCTTTATGGAAGCAATATCTAACGCTTTTGATATAATCACGGTGGATGGAGCTGTAGATATGATCTATCTAGCGGGTGATTCGAATCTACATTGTTTGGGCCCCTTTCTCAAATCCGAACAAAAACGCCTGGATAAGTGGCTACTATTCACTAAATCACAGAATCTTTATATGTTGAATGGTGCCCATTCACAGGACATACCACCTAGAGCTACATGGCATTGTGCATGTAGTCATGGGATTATTGACTTCACCTATGTTAACATGTATATGTCAAACATGGTTACATCTTTTAAATAATAGAATCAGAGATGAGTGATCATAATATCCTGTGTACTACCTTCCGCTCGAATATGTTTGTCTCCAAACCACACTCCTCCTTTCTTAAGGGAACGTATGAGATAAATCCTGCCAGAAACCGACTAAAGTGGTCTGAACATTCTTTGAATGCCTTCATGATACGTTACCATGGTGAACTAAATAATAATGATGTAGAGCAATCGCCGTCAGATATGGTTTTTTATGATCTTATGCAGCTCTTCCAACCAAGCTCTATCACTCACAAACATAAACAAATACCGCATTTGCATATTCCCAATCATGAAATAAGACTCAAAAAATCCATGGTTCGAGCTGAAAAAAGGCAAGCCTTAAAATTACCGCCAGATCTCCGTGGAGCTGCCCTGCTACGTATACAAACTAGCTACAGAAATTGGGCTAGGGGAATAAAAGCTAAACTTTACCAAACAGATGGAAGAAATATGCTAGTATCTCTAGCATCTAAAAATTCTGCCCAGTCGTGGTATATTATAAATCAATCCACAGCAGGCCATCAGGTTGCCTGCCAAACAAATGACCTAACAGAGGATGAGTGGGTACGCTATTATTCGGATCTATTTGCAACCCCGCGACCTCATTCCTTTGCTCCTGAGCTAAAGCCTGATCATTCGTTCTATTTACACTTCGATAAAGAAGACATCTTGTATTACATCAATCAGGCAAGCAACTCGCGAGCACCTGGCCCCGATGGCCTATCAAATGCACATCTTAAGCGATTTCCTAACATATGGGCAGATATACTATTTCTCATGTTTGAATCAATTAACACTTCACAAAAAATTCCGATATCATGGAGACAATCAATCGTTATTCCAATATATAAGAAGGGTGATCGCGCCAATCCGGCTAGCTATAGACCCATTTCATTACTGGATGTCTCGGGAAAGATCTTTACCCGTCTCATATTGCGAGAACTTAATGATTGGACAAAGAAGAACCTCAAACTGGACCCGTATCAATCTGGCTTTGTTAGCGCACTGGGGACGATCCCCAACATTATTACCATTAATATGTTGAAGTCCCAATATGCATCCAGGAAACAAACTTTATATTTTGCGTTTATTGATTTTAGTTCCGCTTTTGATTCCATAAACCGAAATCTTCTTTTTAACAAACTAAAAGACTTTGGCTGTCCTTCCTCGCTTTTGGCTCTAATTATCCAATTACATACAGATACTACCATGAGAGTTCGGCTCACAATGCAAGGACTCCTGTCCGTCCCTTTTCCTACCTGCATTGGTCTAAAGCAAGGATGCACATTGGCGGCCTCATTGTTCAATCTCTTTATTTTTGATTTAGGTCTGTCATTTCGTGGAATTACAGTGGACGCTCCGGAGTTAGGGGGCCAACGTATCCCTTGGATACTTTATGCAGACGATTTGGTCTTGATTTCCCAGACTCCCATAGGTCTGCAAAATCTTTTAGCCGCATTAGCAATCTATGTGGAGGCAAATGACCTAATAGTAAATCTAACCAAATCCCAGATTATGGTTTGTAGTCCCGCTACTAGATGTAAATCTTACAAGGGATTTTGGTCTTTCCAACAACAAACTATGGATATTGTCTCGGAGTATAAGTATCTCGGTGTTTCCATTCAAAACACGGTTAGCGATGGGAAACTGTTATATACGTTAGACTCGAAATTGCTAAGCTTGATATCGCAAGCGAAAATCCTACTTTATAAGTTTGGGAAATTTACGCTGAAACATATTCTGATGTACTATGAACAAAAGGTGGTCCCCATTTTACTCTATGGCGTTGAATCCAAACTGTATTCCAAGGATAGCATATGGAATAGACTTCAGGCTACTTTTTGGAAAAAGGTCTTGCGTCTTCCGAACTGCACACCGCTCCCAATACTACGGTTTGAATTGGGTTTGAACTCTCTCCATAGTAAAGTTAAATGGAGAATGTGTGCTTTTTTCCGTAAAAGCCTTCTCGGCTTGACCAATAATAATATCTTGAGTACAGTTGCTCTTCACCTAACTGGGTCTACAGCTGTTTTTCCGCTAAAATGGAGAAATATTGTTTTGGACTCTTTAGTTGGAGCAAATATCTCTTTACAAGTTCTCATTGATCACCCGGCACGAGCAAAAAGAAAGTTCTTCTACTGGGATTGGATTACAAACTATGATCTTTGTGTAAAATATAGAGATTTTGATGCTAATCTCTTTGGTACTAAATTTATAGGCCAAGCGGCAGGCTATCTCATGAAATGTCCATCTGCAAACATACGCAATAAATTCCTGCGGACAAGGTTAAATTTATGGCCGACGAGAGAAATTTTGGCTAGACGTAAACTTATTCAAGCGGACCTCAACTTTTGCCGATTTTGTGAGAAACAAAATGTAAGGGAAACCCTTCAACACATAATTGTGTCCTGTCCAAACCTAATGGCCATTCGTGATAAACATTGTAATAAGTTATTGAGTTTGTATATGGAGAAGAATGATAACGAGATATGGAGTATTTTATTTAAGAATGTTAGATTCTCAGTAATGAAGGCCATTATCCACTTTTTAGAGGCAGTTTTACCTGACGAAATAGTGATTTAACTAGTCTACCTTAGCGTATCCTTTTTATATACTCATGAATTATCACTATAATTATCACTATTAACATGGTTCCTATTTTTCTATAGATTTAATCGCACCTTTTTATTGAACTTAAATCTTAATTTATATGTCTATTTTCTAACTCCGCTTTTTTTTTTTTTTTTTTGTTTATTCTTTTCCATTATGCCGGTTGTTGACATTGTATGTAATTCTATATGATTTTCATCAATTTTAAATTGTAATGACATTCTTTTATAATTGTTATTGATTTTGAAAAGTTGATGTCTTCAGCTATATCAAAATAAAAAAAAAAAAAAGAAGACTCTCACAAGCGCCTTGTCTAGCTTACCCTGCTAAAAACAAGGAGCTCTTCTTGTAGACAGGGTTCTCGAATACATGCTTGACCACAGTATTATACCAAAAGCATGACAAGGTCAATAAAGTCATCTCCTATGCAAGTAAGACTTTATCCTCTGTGGAGGAAAATTTCAACGATTGTGAGAAGGCACTTGTGGCAACGGTGTGGGCATTGAAAAATTACCACACGTTGATCTAGGGGGAACACATCATAGTGGAGACTCTACATCAGCCTCTGCAATATCTTCTAAGTGACAGAATCCAGGCCGGAAATGTGAGTAATTCCCCAATTACTTCCTGGATTCTGTCAATACAAGGCTTTCCTGTGGAGGTCAGATATGGCCAAAACAAGAAGAGTCTCCTCGCGCAAGGTCTGGCTGGCTTGCATGATTGTGCCAGAGAAAACTGTCTCGAGGACAAAAGTCTTAAAATCCAGGACAACATGGAGGCGTACCTGAATTCCCCACACAAAGACTATGAAGAAGACAAGTGCGAGGGAATTCCCACTGTCTATGTGGATGGCTGCTCCTTCCTTGTTGACAACAACGGGGAAAAGGAACTAGTGGCCGGTGTTAGGAATGCCTGGGTGAATGATGCCCCGGAACCCTCCGCTGGGTACAAAATTGGTCCCCGTAGTAGTCAGATGGCAGAGCTGATGGCAGTTCATCAAGCCATCCTCACTGATGTCCAACACCAACCCCACAAACTGGTCATAATCACTGATTCTGATTATGTCCCGAACAAGTTAGTGAAGCACCTGGTTAATTGGAAAACCAGAGGCATGCTATGTGCTAACAACAAACCACTAAAACATGGAAAACTAATACAAAATATTGATGATCTGGTCACCTCTAGTGGGATGACCATCTACTGGAAAATGATCAAGGGTCATTCCAAAGTAGAGGGACCAAACAAAACTGGAAATGACTTAGCTCATCAGCTGGCCAAAACCGGAGCCATCCAAGGGGATCTCCTTGAGATTGAGTCCCTGTTGGGGGAAATCCAGGTCACCGCTTTCACTAGGTCCCAGACAAATGCTCACAATGAGCTCTAAACTGCCCAGTGGTGTAAGGAGACCCCAGATGCTGACTTAATCACAGCTCAAAAAGGGGATCCAATAATTGGTATGTTTTATCAACACATTGAGGACCCTGAGAACTTTCCCCTGACGGATACCGATTGCAATGGGAAAGAGGACCTCAGAGTGTTGATGAAATGTCCAGAAATGTTCCTAATCCAAGACGGTTTGTTGGTGAGGAGATCCATATCTGGCTGTGACCAGTCGGTGGTCCCTACCTCATTCCGAAGCCTGATGCTAAGTCACACCCATGATGCGGCCACAGCCGGTGATCGGGGGTTTCATACTACATTAGAAATCTTGCAAGAGGTTGCATACTGGCCACACATGGGGCAGGACCTCGACCAATACTTGAAGGGGTGTCTTGTGTGTGCACAATTTCAGCCAACATCATTCACACACGGTGCTCCTCTCCAAAAGAGGGGGATGACACTGCCTTGGTCAGATTTACAAGTAGAGTTCATTGGGCCCGTGATTCGCTCCTCTAGGGGGAACAAGTACATGTTAACCGTAACATGCTTGTTTACTAAGTGGGTGGAATGTCTCCCGGTCCCAAATTGCAAGGCAGAAACAGTAGCTGCCCTGATGATCAATCACATCTTCTCTCGTTTTGGACTACCCCAAAGGATTGAATCAGACCGAGGTAGTCACTTCACCAGCGAAGTGAGGACAAAGATGTGGGAGATACTTGGGGTAAAAAGGAAACTACACATTGCATACCACTGTCCTCTAGTGGTGGAGTTGAGATGTACAATAAAACCATTGTGAGCATATTAAAAATGTTTGTGGCAGACCCTGGGCCAAATTGGGATATTCGATTACCCCTTGTCCTGATGGTCATCAGATCTACCCCTTCTTCTGCAACTAAAATGTCTCCATTTAAGCTGATGACTGGACAAATGATGGTGCTACCTCAGCATCTGCTCTATACAACCCAAGAGCAGACATTGATAAATGCCTCCACAACTCATGAGTATGTTGAGAATCTGAGAAAACACCTCCAACATGCTTTTGCGTATGCCCAGCGGAATTTAGAAAGATCTGCAGACAGTATGAAGACCCACTATGACCTCAAGACAACCAAAAAGGAATATCAAGTAGGAGACAGGGTCTACTTGTACAATTTCCAAAGGAACCAAGCCAAGGAGCGCAAATCTTTGCCAAGCTGGCGGGGACCTATTGAAATTGTGGTCAAAATCTCACCAGTCGCCTACAGAATCCGCATCCCCAAGGGCGATTTGACAGGAGAAGACAAGTGGGTCCGCATCAACCAGCTAAAGAGTTGCCATCATAGGCATACTTTGCGGCAAATAGAAGAGCCCAGAGGGCGAGAATGATGAAACCTAGGAAAATTTGAAATTGTCATTAAATACATGCGTGCAATACTGTAAATGGTCACTGAATGCATATGCATATCCCACAACTGTCATCCCTATTGGCGGGCAGTAGTGGGAACATTTCCATAACTGGGTTATGTTCTGTTTTCTAATAGTGGACTTATTGGCACTAAGTGTACCTAATCACCAAGGAGGACCTCCATAGGGACCCGGGAGGAAAAACCAAAGAGATCCGGAGTGTCGCTCCACACCGGGAAAGAAAGCAAGAGAGAAGACAGGGGTATCATTCCTATTCCAACCAGAGCCGGCGAGGAGAGCGTGTCGCATCATTCGCTGACGGGAGAAGAACCTACACCTGAAGAAACCTGTGTTCTTCACATGGACAGAAAGAAAAATCCCACGTGCCTGACTTCCCCACGACTGGAAGTCAAGCCGAAGTTGGGGGGGCTTCTGTGGGATATTTTGACCCATTCCAATGTGCCCCACTGCACCACTTCACAAATGGTGAATGAAACAGCCCAAAATGGATGCGCTAACCCCTGTGCACGCAAAAATCTGCAAAACTGTGTTTGGGTCACAACCAAGAAAAGGCTGCACACCCTGACACACATAGTCAAGGAGGGGGTGAAAACAGAATTCTCACTGCAGGAGCATGCCAGTGGGCTCTGTTACATTCAACATGGAGAAAGGCAGCAGAATTGTCCTGAAAAATCGAAAATGCCTTTTAAAATGTAGCTTGCAACCTTCAAAGTGCTGTTTTTGGCGCTAGATCCATTAGTTTCCTGTGAATCCTTGAGAATAAAAGGGTTACAGATCCTCCAGTGTGGCTCAGAGGAGCCGGGCCTCATTGACTGACAGCAGCTAAGAAATGTATCTCATGAAAAACCAGCCCAACAACATTTGTTTTCAGTTCCACTGGAAAAATGTGGCTAAAATGGCAACATGTAACAATTTCAACTGTGCAGGTAGAAACGCCAAACAAGGGGGGCGCTGTTGAGCAGCCTGCAAGACGGCTGCCTAGCTTCCTAGCTTCGTGACCCGGCTGCCGTACATCCGCCTGCGTCAGCGGTTCTTTGAATCCTCCGCCACTGGGAATTGGTGTAGCGCGTTGGTGAATGTCGTAGCTACATACTGATCTGCTTGTTGGTGAAAATCGGAACGCCGTTGCTGCATGAGGCCCTTTCATCTCTCGGGCCGGCGCCCTGACAGCTGAGCCCCGCCGGGCCGCGCGTTCTCGCTGTGAGCCCGGCTCCTGTGTGCTGTTGAGGACGCGGCTCCTAATCCTTCGCTGGACTGTTGCCTGTCGGTGGCCCCGCTGAGGCGTTTACTCCTGCTGCAGGCTTCGCCCTTCGGGGCTGGGTGAACGGCGGGCCTGCTCTCCTCTCTGCCTGGCCTCCTGCGCGTCACTGGAGCGGCGCTCCTCCCCCTGTCTCTGCTCTCCCTGCGGTGGGGCGTGCCTGGGCCGTTGCTGTCCTCGGCGGCTTCTCCTGGCTGGCCCGTACGTGGGGGCGAGTGGACACAGCCCCCTGATCCCGTCTTCGGCTGCCTGGTTGCCCGTTCTGTGCTGCGGAAGCGGCTTGTGGGGCCTCGCTGCCCCGATGGTGCCAGGTCGGGTCAGGCTCTTGATTCCCCCGCTGCTCGAGGGGGGGTGGCCTACCCGCCTGCGCCCGGCTCCCTGGTTGCCCCAGGCCGGGGATGCCTGTGGTGCAGGGCTGAGCGCCGCCTCCTGTTGTGGCCCTGGACACTGCGGCCCGTCTTCACATCCTCGTCTTGGCTGCATGGGAGGTTTGGTGATGGCTGTGAGCTTGTTATACATACCTGCAGGTGTGGGGCCGGGGGACGGCAATCGTCATGTGTGGTGCCTCTGAGAGGCCATTACGAGTGGAGCCTGCCTGCACAGCATATCCTAGTGACTCCAATGATGTGAATTTGTCTGCAATGAGTCCACGGGTCCGGGGACTTTTGTAAGACTGTGTGCTCCCCTGGCCTATTATTTGGCGAGGCTCCGCTCCCCAACTGCAAGATCAGTCAAGCTGTCACTCTGCTGTCCTCCTCCTGTGGATCTGGTACCGGTGGTGCCTTTGTGGCTTCCTCTATCTGGGGTGGACATTGCCGGTGGAGTCCTGTCCTATTCGCTGCCTACTGGCCGCCTGGGCGATTGTGGGGTCCTGTACCTAGCCACTCACACTGTCCACTCACCTGGCGGCCTTTGATTGCGCTTCTACTGGCGCTGTGGGGGGCCTCACCTGCCCGGCTCCCTGCTTCTGCTGCGCTGTTGTGCATTTCTTGCAGACACGCCAACCACCTCTGTACATCGCTGACTGCGCCCTGGAACATTGTTGCCCTGCAAACATTGTCCCCTTATTCCTATGCTGTGTTTTGTCCCTGGTGTGAGAGAGATTGAGGCCCTCCTCTTCGCCCTGGTGCTGTTTTATCCAAGGGACCCATTGCCTACTGTTCAATCACCCTGTGGTTACTGCCCAGTGGTACGCCAGTGCGCCCCCACAATATGCCAAGTAAATCTTGTGGGGCCAACGGGGCGGGGGCTATGGATACATTTGCTAAGTCACTTTCCAGACAGGGACACGGCGGGTCCGCCTCGACCCAGGATGACCCAGATGCACCTACGTGGCCCCCCCAACCTGACCTCACGACTCTAATGGAAAGCATGGCGAAGAACTTTGCGTCATTTCATGAGAAGCTGGATGATATTAATGCTAGTGTGGCCTCCATGCGGGCTAAATTGGATCTGCATAGTGCCAGGCTGGTGGAGGCCGAGACCAATGAGGACGAGGTGCACACCCTCCAAAGCACTGTCTCTGAGCTGGTGCGGGATAAGCGAAATGCGATGACTTAGAGTCCAGATCCCGCAGGAATAATCTTCGCATTGTGGCGGTTCCTGAGAATGCCCTCAGTGGCAAGATGGAACTGGCCATCGAAAACCTCCTCCGGGACCTCTTGGGTAATCCCACGCTCTCACCGTTCTTCACGATTGAGTGCGCTCATCGAGCGCTCACCCCCGTCCCAAACCGGTGGATTTCCCCAAGCCAATCATTGCTAAGGATCTTAGCTTTAGAGATAGAGGCCATATACTACGCCTGGATCGCGAGATGGGGGAGCTGAAACTTGAGTCTCAAACCATCCGAATCTTTCCTGGCTCCTCCGTTAGTGTGCAAATGGAGCGCAGACAGTTCAACGGTGTGAAAAAGCTGCTTAGAGAGAGGAAAATAGAATATGCCATGCTTTTTCCAGCACGCCTGAAGCTCACCTACCGGAATAAGTTATACTTTTTCACGGTGCCGGAGGAGGCAGTGAAATTCATTGAATCCCACAACCCACTGCCTGACCCTGCCGTGGAGCCGGTCGCTGATGGTTGAAGAACGGCGTGCCCATTCATCTGGTGGCCTCCTTGTGTATCGCCAATACATGTGCTGTTTACACCTCCCCTATTTGAATATTTTTAATTTATTGATTTCGTATCTTGTATATCCTTTCCCAGTTGTAACCTGTTGTAATGATTATCAGAAACTGTAATACTTGATATCGCTGTATGTTCTACGGTGCGCTGCACCACCTCTCATTTAAGTTGGGTTACGGCTTCAGCGACCCCCGCTGCAGCTGCAATGCCGAGTTTGGCATGTTATGACCGCTGGTAATGCCCCAGTTGGGCATATAGGCAGGTGTTGCCCTGTTGGGGTTGGCACGCCTGCGTCTGGTGTTTGGGTGGGCTTCTGTGCACTGCTGGGTTGGGGTGGGCAGTGAGGGTGGGGGGGTTGTGTTGTAGGATGTTACTTCAAAAATGTCAAGGTGGCGGGTGCTTGTGGGGTGGAGGGGTGCGCCATTGAATCGGCGGCTGTCATATGGTCTACAAACAAGGCTGTGTTGGGTAGTGGAGGTCTATAATACTGTACCATGGCTATTAGGCTAATGTCATGGAATATCCCAGGGCTTAGCAGCTTCACGAAGGCCCGTAGGATAACTGTGTATGCTCAGAGGCACAGGGTCAAAATACTTCTCCTGCAAGAAACCCACGCTCTTGCGCGCCTCTCATCCTCTCTAGCACCGACATGGGGTCCCAATAAATATTTCACAGTATAGTCCTCTCAGTCCAGGGGCGTTCTCACCCTGATTCACAAATCAGTAGAATTTTCCTTGCATTCCAGCCCTATAGATCGCGAGGGTAGATACGTGATCCTCCATTGTCTGCTTGCTAACACAGAGTGCCTGTTAGTTAACACGTATGCTCCGAGCATTGATGCTCCCGAGTTCTTTGATGAAATCAATATCCTTCTTCAGAGATATATTGGGGTCCCGATCATTTGGTGGGGGGGACATGAATCTTATTTTAAACACGGAGCTGGACAGATCTGGCATTGCACACAGGACGATGTCCAGGGCTGCTCGCCGGCTCCATGCGCACATGCTCCTCGTTGACCTAGTCGATGCTTGGAGAGCACTCAACCTACTGGTTAGGGAGTACACATTTTACTCCTCTGCGCACGACAGTCATTCCAGAATTGACCTCTTCCTCCTGTCGACTGGGCTCATGGGGAAATTTCTCAGTATGCAGATATTACCGCGCACGCTCTCGGACCATTCTCCAGTGATACTGGATATTGCTTTGCAGCCTCCCCTCCCCCGTCATTCTAGCTGGCGTTTCAAATCAGAGGTGCTGCACGACATAGTCTTTAAGGCTGACATCCTTGCAGATATCAACTTGTTCTTTGATAGCAACAAACATCACGACACAACCGACGGGGTTCGCTGGGAAGCTTTTAAGGTGTTCATCAGGGGGATGTGCATCTCTAGGGAAGCTGGGGTTTTGAAAGACATCAGGCATTCTTTACAGCGCTCTAAGACCAAACTCAAGGAACTAGAGCGTGAATACGCCTCCGCTCCTTCCCCATCCAAGCTGGCACAGATACGCACTGAATTGGAATCCTTTGAGTCCCATGCCCTCAGGGAGATACGATACTATGCCCGACCCATTGCGGCTCGGAAGTATGTCGAGGGGGAACGCCCCGGTCGAACCCTTGCCAGGCTGGCCCGGATTGAGGGGGGAAGAACCCGGATCGACTGTGTCAGGGACAGGTGTGGAGTGCTACGTTGGTCTGATCATCTTATTCTTGAGACCTTTGCGGCATTCTATGCTGATCTCTACGCCCCGCAACGTGAGCACAACCCGCATGACCTAGATATTCTTCTTGACCATATCCCCATGTCTATTGTATCCCACGCTACCAAAGAGCAGCTGGATGCTCCTGTCACTCTCGATGAGATTACTGTGGCCATTTCGGCCATCCCCAAGGGCAGGGCTCCTGGCCCGGATGGCCTGACTGCAGAATTTTATCAAGAGTATGTAGCCCTACTGGCCCCATGTCTGCATGAGGTGTGGACTGAGTCACTACCCCTTTCAACTTTCTCCCAGTCTCTGCGCGAGGCTATTCTTACTGTGCTCCCCAAGCCGGGCAAGCCCCCGGAGGAATGCAGCTCCTACAGACCTCTTTCTCTCATGAATACGGACACTAAAATATTCACCAAGGTAATTGCAAACAGGTTTCTCCCCATCATGCCATACTTGATTCATCCTGACCAAAGTTGTTTTGTCCCCTGCCGCTCCACTACCTTAAACATACGGCGACTATTCAATGTCATCTCTAGAATTGACCCTAGAGCTAATGCGGTAGGGCGTGGCCTGATGTCCACGGAGTGAGGACGCGAGTTCCCTGAGCTCCGTCTGGGCCGCAGCAGTCCGATCCTTTTCTAGGTGATTCAGCCCACAGACACCGCATCCGAGGAGATCCACCGGCGGCCGAAGCGGGAGACCTTGTCTTCCACCCAACCCCGACGAAAATCGGGGCCTGAGAAGCTTCTACCGCGACCCGGCGCTGGCTCCCCCTTCTTCCCGGGCGAGGCACACAAGATGGCGGCCGCCTCGCGTTGATAACCCAGCGGCTCGCACTGGATCCGGGAGCCAGCGACTCGCTGACTCGAGCAGTCCCACCCTGCAGTCGAGTGCACCCCGGCTCGGGCCACTCGAGGGCACCGTCAGGACCCGGTGCAGCAGCCAAGAAGGGCCAGAAGGAAGATCGCTACGCGGCCGATAGACACGGGGGAGAGGGTGGCGACGGCATCAAAGAGGCAAGATGGCTGCCGCGAGGAACAAAGCCAAGCACGCTACTCTGGACCCCTTTGTAACATCCAAGCCTGCTGCTCAATCCACACCGAAGACCTCACCAGCACAAGATGCCCCTGGGGATGAGACCAGACATAATCAAGTGCTTGAGGCGATCACGGCCCTGAGGACATTCATCGATACGAAAATCGGGGAGGTTAAGACGGACATACAACTTATCAGGCAAGATGCCCGCAACTTAACGGAGCGCGTCACCATAGTCGAATCCTCCCAGAAGGACATCTCAGATGAGACGACGTCTCTACAGAAAGAGGTAGCGGACCTCAAACGGAAAGTGCACTTCTTGGAGGCGAGATCCGAAGAAGCAGAGGGTCGGGCCAGACGGAACAATATCAGGATCCTGGGCGTACCGGAGGGGTCGGAGACCATGGATCCGACGGCTTATGTGGAATCCCTGATACAGCAGGAAGTAGGGGTGTCGAAACTCTCGCAGGGATTCGCCATTGAAAGAGCTCATAGATCCCTCCAGAAGCGCCCCCCGCCTGGATCCTACCCCCGCCCCATCATCGCCAAGGTCCTCAACTTCCGCGACCGAGAGGTGATCCTGAAATTCTCGAGGGAAGGAGGTATAATCGAGCGGGGTGACTCAAAGATTACCATCTACCCCGACTATACCCAATCGGTGCAGAGAGCAAGGAATTCCTTTGTCCCCATCAAGGCCCAGCTGAGGACACTGAACATAAAATACATGCTGCTCTATCCATCACGACTAAAAGTAATCCACAATGGGCGGGCAATATTCTTGGAATCACCAGAAGCGGCCACTATGTGGATGGAACATAATAACTTTGCTGAGGCTCCCAAAGAAACCACGCTAGAGGAACGCACTTAGCACGCCCAAAAAGCTGACCGCATACTAACGCGGCTGGAGCACCCATTTCTTTCGTATTATACTCCAAACCGAACCGAGGCTATACCAATACTGAAGCAAAACTACCACATCAGAACGCTAAATGACTGCGGGCTCACTCGACCTCCCGCCCATGGACACAGACCACGGACCCACCGTTGACCAGTGCAGACCTCTTTCCTGCACACAACCACTCGCGCCAGAGACCTGGACTAGGTCGGACGGCGCGAGGGCCCCCGAGCACTCCACCCTGGTGGCTGAAGCTGGGTGCATTAGTTTTAGTTACTTGTTCCAAGTTGTTATTGTTATGACTGTCCCAACCCGGATGAATAAAGATTTCCTGGGCCTGGGCGGGCCTACCCACCCCACACAAATGGCTCATCACCCACCCTACAATACGGCTCATGCAACACTGGGAGAAGGGGTGGCACACCCCTCATCGAGGAACCCACTTATGCAATGGCAGCAAGACTCAAGCTAATTACATGGAACGTTAGAGGGATGGGAACATACATAAGAAGAAACCGGATTTTTTCTTATCTAAAGAGGAAAAAAATATCATTGGCCCTCCTGCAAGAAACACATCTCACCTTGGATGCCACAGACAAAATCCTGAAATACTGGGGAGGCCAGGGCAGCGGCGCATCCTTCTCAAAGTACGCAAGAGGAGTCTATACATGGGTGAGCCCGGACACACCATTTCAACAAATGGGAACGGAGCTGGATAAAGAGGGCAGGTATGTCATAGTGTGGGGCATGCTTGAGAACACTCCCCTGTGTATAGTAAACTCGTATTTTCCCCAGCACAATATACCCTCACACATCAAGGACCTATGCGCTAAATTGCTGCACTACCGAGAGTATACGTTCATATGGGGGGGGGACTTCAACTCTATCATGAACCCGGAACTGGACAGATCGACAGCTCCACGCATGCCCCATAGCGCCTCTCCTGGGGCCCTCCCCAAGATGGTGGCAGACCTACACCTGACGGACATTTGGAGAGACCTCCACCCCTCGGATAGATCATATTCATTCTACTCGGCTCCCCATAGCCTCCACACGAGACTGGACTACTTCTTCATCGCCAACGAACTAACCCCGCAAGTTGAATTGGCAGAATACATGGGCAGAACAATATCTGATCACTCCCCCTTGTTGTTGCAGCTCTCCCTCAAGGGCCCCCGCCCCCCCATCCCGACGTGGCGCATGCCATCAGATGCCTTGACCGACCCAGCATTCAAGGAAACCCTAAGAGAAAAGCTGGAAGAATACTTAGCGATAAACAAGGGTTCGGTCGAGAAGTGGAGCACGCTTTGGGAGGCGCTGAAAGTAGTGACAAGGGGGGAGATAATCGCTGAGGCGGGCGGGATCAGGCGACAACTGAGGAGAGAACTGGAGGTTGTGGAGGAGAGAATAAAGCGACTTGAAAGTGGCGCCCCACCAACCACCGAAAGGGAGGCTGAACTGAAACTGATCAGAGAGGATTGCAGGGAGGCATGGGAAAGACTCTCGAAGTTTGACTTCTCTGTGCGCACCTCGAAGGCCCACAGGGAAGCTGACAAACCGGGCAGAATACTCGCATGGCTATGCAGGAAAGAGCACCCGAGACAGGCCCTCAAGGAGATCAAAGATACGAATGAAAAGACCTGCAGAACACGACAAGAGATCAATGACACCTTCACGGAATTCTACAACGACCTATACACTCATGAGACGAAGGTCCCCATAGCAGATATAAAGGATACGCTGGCTGAGGTGGGGCTGCCTAGGCTGAGCCAGGAACAACAGGACAAACTTGGGGAGCCTATCACGGTGGAGGACATCACAGATGCAATCAGATCCCTCTCCACAGGCAAGGCTCCTGGCACAGATGGCCTCATCCCAGAATTCTACAAGGCCTACGAGGAGATCACCTCTCCTATACTACACGCAGTATATACGGAGGCATATGAGTCGGGCACTCTCCCTAACACTATGAGAGAAACCCTCATCGTCCCGATGCTCAAACCAGGCAAACCAGCCGATAGATGTGACTCATATCGCCCACTGGCGCTCCTAAACTACGACGGCAAAATATTGACGACCATATTGGCCAAAAGGCTCTCGAGGGTGATCGGTTCCCTGGTACATGAGGACCAGAATGGCTTCGTTCCGGGGCGTAACACCTCCGCCAACCTCAGGAGGCTCCAACATATCATTTCACAGACGTCCGAAAGCGAGGAAGATCTAGCAGTACTCTCACTGGATGCCATAAAAGCCTTTGACTCTATTTACTGGGAGTGGCTGATCGAAACCCTGAGGGAGTTCGGACTTGGTGAACACTTCATCCGCTGGATAGAGGTCCTGTACAGCGACCCATTGGCAAGAGTTAAAACGGGTGTCATGATATCGAGGGCCTGGCCCATCCAGAGGGGTACCAGACAGGGATGCCCACTGTCTCCAATGCTGTACATTCTAGGCCTGGAGCCGGTGGCAATATACTTCAGGAAGCAGTTCTTTGACGCTGGTATTAGCATTGGAGGATCAGACAACATCATCTCGTTATATGCCGACGACGTCCTCTTATACCTGCGCGACCCCTTGGAGAATGCCCCGATTGTACTGGATGTTCTGGACAACTTTGCAAGATACTCGGGGATAAGATTTAGCAGGCAGAAGTCTTGCGCGTTCCCACTAGCAAGACTGAAAAATAAACCTGAGGAGGAGCTTCCTGAGATCGGGATCCGTTGGCAGGTGGACACTTTTCGATACCTAGGCCTCAACATCACACATTCACCAATATCCACCCACAAAGCCAACACGGAGGCCGCAATGGGCGGAGTGCGGAGATCCATACAGTGCTGGTCAAAGCTCCCGCTCTCCATGATGGGGAGGGCGGCGATAGCTAAAATGATAATCCTCCCCAGGTTCCTCTACTATTTCACCAACGTGGTGTATTACATTCCCCCACCCTTTTTCAGGACACTCGACTCTCTGATCGGGGACTTCCTCTGGGGACGAGCCCGGCACCGACTCACACTGAATACCCTCACACTCCCTTACGCAGAGGGCGGCATTCAGCTCCCCGACTTCCAGAGATACTTTCTGGCGGCCCAGTCGACACACCTGGCAAAATGGCTCTCAGATGAACCTTCAGCTGAGCTAGAACTTCTATCCCACTCCTCTTCACCGCTGTATCCCAAGGAGCTACTCTGGAACCCCCGACTTGGACCCCCCAACCCACCCACTATACTAGAGGTCGGAAGGCGGGTATGGAACAAGGTGAGATCCATGGCGGGCCTGCAACGCTCTTATACACCCGACACCCCCATGATGACGGATGTTTGCAAAACCTCCACCGACCTGGCAACTATGAGGAGATGGGAGAACCATGGTCTCTACACATGGGGGGACATATTTCATGATGGCCTCTTCAGGGACTTCGAGTCGCTTCGAGAAGGAGATGGACTGCCACTGGGCCATTTCCTCTGGTACCAAAAAGTGAGACATGTGGCCAGAAAGAACTGGGTCGCATGGCCTGAGGAACCAGAAACTCACCCCCTCCTGAGAGAAATGTATGACGTTGGTGACGGATGGAGACCGACGTCCAGGTTGTACACTCAACTGAACAACCGACCCAACCCAAAGAGCGCCCGGCTGAAGGTAAAATGGGAGGCAGACCTCCGGACTGAAATCACAGAGGCCGAATGGGCGAGAGCCCTGATATATCCAAAGGAGGTATCCAGAAACGCCAGGTTTAGACTGATCCAACTGAACGTACTCTACAGAACGTATATGACCCCTCACCGGATATCCACGTTCAACAACAAAGCGGACTCAAGGTGCCCCTGGTGCTCCTCAGACCTGGCGGACATGATTCACATGTTTTGGACCTGTTCCAAATCTCAGAAACTCTGGCAGGCCGCTGAACGGACCTGCAGGAATGCTGGCCTAGAAACTTACGAGTGGACACCCAAGGAGTGCCTACTGGGCACCTATCCGAGACTTGGTCAAATCAAACACTTGACGAAGCTTATGGATATGGCCTGCCTTCTAGTCAAGAGAACAATTGCCATGGCCTGGAAGGCCCCAGCGGGCCCCAGGTATGACCCCTGGATCAGGGAAATGGAAAGATGGACTACGGCTGAGACTGTAGCCTGGGAGGAGGGAAACAGATGTGGCGGCGTCGATGTGAGCAATGTGCTGGAGGCCTGGAAAGCCCTCCTTAGAGACATGGTCTTTGCAACGAGCTACAAACCTCCTTGAACCCATCCCCCTTGCATCCTAGAAAGCAACAGACACTACAGATTAGCCCACCACACCCAAGGGCTCCACCCAGCAACTGTACTGAGGGAGCAAAGCCGATACCCGCCTCCGGACCCACTCCCCGAACCTGGCGACATCGATTAAGAAACCACACCGAGAGTTGGGACAGTCACTGTTACTGTTATTGTTATTTCTTTTCTCTTCTTTTCCCTTTCTTCCTTAGTTTGTTTGGTCTTTATTAATAGTTTTGTCGTTGGTTATAAGCTGATCACCATTTCACATTTACGCCAGTTATTGCATTTTGAATGTAACTGCTTTCAGAATCTTATCCTTGTACAAGTTTATTCACAAATGCCAATAAAGACATTTAAAAATAAACTAGAGCTAATGCGGTTGCTGTGATTCTGGACGCCCAAAAGGCGTTTGACATGGTGTCATGGCAGTACCTGTGGGCGGTGCTGGAGAAAATGGGGATTGGCCCACATATGCTCTCCTACATCAAACTGCTCTATACTTATCCAGTGGCCAGGGTCCTGGTTAATTCTCGTCTATCACCTTCCTTCACCCTCCATAGAGGGACGCGTCAGGAGTGCCCGTTTCCCCCCCTTCTGTTCGCGATGGCTATTGAGCCTATTGCACCTGAAATCATTTCATTGTATGCGGACGATGTGCTTCTGTACATCAGGGACCCCTCGGTTCACCTAGACCCAATCCTTCATGATATAATTAAAATAGGTACATTCTTGGGCTTCACTATCAACTACACCAAATTGGATATCTTCCCTCTCACACCCGCGACTCCCCAGCTGACTTGTGAATTCCCGCTTAGGTGGGCCCCTGGGGGTATCAAGTACCTCGGGGTCCAGGTATCCTCTTTATTGGCTGACAATTATGCTGCCGCTGCGCAGTATGCTGAAGCCAGGATGAAGAGGTGGTCCCATCTTTCCCTGTCATTGTCGGGAAGACTGTCACTCATTAAAATGATCATAGTCCCAAAGCTTCTGTACATATTTGCTAACGTCCCACTCTGGCCCGGGAGGCGCTACTTCACAGTCTTGCATGCTGGGTTTGCCCGGTTCCTATGGCATTCTGGTGCCGTCCGCAGGAAATGGCAGCACATGACTTTACCCTTCGAGAAGGGAGGTTTCAACGCACCGGATTTAACTTGTTACTGGATTGCTGCACAAGCCCAGCATGCAACACACTGGTATAAACATCATGACCCTCCCCCTCATGTTAAACTCGAAATCCTGGCAACCGAGGAGGTGAATGGTATGTCCCTGATCCTCTTTCATTCGTATCAATCCGTTGCCCCGGCTGACCCAGTGGCCTCCACAATTAGGGCGTGGAAACTGATTTTGCAATCCCACTCTGTACTCCGACCGTATTATAAATGGTTGCCCATTTGGCCAATCCCAGGCCTCGCCCCCACACATGATGAACTCCTTATGCGGTGTTGGCTTAACCTGGAGTATCGTGCGCTCTCCGACCTGTTCCCCAAGGGGAAATTCATTACCCCGCAGACATGGAGGCCGGGACACTCAGGGTCACCTCTGGAGTTACTCTACTACTTCCGACTCAGGGCGGCAGTGCAGGATATGTAGCCCTCGTACCCGGACGAACCCCCTGAGTCCCCTGAGATTTGCTACATAGCCAATTCAGTGGGGGGTAGGGGTATAGTATCCGCTCTGTATACAATGCTGATTGCACAAATTGCAGACTCATCTCATAAGATTCTGGACGCCTGGAGTCATGATCTGGGGTTGGTAATTACTGACGATATGTGGGTGAAAATGTGCACCAACACGCGTAATGTCTCACTTAATTCTAGGTTTAGATGTGTACAACTCCTTAATCACCTGTATTGCACTCCACAAGTGATGGGGAGATTTGCTCGAGAACAACCCCAAGTTTGCCAGACATTCAGATCTAGCGATGCGGATCATGCCCATATGTTCTGGTCCTGTGGGGCGTTGGCCCCGTTCTGGGCGGCTGTGTTTGAGGCCCTCTTGGAGATGGTGGGGCTTTGAATCGACCCTGACCCCCTGGCTGTGCTGTTTGGGCTATGGGAGGGTACCGGGGCAAAGCGGGTTGCTAAATTCTTGAATGTTGGGGCCATAGTGGCTAAGAGATGCATTCTGCAATGCCGGAAGCGGCGATCCCCCTTCACTGGAGATGTGGCTGAGGGCTCTTACCTGGACGCAGGTATGTGAGGTGGACTATATCAACACTCTGCCTTTGAATGCTCGGCCCAAAAGCGTATTGACAGAGTTTTGTAGTTATTTGAACAGCAAAGCCGATTTGGAGCTTTTATCTTCGCCCCTATCCACAGATCACGCGGTCGTGTGATTTGGCTTTTAAGCAGCCTCATCGGACTCCATTCATTTTCGGTATGTGTCTGTTGTATTATTGCTAACACACTGCTTGCTTGTCTATATCCTTGAACATGTAGCACGGTTTGCTGATGTAATGTGGTATGCACTTTCCACTGTTCCTTGCCAATAAAGAAAATTTCAACAACAAAAAAAAGAAACTCCAAACAAAAGGCTGGATACATATATCCAGACTGCAACCAAATCCCAGCATTTAAGGAAAGAACTGGTGCTGAATAAAATATGTGTGCTGCAGCGGAAAATCGGATTTAAAGGACTCAATTTAAGGTGCTTTTCCCTCAAGAAAGTGCAAAATCACCTGTTTAAAAGCATGTTTTGTTGAAAGGCCTAATTCTGTAAGAAATGTCAAAGGATTGCTAAATGTCAAAATCCACCTATAAACTGTGTCATTTTAAAGGTTTAATGAAAGATGTAGGTAACTTAAAGATAAAACCAAGTCCTGAGTTAATTAATTATTGAATTCTGATCTGACAGCCTCAGCCTGGGAATGGGTGACACCTCACTGCTGGCAGGAAAGGACTAATTGCTGCTGGGAGTTTTTCACATACTCATGACAAAGAGCTCATCAGACTTTTGTCTGGGCCCCAGCCAAAGACAATGGCAGGCTTGAACACTCATCCCCACATGGGAGGGGCAGGAAACTTCCCTCTCAAGGAAGAGGACCCCTACCCTGATCAAAGGAATTTGACAGCTGTTGCCAGTTGAAAGAAAAGTTAAAAAAAACTGCTAAGCACTTTTGGTGGTTAAATGCCTATTTGAAATTAAGCTTTAAAGACTTTTAACTTTGCCACAGGAAGGAGGATAAATCTAAAAGTTGGTAGTTGTACATCTAATGTTATGCCCTTTCTTTGAAGACGTGATGGAACCCTGTATTGCATAAGGAAACAAAGAGATACAAAAACACTAATTGCGCAAAGACTATTAATGTTGCAAATCTAATATTGTATACCCATGTTCTAAGGGGGATTGCACAGATATGTACTGAATTAGGAATTGTTAGGCCAAACCTTTATGATTAAAATTGACAAATTTCCACAGAAAGCCACGTGGGAGTTGGATGTAAATATAACCCACAAAATATGTAATGTATGTGTCCGATTTTATTAGAGGGCATAATTATAGAAAGGTGCACTTGTGGTAAAGTTACATTTTGGTCCAAATAACTGTGGGAGTTTCCCAAGTCATCATAAAATATGACAGCTCTTTCTCTCTTCCAACCAGAATAAGGCAAATGCCTTTGACCTATCACACTATTGTGGGTGTGGGTTGTAAGTCTGCCCCTACCATAAACTTAGTAATGTCACTTGGCATGATAAATAAGGGAGCCTCACAACACACACACACTGATTCCTGACTACGTCCTGATTTCCGCATGACGCTCTGTTCCAGAATTCTTCATCTTGTCCTGATCCAGACTACTTTGCAAAACCCAGGCCTCAGCATTTGCGGAACTCTCTTTAGCTAGGCCCAAATCCTGAACCATCCCAAACTTCAGGGAAACAATTCTGATCCTGTCTGGCTTGCTACCATTAAGGCTTGCCTGCTGAAACTCACCATCCCACTGATCTACACTGTCCAGCAGCCCGAAGGGCCAATCCAATCCAGTCCAGTCCAGTCTGAGGTGCCAGTCCAATTCACCAGAACAGCCCAGCTGATCCAATTTCGCCAGAAGTGCCCTGCTGCCTGTAGACACGATCCGTGATGACCAGAACCTGACAGTCCAATCTTAATTTACAGTGGTCTGTAAGTGTAAATAGGAATCATAATAAACCATAGCATATCTCGTCTTACCTTGTCCTATCCCCATCTTTCAACCTATCCCATCTTTAACTTTGCTTTAAGCAAAGTTGCTGCATCTTTAAGCGCTTTGGATGAAGGCGCTATATAAATAACACATCATTATCATTATTATTAACTTAAGAACCTCTAATAGTGTCAGAACCATTCTTGCAAACCTGTTTGTAATCCCTAGTGGTAGCGCTGATTTCTCTCATTTGTTTTACTAGACCATAAGCCATTGGTGATTTGGATTAAATAAAGTAATTCCCATTAAAGAAAAACGGAGTATCAGCCACGTCAAGGGTTACAATCGGCCGTGCGTAACTGTGGAGATTCCCAGGTGGCATTCTTCTTTTTCTTAGCATTAATATAGTTTAAATAAAACCAATCTGTCATTTTAAAACCGAATTTCGGCTTTTCTCTGTTCTATTTTTCTCAAAAACGCCTCTCATTCAAACTTGCATAACTTGCTCAATTTTATAGCTAGAGACTTAATTCCAACTCTGAGTTAAACCTAAGACCTGTAGCTACATCCACAACCAATAACCACACCCAGAAATGGTGGTTTTGACCCGTTTTTTATTAAAAATCGCATAGTGAAATTTAGGCCGGAATTTGCAATTTTGAAAAAGTTTACACGTGTATTTTCCCATTCAAAGTATTTCTAAACTTCCATTCTGATTTAAGGTGTGTATTGTTGCTCATATGATAGCTGATGTTGGTTAGAATATTTTTAGTGTTGCTCTCATAGGAATTTATATCAATTTAAGGATTTTTACACACTTTTCATTTTTTCACACAGCCATTGTCAACTGTCATTTTAAAAACGTAAAAGTTCCAAAAATGTTTTCTCTCTTGTTTGGAGAGGGAAGATTGTATTCAAACCCTATACATTGTTCCTTATTCCTGAATACCTGCTGCTTACTTGTATCTGTGTAGAATTGCTTATTTGTGAATTAAAAACTTTGCAGGGGGAAATCTTAACCTAAGCGCTATCTTTCCACAAGCCAAAACTGTTCTTTTCCCTGTGTTTTATCTTCTGCATTGTTAAAAAGTGAATTCAACTGCATTGCCTACTTTCTGATTTGTATATTCACCACATTGGTGATTGCTGCCCCATATATTAAAAACTTGTGTTTGATTTGAATTTTAAATAAATAAATAAATAAATAAATAATACATTTACACACCAGCCTGATTCCTGGTTCAGCGACCTGGGGGGTATTTTGAGAAGGGTGTGATATGAGTGGTATATCACTCAGAATATTGAATCTATAGACACAATAAATAAGTATTTCATTTGTGCATTACATGCTAGGCTGAGACCCGGGTGTATTGCCTGATTGAAATCCTTAACAAACCGAAAGATCAAACCCGACCCTGGAGCAATAGCTCCGCTGCATGTTTAATTACACTGATAAGAACTGGGTGAAACTCCTCTGGGTAGCGGAATATGCCTATAACCACACCATACACAGCCCAACAGGGTTTTCACAGTTGTGTGTCTTAGATGGAAGACATCTGCGCACTTCAGCATATGATGAACCTACAGCCCTGTAAATGCCATCAATCACGTCACTTCATAACAGTATTCAGGGCACTCTAAAACAAGCGGCTACCACTCTACAGAAAGCCAAAGATGCCTATAAGAGGTTTGCAGACAATAGAAGAGAGGATGCCCCAATTTATTGCATAGGGGAGGTATAAGGCCCTATCCCGTTGTCTCACTGATTAGCCCAGTAGCAGTCAAATGAACGCTACCACCATCCTTGCACATTCACCCAGTGTCCCATGTCTCCCTGCTAAAACCTGTCCAGTCAGGAACCCATGGCTCCATGTCTCCATGTTGCATCCACCACCGATATCATCCGGGAATAATGAACCTGAGTATGAGGTAAGAGAGATACTAGATTCCAAACATGTGAGCCATACACTGTACTACCTGATAGACTGGAAAGGGTATGGCGTATTAGACAGAACCTGGGAACCAGCTTCCAATGTACATGCACCACGTTTAGTAGCCTGTTTCCACCAAAATTACCCAGAGAAACCACGACCAGTCATTAAGACAGCAGGGAGGGCTTTGAGGGGGAGTGCTGTCATGATCATGAGGACCAAACCCAGGCATGTCTCTATGACCCCCTCTGCAGCTCCTGTTACCCCCCTCGCCCCCCCCAGGGGAACACAAAGCAGCAAGCTCAAGGGTAGGAACATTGGGAGGGCTGGACTACACTGGTGTATGGTTGGCACAAGCATCAACACCATCAATACTATTGAGCCAGTCAATCAGTCCAATATGGCCACCACACAGCAGGTCTAACCTGAAACCCAACATGGCTGCTGGACATCCCTCATCCCCCTGTGTAGGCTTTTCACTGTAGTCAACCAGGGAGTGGCCCAGGGCTCATTCCCTGTTTCGCATTACTTCTTCTCCATCAGTAAGCAGCTTAACGCTTACCGCATCATCAGTAGCACATTCCCCGGATCCTGGTTCTCCACTGAGCTCTGTTTATAGGGAGAAAAAGAAAAGGAAACTGGTACCAGGGAAAGACTTCATTATGAGACAGTAAGAGCAACACTGCGCTCCTGCTCTCCATAAACTTACCAGGCTCTGCCATTGCTTTTGCCAGCATTTATCTTTGTTTCATTCCAGTATGCATCCCGAGGACCAGCAACCTAGAAAGAAAGAACAACAGACATTAATGCTACATAGAAACTGCATCAGGTGAGACAGAAAAAAAGGCAGCTCAGTGCCAACATAGAAAAGACAAAGTTTACACAGACTCTTAAGGGGAGAGACAAACAAGAAGACAAACAACCATAGACTCTTAAAGTGAGAGACAAACAAGAAGAAGATAAACAAAAGAGACTGAGAGGGCAGAGTTCGTTGTGTCCCCGCACCAAGCGAGTCGCAGCAGGTCTGGACAAGCAAACACCAGTGAAGGAACTGTTCACAGGTGCAAACAGAAGCAGATGCAACTCAACTAAGCAGCAAGTACACCAAGGTGAGTCCAGCCTTAACTCCAGTGTTTGTGGGAGTAGGGGATAGTAGGAAGGGAGTCAACACAGCAGTAATTGTCCCTTTACTTATAGGTGCTCACAGTATTCACCGAGACCGCCCATTTGGGGGAAGCTCCTCCATCCCCAAACCCAACAGTCTTTGCTCATACCATACGGTTTGGGGGTAAGAGAAGTGTGGAGCATGCAGCACAAAGAGTTCCCAAGGTGTGAATCTCGCCACAAAACCTGAGGCCCAGATGCTTCTGCAGGACATCAGGTAGGCGTTATAGTAGCAGAGCCGGTGTAGCCTGCAGATATTGTTCACGACTGCACCACATATGAAGGAGAAGAGAAAGAGAGGGTCAATGTTAAAGGGAATACCCTGGAGGGGGGGTGAGGTGTTTTTTGTTGATGGGTCTTCAACCATCAACCAAGAGATGGGATACAGGCGCAGCTGTCGTGGGCCTTGCGGTTGGGGAGTACCGCGTCAGATTGAAGAAACAGTTGCCTTCTCATTACTCTGCACAAGCGGTGGAACTGGTGGCTCTTATAGAGGTGCTAGAAATCTGCAAGGGGAAGGCAGTCACTGTTTATTCTGATTCCACGTATGTCACCTCTACTGTCCATTCTGGGTTATCAAGATGGCAGAGAAGAGGATTTAGGAGGTCTGACGGTTCCTCTGTTCAGCATGCTGTGCTCCTATCCCGGCTAATTGAAGCGTTAACCTTGTCAGCACAAGTATAGTGAAGTCCGCTGCCCACACTAACCACACTAATTCAATAGCTTTTGGAAATAATGCCACACACAAGGCAGTGAAGGAAGCAGCATATTTTACTTTCACAGATTCCCAGAAAAAGGAAACCATGTCCCAACAAGTACAGTTACCAGCCTCGTACACTGCAGTCACGGTGCTCCAAATAATAGAAATACAAGGGAAAGCCCCGAGAGAGGAACAGGAGCTCTGGAAAAAGAGAGCATGTGTTCTCTCAGCCACAGATCTGCTTTTGCAACAGGAGGTGACACGGAAGGTAGTAATGCCTGTGGATCTGCTTCTTTTGGCCCTAGAGAAACTACATTACCGTCACATACTTCTTGATGACAAATCGCTGCAGAGCTCGAGGAGGATTGGTTTATCCCTAACTTACCAGAACAGTAAGTAGATATGTAGGAAATTGTGTAGTGTGCACAGAGTTAAATCCAGGAAATACCATGAGGTCACTGAGGGGGGTCTTGGCCAGGCCCTCAGGTCCATTCAAGGAGCTCCAAATTGATTTCATGGACATGATAAAGAGGTGCAGTAATTACAGATATATTATTGTGGTGGCTTGCCCATTTTCCCGGTGGCTTGAGGTAGGTCCTTCTGTACACCCGGAGGCTAAATCGTGGCAAGATTTCTGGTCAGAGAGGTATTTCTTAGGTGGGGAATTTGTATAGTTGTAAAATCCAACAACAACGCCCACTTCTTTAATGGCTTGTTCACAGAAATCACTTTGCTGCTAGGAATAAAGCATTGGTTGTGCTCAGTGTACCACCCGCAGGCCAACGGTATCGTGGAGAGGCTCAATTGGATCCTTAAGGCCCGCTTAGTCAAATTGTGTGCAGGGCAAGATAAACCATGGCTCACCTGCCTTCCACTAGCTTTGTTTTACATCCGAAATCAGCCAGGGAAGAACCACCTGTCAGGGACTCAGGTAGGCAGAGACAAGGACAGGCTAGGCGTAGGGGTGTTGTGGGTACTGTTTTGGGCACTGGAGGGGAGAGACAAACAAAGATGCAACCATACAAAAGGCTGCTTTGCCCCATGTGCAGCAGAAAGGGACTAAAGACTGCGTTTCCCAGCAGCCGGCGCCAAAGGACTACAATCCCCAGCATGCCCAGGGACGTTTTGGGCCAATCAGGAACCAGGAAGGGCGCGGCCGCCCCATCGCGCATGCGCAGAGCCCCGAACACGGGGCTTGCGCTTGAGACTCCATGCCGACAAGACGTGAAGACCGGAGCTCCAGCAAAACTACACGCGAGGGGCCCAGCCCCACCCGAGCAGCAGCCCGGCCCCTCGCCCACACGAGATAAGTACTCCTCTTTGCTCAGGGCCCAAAGGGATCGAGGGGGAAGTGCAGGGGGCGAATGCTTGCCACCCCAGAGCCCCTGCACAGCTACGAAAAAGCTAAGTTTTTAGAACGTCGGCGCTCAATGTGCCGGCGGCATTCTTTTGGGATACATTGACCTGTGCACGGGCGTTTAGCCATTTGGGGTGTTTCCGCCTCTTGGAGACCAAAGCATATCCGTGAGGCGAAAACACAGCACCGGAGACACCTGCCACAGTTTTGGGGCACAAATCGATCACGAGGGTCTGCAGGAAGATTGCTTGTGCATTTGAACGTGTTTGCAGGGATCTGCAAGGAGATCGCTTGCGTAGCATAGTGCAATAGCACTATACAGGTCTTGAGAGGGGCATTAGAGAGTGTGCCTGTGTGAGTGAGTCTGCATGAGGTGAATGCAGACAATAACAGAGGGCATGTTCTAATGCTTGTTAATTTCTTGTAGCTTGGACCTTTTGAAAACAACCCTTCAGACATGCCAAGGACGTGACTGCTCTTCATGGACAGGACACAGAAGACCAGAGCTAAGTTGCATGCTAACTCCTATACTGTTCCGATGACTTAGGGTTAGGCAGAGTTAAACTGTTCTTATGTGCAAATTGGTGCTTATGTACAAGTAGCTAGTAAGGGCTGAGAACACCAGAACAAAAGTGAGCAGCAACCATACTTTCCCTGTAGAACTCCCCATTCCCACCCATAACCTCTACCTCACCCTCAATCCGGTTTACCTAATTCCCCCTACCTATCCAATCATCGAGACCCTAACCCTCCTTCCCTGCTCTGGTCCAGGAAACCCGTGTAAGCTCTGACTTGCGGGCTCCACGACCAAAGTGGGGGTGGTTGGTACTGCGTCGCTCCTGCGCCTTGGATTCTGGACTTCGTGACACCACCATTTAACTCCTCACAAAATTGTGACTGGATGTAGGCTACATACACCTCTATCAACTACACGTATGACATCAGATGCACACAAGACCACAGCGGTTTTAAGGGAGGAGTTCAAGGAGTATCTTACAGCATTAACAAAAAGTGTTAAGATTATATCATCACAAGTTGTGTCTTCTCACCAACAGACAACAGGAGAAAGCAGCGAAACAACCAATGATCAACACAGGATACAGCTTCTCCCCGGGGTCAGAGTCTACATCCACACCTTTGTGCGTCGCTGGAATGAACAGGGTTTCCATGGGCCACACACAGTAGTCTACGCAACTCTGACTGCCGTGAAGGTGGAGGGGAATAAGAGTTGGATCCACCTAAAAGACACTCGAAGGGATACGGGCAGCCCTCCACCTGCATGGGAGCAGGGGAGCAGGGGAGCAGGAGCAGGCATAGAAGTTAAGTACACCCTAGGGATTCACTGTTCGTTTCAGTACGAGGGGGGAGCAGATGGAGATCTGGAGTTTAAATAATTTTTGTATAAGAAAACGAAAGTTTATGATTGTAAATTGTCTAACAATTAATTGTTTTTGTTCTTTTTAGTCCTTGGATCATCATTATCACAGGTCACCCTGCTCCCCACGATACTAGTGCTCATCCAGCTCCCTCACACCATGTCAGGCAGTCCAGGCACTCGGCACTCAGACACAAATAATACACAGAGCCAGAAGTGGAGTGTAAAAGCGCTGTAATGCTAACACACACACCAGAGCGTGGGAGGGCTGCATTCAACTCTGCCCCTCCCAGGCCTGGCTCATACCTATGTACAATGCAAAAGCTACATATTATTCTCCTCCCATTAACAGTACGTATTCATAACAACAGGTCATTTAGCTGAAGAGGGGGAATAAAGTGCATTTCGTAACTGGCAGGCTGCTTCTGCCAGGCGTCTTCTCTGGCAGCCTTGGGACTTGAGCCAGCAGCTTCAGAACTGTGTACTTCTCAAAGAGGGAGTGCTACTGATGCCCATCTCCGAGGCCTGCGGCATTCCACAGAAGAGCTGCTGTTCTCTGCAACATAGCTTTCATAGCTGTTAGCTGTTAGGCAAGTCCTTTGGTAAGGCCAGTCCATTAGAATCCGATGCATCTCAAAGAAGCCAAAAGAGAGTGCAGAATCAGAAATGTACCAGGTAACATGGGCGCACTTTTTCCCCTCTTCTCATTTTATCTATGAATCGCTAGACCAAATCCTCGCACTACTTCTACATAAAGCAAACTGCAATATAACTATTCTTACTCAATAAGGAAGCAAAAAAATAAAAAACATTATCAAACTAAGACAGCTTATTTATATCTTTACTCATTTAAAGCCATTCACTGTACTGTATTGCATAAACACCCTCACCTATTGCCATCAGCCATAATCTAGGGTGCATCTAAACCACCAAAAACATTCATTACTACATGTGCCGCCCTTTCTATCTCGGAGCATCCCTGTCACTCTCACATTCAGCAACACCCCATTCATGTGTCTGTCATGTTTGTTTGCACTGTCCAATTCAAAGTCAATCTCTCCCTTACTCTCCAGTATATAGTAACCTTCTAGGTGCCCCCGCAGTCAGTGTCAGCAGCAACTTGTCAGTGCTTGTCATATTTTTCCTTAGTAGAATCTTGCATGGTGAGTACCTGATCCCTGAACACTCTCTCAGCGGTCCATTGTGAACACATGACATCCAGTCTTCCCACTGTGTTCCTTTCACATCCATCTGTTTGAACTGCTCCTTCTTTTGCTCCTCTTTCTGTTTTTATCTTCCAATGAGCCACAGAAATGTCCATGTGCTCCTGCCAGCCTTCTTTTGCCATGGGCCACCAGTCCATCTCTGTCAGGCACTGAAATGCATTGGCTTGCCCTTTCTCTGCATTGATATGCTGCACCATTTCTTCATCTTCCCCTTTGCAAATGATGACCAGGAGCTGCTCATATTTCCTTTGATCCTCCTTCTTGCTGTTCTGTAGGATAATCTCCACCACTTCAAGCCCTGGGCCCTCCATCACATGACACTCCTTATCTTCTATGGATGCCATTAGCTGTGGCTGTGGGCCATTGTCAGGTGTCACGGGCCACTCTCGCTCAGATGGAATTATCTTCTTTCTTCCCCTTTCCAACACCACTGATTATAATTCACCATACTGTGCTCTTCCACCCCCAAACACTGTTAAATCACGCTGACACTGACCACCTTCTACTGGCATTTTGTTCACTGCCCTGTCTAAGGTTCACACTGCACAGTCACTCATCGCCCCTTTGTCCGGACATGTCTCCCCCCATTCAGTCAGGACCCTGACCCTATTTGCCAAATCAGTCATTGCATCTCTTTTTTTCCAAAATGTCCTCCCTCCCCTTTGTTGCACACAGTAGCCTCCTCTGATACCCAGCCAACCTGTGTCTTCCCCATCTTCCTCTTCCGCCCCTTTCTCTGAAATACATAGAGCCAACCCCCACAGCATTATACGTCATCCACCCCAACCCCCACAGGCACTGGTGCTAGCACTTCACAATCCTGCCCCTCGGTGTGTCCTCCCTCCTCCCACTCCTTCACTCACACTGCTTTTATAATTCTCAGCCATGCGTCATCAGCTGCATTCAGAATGTCTGCCCACGGCTGGGCGGATCTTAACCTTTCCTCTATATCCACATTCCCTCCCACCACCCTCATTATCTCGTTTAGCAACAGCCACCATATTGTGCCCCTGATGAAAATTTGTATAAGCATTACTTGAAAATCTCAGGGTCTCAGAGCACGCTCTACCTTCATCCCCTTTGTGATATCTTTGTGCTTTGCTTGTGATTCAGCACTATCTCCCCTGTCCCTTCCCTGTGGTACCCTTTGTAACTGAAGTTCCCGGCAAGCCCCACCACCTTCTTCCTTTGTACCGACAGGGGGACCACATCCCAATTGTCCCCCATGCTCTTCAGTCTCTCCAGCACAGCCCTCACCCCGACTCATATGACAGATCTGCCGCCGCCTCTTGCCTTGTCAGCGGACCGGCATCTGCCATATTGTCACTGAAAATGTATTCTGTAATCTGTATTCTGAAATCTGTTTTATTCCACTTTAACTCAAGCTTCAGACCTCACACTCCCACTCTGTGCCCTTTAAAGCATTGACCCCACACTGCCTCTCCAAGACATGTGCTCTGACTGTATCACAGGTGCCTAAGAATGCTCTGACCTTATTTCAGTATTTTTCCTAGAGTCCCTGAAGACTCCAAATTCCACAAATTCCACATGCAACTGGTACAGAGAAAAAGGTTTTTCACTTACCCGTTGTATTGCTGTAATCTCCAGTCATGCAGTTCATGAAGGGGAGCTCCAGGGATCAGCACCACATATTACAGGTTCGTCCTGCTCCCCATGAGACTAGTTCTCATCCAGCTCCCTCATACCGTCTCAGGCATTCCAGGCACTCAGCACTTGAACATAAATAATACACAAAGCCAGAAGTGGGGTGTAAAAGCGCTGTAATGCTAACACACACAAGAGAGCTTGGGAGGGCTGCATTCGACTCTTCCCCTCCCAGCTCTGGCTCATACATATGTACAATGCAAAAGCTACATATTATTCTCCTCCCATTAACAGTACGTATTCATAACAACAGGTCATTTCGCCGAAGAGGCAGAATAAAGTACATTTCGTAACTGGCAGGCTGCTTCTGCGAGGCGTCTTCTCTGGCAGCCTTCGGACTTCAGCCAGCAGCTTCAGACTGTGTTTTTCTCAAAGAGGGAGGGCTACTGATGCCCGTCTCCGAGGCCTGCGGCATTCCACAGAAGAGCTGCTGTTCTATGAAACATTGCTTTCATGGCTGTTAGTTGTTAGGCCAGTCCTTTGGCAAGGCTAGTCCATTAGAATCCGATGCATCTCAAAGAAACCAAAAGAGAGTGCAGAATCAGAAATGTACCAGTTAACAATCATGTCTGAAGATGACAAATGGAAATCAATTAGAGTTGTCTAATCTTAAGAACTATGAGGAGAAAATGTTTAGAAGAAAACAAAATATTGACAATGATTTTTTTGATAATGATGATGACGATAAGTTAGATTTCATAATGGATGCACATGATTTTGCAGCTAACAGCGTATGGTACAGCCATATGAGGAAGGTGTGAGAGAGAGATCCGTAGGATATTGCTATATCTGCTCTCTCATTCCCCATGTCTCTGGTGTTCTTGGGATGTTTATTCCAGATGAGATGGAGATAGAAGATGTGCTATGCCTAGTCCATGTAGCCCTAGTGCAGTGTTTGATGGAAGTTTAAAGGACAGTCAATTACAGTATCAGTTATACCCAGTGATGAGGACTGTTCAATGGCCGAGCGGGCAGAGCACAGAAATATTAGGTGTACTGAAAGAGTTCAATTGATTTTGGAAGGAGCAGTTTTTTCTAAAAAATCAATGGGAGCAAGGGGTGAAGAGTTGCAGAGCTGGAGGAAAGAGGGGATTCTCTAAAGAAAGGGTGGCACAAATAAACAAAGAGTGAGGGACAGCATGGAAAAATCACATATTGTATCTGACGTAGCTCAAAGAAAAATCTGTTAAGATACCGACACTAACCCATTTTTCCCTATGTTTTCAGGGCAATGGCACGGTGCCAGTTGGCACAAATGGGAACTGCAGTAACACTCTGCACATTACGGATTTGGCTGGAGGTACAGCTGCCCTTCACAACAATTTCTGGATCTGTAGACAGCGTGCATACAGGCAGTTGCCTCCAGCCTGGCGAGGTGTGTGCAGTCACTCAACCCTTCATGTGCCCGTCCTTGTAATCCCTGAAGAGCATTTGATTCTGGCTCGACCAATGCTTGAAATTACATCTGTGGCCCCTTTGTCCCCTGTGCTTCTTGCGTCCCCTTCATCACCACATAAGGACAAATCGAAGACAATTCTTGATGGAGGAAATCCCAGACAATTATTACGAAGGAAAAGGTCAAACTACCTCTCAGCAGCATCCTCACAGGAGATGCAGACATTACTGATCGATAGCAGCTGGTTAGCCGCACAGAAACCTTGTTTTCCTCCCTCCTGGCACCTGGCATTCAAGCAGCGGCAAATGCCAAATGGCTCCAGGCGACCAGGTATGAACTCTTGTTCTTTGTGAACACTTCTGAGTCAGCATTTAGTGCCATCAAGGAAGAATTGCAGGCACTGAGTCACATAACTTTGCAAAACCGGTACATACTCAACCTCTTGACGGCAATGGAGGGCAGAGTATGCCAGAAAATAGGGAGTAGCTGCTGTACATTTGTGCCTCCAAATGACTCTGAGAATGGCACGCTAACCAGAACTTTCGCTGCTCTGCATAAACTGAAAGAGGTCATGGAAACTGAGGCTGGGATCACTAACGACTCATGGATATACTCTTTGTTTGCATGTCTTTTTACTTATTGTTTTGTTCCTGTCAGTTAGTTGTACGTAGTTGCTCTGCCCAGGTACCAACAGATGGGGCCATGATAATCGCAACTCTGTCCTAGACTAGGGCCACCACTACTTCATCCCATATGAGTACTCAAACTGGAGTTGTTTTGTTAACCCCACCAAATTGGCATGCTTGTGTGAATGGGGGAAGATTGCGGAAATGGTGGGGGGACGAGTCAGGTTGGTTCATTGGAGGAGTATGCCCATGCTGAGACCGGGGTGAGAGATAGTTGTAGAGATGTTCCTCAAGAAGATGATTATGATTTGTTAGTTAAAGAGTTAACTAAAGGGGGGAATTTCAGGGTGGTCAAAGAGGGTCCCTTCTATTATGAGGAATTCATGTTGCTAGTGCCATATCGATAACTGGGGGTGCGGCAAACTGAGCGAGGTTTACTTTTTGCTCAGACCTGATACAATATTAGCTTGCATGCATGCAGAAAGCTGAAATATCAAATACACTAGCACTTTATTAATCAAAATACAATGAATCAGACATAGTTGGTAGGGATCTCTTGCAAAATGCACTTTTGACTTCTAAACAGGTTTTCAGACAGGCACATGCAGGTAAATGAGTAATCCCAACCTTTTTTGCGGTCGCAATCTGCAGAAATATCCTTGAGGTTATGGTCTGATATGTCTCGTAGATTGTAGATATAATCTCCTGATGTTTGAGAGCATGACCGAAAGAGTTTTTCTGTTTATTCTGGTCAGCAGTAAAACACAGAATAAGCTAAATGCCCAAACCTACTTACGAGTTTCAATTTGTGCAATAAAGTGGGAACCTTGTAGATTGGAAAAGTTGCAAGGGAACAGATATTATCTTGCCCTTTGTATTAAAATCTTTAGAGGGGATTAGTCATTTGTTTGGTTAAGTATTTTTCCAGGCCATCAGAGGGTGTATGTAGCCACACAACTTAGAAGGTCTATTTAAAGGCGGCAGAGTCTGTCAAATGGAGATGGCTATCTATAGTTCAAAGAAAATAATAGTTAAGTAGACCTTCCACTATTTGCTAAAATAAGTCAGCAATACCATGTGCAATCATACTTAAAGATTAAAGGTTTTAGGCCAGTTATTGCCAGTTATGAATTATGATTTTAATAGTAATGTTTAAACAATGCACCAATGTCAGGACCTACTACAACCAATCCCATGAAGAGGTGTGTTTTAAAATATAATCTGAAGATAATAATGAATATAAGCCTGACCAATGAAAATGGAAGAATTGGGGAAAGATGGGATTTAAGGTGATTAAAACTCCACCCCCACAATTCCCACTCTATAAAATGTCTGCTTCAAACTGTCCCTTTCTATGCAAGCTGCTGTTGTTGACTCAACGCTGGTTTCCCATCCTATTCTCTTATGTCTTTTCCATCTCTTCTACATTCTTCTGTCCTTTGCTCTACAATCTGCTTCGCATACAAATAGTCCTCAAAGGCCCATGTCATCATCAAATCCCTCTTTCATGACAATTTAGGACTCATTTATTTATGAACTGATTCTAACCTGCCTCTTTTCATGGCCTGCCTCTTATGAAGCATCCTGAAGATGCACGTTGTGACATGTTATCACTATTTAAAAACTCAAATGAATAAATTTCCGTACCATGTACTTTGACTTGTAAGGCCCCAACCCACTTATTTGTTCATCTTTAATACTTTTTCTTCAGCCATCTTAAACTCTATCAAATGTCTGTTTGGGTCTCTGTTCAACTCCCTGTGCTATTTGTTCCTTTTAGATTCCTATTATTCACCCTTTTGGCACTGTAATATTGGAGTGTTGTTCCTTTTTTTTTGTTTTTGTTCACAATGGCACACTTTAAAAATTATCCCAGACATAGCCTACTCTCTCAAGCATTGCCACTTTCATACCTTTTCTTAAGATTATCAGTTGGATAACACATTTTGTAGCACACTTCTCTGTATTTCTGACATTTTTTAAACTATGAATGCACATTGCAAAAACTATGACCTAAATGAAATTAGATGAAATTTGCTGGAGTGGAGAGGACGTTCTGGTGGGGCGATAATGGATTGTTCCCCAGAAATTCTGCTAAGGCTGCTGAGGGAGTAATTTGTGTTGTTGGTGTTATCTCTGCAGAAAGTGAGATTGTTTGCTAAGTGGCGGGAGTGGGGATAAACTGCCAATGAGATCATGTGATAAATTGAAGACGTGCTACGAATAATACGTCTCTATATTGTGCTTTAAGCTGGATACTTTATGCTTTCAAAAGTTATAATAGGTTTTCTGATTATCAAATTTAGTGGCACTCATATTATTGGCAAAACAGGAATGATGGGTTGGGTTGATCCTGCCAGGACCCAATTCTGTGACTAGCAGTTTCACACTGATCCCTTAAGCGAGCACTTAACTCCCTGAGTGTGGTCCATGCATTCATGTACAGAAGAGGTAATAACATGGTAACACATGGGTCATGTGTTGTTCAGCTCATGAACTGACGATAATGCCTTCAGGAACCCAGAGCTGAAGATGTGATAAAAGAATGATCATGTGCCAATTTCTGGATCACGTGCTGATAAAATGTGTTGTAAGCTAGGTCATTCATTTCTGAAAAGAGTTAATCTGTTGAATGATGCTGTAAATATGATGCGCCCACAGGTTTGGTCAATGGCCTATGATGCTTGTGCATTCTAAAGCGGTAACCATTGTTACGGAGTGATGTACCCCGTACGCATGCGCAAGCCTTGTTCTGGGCTGCGCATGCGCAGTTAATAAAGGGGAGCCTGTGCGACGCAGTAGCCGCCGGGAGCCGTAATGGTGAGACGTGTCTGTGTGGTCTCTCAAGGTGTGGTGTCTCAAGGTATGATGCCTGTTACAGGGATGTCTGCGGGGCCTATAACATCATAATATTGGCGACAAGGACGGGCCTGAGTGGGGAGAGGGAACTTCACCTTTGAAACACCTAATGCTTCTGAAGTTTTCCCGGTGTCCACTAGACGCCATTAGTTACGCAGCACACGAGAGCCGCTATTTTGTATGCAAATGGTAGTGACCCCTCACAGGGTGCTCGTGCACCGTTTTCATTGATTTTTGTGAAAATACACAGCTGTTTTCCACAGATGGCTGTGGTTTCTGGTGTAATCTGAGCACACACGTGTCTTCTGCATTGCACGTTCAGCTTGGGGAAGGAGTCAACGACCTTTCAGCCCATTTTCAACAATTTTTGGACAATCTGCAGCTGCCTCTACAAGTAGCTGTAGTTTCTAATGATATCCAGTCAAACATGTGATGCCTGCATGTCGCTGTCAGCCTGAGGAAAGAGGTTTGGACCTTCACCAATATCCCCACAACAGTGAATCTACTGGACAGCCTACCCTCACAGGAGGTCATTTTCTTTGGTGCCACCACCCCGAAATCTACGCTGCTGGTCCAGACTTGCGGCCTCTGTAAAGCGGGAGGTGCCTGTGTGGTCTGCAGCCATGGGAGAGCAGGAAGACGCCGGTGCACCAGATCAACCTATCCAAAGGCAACAAGGTACATTGGCACTCATGCCAGAGTTCGACATGTTGGGTCCACCATCCAAATTGGGGCCCAAATGGCTCCTATGGGTCAAAAAGTTAGAAATGTACTTTAGAGCAACGGGAGAGACGAAGGGCGATGCTAAGGTGGTGACCATGTTCAATGTCGCCGGCTCCGAAGTACATCGCATATTCGAATCACTGAACTCTCCGGCGACTATGTAAATGGAGGTAAAAAATGCCCTCAAAGAGCACTTCCTACCCCTGGCCAATCAGGACTTTGACAGGTTTATAATGTGCAGTGAAAGGCAGTCGGGGATGAGACACTTGACCATTTCTGCAGGATGCTCCGACATCTGGCCAGCACGTGTCAGTGGGAGAGTGAGGAAGGAATGGTGCGTAACCAACTCCTCCAGGGATGCAGCTGGGGGAAACTCAGGCGCCAAGTACTCCATGAGCCAGGACTGATTCTAGCGCAGATTCTAGACATGGGCAGAGCATATGAGCAGGCAGAAAGCAGAGGGGCAAGAATGGATGCAGCAGCCCATCCAGGGAAAAGCGAAGAGGCTTATGCTGTTGGGCACTCTGTCTCTGGGGCGTATTAGCTGCAGAGATGGGCCCAGGGAAGACCGTAGTCCTCCCAGAAGCCCGACCTACCCCAACCATATCAATATTGCGGCTATGACCTTCTGCATGCCAACGACTGCCTAGCCAAGGCAAGTGTGTGTGGGCGCTGCGGCACAACAGGACACTTTGCAAGGGTCTGCAGAGCAGCCAACCCAGTAGCAGTCTCACGAGGGCCAGCGAGGGCCGGCAGTGGAGACCCACGAAAACAAAAGGGCGTGGCTGCCATTGAGCAAGGATTACAAGACATTGAGCTGGCCGAGGAGGAAGAGGAGGATGAAAAGGTGTTTTTCATCTCGAATATTGACTTTGGCACGAGAAAGCGGTGGCAACCCACCTGCGTAGTGGAAATTGGTAAGACCCCCACCCCAATGCTGATAGACACAGGAGCGTCTGTGTGCGTAATGGCTGCTAGACACTTTGAGGCGCTGCTAGATCCACCAGTGCTCGAAAAAACAAAGGCCAGGATCTACTCTTTTGGGGGCAATCAACCTCTTCCCCTACAAGGAGTGTTCACCTCATCAGTCACCCATGACCAACACTCTATCAAGGCCAAATTCTTCGTAACAGAAGTCAGTCCACACTCTTTGCTGAGCTGCGCAGCCTCTGAAGCTGAACATTGTCCACTTCGCCATTTCGGTATATCAATCCGACTTTCAGGACATTACAGAATGGTATGCCGATTTGTTTAGAGCATAGGCAAGCTGCGGGGAGAACTCAATCCTATTACACGTTGATGAATCTGTGGGACCTACTGCTTTGAAACACCGCCGGATCCCGTTCCACCTACGATCGCAGGTGGAACAAGAACTGCAACATCTCGTCGATCTGGACATCTTAGAGAGGGTGAAAGGCCCCACCCCATGGGTGTCCCCAAAAGTGGTGATGTCCAAGCCTAAACAACCTGTGGCAGTGTGCATCTGCGTGGACATGCACCTGCCCAACAGAGCCATCAAACGGGAGCGTCACCTAACACCAACTCTTGATGATGTAGTAGGAGAGCTCCAGGGAGCCAAGGTATTTTCGAAACTGGACCTTCCGTCGGGGTACCACCAGCTCGAGCTACACCCCGACTCCAGGTACATAACTACCTTCACCATCCACGATGGGCTGTTCCAATACAAAAGACTGAGCTTTGGGATATCTTCGGCTGCAGACTTTTTTCAAAACGTGATCTGAGGTGCTCTTGCAGGTCTAAAAGGGGTTCTAAACCTGAGTGACGACATTCTAGTGTACGCATCCTCAGAGGCGGAACACTTGAAGAGACTCGATAAGATGCTGTAGAGGATCCGAGACTTGGGACTTACTCTCCATCGAGAGAAATACACATTTTTCAAAGACAAGAGTTCTTTGGTTTTGTGTTTCACGCAGGAGGAATATCTCCAGACCCAGAGAAAGTGAAGGACATTTGGGAGGCTGCCCCCCCCTGCCGAGTCACCATCAGATGTACAGAGATTTCTGGGGATGGTGAACTACTGTGAGCGGTTAATCCGGGACCTAGCCTCCCTCGCTGAACCATTTAGAGCTCTCACAAGAAACGAGACCGCTTGGGAGTGGTCCTCCAGAGAGCAGAAGGCATTTGACACCATTAAGGTGGCTTTAACCGGGGACCATGGGCCTCATTACGAGGTGGGCAGTAAGGGATTATCCCTTACCGCCCTACGAGTTCCCTTTGCAGGTCCTCCCTTAACGCCTGGTTTTTCCATGCGTTAAGGACGGGACCCGCAATTTGCGGTACCGTTATTAGCGCCTTCCCCATTCCCATTGAGCCCTTTGGGGGCTCAAATGGGAATGGGGAAGGGCCCTGGTGAATGGGGAATTACCGGTCCCGCCAACCTTGGAATAAACTGGTAATTGCTCCATTCACCAGAGCGTCGTCAGTAGGGTTTTGGAGGCTAATAGCTCCATGGCTACCTCCAACCTCGTACTGAGGACCCATGTCTTTTTTTTACCCAAAAAGGAATCAGAACTGGTTGTGGATGCCAGCCCGGTTGGCCTGGGGGAGGTGATACTGCAACCGGACACTCAGGGACAGAAGAAACCAATAGCGTATGCCAGCAAGGCCCTGACCAACACAGAGAGGAGGTATTCACAGATCGAGGCGTTGGTGCTGGCAATCCTATGGGGCTGTAAACACTTCCGGATATACATCCTAGGAAAACCGGTGTCGTCATCACAGATCACAAGCCCCCGATTCCCATCATGACCGGGGCATCCTCAAAGCCCCCCTCCACGAATTGGAAGGTGGATGTTTTCCCTGATGGAGTATGGTGTGAAACTCCAGTACCGTCCAGGTACGAACAACCCGGCAGACTACCTGTCCCGACACCCTGGGGCCAGCCACTCACAAGACATGCTGCCTGGAGAGGACTGTGCCGAAATGGTCAGGCAAGTGGTAGAAGCCGCCATGCCGATATCGTTAACCATGAGGGAGCTGGCAGACGTTTCCAGAACTGACAAGTGTTTTCAGCTGATTCGAACTGCAATGGCTGATGGAGACTTGAAACTGGCGATGACAAACATGTCACGATGAGACAAAGGCGTGCAACAAGATGTGCAGGCGCTGTGGTTGTCCCGTCATGAGCTGTAGGTGTCGGATGAAGGGCTGCTGCTAAGAGGACGACAGATTGTGATACCACGGCAACTGGCCCACAGTGGGCACCAACGCACAGCCAAAACCAAGGCACGTCTGAGGACTAAGGTCTGGCTCCCAGATCTGGAACGCTGTGTAGACGAGTATGTGCAACACTGCATATGGTGCCAAGCCGCCAGTCCTGCAGTGAGAGAGCCCTGCATTGAGTCCGTGGGGAGGAGCGACCGGCCATGGGGCACGGTGCACACTGACTTCGGCTCCATGGGGAGAGGAACATACTTTCTGGCCGTGATTGACCAATGGTCCCACTACCCAGAGATTGAGCTGGTCAAATCTACTTCCAGCGACCACACCATTGAAGCGTTGGAGGGAATATTTGCAACACATGGTTTCCCCCTTGAACTCTGCTCAGACAATGGGCCCCCATTCCAAGGCCATCGATTTGCCCAGTACATGTAGGAGTGTGGCATAATCCACAGGAAAGTGACATCATTATGGCCCAGGGCCAACGGAGAAGTGGAACGCTTTATGCACACCCTAAATAAAATATTCCCAATCACTCAAGGCCAAAGGGGTGAGCTACGTATGAACTTATATCAGTTCCTCCGAGAGTACCGCACCATGCCCCATCAGTCCACAGGAGTAGCTCCAGCAGAGGCGCTGTTCAATCGATGCCCCAGAGGACTGATACCAGAGGTGGAAGCATGCGCCCCAGGAACCATTGATGAAGAGATGGTAGCAGAGGATCGGCAGCTGAGCCATGAGCACGAGAATGTTAGGAGGCGTCTACAGCAGCCCACCATCGCTGTGGGAGACACTGTCCTGGTGCGCAACAGGCTCCCGGAGGGAAAACTCTCTCTCACGTACGAGCCCAGTCCCATGGGCGCGACCCACATCAATGGGTCCATGGTGACCGCTGCAGACCATAGAGGAAGTGTCATGAGGAACTCATGCTATTTCAAGAAGGTGGACACCAGACCCATTGAGGACGATCCTGTCGCAGCTGAAGCCAAGACACCGCCTGCCAGTGTGATGCCCGGCGACAGCGAGGATCGGGAAAGTCTGGCATCAACAGAGTCTCCCCAGCCATCTGGGAATGAAGGCAGAAGGTATCCAAGTCCGGACGGTTGCCGGTGCCAGTCCTGAATCTGTGATTTCACAATGGACCATAATCCCTGATGCCCAGGGAGGATGGTAATCGCCCCCCTTGGGCCTGTAACGTTGCTACATGTTTTGCACTAATGTATGCGCCCCGTTGGGCAGTGGTATAATTGTTTTTTATCACCCTATTTGTTTCTTATGAAAAAGGAGGGGTGTTACGGAGTGATGTGCCCCGTACGCATGCACGAGCCTCGTTCCGGTCTGTGCATGCGTAGTTAATAAAGGGGAGCAAGTGCGACGCATTAGCCGCCAGGAGCCCGGAACGGTGAGACGTGTCTGTGTGGTCTCTCAAGGTATGATGCCTGTTACGGGGATGTCCGTGGGGCCTATAGCATCATAATAACCATGAGCTGGATCGGATGAGAGAACACAGAGAGATCACATGTTGCCAGTGTCATTACATCATCAGCAGTCTCTCTGAAAACCTTCCTTATTTCGTAACCTCAGTACTTGGGGAAAATGACATTTGAATCGAAACCTTTATTTGAACATTATTCGAGGAAGAACCTCATTAACCATTCCAAAAATGTAAAGTGCCTTTGTTTACTGGGCTGCCGGGCCTGACCGGGATACGTTCTCGTCATTTAGGGAACTTGTTTAAAAATCTTCAGTTCTATGACGAAGAAGAATGGTGGTGTCGGCTCTTGAGTGGAGAGAAAACCTCTTGGGTAATTGCAGTGGTTGGCTTTTTTCAGGAGAACAGGATATTGGATAGACATACTACAGAAAACTGAAAGTTAAGATCGGTAGATCGTAACCCGTTTACATCGTTTCAGTGGAGGCAAGGCCTTTGGCTGATTAGAGACCAAACTCCTAAAGCTGGATTTCAAAAAGACGTTATGAACTGATGAAAGATATTTAGGAAGACTTAGGAAACATTTCTTGTAAAAATTGTTTACATTTCAATTAAAACAAGTAAATTAAAAAAAACATTAAAAAAATTAAGTGCCTTTGTTTTCACTTACTTGTTGATTTTTGGACCGTGTTTTGATGTAACAATACAAGGGGGGAAAAACGTTTGACTGAAAGAGCGCTCTCATCTTGTCATAGGAATTCCTATTCAGCATATCTGACTGAAAAAAAAAAGCCCAATCCTATTTGCATTTCAAAAGCACCACATTACAAAATGGAAAATACGTATTCTTGCTGCAGCACTAGGAAGTTCTTTCTGAGACGCTGAAAGAGCAATCGAGTGTTTAATCAACATGGTTAAAGCTTCCTTCCTGGTAGCAGCAGCCGCACTTCCTCTGCATCTGGACTCAAAAAAGCAGAACAGTGCAGCAGGCACCCAGCTGACAGGCAGCTACTCCAGAGCACGGGAGAGAGACCTGACAACCCTAACAAATGACCCTTCAATACTACGCCATTTCGCTCAGCACAGGTAACGCTGGATGTTCGCATCGATGGCTGGCCTTGGGAGCGGAAGGGCCTCTGGGACTTTGGGTAGATAGGAAGCCGACCTGAAGCCACCCGGGCAGGCACCATTCGGGCTGTAGGTACTGGGTCACAGTGTCTGATGAGGTGAAAGATTGTACGTGTATCCCAGCGGATTCTGGGGGTCGGTCGGGGAGTACCGTGACGTTGTTCCTGGCAATGTGTATGGTTAGGAAGGAGTGAGGAAAGAGTCCGTGTAAAGCTTCCGGCCTCCAGCTCCGGCTCAGCACTGGGCATCGTCAGCTCGCAGAGCAGAGCCACGGGTGATTTACCCTCCTTCTCTTTAGAATAAATATTGCCTTTCTTAAAGGCGCTAAATTGTGAATGGACGTAAACAGATTGAAGGCCTTTAAATGTCGAGAAATGATCGCTCCAAGCATTGCTGACTTTTCATGATTCAGATGTCAGATGTGCAGAACGAGCATTGAACAGTACTGCAAGGTAGCCAGAAACCCACGGAACTGACTGGGGCTTGCAGCAACTTCCCGAAATGTTGTAAATTGCAGAGCCTGGGTGTCACTGACCCTGCGATGCTTCTGTAGGCGGGTGTGTAGGTGGGGGCGGTGAGCGGGGGGGGGGGGCGGGGGACGGGGGCGAGGGGTGTTTATGCACCCGTTGGATGGATCTGAGCCCATCCTAAAAGTGAAAGCAACATTTATGAGGGAACTCACATGCTCTTCTCATTCTTCGAATGTATATGAAAACGGCACGAGTGCGATTTTTAACAGTGCAATACTTCCAGCATAACCGGGTTTTGTTAAGAGCCCTTTCAGTAGTAGGTATTTTATTAACATTATAATAAACCCCAGGGGCGTTGCAAGGGGGGGTGCTATAGTCTTTTCCAGACCTAGCAACTCCCCTGCAAAACCCTAGGTGTTCTCAGACTGCCTGACAAATCCCACAGAGATTAACACACTGAACTGTACCCAAGCGACAGTGTATTTAAAGGATTATTTAGGGATGGGCACCAAAATAGCGTCACACAATGGTATCAGGTGCCAGTGAATTGTTCTGTTTTAAATCGTCGTGTTGTTTCTTCTCGAAAACCTTGTCCTGGGCATTCCTTGTGACTTCATTGACTGCAAGAATGTGTTTTGGCCCTAACTACAGAGGGAGTGCTCGTGAACAGTGACTATCGCCAATGCATGAATTATAAACTGTGCCCAATCGCTCACCGTTGCCGAGGACTCCTTACTGCCAGGGTCAGACTGGGACAAGAAATAGGCCCGGTCACCCACAAAAAAGTGGCCCACCCCAAGCCTCAAAAATGTGGCCCACCCCTCGCCTCACTACCCTTGACCTCTGATGACATCACCGGAAGTGATGTCATTTGACCCCCCCCCCCAAAGTGACATCCCGGTAAGTGATGAAACACGACCTTTCACCCCTTGACAAAACAGGAAGTGGCATCAAATAGCATTGTTCCTAAGTAAACTACACTATGAAAACTATGGTTATGATTTCACTAAGGTGATATACATTTCATACAAGAATGGATCACCATATGTATCATTAATTTCTGTGTGTATAGATACATATTGTCAAATTACTGTGAATCCAAGCAGACGTCCAAAGCCACATGATTTATGTTATTGTATAGCACTTACACTTAAGCTCTTTTTTATAGAACAAATATGCATACAACATCACCCAACCTGTGTTGGTACTCATTTATCGACTTAAGAAGTATGAAAGGTTTTTTCCAAACCAGCCCAGGCATGGCCAGAAACCGGCCTCCACTCCCAAGGGGCGATTTCGGCCCGACCATGTGCCGAAAGGCCCAGGGGCCAATCCAACCCTGCTTAATGCTCCCAGTAGGTGGGGTGGTTGTACTATAGAAACATACATATGTACGTATGACAAACAGGATCAATATCACTGCAGTTCGAAGACTTTTCAGCACAGACATTTTATTTGGAAACATGGGAATTCATCTCTGCCATGGACGTTAAGTTTACACACAAAGGCCCTTGTCTGAACTGTATCTTCATGCAATCAATAAATAACATAAAAACAAGATCGTGTCCCTCTTGCACCCGGTTGCTTTCCCCCTTACTCCACTTACCTGATGCCCACTAGTAACATAGAAAAGGGACTTACACACCTGTCTGCGTTAGGCAGCAAGAATCTTATTTTTGTTCATTTTAAAATGGAAGCAGGGTCATAATGCTGACATGTAACGATTTTCCGTAAAGAAAAAGGATATTAGCCCTGTGGACGGGGCCTACTAGAGAGCGAGCTGGAAGGCCGATATAGGACTGCACTTAACACTACAGGTATCAGCGCTATTGATGTTTTAATTGTTGATAGCTTGTGAAGGGGCCACTTGTAAAACAGTCTTGCTTTTGTACAATCCCCACTTAATAATAATGTCATGATGTTCCCACAAGTCCCACGCATTGTGTGGACTTCAAATTCAGGATCCTTCAGGTGTTAATAGTGGGCAAATAGGCAAAAAAGACATGCTCAGTGGTAAGTCATATAAGGAGTTCTAGCCAGGTAAATGTCATGCAGTGTAATGTACTGCAGCACGGTTACAACTGGCAGTATATACATCCTAAACCCACCTACCTGAAGTATTACAAAGCAAGATCTATGCTACTTGCAATACAATCTATTCTGTTGAACAAAATGCGTTCACTTTTTTAAATGAGGCCACAACCACTTCTACAGCTTGATTGAATTATGGGGTAAACCCAAATAGCCTTCAAAGATTAATTTGAGTTCATCTTGTGGGAATAAACAATGATTGTTCACAGTGGATCCATTTCAGGTTCTACTGCTAGCTGCCTCTGATAAGCACTGCAACCTTTCCTCTATCCTAATTCTCCTCGTCCTGTCCACTGCCCTTGACACTGTTGACCACTTTGATCTCCTTAAACTCTCTCTTAGGATTCGCAATTGAGCCCTTACCTGGATTGAATCCTACCTAGCAACTCAACAGTTCACTGTCTCCTGGAACAACACCTCTCAGCTCACTTCTCTAACTGTTGGTGTTCCACAAGGTTCTGCCTTGGGTCCGCTCCTCTTTATACTCTACACCTCTGCTATTGGGGCACACATCTCCTCCTTTGGGTTCTAGTACCAACTCTTTGCAGACAACTCCCAAATCTTCCTTCTCTTTTCCTGAACTCTCCTCTGATGTCTCTAACGAAATTTCAAACTATCTCTTTGCCATTAAATATTGTCTGGCTTTCCACTCTCTGATGTTAAAATCTTCCAAAACAGAGGTGCTCCCCTTCCATACCAAATACTCTCTCTCGTCTCCTGCCCTGCATATTCAGTTCCCACCTGACACTCTCCCCCACTCCTCTTCAACTAGAAACCCTGGTGTCATCTATGACTCTTCTCACATCTCCAAAACTGCAATGGCAGCTAATCTCAGCCTCTTATATATGAGACAAATTAGGCACCTCCTCCTTTTCAACATCAGCAAGCATCTCTTAACTACTCTTGTCTTCTCTAAACTGGATTACTGTGCCAGCATCCTCTTTGCTCTTCCCAACTATGCTTTCTGTCCCCTCGACAAGGTCATTAGCTTCGCTACCAGGACACTCTTTGAACTCCCCCACTTTATACCTACTTCCTCTTACCATCACCAGGCTGGATGGCTGACAATGCAAAACAGGAAAAGATTTACATTTCATCTCCAGGTGCACAAATCTATCCATGGTAATGCACCACTGTATCTATCCTCATCTATCGAACTCTACATGCATTCTCGTAAGCTCCGCTCTGCCTCCTCGACTACCCTTGTACCACCTTGTCCTCCCTGTGCTTCCTCTTGCTTGCTCCACTTACATGGAACTCTCTTCCCCGACATCCGAGAAAGATTCCATATCAATTTGTTAAAAGCCTACCTCCTCGCCTCCGAGTTATCCGCTTAACCTACCCCTCATCTGCAGTCATACTAACATGTTTCGCTCACCTCTAACCTGCATCTGTCCCTCACTATCTCTGCCTCCACTCTAACACTTCTTCCATCCTGGTCATATCCCTAACATAGCTGGCAATACCACCTACCTGCACTTACAAATGTCTAATGGGGTCATGGACACATTTAAAGACCAAGCAAATAATGTTAAATAGCAAATATGACTCAAAGGGGGAGCCAACAAAGTGAGGCAGGGGCAATAGAGCGCAAGAGGATAGAGACAAGAGGAGATGTATAACTGAATTATAGATAGAGCGGAGAGGAGAAAGAGGAGTAGAAGGAAGGTCAAGAGGAATACAGTAACAGTAAAACAGGCTGGAGACAATAAGAGTTGAGACAAGACTTTTGGTGGCATTAAAGGAAAGAAAAGATCTATCCTTTGGGATGTTAAAAAACTGAAACCGACAGGAGCAGGAAAGAGCAGAATTATGACAGGAGAAAGAGAGAAAAGAGTTAAGAGCAACACCCAGATTCCGGGGCAGAGAGAGAACTGGGAGAGAAGAAGGGGGAATAGAGATAAAAGTAGGAGGCAGAGAAGGGGGCTAAGTGATATCAGGAAAGAAGAGAACTTCCGTCTGGTAGGGATTTAGTTGGAGGAAGTGGGCGAACATCCAAGAATGAATCAATAGTGAGAAGGCAAGAAGTAAAAGTAGAGTGAAAAGACAGAGAACATTTGGAAAAAGAAAGAAAGAGCTGTGTATCGTCAGCATACAGATGATAAGAAAGATCAAAGGAGGAGATGAGAGAGGCAAGAGGAATAGTGTAAAGAGAGCAGGGGACCCAGGAATGAACACTGAGCTACAGAATACAGACGAGGAAATGTAGGAGAGTTTAGGCCAGCCCATGATACTGAGTAGGAGGTATTAGAGAGATACAGTGAAACCAGTTTAGAACAGAAACAGAGATCAAGAGCGGAAAGAGATTGAAGAAGCAGTGAGTTATCAACGGGGACCAAAGCTACAGCGAGATCGAGTAGAACCACGAGGGATGATTGCTTGGAGTGTCGAGCAGATAGAAATGCATCACAAACAGAGAGAAGAGCAGTTCCGGTGGAGTGCTGAGGGCTTAAACCAGATTGATGGATAGGAAGGAGTAAGGCAGTGTTCACATGGTCCGAAACTTGATAATAGACAATATGCTTCAGAAGTTTGGAGAGGAAAAAGTAGGAGCAAAATAGGACAGTATTTAGAAGGGAGAGAAGGGTCCAAAGAAGTTTTTTTAAGGATAGGGAGAATGGAGGTATGTTTAAATGAAGAAGGAAAGGTTGAAGACTGAAGGGAAAGATTAAACGTTTGGGACAGATATGAAGAAAGGCAGGTATAGACTTTGGGAATGAGAGGGGAAGGAAGTAGGTTCAAGGGAGAGGCTTTGGAAAGAAAGCAAGAGGTGTCAGTGACAGTGAGGGGGTAAAAGTAAGACAGAAGAGGGACAGCAGGGTTAGGAACGGGAAAGGGAGAGGGGGGGCACAAGACCATAGATGAACGAAGAAGGGTGACTTCAGAAGAAAAGTAAGACGCATGGTTGGATGCTGAGAGGGATGAGCAGAGAGAAGGATCAGGGGTACAAGGAGAAAGAATCCTATTGAGGACCTGGAATAAGCAGTAGGAGAGAGAGTCAAGAAGATTGGTGTAGAACACTGGCGTAAAGGGGGCCACTGCAGCCCCGCACATATCCTGGGATGGGGCCCCTCAGACTAAACAAAATTTGAAACATTTAAAAATTAAAAAGTAGAAAAAAATAGTTTATTTTTGAAGTCACTCTACTTTCATAAAGAAATTGTTTCTGTTACAGCGTAACAGAAACAATTTCTTTATATGGCAGAGTGACTAGAAAAAAATACTATTTCTTTATGAAGTGTGAGGGGTCCCCCAACCCATGGCATGGAAGCCTACAGGCTGGAGGCCTCCATTTCATGGAGGGAGTGGAGCCCTATGACTTAAAATAAATTGTTTCTGTTTACAGGTTGTGCTGCTTTCGTAAAGAAATTATTTCTGTTCCGGTTCCGTCCTTTAACGGAAATAATTTCTTTACGAGGTCAGTGTGACTTTAAAAAGCAACAATTTATTTTTCAAGTAATGGAGTTCCCCTCTATCCAATAACACAGAGGCCTCCAGATCCTCTGCAGATGACGAGAACAAGCATTCTTGGCTGCTGCAGGTAGCTGAAGGTCTCGTTCCCTGGACCAACAGATTTAAGGTAAGAACATGTATTTTCTTTAAATGTGTGTGCATGCATGTAAGTGTGGGTATACATATGTATATAATGAAATGTGCATTAATGAGTGAGGGCATGATGTGGCCTGGGTATGCGTGTGTGTGCATGGTGAATGGTGCGTGTGCTTGTGTTCAGGGGCTCAACAAAACCTATGTTTTGTGGAGGCTAAGCCTTCAAATGTTGAGAGAGGTGCTAACTTCACGGGTGGTGGGAGAGGGGCAAACTTATTTGTGTGGGGGCATCTAACTTCTTTACGCATTCGAATGAGACTATTCTAGTGCAGCTTCAATGTTAAAAGCAGTTAACTCTCTCCTTTGAGTCTGAAAGCACCCACTTATGGACCGCTGTGAGAATGAGCGGTCTTCAGTCCCATCTCCGCCCTTCCAATCACTCCTCTGGCATGTAAGTACTAAACCCACATCACAAGTTCAACTGCCTAAAAACTAACAGTGAAATGCTTTGCATTAGTAATTTCTGGGCCTTTGTTAATGCCGAAACACAGACGCCGTTTAACATCTGTGTCCTGTTCTGTCCGGCAACGACTTTGTAGGTCGGCCAGGTCGAGTCAACCTAGCCAAAATTTCCGGGCGTGGGGGAGAGGACTGAAGCCCAGTCAGATCAATGGTGTGTGCCACTGCTTGTTTTTAATGCCATGATTACGTATTGGTAATCTTCATTGCTTGTATATGAGGCAGCTTGCCTCGTAAAGAAGTACTGAGATGAGGTAGCAGGACATGGAGGTAATGCCTGGCTTAGTTACCTGTAATCTTCATTACTCTTAGCCCCACTCTTCCTCGTCCTAGTACTTACATATGAGGCAAGTGGCCTCATACATCAGTACTGGGACAAGGAAGAGGGACATGGAGGTAATTCTGGGCTAAGGTGACTATTTTGGGAGTTTTGCCAGGGGGTTGAAGGGAGAGGGCATGTGTGGGGGTGGGCATTGTGCAATACATGGTATGGTAATCCATCACCAGGCTAAGCAGGTATGATATGTGGTATTAGTGGCTAGAGAGGCATTTTGGTGCAGCCATCTCGTCTTTAGTTTGGCTTGACTTTTTTTAACTGGGCATCTCTGATAAAGCAGTCCTGCTAAGTGTAAATACCTGGCTTCACTGGCATTTGGGTGCTGCCAGTCTAGCGATTTCTTACTGTGGCATTGTATATTTTTCTGGGCACCTGTGATAAAACAACCATGATAAAAGTTATTGCTTCGACTGGCATTTTGGTGCTATCAGTCGATGTATGTCTAAATGTGTCCTGGAATGCTTTACTGTAATATGTTATTATGTGTCCAAACTGGGTCTATAATGTGCAGCCAGTTGGACATATTTTCATTGTGGCATGGCATTTTTAATAGCAAAGCGTTACGTTAATTAAAGCATTAATGTTCTGATACAATGTTGGTAATTGCATGTATTGTATTTTTGGACTGGTGTTACCCTACAAAACAATTGCAAACGCTCTGGCTTATTTGCCAATTTTTCTCAGAAAGTGTGCTGTATAATGCATTAATACACACATATATATATATATATATATATATATATATATATGTTTCTTCTAGTGCAGTGTGCAGCATACCCCTGAAGCAGTACATTTGTGCATATTACGCAAGCATGATATTCTAGTCTGGCCCAGAGTGTGGTGCGACCCATAATTTGTTGCCGAGCTAGGGCGGGGGGCCTCAGCATGGCTAACCGTGGGGCCCCACATTTTGTGTTACGCCACTGGTGTAGAAGTGTTGTTTTGCAGGAAGAAGAGCACCGTAAAAATCCAAATGGAGAGTGGAAAGATTAAGAAGGTCAGAAACAGAAACGAGATTTACTCCGGAGGCGTTCAGCGTGATGCAGGGAACAACGCAAAGAATGATTAGCTGGAGTAAGAAAAAGAGGCGGAATGATAAAGAGATTCAAGACTATTGAGGCTAGAAGTTGATAGCAGAGAGCCGAAGGAGTGGACAGACAAGGATGAATGAGCATCCAGAGAAGGGAGGGAAGATGTTAAAGAAGAAATAAACAAGGAAGTCTCGACGGAAGAATGAATAACAAGAAGGGAGGGAAGAGGAAGGGTGAGAGGGAATACCTGAGAAAGAAAGAAGAGAGTGGTAAGATAGGTAAACAGGAGGAGCTGAAGCTGGTGTAAAGGCAACAGGAGAAGAGAGGATGACAGGATGAGGTTCAGAGATGAGCCAGAAATGTGGGAAGGAGGATTGGGAACAGGTACAAGATAGGAATCAAGAAAAAAAATAAGAGGAGGGCAGAATGGATGGAGGAAACATGGAGGTTGAAATCACCAAAAGAATAAAGGAAGTATGTAGTGGGAGAAGCGAAGTAGGAGACAACGAACATTACAGAAGGAGTTAGAAGGCCAAGGTGGAGGTAGATCAAGAGGGACGCGACCGAGAGAGGCTTTGTGAAATACAAGAAATTATGCTTAAATGACAGAAAAAGAGAAAGATTAGAGCGGGTGGAAATACGGGTATGCTTTGGCTTAACATGACATACCAATAATTTCCCTCTGGGGCTCTCTGCTGCTTTAATCTGTAATCACGTCATCCTCGGCACTCACACCACCTCACGAACAGAGAGCAGGCATCTGCCTGCCCAGAGCCTGGAATTTCAGCAATCTTTTCTTCTTTTAATCTCATCATCTCCTCTGTGATCTGTAAGTACCTTTAGACTACTATCTTATCTTATCATTGTGTCCACTGGAAACCTACATCTTTTCCAATCTATTCCTAAAAACATACTCTATTTTGCTTTGTTGGTTGCAAAATCTTATCCTATCTTATCACGTGCAAGTTGAATGGTCAGTCTGAAAATATACTATTTCATAGAACTTGACTATGCAATTTGTCCATTTTGCCATTTTATGTAAAATGCACATGTAAAACAATGCAAAGTATTTTCCTTTCCATTTTGCTTAAGTCTGCTGCCTGATTGTTACTCTTATGAGAGGATAGTGAAACTCCTCTAGGATGTTTTTGGTTGAGCTGCACCCTTGCATATCTGAAAGCAAAATGAATGCTGCAGGCCCTGCCTTTCTGAGTGCCAGTGTTTTGTTTGCCTGCTGTTTAGGAATGAAGCTCGTATTGGTCTACTACATCCATGCACAATGAAAGTGGTCATTATATTAACCCTATTGTTCCCAATTGGCCTTGCTAACCATTCATGTGAAATGCATACAAGATCACACATGTACGGTTTACTCAATCTAACCCCATCCAGGTACTTTTTATACCTTTGGTTTGTTCAAATGCAGTATGTTGGGGCATCAATTGCTTGTTTTCACCGTAATAGAATATTTAATATCCCAGGATCCTGGTTCCAGTGCACAGGCAGGAGGGAGGCCTTGGTCTACAACACTGTCACCTGCACCTCTCCCTAGGCATTATAATGAGCAAAGCTTTACTCTGCCTTGGAGCTCTCTGTCTTTGCCTCTATGGTAGAGGTCTTTGGCATAGACTGTATCATCAACAGAGTTCCAGATTAATTCCTCTTGTACTTCTGAGAGTCCAAAGATAAATTAACTAAGGACATGATTCCCTACCCTTATAAAGGTAAACTCCTACCATGGAATGGTCTAAATGATGCCTGTTTTCAGGGAGGCAATATAGGCTGCTGTAAAAACGGTGCTCTGAATTTTGACATCCTACCCAGAATGCCTTCTTGGCAGAATGTGAAGGGTGCAGGAAGTTGTACAGAGTCCTACCAGAAACCAAGATGTTGGAACCCCTCTCCTAGCCTATCCTCTCTCTCTGCTACTCTATCTCCAACCCATCCCATGTCTACTGACTTCAAAAGGACTCTGGCAATCAGCCCCCTGGTGTGAGACTGGCTTTGTAATGTCAGAGCTGCCTTTGAAGCACCATTTTCCAGGCGACCATCATTTGACATGGAAGGAAGGTGTTAGCCTTCATCAGGAGGATCAAGCAGGTACCTTCCTGACCACTGTCCCACATGACTGTTGTGGAGACACCCATCCTGACATCTACTACACACCAGCCATGTCATGGATGGATAAGGTCATGCTCCCTCACCTGACACAGTAATATGATATCCAAACAATATAGCTGTATAATTGTGCTACCCTAGTAGGCACCATGCCAGAACTCAGGCATCACTTATATGTATAGTGTAACATGCCACCAGGCTGACTATGGTACACAACTATTATTATTATTTGGATCAGAGCTGCGGAAGGTTAAAATCCACCTCTGCCTGTTAGAGCACTGTGTTTCAGCAGCTGTCAGGGATACACATGTGAGCTTTGAACCTGCCCTGCTGCCAGAACAGAGTAGGTCCTGTAGATGGCAGGAGACTGGTACAACAAAAGGGCCATGAGTGCACTATGCTTGAGCATGGCCCTTTATGAAAGGGGAGTCTGATTAACAGACCTCCCTTTCAGAGACAGAATTACCAGCCTCAGTTTATTACTACAAATCAAGGAATCTACGGCCTTCACACCCTCACAGGTGACATTCTCTCACAGCATGTTACCTGAAGTGGTAGAAGTTATTACACCACCCTTGCCAAGTGCTTCCCCTAGCCATGGTGAAATACCTCTGACTTAGTAGTAGTAGTAGTAAGATAATTGTAAAATGCCTTTCACAATTAGTATGATCCCAACGCACTGTATGTTGAATGCCCTTGGAGGAGCAGAGTCTAGGTATGGGAAAGCTTGAGGAGGTTCTAGTATGCATTTGTGCATATTCACCAATATTTAGGATGTGCGGGGTGGCCAAGTCCCTGCTGCCCATCGATGTAGAGCTGGCATGTGGATGGGTGGTAACAGCTAGGGTAGAGGGCATATGATAGAGCAGGATAGAGGATGTGTGTGCAACCAAGTATCAAATGTTTGTCTTGAACAGTCTCTGCATTCTTATGGCAGAGGTGTTGTGCAAAGTGTGTTTGAGAGGTGAATGATGGCAAGTGCATGCGGGTTTGCGGTTGTGCCTTCGACTAGAATTCTTATCTATGGAGAGAAAAAGGTTAATGCATGATCTACGTTCTAGGTAGGTGCCCAAGGTTGGTATGTTGGCTAAGCATTGAAGCAGATAGGTTCTTGAAGGAATAGGACTCGAAGAGCGGCTAGAAATAGCCTGGAAGTAGCCATACGCACCATTTTGGGGTCAATAGCTCGTTGAGTTAAACGATTATCATCATTCTTATCTATTCTTGGCTTAACACATATCTAGGCTTTCAAAGGACTATGTTTGGTGCACCTGATTCAAAGTAAGGGCTCTGCTCTGTGCTCACCTGGAGTGGTATGGTGGAAGTATAATACAATGATCATGTATGGATGAAGGATGCTGTATTGGGAATCTAAAGATTCCTTGGCTGTAATATTTAGTCACCTGGGTTAGAACCTAGTTGCATTCTGCAATCCGCAACAAGCTGGGTTCGATGGCTACGCTGCTCAGGTATCCAGAGCACATTATTCCTTCTTCATCTGGATGCATACTATAATTGTACAGGTTTAGAATACTGGAGAAATGTAAAAGTAGCCTTAAGGAGTGTGGTGAGTTTTATCTTAAAGGTTACTTGCTGAGTGATAGCTTCTGAACTCTTCGCAAGGGTGGGTGGGTGGCCCAGAGGTGAGACAGAGCTTCAAGTCAGTTGTGGGAGCTCCTGCCAGAGCTAAAGTAATCGGCAATGGTACATTTGGAAAGTTGGGTTCCTCAAGAAAAGTCAGAATCTGCTCCCTTAACTTTGCAGAGTGTTGAGCACCTCAGATCTTTAGTAAATATTGAAATATTGACTCATTGATGAAAGCTAGATAGTTAGCAATTGCACCGCCCTTGCCCTTAGTCTCAATTTGAATCAACCAACAATCGCCATTGTCTATATTGACATTGAATCCTTTTGTACATGCCTTTATCATTCCCAGGATGTCTACCTTTTCAGTGCCACATTTCTCTTCTCTTTTAGTGTATGGCTGAAACTACTACAGGCCTTTCATGATGTAGAAAAGAGGGAACAATCTCTTTCAATTATGTGTTCATGTCTCTGAATTGTTTTGCAGTGATGCTATGTCCTTCTTCATTGTTTTGAGTGTGGCAATTGTGATTATATGCGTTTTCCTCTAATGTACACTGTAAAGCACTGTAAAGACCTGCCAATTAGTCGCTATATTTTCAATAAAGTACATATCTCTCTTGAAGATAGCTTTGATATGATACAGCAGGTGTCTAATTACATGCATATAATGAATTATTCAGGACAGGTTGCACTGTGGGTTAATACATTGATACTCCGGAAGGAAGAAATGGCTTTGTTGGACTTCCACATTGCTAAGTCAAGCCTGCTTTACAGATGCACCAAAACATGCAAATGTTCTTCACTTAACTTCAGTGTTACATTTTTTCAAAAATATTCAACAGGTTGACAAGCCTGCCTTAATTTAGTAGACCGTCAAAATGAAACCAGCAAAATGATCTGGCCTCTTGTACATCATAATAATACAATATATTTATATAGTCCAGAGTAGGCCAAAACACGTATCTGGGGTTGCTGTTGGTAGTCTTGTTCAGAGGAGAATTGCCTAGCATTTCGATGCTTGCTTGCCCAAGTGGGTGGGACCGGACTGATTTGCAAATGTATATTTCTCCTATGTGAAAGGTACAGTGAGCTAACTCATGGTTGTAGACCCTACCGAATGGACACCTTCCCAGAGACCAGGTTATTTGGCCATGTTTGTTTTCGATAGAAGGGTTCCAAGACCCTTTTTTGAATTGTTATATAGTGCCAGATGCCGGTTTTTTGTCGCTGCTAAGCAATATAATAATATGTTTTATTATTTCACCACTTTATTGGCACTCAATATCTACCTCAAAAGGTTAGAAAGGTAGAATGGATACTGCTGGGATATTTAGATTTGAAGTGCAGGCTGATCACATGTTAGAGGCAAGTGTGAGCTACAGCTCCGATCATGGCATCTCCGTGCAGAGGGTGGGTGGTGCCCTGAATCTACACAGGTACGAAAATGTGCTTCGTCACCACCCCCCTCTCTTTGAGAGGTGGACTCAGAGAGAGTTTGTTTCCCTGAGTTCTGCAGGGAAGAGTAGTGTGCAAAAAGATAGTGCCTTCAGGGGTGGTTGCACAGGGATGTGTGTGTACGTGTGCCGCATCTGATAATCCAGAGCGCCTGAGTAGACAAGCCATTCAGATAGGTCTGATGACTGCTAGAGCAATGTTACACCTGCCCTCATGCATATGCAGCAGGTATAATAACTACAATACTGCACCAAACTACATTCTGCATAGGGAGTATGTATTAGCTGCACATCCAAAAGGTTGAACAAACATGCAACCAGCTTACTCACAGGCTTGGCTTGGGTGAGAGAAGTACCCTATTACACAGTTCATTTGTATGTAGAAAACCAGGTGGAGGCACACACCCAAGCCCAAGTCACATGGTGACAGTCTGTGGAAGAAGAGTCCCAATGATGGTTTCTGTCAGAAGTCAGGGTCCAGGGAACTGGCACCCCAGATGGGTTTGGGCTTGTCACAGTTTGCAAGGGCCTTCTGGGCCAACATGGAACTGCCCCTGAGCATATTATGGCCTGTATAGATCACAAGGCAGCAAATGAAACTGGAACAGTCACTGGAGGTGACTCAGCACAGGCAGAGAGAAATCACTGAACAGGTGTACACCTCCAGTTGCCCTTCCTCAGTCGATGGCTTGGTACCTCGCACAGGGTGGGCCCCTGTCACATTTGGGAATTCCAAACTGTCACTAGCTCCAACTTCTGGGGCCTCCCAAACAGAACGTGGAATAGATGTCAATCAGTATCTTACACTCTCAGAGGTTCCAGTGTATTTAATTCATAAGTTGCAGGCAGCTGGAAAACACAGTGCTTGGGCAACCAGCACCATCAGCACAAGCTGGAGTCGAAATTAGAAGAGGCCTAGCCATACTTCTGAAATAATGATGAAGGGCTTGGACTCCTCCACAGAGGATCTGCTCCTCTTCATCACCCATTTTACATTGGGAATGTAAAATTTGTCGTTGTGGCTCTCAGTGTCGCCTACAGCTAGGAGTGACTTTTTTATGGTCCATTGTAGACCTCAGGTAGGGCCTCCATTGTTTAGCCTGGGAGCAGGATTGAGTCAGCAATAACTCTAATGTGTCCTTACCTCCTGGTGCAGGGTAGCACAGAGCACTGACACAACCCCTATAGCTTCTTCAACATAGGGGCACCCACGCAGGGCGGAAGAGTCAAGCACATCCACTCCAGTGCACTGTGTGGCCTGGGGAGGTCTGTGGGTCTTGGCTACTAGACCAGAGCCAACTAAGCACTTTGGGCCGTCTTGTGACACGCTAATAATATCAAGGGCTACACAGGCCCCAGAGACCGTAGCAGCCTTTCTCAGTTCTTATTTTCTGCTCCCACAGTGCGAGTGCATCAGGTCCTGGAAGTGACTAGTCATGGCATTACCCTTTTTAAAAAGGACGGAAGCCCAATATGCACACTTGAGTTATGGCAGTGGACTCTCTATGTGCTAACTCTATGGAATACTCCCCTGTCCAACTAGGTCCAAAGGTTAGGACAACCGTTGCATTCTGATTGTATTGTATTGTTTATTTATTTATAGAGCGCATCAGGCCCTAAGGCATGTGGGTGCTTTAAAGAATTCTTGTTTACAGGTTACAGGAAATACTGACATTAGATACATATATACAGCGACATTATATACTAATAAATAAAATACGTATTGCAGCAGAAAATATATACAGTAATATACAGTAATATACATACATGTTGTGCGTTATACAGTCATAGGTAGGGTGTTAGAACATCTAGAATGCTAGGATGGATATAGTCACTTGTCAGCAGAGTGTAACCATCTCTTAACGTTAGTCTTGATTGGGTGGAAGGAGGGTAGTGCTCTTAGGGTATCAGGGATTGAATTCCAAATTTGGGCTGCTCTGACTGTAAAGCTGGCGCCTCGTGTTTTGATGAGTTTAAAGTTGGAAATTCTTATACTATTAGATTGTGCCTTTCTAATCGGTCGTTCTGACGTGTATTTGGTGAATCTGTCGGTCAGGTATGTGGCGGCCTTGTTGGTAAGGCATTTGCGTGTTAAGTTTAGTGATTTAAACTTGATTCTGTCATTAATAGAGAGCCAGTTAATAGCATGTCTCTCGTGGGAGATGTGCTGTGATTTGGGGATGCCTAACTCAGATCTTAAGGCATTTTTCTGCAGTGTCTGAAGTTTGTTAATGTTATGTTTGCTGGTGCCCAGATAGAGTGCATTGCAGTAATCCAACTTGGATAATACTAGTGCACGTGCTGTCGTAGTACACCTTTCATTGGTCAGGAAAGGTTTAAATGCGTGGATCAATTTGCAGGTGTAGCTGGTGGCAGAGGCAGTGGCGTTTACTTGCCTGTTGAGGTTGAGTGCTGAGTCCAGGTAGAAACCTAAGGTTTCTACTTCATTGGTGACTTTGATCTTGATGCCGTCAATTGTAATGGATTTATACTGAGGGGAGAGTTTATTCAGTTTGTTGGTGGAGCCTCCATGGGTAGCCATGCAGGTTTGTATAATTAAATATGATATGATATGATATGATTGTTTATTTATATAGCTCCTACACACAATGTGTTTCAAAGTGCTTCAAGGCAAGGGAGGGAACAAGGGAAAATACAACCACATTCTTACAGGCCATGAACAGTAAGGATGTGAAATTAACTATCATACTCGCCCTGATGACATTTCAGATTGTGCAAGAGCTAAGACATAGAAAAGGAAGGGAGGGGGAGAGTGGGAAGGAAATGGAAATAGACAGGCGACTACCGTACTAGGCCTGACGACATTTCTGGTAGAGCCGGAGAAAAACAAAAGGTGAGGGAGAGGGGTGCCGAAAGGGAGGGGAGGAACAAAACAAGCGACTATCATACTAGGCCTGACGACATTTCAGATAGTGCTGAAGGGGTGGTGGGGAGGAAAAAACAGTAATGGGAGGATGGAGGAAACAGACGAGGTTGCTATCATATTAGGTCCAGGGACAATTCTAATAGAGTAAGTGCATAGAAGAAAGTAAGGGGAGGAGATAGGAAAAGGGAGAAGGGAAAGGAGGAGAGAAAAGAGAGTAAGCAGTCAAAAAGAGTGGAGAAGCAAGAGTGGAGAGCGAATACAATTGCAGACGTCAGTAGTAACACATAATGTTGCAAGCCAGGATACAAGATGAAGATGGGAACAGCATGATTCAGGGCCACCATGAGTACAAGATGCAAAGGAAGTCCAGCATGAGAGTTGAGAAAGAGTGACGCACCGTGAATGAATAAAGTCCATAAAAGTCAAATCCAGCATTGGCCACAAGACAGTGATGGTGAAGGAAGGCACCAGGTAGGTGGGGCTTGCTAAGTGGTGAAAAAGAGCAGCAGGCAGGAAGGTACCAGGTGGGCGGGGCTTAGGCCAGGTGACCTAGATCCACTTGCACCTGCTCCCCATCTGCCAAAATAGATTTTGTTGATCAAATCTACGTCTTTGTCATAGTCTTCTTGGATGGGGATGAGAATCTGAGTGTCGTCACCATAATTTGTATATGATACACCCAGATTGTTAAGTGTATCGAATAAGGGCTTTGTAAATATATTGTACAAAGTAGGGGAGACACATGGTCCCTGTGGTACTCCACAGGTGATGGGTACTGGGTCCGCTGCTGAAGAGGGTGAGAATACTCTAATAGATCTATTGTCTAAAAAGGATGTTATCCAAGTGGTAGCATCCTTAGAGAAGTGGAGGGCTGATTTCAGTTGGTTGCACAGGACTTTGTGGTCAACCAGGTCGAATACAGCGGATAGGTCCAGGAGGAGAATAATGGATGCTTCGCCTTTGTCTTTGCGGTCATCTAACTGGTTCTTAAGGTCAAGTAGGCCCGTCTCAGTCCCATGTCTTGGCCTAAAGCCTGATTGGCGGGTGCCTAGTAGGTTGTTTAATTCCAGACTGGGTCTGGAGGTAGGCAGCTCTGTCCAGAATTTTAAGGAGAAATGGTACTGCCATGATCGGCCTGTAGTTGGTGGGGACGCTAGGGTCCAAGTTTGGTTGTTCAATATTTAATGTGATAACATTTTCAAACACTAGCTCTTCATAATTGGGTGCATATATGTTTACAAATGTGGTGATGAGATCTGTGATGCTTCGAGCTATCAATCTGACATCAGGGTCTGTCCTTTATAGGGGCAGCCATAATCCTAGAGCAGGGGTCTGGCTCCCCACATGTTTGGACAATTTGCTTGATACCTTGATAATTACTTTGCTGGCTAGTGATGATGGGAGTTTTAGTCCAAAACATCTGGAGAGCCAAAGGTTGCAGACCCCTCCCCTGTCATAAAGTTATCGATTACTGACGCTGTGCCCCTTGGGAAGGATTTGCAAATTAAGCATGCTTCCAGAGTCTCTCAAAGTATCAGAGATCCTTCCCGCCCCGCTGTGATCCCTCGATCATGATAACCTTTTCTTATTTGTATTAATGTATGGCAGCACTTTGGTTGCTTTAAGGGGTTCTATGTGAAAATGTTGAATGAATTCTGTTGAATAACAAAGCTCTACAATGCAAAATGTTGGAAAAAACCTGAGTTCCAGGGATGTTAAGCTGAGCAATACATTTTAACAAAAACTTTGAAATGCAAGGAAACAACTTTAGTTTCTGGAACGTTAAGGTGAGAAATTAACTTAACAAAACCCCTGAAATTCAGCTATAGACACCTTTATCCATCATACATAGCAGCACGTGTATTTAAGCAATATGCCCTGAGTGGCGCGGGCATTAGCGACTCAGGTAATGCCCCGGGGCCCATAGTATATAACGAAGGCCCCGGGGCATTACCAGAGTCGGTAATGTCCCCGCTGCTAGAAGCATATAGCTATTAGTACCCCGCCCGCAATATCTGCGTGACCGGGGCACCAAAAGCATTTTTTCCTGTCCCGAAACGCTGCAGCGTTTCGGGACAGGAAAAAGAAAACACCAAAAAAATGCCACCAGGAAAGGGAAAACGGAGACAGAAATGTTCCCTGCGCCTCAGTTCCCGAAAGAAGACAGAGAAGAAGGTAAGTGGGGTTGGGAGGACAGAATGGAGCGAGGGGGGGGGGAATAATACGTATCTGGGTCCCCGGCCGGGGACGATGGAAGCATCCAGACGTGTGGAGGCGCGAAGCAGGGATGGCCCCGCTCCAAGTCTCCACACAGCTGCAGGCTGCCATCATCCCCCACCGGGGACAAAGGAGCAAGAAGGTAAGTGGGGTGGGGAGGGCAGGGAGGAGGGAGGAAAGGGGAAGAAAAAAAAGCCTTACCTGAGTCCCCGGTGGGGGAAAAGGCAGCCTCTCAGCCATGGGGAGGCTCGGAGCAGGGATGGCCCTGCTTCGAGCCTCTTCATTGGCTGAGGGGGTGCCACGCCCCCCGCTGGGGACAATGGCAGTAGAATCCCGACCAAGGGATTCCCGGCCGGTAATGCCTCATGGAGGGCCAATCAGAATGGTTCTTTCATTCTGATTCCGCCCTCGCCGGGTACTAATTGAAAGTATGTTTGTGTGTAAATACCTCCCAGTTTTGTTTGTCTCCTTACAAAAAATGATTTCTAGAGACATTCCTGAATTTACACTAATAACCAAGTCAGTCCCTTTTTCATTCTTCATTCGAAGTCATATACATCTAAATAGTTGACATGTTAGCAGGTTTTTTTCTAGTTCTGGGTCCTTGAATTTTAACCAAGTAGATTGATTCTGAACTTTAAAATATATATGACAACATTATTTACAGACTTCATTTGCACACCTGCATGTTTGCATCATTGCACGCAATTCTAATAGAAATTAAAAAGTGGAACTCTCATATTGTCACATTGTAACATTTACTCTAAAAAATGCATGATTGCCACACCCAAGATCCCTGCCATCTCTGCTAAGCAAAAGCTCCACTATCCCCTGTGCCACCTCCAAAGGCACACTTGCAGCTCTTTTGTCCTTTTTGCCTACAGGGCCCTTTGATTTAAATCTGCCACTGCTGAAGAGACAGGTTTTAGGAAAGATTTCTCGTTAGAGCGCCTTTCCTTCCATTTCTATGGACCCCCAACCTTTTTGCTTTTATTTTTGACGTGCCCTTTTTTTCAGTGCAGTGAAGCCTTTGGCTTCCCTTCAGTGCCCGGCTGTCAATGCCGGGAAACATTGTTTCCCTTAGTTTTGGTAACTTGTTGTGACTTTTGGTAACCTTTTATCATTGTACAATGCATCTTACAATGCAGAACAATGGGGTGCACTTTTTGTTTTTCCATAGACTAAGACTTAGAGGATGTTGTGGTTACTCTAGGTGTGCCTACGGGACTATCTGGTGGCAGCAGTTACTTTTTGCTATTTGTTGGTGTATTTCGATTTAGCCTTACCATGTTTACTGCATATGGCTACGAACTGTGGTTAGTGGTCAAACATGGCTTTGCCACAAGGGTTTTTGGTTGTCCCTTTGCCATCTTGTCACTAACCCTTCTTCCTGACCTCTGAGGCCAGGAACATCCTTATATTGACTTCCAGTGCCTGGGAAAGCAGGGGCCTTTGCAGGCTACTGCAGGGCCGTGGGTGTTTGCTACCAGGAAGTGGGTTGGGACTGTGGTCCCAATCAACAAACTGGTTTCTGTGTGCCTGAATGGTGTTCATAGGTTGTTCCACCAGTAGTCCTGATTGGACCACTGCAGGGGTGTGTGTGGGCCAGATCTTTGATAGGCTAGTTGGAGTTTCGGCTCTTACCTGGCTTTTTGGATAAGAAGATGACACCAGCACCCATTCCAGAGAAATCCTGCAAGAAACCGAAGGAGCCAAGTATCCTGTCCACCTGCGAGACATGCAAGGGACACCCCTCTCTTCATCTATCCTCTTTCAGATAGGCGGTGCATCACTCGCCATCTAGGGAGAGGCACCCCGGCTAGTGTCAGGGTGTTCCTCTTGAGGGATAGACAGGCCATTATCTCCCCCATGTGGGATGCTTATTTGTCTCATTTGTCATTTATATGACCTCCTTGTTTTGCACATGTTACTCCCAAAGAACCGTGCAGGTTGTGTTACGCGACATGCAGGGACACCATGGGCCTGATGGAAGAAGGCCTGGCGACCAAGTTCTGCTGCTGTCCTGAAGGAGCCCTGTCTTGTTGAAGATCTCCAGCAGTCCTGCGAAGGAGCTGCAACCCTTGGAGTGGAGGGCACATCCATTCTCGATGTCAGCACAGAGTCCTACGAAGAAGAGCCTTCGGAAGTGCCCCTGGATCATCCATTGGCTGACCAGCTCGAGTTTGGACTACCGTGCTGCATATGCCACCATTCTGAGTTGAGGCCAGGACCTTCCAAGATCACCAGTTTGTGCTACAATATTGACCTTTGTCAAATTGTGTGGTTCCAACATCGAGGGAACCTGAGATAGGAGGTGGAGTCTGACCGCAACAAGTGAATCCCCCTGCATTTCCGTGCATCAGTGGCCGTTGTCCAAAACAGCTTTCCTGCATCCAGTCCAGTGCTGAGAGGGGCCCTGCATTGAGTTATTCTGCATTCTCAAACCTGAAGACCTTGCAGCAGTATTTGTCGTCGACTGGAGAAGTGCTCGAACCAGCAGTCCCTGGGCATCACAGACCCTCTTCAGAAGACCTTGCAAGTACTAAGAAGAATTGGAGTATGGGGAGTAAGTTGTAGCAATACTTGCCTGAACCCCTAACTCCACTTTTAAAAGTTTGATACCTTTTAAAAAATGTTATAACAGTTTGGCTTTGCCAAAGTTGGGGACACTTTTGTTAGTTAGAGCAACTCGTCCTGTACCACTTGGAGCACTTCATTGGTCGCCAAATGCCCTACACTTTTTTCTTTCTGTCTCACAAACTATATGGAACTCTGGTGAACTTTTGGGCACAAGGCCCCATACATCTGAGGGATGGACTTCTAAAGTTAAAGTTAATGTGATAATGTTTTGGACCTGTAGTGCTGCAATACTAATACTTACCTTCCTTTTTAGGGGCTTAATAAGTATTTTGCCCTACTCCAGTGATTCTATATATGTATTTTTTATTTAGTGTTTTGTGATAATATTACATGCTAGTAGTAATTTTTTCACTGTGTTACATGGCCATAAATAAAGAAGTATTTTTTATAACTGATTGTCTAAGTGTGTTCCGTGACTTTTCACTGTGTGTGCTCATTGAGGACCCCTTACAAGCTCATCGCCTAATGAGACTTAGCCTAGACCACTCGCCTGTCACTATACTAGGTTGGCCTTATATACATCTGTCCACCAGGCCAGAGTATAGAAAATCAGTCCTAACAACAGGTCAGGCATTTCAGGCATTATGAGGACAGCACCTGGGCACGTGAGTATGTTTCTTACATATGAAGCATGTGAAGGTTTATTTGGCATAAGAGGGAAGTAATTGAGCATTTGAAGATGTGCTTGGCATATTATAGCAGCTCCCAGATATATGAGGCTTTACATACATGAGGTATATGCTTCTTTTTTCGAATATGCGGGCAGTATTGGCAATAAAGTCGAACTTGGCATGTAATGGCAAAATCTAGTCATGTGTAGATGTACCACCTATATTTTGAGTCTACCTGTGATATGAGCCTTTCGTGACATACGATGGCAGTACCTGAGCATTTGAAGCTACATGTGGTTCATATTTGCAGCACCTGAACATGTGAGACTGCACTTTACATGCAATGACTATACCTGGCATATAAGGCTTTAACTGACATAAGATGGCAGTACTAGTCATTTGAGTCTGCAATTGGTATGTGAGGGCAGCCTCAGCATATGAGGCTGTACCTAGCATACAATCACTATCCCATAGCCACGCTTACCGAGGTAGAATCCTGGACTCCTTTGCATCATTACTCAAAAACGGATCCCAATTTGGGAGAATAGAGTTATCAGGATCTTTTCTCTTATGTGTAGGGTACACCTGCTGCCAATACTGTCACTGCTGCTATTTGGTTTAATCGTGGAAGAGGGCAGTATTCTATAAAGACCTGATTCCACTACCCCATTATTCCGATAACCCATAGATGTCCCTGGAAGTCTGTTCACCCAATCACATCTCCAATTTGAAAGCCTTCCTAAATGTTCTTGAATGATGGATGTCCAACTTCACCCTGCAACTGGACCATTTCAAACTGAATTCCTTCTCGTTCGCACTAATCCCTCCCACCCGTTAGTTCAATCTCTCACTTCTTGCTGTATCCCCCTAATTGCTCTTAATGCCAAATCAGCATGCTTCAGAAATAACAAATATGTGTCTATAATCATCTGCCATAATAATCTGTTATATACAATGGTAGAAGTGTACCAACAAAGTATTGTGTGTATGTGTAAGCTAAGCATGTTGTGTGTGCCTGTGTGAGGTATGTATCTGTGTGGGTTGTCTGTGCTTGGGTGGGGTGTCGATGCATATTCATTCACAGCATATATTTGTTTGTGTAGTTATATTCGAAGTATGTTGGCAGTATTACTCAAATACATGTATTTTGTATTATTTGTTTTGGATTTTCTTTATATTTATAGAGCGCTTTACGCCAAAGCGCTGCACATAATTAAAACGGTACATGAGATGTCACCATGAAGAAAAACCAGCAAGGACTAAGAAGATAAAAAATGTTCTTTGAGCTGAGTACGGAGCAAAGAATAGGATGTAAGAGAACGTAAAGCCAATGAAAGCGCATTCCAATGAAGAGGGGCAAAGTAGAGTAAAAGAACGGAAACAGAACTGAGCACAAGGGGGACGAGGAACTGTGAGGAGGAATAGAGACTGAGAATGAAGGGATTGAGCAGGAGAATGAAAAGAAACAAGTGAACAAGTGAGGAGCAAGATTATGAAGGGATTTAAAGACAAAACACAAGTAATTAAACTTAAGTCGAGAATGAAAAGAAAGTCAACGCAAAGAGAGACGTGCAGTGTTAATGGAGCCACGAGCAGATAAAGGAAATAAAAGACGAATTGCAGAATTATATAGATTTAAGTGGATATAAGTGAGAGGCGGGATTCCCAAAAAGTAACAAGCAGCAATAGAAGAGTCAAGTGAAAATAAGAGGTGAAATAAGAGGTTTTGTGGCATGAAAAGAAAGGTATGGTCTAGCCTTACGTATAAAGCGCCAGGCTATTATGCAAGTCTATGCCCATCCCCTCTCCAGCCTACTTCTGCAGGAGTCTGCCCTGATACATTCTGATTTCACCATCACCGTCTTGTGGCCAATGTTGATTTTGACTTTTATGGACTTCATTGATTCACGGTGCATCACCCTTTCTCAACTCTCATGCTGGACTTCCTTTGCATCCTGTACTCATGGTGGCCCTGAATCATGCTGTTCCCATCTTCATCTTGTATCCTGCCTTGCAATATTATGTGTTACTACTGATTTCTGCAATTGTATTCGCTCTCCCCTCTTGCTTCTCCACTCTTTTTGACTGCTTACTCTGTCCTCTCCCTTTCTCCCTTTTCCTATCTCCTCCCCTTACTTTCTTCTATGCACTTACTCCATCAGAATTGTCGGTGGACCTAGTATGATAGCAACCTCGTCTGTCTCCTTCTCCCTACCCTTAATTGTCCCCCCCCCTTCAGTACTATCGGAAATGTCATCAGGCCTAGTACGATAGTCGCTTGTTTTGTTCCTCCCCTCCCTTTCTGCACCCCTCTCTGTCACCTTTTGTTTTTCTCCGGCTCCACCAGAAATGTTGTCAGGCCTTGTACCGTAGTCGCCCGTCTGTTTCCATGTCCTTCCCACTCTCCCCCTCCCTTCCTTATCTGTATTTTAGCACTTGAACTTTCTGAAATATCGCCAGGACCAGTACGATAGTTAATTTCACATCCTTACTGTTCATGGCCTGTATTTTCCCTTGTTCCCTGCATTGCCTTGAAGCGCTTTGAAACACATTGTGTATAGGCGCTATATAAATAAACTATCATATAATATCATATGCAAAAAGGACGAGCATACTCGTCCTGGGCACTTAAGGGTTTAAAGAGATGTACCCTATTGTATGTGTGAATTGTACTTACCTGTAGTCTGATCATAGTCTATGTACATATACATAGTGCAAGTGATTCTTGTTTGTGGGTGGAGTGTTGTGGGAGGGTTGTGGAGTGTGTGGTATTGTGAGGTATTGGTGGGAGCTTGAATGGAGGGTTCGATTAGAGCATAAGGGCGGTGCATATGCACATTCCAAGCAGATTGTCTGTGCTTACTCACATTCTGAGACTATTGTAAGCATCGTTCATATTTGCTTATAAGTGTATTCTAAGCACGTTTGCATATTCTGAGGGTACTTGTGTTTCTGTGGGAGGTCGAGAGCCAGACATGCAAATGAAAAGGGGCTTTAAAAAGGCGCCAACCTATGGTGCTTTCTATGCTGGTAATTTCTACAACTGCGGTCAGGATAAAAACACTTTATAGAAACAGTAGCTTATCTTTCCATTTATTTTCCCTTAAATTAAGCATTGATAAGAAAAAAAGTGTAGAAAGATTATAGAGGGGTTATAAATATATTCTTAGGGCATCATATCTAACATGCGCTTTTGATTGACATCAGGAAAACCAAAACAATCAGTATGTAAATACAAATTGTGACATATAGGTTGCATAATACATTACTCCTATGTATTTAGGAGCACCAAAAAGAGCAAGGGCCATCATGTCCAAAGAAATTACATAGGTTATCCTCAACTCAGCATTTTGAGTACTGTAGTATATCAGCATTGTAGTGCTGATATGTTACAGTGCACACGCTGAACCATTATCTAAATGTGATAAAACCTGTGTTCAATATAAAAAATCTTGCTAAAAGAAAAGTTGATCATCCCTTAACGCTCGTATCAGGAAGTTGTGAGTGAAACGCAGCTAACAATAATGTTGTCTATTGCTGTCTGACTTTGAACCACATCATGTGATTGTCTCCATTATCTATCTGTTTAGCTTGCGTCTGGCATGGAGCAGGACAATTGTGAACAGCCTGTTGTTTTAAGAGAAGAAAACAAACGCCGGAGAAGAAAAATGAAGCCCCACACTGCGGTGAGCCAATTGTCCTCCATGGAACAAGTCCAGATAGAATTTATTCTCCCCACCACTGATAGACTCACAAAGATGCAGGAAACAATGCTGCTTGACATTGCTGGGAACTGCACTGTGGAACAGATGAAGGCGCAAGTCTGGATGCGCGCGATTGAAACCAGTCTCAACGCAGACTTTTATCGACGATCTGCACCGGACCACTGCCTTCTTCATTATCAGAAGAAAGGGCAGTGGTATGAAATTTATGACCGGCATCAGGTCATCCAAACCTTGGACTGTATACTATACTGGAAAGTACTACAGAAAGATAAAGGGAAAATTCACATTGTCCAGAAGCAGAGCATGAGAGAGGACATCCTGGAGTTCCAGAGGCAGCTGAATTACTTGATCGGCTCGGATGTTACTGACGTCAGTAATGTTCACGACGATGAGTTGGAATTCACTCGTCGCAGGTTACTGACACCTCGCATGATCGAGTTGGCGAAGAGGGACTCCAAGCTGTATTCAATGGACCCTTGGGTGACATCCAAGCCTCTTCCTGAATATCTGATCAACAAGATTGTTACTAATAATATTTTTATAATAGTACATAAAGGGACGATGAGTCAGACAATCAAAGTGTCAATTGATGAAACTCCTGAGATGATTCTCCAGAGGTTCTTTGCTAAAATGGCAAAAAAGAAACTACTGCTTGACCTTTCCGAGGAGCACAGTGAACTGGATTTTGTACTCCGCGTGTGTGGTAGAGATGAATACATCATAGGCAGCACTGCCATCAAGGATTTCCACTGGATCAGGCAGTGCCTGAAAAATGGGGAAGAAATCCATCTCGTTCTCGATGCCCCCCCTGATCCGGCGCAGGATGAAGTTGAGAAAGAAGAATGGCCCCTGGTGGATGACTGCACAGGAGTTACGGGATATCACGAGCAGCTGACGATCGAAGGGAAAGATCACGAGAAAGTATTCACAATATCTCTTTGGGACTGCAGCAGGAAATTCAGAGTTAAGGTCGTTGGCATTGATGTCCCGGTGCTGCCAAGAAATACTGAGCTCACTGTTTTTGTTGAAGCCAATATTCAACATGGCCAACAGCTTCTTTCGCAGAAGAGGACCTCAAGCAAGCCATTTTTGGAGGAGGTACTGTGGAACACCTGGCTTGACTTTGACATTAAAATCAAAGATTTGCCAAAAGGGGCACTCCTGAATCTCCAAATATATTGTGGCAAAGCACCACCATTGTCTACGAAGACTAACCTTCAGCCGCGTGATTCTGCAGCCACGGACTATAAGTGCAAAACCCAGCTTCTTTATTACGTGAACCTTTTGCTAATTGATCACCGTTTCCTGTTGCGACAAGGAGAATATGTACTTCATATGTGGAAAATCCCGGGTAAAGGAGAGGAACAGGGCAGCATCAACGCTGACAAGTTAACATCAGCCACAAACCCAGACAAAGAGACATCCATGGCAATTTCTATTGCCCTGGACAAATATTGCCACCCAATAGCCTTGCCCAAGCATAGGCCAACAGTGGATCCTGAGGGGGATCGAGTGCGCACTGAGATGCCAAATCAGCTCCGCAAACAGCTGGAAGAGATCATCGCCACAGATCCGCTTAACCCACTCACCCCAGAGGACAAAGAATTGTTGTGGCACTTCCGGTATGAAAGCATAAAGCACCCCAAGGCATATCCCAAGATGCTAAGCTCAGTAAAGTGGGGGCAGCAAGAAATAGTGGCAAAGACCTACCAGTTGCTAGCAAAAAGAGATGCGTGGGACCAGAGCGTGTTGGATGTGGGACTAACCATGCAACTTCTGGACTGCAACTTTTCCGATGAAAACGTGCGAGCGATGGCCGTCCAAAAACTGGAGACCCTACCAGATGACGATGTGCTGCATTACCTGTTGCAGCTGGTACAGGTAGGAGAATTTGATTTTACTTGTGACATCTTAATTTGCATGGCTAAAGTAACTGACACTTTGTCTTAGAAACAGGAGCATGTCAATAACAGTGGAATGTTAGTAAAATGAGAGCATGTCCTGTACCTGAGCACTCCTCCCATCAGTGCAGTGCAGGCGGCGTGCACGGCATGCTATTCGTGTCAAGCAATGTACTTTTACTGGGGAACTAATGTGTTGTTGCTACTTAGTAGCAAATGCCACAACCGGCTGTGAAAGAGCTTTGTTTTTGTTGAACAATAGAGCATTTGATCTGGGCTGGGCTGGGCTGGCCGTGTCCCAGGGGATCTTAACAAGAGTCTGTTTATACACAGAGATGGCTTGCCTTGTTTGCTTAAACAAAGAGTGACAAGCATCGACGCAGTACTTCGCAGAACTTTAACCCGATGATACCAGTTGATTTAGAAGAACATATTGCATCGAATTTGTCTTTAACTCTGTCACAAATCGCCACGATTCTTTTGTCACCTCGCGATTTCCAAACAGTTCATGCAGCAGAAACTAAAGGACAACATTTCCATGGCCCCGTGCATACAAGCACCGCCGCTTCCCTTCGGGAAGGGATGTTCTGACCTAGATGTCAGGCAGGAGCGGAAGGTCCTGTGCACGTGTGCATGGAGGAACATACACTTTTCAAAGACGAATGAAAAAAAAACTTCTGACAAATGACATCATCCCAACACATATTGTATTTCTTTCGGGAAAAGTCTATTTTCTGGTCTCTTAAAAAGTGATTATTTAAAATCGCTTTAGTCTTTTGGGTAACGCTAGTGATGCGGCCTGTAAAAATAAGCATTGGCAAAGCCAATAGTTTTGGTGTTCGCGAATGTCCTTGGCAGATTGCATTTACAGGCATTGGAAGCATGGGGGAGACAACACACGTGCAGGGACGAATGCAAGAAGGGGTGCAGGGATGAATGTCTGGGATAGAGAGAAAGAGAGAGGCAGTGTAAGCAAGGATGCCAGTGAGGGGGCACGGAGATAGAGAGAGGATGAAGTGTGGGTGTGGGAGAGGGAGAATCAGAGAGAAAATAGGGGTGCAAGGAAAGAAAAAGATAGGATGAGAAGAGATGATGCATGCAAGCGTGCAAGTGGGATAGATGACGGCGCGAGAGAGCGCATAAGGAAGAGCTCCAGTAGATGCCAGTCACCAAAAGTACAATGGAGCCTTTTGCAACTTACATTTAGGCCGATCAACTTGCCATTTTGCGTAAAAAGTTTGCCTTCAATGGCTCACAAATGAGAGCCTTCGAAAAGTCATTCAGATGGATGGATGAATGAATGAATGAATGAATGAATGAATGAATGAATGAATGAAGAGCTAAAGAACCATTGAAATAGACATGTTTCTTGTTGCACACGTCTGTTGGTGTTCGGAACATGATTACAATTTAGCGACCGTGTCATTTCAATACAATATGGAGGAAGAAGTAGCCTTAAACATTCAGTGCTTGAAATCCGAGATGCAATTTACCTATGTGCCAGTTTCAACAAGTACTGTCCCTTCATTAACCCCCGCCGTGTCCCCTAGCCAGGTGGCAGAGGTAAGCACTGCCAGGTGGCACATACTGCAGAGAGAGAAATAGGTAGGGCCGCTTCAGACACACACAGTTGCGAGCAGCTAATCCCAGGGAAATACATTGTATATGTCTTAGTGCCGACAGTCTCAGTGGGGGCACATCTACATAAATCAGGAGTTATTTTACAGGTGTTCCGTTTCGCTGCTCCCTCAGGATTCTACGCTGAGTAGTAGCAGCCTAACCCCCGGCCCCTTCCGGTCCTTGAGGACCTGTCGAGGGCCCCGCCCCTCCTTATCCATCCCTCTCTACCCTTTGGCCATTTTATTTTATTTTTGATTTTTCCATTTTCATTTTCCTTTCATTTCTTTTCCCATTACTATTTAAGTGCATTTTTCTTTCCATTTCCGTTTCCTTGTGACTTTTTCGCATTGGCTCCTTTCTTAGGATGCGTCCACTTATCTTTTCCCTCTCGTGCTTCCATTATCCCCTTAATTCCTCTTCTTCCCCCTTCCCCTTTCTTCCCTTGGAGGTCTCTATATTCCTTGCCAAATTCCCCTCCCCCCAACGATCTTCCCTTAGCCTGTCATGCTATGAATTCCCCCCCTACTTCTGTCGAGACCCGGGCTGCCCTAGCTCCCACCGCCTTAGCTGGCCCATCCCCCTGTGGCCCCTTCACGCCCTCCGGTTCGCACAAGCCCCATCTAAAGCTACCTTCCCCACAGCCCAACCATTCCTTCCCCATCCTACTCCCCGTAGCCTAAAAAGGTCCTCCCAAGCTCCCCTCCGCCCCTCTGAGGCCTCTTCCCACCGTATGCCAAGGACCCCCCTCCCAGACATTACCCTGAGTTCTCCCTAAACTGTCACTTGAAAATGCCCCAGCTCTCTTCCTACCCCCCGTAGCCGACCCCTCGTCCCAGGTTCCCCTCCCCCCACTTTTCCATCCTACTCGCCAGAGCCCCGTTTACTCTAAATCATTTCCTTCCTTCCCCTACCCTTGTTGTATTGGTTGTCACTCTCCTTTTTCTTTTCCATCGATGCGCTTCCACTTTTTCCCCCACCCATGTTGGAGTTGGAAGGTCTTCCAAGCCCCCTAACTCTCCCCTTTCACATGGGCCTCCCCTGAGTCTAATACTCCTGGGCACCGTTCATAAAAAACTGATGGCTGTGCAGTTCCCTTGTGGTATCCGCCAGTACTTTCTAACGGGAACACCATGTAACATCCGCTGGGCGTGTCTGACTGAAAACCATCACTGCGACCAGTCCCTCTGCCACGACTCACTGCGGGCAACCGGAAGCAGTGAGTTCCCCCTCAGGCACCTGGTCACCTTGTGCTGTACAAAAACCCTGCTATACTCCAAACACTGTTCTTCTGCCCCCATTCATTCCGTTCGTAAACAGACAAGCTTGCCCTTCGGACTCCACGGGTGGCATGATGATTTGTGCTGGAGACAGCGTTCCTTGGCAACTCAACTCCATTGTGTCTGTGCTCCCTGACAGGAGGGCCAACTGTCCAGACAGTGGCGTGCTGGAGTGAGGTCTTCCCTTGACCGGGTGGTTCCTTTTGTAGGAGGCCCCCCCTTTCCGACAGGGGGGGGCATGTTGGGCCTTGCTCAGCCATTGTTTATTTTCAAATTTGTTTATTGGCATTTTTCAAAAATATCAAACAAGTTGTGTACCATGGAGCCATTCTCAAATAGTTATAAACATATGTTTAACTTAACGTCAAAAAATTACAAATACAAAAACAAAACAACCATAACTGTCTCCATATTCTGTCCGTTACATATATCGTTAACTGTTTCGGGGGGAGGGTGGGAGCGAAGGGGAACCAACCGGCAACTTCAATAGGGGGAAAGCTTCCGCAAGGTCTCTATCCTCTGCAGTACTTCCGCTGCTGCTGGCTTTATGACAGGTCCCACATGGGCCTGGATTAAGTTCCGATTCAGGGGGGTTTATCATCCGAGGGGTGGAACATGTGTCTGGTGAGTTCCTTCCATGCCTCGAGTGACATGCTAGAGTCATCCGTGGATCTGGACACACAGTCCTCCCATGCCACGGTCTCGGCCAGCACCCACCGTTCAGTCTCTTTGTGCCATAGTTTGAACTGAGGGCCCATGGGTTTCTTCCAGGCCATTGCTATAGTTCTTTTGGCCAGTATGCACGATATGTCCATGAGCCTTGTTGCATGCTTGAGTTTGGCTGGTCTGGGGTAGGTTCCTAAGAGGCACTCGCTGGGTGTCCAATTATATTTACTCAGGCCTGCTTTTTCGCAAGTTTGTTGGACCCTGTCCCACAGAGCCCTTGTCCTGGGGCATTCCCATAACATGTGGATCAGATCCGCTTTTTCCCCATTGCACCAGTTGCAGGTCGGTTGTGCCTGGGGATTGAAGGTGGCTATGCGGCACTGGGTCAGGTAAGTTCTGTGTAGTATGTTCAACTGAATCTGCCTAAATCTATGGTTTCTGGACACCGTTTTGGGGAATGTGAGAGCTCTGTTCCACTCCCCTTCAGTCATTTCCCGGCCTATATCCTCCTCCCATTTGCTTTTCATTTCCATGCTCCGAGGATTTGGCATGTCGATCAGGTGGCCATATATTTGCGAAACGGGTTTACCGCCCTCTCCCAAGTTGTATATCAAGGTGAGGAGTGGGTCTGTATCTGGTTCCACCGGCCACAAGTCCCATTTGCGTCGGGCCACAGCACGAGTTCTTTGGTACCACAGAAACTGGCCGGTATGTATGCCTTCCGTTTCCTGCAGCGAGGCGAACTCCCTGAAAGTGCCTTCCTCATACAGATCTCCCCAGGTGTAGACTCCTTCCCTCTCCCAGAGCCTGATATGTTTTAAATCCGAAAGTGTTGTGCATAGGTCTGCGATTAGGGGGACTTCCGGGGTATAGGAGTTCCGTGAGTTAGTGAGCATTTTTGCCCTGTGCCAAATTTACCTTCCCAGGTCAGCCAAAAAGGGTAGCGTTCCCAGCAGTTTGGACGGTGCCCAGACCAGTTCTTTCAGATGGAATTGGGGCAGCATGGCCTGTAGCAATGGTGTTTCGGATGTGGGTTCATCATCTAGCCATTTGGTCACAAAACTAAGCTGTGCTGCTATGTAATATTTTTCTAGGTTTGGGAGTTGAATACCGCCTTGGCTATATTGTAGGGTTAGCAAATGCAACGCTATTCTATGCCTGCCTTTCCCCCATAGGACCTCTCGCAGTATGGTCTCAAGCAGTCGGAAGAAGGGCTTGTGTATATAGTAGTGTACATTTTGAAACCCATAAAGGAAACGTGGGAGAACGATAATTTTAGTTATCGAAGCCCTGCACATCATCGAGAGGGGGAGTTTTGCCCAGAACGCCATTGATTTGCGTAGGGCGGGGAGTGCAGCCTTTGTGTTTCGTTGGTGCATTAGCTCGGGGGTATGCATAATGTGCACTCCAAGGTAGCGGAATGACGTATTCTGCCATTGGATCCCAACTTCAGGGAGTGCTTCCAAACTCTCTGTTTTCAGGGCCGCTAGGGGGAACATACAAGACTTCGACCTGCAAAATCTTATCCCAGAGACCTTGGAATAATTGTCCAGCACTTCTAACATGGTTGGTACACTGAGGTGTGGGTCCCTGATGTATGTGAGAATGTCATCCGCGTAGAGCGAGATGATGTGATCCACGTCTCCCAGTCTAATGCCTGCATCGAAGAATTGCTTTCTAAAGTAGACAGCTATGGGTTCTAGTCCCAGTATGTAAAGCATTGGGGATAGTGGACAACCCTGTCTAGTCCCCCTGCATATATCCCAGGCCTCCGACACATACTTCCCAGATTTCACCCTTGCCTTAGGTTTAGCATACAAGATGTTAATCCACCTGATAAACCCGGGACCAAAGCCAAACTCCCTAAGCACTGCCACAAGCCATTCCCAGTAGATGGAGTCAAACGCTTTGACTGCGTCTAGGGACAGCAGCGCGTATGAGTCCTTGTCTTTATTGGTTTGCGCTATAATGTGCTGCAGCCTGCGTAGGTTCATGGATGTATTGCGGCCCGGCACGAAGCCGCACTGATCTGGGTGAACTATGTCTCCTATTATTCTAGACAGCCGCTTCGCTAAAATCGTAGTCAGGATTTTAACGTCATAATTTAACATTGCAATCGGGCGATATGAGTCACATTGGTCTGCCGGTTTATTGGGCTTGAGGATCGGGATCACAAGCGTCTCCCTCATACTTTCGGGTAGTATCCCCTCTTCGTATGCCTCCTGGTATACTGCGTGTAATAGGGGGGTCAGGGAGGACTCATACGTTTTAAAAAATTCTGTGGGCAACCCGTCTGTTCCCGGTGCTTTGCCTGTGGCCAGGGATCTAATTGCATCGGTAATGTCTTCGGGTGTGATTTCTGCTTCTAGGGAGTCGGCTTGCTCAGGGGACAGCCTCGGGAGCCCTATCTCTTCTAGTGTTTCTATCAACCGTTCATGGGGGACCTGCTCCTCATGTGAATACAGGTGGGTGTAAAAGCGAGTGAAAGTGTAATTTATGCCCTGCTGCGTACAGTGTGTGTTTCCATCCTCATCTTGTAGTGAGGTGGTGGGGTGTTTGGGGTCCTCTTTACGGCAGAGCCAGGCGAGTAGTCTGCCCGGTCTGTCGGCCTCAACATGTGCTCTATTTGTTTTGGCAGTATAGTCGAACTTTTCCAGCCTGTTCCACGCAGTTATGTTCCGCTCTCTAAGTTTCACAAGCTCCTCTTCCCTCTGTTGGGTGTCTACGGGGGTAGCCTCAAGTAGACCTCGTTGAACGGCAATCTGCCGTTCCACGAGGTCTAGTTCCTTCCTGAGCAGCTTCTTGATACCTCCCGCCTTTGCAATTACTTCTCCCCTGGTTACCACCTTTAGAGCCTCCCACACTGTGCTATTGTAAGCTACACTACCGATGTTAACCTCTAGGTATGCATCAATAGAATCGCGTAATTCTTCTCAGAAGGCTGGGTCCCTCAGGGCGTCTGTGGGCATTTTCCACATGGGAATGGGGGGTCTGGGCCCTCTGTGGTTCCATGTTATCAGAAGCGGGGACTGATCAGAGATAGTCCTCCCCAGGTATTGTGCTCCCTCCACCCAGGGTAAGTGTTCCCTGTCTATGAATATATAATCTAGTTTTGTGTGTAACTTATGTGGGGATGAGTAGAATGAGTATTCGCATGCTTCAGGATGTTTTTCCCGCCACACATCTGTCATTTCCAGCCTCCCCAACATGGCGGATAGTGCTGTTGTAGCAGTCGATGGGCCTCCCAGCTGTGGTGTGGATCTGTCCAGCCGTGGGTCATGTACACAATTTAACCCCCCCCCCCAAATAAAGAGATCGTTCCTGTACTGCGCAACTCTAGGGAACAGTGAGTTCAGGTAGGGCGGTATGTTATTGTTAGGGAGATAGGAGTTCATGATGCATACTGCTTCTTGTTCAATGAATCCCCAAATTACGACGAACCTACCTTCCGGGTCTATCTCAGTTTTATCCACCCGGAGTGGGAGCTGTGGGTGAATCCAGGTGTAGACCCCCCTTGCGTATTTAGAATAAGTGATGCCAAACCCCTGTCCACCCCAATGTGTTTGTAGCTTGGCCACCGAGTCCGCCGTGCAGTGGGTCTCCTGTAGTAATGCTATTATTACCCCTTTTCTGTGCAGGTAGGTTTTAATCCTGTTCCTTCGGAGATAAGTCCTTAGGCCCCTTACATTCCATGTCATTATTTTTATGGTGGTCGCGGCCATAGGGGTTTAGTAACGGTTCTGTTGTCCCCCCTTTCCCCTGCCTCTGCCGTCCCTGGACCTGTTAACCAGGGGTCGGTCTGTGTTGGGGTTGGGGCGCGAGCCTCATCGGTTCCTCCCTCCCCTCTCTCTCAGTTTCAATTGGAGACTTATTAACATTAATAATTCTCATTCTAGTAAATAAGGGCAACAAACCTTGCAACTCAAAACTGCCCCCAGCAGTTGCTTCAAACTTGCAGTGCTCGGGGCACCTGATCCTTCCAGGCCTTTCCGGGCCTCCCGGTGCGGGTGGTGTGTCGGCAGTCGGCCTCCACGTGTTGCAGGGGGGTGCGTTGGCTTTGTTGTTATTCGCATGGGTCGGAGCGCTCCTGCCCGTCATGGCGTACATAGAGTTGTAGATCTCAACCGGTCCGGTATTCATTCAGCAGTTGTGCGAACCTTCATTTTCCTGTCGTTTGGTGCTTTCAATGGCCTGTGACTTCATGCGCAGTGCTGTCCTTATCATCAGCAAGGTTGTTGTCCTCAAGCCACATATTTGCCGCTGCCAGAGTCTCAAGAAAGATAGCTTTCCCCTTGTATAGTACCTTAAGGCGGGACGGGCACAGTAGCATGTACTTGAGGTTTAGCTTGCGCAACCTAGCTTTCAGCGGTACAAATGAGTTCTGTGCTCGCTGCACCGCGGGGGTATAGTCTGGATAAATGACTATTTTGGTGCCATGTTTCTCGATCTCCCCTCCTTCTCTTGAGAATCTCAGTATAGTCTCTCTGTCGCAAAAGTTCAAGACTTTTGCAATAATAGGGCACGGTCGGGAGCCCGGAGGGGGCCTCTTCTGAAGTGATCTGTGGGCCCGTTCTATCGAGAAGCCCTGGGTCAGTTTGCCAGCCCCGATTTCTTGCAATAGCATCGTTTCTACGAATTCGGTCAGGTCTGGGCCCTCCGTGTCTTCCGGTACCCCCAGGATTCGGATGTTGCAGCGGCAGGCACGTCCTTCAGCGTCTTGCAACTCAAGGTCTTGGACCTTAGATTTAAGTTCTGTGGTGTCGTTAACATTGTCTTGGAGCGTTGCCTCCGTTGTGGTAACCCTTTCTGTAAGGTTACGGCCGTCCTGTCTCATCAGTTGCATGTCCGACTTGATTTCATCGATCCTGGTTTCGATGGACGTTCGTAGCGCCGCTATGGCTTGTAGCACTTGCGTATTTGTTGGATCGTCCTCCTTAGCCGTCGGGTTGTCTGCTGCCTCTGTCCCCTGTTGTTGTTTCACCCTGACCGTGGTGAAGGAGTCCATGGTCGCGGTTTTTAATTTGCTTTTGGGGGGCGACATCGCCTGTCTTTGGGCGTGCTACGCAGCCTTTTCACGTTCAGCGGGGACGTGTATGTAGGGTCGATTGCGAGGGCGGTCGTTGCAGATGGGGAGTCGTCAGCCTGCGGATGTTCCCGTCACCTTCTCTCTTCTTCGTGTCTTACCGTGTCTCTCGCGGCCTCCCGCCAGCCGGCGCCTCTCCTGCACGCGGTCTCGTGCTGAGGGTCCCCCCCCTTCGTCTCCTCCTCCCGGGACTTGGTCTCGGAGGCAGAAACCCAGGTCACAGCCGGCAGCGGGGATCCGTCCCCCCCGGGGTGTCGCCGGATCACTGGGTTGGACGCTGTGGGCCCTCCTCTCTCGCCTCCGGAGGCTATCCGCCCTCCAGCGGTGTGTCTCAGATGGGACCGGCGGGCGCCGCCATTTTGTTGGGTCGGGGCCTCCTCTTTGTTCGCTTCGGATAACCGTTATCCCGGTCCGATTTTCTTGCAGAAACTTCATTGAGGGTAGGGAAACGGTTCTTCTTCCCGTAGCTACTTCAGGCGTGCTTGTTCAGCTTAAGCCGGCCGAACGATTCAGTCCGTTGTAGGATCTCGGGCAGGAGCACGAGGAGAACACGTCCTCACTCCATGCGTGCTGGCCACGCCTCCCCTTGCTCAGCCGTTGTGATCCCTTCCAGGAGGGCCCTCATTTATACGCAATTGTGTAATTTCTTTTATTTTAGTTAAACATATTTCCTTTTCCATTATTGTATCAGTTTTCCCCCGCACTACTCCCTCCCCTTGAGCCCTAAGTTCCCCGCCCCCATCAACTGGGTCTAATTATTTCCCAAAGTAAATTTAGTTTTCCTTCCATTTAATTTATATTACTTTGTCCTCCATTTTTTCATACCCCTTACACTTATAAAACCTCTTCCCCTTTTCATAATCTTAACGGAAAGCCAACGCTTCATTCTATATTCCCTCTCATGACCTGAAATGCTCTGTGCTTTGATGCTAAGCATACGGAAACCTCACTGATGCTTATTGACACCTTTCCCATTCTCATAAAGGCATTTGAACGAGTACAATAGGTGCGTGCCAGACTGTCCGTCTTGGAATGCTAACTTCATCCGAAAATAGTTTCACTGGTTGGTCTAGTGTTGTGACATGATAAGCAGCGAGGGAAAGTAACGGGATGGGTGCCCTTAAAAGTTGAGCTGGGGATAGTCATTTAATGCTACAGCCAGGTTGTGGATCTAGGCCAGGTTGGTTTGACCACTATGTGAAGGTTAGATCACAGTTTGGGGTGGGTGGGTGAGGTGAAATCTTACTTTGTACCTGGAGAAGAAAGGCTTAAATAGCTCTGTATTAACTGTTAGTTATTATTTGATTTTAAACACCACAAGATTGCAATTGTGTAAAACAAAACCTTCATCCTAATTGTCATCTAAAGCATACCTTACGTAAATATGTGATACGCTTTCATAAACTTTGTTTTTTAACATTGGTGTTATCTTCCTTACCATATTGTAAATCTTGTTGATTGTAAATTTGTTCCAGTATAATCACTAGTGCACCCTTCAAGAGAGATAAACATTTTATTAATTCAAGGCAGGACACCTCCTGGCCACTCACATCATTTGGTTATGCGTTGACATCCCCTGTTTGGCTGCCTCCTTCTATTGTGGGCCAAGGTTTGCCCACCCCTGCCAACAAATCCTCCACCGCTTATGCTCCAATCTCAAGCTGTGGTCACTCTCCATGCTTCTCCTAAACCTTAGGTCATTCAGCAGCCAAACCATACCTCCCCACTTCCTGTGCTCCTCCCCCACGCATTTGCGGTAGTGGTATAAGGCTGGCCCCTGCGCGGGCTCTTTCTCCCTATTATCTGCGGCCTTATTCTGAATGCCCCAAGCAGTTCTGAAACGTGGTGACCTTCTCTTCCTAACCCGATTTAGGGGCTCGCCGTTGCTCCCACCTGGTAAAGTAACTGTGCCAGCTCCTCACTGCGTGGTACGTAACTGTCCGGCGGACCCTGAAGGATGACAGAAAAACACGGTGAGCAAATGAAGGAAGCCTGTGGCAGAGACCCAAAAACAACTTTCCCCTGTGTGGCTTGACAAATGTGGCTGAGCGCTGTCTGCCCCTGTGCATTATTGTTCTCCTTGTGCCTCCCCTCCCCCCACTTGTGGCACCGTCCAGAGCACCCTACTCCCCTGTACCCATTTGCTCAGGGAGAAGGGGCTCCGCCCCTATAGGGTGTGCCCTGGCATGCGTGGCTGCCAACCGTGTCTCATTTCAAGCCTGCTGTTTACTGTGCTCCATAGGTCTCCGCTGTGACCTGCGTGGTGTGCAGTCATAATGTCGACATCAATAATGTCGACAGTCAAAATGTCGACAAATTAATGTCGAAAATCAATAATGTCGACATACAAAAATGTCGACATTTTACATTGATGTCGACATTTTTTCGAAATGTTGTATAAATAAATAAATATATATTTATTGTTGTGTTGTATGTGTTGAGTATGAGGGGTGGGGGGTGGCAGGGGGTATTGGGTGAGAGGGGTTGGGGGGGACATCCCCATAGTAAATGATATTCTTTTTATTTATTTGTTTATTTATTTATTGAATAATAAATAAATAAATAAATATATAATTACTATGTGTTGGGAATGAGGGTGAGAGGGTGGTTGGGGGGGGTGTGGGGGGGTGTCAGGGGGGTGTTGGGTGAGGGGGGGTTGGGGGGGGACCCCCCCCATAGTAAATTAGACTCTTTTTGGTTATTTATTTATTGAAAAAATAAATAAATAAATAAATAAATAATTAGATTGTGTTGAGTATGAGGGGTGAGAGGGTGGTTAGGGGGTGTGGTGGGGTGGCAGGGGAGTGTTGGGTGAGGGGGGGTTGGGGGGGGACCCCCCCATAGTAAATGATACTTTTTGTTGGTTATTTATTTATTGAAAAAATAAATAAATAAATATATAAATAATTAGAATGTGTTGCATATGAGGAGTGGGAGGGTGGTGGTGTGGGGTGTGGGGGGGTTGCAGGAGGGTGTTGGGTGAGGTGTTGATAGTGTTAAGGGTTTATAGTCATATTGTCGAAAAAAAAATGTCGACATTTTTTTTTCGACATTATGACTTTTTACATTAAAAGTATAGAATGTCGACATTATTATTTTCGACATTATTTTTTCGACATTTTTGTCTGTCGACATTTTTTTGTCGACATTATGACTATAAACCGACCTGCGTTTGTGATTGTTGGTTTGATCCCCCCAAAAGTAACTTTTGCCTAGCGCCTAAGTGGGTGATGTACCTCTTCCCCATTTCACGCCTGCTCAAGACCCTGACACCATGCTCTTTGTGTGTCCTTGTCCCTTGTGACACGCTGAGGAACCATTGTTTTCTGCCTCTGTCGCAGAATTGAATACCCTATAGCAAGCTCTCTGATAATGTTGAGGCGAGGGAAAGCAAAGGGGTGTTAGCCCCCACAGTCGAGCTGAGAATGCTCTGTGGGTTGATGTGCCTTGCGCAGTGCCCACTTGTGGTTATGCGACCTAGAACATGGAACGCTGTTAGTCGGAACAACCAACCACCCATTTAACAAATGCTGTTGGGACTCGGTGCATGCCACAACGCCACGCACAAAACTTGTGCCCACCGCTCTGTGTTTCTCCACTCCCTGCCACTAGCCCTTGACGGCCCCAAACAGTGGTGCCTGCTGCCGTACCCTGGCCCTTCACCTTGTTCCTACCACCGTCAAAATTGACACGACTTGCCAGCTATTTGACTATTTCACCTGCCATTTTGGATATCTGAATTCTGAAACGGCCTTAACTAAATGTGACTACTACCCCCCTGCATAAAACCTGCTCAGGGCATGAACCTCAAATTGTGCGCACCTTCTGCCCCCGAAAACCCATGCACTGCCCCCAAACGAAGACACATGCGTAATGCTCAATGTGAAAAAACCTTGAGCAAAAAGGGGCAGCACTGGATTCAACTGGCCTTGGAACTTGTAACTGCTGTGGGTATTGCGGGGGAACCAACGACCAAGCCATAGCATCCAACCCAAATTCAGCAATTAGCTGTGGAACTTTAGAAACACTAAGTGTTTAAATTACCTTCTTGCCACCCATTCCCCGCTGTAACGCTCACCTGGTATCCACGGGGACGTCACTCAGCCTGTTCTGACCTCTTACGACCTCGAACCCTTCCCTGGAGGCTATTCGACTGGAGACTGGGCCTGAAACACAGGATTGGTAGAGTTTAACTCCCTATTGTCTCTGTGTGCTTGAACCCCTTCTTCCCCGGGGTCCAACCCTTCCCTTTGATCCACAGCTCACCTTGTTTTCTTGGATAGTGTGCTCTCCGTCCTGCTTTCAGCGCAGCGGCGCCTTGATTGATGCGGGCTCGTTGCTGCCTAGCTACTTCACTGGCAAGAGTCCGACAGGTAAGTATATTGAGTCTTTTGAACAGTTCTCTAACTTAATTCCTTTCCTTCCTTAGATGATGGCCGGCGTCCGGGGATTGCGGCATGCTGCTGACATGAGTAGCGTTGAAGGTGAGTGAGAGCGCGATGCGCGATGCACCCCTTTCGTATTTGCATTGAGTTCTTTTCCTGTGTCTTTTAGGTGCCGCGACGTTTTCAGCGTGGATGCCGGTTATGAAGAACAAATGCGGTGGGTAAGCGCGGTATGCGGCGCCTCTAGATGTTTCCACGCTAACCTGGAGTGTTTTTTCCCTCTTGCAGATGGATGAGAAGTTACAGAGACAGAGTTCCCCCAGAGCGGCTGGGATTCAGGTAAGCGTTTGAAGCTCGTACAGTATTTAAAAATAAGCTAAGATTTGCAGAATGCTTACTAATGCCTTTTTTCTGTTCTTTTCCCTTTTCCTTAGGAAGCGGCGTGCCGGGATGGGAATGACACCGCCAAAGATGCCCTCAGAACAGAAGGAGCGATGAATGATGGGCAGAAGCGCTGCAAGGTAAGGCTGTTCCTAACAGTGTTCTTGTTCTTGCAGGAACTGAGCGCAGAAGAAAGATGCAGGCCTACTGGAGACCGATCCGAACATGGTGAGTGTCACACTGCAGGTGCAGAAAACGCAAAGCATGTTTCTCAGCCTGGGTGTGGCTTAAATAGTCTCTGGGTATCCCAGGTGTCTCTGGGCTGAACCACACCCAAAAGACTAGACTGCACATGCAGTTCTGGGAACTGAAATATGTGGGGGCATCCATCTTGTCCCCATCAATGCACTACAAGTCCAATCCCCAATGCTATCCTATGGGTGTGAGTGAGTCTGGTGCCACAAGCGCCAAGTCTGACTCCAAGTGGGTCTTTGGAGGGATGGAGAGGCCCTTGAGGGCCATGTAGGTGATCGTGGCCTGGCTCTAGCCTGACATCTTGGAGGGCTGGAGACATGAGGGGCAGGACTCATGACAGCACTCCCCCCCAAGGCCCCTCTCAAGGTGGCTTTTCTGTCTGGTCCTGGTTTGGTTGGATGGTTTTGATGAAATCGTCTAAGCAAGTGAGGTGCATGAATGTACTCACAAGGCTCCCATGTCCTGTTTTGTGGACCATGCCCTTCCAGTCTACTAAGTAGTATAATTTGGATCTGACGTACTTTGAATCTAGGATGTTCTTGACTTCGAATTCTGGCTCCCCAGCGACTACTACTGGCTGAGGTGGCGTTGCTACCTGGGTCCCAGGTTGAACAGGTTTAAGCAGAGACACGTGGAGCACAGGATGAATCTGCATGTTTGACGGCAAAGCTAGTCTGACCGCCACAGGATTTATCACGGAGGTGACGGTGATTGGACCCAGGTATCTTGGACGGAAAGTTCGGGCTCCTTTAATGGACATGTGTTTAGACGCCAGCCAGACTTTGTCTCCAACTTGGTAGTTGGGGGTCTTTGCTCGGTGTTGATCAGCAAACTTCTTTTGGCGATTCTTAGCTTGAAATAGGTGTTCATCTGCCCTTTTAAAGGTTTGAGAAATGGTTGTGTGCAAGGTTTTGACTGCTGGCATTTCCAGGGTTGTAGGAACGTCCAACTCAGAAGTACGTGGGTGCCTACCATAAATGGTATAAAAGGGTGTCTGCCCAGTGCTGGTGTGTAGGGAATTATTATAAGCATATTCAGCTATCCATAATAGGTCGAACCAGCTTCCTTCAGCTTGGTGTAACATGCAACGCAGATACTGCTCGAGCGTCTGATTTGTCCTCTCAGTTTGACCATCCGTTTGGGGATGGTGACTGGTGGATAGCCGGATGCCGATCTGGGCCATAGAGCAGCATTTTCTCCAGAAGGTATATACGAATTGAGTACCTCGGTCTGAGACCAAAACTGAAGGAAACCCATGGAGTCGTACAATGCCTTCAAGAAATACCTTTGCCAGAGTGGAAGCATTTGGGAGCCCCTTAACAGGAATGAAATGTGCCATTTTTGAAAATAGGTCCACGACCACAAGAATAGTGTTAAACCTTTGACTGGGTGTTAAGTCAGTAATAAAATCGAGGGACAACGTGTGCCAGGGTGCTGGTGGGATTTCCAATGGTTGTAATAGCCCAGCCGTTTTCTGCTTGGATGACTTGTTTTGAGCACACACTCCACAAGATAGGATAAATTGCATAATGTCTTTACGCCACGTAGGCCACCAATAATTTCGTTTTACCTTGGCTAGGGTTTTAGCGATTCCGGGGTAGCCCTCGATCAAGGAATCATGATAACCGGAAATGACTTGTTCTCGTAGTTCTTGGTTTGGTAAGAATAAACAATTCCTGAAGTAGGGCAACTGATCTTTTATCATGTAATGTTCTCCTTGTGCACTCCACGCTTGTAATTGCTCCGGACTCATCAGGTTTTGGATTTCTTCATGTAATTCTTTCTGAGTTATGGTTGCTGTGATTCCTAGGAGCTTGTCACTCGGGATGATTGCTATTGGGTCAGGGGTCTGATACCCTTGCTCGTCCACCCCCATACGGGAAAGGGCATCGTCCTTCCCATTTTTCACCCCTGGTCGAAATATAATCACGCAGTCATATTCAGCAAAAAAAAGAGCCCAACATAGTTGTCGTGAGGATTGGGCCTTTGCCGTTTTTAGGTACTGGAGGTTCCGGTGGCCAGTTATTACGGTGATTGTGTGTCTGGTGCCCAAGACGTAGTGCCGCCATGCCTTGAAGGCTGACTTAATGGCCAGGATTTCTTTGTCTGTGATAGCATAATTGAGTTCAGGGGGTGTGAATTTATGCGACCAGAAGGCAGCAGGGTGTAACTGGCCCGTTTCGGGGTCCTTTTGTGAGAGAACGGCTCCCATAGCCATGCTTGAGGTGTCCGTTTCCACCAGGTATGGGAGATCAGGGCGAGGGTGGCGTAAGATTGGGGCAGATGTGAATCTTGCTTTGCGTTCCTGGAAAGCCTCCTCGGCTTCTGTTGTCCACTGGAACTTTTTGTTGCTTTTCCTTAGTAATGACGTGATGGGATGCACGATTTGTGAAAATCCTGGGATGAACCGGCGGTAGAAGTTTGCAAAACCCAACATACTTTGAACCCCCTTGAATGCATTTGGGGATGGCCAGTTCAGGATAGCATCTACCTTGTGTACATCCATTCGGATTCCATTCGGGCTGAGAATAAAGCCCAGGAATTCCACCTCGGAGACGTGGAATGAGCACTTTTCGAGCTTGGCGTAGAGCTGGTGTTGACGGAATTTCTCCAATACGGATCGGACCTGTTTAACGTGGTCCTGCTTTGATGCGGAATATGCTAGGATATCCTCGATGTACACTAGAGCACAGACATCAATCAATTCCCGTAGGACATCCTTCATGAAGTATTGAAATGGAGCAGGCGCGTTGCAAAGGCCAAAGGGCATTACTTGATATTCGTACAAGCCGTATTTGGTGCGAAAAGCGGTTTTCCATTTGTACCCCTGTTTTACGCGAACAAGGTGATATGCCCCCCTCAGGTCTAGTTTTGTGTAGATTTGGGCATCTTTGACTTGATCAAGCAATTCAGGGATCAGTGGCAGGGGGTAGCGATTTTCACGGTATTCTGGTTCAGTGCGTGATAGTCGATGCACGTTCTCAAGTCCCCCTCCTTTTTCGGTACGAAGAATAGAGGACTGGCTGCTGGAGACTTCGAGGGATGGATGAACCCGTTGGCCAGGTATTGGTCAAGATAGGCCTTCAGGTGCTGGTTTTCTGGTTCAGTGAGTGCGTAAATTCACCCACAAGGGATTTGTGCGCCGGGTGTCAGGTCGATTTGGCAATCGTATGGTCTATGCGGTGGCAGGGTATTAGCCTGTTCTTTCTGAAAGACATCTTGAAAATCCTGGTACTCAAATGGTAGGGTGCCGATTGCCACAGTCGTAAGCGTGGAGGTTCTGGTGTCTATTGGTTGTTTCTCTTGGCGATAACATGTGTGTGCGCAAGTCTCGGGAAAGGCCAATTCTTTTTCTTGCCAATCGATTCGAGGATTGTGATCTACCAACCATGGCATTCCCAAAATCAACCGGAACTGTGGTGCCTTAATGAGGTCGAAAACAATAGATTCTTGGTGTCCATCCTGGCACAGAAGGGTTAAAGCTGCAGTGCATTGGGATACTGGACCAGAAGTTATTTCCGTGCCGTCGACAGTGGTAACAGTGTCGGTGGTTGATTTTGGGCATGAACCTCAAATTGTGCGTACCTTCTGCCCCCCGAAAACCCATGCACTGCCCCCAAACGAAGACACATGCGTAATGCTCAATGTGAAAAAACCTTCAGCAAAAAGGCGCAGCACTGGATTCAACTGGCCTTGGAACTTGTAACGGCTGTGGGTATTGCGGGGGAACCAACGACCAAGCCATAGCATCCAACCCAAATTCAGCAATTGGCTGTGGAACTTTAGAAACACTAAGTGTTTAAATTACCTTCTTGCCACCCATTCCCCGCTGTAACGCTCACCTGGTATCCACGGGGACATCACTCAGCCTGTTCTGGCCTCTTACGACCTCAAACCCTTCCCTGGAGGCTCTTCCACTGGAGACTGGGCCTGAAACACAGGATTGGTAGAGTTTAACTCCCTATTGTCTCTGTGTGCTTGAACCCCTTCTTCCCCGGGGTCCAACCCTTCCCTTTGATCCACAGCTCACCTTGTTTTCTTGGATAGTGTGCTCTCCGTCCTGCTTTCAGCGCAGGGGCGCGTTGATTGAGGCGGGCTCGTTGCTGCCTAGTTACTTCACTGGCAAGAGTCCGACAGGTAAGTATAATGAGTCTTTTGAACAGTTCTCTAACTTAATTCCTTTCCTTCCTTAGATGATGGCCGGCGTCCAGGGATTGCGGCGTGCTGCTGACATGAGTAGCGTTGAAGGTGAGTGAGAGCGCGATGCGCGATGCACCCCTTTCGTATTTGCATTGAGTTCTTTTTCTGTGTCTTTTAGGTGCCGCGACGTTTTCAGCGTGGATGCCGGTTATGAAGAACAAATGCGGTGGGTAAGCGTGGTATGCAGCACCTCTAGATGGGGGAAAGCCCTCCCACTTACTTCACCAGGCCCCCAACAACATTCTGGAGGGGTCAGAAATCCAAATTTGTCAAGTTTCCAAAAGCTCCCTGAAAAGCAAGCAAAAAACCCTTACATTGTTTTGGTTTCCTCATTTATGTCATGGTTACCAAAACTCTAGGATTATGCACAAAGTGCTTAAGGGCACATAGCCTGTCTATGGCCAGATGTTTGAGCCTTCCACAATGTCATGGTGAGCTAAGGCATGTAGAAACCATGCCCAAGAAAACACAGCATGTGAAACCTCTCTACCTACTCTCCTAAACCCCGAAACAGCCATTAAATGCCAGGTTCTATAAATGGGAATGCTGGGAGGAAATATGGGCACTTTTAAGTAGGGGTGGGATTTCGACCAACACTTCCTTTGGAGCAGAGGCCCAGTGCGGCCTTCCTGGAGGTTCCTGAGTCCTACTACATCCTTTAAGGTAATGGTTATATTGAAGTGATTCCATCACAGCGGCTGACCCAGCTGTCAACGGCCCATCGCCCAAGTGAAAGACCCGAGCTAAGCATGGGTCCTTTTACGCACGCGGCAGTGCCATAACCAGCAGGGTTGACCTGCGGCAGAGGTGTATATCGTGATTAGCACCTGTGTAGTTTCCCAAGTGGGTGCCAAGGGTGTTCAACCAACAAAAAAAAGTGAGAAAACCCATGGTAAATCATAAAGTTCCTTAAAGTAATCATTCAATTTCCCATCACCTATTGGGTTAATTAAATACCCCAATTGACTGACAAATGAATTAATAATAATCTTCTGAAAATTGACTGCCTCATTCTTATTTAATATCCTAGCATTTCCTCGCTATCAGCCTGACAAATGCTAAACTGTTACACCTTTAACCAATTTTGAAGGATTGTTTATAGTACCTAAGGAAATTAATTTTTGTCCGGTTCTATGTTGGATTCTTACTCGATAGATCTGAGATTCCCGCTCAATTCCCTCATGTGTTAATTGGTCATATTTACAAACTAATTTAGAACCCTCACTGGCTAGATTCGGTCTCATAGGTCCTCTGCTAATTGTACGATCTGAAAAAAGGGATATAAAGTTAGTAGAGCATGTCGCTCATTGAAATCTACCTGACAATGAGTCAAGAAATGTGGAAAGGTCTTGATTAAAAAACGTTCATGGTAAATGGGTTCCACCACACAGGGTTTCCACTCTTATTTACCTCGAGACCCACTGGACCTGTATATTTATATATCTTTTAAAAAACAGTTAAGGTTAAACCAACAAAAATGTAAAGCCAACAAACAGTGGAAACAGAAATGTTAAGGTTACAACCTAATGTCCTGTGTATGCACAATTAAAAAGATATAACAACTAAATTAAACATTATGGTAACCTTAACTCACCCTTGTTTTCTTTCTAATGCTTTTTTTCTCGTATAAATGATATGTTTTGTAGCGATAGAGATGTAGTGTTTGCTTTGGTATGGTTTACATGTTTGGCTTTTCAATTAAGTTTGTAAATACACGTTGTATTGAATGTAATGTGTGCTACATTAGCGTTTGCATGTTCTGGTTTATGATGTATGTGTTATGTTAATTCATTTTTGTAATCATACATGATATATTGTAAACGTGTCGTAAATGCATAGCATTAGTTCTTTTAGACATTTTTTTAATCATTTTTGATTTTAATTTTATTCATCATTTTAATGTAAATTCATTCTTGTGTCAGTACGCATTTGGCACAGAAGTAGGCACATTTCCTTTTTAGAAAGGCTCAGGACTCTAGGCTTCGTGGAGTCACATGTCTTTTTGATAATACTCACTTCTATTACCGAAACACAAGCAGTGTATACCTACAAAGTACATATATGTGCCTAATAAAACTTTTGGTCTTTCTTATTTTTTAGGCTGTAAAGTTTGAACCATATCACGACAGTGCCTTGGCCAGGTTTCTTCTTAAAAGAGGATTACGCGTAAGTAGTTTATTTGAGAATCCCAATTACTCCCCAATGATTGTTTTGCTGTCAGTTGTAAACACGGTTTCTCTTACAAACAAAACGCCAAGCTGTTACTGTTGGTTCATAAAGTACCCCACAGCCTAGAGCCATCTATTTTCCACAATCTCAAACTGTTTACATACCATTATTATCTAACTCCTGAATTTTAAAGCCTAGATTCACAATCAAACATAGCATGGTAAACCAAACAGGAATTCACATGAGTACAACGTTTAGTAATACGTGTTGATACTTTACATACCACCTTTCTTCCAATTGAAACATATAACAACTGGTTTCCAATTTTGAATGGCAAGCACCTGAAGTTTAAGGTGCAAAACGTGGTCCCGATATTCCTATCAAGTAATGGATGCCCTTTGCATGTGCATTTTTGCATGCAATCCTGATATGGATCCCACAATGGGTTGTTTTGTTTTTGCAGTGTAGTGAAGTGCGTGCGGCCTGTTGTGCTATAGAGTTATGGTTGTGTTTAGTTTCGAGTTTGAGAGATGTATGCAGAGGGATGAGTTTTTTTCTTTTTGGTCGGGTTGGTTAGTGACGATGCTTTATCGTACCCCCCTCAGTATTGGCCGCCTGCAGCACATAACCCTGCCAGTGTCGTACATTGTGGTGTGCTATAATCCCACCCCCCACTATTTCTGTGCAGAGGTGTGGGTCTTTAAAGGCTATTTAGTGGTGATTGGTTTTAGAAGTAAATTTTAACACGCACTGCCAAAAGTAAATTTAATCCGGTAGTGAACAGCCGACACGTGTTTCGACCTAGCAGGTCGTTCTGAAGGCTGTGTAATATATGTATTAAGCAAAAGATCGATAACGACAGGCGTTTCAAAATAGGCAAAGGATGGACAAAGAAACAGAAAGCAATTCAACAAATTGGTTATCAAGTGTATATATAGTCCATTAGTGATCAACATAAGTATTGTGAATCAAAAACAAAGACAAAAATTGAAGCAAAAGGAGTAGGTTATCAAGCCATATGGCAAATAATAATGTAAATGCAACATACCGCAGAGCGGGGGTTAGGTTTGGGGGTTATGGAAGGCGCACATCAAAAACAAACAGAAAAAGACAGAGAAAGCCAATGAACTTAACATTCAAATGGAAAATCCATCAGTAACACACATCTCCTTTAGAAAAGAAAATGCACCTCATTTGCCCCAAAGTCACTTTGTTAGGAAGGATGTACAGGTCTACAGGGGTAAACAAATTAGTATTGATAGGCTCAAGGACGTTGTGCTTAGGGGTTTGTGAAAATTACGACCTGAAAGATAATAAAAGAGACCATTACCACACCTGTCTAATGTATGTGCAGCAAAGTGAAGCACCTATGTGGGCATGCTGTTACTAACATGCACCTCGTTTCACTGATGTGGGCTTACCCTGATTACAGAAGTAGAGCGTAAGTACCTGTTGGTCCAAGAGCAAGGAAAAGGGAAAAAAAGCAAATAGTAAGAACATTTTTTACATACTGCTGATTGATTAGTGCTATTGAGTCAAAAAAGGAATTACAAGTAGCAATGAATCATACCATGTAATAGTGTTGTCAGGAAAAAGACTTCAAATAGCCACTGTACATCAATGAATGGAGAAAAGTTGGTCACAAAACCACCAAACATCAGTTTGAATCTTTCTGATGAGTCTCTGTCTGGATCAAAAAGCAAAAAAGGAAAAGCGAGAAACAGCATCAGTCTCCTAAATGGTCAGAGATAGGAACAACGAGAGAGACATGGCAACAAATGCGTCAGAAAACCAAATAATTTACTGTGTAAGCAAATCCTTACCATTTGGTGTGGCGACGAATAGCTTGTCTCGTAGATGCAGAAAATAAAGTTATCTCTGGTAATCGGTTTATCGTCAAGTCGAGTAGAGGAGCGAATGCAGTGCCTGTTTAAAAACAGAGGCAGAGTGCACAGTATAAGATAAATGCTTGGGTAAGCTCAAGCATTGAAAACAGGGCAAAGGGATATGCAATTCCCAAAGAATACAAAATGAACATGTCGCTGACGGTGTGGGGATCAGCACGAATCAGGCTCATCTTTAATGGCGTCTTGGTGGTGATAACTTCTCCAACCCCGTGTTCAGCCTAATTGTTGTCTACATGACTTTTCCGCTGGCATATCCCTATGTGCAGCAGCCATTGCCTCCACAGGCCCCTTGAGGAGCGGAACATTGTGGAAAATTGTATGATGGTGACCCACAGGTACATCAGTGCTAATGTTGGGTGTCCCATGGAATTATCACTTTTTACAACATGAGCCCCAATCCCAGCAATTCTTAATGCAGTAATCCTCATACAAAAAGTGTTATTTGTGTTCCAGAGCTGATGAAGCTAGACATCACTGCAGTAGGAAAATGAGAGAACCATCCTTTAGCTTACACATGGGTCCTTTTTTCTAATTCCCCTTTTTGTTCAATGAGGTGTAAATGCATATAAAGAAAGGTATATTAATGGTTTTACATCTCATTGAACACCCTAGGGATTTTCAAGTATTTGGCGGGTGGAGTGTGAGCATGGAACAAGATCGGACGTTCTTGCCACCTGCAGCTTGTCACACTAAATACATTTTTGCCAGCATCTGATTTTGATGTTCACGAGAATGCATTGGATCCATGTTCCTTAAAAGCATAAATCGCACAGAAGGGACCTTTTATGTTTGAACTTAGGTGCAGGCAGGTCCCCTACCTGCAATTGTAGTCGTTTTCACTCTGGAGTGCAAATTTTAGTTGTATAAAGAAAAACAAAATTGCCTTTACGCCTTCCTTTTGCACTTCGCAGTACAAATTGAGCAAATGCGGCCTGACATTTATACATTTCAGACAGAATTTACAATGGATTCCTATGGAATCTTCTTGCTTTTTGCTGTTGTAAATAGGAGTCATAATCCGTCTGAATCCACAGCATTTGCACCAGCATGAAAATGTCATGCTGCCGAAAATTCTTGTGCATTTGTTTGACAGAGATTGGAAAGGGCAGATTGGAAAGATGATGGCAGTGGCAGAAATCGTGATTCTGTTCCTTTCTAGCGCTTCAACATATAAGCAAATGTAAATGTGGAGCAGAGTAAAAATCAAGTGTAAGATGAAGCATTCCACAGGAAACCATCAACATGCCTCCCGCCATGCACTTGCATGGCAGGAGGGCTTTACGATCGTTTGAACTACGAAGTGTAAACAATGCATAGAATCCTGGGTCTTTGTGGATTTCTGTTCATTGCTGGTTTTCACAGTTAAATCTAAAGTGCACAGAGGAGACCGCACTGCACGTAGCTGTACACGTCTACACCACCCCAGTGCAATTAGCAGTGAATCCCACAATGTTTTATTCAGAAATGTGTATAATTCCAGGCTACCTTCCTGCCCATTACTTGCAAAGGAGTCATCTATCTTCTAGATTTCTTTGCCAAGCAATAGCATACAGCATACTTTTACAAATGATTGCACCAGAAACCGTTGCCTATATAATGTCATTTAATGTAAAGTAGCCTTGTATGCAGCCTTTCCAGGCATGTTTGGTGATCTCGCTGCACCTGGCCCATAAGCAAAGGGGAATGGGGTTGTGTGACGATCCTCCGATGACGTCACTTCTCCCCCGAGGGGATCCCCTTTCCATGAGGTTAGGGTCGCAAATCAATAGTTCCCGTAGTGGTGGTAACATGTGGGAGGACCACCTGGGGATGCTCCTTTAACTCCCGACCCCACAGCATAGTAACAACACCCAAATCTTCTCTATCTAGGATACAGTCTGACACCATATGTTACTGTAAACTGTCAGACAATCTCGTTGTAATGAGTACACGGACAAAGAAGAACTCAAGCACATTACAATTGACTAAGAAGAGTGCTCCACCAGCAGTTGTCAACTGAACTGACGTTACACGGGGGCAGTTCCTGGGGCAGCTCCTGCAATTTAAACTAAACATCAATGAAGTACTTGGTTCTGTTCTGTTCTGAATCCCAAAGGAGAACCCAGCGAGCGAGGATGCCATCGAGAAGCCCACAAGGTTGGAGCTGGGCTTTTTGAGTCTGCAGCGAGGCAACTCTCAAGTGTAGTGGAGACAAGCAGAGGAACGCCCAGCCTGCGTCTTGCGTGTCGGTTGGGAGCCGATGCACTTGAAGTAGAAACATTGAGAGGTGATGGCATTACATGTCATCAGTGGACCGTGCAGTCCGAGAAATGTACAGAGACGGCCTACTCTGACCTTCTGCGGAGCCGCGTAGGTGACTGTTTGGGGAGCATGACCTGTAATGTGGACTGTCCAATCCGGAACTTGGTCAGAGACCACCAGCAAGGTACGACTTAGATTCATCCCCTGGTTTTATTTTGTGGCACGTTTTGAAGAACATTATTTGCCCAAAAAAAATATGGGGCTGGGCATATAAGGGGTAGGGTCGGGTGGTGTATAGGGATACATGATTGTGGAGAAGGGATTAAGGGGGCCTCCCAAATGAAAAAAAGAATTAGATGATTTTTTTCAGCAAACATTTTTCAGCAAGAAGTGCAGCAAAAATAAAACGGTTGAAGAATGAACATAGAGCCACCCGCAGTACCTGGCTGCGAGGACAAGCGGGCCTACGCAGAGAAGCAGAAGTAGATGGCGGAAGAACAAACCCATGACCCCTAGTGAAACCGGTGAAGCATTCCCAGAGAGAAGGTAACAGAAATAACAATACATTCAGGAGTTGGCTGGGAAAGTTTGACACTGTGAGTCGAGAAGCAGAAGAAGTATAAGAAGAAGTGAAAGTAGTGAAGAACATTGTACACCAATTCTTCTGGCTGTTCCACAAGGGTGTGGTACTGTAGAATCTAAGAGGAATCAAGGAACCTCTTCATCATCCCAGTGGGGGCAAGGATACCAAGACAGAAACAGTGGAGAATGGAAGAAGCCCTTGGAGGGAGCTACAAGAACTGTTAAAGAAGTTGCAGATCAGATAGCATGTAAGAGGCTTACACAGAGCTAGGGATTACACTAGGAGAAGGGAGTCATTCTCCTGGGTTTTAGAAATAATTATTTTTTCTTATATTCGTTTTTCTATTTAAGTGGTAGGGACAGAATAGGGGTTTGGACTTGAACCGTGAACCTTTGATTTGAACTACACAGACGTCCTGACTGTCCAAGCTTTAGTTTGTTTGAGGTAGGGAAACTACCTCTAGTTAGGGATATATAGGTTTATTCACTAAAGAAATAAAGGTCTATTACAATCAGTAAGCCACTGTTTGGTCAGACTACTCATTCCATGCTGCCACAGTTGTTCGTGTGATAGAGAGGCAGATGTGAAACCGGTGATGTTGATAAGTGCAGGTCAGAAGTGCCCAGGTCCTGAGATCTGCTCTGGCTCTATGTGCGTGGTTTAGGAATATGTTTATCCAAAGAGGAATCCCCATGGTCGGATACATAAAAATGCTCTGGGTCTGTGTTTGCTGCTGATGTGTTCAGGGGGCGGGTGGGCCTAAGAGGTGAGCTTCCATATAGCTCGATTAACTTTGTTGTGGTAAAGGAAAGGCATGGTATGTGTGTGTATTGTGTAGTGGTAGGAGATTTTAGAGAGGAGCCAGTTAGAGGGGAGTAGGCAAACAAGGGGTATATATAGTGGGAGGAAACAAATACTGTTCCATCAGGGAGTGATATAATTAGCCTTATCAAGGGAATTATTAGGTCTGTCTTTTAGATGCTTTGGTGCTATTCATTCGATTACATTTCAGTTGTTTTGAGTTTAGATGGTAATGCAGCAATAGATCTAGCTATGCAACTATTAATGTACATGTGCAAACAATGTACATGTTCTATTTATGCATGCAATATGTAATCAAGTTCTGCAGCAAATTAATAGAGTTATGCAACAATAATCTACATGTGAAACAATCCAGGCAACCAAAGTGTGAAGTACAGTTGGGCAGAATTTAATCTATTTATGAAGCAATAGATTTAGATATGCAACAGTTAATCTATTTATGCAATGGCAAGTATAGCTATGCTATATCAATCTGCATATAAAATCAATTAATGTAGGCAATCAATGATCAAAGTACAATTGGCCCACTGATCTAACTATGCAACAGTCGATCCAGCTATGCAACAATTCATCTAAACTGAAACAAGTAAACTGGATAAAAAGTGCAAAGTACAGTAGGACAACACATAACCCAGAAATTCAGAAATTGATCAAACTATCCAGCAATTGGTCTACAAATACAACAGTTAATATAGCTATGCAGTAATTGATCTGGCTATGCAAATAACTGATATAGCTATTGTGACCAAGTTCCCTGACTGGTTTTGGGAACAACCAACGGCGTGGCCAAAGGGGTGACCAAAGAGTCTTGTGCCTCCCCAATCTCAGGTTAGATGGACCTGTACGTGGTATGTCTAAGATCTCCTGGTCACTCTCATTTGGGCCTTTGCACTTGGCAGGGGAGTGCCACTCATCTCACTGACATCCATTGGATCTAGAAGAGGAGGCCCATGAGCATAGGCATATCTTGGATTACCAAAGGGTGGGAGCTTGATTACTGTTGTTGTGGTAAAGGAAATGTAAGGTATGTGTGTGTGTGTTGTGCAGTGGTAGGAGATTGTATCACTATGAGTGTGCATAGAGACAAGGCACCCATGTAGCCTATACATAACTCTGCAGTAGTAGTTCCAATAGGAAAAAAGGACACCAACACGCACTCAATAGAACATATACGTCTGCTATCATTTGACTGCAGGGTCGCTTGACACATCTGTGTACCCACCAAGAGCAAGAGCCCAGCTTCTGAACAGTATTCCAAGCAATATTCCAAGCAGGCCCAATCCACTGCATTTGGATGGTACTCTGAAGAGGAGGTTGTGGAGCATAACAAGCATGCAGAGGATAGTGTCGGAGGAATGACAGCCAGAGGAGAAAAACGCAGAAAGTTGGGGAAGGTCCAGAGAGGAGAGATCATGTTTAGAATGCCAAGCGAGAAGGTCATATGGAGGAGGTGATAGCCTCAGAAAAAGGCTGGTGGGATGATAATATCTGTAACAAAGTGGCAGAAGAAGGTGGTGATATCAGACCAAGAGTGGTATGAGAGGGGAGAACATCAAGGGAAAGATGGTGGAATGAGGTGGTAATATCAGAAGAAGTGTGAAAGGAGGAAAAGATAACATCAGAACAATGGTAGTAGGAAAAAGTGGTGACAACACTGTAAAAGTAGCAGGAGGGAGTGGTGACATCTGGGGGAGAGTGCTATGATGAGATGGTGGGATGTGGTCATAATATTTGGAAAAAAGTGACCAGAGGAAGCAGTGACATGTGAAGAAAAGTGGCAGGGGGAGGTGGTGATACCAGAGTAAGGTGATACAAAGAAATTATAAGAGACATTGGAGGGAGGAGATAGAGATTATAGATGAGACAAAAACATGGGAGACAGTAGAAAAACATACAACTTGATATATCAGAGGAAGGAAGGAACAGTATGGAGGAGGTGGTTGAGATTCCAGAGAAGGGAAGAACAGAGAGTGTGATTGGAACTTTGGAGAAGGACCTAGAGTAGAGGGTGGAGGTTCAGCAGGTAGAGTAGGATAAGAGTGGTCCAGAACTAGTGGAATTAGACGGTTCGCGTGACCTTAAAGTGATTAACTGAAATAGTAGGTAGACAGTACAGGAGTTTTCCTGCAAGCTTTGCAGGCCCAAGGCAGAACAGAGATACAGGAGGAGGACCACATTATAGGCAGGGGAGAGAAAGAGATTGGACAGGGCCAGGGGACCCCACCCCAAAGTTCCAAAGAGCGAATCAGGCAGCACAGCTTAGGATGAACATGGGTCGTCCTGTGTGCCTCTACCTCACCAGAAAGAACTATCCTCTCTCCCCAGTGTGAACTGCCATTCACTGGCAGAAGGTTGGAGACTTAACTGACTGACAAAGCAGAACCAAAGCAGAAAGTGTTTGGGATCCCCTTAATAACAGCAACTGGTACAAGGAGGGTGCATAGAAACCTCCCACTCCCAATCAGCTGATGGGAAAATCTCTAGTGGTTAAGGACCTAAGACATTTTCCTCTCTTCGCTTATTGACTTGACATCCGATAGCATATGATTTCAGAAGTGGGGGACTACCATGCTTAGACCAGTGAGATGACACTGGGTGCCAATGCCAAGACAGTGAATTTGTTCCTCCCTCCCCTTCCTCCGTGACAGGATATTCTGGGGACGAATTCAAGTCTGAGGTCTGTATATACCCAACTAACCAACCCACCAATGACAAAGACTTGGATTCCCCTTCAACACCAACCAGTCGATTACTGATCTGGAGCAGGAGGTTTTATAGCTTCTGCAAAAAACGACACCAGGTCCTACCTTGAGGAGGGTAAGGAATCTGCTCATAAAAACATCAGCGTAAGCCCTACTCCAGAGTATGTGTAACATTACTATAGGTGTTGTTGGGAAGGAACCAGGGTCCTCCCAAACCCCCAAGCGCTTTAGAGTTATGCAAGACCTCTTTTAGGCACTATAATGGACTAGGCTGGAGGCGGGGCACGGGGATGTATAATCACATACAGAGACATGGGTAGGCACTGAAGAAGGCAGTTATTGTTCAAATATAAGGCACAATTAACTATTAGATGTATAGATTTGTAATGTCAGATCCTAGGCAATGTAAATTCTTAGTGCAGTAGAGGAGTCAAACTCCCCCTCCTTCCCAGAAGGAATGTGGTCTGTGAGATTCTAAAAATTGACTACAGGCCCTTCCACAGTGTTCGTCACTAAGGCTAGCACTGGCAGCACATGAACGGACTCACCAACTGTCTACTGTCCATCAAGGGTCTGTGCAGGCTAAGAATAGGAATTATATGTTCTGTGTGACAAAATACAGAATGGGACACATTATAAGTATTAAGTGTGGGGGAACCTACAGAGCCCAGATAAAATTAGCAGGAGGAGTGAAATATGGATAGAATGAATGAAAATTGTTTATAAAAATGTTTCGTTTTTCCTGGGGCTAGGCCTCAAGATTTGTAAAAGTCTGCAGAGCTGCAGTGTGTTTCTGCAGATCTAGCCAAATGTAGAACAGCATACCCTGAAAAAAACCTGCTGACAACGAAGAAAGAAGGCTTTGGAGCATCCCTAGTATAGAAGGACGGATTGGGAGGAAGCCATGGTCCATATCTAGTGACACCAACATGGCAAGGCAGGACTGTATAAACCCCTACCTGGCACTACTTTGGCAGGAAGGAATGGAAAAAGGGACAGGAGAAGACCATTCAGGTAGCAGAGTCCTTTGCTACCATCCTCATTTTGTAAGATTAAACTTGTTATCCTTACAAGATCAGCCTTTTGCCTTATTTCCCTGGAGGTGTCTATTTATTCTGGTGTGAGCGTACTTAGGGACCCCCTTACAAGTGGTGACTATACAGACGTGATCCCAGTTTTCCCCCATAATTTGTGAAGGTCCAGGCCTAGTCACCAGGAAGGAGTCACGCCCATCTACAGTGACTAGTCCCCTTAATCAAAAGAACACGTGTTTCCTGAGCGGTTTTTAGAATGAGCCATTTTAAAAGAAATCATCTCTGCTCACTGAAGCGGGCGTGCCTTCAGAGAGAAAGACAGGCCAGTATTGGGACTACGTAACCTAGAAACTCGGGTGAACATGCGCATGTAAGTACATTCTTATAAGAGATAACAACAAAGGGACATGTGTGTATGACAGTATGTTGGTGTGAATGGATGAAGTATGAGGTCAATGACATAGATTGAGTATGACTTTCGGTGATGTGTTAAATTATAGATTGAATAGGACCTTTGGTGATGTGTTATGTTATAAATTGGATAGGATTTCAGGTGATGTCTTAAGGTATTGATTGGATAGGAGGTTGGTTATGTATTGAAATTATCATGCATTTCTGTTTTTCTACTTTTTATAATGGAAAAAGGGAGCATCAGCGTATAAAGACTGAGAAGAAAGGAAGTCTCAGCGCATAAAGACTGAGAGGTAAGGGATCCTCAGCCAGAATAGGTTGAGAAGGTAGTGACACATGAAATTCTTTTATGACGATAAAAGAAATGAGATTCTCAGCATGTAAAAAAAGCTGAGAACGTGGTACTACGAGGATATAAGGAAAATAAAGTAGTGGCTCGGTATTAGGAATGGGCCTGAATTTTAGTCAATTATTTGTTTATATTTTCTCTTGCTGTCTTTTGCGGTAAAAAAGGAAGGAAGGTGGATGAGTTGCAGTGTGTGTGTGTGTGAAAACAAAGTGGACGAGAATAAAGGGGGATGGGGGAAAAGTGGGTTGATCTGTACTTTTGTGTAACAAGGAGCAGCGTGCGCAGCATAGCAGTAAGGTCTAAGTGAAGCATTAGGGACGTGCGCAACATTATGGGGTAAGAAACACCAATAAGACACATGCATAGGGCCCTGCCATGGTATTGTGACAGGATAGATAAATATCATAAACAATGGGTATTGGAAACAAAGGAGGGGGGGTTGTCCTGCTCCTGGCCAGAGCAGGGCTTCCATAGCAGAAACGTGCTAGAACATTTTTTCATCTTTTTAGCAGTTTAGCAGCAAAATATAAGGGAAAGAAATTATAAAACAGAAAAGAGATTTTAGATCTCTGGCAATAATTCGAGGATATGGAAGATCACGAAGATGAAAAAGAGATCCAATGTAAGGGGATATACCACGTAATGCCTAAACCTGAAGTAGGGTATACAAATCCAGTCTATAAGCCTCCAGTGGTAGAGAAATTGTCGACAATGGGATTATCAGGATCAGCAACAAGGGGAGGGACTCAAGAGCTTTTGCACCTCCACCTCCATCATATAACCCATCCACAAGCACTGACATGCCCGTAGCATCAGTGTACCCAGGGGGTTCACAAGCAGATATAAACAACGAGTTAAGAGCATTGCAGGAAAGGTTGGTCAGGTTACGAGAACCTGAAGAGGTATCACCAGAAATAAGGGTACCGGTGCAGAAAATAGGCTATTGGAAGTAAGGAGATTTTTGGGTTAGATTCAACCTTGGGGCTATAAGAAATGTTTGTGTCGAAAAAGATGATGGGGAGGGTATGGACGGTCCTGGGACAAGAAGTTGAACCAGCAAGGGAAAATGAATGGGAAGATCAAGGTGGCAGAAATAATGAAGAGTTAGGGCAAGAAAGAGATCAAGGAGAGGAGGCGGCAAGAAACCCATCCCCGCCACAAGAGGCAGTGAGAAGGGAAAGACCAAGAAATAGACGAGATTTAATGGTTGTAGTACAAGATCAGAAAAATACCAAAAAGGGGTTCAAAACCAAATAGACATGCAGATGGCTCTCATACATAAAAGAGTAGAGATAACGCAGTATGTGCCATGGCCTCAAATTGACAAAAATGATTTGATTAAAACTCTCCCCCAGCTTACAGCTGGAGCCAGTAAATGGATCTGTGAATTTAAAAAACAAACAGCAGGGGTAGCTTTAGCACTAGGAGACCTAAAGTGTTTACTGGTCGCCATAGTTGGGGACCAGACTTTGGACATATGGGCAGGGGCTGGGTACCCTGGGATAATTCTTCGAAATAATGCACATTATGGAGCAGCCTTTAATGAAGTAAGGGCAAGGGTATGGGATGCCCTAAGAAAGATGTACCCATATACTCCTGACTTACATTCTTTAATGCAGTGCACAATGGGTGATGATGAGGACCCAGTTAGGTTTATTCTTAACTTACAGGAAATATGGAGAGTTGAGACAGGAGGACAACGGGACCATCTAGTACAATTTTTCTATTTTATCATAAATAGGGTATTACCAAAAGAGGCCCAGAAGGCACTAGATACAATTGTGGGAGTTGAAGCCAAAGAGTGGGTAGAGACACAAAGTATAATAGTCCACCAGTGCAAGAGAATCAAGGTGCAGGACAGGGCGGAGACAGCCCAGAAGCAGGAGATGGACAAGGTAAAACTAGTGGAAAAGAAACTAAATAAGGTTGTCGTCCAAGCACCAGTGACGGCACCGGCTCAAGGGGAAAGGACAGGAGATATTCAACAAATTGTAAATGCCACAATTGCAGCACTATGGGGCGAAGAAAGACAGGGACAATGGGGTGGGGACAGTACCCCAATGCACAGTGGCAGTATGAAGGAAGACCAAGGGGAAGAGGAGGATTTCGATGAGCAAGTGCAGGAGGCTTTGAGGGAATAGGGCGAGGAGGATTGGGAACAGCACGTTGCTGGTATTGCTGGACATGGGGGCATTTTCGCAAGGGAATGCAGGAACAGGCCTGGGATGAGATTTATTTATGGGCCATCACCTCCAGGGCAAGGATTCCAGGGGCCTTAAGGAATGGGACAACCGCAATTTGGGTGAGGGGGTCAAAATCAGTTCCCTTATGGGGCTGACAGGCAAGGGCAACAACCGCAGCAGGGTGAGGGAACACAGTTGAACAGGATGGCAGGGGAGACAGCGGCCCCATTCCAAAGAGATATGATGGCGGGCAAGGCCCTTTTTTATTCCCAGAGGCAAATACATATTCTGATTAGGACAACCCACAGAGAGCACTTGTGTGTTCAATCCTATTGACAACCGCACACCTTGAAGAGGAGCCCTTAGTGGAGGTGGAAATAGGAAACCAGCAATTTATATTTATAGTAGATTCAGGTGCAATTAAATCATGAATTATGGAGGGGAACTTTCCATTATCAGGTAAAACTCTTGACATGCAGGGGTTCTCTGGGGATATTTCTACGGTTCCATACACTGAGGAGCTGGATATAAAAGTGGGAGGGAAGGTAGTACGAGCCCCTTTGTTATATTCAGAGAGTTCCCCTATTAACCTGTTGGGTAGGGATCTGCTCAGTAAACTAAATGTAACTGTATGATTCACAGATCAAGGGGTAGTGTGTTCCACTCCAGGGATGTGTGTAGCTCGAGCAATGGTAATAATCAATGGAATGGGAAGGGAGTCAGTAGTCCGTGGGGTTCCTGTGGTCCCAGACATATTTGTCTATATCATCAAGGTACTAGCAAAAGCAGTGCCTCAAATAGCGTCAAAATATTGGCGGGTGCCCACAGATTTAATTTTCTGAAACATGGTGCCTCCCGAGGTGGTGGTGGAGAGAATATTGTCATTAGATTTGCAAGGACTAGTAGTGTCAGACAAAAGAGCAGTCCTGATTGGAACAGACCGGGATGAGTGCGAGTGGCGCACTGTACTATGTGTAGACCCAACAATACAATTGAATGAAATATCTGATGAGGAGTTATTTGAGGACAGTGAGCAAAATGGGGAGATCATTTTGGAAATCTGCATCCCCTGTGATATCATGGTGCAGTATAGGAAGGTACAGTGTCCCCTGATGGCAGTGGTGACCCCGGCTTTATTTTTTTAGGCAGCACAATTATGGACTGTAAATCCTCATGATGTTGGGTTACTGAGTGATGTGACCCAGGTATAGATTACGTTGAAATCAGGAGGAGTACTCCTGAGGGTGCAGCAGTACCAGTTGTCAAGGGAAGTGGGAAAAGGGATAGAAAAAACTATTCAGGCTCTATTAGAGCAAGGGATCATTGTGCCATCCACGTCCCGTCTAATACGGCCATATGCCCAGTAAAGAAAGCAACAGGGGGTAATTGGAGGATGATTCAAGATCTAAGTCCTCTTAATGACGTGGTGCAGAAGGAGTTTTATGGTGTTTCCAAATATGGGGACAATCCTATGTAGCATGTTACAAATGCCATATCATATCATATCATATCATTCCCAAGACAGCAATGTACTTCACAGTGGTGGATCTGAAGAATGTGTTCTTCTCCATCCCACTCCACCATGATTCATGAAATCTCGCTGCGTTCACGCATGGTCAACGGCGCTTGGAGCACATGAGATTGCCTCAAGGGTACTGTGAAAGTCGAAGTATTTTCAATAGAGTGCTGCATGCCGTGTTGGGAAATATTTAGGTGTCTAGCACAATCATCCAGTATGTGGATGATCTACTGGTATGTAGTGAAAATGAACATCAGTGCAGGAGGGATTCTATTGCATTTTTACAATTGCTGGTTCACAAAGGGTACAAGGCACATAAAAAGAAGCTACAATACTGCCAACACGAGGTACTATACTTGGGGCAACTTATCTCTGCAAACGGGAAGCAAATACTACCAGATAGGGCGGCAGTAGTACGCACCACCCCTAGGCTGAGTACGGTCAAGGAAATGCAGCAGTTTTTGGGCTTATGTAATTATTATAGGGCACGGATCCTAGACTACACAGCCTACGCAAGACCGCTGTTAAAAAGTCTCAGAGAAGGACAGAAGACTGTAAAATGGACAGGGACGTCATTTCACCAAAATGCCAGGGGGAGTCCAAAAGTGACAACACACAACCTTTCACCTCTGATGCCATCACAGGAAGTGATGTAATATGACCCCACCTCAAAAGTGACATCATGGAAAGTGACATCACGGGAAACGATGGGACACAACCTTTGACCCCTTGACAAGTGGCATCACATAGCATTGTTCCTAAGTACACTACGAAAAATATGTTTAGGATATCACTAAGAATGGATAACCATATGTATCATTAATATCAGTGTGTATAGTCCTATGTTACCAATATCAGTGGGTATAAATCCCATATTACTGTGAATGCAAGCAGATGTCCAAGGCCAAATGATAATGATGTGTTATTATATAGCACTTACGCTTAAGTGCTTTATATAGAACAAATATACATACAATATCACCCAACCTGTGCTGGTACTCATTTATTGACCTGAGAAGGATGAAAGGCTGAGCTGAGGTGTTTAAGAACAGACTAAATCAGTGATTCACCCCCTGAAGTGTGCCTAAAATAAACCTTTAATGAGTCTAGCAATTATTGTATAGAATTCCAGAAAGACAAATTATTTGTTATTCCTATTCTTTCTTATTTAGGGTCACTGCTCAAACTGTGGAACCCACTGCAGTTTTTATTCAGAGGTCTGAACAAGAAAGCCAGCCCCTCGGGAAACAAAGAGCCACGTGACACTGGCCACAGCCCAGGATCTCACCTTAAAAAAATAAAAATAAAAGACACTTTTTTTAGAGGTAGCAAGGGAGAACACAGGGGTAGCAAAGGAGACCTCAGTGGTCGCAACTGCGACCCCTGGTTACCCCCAAATGACGTCCCTGAAAGTGTAATGGGCTGAAGAAATGAATAGACCATTTGAGGACTTGAAGGAAGCTATTTGCATGTCCCCTGTTTTAGCAACTCCGGATTATAAACAGGAGTTTTATTTATTTTCCCACTCTGGTGAACGGCTCATGCCTGCAGTATTGACTCAAAAGAGCACAATGGGCCAAAAGCCATTGGCTTATTATAGTGGGACGCTCGACCCAGTCATGCAGGGACAGTTTGCGTGTGAACAAGCACACACAGAATCTGCACTTGCAATAGAAAAAAGTTCCACAATTCTCATGGGGTGCTCTGTTACCTTGTTTGTGGAGCGTTAACTATTTGTCATTTTGGAGAGGTCTAAATCGGCCTTGACGACTCAGAGATCGTCTGCATATGAGATTATAATATCCAAACCTCATATTCATACAGTAAGCTGTAGGGTGAATCCCGCCACATTTTCGACAGAGGCATCCGTTGATGATGACCTGAAAATGCATGATTGTGCTACATACGAGGGTGAAGAGGAGATGTGATCGTAATTAGGTACACCCTTACAGTGCCCCAACTGGTATTGTCCATCTGAAGACAACAAACCCTTTCGGACAAATCATGATGAGCCCATTCATGATGAGGCAACAAGGCATATCACTGTACTACTGGAAATATTGACCGAGGTGAAAGTTTCTGCACTCACCTTTATCTTAGACAAACTGGCTAAAAGCCAATAGGCCCATTTAGAAAAATTACACTTCAGGATGCAGGGGTTGTCAGTATTATTTCAAAAGAAATGTATTGATGAAGACCCAGAGGCATTCTTACACAACTTTGAGCCCATAGTGGAAGTTGCCCAGTGAAACAAAACCAGCTGGCCCCACTAGTTGCACTTAGTTGCCCCCCTGCTCGTGGTGAACTACAGGCCACGTACCAAGTGTTAAAGGTTGATGGCTACATAGAATATGACACCTGCTTTGTGAGTTTACTAAGCAGGGTACTCTGTGTTTTGCTTGGTTATATTTGTCCCATTATTTGATTACCATCACTAGGTCTAGCCGACAGAAGCTAAAAAGGGACATCCTGGTCTCCAACTCAGGACTTCCTATCACTGATACCTACATCAGTGCTTCCCCCAGACAGATTTTTACTGACATCCTCTTTGCTGTTCCCTCTCCAGGCCTATGGACCCCCCATATGGTCTCTGTTCTCTCTCCTTTTTCCTCATCTCCCATAAATGGTGGCACCTGGTGGGAGGCCCTACTGGCCCCGTTCCACTCCTCTAAGACCATCATTAATGTCTACTTAAATGTCTACTTAAATGACACCGTCTTGGTCCAGGGCCCTCACGCCAATCTCCTCCTTTTTGATAGACGCTTCCCGCTCCTTATCAACTTCCTTTCTTCTCCTGCTATCCCTACTTACCCCTTTCTGGCTGTTCTGCTGTCTCCTTCCTCCGCCACCTCTCTGGCACCCGCCCTGCTTCTTTGGCCACCCTGCAGCCTCCCTCCTCCGACACCTTTCTGGCATTCTCTTCTTCCTCTTTGACTACCCTGCCATCTCTTCCTCTGGCTACTCTGCTGCCTACTTTCTCCGCCATCTCTCCGGCACCCTCCGCTGCTTCTTTGGCCACTGTGTTGCTTCCTTCCATTGCCACCTCTCTGGCACTCTCTTCTTCCTCCCTGACTACGCTGCCATATCTTCCTTCCTCCTCTGCCCATTCTCAGGCACCTCCAACACTTCCGTAGGGTGTACCTCTGGCCTGTATCCATCCATGGAAGTCGTTCAAAGGAGGCAACCAGTTCCACATCGCTACTCTCAACTCTCGCTCCGCTGTCAAACATTCCTCTGACATCTGCTGTCTCCTAGAAGAGCTTGATTTGGATATACTCGGTCTCACAGAGACTTGGTTCATGGCCAGCTCTGTCACAAGTTTTGACACTCTCCTTCCTGATGGCTACAAGATCCTCTTCGAACCCAGAACCAACCATCCCGCCGGGGGTGTAGACCTGATTTTCCCACAGTGGATATCTGCTTCTGTCATTCCAACGCAGGTCTGTTACTCCTTTGAATGCCTGGTCTGCAGGCTCTCTATCTCTCCAGGCCTCTCTTTCACTGTGGCCACTATCTACGGGCCACCTGACCAGGCTGCCCTCTTCTTCTCTGGGTGGGCTTGCTTCTCCTCCTCCCTCCTTGCCTCTATCTCTCAACTTCTCCTCTGAGACCTGAACATCCACCTGGATACTACTAGCCCTCTTCAGGGCTCTTTCTCAACCTCTATGACTCTCTCTCTCCCTCTATTCTTCCCTCTGGCCTGGCTCACTCTGCAGGGCACGCCCTGGATGTTCTGATCTCTTCAGACCTCCCCCCTCCCTAACCCTCTCACCACTCCTCTCTCTTAGAGTGACCACGTTCTTCTTTTCTCCCACCTCTCTCTCTATACCCCTCTGGCCAAGCCAACACAAGCACTGCCACCCACCTTCTCGGTCATCCAGCCCATGAAGCATGTATCAGTTGAGGCTTTCGCTGCTCATTTCTCTCCTTCTCCTACACCTTTGGCTGACTCACACTCTGACACAGCCCTCTCTAACCTTCATCTCTATATCTCTAACACTCTTAACATCCTTGCCCCTGTCATGAGTATCCTTTTGAAGCCCACATCCAAGTGCAACTCTTTGTACAATTCCAGCCTCGCCATGCTTAAGCGCAAGTGTAGGGCGGCTGAGAGGAAGTGGAGGGCATCAGGCGCACCCCTTGACTGTGCCTTTTCTTACTTTCCCCCAAAAGCTCACTGTCTCCAGAGCACTGGTGCTCTTTAGGCTTGACTATTGCAACACCCTCTTTCTGAATCTGCCTGTCTCTACACTTCAACGCTCCCCCAGCACATAAGGGTCTGTATCTGCAACCATACAGTCCCTTGTCTCACTGCACTTATGAGCCACCCTCTGGCAGCACTTATTGAGTTACCAGCACTTCCCTCACCCCAGGCACTTCTCCCCTCCCTCCTCACTGCACTGGACTTGCACGATCTGAATGCCACAAGGCCTACTAAGATCGTTGTTTTGTCCTCCTTCTGTCCCCTATCCTTGTCTTGTCGCACCTAGAAACACTGTTCTATAGGAGCATCTTAAATGACTTATCATATCATATCATATAGAGATGCTCTCATTGACCTCTTTAATAATGATGTACTCCCTCCCATGACGACAGTGAAAGTAATAACTGGAAACTAGATCAACTTAATTGACAGAAAATATATCCTTCATATCTCGTGAGAACACACACAAATCTTCTATTACTAATGCTGAAAAGGAACGCCTGAAATGTAGGCCTTTTTTGATTATCACTTGATCACTCCCTTGCTCTGCTGGGGAAATGTCTTATTAGTACTAATTCCTGTGATTTTCTTATAGATTTATTTTTCATGGAAACTTGGTTGTCTGAATCTTCTGGCCAGCAATGGTAGCAGCTATACCTACTGACTATTGTATCGTGAGTACAGTTCACTTAACAGCTTGAGGAGGCGGAGTGGAAATATTCTTTCACAATTGTTAGCATTCACTGCAATTTCTGTTGTGGGAGTGGCAGGAACAGAGATTCTAGCATGTAAGTGACAGATGTCACCTATGATAACTGTTGCCTTTCCTTTAGATCACCACCCACCCAAAACAGTTCCTGAATTTCAGTTTCCTTGATCGAAGCACTGGGGCAATTAGCATTTTCAGCCAATCACTTAATTTTGTTGGAAGATGTTAACACAGGGACAGATAATGCCACACTTCCCCAGGTTGAATCTTTAATTACCAACTTGAATATATTTAATCTTGGTCAACCTTTGGAAGGTGCTACCCATTCAGCAGGTCATAAGCTTGATCGTTTATTTAGTAATACAAATCTTGTACAGGTAGGCATCCCACTTATCATAGTTGGATGGGCCTTGAGCCGTTACATTTACAATAGTTCTGCCAAGGATGGATCTTTGTAACATGCTTCCTGTCCAATCTACAAAGAAGCATGCCTAGAAAAGATTTAAAATTGCAGATTTTCCACCCAGATTAGATACTACTTGTACACCTGGAGAAACTGACTTGGCAATGAAAGCGTTGAGTCCCAGCTCGTACATGACACCTTAAACACTTTCAAAACTTTTTGTTTTCAACTATCAAACCATTTACTGTTGAACTAGGAAAAACATAACCACAACAAAAAATGCATGCTGCCATTGGCTTAGAGCATATTCTATGGACGCCTGCAATCAATCTAGACAACAATTACAAATCTATAAAGAAGACATTTTCGCTGCTAAAGGTACCTATTACTCCAACCAGATGAATCCAGCGTCAAACGTGCAAAAAAAGCTCTTCTTGGTCCTGGATGACTAGGCCAGTTTTGCCATTCAATGAATTTTTGCAAATCTAAAGCAACCTTTTTAGAATTTAAAGTAACCACTTTTCAAGCTTCTATTAGAGAGAAGATGAGCTCTACTGAAATATTTTCTTTGGCTCCGAATCAGCAGGATTATATAATCAGGGCCTTTTAACCTTACAGATCCGATGTCTCAGTGTAGAAAGCTTAAAACAGGTTGCCTAGTGACCACTTCCCCGTAAGAGTCTTGAAAAAAACTCATATAGTCAAGAAGATTCTGTTTATCATTAACATATCTCTCTCCAAGTGCACAGTACCGACATCTTTGAAAAGAGTGGGTATTCACCCTCTTTTAAAAAAACATTAGATCCTAAATTGCCTATTATAAAGCAATCACTATTCTCCCAGTATCTGCAACGCTATTGGAATACCTGGTGACAGTTCATTTTAGGGATTTCCTTGAATATTCAGAGGCATTCCTTCCTCTGCAAGCTGGTATTCCTGGCAGAAAAGGGACTAAATATGTTCTAGGAGCAATTTGTGATGACCTCCAACTGATTGTTGATAGAGGAGGTGCCGTGGGCCTGGTGATGCTGCATCTCTCAGTGGCCTTCAACACTGTTGACTGTTGCCTACTGATAGCACGACTGGATGAGTGTAGAATACGGGGTAGTATTTTTAGATGGTCATCCTTTGGAAAGACCACTCTGAATATGCATTTGTTTTTCCTTAACAGCAAAGCCCCACCCTTTGATCTTTGGAGAGCCACATAGCTCATCTCTTTGCCCGATTGTTTTCAATGTTTATGTACAACCTTTATTTGGTAGCCTCATTTGGATTCTCTTTTGTTTTCAATGCTGATGATACTCATCTTCTCCCAGCGGGCTGGATGTCGATCAGAACGATGCAATATCCTCTCTTCAAAGCATGCATGTTAGAAATCGCTGGCTGGATAAATAGGAACACACTCAACTTGAATTCACATAAAACTGAAACCATTGCACTTGGAGGGCCTGCATACATGTGGGACATGTGATTCTGGCCTGAGCAGCTGGGGCATTGCCCTACCCGAGAGCCATGCCTGAGAAACCTCATATTCAAATTTGACAATGCATGGATACTAACACCTCAAACCATCCAAGTAGCCATTGCTTGTTTGTTCAGCTGAAACTCTTGTGTTTGATATTTCTATTTTAAACACTCTCAGTGAGATTTTCTGCAGCATCATCACTAATCCAGTCTAGGCTGCACTCCGTTAATCCTCTTTATCTGGGTCTCCAGAACAACTAATGAGGCTCCTCCTGTTTAGAACTCAGCATTTCGCCATACTTTCAACGCACGTTGTGAAAACCCTATCTCCCCTTTGGTCTTTGGTACAACTCGAACATTTCCACCATATATAAACGACGTGCGGATACCATGGCTTTCGTATGCCGATGATATTTTAATCCTAGACCTCACACAAATTGGCCTACAGCGCTCAATGAATTCTCTAGACATTTATGCCGTTTACAATGCTATGGATATAAATGTGGATACGTTGAAAAGCATAGCCTTGGGTAAACAGACACTGATGAAGTATAAACACATGTGGCTTATAAAATATGTTTCTATGGAAAGGGTAACTGAATACATATATCTGGGATTCCCTATAAAAATTAAACCCAGTCTGACTTATTATGGTGAGAAGGTCATTGTCAAAACTTGGAGAAAATGGTTGACCATCAAGCATTATATAGCACATTGTGGTGGACATAATATCGAGGGTCTACTATACTATATGGACTGGTAGCTTTAAAAGATATGCAAGAATGCTGGATGGAGAAATTTGAGGGTAAACTAATGCGAACTGTTAGCAATGTCCCATACTCCATGCCGGTTCAGGCCTTGTGACTGGAATTTGGGACAACCTCATTGATGATAACTTGGCAGGTTCAAAAAACTTTGTTATATACAAAACTTCTGAAGACCAGCCAAAACTCACTTGAGTTATTTCTGTTGATGGGAAGCAGAAATGCTTTTATTAATGAACTAAAAAAAAACAGTGGATAGTTCCATAGAAGCATTAGATTTGGAGCCAGACATCCTAAGCACAGATCCTAACTATGAAATGAAGATAAAAAACAAATCAAGATGGTGAGATAGGGCGATGAACGTGGATTAGGTCTCTGATAAAGTAAGGTACAATGAATAGCCACAAAAAAGCTGTACGTGGTATAGGGCATGTGACTACTTGATTAAATTATGCGCTATGGAATTAAAACGCTTTGTACTATGCCTGCGTTTAAACATATTACCTACAATGGACCACATTGATTCTTGGCAAAATACTCCTGCTGAAGCACGCCTCTGTAGATTGTGCCACAAGGCGATTGAGACCAGCCGCCACATCTTGACCAATTGTGTGTCAATGAAAGAATGTCATAGGAAGGCTTATGTACATTTTGTGCACAGCATCGAGAACATTGCTAAGGACCAATTTTGGTCCTCTTTGTTTGGGGCAAATTCAATAGTAATAGCGGCAGCTGCCTATTATATATGGAAGGAAGCAGAAAGGGAACTTTTCAAACGCACAGAACCTGCAGATTGATTTTTTACTTCAGCTATCAACTTTTTATGATTTTTTACTTCAGCTATCAACTTTTTAAAGTATTTATGTATTTTATCCCATTACAAAGGGCAAAACTTTGAAATTTAAATGTGTTTTATCATTGTTCTTAAATGCAGTTTTTTCTTATAAATGTGCTTAACGTTTTTGTAAATAAACTAAATGCATAAATAAATAAATATCTCCCCTTTTTTGGCCAGATTACATTGGCCTCCCATAAAACCATGAGAAGCCTTTTAAACCTTATGTTTAATGCCTGGCCAAGAGTGGATATTGTGTTCTCTTATCAAGATGCAGGGTCTATACCTCAAAGCGTGCACTCAATATCTCAGGCGTTACTTGTAGTGCCTAACTTCCACCTGGCCTTGAAGAGTGAATTGGCTTTTTCAGTGTGTGCAGCAATATTGTGTAATGCTTTCCCCCACGCTTCGAAGACGTGGCCTTCAGTTAAAATCTTTCGCCATGAATTGAAAACCCATCTTTTCGGATTATCCTTCTGGTGAATGTTATTATGTTATTTAATGTTGCATTTGTATAGCGCCTCCTGCCATAGTTTGTGGCTTGAACGTGCTTTGCCTATCAGAGAGGGAAGGGAGGAGTAGAATAGAACATACAGTAGTGGTAGGTAGAAGCAAAGTCGGGTAGATAGTTGGGACGAGGGTGAGGGATAAATAAGATGCACAGGAAGGCATGAGAAGGAAAAGGTAGAGGAGCTGCATATACGATTGGACCACATTTATCATGGGGCTCAACTGTATTCTATGGGGCCCAGTCCCAAGAGGAGAGCTAGCCGGAGAGCTGGTGTTCTCTGCGCAAGGGGGTATGTCTGGAAATGACTTACTGCATGGTGAGCCTGGGCATGTTAGAGCCATGCCCAAGAAACACACGCAGCAAAGCCTGTATGCTACTTCCCTAGGCTCCCAATAAAATCAGGGAGGGGCTGTCAGAAACCCAAATTTATGAAGTTTGCAAACGCTCCCTGAAAAGTGAGGAAAAACCCTCAAATTCTTTGGTTTCCTCATTTATGTCATGGTTACCACAACTCTAGTCTTGTGCGCAAAGTGTATATGGTTAAACATTGAGTCTTCCACAGTGTCCTGGTGAACCAAGGCTTGTAGAAAACCATGTCCAAGAAAATGTAGCATGCAAAGCCCCTTACTCCCATAGGTCCTGAACGCCCACAAATGACCACATTCTATATATGTAAAACCTGGAAGGAAAATATGGGCATACTTAATTGGTGGCAGAAGCCCAGTCTGGCCTTCCTGGAGGTTCCTGTGTCCTGCTAGGGTCTTTAGGGTAATGGTTCTATTGGTTCTATTGGTGTGTAAGGCAGGAATCCTCTTAAGCTGAGGCTGGGTGCTTATGGGAGTTAATTTACATAATATAGCCTTTAACTAGCCTTCTCACCCTGGACTGGAGTTACTGTGTACTGTTAATAGAGGGAATCATGCGAATAGTAGGTCATTATGTTGAAGAAACGGTCATTATGGTTTTACTCACACAAGCTAGCACTAAGAAAGTACTTGTAGTAGAAGTGTGCTCCATACATTATGATACCATAACACCTAGCACAATGGCATCCTCGAGTGATTGGGGAGGGATGACAAATATCAGTAGCAGTGCCTCTAATAGATCAGCCTGCTCGCCTAAGAGACCCTGAGACAGATGACACATTGAATCTGATTTAGGATGGAGACATGTCTGGAAGGTGGAGAAACATTGACAAGATAAAGCACAAGTTGATTCTGGACCAATTCATCACCTCACCACTAATACACCTACAGTGACACAAACGACAGGCCCACCAACCATCCTTGGAGGTTGTCATTCAAACAGCCATGGGGGGGACAGCAGGCCCAACAATGGAATTCAATCCGCCCAGAGCTCCTACTGAAGAAAACTAACCTAACTCCAATCAAATGGGACACGGGAAGCCTTTGGGGAGTCTGACTATCAGTTGAGACCAGGCCGCAGTTCGAAGTCCAACTCAGACTCAAGTGAAACCAACCATTCCTAAAGTACAACTGGACAACTGGGGACAGGACAGTCCCGATTGTGGAAGCAGTTATGTCATTTTCCTTTCTTTGCTTTATCAACATTGAAGTACAAAGTGGGGCATGGGAAGAATGCAGTGAATTTTACATTTATTATGCTTACATTCCAGCTTGTAAGAATGCCCACCATCTGCTGGCAGGGATAGGTACTGGTTCATACATTTTTTGGTTTCCTCATTTTATGTCACAGTTACCAAAACTCTAGGCTTGTGCACAAAGTCCTTATGATTATGTTTACATTACAACTTGAATACCCACCATCTGCTGGCAGGAATAGGTACTGGTTCTGGTTCATAAATGCGTTTATTATTTTGAAAATAGGTTTGTCCAGTGCCACCCCATGCCTCTCGTTTTTAATTTGGGCTGTTAGGTGGCCCTTGTGACACCTATAAAGCCCAAACTATTGCATTTGAGCACTGATTCAAGTACATAGAGGGAGGAATGGCATATTACGAGAGGCACAGAGGAATGCCATTTGAGGAGGGACACACAGTGTATAGGTGTTGTTTGGTTATGAGGTCACCCATTGCCTGCCCATAGCCATGGTAATCCCTATTGCCATTCCTACCCATTCCTGCCTCTTCCCGCCCAAAACTCCTCCTCATGGGAACTCTTTGATCTTGCAAGCTCGCTTTAATTAAGGCTTTTGGTTTGTGTAGCGTGTTGATGTAAGGCACAGACTAGCTAGCAGAGTGCTGCTGCAGCGTTGCGTTGCTTGATGAGCTTGAGGGAAAGTTTCTGATATTTTGAGAGTGCTCCTGTTTTTTTCTTTCATAAAAAGCATAAAGAATCACATATGGGGAAACAGCCTCGCAAGGCGATAGAAGCTGGGCTGTAAAATCGAGCGGTTCTGAAGATGATGCCTCAGACGAGTTCTCAAATTTGTTCCAGCACCAGAATCTTAATGTGTTGAAATGGCGCGGGATCATTGTGTCTTCAAAATAGTTGCAATCCTTTGAAAACAGGTCTCCTCTGCTGCTATCACCAGCAGCATATTACACATAGGTTGACCACATTTTAAAAACCAAAAACCCATTGGAAACACACTAAACATGTTTTTTTTTATGTCACCTTCAATTTATAAGCACTCTGCAGGTCCTTCATTGAAGTCCTGTTAAAAACAAGCATTGGCAAAGCCAACAATTCTGGGTTGTGGGCAAGTATTAGACATTTGCCAGGCACTGCTATTAGTTGCCCTGGGATTCATACCATTTTCCACCTGCTACCATTAATGGGCAGTTACTACTACCACGGCTGTGCCTGGCAAGTGCCTTTACCATGCCTACACAAAACCCATAACTGTTGGTATTGCCAAAGCTTGTTATCAGTTGCAGCTTCTATGCACTAACTGAGGTTGCTAACCAGTGGCAAAACACAAAATCAGGGCCCCTCACTTGAGCCATGCTGAGGGCCCTCCCCCAATCTTGGAAACAAAGCATTTGCTGCACCACTACAAACCAGCATGCCCAATGCGCATGATGATTATGCTGCTGCAGGCTCGTGCCGTTCACTGCACTAGGTAAAAGATGGAAGTATGTGTTTTAATCAAACCTTAAATCTTTTTCCTATCATCGAAAAAAGGGGGCTGTGCCTGGCACCTGGGTCCTCGCACTCAAATGTACCAGCCAATTGTTCTGTGCCCAGTAGTGTAATACACAGTAGTGATACCACAAGAAAACATGTGTATGCTGGCTCTGTCAGCATATGCCAGTATCCCCATGTATGAACATTCTCTTGTTGGCTTTGCCTTTATTGCCAGAAAGCATCTCCTGCCACAGGGCAGGAAGACGATATGTTATTGCTGCCCAACCCCTGCACCACAATGTAAGAATACACTTAATGTTGACTTTGCCTTTAACACCAGAAAAGCATTCAATACCAAAGTCAGAAAACATGTAGCTGCTGACTGCACAACCTTGCCCACCCTACCCATGTAAGAACACACATAATATTGGCCTTGCCCCTTATGTGAGTAAGAAATGCCATGCCACAGAATGAAAATGTCCAGTCTGCACGCCCCATTGTGTTATAACCCCCCCCACACACCAAACCTTCTTCCATGTAATAACATTCATCAAATTGGCTTTGTCCAAAAATACCAGTAAAACATTTTAAAGAAAATGTCCATGCTCCAATATCCCTTGCCTCACCTAGCTGGTAAATCTTTTCATTAAGGGGCATCCCACAAATATGTCAGAGCGACCAAGCATAGCGATGGAGCCTGAACCAAAATGTTTGAGTAATGGGTTTAAATGGTGCATTATAGAGCAGACCTTCTCTGAAAAATTGGTTCAAAAATTAATTAGCAGAATTGGGAGATGGCCACTGGGCGAGAAAAGAGTGAGGCTGTTCCTGCAGCGTTGCCTTTGCTTCCCAATTTCTCCTCAAATTTTGATGCTGCTCATCTGCTGAAAGCACCACAGAAACTCCAACAATTTGATCCTCATTGGTCCCTGCACTCATGGGCTTCTTATGGTCCAATGGCACTATGACAAAAGGTAGCTGAGATCCATGATTCACTCAAATACACTCGAATTGTGCGGTCAAGTCCTACAAAAAAGTGGGGGACTCATTAACATACCAATTGAATGTGGCGTCTCCAGGAATTTGCATATCTAGGTGCCCCCTGAAAAGTGTGGGGGTACTCTTGAAAAAAGTGGGGGACTCTGTCCACCAGTCTATACCCTCGACTTGAGCCCTGTGAGTCCATGTCTCTGAAACCTCTGGTGTGTTGACTTCTTGGAATTTGGCTCATCCCAAACACTTGCCTCCCAACTGTAAGCAGCAGAGACAGCCTAAGTTATATATCAGTGCTCCTCAGTTTGTTTGTAGCTATGGAAGAATTGGAGTAAAAGGGTCAGTGACAGTACAAGGAGGCTGCTCTCAATTCATTTGCCAATCAAGAATAGATTGCAAACACAATTGCTACCACCATCAACGGCGAAAGTGAATACAGCCAAAAGTGGCATTGTGGACTGATTGAGTGCTGAGGCTTACGGGTGTCACAGAGAACAGTGTAGTGGTTCATGGATGTGGAAAAGGGTGCCAGCCTACAACTCATAGGCTCATCTCATGATTAACAGAGCTCAATAACATGAGTGCAAGAAGCAGTCAGTGAAAGAGTCTTTAAATTATTCCAGTGCATCAAAATTTTCTCTGGAGAACTTTCATGCCTTGCAAGCTTCACCTATATATACTTTCTCTCAACCATTGCAAAGACAAGGAGGCTGTCCTGTCTGCATTTAGTATAGCTACTGGACAGAACGGCGAGGCTGCAGATCCACCAGAACTTTCCAACCCTTTCTTGCCAAATGCCCACGGGTCAGATGTGAAAAGAGGCATCCTGTGGACTACATACAATTGTTCAGCTGCTCACATACGACGCCTGCAAGTGTGACTGAGGGTGGTTCTAATGCCAATGCTTCCAAAGTGGAAATTAACCCCTGGATCAGGTGTGCCAAGGTCACCACAAGCATCAATTAAATTTGCATCAGTCACACCTGGATTTTGGAGTGACAGTGTCAACATAGAAGCATTAAGTACTTGAACAGGTGTATCATGATACAAGTGCCAAGCGACGACCTCTTCCATGAAGTGTCCCAGTTCTTCACCACCTGTTACAGAGATTAGCTCAACTTCCAAGCCAGAGCCGTTAGAAGAAGAAATATTGAAAAGACTGTGGCATTGATAGTTGGGGTGAATCACTACTACCACATGATCAGGGGAGGGTGTCAGAAAACCTACTATGCAATATTTTCATTAACTCTTTCACGGGGAAAGCACATGCTGTTATGGCCTGTGATACACACATGGACTCAGAGAAGCCTGGGACTTCTGATCTGCAACTCTTCAGCAGTTAAAAGGCTGTCCCATAGCTAATGGTGAGTCAAACCAATTTTCTTTTAGAAATCTTGAGTTGTAATAGCAAAGACACTGCCTTCTACCCACTGTCCGATGGCTCTTCTTGTTCTGTCCAGCCTCGAAAACATCCAAACAACGGAGAAAACCATAACTTCCTCCACCCTATTTCCTTGTCTTCAAAGGTGAACAGATAAAAAGAGTGCTTGAGCACAGCTGCTAATTTTTCTGAGATTGGGTTACCAGACTTTAAAGAAAAATAAGCCATCAGCTGATGGCAGCAAGTTAACTCCGGGGTTATGGCATCTCTCGTCAACAAAGGTCTTCAAAGTGTAGAATAGGCAGCATAGAAGGCCAGTGACAGTGTATCTCCATCGGATAGATTCATATCGTCACAATCTCTCTCAGAGAAAACCATGTGTTCTGACACCACTCTGATTGTGAAGCATTGTGAATGGGAACTAGGATCACTGTTGAGAGAAGCAGTGAGAGCAGGGCTAGGATATCTTTTAATACTTCACAGAATCAGTTTATGAGGGTTTCCACACAGAAGGGTTCTGATTCCAGACTGAGTCAGCAAGAGATGAGGGCAGCAGAAGAACCATCCCTCAGGAAGTATTACCTGAAATCTAGATGCCAAACTTTGGAGACTAGACAAAAAAGGTGGAACATTTGGGTCACCGGGTCTCTAACAATGAACACAAATTCATTCTTTGCTTCACTGTATTTTTGAACATATTTTGAAAGAAGCACTTTCTGATACGCATGAGTGAGATTCGTATCATGAAGACTAGCAGACCCATTTTCTCTCCCTACAACGAAGTCTGAAATTCATACAATAAGAAAACATTCTTGCCCTGGAACATTCATGCAAATCATAAGACTCAACAAATGAATCTTCCATTGCGGTTTCAATGTATTTTCAATAGTGGAACTGAGGCAAGATGCCCAGCACAAACACAGAAACCTGGGGCAAAAATATTTCAGCAAGAGCCCACAAAGCTGAAAGTTGTATATCAGGGTCATACAAACACCTGTAGTACTATATTAAGGCAAATGAATGGCTGGCCAATATTAAAGACAAAGTTTGGCTGAAATAGCAGGTTGAATTATAATGCATCAAACTGTATCCATATGGGTCAGAGAGCAGGGACAGCAAAACAGCTAATGCCAGGATTCTCCAAGAACATGGCCAATCGAAGAAGTGATCTCCTGGAGGGATGATGGGAGCCTTGCTGACGGAGAGGCTTGTGCTAGTGGACTGAGGCGAGAGAGTGGGCATGTGGGGACGGCAGAAAAAAAGAAAAGGATCAGTTTAAGCAGATTTGAAAACACAAAAACGGCAATGAGATGCCTGCAGTGTAATCTGACAACACATACTTGTGTATACACAATATACCTTTCAGTCTGGTTTTAGACCTGGGCATGGCACCGAGACTGTGTTGGTCTCATTGCTAGATGATCTTTCTATGATCTCCGATCAGGGTGGAGTGGCGGCATTGATCCTTTTAGATCTTTCTGCCGCTTTTGATACCGTTGATTCCTCCATCCTAATTGATCGCCTTGCGACGGCTGGGATTTTGGGCTTGCTTCTTGCTTGGTTTCATTCCTTTCTCTCTGACTGTCTGCAACGTCTTTCCTTGCAGCCTTTCCTTGAGGCTGTCTCTGCGTTGGTGTGTGGGGTTCCCCAGGGTTCTGCTCTTTCTCCTACCCAGTTCAATATTTACATCCAACCTCTGGTCGCTCTTATCCGCTCCCATGGCTTCAGATGTTACTCTTATTCTGAAGATACCCAGATTTTGGTTCGGCTGGACATTCTCCATCCTACCCATGCCACTCAGCTGAGGGACTGTCTGTTGGCCGTGGGAAGCTGGATGGGCGACAATTGGCTTAAATTGAACTGGAATAAAATGGAGGTGATGGTGGTGGGCTTTTGTTCTGACATTTCCTCTTGGTCTCCATCTTTCTGGCTGTCTTTTTTTGGCCCTTTTCCTGCTGCTGTTCCTGTTGTTAAGAATCTGGGTTTTAAATTGTCTGCTTCTCTGTCCATGTCTTCTCAGATCAGCTTGGTCTGACAGGCTGGTCATTTTCAGTTGAAGATCTTGAGAAAGACACTGCAATGTATTCCTTCTCATCTTCACTTGCTGGTGGTTGCAGCATTGGTCCTCAGCCAGATCGACTATTGCAATTCTCTCTATCTTTGCACAGCCTGAGTATTTGGTACACCGGCTCCAAATTTGACAGAACTCAGCAACTCAGCTTGCAACTGGCTCCTCCTTTAAGGAGCATATTAACCCATTTCTGAGGGCTTTGCATTGGCTGCCAGTAGCAAACGTGTGCAGTTTAAATCTCTGTGTCTTGTACACCGGGCCTCCCACGCAGTAGGGCCTGAGTATCTACAGCTGAAATTTCAGCTGTATGTCCTGGCCGTCTGCTGCGCTCCAAGGATTGTTTCCTTCTTGCTGTTGAAAGCTAGACCATACCTGTACCCCTTAAATACATTGGGGTACCCCCTGATCACGCTCACACCAGAGTAAATGCAGCCGTCTAGTGAATTAAGGCCATGAGTTTATCTGGCAAAAGATAACAAACTTTAATCTTTACAAAGATGAGGATTGGGGGAATGGCCGAAGACTCTGCCATTCCGCCCAGCATTCTGTCTTCCTTGGCTGATTGCCAGGTCCTGGAGACTGGTGCTGGGCCTGGAGCTTAAATACTCTCGACTTGGTTACTGGATACTGGCAGAGCTCATCCAACACTGTTCTTCTTGCCATACAAAGGATGCTGTAGTCTGCAGTGTTGCATGGCCAGGTTTACATTTAGACCAATCCTACTTTAACATACTGCTGCCTCTGCAGGAATACATTTTGTTCTTGTTTAGCATAATTTGCTATGTTTTAAACATGCATACATAAACACATTGTCCCGCCATTCTCTCAACACTTCACTCAACATAATTATATTTGATCTGGTCGCGTAATTTCTACAAAAACCCTTATTTTTACATATTGTTGCATTGTGTGCATGAGCACGTACATTCTGCTATACTTAGTCTGCACGGGATTTTGATGAACAGAAACAGCTGCTCAGCCACTTTGTGTGCTCTGCGGACGCTGGCCTCGGTGACTGCGACGTAATGCCTGTAGTCTACTTTTAGCACAGGCTACATTCCTTCTGGCAGAGAGCCTGCTTTGAGATAAGCTAAATACAATGTAACAGTTTTGCAAATATATTCAGCTAAATATTTATTTGCACCTTATATTTAAATCCTACTTTCATTTAGTGGCTGGCCACGCCTGTGTGGGATTATTTTTCCATGAGAAAAGGTTTCTCAGTGCTATAGTGCTTAGAAGTCTTGCCTAATTGTAAAGTTCTTGAGGGGTGCAGGAAGGCGCTAGCCAAGGCGCTAGCTCCTCCCCAACACTGTGCCGAAATATTGTCGTGCCAGAATTGGTGGACACTCATTTTCTGTGAGGGCTGCCAAACTGTGGAATGACTTGCCTATTGCACTTTGCTCGATGGCTGTCCACTTGCCTTTTAGAAGGGCTCTAAAAACTCTGCTCTTCTAATTCCTGTTCAACCTCTTAGGGCTCTTAGGGCTTGTTTCAGTCTTTAGCGCCAGGTTGCCTTTTGGTGTCGGTTGAATATTACCGACTTGTGGAGGGTGACCCACCCTCTGGACCATGGGTACATGTTCTATTCCCACGTGCACAGAACCCACTCAAGGGCAGACTGTGCTAGGGCATCCTTGCAGCTACTGGGATGGGTGGAGAGGACAGAGGTAGGTGCGATTTCCCTTTCGAATGATGCCCCTTCCACACTACTACTGCGCTGGCCTAAGGTCAAGCACAGTTTTTGGAGCTGTCACTTCCCAACGAAACTCATAAAAGATCGTATTCTCGTTGAGGAAATTAAAGAGAAAATTAAAGAGTACTTGAGAACAATCCAACTGTCATGAAAGGAGGTTCATGGAAGATGTGGTCCCCGTGGAAACTCCGCTAGTCCTGTTTCTATCTCTCTGCAACTATGTATCTCTTCCCCTTTAAATGCAGGGAAGCCACGCCCCCTCAGTGCGTTGCAACTGTGTTGCGGTTTCCTCGCTCTCTGGTTCTCTCGTAGTTCCAGCCTTCCTTCGTTTCTTCCTGAAAACTCTCCGTAGCGTTTCTTCCTGAGCTCATTTCTTCCTGCCTATCTGTCTACTGTTGTTACCTTTTTCTGCACGCAGTAATTCGAGGGTTTCTGACATTGTTTACTTTCACTTTCTGTCACGGCGCTCGCCGCTTTTCTTACTCCGCCTCTTTCAGTCCCTTTGATTACCTTACCTTCCTTACAGGAGTTCCCAGGTATCCTGACCACTTTGCTCCCGTTTCGGTGCCTTCATTCTGGGGGTAAGAAGTTTTCCACTTGCAGGGGTTTCTTTTTTACACGTTAGTACGGTGACCTTATGCGCTTGTACCATTCTCTCTTTCTTATACCAACTTAACCTCCTTCTATCTTTTCCACTGATATTTTCCTTGGTTTCCTTTTTCCTTCTATTTTTCCACCGAAGTTTCATCTTCCTGTCTCTGGTACTCTTCCGCCCTCCATTTTTTTCTTCAGAACTACATTTCCCAGTTCACATCTTGCCTTCAGAGTTTTGTCTCTTCTTCATCCGCTGGATCTCCATCATACCAGCCTTCAGGATCAGATTTGCAGAAAGAACAGTTACTTTTCAATTTACCTGATTTATTCAAGTCATTCTACTAGATCGGACAAGCCATCACCTCCACACCTTCTTGCCATTCCATCTATAGGGGTTTTTTGTGCCACAGGCTTTTTCCCCTCCGTGGTCTGCACAGGGAGATTGTCATTTCTGTCTGTGACTGTTACTCAACACGACAATTGTGGCGAGCTCCCGGAACAGACCTTACCTCATCACAAAAAAAGGAACGCCTGATCTCTCGGCAACGACTCTTTCCGGATCCGACCTCTCCTCCGGCGAATCGGACCTCGAAGCACAGGTGAGCCCCACTTTTGATGACAGTTTGCAACGCCAAAAGATGGCTACGGCAGAACAGGTCCAGGAGTTGCTGAACGCAGTTCAGACCCTGTCTATGGAAGTACAGGGGGTTAAGGCTGAAAATGCAACTCTTCGCCAGATAGTCGCTGCCAGAGACGCCCACCAGACTGATCTTCCACCCTTGTCTTTAGCAGTTGGGAAGTTTGATGGAGCACCCAAGAGAGTTAAGGAGTTCCTGGATGCCTGGATGGTATATTTCACATTTAGACCGGCTACCTACGCTTCGGATCGCACCAGAGTGGGGTTTCTCGTCTCTAACATGATTGGAAATGCCCTGGCATGGGCCACCCCATTGGTTACATCCAATAATCCGATTCTACAAGACTACAACACCTTCACTACGCTTTTTCGACAGACTTTTGAGAGACAAGAGATCGGAATCGCAGCCGGCGAAGCCTTGTTTGATATCAAACAGGGTACAATGGATCTTTTGTCATATATCTCGAGTTTCAAACGACTGGCTGCAGAAGTAGATTGGCCTGAACCGGTCCAATATACAGCATTCAGAAGGGGCTTGCATGAGGATCTGAAAGACGAGTTGGCGCGAGTACCCAGACCTACTACTTTGGCTGATCTTTTTACGCTGGTACTTCAAATCGAATACAGGATATCGGAGCGTAGATCTGAGAAAAAGAAGAGTCGAAACCCAATGTTACCTGTATCCGGATCTCCTTCATCCCTACCACTATCTTCAAACCGTACTGGGGACGAACCGATGCAAATCGGCACGGCCAGGGGACCTTTGTCATCTACAGAACAAAGCCGACGCCGGGACAAGGGTTTATGTCTTTACTGCGCCTCTGATTCTCACCTGTTGAGGGATTGTCCTGAGGTTCCTCCACGGCGTCGGGGAAACGACGGACCCCGGTCTTAGAAGGAGCCGCTTACCGGGGTTCAGACAAAGGCTCACCTTGTGCACAAACATCAGGAGAGGACTCTCGCCTCATGGTTCTTCAAGCAACCATATCCAAGAAGAACCAACAAAAAAAAATGTCTTAGCCCTTATTGACAGTGGAGCTGCAGGAAACTTCCTTGATATCCATAGGGCCAAACAAGAAGGCATCCATCTTGTTGATAAACTGGAAGAACAGAAGGTAGAAGGTGTGAATGGCCGTCCGTTAAGTTCTGGACCCATTGTTCAGGCTGCAGTGGACCTTCAGCTTTGTATCTCCCATCATCATGAAACCCTCACTTTTGATATTATAAGAGCAGCTCACTTCCCAATCATTCTGGGAATTCCGTGGCTTTGCAGACACAACCCGACGATCAACTGGTCTCTTAACACCCTGAAATTTGAATCCGGGTACTGCGATCAACAATGCAGAGTTTCCCGAAGCGAGGTTTCCAACAAGATGAAAGAAGCTGTGGTGACTTTTCCGTCCTTCTCATCAGATTCACTTTCAGTCCATAATATCCATTCTATCTTCCAAGAGTTTGTCGATGTATTCGAAGACAAGTTACCTAAGGCTTTGCCTCCACACAGACCCGAGGACTGTGCTATTGACATTCTGCCTGGCTCTTCGGTCCCATTTGGACGCATGTTTTCTTTAACCATTCCTGAAAAACAAGCACTAAGAGAGTATTTAGACCAAAACCTTCAAAACGGTCTCATCCGACCATCTAAGTCTCCAGCTGGGGCGTCTCTATTTTTCATTTCCAAGAAAGATTCGAAAGAATTACGTCCTTGTATTGACTATAGGGACCTGAATAAGATCACAGTGAAGGATTGCTACCCAATGCCTCTAATAAGGGATATACTGGAAGCCGTAGAAGGATCACGCTTGTTCAGCAAACTTGACCTCAGAGGTGCCTACCACCTTCTCAGGATTAAAGAAGGGGACGAATGGAAGACGGCGTTCCGTACTCCCTTTGGACTGTACGAATACCGGGTGATGCCCTTCGGCCTAGTCAACGCCCCGGCAGCCTTTCAGAGGTTTATGGACCACCTTTTTGCTGATCTTCTGTTTGTCTCAGTTATTATATACTTAGATGACATCCTGTTTTTTTCGCGACACCCTCACCAACATCAGGCTCATCTCACGGAGGTCATGCAGCGACTAAGACGTCATCAGCTGTTTGCAAAACCGGAGAAATGTCTCATTGCAGTATCTTCAGTACCCTATCTAGGTTTTATACTATCCGAACAAGGAGTTGAGATGGATCCCAAGAAGGTTTCCGCAATTCTAGCCTGGCCCTCCCCTTGCAATGTGAAAGAGGTACAAGCCTTTTAGGTCTTTCCAATTTTTACAGGAGATTTATCGCCAACTTCTCAGAGCGGGTACTACCTATCACAGCCTTATTAAAGAAAGATGTTCGGTTCGAATGGAATTCTTTAGCAGAACAGGCATTCTGCGGGCTTAAGCAAGCCTTTTGTTCTGCACCCATCCTGAAACAACCCGATCAGAGTCGACCTTTTATTGTTGAGACTGATGCCTCTGCTGGAGCCCTAGGAGCCGTGATTAAGCAAGAACATAATGGAGTGGAACATCCGATCGCATATCTCTCTCGCACTCTATGTCCCAGCGAGATCAATTACTCCGTAATTGAAAAGGAATTGTTGGCCATTAAACAAGCCTGCTCTGAATGGAGACATCTTCTCCAAGGATCAAGACATCAGTTCGAGATACGCACGGATCACAGTAATCTCAAGGTGCTTCAAAATATGGAGTGCAGGAATTCCCGCCAAGCCCGATGGGCATACTTCTTTGCTCAATATGATTTTTACATAACATACCTTCCAGGAAGTAAGAATATCCTAGCCGACAGTTTATCTCGCAGTCCCAATGCCTTCAATAATTCACCTTTTGAAGGCGAGGTGTTGTTTCCTAAAGTCCGTTTTATACAGGTCATTTCGAAATTCTTGATAGACGTCAAGAAAGCCTCTCCAGAAGCCCTACTTCCGCTTCCCAGAAGTCTATCAAGCCGATTAACTACCAAAGAAGATCTATGGTTTTACCAGGGGAGACTTTTCATTCCAGACACTAGGTTACGAGCACGAATCCTTCATTGGGGTCACGATTCTAAGATAGCGGGACACAGGGGTGTCACCGCCACATCCGAACTCATAAGTCGGATGTTCTGGTGGCCGAAAATGCTTACTGACATCAAACTTTATGTACATTCCTACCCTATCTGCGCCAGAAGTAAGGGATCCACATCTAAACCGGCGGGTTTGTTACATCAACCAAGACTACCTTTTACTCCATGGTCTCATGTCTCTACTGATTTTGTGGTGGATCTTCCCAGGTCAAAGGGATTCACAGCGATCATGGTCACAATCGACAGTTTCAGCAAGATGTGCCATTTTTCGCCCTTAAAGGGGATTCCGTCTGCTCCCGAAATGGCACAAGTGTTTTTGAGAGACGTGGTACATCTCCATGGTCTCCCAGAAACGATCCTGTCAGACAGAGGTTCACAATTTACCTCAACATTTTGGAAGACTTTATGTGCTCTTTTAGGAGTAGAAAGAGCTCTTACTTCCGGATACCATCCTCAGTCCAACGGCCAAACGGAGCGACTCAACGCAACCATGGAACAATATCTGCGTTGCTTCGCCAATGAACAACAGGACAATTGGGCATCTCTCCTCCCCATGGCAGAATTTTCGTACAATAACACTGTTCATTCTGCTATCAAGATGTCCCTGTTTTTCTGTGTTTTTGGTTGTCATCCTCGTTCTTTCCCTTTGAGTAACATCCCCAGTTCTTCTATACCTTCGGTGGACTCTCTTCTTGATGATATTGCTAGGATACAAAAGAATTCCATCACTAATTTACAGGAAAGTCGTCTCCGATATAAGCTCAAAGCAGATGCTCACCGCACTCAGACTCCAGGATGGCAAGTGGGAGATAAGGTATGGCTATCAACAAGATACTTACCTAGATGGACTCATCCCTCCAAGTTGAGCCCCAAGTTTTTGGGTCCCTTCCCCATCACGGCCCGCATCAATCCGGTGGCTTTTCGACTGAGACTGCCTTCTCAGCTAGGCAGAGTTCACCCAGTCTTTCATTCCTCCTTGTTAAAGACCTATCTCCCGGATCTCCACCATCGGAAGAAGGTCTTTAAGTTGCAAAATAAGAAACCGGAGCCAGAAGTCTATGAGGTGGAACGTATTCTGGACTCTCGTTACCATAGAGGTAGACTACAGTACTTGGTTCATTGGAAAGGATACTCTCACGCGGAAGACTCTTGGGAAACTGTAACCAACATCTCCGCCCCCAGATGTCTACGACAGTTCTATGCCCTTCACCCAGGTAAACCCGGGCCCGTAGCCCCAAGAAGGGGACATACTGTCATGAAAGGAGGTTCATGGAAGATGTGGTCCCGGCGGAAACTCCGCTAGTCCTGTTTCTATCTCTCTGCAACTATGTATCTCTTCCCCTTTAAATGCAGGGAAGCCACGCCCCCTCAGTGCGTTGCAACTGTGTTGCGGTTTCCTCGCTCTCTGGTTCTCTCGTAGTTCCAGCCTTCCTTCGTTTCTTCCTGAAAACCCTCCGTAGCGTTTCTTCCTGAGCTCATTTCTTCCTGCCTATCAGTCTACTGTTGTTACCTTTTTCTGCACGCAGTAATTCGAGGGTTTCTGACATTGTTTACTTTCACTTTCTGTCACGGCGCTCGCCGCTTTTCTTACTCCGCCTCTTTCAGTCCCTTTGATTACCTTACCTTCCTTACAGGAGTTCCCAGGTATCCTGACCACTTTGCTCCCGTTTCGGTGCCTTCATTCTGGGGGTAAGAAGTTTTCCACTTGCAGGGGTTTCTTTTTTACACGTTAGTACGGTGACCTTATGCACTTGTACCATTCTCTCTTTCTTATACCAACTTAACCTCCTTCTATCTTTTCCCCTGATATTTTCCTTGGTTTCCTTTCTCCTTCTATTTTTCCACCGAAGTTTCATCTTCCTGTCTCTGGTATTCTTCCGCCCTCCATTTTTTTCTTCAGAACTACATTTCCCAGTTCGCATCTTGCCTTCAGAGTTTTGTCTCTTCTTCGTCCGCTGGATCTCCATCATACCAGCCTTCAGAATCAAATTTGCAGAAAGAACAGTTACTTTTCAACTTACCTGATTTATTCAAGTCATTCTACTGGATCGGACAAGCCATCACCTCCACAGCTTCTTGCCATTCCATCTATAGGGGTTTTTTGTGCCACAGGCTTTTTCCCCTCCGTGGTCTGCACAGGGGGATTGTCATTTCTGTCTGTGACTGTTACTCAGCACGACAATTGTGGCGAGCTCCCGGAACAGACCTTACCTCTTCACAAAAAAAGGAACGCCTGATCTCTCGGCAACGACTCTTTCCGGATCCGACCTCTCCTCCGGCGAATCGGACCTCGAAGCACAGGTGAGCCCCACTTTTGATGACACCAACATCGCTCACCTCAGAGCGGAACATTTGGGATGCTTTTACAGCAATATTGAGGGGGGAGTGAATTGCAATGAGCACAGGTAGAGAGAAACAGGCGAGACACCTTGAAGGGGAATTGGAGGAGGAGGTACAATGTATGTAGGAGCTTGAGAAGAATCCCACAAGAGCAAACCCTAGAACTTATCAATCAGCTAAGGGCCTGCTGGAGGTATTGCGCACTAGGAAGGTGGAGAGATCCCTGTTGTACTCTAGACAACATTACTATGTGAAAGCCAACAAGGCTGATAGGCTGTTAGTGAAACTCTTACATGACCAGAGGGCGATAAAGACCATGCAAGCAATAAGAAACACTACAAGCCAGCTACGCACAGTTAACAATAGCATTGCAGGGGAGTTTTCTAACTTCTGTTCTTCACTATATGCATCAGACTCTCCTACTGAAGAGTTGCAGCATGTGTATCTGAGGGACCTGGCCTTGCCCAAGGTGTCCCCTCTTCACAGGGAACGTCTATATGCAGATATCACCCAAGAAGAGCTACAAGAAGTCATACCGAACCTGCGTACCAATAAATTGCTGGGCCCAGATGGTTTTTCTGGCCATCGTTTATAAGACCATCCATATGATATTGGCCCTGATGTTAACTTCGCTCTTAAACTCTTTTAGAAGGGAGGGGGCATTACTGCTTCAATGAATGAAGCTAAGCAGTACTTATTCCGAAACCCCTCAAGGACCCTACTGCATGTGAGTTGTAGCGACTAATTGCTTAAATCAACATTGACACGAAAATGTATACTAAGATCTAGGCCTACAGACTGGACTCTCTCTTCCTAAAGCTCATGAATCTAGACTGATCTGGCTTTGTGTGTCAACACCAGAGGTTTGACACGACAAGGAAGGTGGCGTAACTAACAGAGAAAATTTCAAAATCCGGTGAACTAGCAATTTTATTATTGCTGGATACCGAGAAAGCCTTTGATTGGGTGGAGTGGTCTTTCCTATTTGAAACTCTAGCAGTCATGAGATTTGGCACAACCTTCCTTGGGATGCTAAAGACTAACTATCGAGACCCTATGATACGACTCTTAATGAATGGACAGCTCACAGGTCAGATAAAGATCAACAGAGGGACTAAGCAGGGTTGTCCGCTTTCACCACTTTTTTTACCATCTATCTGGAAGCCCTTCTGGCCCATATTAGAGTAGATCAGACTATTAAAGGTACGATTTTTGAAGGAGAAGAGTATAGGATCTCTGCCTTTGCTGACGACATGTTGCTTGCACTAACCCACCCCACTGAATCATTATCCATTAGAGTACTGGCTTTGAAGAAGTACAGGTTATTTGCAGGATTGACGATTAATTTGGGGAAATCAGAGATTGTTAATCTCTTGATGTAAGGTGAGAAGCATTAACCCAGGCTAATCCGTCTCCCCCCTTTTGTTGGAAGCCAGAGGGAATCTCCTACTTGGAGTGGTCATGACTAGTAATCTTGACGCGTTATATAAAGCTTACTATGATCCTTTCTTAACTACGTTCATGAAAGATCTATCAAAATTGACCCCATTAACGATATATATTGGCTGGGAAGAATAGCAATGGTCAAAATGGTGACCCTACCGAGGATCTTGCACCTCTTCCAGGCGCTGCCAATGAAGGTGCCCTGCATGTTCTCTAAGAAAGTACATGAGCTGGTTTTGAATATTGTTTGGAATAGGAGAGACCACGGGTGTCTCTCAAGATTTTAATTGAACCAACCTTCCAGGGGAGTTAGCACTTCCTAACTGTCAGAAATACTACGAGGTGGCTCAGATCAGGGTGGTCAGGAAATGATGTATGGCCGATACACAGAAGCTTTGGGTGAGAATGGATAGGGCAGTAGTGGGTGCTGCATTGAACCAAGTCCCGTGGTTACATAAACAGGACAGGCCCAGAAATATGCATCATAGCCATATTACAGGGCTTGTGAGGACATTTGGGATTCACTGGTAAGTGAAGAGGGTATTACACCTCAGTTGCATCCCCCGCTCTTTGGAACACCTTACCATCATCTATAAGAAATGAACAATTCTACTCTGCTTTAAAAAAAACTGATCAAAACCTGGTTGTTCGACACATTTGAGTAATACTACATGTTTTCGGTTTGTATGCTTTTACCTGTCCCTGATTCTCAGTCACCAACGCTGTGATACCTTTGGGTTTGGGCGTTTAACAAATGCTATAAATAAACACATAAAATAAATAATCCCCTGTCACATAAGCGTCTATAATGCCCTCACAGGCTCACACAGAAAACCACAAAAGACATCCACTGTCACCCTCTGATCCTTCAGAAACATCACCCCCAACCCTCTGCAGCAGCACTAATGTTTCTCTCCAACATCCCCACATTAGAAACGAACATTCTTCTAAGCACAACATTGCCGCATACTGTCCTCTGTCGCATTTTCGATGTAAGGATGTTTTGAACGGTAAAATAAGGAAATCTGCAATGAAAACTATAACTATTAATTTTAAAATGTCGCAAAAACATATGGACAGATGTGTATATTGAAAAACTCTCTAAAGTTCAAATTGCGTTTATTTGACACGGGCTTCACCAAACACGCACTGGTGATTTAGAAAGTGTAATTTACACATCGCTCTGGTATTACACTTTATAAAGTGAGAAACACATTCCCCTGTGCCATTTAAGCCAGACGTGCATTAGCATGCAGTCATTCATGTTGAAAACGTTCTCCATTTTAATTGTTAGCAGCTACATTCACATAACAAATCAAATAGTTTTTAATATAACACAACCGCATTCTAAATACCAGTTTATTATGAACCTTGAATTTTTTTAATTGTGAACTATGTACTTGAAATGACATATGTGTATGAAGTAATATTTGAATATGTAATGTTGTAAAGGTTCTATGAACTATGTAGAAATAAATAAATAAATAAATACACACCCGTTTATACACTGTTCATATTGCATGGATTGTCATGTCTTTGAACAATAAACAGTACATGTGTGACAGCATTTTAAGCTTCATTCAACTTGATTAACGGCCATTTTGGAAAGTCAGCTGTTCAGAGAAAAAGGACTAACTCACAAATGATAATCCCATGAAACGGGCAGCTAAATAGCTCTGGCATTGTAGGAATTCTCATGGGAAGAAACCCTAGAGTAGACTGTCACATCATCATGACTGACATTTGCACTGTTCATTTTTTTTTTTAAATCACTGGGAAGTCTATGTCAAACAGACCTGCAGGGCAGTTTTCAGTTTTTTATGGTGGACGGTCTGAGATTTGCTGTTGGCTGGCGAAGTCTTGGGAGGAGAAAGGTTTACAGTTTTGGGGAGGTCATCCAGATTTTAGATCATGATTGACTTCTGAACTGTTAATTCTTGAAATCAATGAAAAATCAATGGGAAACAGTCCTCCAATCTCCCTTAACAGATCTGATCTAAGGATTGAGACACTGGAAATACGAGCTCAGCACTGGCTGCTAGAAGTGGGTGGAGTTTAGATATACCTGACTTTAGCTGTATAGTAAGATCTGGAGCAGAGCTACCTGGTTAGCAAGTTTTGATGTGGGATGGCAGAGCTGGATCGAACAACTGAGCCACTTAGCCGTATGAAACTCGAGTATGACTTTGATAAGAGAAGCAGAAGAGACTTTGATAAGAGAATCAGCGATTTAATGCATTTATCTGAACCCAAAATTAACATTTTGTCAAGTTTTCCAATTTCAATTTTTTTCTGCCTGATTCTAAATTTTGGGGGCAAAATGTAGCCTTCTTTACCCATTTTTTCACGTATTTTAGCTTCCAACTATTCGCTAGAGCATAATGACACACTGAGTTTGGTGTGCTATTTATTCACGAGCGTAAAACTACTTTGAGAGCAAAATCAACAAAATAAGACACAACATTCATCTCACTAATCCAGACAAATAACCCCCATGTCGCTGGCATACCTTCCCCAGCTGGCACACCTTCCCTCCTAACCACCAAACCCAAGTGAACACCCTATACTAAGTCAAACTGCAACAATTGTATCCTGCCCTCCTCGCGCATCAAAATCCTTTCCATTGATGCAAGCGCATTGACCTTGAACTTGCTCACAACAACCCCTCCCCCTCCTCCAATCACCATGGCATCACCATGGCAAAATCTTTCCCCTCCACAGGGAATGCCACCCAGACCCTCACACACCAAGACCACAACAAGACCACAGGGGCACCGAGTACGCGGGTGATCCGGGGCCCGGGCACCCACCGGCAGTATGAAGTCGGGGCCGGAGAGAAGAGACGCAGTATGGATGGCCCTTTGTTCCATCCATACTGTGTCTCTATCTGGCGGGCCCGGGTGAAAGCCGGGTATAAAACGATGTTTAAAAATTGAGGGACGGATGCAAAGAGGCTCTTGTTTTGCATCTGTCCCTCAATTTCTAAAAGTCGTTTTGATTTGGGTATACTTCTACATCTGTGCACCCGGGTGCACGGATGTAGAGGTACACCCAACCCAAAACGATTTTTAGAAATGGAGGCACAGTTGCAAAGCAAGTCTGTCCCTCAATTTCTAAAAATCGTTTTGGGTTGGGTGTATTTGTACGTCCGTGCACCCCTCTGTAGAGGTAGACCCAACCCCCAAAACGATTTTTAGAAATGGAGGCACAGATGCAAAGCAATTCTGAGGGCCCCTCTTGCATTTCATTGCATCTGCAGAGGGAGGTGGCAGGGAGAGGGCAAATGAGACTTTGCACGTCTCTGAGTGTGTACGTGGTGAGGGTGAAGGCTATGCTATGGGCAGGGAATAGAGGCGTTGAGGGAGGTAACTCCCCTGAGTTCTAAGGAAGGTAAAAGCGTGGGAGAGGGTGGGAGTGTCGGGTGAGGTGGGATCACCTTCTTGGGGGGGTTAATGGGGTGGGGTGCAGTAGAATTTGATAATTTGGCCTTTTGAAGACCACACAAATCGGCCAAAATAAATCGGTCTTTTTTGTATTTGTTCTTCAAAATGCAGAATTATCACATAGAACCCTGTATGGACCTTGCCATACTGTTGACCTTGTTCAGTCTAATAGCATTCAATGGGACAGTACTTGCAGGGCCTAATGGTGCAGAGCTAATGGGCTTCTATTTTTTTAAAGAGACAGTAACAGCACTTCTCAGCAGGGCTGTGTAATCTATTTTCTACTAGAGCTGCCATATTTGAAATGGGGCAATGCTGGTACTCCTCAGTTAGCTCGCTAAACAGGGCTTCTATAATTGTAATACTATGCGTTTGTTGAGGCAATGCTAGTTCATCTTAGTGGGGCTGCTATACTTTTGATGGGACAACATCAGCACTTCTCAGTTGTGCTGCTATACTCTTATTGACAAGGCCCCAGCACTTCTCAGCAGATTTATTTATTTTTATTTTAATTGGTTATTTATAATGCACATAATACCCAAAGGTTTCTAAGCACTGACCGAGGTTTCGAACCTGCATTGTGCGGACTGAGGGATCAAACCTGTGTTGCTCCATGTTGTCTTGCTTCCAAGGCGAGCACGTTGCCCCTGAGCTATTCTCCCAAGACTCTGAAGATCTGAAGTACATTTAATGATACAGAACCAGAACTATTGAGCAAGTCTAACATCATCTTCATCATCATCAGAATAACTCAACACTGTTGTGGTTATACAAGAGCTAATATATATTTAAAGGGATGGAATTACTCAGAATGTAGCAGCATTATTCAATAACCAAAAGTGCTTAAGCATAGTTAATGTGAAAATACTACACTTCTCACCATTGAGACAGTACTGCCACTTCTCACAGAGGCTTCTACACCTTTTATGGGGCAGCACAGATTCAAGCCTTCTGGACAGCTTCAATTTTAATGGCACTTCTCAATAGGACTGCTATACTTCAATAGGAAATTACCAAAACTACCCCACAGGGAATTGCATACTCTTGATGCCACCGAAGCAGCACTTCCACCCAACACAGCTCCTTTATTTTTAATGGCACAGTGCGTGTACTTCTCAGCCACTCTGCTTTACATTTAAACAGACTGAATGGTCATTTCTCAGCAGGACTGCAACACTATACCATTGTGTTCTGTATGTTGAGTGCTTCTTCACCACCAATGTGGGTTCATGGCACTCTCCCAGTGTCTAAATAGTAGATCTGGCTACATTCAATTGCAACAGGCATGTCCCAAGCTGCCTGCTGTACATAAGCTGCCGCTCAGGATGTTGGAAGCCGTGATGGGGCGGGCAAGGGATAGAAGGCTCGAGCCTGTAGGATAGCAGAATCAGCAGGGTCTTAAAACCTGCTCACTCATTCTGGAGTGAGGGGCCATGGGGCAAAATGAGCCTGATCCCACATACAAGGGGTTGTTACCCCTTTATCTCTCCTGAATGAAAGAATAAGCTCTCTCAGACACAAGTTATCACCTCTGCACACACATTGAATGAATATGGCATGGATCTATAGATTGAGAAAACTGGAGTGAGAATTCGGAGTGTTTTAACAGAAATATAATTGTCTTCCCAGATGGGAGACTGACTCCATTAATATACATAGGGTCACTGAGATTACCAAGAGTGAAACTGTACGTTCAGTTGTGAGATTACCAGCAACGGGTATACTATGCTCCAAGGAGTGAGGTGCCCACTCAATATATCACACTGTTTAAAGGTGTGAGACCCATCCTGAATGCTTGCCCAAAGAGCCTTGGCCAGAGTTTGACATTGAAAAAGTGAGCATGTGATCCGGGGTCTGCAGCCCACACACACGCAGTAGCGTCGCTAGGGAGGGGCCTGGGGGGGCCAGGGCCCCCCCTGTGAAACCCTGTGCCCCCATGTGCCCCCCCACCTAAAACGAGCAGTGACCATGTTCTCCCCTTACTTTTGTCTGTGCCCCCCTACTTTTGTCTTTGGCCCCCTCTGTGCCCCTCCTAAATTTGATTCCTGGCGACGCCACTGCACACACGCATGGGATTCCCATGCCCTCACTTGCGAGATTTGCACCAAATTAGTGAGATTGTGCTCCAACGTAGGAGGCACACGCACAGTCTTTGCTCTGAGATTTTACACACTCACAGGATGGGATGACATTTCACTCTCCCATCCTAGTTGTGTTGCTGTGCCTTTTGAGGGCTACTACAACCTGGATGATTACAGAGGGGTGGAGTAGGGGCAGTGTTGGCCTACTGAAACAACTGGAAGGCTTAAACCTCCTTCTTGCTTGACTTTAGTATATGCAGTACATACTAGCCAATGTTTCCACAGTTCTGCAACCCCCCACTCCCCTCGCACCAAGTTGGCGACTACGTGCAAATGCGGTCATATAACTGCTGGTGATGTCACTTCCAATATTTGGGCCCCCCCCCCCGTGAAATTCATAAATCTGCTCCCCTGCAAGACCATAACTATCACCTTATCACCCTATCACCCATCTCCTATTCCTCAGCAAACATTTTTAGAACGAAAATGTGATACGTCCACATTGATCACTCTCAACATTTAAAAAGCTACCAATCTGGTTTCTTCCTCCGGTGCAGCCCAGAAACAGCAGTAAGGCAGGTTCTCAACAACACCCTCAGAATAACTGACAGGGATGACCCAACTCATGCCTTTTGGTCTTCATTCAACAACATTCACCAGAAAGATATGGTGCGTTAGAGTTATGCCATTTGAATTGTGCCTTCCACTATTAAGACGTGCATGCTGTCTGTGAGAATTTTGTCCTGCTCAGTTGCGTTGTCTGTTGTGTGCCCATTCCCCCCTTTCCACAGGTGCAGTGTCACACTAGCCTCATTGTGAAAACTTTTGGTACTAAGTGAAAATGCAGTTTAAAAAAAAAAGAAAATTCAAAGCCCAGTTTAGAAAGACCACTCTGTGACTGCACAGAGCGGTCTTTCTGAATCTTTCTGTCACCCCCTGTCGCACGCGAGTGCGTGTAGGGGCTGACAGTGGTGGCCGAGAAGAGCAAAGAAACTTTGAAAGTGGGGTAAAAGTGTGTGTGTGTGTCGCGCGCGCGTGCCTGTTTGCGTGACTGTATGTATGTTGTGGGGTGGTGTTTGTAGTGTGTGGGGAGGGGCTGAGGAGAAGGGCTGAGACGGGCATGAAAAGACGGAAGTGAGGAAGTGTGTGTGTGTGTCTGCGTGTCTGTATGTTGTGGGGTGGTGTTTGGAGTGTGTGTGTGGAGGGAGCTCGGGAGAAGGGGTATTGGTGTATGTGTTAGTGGGGGAGGGCTTACCGATGTTTATGGGGGAGAGGGTGCAGGAATAATTGCAGGAATAATAGGGAGGTTCGCCGGTGAAATCCCCCGATTTAGGGGGAGAGTGGGAGGTTGAAAAGTGATATTGGGCAAATATTAAAACTTTTAACAAATCTGGCGAAAAGAGTTTTTTTTGAGTGCGTCCTTTGATATTCGACAATATCACATAGAACCAAACCTTTAGTTTTGTCTGTGGTGTAAAGGATGCCCGTGCTTAGTTCTCTGAGTGAGAGCGTATCTCTTCTGTCTAATCTCACGTTTGGGTTCTGCACTGATGCCATCTCATTGCTGGGCATCTCTTTGTTGCCATAGAGTCATGTTAGGTTCAGGATACAGCGTGTGCTCATGCTCACCAGTCTGCGGTTGTTTGGTGAAGCACACACTGTCCATGTGAGCAGCGCAATCCTAGACGCACATTTTATTTTCCATCATCAAGTTTGGCAGCTCTTGGAGCAGCAGCAGCAACCAACTTGCGTTTTCCCCATTTTCTAATACAGTTGCTGAAAAACATTTATACTGGTCTCTGACTTGGCTGAAACCAAAACAATGACCTTGGTTTTTAGTCCACCTGCTGGCAACTAGGGTGATCAACCGTCCCGTATTTTGCTGGACTTTCCCGTATTGTCACGCAAACACCCTCTGTGGGAAAGTCGCGACTTTTCTTCGGGACGCTGGCCTGATCAAAGCCTTTTCACATCTCCTCACACTCGGCAAACGTTGGAGCTCGGCAGCAGGGTGCGCTGTGCAGAATCTTAACATGATACAGTGGGAGCAGTTAGAAACAGATGTCAGGGGGAGAGCTATAATAATAACAATTTAGCGTTATATAGCGCTACGAACCCTCCGGTATCTGAGCGCTGCTTATCATTACACACGGTTTGTGGTGCTCATTTACCGACCTCGGAAGGATGAGTTGGCCCTTCCGAGATTCGAAGCTGCGTCAGCGGGCGGCCTTTGCATGGCTGTCAAGCACTCTACTCGCTGTGCTATCTGACCGGCTATCAGTGCGGACTTTGTCCCTTACGAAATGCGTATGGGGTTGATGAGAAATGGGAGTGGTGCATAATGCAGCATGCTGTGTGAAATAAGACTGTTTTGAAAACCGAAGTGCGATTGTTTTGGTTCACGTTACTCTGCCTGGTGCTACTGAATCCTTCTGTGCAGGATGGGGAAAATAAACCTAAATCCATACTCATTTTGCTCAACATGTTTCTATGAGAATGTATATAGTGTAAGGTTAGTATATTAAGATATGCTAGTCTGTTATGTTGCGTGCGTTCTTTTCGAGGCATTTCTATAAACAAAGCATTCATACATATTTATATCAACTATTCTGGGAAGCCATGAGGTCAACTGATTAAATTGCCCGCATATCTGTGTCACCCCCTGAAGTGTGTGCTTCTAGTCAAATCATATAATCTCAGTGTGACTTATCTGGAATCTCTGTAAAAGATTCAGCTCATAGCTTATATTATCAAATCATTTGTTTTTATTGTAGGCTATTCTAAATAAAAAATCCTCACTCATGGTTTAATGACTATAACACTGCTTTATATATAATAATAATAATAGTGCCATTCGTGTATTTCACGCTACAGAGTTATTTGTCACTCAACTTACTCATGGCAACTCATGGCAACTTCTTGTAAAGTCACTTCCCATGGTGCCACGAAGCTTCAAAGCCTGATGACGCTCCTTCTTGTGCCCTTTATATGAAGTCCCTTTTGCATATATGCAAATTGGGACGTTTGCATAAATTTCACTCCGCCCGGCCTGGACAATCTGCTAACAAATGAGTGACTTGCACCTTTAATGCTCCCGCCGTTTTGTTATTTTTGTGCTGTGAAGGTTTTAAAATGCCATCTGCCACTAATGTTACCCAAAAAATGGTTGGGAGGGGGGAGTGAATGACACCATATGGAGCCGCATACACTGCAAGCCACTTCTGATGGGCTGCCACAAGTAAAGGGTCCGGGATAACCATTTTGTGAAGTTGGCCACCCTACTGGCAACATGTTTTTCAGGGTTTGGCTCAGCAAAAGGCGACTCATTTTTCCAGATTACTGCCATGGCTGATGCTAAAAAACATTTTCAAGTTCAGGTTAAGCGGGCGATGACAGATTTGTCCAGGTGTGGCTGACAGCAAGACATCTTCATGGTGTCTGGTTTAGTGTCCACCAAAATGGTTTTTCCAAGTTTCTGGCGTGCCCGTGGCAACAGGTTTCTTCAAGATCTTGCCACAGCTGATGCTATCAAGTTTTGCAAGTTACTGGCTCATCAGAAGGCCACGCATGTTTCCGGATTCTTAATGCCAACACGTTTTCATTGTCGCAGGAACTCCTTTGGCCAACATGTGTCTCAGCATGCGGAAACATCAACACAAGTTTTCCACTATTATTACACACTATTTGTGTTTTGCACATGGTCAACTAACGTTTTCTTCCCTCGGTGTGTATGCCACCTCCAAGTGTGGTTACCAGTTATTGGCATGTGGGATCCGAGATGGGGTGGGACTGTTGTGCCCAGGGGTGGATTGGGAACTAAAAGAGGCCCTGGAAATAATTACTGGCGACCAAAAGAGGCCCTGGAAATAATTTTCAAAGTGGCCCCAAATGACACATTTTCAGCAAGCCCAATGATTTTCCTATGAGAAAATTTGGAAATACCGCACAAAAGAGGCCCAGGGTGCAGAGGCCCACCGGGAGTTCCCTATAGGCCAGTCCACCCCTGGTTGTGCCCCACATATTATACCTGCTCTGTCCCATCCTTGTAGTCAGTTATTAGGACCCATTTGCCATCTTCTCTTGTTGCCAAACATGCCATTTTCCCTTTCAGCAGTCCTTCCAGAGGGATTGGCTATCTTGGTCGACCCTGGCTGTGAAACCTCATGCTCTTTCAAGTGGCTGATGTTATTTGTTTTTATAGTGCACGTTCTTCCTTGCCTTTCATTGGAAGTGACATGAGAGTCGGTTCTTTGTGGTTTCATCAAACACAATTATCTCGACCAGCTTTGGTTTGACTCTTGTTGGTATGATAATGATATGATAGTTTATTTATATAGCGCCTATACACAATGTGTTTCGAAGCGCTTCAAGGAGGGAGGGGACATAGGAAAAATACAGTTACATTCAGCAAAAGTCCTTGAAACAATACAGAATGTGAAAATAACTATCATAATAGGCCTGTCGACATTTCTGATAGTGCAAGTGCATAGAACAAGTAAGGCAAGAGGTGATGGAAAGGAAGGAAAACAGAGCAAGCAGTAACATTACTAAGTCTGACGACAATTTACGCAGTGCAGGTGGTAACAAGAGGCGGGGTGGGGGGGGCAAGTGGACGGAGAGGGGAAGGAGAACAAGACACGCTACTGAGCAAAAAGTCAGTGACAAATTGAAAAGTAGGGGAGGGGGAGGGGGAGAACAAAAGGGGGGGACAGACAAGCTGCTATCAAGAGTCACGGAACCGATGATAGGAGTAAGTGCTAGGAGGCGGAAGTCTAAGAGGGGGGAGAAAAGGAGGGGGGAGTAGGAGGGAAGTAGAAGAGGATGGAAATGAGGAGGGGGGTGGAGCGCAGAGCAAGAGGGGGGCAAGCAGGGTGAGGGCACACAGATACTCACGGGGGGCAGGGGGGCACACAGATACTCACGGGGTGCAAGGGGGGGCAGAGGGGGGGCACACAGATACTCACAGGGGGCAGGGGGGCAGGGGGGGCACACAGATACTCAAAGGGGGCAGGGGGTACACAAATACTCACAGGGGGCAGGGGGGCACACAGATATTCACGGGGGGCAGGGGGGGCAGGAGGGGCACATAGATACTCACAGGGGGGCAGGGGGGACACAGATAGTCACAGGGGGCAGGGGGGCACACAGATACTCACGTGGGGGCCGGGGGGACACAAATACTCACGGGGGGCAAGAGGGGGGCACACAGATACTCACGGGGGGGCAGGGGGGGCAGGGGGGACAGGAGGGGCACATAGATACTCACGGGGGGCAGGGGGGGCACACAGATACTCACGGGGCACACAGATACTCACGGGGGGCAGGGGGGCACACAGATACTCACGGGGGGCAGGGGGGCCACACAGATACTCACGGGGCACACAGATACTCACGGGGGCAGGGGGGCACACAGATAGTCACGGGGGGCAGGGGGGCACACAGATACTCACGGGGCACACAGATACTCACGGGGGCAGGGGGGCACACAGATACTCACAGGGGGTAGGGGGGCAGAGGGGGGGCACACAGATACTCACAGGGGGCAGGGGGGCAGGGGGGGCACACAGATACTCAAAGGGGGCAGGGGGGGCACACAGATACTCACGGGGGGGGGGGGGCAGGGGGGACACAAATACTCACGGTGGCCAGGGGGGCACACAGATACTCACGGGGGGCAGGAGGGGGGCAAGGGCCAGGGGGGGCAGGAGGGGCACATAGATACTCACGGGGGGGCAGGGGGGACACAGATAGTCACGGGGGGCAGAGGGGCACACAGATACTCACGGGGGGAGGGGGGACACAAATACTCACGGGGGGCAGGAGGGGGGCACACAGATACTCACGGGGGCAGGGGGGGCACACAGATACTCACAGGGGGCAGGGGGGCAGGGGGGGCACACAGATACTCAAAGGGGGCAGGGGGGGCACACAGATACTCACGGGGGGGCAGGGGGGACACAAATACTCACGGTGGCCAGGGGGGCACACAGATACTCACGGGGGGCAGGAGGGGGGCAAGGGGCAGGGGGGGCAGGAGGGGCACATAGATACTCACGGGGGGCAGGGGGGATACAGATAGTCACGGGGGGCAGAGGGGCACACAGATACTCACGGGGGGGGGACACAAATACTCATGGGGGGCAGGAGGGGGCACACAGATACTCACGGGGGCAGGGGGGACACACAGATACTCACAGGGGGCAGGGGGGCAGGGGGGGCATACAGATAGTCACGGGGGGAAGGGGGGCACACAGATACTCACAGGGGGGCAGGGAGGGCAGGAGGGGCACATAGATACTCATGGGGGGGAGGGGGGGCACACAGATACTCACGGGGCACACAGATACTCACGGGGGGCAGGGGGGCACACAGATACTCACGGGGCACAGAGATACTCACGGGGGGCAGGGGGGGCACACAGATACGCACGGGGGGCAGGGGGGGCAGGGGGGGCACACAGATACTCACGGGGGGCAGGGGGGCACACAGATACTCACGGGGCTCACAGATACTCACGGGGGGCAGGGGGGGCACACAGATACTCACGGGCACACAGATACTCACGGGGGGCAGGGGGGCACACAGATACTCATGGGGGGTAGGGGGGGCACACAGATACTCACGGGGGGCAGGGGGCACACAGATAGTCACGGGGGGCAGGGGGGCACACAGATACTCACGGGGGCAGGGGGGCACACATATAGGCACGGGGGGCAGGGGGGCACACAGATACTCACGGGGGGCAGGGGGGCACACAGATAGTCACGGGGGGCAGGGGCGCACACAGATACTCACGGGGCACACAGATACTCACGGGGGGCAGGGGGGGCACACAGATACTCACGGGGGGCAGGGGGGCACACAGATACTCACGGGGGGCAGGGGGGCACACAGATACTCACGGGGCTCACAGATACTCACGGGGGGCAGGGGGGGCACACAGATACTCACGGGCACACAGATACTCACGGGGGCAGGGGGGCACACAGATACTCATGGGGGGTAGGGGGGGCACACAGATACTCACGGGGGGCAGGGGGCACACAGATAGTCACGGGGGGCAGGGGGGCACACAGATACTCACGGGGCAGGGGGGCACACATATAGGCACGGGGGGCAGGGGGGCACACAGATACTCACGGGGGGCAGGGGGGCACACAGATAGTCACGGGGGGCAGGGGCGCACACAGATACTCACGGGGCACACAGATACTCACGGGGGGCAGGGGGGCACACAGATACTCACGGGGCACACAGATACTCACGGGGCACACAGATACTCACGGGGGGCAGGGGGGGCACACAGATACTCACGGGGGGTAGGGGGGCACACAGATACTCATGGGGGGTGGGGGGGCACACAGATATTCACGGGGGGCAGGGGGGCACACAGATACTCACGGGGGTAGGGGGCACACAGATAGTCACGGGGGGCAGGGGGGGCACACAGATACTCACGGGGGGCAGGGGGGGCACATAGATACTCACGGGGGGCAGGGGGGCACACAGATAGTCACGGGGGGCAGGGGGGCACACAGATAGTCACGGGGGGCAGGGGGGCACACAGATACTCACGGGGGCAGGGGGGGCACACAGATACTCATGGGGGGTAGGGGGGGCACACAGATACTCACGGGGGGCAGGGGGGCACACAGATAGTCACGGGGGGCAGGGGGGCACACAGATACTCATGGGGGCAGGGGGGCACACAGATACTCACGGGGGTAGGGGGGCACACAGATACTCACGGGGCACACAGATACTCACGGGGGGCAGGGGGGCACACAGATAGTCACGGGGGGCAGGGGGGTAGACAAACACTCACATGGGGCCGGCGAGCCGGCGTACCGCGGTGGACAGCGGTAGACAGGGCCTTAGGGGTGGGCCTTGTGAGGAGGGCCGGCCAAGCCTGCCGGCCTCCTCATTGGCCCAGATGTAGTGGGCCAGGGCCAATCCCAGGCCACCAGCAGCAGGATGGAAGGCACTCCGGTGCCCAACAAAGAAAGGAAAGAAAAACGCCATCTTGGAATGGCCGTGCCTCGAGAACCCAGTGAGGCAAAAACACACAACAACACACAAAGCATGCCAGCATCTGCGAATTTAGCAAAGAAAGTACATGTGGCTGATGGCAAAGGCACGGAGTGAAATTAGCAGAATGCTGTGAGTATGCTGTGGTGCGATCATGCGCCGATACAATAAGCCCAGGGGGGCTTACCTGCAGTTCCGAAAATGCACCATGTGCATTGCAGGGCCTCAGGATGGAAGTGGGGAGGCATCCAAGTCGCAGCTCCGGTCGTCGTAGATGGAAGAAGTGAGGGGAGAAGGCGTATGAATATATTTTTTAATTGTGGTGTCCCTCACCTACGACCTCGCTCTTCCCTCTCCCACTCTATTCCCACCCTCCATTAACATACACATACATGTGTATGTATTTTTTTTATCGTACGACCAACAAGAGTCGAGCAAAAGGTGGACGAGGTGAATGTGGTTGATGAAACCACAGATTACCATGGCAGTCTTTTGTGTGCATGGCATGCATGAGTGATGTAATGTGGAATGTGAGTGTTACCGTACCGCGTGAGTCAGTTAGGGGAGTTGAGATCTTACGCATGTATCTCGTCTTCATCTTGCCTGAAACCTTTGACCCTGATGACATCATCACATGAAATAACATCACATGCCATTTAACCCCAATAACATTACTTGATTGACAGGTGTAAAAAACACAGGGCCTCATTATGAGTGTGGCGGTCTGGAAATAAGGGTGCCGGTAGCAAAGTACCAGCACCCATTCCGGACCGCCACACTGACACTCTGCGGGCGGGGACCGTTACGCCGGCAGCTCTGACCTGCCAGGCGCAATGGACCTGGACGGCAGAGTTTTCACAGAAGCACCTGTACCGTTAACAATGATGCTGGTGCTTCCGTGAACCCATTCCCATGGAGTCCTATTGGACTCCATGGGAATGGAGACTTCCCGAATCCGCTGCCCAATATCCCGGGTCGCCTGGACTTCTAATGTCCTGGTGTCACCGGGATATCAGGTGGTGGGTTTGGTGTTACGAGGACGGTGGCAAGCTTATATTTTATAAAATACCAAACCCGTACTAACACAGACATAACACTGCCTTAGGTACCAAATACATTTTACTTAGGGTACTTCCTTGATATGACGTGGAGAGGGTCATGTTATGTCAGAAGTAGGCCCATTCAAACCAGAATAGGCCAGTGGCACTGCCCTACCTATCCCACTATAGCCTTATATGGGAATTTGCTGCCATCTTATAGCAATTATAGCAGCACATGTCAAGTCCTGTAATCATGTGTCGAGTAAAGCCCCACATTCCCAAGTGCTGCTACAATATAGTATGCATCTCATCATGTGTGCTAAAAAAGTATTGTGGAAATTTGCCACCAGGACATTATTTTGAGCCTATGCTTGGATTTATGGATGATAACACTTAGGAATTTATAATAATCCATTACTTATATAGTGCTTTCATCAAGGCACTTAACATAAAGCTCTCTTACATAAGATCATTTTACCCGCCAACCAAAATCAATGCTCATTTATCGACCTCCAAAGGATGAAAGGATGAGTAGACCACGTAAGGATTAAAATATGTGGCCTTCAGAAGACACATAGATCCCAGCAGTGAGCACTTAACCCACTGAGCCATTTCTCCATAAATGTAAATTCCACGGAATGTGGTAATGAATTGGCTCTGGGGTTACATTTCTTATTAACATAACACTTATTATTGCTGTGCTTAGAAGCAGGAGGGATATGACATGGCTCATTATTAAACCTGATAACAGTAGTGTTATAGTTTGTTTTTAAAAGACTGGAGGGGGGACAAGAGAGGATGGTGGGTAGATATTATAAGAAATGATTCTGTTTACTTGCACAATTGATGAAGCAGCATACTGGGCCTCATTACAAGTTTGCCGGTCTGGGATCTACGGTACCGGTAAGCTTGCCGGTACCGTAGTTCCTGGACCAGCAAACTACGAGTTGTGCTTGCGGGTGCCTTTCTGCCCACCAGGTCGGACCTGGCGGGCCGAGCGGCACCCGCGAGCACATCATGTTGGATGCACAGTGTATTCAACCTCCCCATTCCCATTGAGCCTTATAGGGCTCAAATGGGAATGGGGAGTAATGGATTCCGGGCCCTGGCAATGAGGACATACAGGGTCCGCCAAGGTTGTAATGGCCCTGTATGTCCCCATTGCCAGAGGCCGGAAAAAAAATGCAAGTTCGGTGGCAGGCTGCCACTTTTACCTGCAAGGCTACCGCTGAACTTGTAATGATGCCCACTGTGTCATAATTGGATAACTCCGCAAATGAAAACCTTTTCAAGTTCATATTTCTGCAGGGCTGATTCAGCCCTTTACCTGTCAGACCTTGATAAATTAAGAACTACTTTATTTCATAGTTAAAACAGCTATTTTTACAGTGCCTAAAAGCAGTAGCAGTCAGGGGTCGGACATGAAGTGCTATACATAAACATATGATACAATACCAACAATTTTACCTTGATACAGGAACATCTAGGCCACAGTAACAACAAAACGGGGAGTATTTTTGCACAAAATGATAGGCCTCAGAAACATAAAACATTAAAGTTGACTCCAAGTAAGAAGCTCTGGGTCTGGGGCATCCAGCCTGCCTGGCCTATGTGGACAAATATTAATCTCCGGCTGCAGAAAGCACGTAAGAGAAAGCCAAAACTCACAGGGTGATTTCCGAAATCAAAGAGGGCTCAAAGAAAACACTGAATTTTCCTTTTCCCACTGCCATTGCAATCCTTGATCATGGGTTGCAAAGGCAGTGCCAGAGGTCGCAAGGGACCCCGAGGGGACGTTCAGGCTTCTATTCCTATTTTTGATGAACTGACATATAAATGCACTCACGCCTCAACATCACAGGCTCCACGAGTCTCAGTGCACATGCAACTTTCCTATGCAACACAAACCTCATTCTCAGATATCAGAAATGGATCGAGAACGATTTTTATCAACTCTAAAAATGGCACAAAAAATCAATCACTGGTGTTACATCACAGTTTTGCTTCCCAAACTGAAAGTTAAACAGCAGGCTTTTCTATGTGGGAATAAAAGTAAACAACTGAACAATTCACAGTTCTATCTTTTAGGTGTTATGTTATCATGTTGATTTATACCGCACACCGCTACCACCCAAGGGCAGTCTCCAAGTGCTTGCTGTGCATGGAGAAGTTTTGCACACTGAACACGCGAAGGCTGGTGCCAGGACAGGTGCTGACGTCGTTTCCTCTGTGCTTCCTATTTAGAGCAAAAGAATCGGCCACTTCCTGTTTTGGTTTCTGAGGAGTGAGATTGCCCAGTCCATGCACTATCAGCAGCGCTTCGCAGTCATCCTAGAAGCCTACCTGAGAGGCTGTGGCAAGGCCATGCTGCAAGATTTCAGGAAACAGGTTCAAGTCACCGAGTTACTGCACAAAGTCACGATGGAGATAAAGTCGATCTCTGCGGAAAAGTATGATGTCACATCGCAAGGTATGTTGGCTCGACAGTTTCCCCTATCGTAATCGCTCAAATTGTATGAAAGTGCTGTTTTAAAGTTCGAATAGCATGTTTTCAAGGGTATCATTTAATTCATAGATTTTTCAAATAGATTTGGTTACTCTTAGAGATGTGAGCAGAACTTGACAGTGAATTAACTGGAACCAATTCCCCTTGTATTTCAAAACCAATGCCTTAACTCTGGGGCACTGCCAGCTCCACAGCACCTTTCTCACTGCTGCAACCCTCTAGCGGTACCTAGGCTTGCGTTTTAAGCAATGCCCACGGTTCTATTTGAACTCAAAATGCTACATATTTCTATATTCCAAAAGTTAAATCAAATTCTTTAGAGGGAAGTAGAATTGTGACCTCTTCCGCTTGCTACATCCACACGCTCTGGAGCGTCATACCAAGGCCTTTTCATTGCCTCCCCTGGCCTCCATCCTGATAGGACATTGGGAAAATACAATGCAAATTGCATAACTTGTGGACCGTTGCGCTCAGTATCAACCCCAATGGTTCTGGCACCAAACTGGGCACATGGCGCGTTTTGCCACCCACTGAACCTCTGTGATGCAGTCATTACAAAAGACAGTCAAGTATTAAGGTACTGGCACCTTCCCTTATTTGAATGTCTGTTATATTATGGTCTGTTTGTATTGATGAAAACTTGTTTTTTCAATGATGTGGAATATTTGAATTATCCTGAATGTTTCCACCTGAAAGAAGCAGCAAGTTCTAACAAGGCATATTGTATCATTATTTATTGTTGTTGTTTTTGTTGAAGAGTCTTTAAAAAAAAATGAATGACTTACAAAGTCGTTTTGATGAGCAATAGGGCCCTCGGAGTTGCCTCCAGCGGGCCTTGTTTGAGCTGATACACCGAGGCTTCTGGATGAATTAGGAGGCAAACACAATGTTACTACTGAACTTCGGGGCTACTCGACCACTCTTGCACTTATTTGTTAATTAAACCACGTCTTGTTCTGCTGTTCGCAACATGGTGCTGCAGCACAGTGTTACCTCACACCTTATAGGGTCCCCTTTTTGTCACTTGAACACATCCTCCATGCAAAATTTCAAATAACTTAGAAACTGTTAACAATTCTTTGAACTCGATCATAAAGGACATAGGCCCTCATTACAAGTAGGGCAGTAAGTTGAGCGGTAATACCGCCGGACTGAGTTACCTTTACCGCTGTGGTGTCCGGCAGAATCACTGCTGTATCACAACTTGGTGGGAGCGTGCACACACCATCAGGGGTAACAGTAATTCCGCCTGGTGGAATGACAGCCGTAAATGGATTCCAGGAGGTAATTCCACCCAGAATCGGCAGAATTACCATTACCACTGGAATATTCAGGGCTAATTTCACAGGCGGAATTAACGCTGGATGAAATAGCGTCATTGCCGGAACGGGAAGCTTGCCTGCGGCCATCCTGAAAAATCCAATCCACACGAAATCACCATTTATTGATTGCCATCCAAGCCACCCAAGCCCAAAACACACCTCAAACATGTCCTCAGGCAAAGACAAAGAGAGGGTGCCAGAAATGCGTCAAAGAAAAACAAAATTCTCTCAGCTGGAGCTCACTGTGCTGGCTAAGGAGGTGGTGGCCCATACAGAGGAGCTGTATGGGACACACAACTGCAAGATGTCCTCCCAGCGCAAGAATGCAGCTTGGACAGAAATAAGGCACAAGGTGGCAGCCGTGGGCAATGTCCCATGGGACTGTGTCGACATGCAGAAGCGCTGGAACAATTTAAAAGACAGGGTGTGAATGCTTGTCTCCAAACACTGTAGGGACACAGTGGTCACAGGTGGAGGAACTGTGGCCCCACTGCAGCTCACACTGTGGGAGGAGAGGTTGAAAAGCATCCTCCACATGGCAGGCCTGGAGGGTGTGGGTACAGCGAAGGCAAGAGCCAGCAGCAAGGAAGACCCTGGTGAGTACATGAGTGAATCATGGGCCCCATGCGCAACAACTACAATGGAATGGCAACAGACACACTTCCAGTCAGCAAGCAGAAATTCACACAGCCAATGCAGAAGCAACACATGAAACACCTCGGGACAGTGCATCAATGGGCATAGTAGGTGTGAACCCCCTAAAAGGCACACCATTCACAAGGAGGTGGCCCTCATGTAGGACATACCCAACAACAATGGTACAGCAAGCATCATGGACAGTAACCCATTAACAAGGTAGATCCCCACCACCTTGTGCCAGCACATTCAGCATTCATGTAAGAACGCATCCACTGAAGAGTTGCCCCACACTTAACATAAGTCACAAATACAACAGCTGCAGACGTCTGAGTCAAACACCCAAGGAATGCAACAGACCAGTAGCAGTGAGGCCTCTCTGAGTAGTGCTTCACGCCTAAAGTCACACCAACACTCCCAGGGCTAGCATCCCATCCCTCATGTGACAGAAGATGATATGCATACAACAGGCCAGCCCTGCATTGTCACACATTCTCTTGCACAGCCATCAAGCATATGACACCACAGTCCATCAAGGCACACATGCCCAACACTTGAGATTCACACTTCATTATGAGGCCACTAATTCATTACACTGCCTGTCACATGAAGAAGGCCACCATGGGGTGGTATGTCACTGTGACACAATTGTACATTGCATACACTGCGTGAGAGCACACCCTACAGCCTTCCAACAATGATAATGAGGCCCTCTCTTCTGTCTCCCAACAGGCACAGAAGAAACCCATGTTCCCATGGAGGGCATCAGTGGGTCTGACACACCTGGACCTCCAAGTGTAAGGAAGCGAGCAAGCCATGACACACCCAGAGAGGAAAGTAACCAGAAGGAGAGCTCCAGAACAGCCTAGTGGAAGGGCCATGCTGTTGGTAGCTCTGGGGGCACAGGTACACCTGCCACAGTCATGGCCTCAACAGCACCCACCACAGAGCCTGCAGGACCTTCCACCACTGTGTCACCTCCCACCACTGTTGGAGAGTGAATTGTGCAAACCACCCACCTGAGTACTGCCAACAAATAGGCAGTGGAACTGGATACTACACTGGACACCAGCAGCACACCTGCTGTTGCAGGAGCACCTGACTCTGGCACCCCTGGCTCCACCTTTCCAGCTGCCCCTGTTAGAGAGATGTCCCTGGGATCATCCCCCCTGTCCAGACACTTGCCTGTTCAGTCTTCTCCCTCCCCCTGGTCTCGATGTGCCCTCCATTGGCACCATACAGAGGTCACTGAATTACCGCCAGATGATGACGAGGTGCATGGTGAGCAGGTGTCTGGCAGGAGGGAAGGTACCTCCATCCCTCTCCAAGGCCGTTGCCACAACACACCATGAATGACATCTGGGAGAGGCTCACAGAAATGGAAAGGTTGCAGAACAGGGTTGAGCGCATGGCTCTGGAGCAACAGTCTGATGCACAGGCAATGCGTGAGAAGATGCTCAGTGCCTCCAGGCAGGTGTCTAGTGCCCTGGATTAACTCTGTTGTCATGCTTCTGTGGGAACTGCTAGTACCACCCTCATGAGCCGATGGGAGCAGGAGTTGTGTGAGCAAATGCCGGCCACCAATGCGAACATATCCAGGGCCTTAAACAATAACCCATACCCTTCAGCATGTCCGGGGCAGTGAAGTGGGCAATTCCGTTTCAGCCGCCCCTACTGAAGGATCTGTGGCGAGCATGCCAACAAAGCGCTCCCAGCAGCATTCCTATGTTGCTGCTACACCGACATCAAAGGGTACCAAGAGGAGGTGGAAATCAACAGATTTATAACACAGAGTAATGTGTTGGGGATGAGGGTCTGGGGAGGGTATTATTTTGGGGATGAGGGTGCAGGGAGGGTATTGTGTTAGGGATTTTCACACTTGAGTATTAACTACAAGTTAACGTGAAGCAATGCTAGGACATTCCTTTTTGTGTGAATGTGATTTCATCGATACGTGTCTATTCACAAAGGTGAGCAGCATGTGATTATTGATGTTATCAGCAATAATTGGTTATTATTACATGGGGATACATGCCGAGCAGGGATTATTAAGGCCTGTACCCCTTTGCTGATAGGGGCTCTCTGTAAATTTATAAATACATCTTTTATGGAAAATCACATTGCGGATGTCCTGAAGAAAGCGTGGATTACCGCCCTGTTAAAAAAAAACGGTCTTTCGCCTTATATACCGACAAATTATAGGCCCATCACTAATACGCCATTTCTTTTAAAATGTTTAGATCGGGTAGACTACCTGCACATCTCAGACCATCTGAATGCACATGTGATTTTAAATAAATGGAAATCTGGTTTTAGGTAGCGGCAAGACTCTCAGAATGCACTTATTGATTTAAAATCTAGACTGCTACAGACAATGGATAAGGGTCAATCTCCCTTGCTCATGCTGCTGGACTTATCCGCACCTTTGGATCTGGTCGACCATTCATTGCTGGTCGCCAGACTAAAAGAAGTAGCCAATTTTTCAGATAATGCTGCATTTTGGATTGGCTCCTTCCTAAGTAATCAATTATGTAGAGTGTGCAGCAAGGAGGCTGAAGCCCAACCATCTTGTCTAAAGTCTGGCGTGCCACAAGGGGCATGACTATCTCCCTCACTATTTAATATTTTCACCGTCCCATTTCGGAAAGCGAATCATGTCACCTTTAGCAACTATGCTGACGACACACAATGTGATAAGATATGATATGGTATTTATAAGGCACGTGTACACATGTGTTTCCAGGCGCGATGTGTCATCACGTTGTCTGGTAATCATGCAGAAGATGAACATACTTTAAATAAAATGTATGAACTTATTCAAACATGGATGGTGACAAATGGCCTGGCGCTTAACAAAGAGAAAACACAATTGATGATAGTAGGCACTGAAAACATAATACGGACACTGAGTGGAATACAAGTATTTCACTGTGGCAGTGTGACAATTCTAATGGTTAGACTGTATGAATTAGTAAGAAATCAAGAGACTTCAGTCAATAAGTAGTTTTCTTTGGACTGAAAGAGAGCCCAATTCTTTATTAACAGAATTCTTTCTGTTCAGAAAAACCATAAAAAGGATACTTCGGCTTCCGTGTTCTACAATCCTTCATGGGAAGGATCGTCTCTTCTGATACACCAAGTTTATATGGGTAAGCTCTACTTGAATTTCTCCTTAATGTCCTTTTGTTAGTTATCTTGGTCTTACTTCTGTCTTTGCCTCTTTTCTTTATTCTTTACTTGTCTTTCTGTTTCTTTTCTATTGACTCTATTGGATCTTCTTAGACTGTCTTTTCTTTATCTTTTTCTGGTTCGCTCGTAACTAAGCTGATAAAGTTTATTTGTCCTTGTTTTCCCCTCAGACTTCGAGCGTTTTACCCTTTGTCTCTCATTAAACTTGCAGAGCTTTAGTTGGCTTGAATGTTTCTCAACCACACTGCTGGCGTATGTTTCCCTTCAAACAGGATTCCCTTTTAAATGTCTCTTATAGTTAAAAAAACTTATTATAGTTCGTAGGGTTTGTCTCATCCTTACTGATACCACTCTGCCCCTTTTAAGGGGTTAACTTATCCTGTTCTCTCTCTTTGCCGACTTCCCTAGGCTTCATCCCTTGACTCCTCCTTATGATACGGAGTGTTTACCTTAGAGTGGCGTCTTCCCCTTTTCACTCGATCGATGAACGAGGGCTCATCTGCTGTTCCTCCTCTTCCGACTCTCCAACCTTCACTCTCTCTATGCTCTCGATACCTTCACTTCTCGTCGTGAAGACGGTCTCTTTCCCTCCTTCACTCCGCAGACGGGAGCAGCTCGCAGCGATCCGCGCCTCCTCACAACACGGTACGCGGCACCAATTAACTATTATTGAACGTTTAACTTTAACTATGCGCAACGGCGCAACGGGACTCTTGTAATCTCCTCTTCAAACCGCTAACCTAATACGCCCAGCTGAGACCGTTGGGCTCGACCTCTTCTTCCTCGCCCACCGTTTCCTAGTGAAGGAAAACAGCGTTAGAGGAAAGGTGCTACATGTTTTACTTCCTGCTTTTGCATCTCCACGTCAGTAAGACTTTATGGTCCGGCTTGTATTACATGAAAGCAGTTTCTGTACTAAGACATCCACATTGTCACAGGCAGGTTGAAGTATTAAAACACAAAAAGGTAAAGATGCTTGGTATCTATCTGGATCAGAATCTGAACATGAAGGCCCAGGTAAATGGCATACTATATTACATTGTTGGCACAGATTTGCCCCTACATATCACGTGCCAAATGTGAGTCATTGAGCAAAGCTATTGTGGGCTCAAAAATGGATTACTGCAGCAGCCTTTTGGTGGGCGTTGCAAAATATTAGTGTGCAAGACTACAAACCAAGCAAAATAACGTAGTCAGGGTGATTACTAGTTTAGAAAAGCAAGATCACGTCTTAGATGCGAGGCGTAATCTGCATTGGTTACCCATTGAACCATTGAAGCAAGACTACACTTTCGCTTACTACTGATGACCCATAAATGTTTGATTGGCGTGTGCCTGTTATATCTGAGGGAGTTGCTGATTCACAAATCATGTGCAAGATCTTTGAGGTCCAATCATACTAATCAGCTGGTTATGCCAGCTCATAGGCTGACACAGGCTATGAAATGAGCTTTTTATCTGGCTGCTCCAAAGGCATGGAATGCCTTAGCCCCAGATATTGCAACCCTGATATCGACTGAGCAACTGAAAAAGAAGCTGAAGACTCTACTATTTTGCTAAATATTGACTCGCTTTGCTATGGGGATCCCTACTCGTGCTCCCCTATTGGAATTTGAATGTCACATGTTTGTCCATCATGTAATGTCTTTTTGTTTTGTGTCATCTGTTCTGCGCCCTTAAACCTGCATGCCCCTGGTGCGCATTATAAATGATTAAAGTAAAGTATATTAGTTATTGCTGCACCAGAAGTCCATCCCTTTCCTCCTTCCGCCCACTGTGTGGCAGCACTGCACCTGCAGATAATGAGTCATTGGGCCTCATTACAATAGTGGCGGCCACTGTATGAACGTGGCCGGTAAGGCACTGGCACCGTTCATACCGGGCCGCCACATTACAAGTTCTGCTTGCGGGTTCCTGGCAGCACACCAGGTCTTACCTGGCGGGCTGTGCAGCACCCGCAAGCAGAACCCGTGATTGCACCAGCACCGTTATCAATGGTGCCGGTGCAACCATGCTCCCCACCCCCATTGTGCCCTATGGGGCAGAATGGGGATCGCGAGCCCGGCAATACTGCCTCCCGCGAATGGGAAATTATCGGCCCCTTCATCTCGTAATGGGCCGGATATTGCCCAATAGTGTGAGGCGGTGCCGGTAACGGGAATGGCACTAGCCATGCTTGCCATACAGGCACGGATACCGCCATGTTCATAATGAGGCCCATTGTCTTCTGGGGGCGTCTTGTCCTCATTAGGGTTCTCGGAGACATTCCGCCTGAGCCAGATGTTGGGAAGCATGGCAAAGACAAGAAATATTTGTCCAACCTTCTCTGCCCTGTGCATCAAAGCCCCTCCAGTCCGGTGTAGACACCAAATACGACCCTTCAGCTGGCCAATTGTCTGCTCTATGTACAGCCTGGATCTGACGTTTGCCTCATTGTAGGCCACCTCCTGTGGTGTACGTGGATTGTGCACAGGTGTCATTAGCCATGGTAGCTGGGGGTATCCAGAGTCAACTGCAAGGGCAAAGGTCACAGATGTCAGGCACAGTGCATTGCGGAAGTGTTGACTATACTAAGTCTCATGCAGAAGGGAGGTGACCTAGCAGTTTGTGCTGTACTGCCACTTTTGGGGTTGGAGCAAGTCTGGCATGCATTTAGTTGTCCCCTTTCTGTAATGGTTTGGCAGGTGAAGAACAATGTTCTGGAGGGTTGAACAGAGCAATTGCCAGAGGTTGAAGATTCATTCTGAATATTCCAGCCATCACCTCTTTGTTTTGCTTTGTTGCATCGAGTGGGACGGGTATGCCCAGATGTGGGTCCTATGCCTGCTTGGCCTAAAGACCCAAGTTACTCCTCACTGATGATGCACAATGATGCCGAAACCTGTCACGGATGCTTGTGGTCTCGTGAAGAAGGGATGTGACCTAGCAGTTTGGGCTAGACTGCCCCTTTGGGGGTTGGACCAAGCCTGATTTGCACATGGTCTTTCCCTTTGCTGCAATGGTTTTGCAGGCGAAGAACAATGGTCTGGAGGGTTTACCAGAGAATTTGCCAGCAGTTTAAGATTAATTCTAAAAACTTCCAGCCATCATCTCTTTGTTTTGCTTTGACTGTTCTAAGGGCATGTTAATGGACACACTGAATGCATTGTTCCAGATTGGTCGTACAACATGATTTACCATCACAGTACTTGTATGTAGAATCATTTTCGTGTTACACCATTCACACAGCTCATGGGCAGCACTCGTCACTTTCATGGTCTGTGATTGGCATGGTTGAATGCATGTTGGCTTTTTTTGGGCCTGTGTGTTGCTATCATGCATTTGCCTTGATGGGTGATTAGCCGTAATTGTGCATTTTTTATGATGTCTGCGTTCCTTCCTTAAGGCTTCACATACATGGTACCTGGCATAACTTTCTGCCAGTGTTGCATTGTCCTTGTGCAGTTTTTAAATGCGACATTCGATGTGTAGGGATGTGTTTAATTGCATTGTGGTTCCTGTAGTCCTGTGTTTGTGGGTATTGCTTGCCTGTTGGGGCAATATGCATTGCTGTCATACTACTGCATTGTCCAGCATGTCCTAATCCGGTGGGTTGGTAGCTGTCATGTGTGTGGTTAGAGGGCAGGTCCGGCCTGTGCAGGGCTTTGATAGGGCTTGCATTGCTCAATTGTGGTAATGTCCCCGCCTTCACATTGCATTTCACGGATGCTGCGAGATCAGTTTTTGTGATGTGTGACGAATCGAGGGAATTCGTTCCTTCTCCCCTGCCCCTGTGAGGCTAAGGAGGTGAGCCTGGTCCGCAACACTCTCCCTAGAGGCTGAGGTAACTGTGATCTCACTGGGAAAGACTCCCGCTTTGCGGACTAGGAATACCTTTCGTGTGAGGGACTCCCATTATCAGTAAGCCTAATGTCATTTATGGGATTACCAATTCTTGTCAAGCAGTACGTCTCCACCAGGGGAGAACCCAGCTGACGTATGCCTGAGAAGAGGCAGAGAGATCATGGGATGCAAAACTGGCGAAATCCAAACTTTCTGTCGGCCAAGTGAATGAACGCTGAACTGTCAGCATACCATAAAGCGGGAGAGAAGAAGAATCAGGGGTGGCGTGACTCTGGACAAGTCATGGTAGGCAGTGGACCCGTACAACAACACAGATACCATCAGAGGGTAGCCACGCTGAGGACATGGCTCCCTGCTGAGATTTCTAAAAGAAGACAAGAAGTGCGAGGACTGCAGGTGAGGGCCACCGAGAGCACAGGCTCGCAAGCACAGCAAAGAACTGAAACTGCTGCCAGACCCGTGAGAGTCCCATAACCGCTTCAGAAGATGAGAGAAGGTAACAGGAGATCGGGGACGCACAGGAAGAGTAACGAGGAAAGTAACACGAAATGGATAACTCATCCCAGTACCAAAGAAGAGCTAAGATATGTGAACTATGGTGAGATAAGTGTAATGCTCGGTGAAGGAGAGATGGATACAAAAGAGTTACCATTGTCAGAGGTGAAGAGTGAGAGTTTATGGAAAGGAATAAGAGTATCCCCTGGAGGGGATGAAAGTAGAAATGCAGTACATTTACTGAATGTGAACTTTGATAAAATAAAGAAGGAAAGAAAAATGTTCCGAGAGAGGGACCCGCATGGTAGAGAGAGAAACCTTATGAATGTGAATACAAGAGAGAGAGAGACAAAGCGATCCTCAGAAGAGGACAGTCCATGGAACATCGTTGGATCTGGGAAGGAAAAGAAAGCCTTTGAGATACCCAAAGCAAAAGGGTATGAAATAAATGAAAGAGAATATCAAAAGTTAAAGGCATACGTAGTCGATGCAACCAAACAAGTGGAATAAGATAAAGAATTGTTTAAAGTGAAATGTAAACTGTTTGCATCGTGTGGAGAACTGTTGGAAGTGATAAAAAGAACTGCCAAAGAAAAGAGCATACATCAAGAGAACCAGTGCTGAGAGCATGAAGTAGGATAAGGGAATCATTCTCCGGCTTTTACTTTGTTACAATAAGTCATAGGGTCAGATAGTAAGAGTTTTGGATGGTAGATGGATTCTTTTTTTGGACATTGAGAAACAGACGACTGACGAGCACCTTAGATATTCGTTTGGTAGGGAACACACCATACACATAGGGCTAGCTAGGCCTTTCTGACTATTATTTTAATAAACTTGCCTAAAATGTCCTTAAAGCGTCTACGTCGTTCTTCTGACCCATCACACATGGCATTTGTACTCACCCAGTATCCAGTTGCTCTCTTTTTCTCTCTCCATGTATGCAGGCAGTATAAGGTGTTCAGCTGGTTGCCAGTTAAGGTCCAGGGTGAGGGCCTGACCCGTGGTATGGGCGCTCACTGTGCCTGGTGTCTCCTCCTCCTCCTCCCTGCGCGCTCTGCTGCTGTTCCAGCCTGTGCAGCTCAATGCGGAGCAGGAGCAGCTGCATGTCCCAGTTTGCAACAGCTAGTGGCAGAATGGTGTTGGACAATATGTTTGGGGAAGCTGTGGGCCTTATGTACTCCTCCTGAGTGGATTGGGTGCACCTGTGACTTGATTTCCATCACCAGTATGCATTTACCTCCACCTTCTAGGTGGAGGTAACTGGACCATGTGTTTTGGTGGAATTAATGCCCATTTGCAATGTATTTCAACTTGGAATATGGCAGAAATGCTGCTTTGTATCTCAGCAGTAATTCTGCCGGTGAATGTAACTCCTGGGCTAATTCCGTCATATGTTGGTGGAAATCCCATCAAGGCTAATTCTGCCGGCGAAGTTACCCCTAACTCATGATTCGGTGGTATGGTAAAAGTGGCGGTAATTCTGTTACTGCCACTTTTACCATATACCTCCAGATTCATGATGAGCCCCATAGTCTTGTAATTTTACTGGCAAGTTCATATTCGTGTGGTGGGAATATTTTGTCTCAGGTGTGTTAGACCAAAGAATCTCCCCTTTCCTGTGACCTGGGTGGCAGTGGCAGTGTTTCATCTTGCTCTCCTTGCCCCAGATGTGGACGTTTGTCCCCAGCTTTTCTCTGCATTATCTCCTTTTTCCGCTTCATTGTTGTCCTCATTGGAACATTAATTCCTGGGAGGTACATCTTTGAACCACCAATCATTGCGTGTGATGGCTTTGTGCCCATTATTTGATATTATCATTGGTCCCTTGGTGTCTGTTACTACACAAGTATCTACCCCACACAGCATTTACAACTTGTGTTGACCTGGGCCATTTTGGACTAGAGCAATGTTGCCTCTTCGTAGGGCGTGTTACTTGATACACCTCCTGATACTTCCTTTCTCATTGAGGTGTAAGGTTGTATCCTTGTCAAGAATTTTGGAGTATTTGCACATGTGTCCTGGTATGGGGGTTCTCACCTTTCTTCCCAAAAATGCCTTGGGCAGGGCAACATTGATTGCTGAGTGAGGCATGGTCTGGTCGGCCAGTAGGAAAAACTCTGCTTCTGGATATTGTCAGAATTCATCTATAACTACCACAATGTCTTGGTCATTCAGAATTGTGCCAAAGTCTATACTAATGGCATCCCATCCTTCCAAGTTTATTATTGGGCTTTCAATTGGTGGAGGCGTATGTTTTCTTGAGGTGGCTTGGCACCAACTTCACCTTTCAGTATGATCTTTCACTTTCTTTTCCAGGTTTGGGAACCATTCTTTATCATGTAGGTGGAATTGGTCTCCACCGAGCCTTGGTGATCTGTGAGTGTGATATCAATTATGCAGTACACTAAATTAGTGGGTACCACCAGTTTGGCCCCTTGTAATAGAAGTCCTCCTGGTGACGCCCTCCACTGACTCTGGGATATATTGTGCTCCCTTCGCTCGGTGCCCATGGCACAAAGGAAAATCTTTCCATGAGTTGTTCTGCATGGCTTGCTTGATTAGTTAGAAAGTCAGCCCATTCATTTGCCACCTTCAGGTCACACACCAACGTCGTTATTGGTAAAGCTGTTGTTTCTAGACATATGTGTTCTTCAGCCTATCTTTCTACCACCCTAACAGTCTTCACAGTGTCCAAAGAATATCTTGATAGGTAGTCCTCTTGGTTTTCAGTGCCAGCTATTGTAAAGTTACACTGTAATCCTGCAACTGCATGAGCCACCTTTTGGTTCTTACAGAGGGAGGTGTTGACATTTGTGACATAATAAGTTGAAGTGGTTTGTGGGCAGTTATTACAGTGACTGTATGGCCAAACAAATGCAGATGAAAGTGTTTACATCCCTGCAGAACTGCCAAAGTCTCTTTCTCTTTCCGTGCTTATCTGTCATGATGCCTACCTCTAAGGAGCCAGGCCGGGCCCAGCAACCCCAGAGGCAGACATCATTTTCCCCAGGGAAGTCTCAGCGGGCCCAAGTCGGGGCCCTTTGGACTCAGTCCTGGCGCCTTAGGCGCCAGGCTCATAGCGGACCCCAGTCCTGGCGCCGTAGGCGCCAGGCTCATAGAAGAGGATATGTGTTTAAGTGCTTGGGTGCACACTTACCTGATGCAGACCTTGCTGCTTCATCCAGGCCCTCTTGAGGCCTGAATGGGACTATTTAACTGGTGGGACTACTTCACCACCCGGGTGTGGTCGGGGAAGGACACATACCTGATTGGTGGAAGGATACATACCAGGAACTTCTTCCAAGGCTATTTAAACCCCACCCTAACAGCCACACATGCTTCGCGTTGTTCTGCACCTAGCAGCTGGACGCTCACCGTGTCAGCTCCTGCATCCTGACTTCAGCCACGCCTGCCAGCACCCTGGAACACCTGCAAGGGGAGAAAGGAAGAGAATAGGAGAAGAAAAGCCCTTACCTGCTAAATCTGCATCCCGGAGTCATTTCTCCAACGGCCCTGAAAAGGAAGACATCATTTTAAAGGCATTTCGTTTCAATCGCTGCAGCGCTGCATTTTACTCACCTTTGCAAGGCGCTTCCATCTTCAGCAGCGATCTTCCGGATTCAGCTACGCCCCGGCGCCTAGAGGAAAAAAGACAAGAACAAAGGTGAGAGGGAGAAAAGGAATAAGGAAAGCTCAGTTTCCTTTTAAGTCTTACCTGTTGTATTATTCCCACTGCATTTCGGGTCCTGCCGCTTCCTGGCATCTCCGGACCCCGGCCCCTATGGGGAAAAAAGACATTGAATGAGCGAATGCAAAGACATTACCTGAGCGCTCATCCAGAACTGTTCCACTTCGGGTCGGCGCCATATCTCCGGCACTCCGAACCCCGGCCCCTAAGGGGAAAAAGACATAAGCATTAGCGCTTGCTGCAATTAGACAACAAACATTATTATTAAGCTTGAACTTTTGAACAGAACTTTTACAGCGCCTTACTTGAACAGTCAAGCTTACCTGAACTCCCATCAATCCTCAATCCAGTGAAGTAACTGGGTTTCAACGCGCCCCTGCATCAGAAGCAGGATGGAGAGCTCATCCTTCCAAACCCTAAGGTGAGGCTTCACGGGGAATCGTGGAGGAGGTATCGTGGAGGGTTGGAAGGGAGTGGGAGGCTTGAGCATTGTTCCACAGTTGGTAATACTCCCTTTTCACGTACAGGAGGGTATCCAACGAGCCAGGGAAGCCAGAATAGAGGGGCCCTTCCTGTCCATCTTCAGAGTTCTGCGCCGTCGACGCCGCGCCTCCGTGGGAACCAGGTGAGCATTACATTATCACTGTTCCACCTTAGGAAGTTCTCTGCTGGCACCCTTGTCAATTGAGTCAGGACCACTGCCAGCTAAGCAGGGTCATTTTGCACAATGACATCAGTATGTCTTGATAGATGGAATAATGCCATCATGGTTTTGGAGGACAGTGCTTGTTTGACATTCAAGAATGCCAGATGGTCACGTTCTGACCTGATCCACTGACAGTCTTTGGCAGTGAGCTGCCTCAAAGGTTCGGTGAGGAGAATTAGACTGGGTACGAACCTCCCACTGAAATTTACCTTTGCCAGGAACTTTCTCAACTCAGATTGGAATGGTGGGGACATGGCTTTGACGTCCTCCTCTTCCTTTGGATCAGCTGAGTATCCGGATTCATGTAAAAGAGACATACTTGTCTTTATTGAGTGTGTGTCTGATATCTTTCAGCCTTCAGAAAGCTTCCAAAATCCATGTGATATGTTCCTGTATCGTTGCAGCATAAATCAGAATGCCATGTCTGACATTTGACACACTAGCAAGGTCAGCGAGAACTCCCCTCATAACAAGCTGAAACACTTATTCTTCTTATGAAACCCCAAAATGTAACATTGTATAGCCAAAGAGACCACTGCGGTGGGGAAAGTAGTGATATATCTTTGCATCTCGTGCAGTGGTACTTTGTGGTATCCGGATTGCAGGTCAACTTCTGAGAATTTCACAGCTCCTTGGAGGCCTGCCACTGTGTCATCAATGGCGGACACGGTGTGACATTCTTGCATAATCGTCCCATTGGGAAGCCTCTTGTCAATGCAAATTTGCACTGTGTCCAGTTGTTTGGGATTGCTGAGCAGTTGTTTGGGCTTGATTGCTACTAAAATGCTTGAAACCTACAGTGTTGGCAATACCATCTCTCGATGATGCCTTCCTATTCTGTTTTTCACAGTTCTACTTCGACTTCGGTTGTCAAATGCCAAGGGATCCTCCAGTGGTTATGTTTATATGTAGTACAGGAGGGTATGTGTGTACGCCAAACTGCTGCCCTTTAGGTTATCATGTTCTTTCATTAACATTATGTGACAAATACGGACAATTTGACCGCTCTCCCAGAGGGGAGCCACCCTCTTTGAGGCTAGGGCAGTGAGCCCACTATGCAAGGCCCTCCAACTTTCCCCATATTGATATCCCTCACATGGTGACCTGTCTAAACATAAGCTTCCAACGTTACATTGCGGACATTCAAAACATCCTGGTAATTGCGGGTACACCTGTCGTAATACCCCAGGTCTCCCAACACTCCAGGGCAGACTCGCCAGTATCTCTTGGCATCCCCGACCTTTGGTGTACTGCTGCCGCACTGTTCGGATGCTGGGTTAGCGTTCCCTGCCCGGCAGGCACCTCTTCTGTCAAGAGATACTGGCGAGTCTGCCCTGGAGTTTTAGGAGACCTGGGGTATTGGAGTTACCACCAGCTTCTCTCTCACTTGCTGGTGAAATGATGGCTCTGCTGCGTACCGCACTCCCAACAGCCTACTCCTTGCTGCCAGCTCCTTTGTGGTCCCCATTCTGCTTCTACCAAGCTGCTGCTGGTCTCTCTCCACTCTGGTAGGAAGCACCTGCCTCCTTCAGCGTAGCCTACCCGAGTCTGTCTATTTCCGGTTCTGCTTCCTGCTGCGTCTGCTCTGCATCTCTCCTCAACTTTTGTTCCATTTGGCCGCAAAAGCACACCATTTTTGAATGTACCGCACAGCTGATTGGAATCCCAACAACGAGTCTGCAGATGCAGCTTGGTGTGCCTCCTGCCCCACATCAACTCCTTTCTCCTCTTTTAGTGCAGGTTGGATTGGCAGAGTGAAGGATGGGTAGAAGTTCAGTGGGAATGTGTGAGTGAAGAGGATTAAAGACAGGGCTGGACTGCCCCACCGGGACACCGGGACATCCCCTGGTAGGCCTCTGGCCATAGGGCCTCTTTGTAGCAGAAGTATACAGATGCAAAAGCATATCGCGTGATTCCGCCCCCGCCTGGGTGGGTTGCCTTGAATTGGCTGCCTGCAGTACCGGCTGCCACCACCAACCGAGGCAGGCGCTGAACATTTTTTTTTCTTTCCAGCAGAGCTGGGCTCGCCTGTGCATGAGGGCCTCCTGGGCTGGGCACCAGAACCGCACGTGCCCTGCACAGTGCACGCATTGGATTGATTTCTATTGTCGACTAAGGTACGCTGCACAATATTACTCTATTATGAAGGACATTTTGATATGGCAATTCATGAGTTCCTACTGGAAGGACACCGGGGTGCTGCTGGGAAGGGTGCATGAACATGAAGCATGCGGCAGCCGCACTGTCTGCAGTCTGCTCCAAGGCTCAGACAGGTGAGGGATGGAAGCAAGCAGCAGACAGGCACCATGGGCATAGGACATGGGGGTACAGAGGGGACAAATCCCCCCCACCATTTTAAGTGGGGGGATATAATGGCATTTATCCCCCCCAGAAAATGTAAATAAAATATGTAAGTGTTGTGCATGCATCGTGTAAACATTTGCAGCGTGTAATTATACTTCTGCAGCAGGGGTCAAGTCCTAAACATTTAAGTGGGGGGGGGACACATCAACAAATGCAATGGGATGTGACGTCAACAGAAATTAGCATATCAAGGTGAAATATTCACATTTCATTACATTTGCTTTGCATAACCACCCAAATTGCACAGGACGAATGTCATTTGCCTTTCATAAAAACACACACACAAAGCCTAGAGAGGATATTTTCTTCTAATAGTGTTTTTGAAACTGTTAAAAGATGTGCATGTTCTAAAATCCAAGAACCAATACAAGTGTTTTCCCTGGGAATTGCAGTACTGAAATAAGACATTTTACCTTTAGTTGTTATTTTTCATCAGGTTATATAATGCACTGGTGAAGTGTTCGGCCTACAAACCTGACCACTGTGGTTCGATCCCTCTGGTCGTCTTTAATGCATAAATTCAAAGAGGACATTTACTGTTTATCATTTTAGCTGGGGGGGGACTGAGTTCACCCTCTGAAAAAAGTGGGTGGACTCCGTCCGCCCCCCGTGCACCCTCGACTTGAGCCCTGTTCTGCAGGCTGCAGCCGTCACTGTGCAAAAGTACAAGTTCTGCAGACTGTAGGCTTAAAGTACTTCTGCTCGCTGCATGCCACACGCCTGCGCATTTGGTACTTGCCCAAGCCGGGGAACAAACTGCAAATGCCCCTACACAGAGCACTGCTGCGCAGCCTCAGCCTGCATTTGTCCAGAGGCCAGAGCAAAGTGGAGCAGCCAAGCAGCGACGCGTGCAGAGACTCTGCCACAGAATTTGATTATCGAGGCGAGGGAGTGGGAGACTAGAGAGAGACTCGACTCGAGCCATAGCTAGCTTAGGTAAATTACTAGGTAATAGTGTCTGTGTGTGTTTTATGTTGTGTGACTGTCTGGACGAGGGGGGGCAGCGTGACTGAGTATGTGAAGTTGTGGGGGGCGTCAGGTTCCCTTGGCCTTGGCCCCAGTCCTCCAGACCAATAGCGCCTGCAAAGGCAATGGCAGTGCACCAGGGCCAGGCCAAGAAACGGGCTTGCAAGTGGAATGGATCGGAGATTAACACGCTGCAAAACGTGTTACTCAAGCCAAGCGACACCCATCGTTTCTGCACTCTGAGTCTCTTCCCTGGTGTGGCATGCATAATGTCCCTCCCATATATCTCAGGTCTCCCAGGGGGCATGTGGCTATATCAAACCAGGGCCCCAGACACGCACGCACGGCACGAGGTGGTGTCCTCTTCCGACAGTGCTCTGGGGCTCCTCACACTCAATGACCCCCCAGCTTCCTGGACCCCCTGCACCCTAGCATCCCAACCCTGCCTCTTCTTGAGCCACTCCTATCTTTCCAATAAGGAGGACCCTCCTGCTGTGCACCTGGCAGACGTGCTAGATAATTCTGCAGGGCTGGGCCCACATAGCATTCCATGTCACCTGAAAGGGTCCTCACATGCTGGATACATCCCTGAAGATTACCAGGCCACGTGAAAGTCAGGCAAAGGGGCCCTCATAGCCTTTAACATAATTACTGGGGTCCTCAGTCATGACCCATATAAGGTGCTGAAAATGAAAAAAGTGAGCATTGCCTGGGTTTGGGTTTCGGGGTGCTACTGCATGGCACACTTTGCCTTAGTCCAGTTCTGCCTTACTCCTGTATTGCATACCCTGTCCCCATCAAATGATGGGGCCTTCCTCATACTGACATCACATGTCAGAAACCACCAGATCCTCTGTGAGTTGCCCATCCAGTCCCGGTTTTCATCTGCATTCTGGGACTTGTGGTTTTGCTTTTCCCGTTTTGAATAAGAGACTGCAATCCCCATATTACAAAGAGCTATGCCCTCAGAATGCCATGAACATCTCTGGAATGTTCTGGAGTGTGTAGCCCCTTGCCCCGCCTCTTGATTTCCCTCCTTCCCTAAAAATGTTACCCCATCACTGACCTCAGCATTCTATGCAGAAAAGCAATGCAAACCAACGGGACGTATCCTAGTGAAAGGACGCCCAGCATTTCTGTTTCCCAATTAAAAATGATTTTGGAGGCCGCAGAAGTTAATCAAATGTAAATTCCTACACGTGTGTCAAAAGTAACCTGAAACATAATTGCAGGCTGATACTTTAAATGTGGCCTAGTGTAGGAGGAACGATTATTCACTACAACTCTAGGTGTATTGCCTACCCAGATCTCAGTATACACATCTATGGCCACCAGCCCCCTTTCACACCTGCACCCAACAACCTATCATGTACATTCCCAGAGTCACATAAGGGAGACAATGCTGAGCACAGGGGTGCATGTGGCGGGCTGAAGCTTCCATGTTAGGCCCTGATCGGCGGGGGGTGCATGTGGGGGGCTGAAGCTTCCAGTTTAGCGCCTGGTCGGTGGACGGTGAATGTGGGGGGCTGAAGCTTCCATGTTAGGGCCTGGTCGGCGGGGGGTGCATGTGGGGGGCTGAAGCTTCCATGTTGGGGCCTGGTCGGTGGGGGGTGCATGTGGGGGGCTGAAGCTTCCATGTTAGGGCCTTGTCGGCAGGGGGTGTATGTGGAGGGCAGAAGCTTCCATGTTAGGGCCTGGTCGGCGGGGGATGCATGTGGGGGCCTCAAGCTTCCATATTAGGGCCTGGTCGGCTGGGGGTGCATGTGGGGGGTTGATTATTCCATGTTGGGGCCTGGTCAGCGGGGGGTGGATGTGGGGACTGAAGCTTCTATGTTAGGGCCTGGTTGGGGGGCGTGCATGTGTGGGGCAGAAGCTTCCATGTTAGGGCCTGGTCAGCAGGGGGGTGCCTGTGGGGGGCTCATGCTTCAAAGTTAGGGCTTGGTCGGTGGGGGGTGCATGTGGGGGTCCTCAAGCTTCCATGTTAGGGCCTGCCTGGCGGGGGGTGCATGTGGCGGGCTCAAGCTTCCATGTTAGGGCCTGGTCGGCGTGGGGTGCATGTGGTGGGGCTCAAGCTTCCATGTTAGGGACTGGTCGGCGGGGGGTGAATGTGGGGGGCTCAAGCTTCCATGTGAGGGCCTGGTCGGCTGACCTGCAGAAAAAGACATGTCATGTTATAACGCAGAACTATATAATTGGCAGCGTTTTGTGGGGGGCTGAAGCTTCCATGTTAGGGCCTGGTCGGCGGGGGGTGCATTTGGGGGGCTGAAACTTCCATGTTAGGGCCTGATCAGCTGGGGGTGCATGTGGGGGGCTGAAGCTTCCATGTGTGGGCCTGGTCGGCTGGGGGTGCATGTGGGGGGCTGAAGCTTCCATGTTGGGGCTTGGTCGGTGGGTGGTGCATGTGGGGGGCTGAAGCTTCCATGTTAGGGCCTGATCAGCGGGGGTTGCATGTGGGGGGCTCAAGCTTCCAAGTTAGGGCCCGGTCGGCGGGGGGTGCATGTGGGGGGCTGAAGCTTCCATGTTAGGGCCTGGTCGGCGGGGGGTGCATGTTGGGGGCTGAAGCTTCTATGTTAGGGCCTGGTCAGCGGGGGGTGCATGTGGGGGGCTCACACTTCCATGTTAGGGCTTGATCAGTGGGAGGGTGCATGTGGGGGGACTCAAACTTCCATGTTAGGGCCTCTTTAGTGGGGGATCATGTGGCGGGCTCAAGCTTCCATGTTAGGGCCTGATCAGCGGGGGTTGCATGTGGGGGGCTCAAGCTTCCAAGTTAGGGCCCGGTCGGCTGGGGGTGCATGTGGGGGGCTGAAGCTTCCATGTTAGGGCCTGGTCGGCGGGGGGTGCATGTTGGGGGCTGAAGCTTCCATGTTAGGGCCTGGTCAGCGGGGGGTGCATGTGGGGGGCTCACACTTCCATGTTAGGGCTTGATCAGTGGGAGGGTGCATGTGGGGGGACTCAAACTTCCATGTTAGGGCCTCTTTGGTGGGGGATCATGTGGCGGGCTCAAGCTTCCATGTTAGGGCCTGATCAGTGGGAGGGTGCATGTGGGGGGCTGAAGCTTCCATGTTAGGGCCTGGTCGGCGGGGGGTGCATGTTGGGGGCTCAAGCTTCCATGTTAGGGCCTGGTCGACTGCCCTGCAGGAAAAGACATGTCATGTTATAACGCAGAATTATATAATTGGCAGCATTTTGTTGGTGGACAATTTGATTGTCCTACCATTCCATTATAAATGCACAGCTCTAACTTAGTTGGAAGAAAGACACTTTTCCTAAATTAATGGAAGCAGAGTCAGGGAAGCAGAGCAAATGTACCCTGTGGTTGGTGAACTGTGCCAGCAAACGAGCAAAGCGCAAACTCTGAAGAAGCTGCCGTGTCTCACATATATGGCTATGGCCCGATGTCTACATAATTAGGGGGCTGCACTGTGCATTTTTAAGCACTAATGTAAATTAACTGCACAGGTTTTGGGAGCTGTGTTATGAATGGAATAGCAAAGCATCTTCTGACGAGTAAAGAGGAAACCATATGGTCAACATCCCAGACATCCCCCAAAAGGAGTTCCATATTAGGGACCCCAACCATAATGCAGGGGTGCACAACTTGTTTAGCTCGGGGGCCGGATGTGTGACCCTCCCACCATGGCTGGCACGGGTTTCTGATGATAGATATTACAGGTGACCAAGTGGCAGCCAGTGGGGGAAGGAGGGATTAGGGAGAAGTTGTGGATCGGTAGCGGGAAGTAGGGAAACCGGGAAGAGGGTTAGGGTAACAAAATTGGATAGGTAGAGTAGATGTTAGGGGAAAAACACACCTTGGTACTCTGCCTACCCACTTAGCGACCTGACCTCACCTAAAAGTAACTAAACCTGCTTGAAAAAATAGCATACTGCCTTCCTAAATCACTACAAACATACATTCCTCTGACACCCTTGTACCTGAACATTAACATTGGACCTGTAACACCCCCTTAATGGGAGTTGAGGCAGCAAAATGTGCATGGCAGCATAATGATGGCAACATAATGAAACAAAACAGCAGGGAGTTTCTCCCCTCATGATTGACAAAACTAATGGAAAGGGCCCAAGGGTTCCGCCTGAGCGGCTGGGGGAAGAAGGGCACAGGGTAAGTGGGAACATAGTGCAACTTATGTCAAGGGCTTGAGGCTGGTACAAGTTAACTGCCAAGCAGGGGAGTTGCTAAGTCTGGAAAAGACCCGGGGCTAAGCTGATGTCGGAACTGTTGGGACTGGGGGCTAGCTAGTCTTTTGGCTGTAGCTCCTGAGATTCGTCCGGGGCTACAACCAAAAGATCAGGGGCTATAGCCCCCTTAGCCCCCCCTAGCAACGCCCCTGCTGCCAAGTGGGTCACCACCGGAAAAACAAGGTGGTCCCCCGTGGGCAGCATAAGGGCCTTTCAAACATTTCATTAAAAAAGGGGCCTCGAACTTTCAGATGACATTGACCCCCCTGTTTTGCCAGTCAGCACCTACAACATGGCAATATAGTCCTTTCTATATTACATTTGTTCTGGGTCTTACAATGTGCGCTTTGCTGGAGATCTTCCGGGCGTCACTTCCCTCAAGTCCACCTTCAGGACTTCCCTCATACACAAAATAAAGTCTGCCAGGTGTCCCCTGTCCCCCCCCAGATTTTATGTGTCTCCTACGCCCCTGACAGGCACCCATGTACCCAGCCAAGGGAAGGCCAGAGAGGGGACATACCAGAAACGGCACACAGTGCACTCTCCATGCCAGTGCGCACTGCAACACTGCACGTGTGTCGACTCTTGCAAGGGAGCAGCAGACACCGGCACACTGAAGATTGCAGTGGCCAGCAGGTTTCTGGAATGCAGCGCAGTGCTCTGCTACGAGGCACACCCGCGTTGTTTGGCTCCTCTTCACTTGGCATGAAGCAAACTCCTGCCCACACAAACGAATGGAAAGCGTGGAGGGTCCCCGACTGCCCGGGCCCCTCCTTCGAGCTGGGCATCACATCTCACCGTCCATGTCCTTCTAATCTTCAGCTTCCGTTTCTCTTTCTCACCGGTTCACTTTTTCTTGCAGTGGTTTATAGTCCGGGTAGTTTCAGTTTGTTCTATTCAGCACCTTTCACCGATTTCTCGCCGTGTTTCTATTTCTCACCATTTCTTTCAATAGCTGATCGTTTCTCATATTTCTTTATGTTTTCCCACGTCATCCCTGGTTATGTTTCTATTTGTGGGAGTGGAAGGCGCCGTTCCTGCCTCTTGCTAATATTTTCTGTGCGTCACGAGTTCACAGATGCTTCACCCACCGAGTCTAGTCACTGAATGTCTTCATATGCAGCACAGTCTCTTTTTCTCATCGGATGCATGCTCACTTCATTTCTAAGTTGAACCCTGCGCTCATTTTAGAACCCCTTATGTCGTCACGTTTCTCTGTATCGCGGATTCCTCGGTATTCTTGAGAAGCGCGATTTTTGTCCCCAGAACCTTTCTCCGCCCATTAGACCATGGGAGTATTTGGGGGCTCATCCCTTTCTGTTTCTTTCATTTTGGTTCTTGTGCTAGCATTGTATGAGTTTGTCATTATAAACGTTGCACCACAAATACCAAAATGCACGGCAAGCAGCCCCACTGCTTGAATTACTGGCATGCGACATGTACAATCTTCTTAGGGGGGTGCCTCCGAGGACTAAAGACACTTCCCAGAAGAGTCTGTCGTCTGCACAGAGCCCTGCACCCATTCCCGACTTTCCATGCAAGCTGGGAATTGAAGTCCGACATTTAGAATGCAAAAAACAAAACTGCACGCCTGGAGCTTGTATCTCAACATTTAGGAAAAAACAAAACTGCATGCCTCAGATTGCAAAGAGAAAACCGGACACTGTAAACTGCTTTCGTTTGGTATTGTAAGGCCTTATTATGAGGTCGTTGGTGCTGCTAAAAACACGAGGTTACTTAAATAACACATGTTCTTAAAACAGCACATAATTCTGTATTGGTAACGTATGGGATATTTATTACACAAGTGGCACGTGCGAAATGATGTTTGTGGTAAATAGTGGCTATTTATCACATGTAGCCTTTTCTATGTCATAATTATCCCATGTGACCCGTATTTAAGTTATCTCCAATGTAGGAGGCATTTATAATACCAGACAGGTTTACTGTTAGCAGCGTTCTTAGGCTGCTTTAACTCTGCCAGCACTTTCCAAAAAATCCAATTGTTGCTGCAAGCAGACACCTTATTATAGTTTGCTTTGGCTGTTGGTGGGTACATTTACGAACATGTTACAATTATTACACAGGTGCAGGAACCTCTTTGTGGCTCTGCCTCTTCATGTTTAAAACGTGGCTGCCAACAGGTCCAGGTCATGGAGGCCACTAACAGGCAAGTCTGGCTTATTAGCCAGCAGTACTTTGCCATCTCTGACTTTATGTCAGTAAACATAGACCGCAATTCCCAGCATGCACAGAGCTATGACCGAAAAACAGGGACTGGATTAATGTTTCACACATGTCATGAGGCCAGTCGACAGCTGCTTGCAACCTCCTACCACTCACTTCTAAACCATCTTTCCAATTTCAGTGGATGGCACTCACTTTCAGGATAGGTTTAATGCTCTCTTTCCCATGGGCCCTGTAAATTATGTGCTTGAATTTGCTTTGATATGCAGCCAATGTCTTGAATCCTCCAAGGGGTCCCATGCCACATACTCACTATCAGACAGTCATGCCTTTTCAGTCACCGCCCCTGTGTATGCCGGGACTTGTAGTTGTGTTTTTTCTTGCAATCTCACTATCGGTCTACAAGTCCAGGCATGCAGAGGACTAGATGAATGGGTGGTGGCCCTGGGTAAGAGGGTGCCGGCTAGGCTGGGAGCAGGCTGCCGGAAATCTTAGCAGATGGGGTGAAAAGTGAAAGAGACTGGTACTGCGGGGGTTCTACTCCTGTGTGTAGCAGCCCTACCCCCTTATGCAGACATGAGAAGGTGGGGAGAGCTTGAGGCCTGTGGAGACACAGAGAGACCCCTGCAGGATTGAGGCCCAGTGCTTCTGGGCCCAGGTCCCTGTAGACCAGGACGCATGCGCCCACAACAGGGGAGGTTGCTGAAATATGGGTGTGAAAGGAGGAGAGGCGTAGCCAAGATTTTCTAACAAGTGGGGCCTGAAGCTAATGTAATGGGGCTCAACCCAGCGACATCTGTGCCCGCGCAGGCCCTACCCTGTCTACGCCTCTGGGAAACAGTCTTATCGCTGATGGCGAGGGGGGACTGTGGGGTGAAAGCCATGAGTGAGAAGGTGAAAGGGAGCTCTCGGGATGCGAGAAAGCTGCTTGAGTTGCCACTGCCTATAGGGAACTCTGGAGATTTCCTGGTGGGCCTCTGCACCCTGGGCTTCTTTTGTGTGGTGACCAATTTTATTTCCAAACGTTCTCAGTGGAAAAGGGTTGGGATTGCTTAAAATGTGTAATATGGGGCCACTTTGAAAATTATTTCCAGGGCCTCTTTTGGTTACCAGTCCACCCCTGCTCCTTCCCAACCACTCTGACATTACAGAATCAATGACTTGACATGTGGCTGATAACTCCAACCCCGCCCACCTTTGCGTCATGTTAGCCAGTCATGTGCCTGTGCATACCTCGGGCCCCCTGCCATTCCGGCACTCGCCTGACCTCTCACTGACCCTGTACTAGCTATGTCATTTTTCAGAGGCAATGTCTGTCATTCAACTGACAACATCATAGCCCTAACAGCCTTCCTTTCCTAAAAATGCTGGTTTTAGGATTTACACTTGCAAAGCCTTGTCAGCGTAGTGGAAGACAAAATAATATGTGACCAATTGCACATCAGCTTGAGCCGTGCAACAATAAAGCAATTCAAGGCAGCAACGTAGGGCACCAGCAGCAGAAGAACACCACGGGGTGCCATTTTGACTCTAAAACATAAATACTGGGGGATGGAGTACCATGATACCTGGGACGCCCTAAATTCTTGCTGAGCTTTTAGACGTGAGGCTGAAAGGTGAATGATTTTGTCCCTATCCAACCAGCATATCAGAGATACCAGCCTAACCTCTGACTAACTCATCACTACTCACTTCTCAGTGACAAGAGCAATATATCAGTGATTGTTACCCAGTCCTAGTAGAATTTAAGAAACAGTAACCTAGCTGCACATGTTTTGCATATGAGAAGGACAGAAAAGCTGATCCCGTCTTCTTCTTCTTAGTGTTTCTTGGAGTGCTTTTCATTCCGCCCCATCTTGGGCAATGGTAGGGTCTCTCCGCCCTCCTCCCGGTTCCCTAAAAGCACCTTGTACCTTGCTAGTTGCTGCAGCATTCCTCAGGGAAGGCGGTCGCCTCGGCCAGTGCGACCGTGACTCCGGATTCCCTACGGTCTTCCTTGTCGGTTTGCTTGCGCTTGCGTAGGTTCTTCCCATCGGGGCAGTGCAGAACCTTGGCATCATTTCCAGTGGGCACTGGTTGACCACTTTACATTTTGCCATGCTTCTTTTTCGTTGGGCAGGCCAGAGCTTCTCTGGCTTCCAGACTCGAAGAAGGCTGCAGCACTCTGTGGGCTTTCTTGCTCCTTGGCTATCCACACTGTGTGTGTGGTGAAGCTTCCTGGCTCCGCCTCGTAGGACGTACCTTCTACTGCATTAATCTGCAGGCTTGCGTCTCTCTCCTCGGTCAGCGCGACTTCCTTCTGTGTCTGTTTCACAGGACCTTTATGTTGCTCCCTACAATGAGGTGGGCCAATCCATTGGCAACAGTAAACGATCAGAAACCACACCAACGATTTCTGTAGAGATATTTACACAGTTGTCTCTTGCAATACCTAGATAGCCAACACATGCGTTTGCTTCCTGAGAAAAAGGAGACTAACACATATCCCTGCTCAGGAATTGCATGTCCACTAAGTAGGGTCACCCACAGTGGGATCCTGCTTGCCCTACCTTAGGTGGTGTTAAGCTTAGCGGGAACACCACCGTAGTCCCAAAAGGGATGGCTCCCCCTTGGGTAGAGGGGAGCAACTCTCTAAATGTGTTACAGAACACAAAGGTAAACCAGTTTGGAATCTCTAGTTCACACGTAATACCTACCGAATGATGTTTTACAGTTGACCTTAGTGACAGCACTTGTGATTAAATTACGTGATTAAGCAAAATGGCGTGTGTAGTAAACTGAAGCCTGATCATTAAGGTAAGTGCAATATTGTTTATTTTAAAACATAGTACATGTTCAAAATAAAAGGTAATTGTTTAAAATAAGCAATTTACATTGTTTAAATTAGAATGGATGTGAACTCAAAACATCTCATTCTGCCCCCAAAAGAGTTTAAATATAAACAAAAAAGCAACTTGGGCGGTGGATTCCAAATAGAAAATATGAAAACCCACAGCAACACAGGCAGACACAGACACACACAGAGAGGCACCCAGACACACACAGAACCAGGGGAGATTTTCATGGGTGAGTGGGCAGAGAAGAAGAAGCGATATTGAAGCAGATCCTAGCAGGGCGACCATAACAGAAATACCCAAGGAGAGATTCAAGATCCAGCGTGCAGATGTACAAGTGATCCTACGAACATGGAACCAGGCAGAATGTAAGGCACATGACACATGACAGAAACTGTACTGAGATGCAGTATTTTAGAGATTTTAACACACGTGACAGTAACTGTAATGAGGATGTTGTGCCAGCCATGAAATAGAAAGTGGTAATTAGCTGACATATGCTTTTGATCAAGCACCTGAATTTATTAACTAAGCATGTTTGATTTCTCAACATGTTTTAACTTGTTTAATAAAATGTGATTTTAAGAAGGCATAAGTGTCAAAGATAAGAACTTGATTTGCTTTAAGAAAGCACACTCATTTCGTTTTTCTAGACTCAAGCCATTATCTCATTTCAATGAATGCTAGTTTTTATCAAAATGGACAAATGGTTGTTTTCAGGGAATGGCTTTGATAACGAAATACAAATTTATATTAAAGTTTAAATTAAATGATTCTATACATGTTTTACATGTACAATGACTAGAAATTGACATGAAGAGACATATGCACAAAAGTCGATGCTTTTTGGACATTTTATATTTAGTGATTAAAACCTCAGAACACACATGGTGCAGGAAATGGTATCTCAATGAGTGCTAACTTATAATATGCTGAATAAGTGTTTTTCATGTGTTCATAGCAACCAGGGAAATGAATGCACACGTGTCTGAATTGACATGGTAAATTTCATTCTGCTTAAAGAGATGGGAGGATTTGCAGGCCTCTGATCATATAATAATGTAGTACTAAGTAAATCTGGACATGAGGGACTCACACATAATTGTCATAATTGCAAATGCAGCCAGATGTTCTATGCAGGCAAGAGAGCCGCTTTGCACCTTTTCACAGAATAAAGATAATTACCCAACTGACTTAAGTCCATAGCCACACACTCAGCGGATGCCTCCAGTCTCCTCCTAGGTCTGAGGAAAAAGCCAGCAGCTGGGATGTGCAGAATCACATGGCAGAGCATCTGCAAAAAACAACACATTGAATTTGCCATTGCTTGTTTGTACAGTGCTCTATTGCTCGCTAGCGAGGTTTGCACGACATAAATCACATATGAGCACACTTAAACGCACAGTTGCCTTTCAAATAACACTGAAGCTACATGACAAATAAGCATCTGTCTCTGCTTGTGTATACGTGTACTTGTATTGTCTGTTTATTCTTTTCTCTTGTGCATCAATGTTTGGCAAAAGCAGCACATTAACCTTGTTGCAATTGAGAGTTTAATGCTCTTAAAGGCTCTTTCTTCGTTAGTGGCTTAGCAATAACTCCAGTAGTTACTGGTCAAGGTGGGGTGTTGTGAAGAGGCGGGATTCCAGTGGCCCAATCACTGTTTGATATTTGTTGTGTTACCTGGCAGAGAAGACCAATGTATGTTAGATGGCAACTCCATAGGACAAATTAGCCCACTGAGTCGAAAAGCATTATCCATTGCAGGGGGTTAAAAACTTTACTAAAAATATAATGCTATGTGTTCAGGAGCAGCAAAATGGGATTCTTTAATGCTATTGGTATATACAAAGGAACGTAAATATAAATTGGCTCTAGCAACTGCACCTGCCTTGTGAATGTAATGCCGTAACACTTTCTTTTCTGTTGTTTTGTTTCCAGTGATAGCGCAGCTCAGACAAAAGCTTGAAAAACTGGAGGGTTCCAACTTCCCGGAAAGCTTTAGAGTTCCCTATGACCCCGGAATGAGAGCTGGAGCACTGGTGGTAAATATGGTTTCCTTTCACTACAAATGCATTATATTTTGGAAAATGCTTCATTGCATGTTGATTAATTCATCATTCTATTAACTTTCACAAGAACACAATCAAGACTCCCATTAGCTTTAAGTACTTCTTGGTTATAGGGTTGGTGTCAACACAGGTTTTTTTTGTTTCCGAGCCAGCTGAGCACAACCATCCATGTTCTCCTGCCTCTAATTGTTTCGCATATTGTATGAAAAGTGCACTACAGGAAGGTTTACCTGCCAGAAAACCCATTTTTGGCAGTCACAGCACAATCATGACAGGAAGTGTCCCCACACATGATGAAAAGTGATAGTATAGCGTCCTTGCGACGTGGGTAGGCACCATGCACTCTCCCACTGCGGGAATTACTTCAACAGCCGCCTGTGAGAATGTAGCCACCCTCTCTCAGGATCACCCCCCCACCCCCTCTTTTTCCTACATGTACACGGCCTTCAGGCAATGCCGCTGCCGCCTTGCAAACTACTAATATTCTTGAAAAGAGAGTGTGGCAGAAAGGAAAATTTGAGGTTAGGCGCACTTGACCAAAGAGTAAGATGGTTGACCGGCAGCAGAAGGGAGCAGTGTGTGAACACCCTGCATACAGTATGCACATACATAAACTATGATGAGGGTTGGTTTGAATCTGGCATATCTTGTTGGGAAATGCTGTATTGGTTATATTATATGCCACCCTTATGTTAACTCCATGGTTTTTGGACCTGACTGATGTATAACTGTTACTTATCCCAATAATTGATTGTCAAAAATGTACAAAATATGCTCATAACTTTACAGCCTTGGAAGAAGTGCTTGCTGCTCGAAACACGTGTTGGCTCTCTTCAAACTGCATTAAACTACGCCTAATTGAGCATTATAATTCTCGGTTGTGTGCGCAATTCTTGGGAGCAAACCAACCCTCTTCATACTAATATTCTTGTAATGTAACCAAGATTCTTGTCATATGACTAAAAAAGTGCTACTATGATGTAACTAAGTAAGCTGTCCTATGATGTAACTAAGAAGGTATGCCTGCCGTGCATTTATAAAAGTATTCTTGTGATGTAACAAACTAAATATTATTGTAATGTAAAATAAAAAGTATTCCTGTGATATAATTAAGAACGTATCCTATGTAAGAAAGTATCCTATGTAAATAAAAGAATATGCCTGTCTTGTAAATAAGAAAATATTCATTTATGTGATGTAACTAAGAAAGTATAGCTGTCATGTATCCCTCCAACTTCTCCATGTATCTAAGATCCCCACAAGTAACAGCGCTGCGATGCCTGAGGGCTGCCTGTGCGCTATACAAATGTAATAAATAAATAAATAAATAAATACAACAAATACCGGCACAAAGTGTTGCTAGGCGATTGTAGAGGTAGAGAAAACCTATACATAGTGAGAATCAATACAGCTACCTATATACAAATGGGTATAGTCTAGAGATAGTGAATGGGTGTAATGTTTTGACATTGGCACTATTCATCTATTCATGCAAACAGATGTCTTCCATATTGTTTTTTTTTTCTTAACTCCAAGGTATAATGCAGGAAATTCTGTTGCTGAAAAGGAGGCCTGATAATCCAACCCCACTTCCATATATGTCCATGCCAAAATTATAGTGCAAACGTGCAGGTTTAAAGTTCACTTGTGCATTCCTGACTGTTACTGGAATGTAAAGTTCCTACAGGCCGAGGTGGCTCTTTATTCTTCTGCGCCTCTGATCAAAATTAGCTTGATTGTATGTCTTAGATAGTCGGGTAGAAAGTACATTAAATATAAGTTATGCATTGGTTGTGGCATGGTGATTGCTAAAGACACATAATTATACAGCCACAGCAATTAGATATCACACCAGTGTCAGCTTTGTGAACAGGGCCAGCTGTGAGAGGGCTGATGTTTATTTGTGTCTAGGCTAACTGTCTCCACAGATGCTACGTGAAGCAATAGACAGGATGCTGCTCCTTTGATTCTCCAGCAGGAAGGGCAAAACCTGCCCCACAGGGCATAGAAATAGCCTCTGCACGCCTCCTGAGAATAGTGTTTCAGACTCATCACTGACATAACAACGCCAGCCTAACTCCATGTATCTGATCACTGGAGTCCCTTTGAAGTCAGCAGGTATGGGAAAGGGGTGGTGTTAGAGTAGGCAGAGAGGGAAGGTAGGCCTGGTGAAGCGCTCCAACATTTTGATTCTGGTAGGGCTCTCTTCCTTTTTCATGTCCCCTCAATTCCCTGCAGGACAAGATACTCTGGGTATGATGTCAAAGGGCAAAGGGCAATTGTTACAACAACAGCGGTTTGGGTCTCTTACAGCAAGCATGGTTCAAACCAATCCCCTCTGTTATTTGCCTTTAAAAGGAGAGAGGCACACCCTCATTCTTTGAGTCATCTTTAGATTAGGGGTGTACTGAAATTTGGCTTCGAGTAAGTTTTCGGCCGAATACTTTATTAATTATCACGCAAAGCCAAATAGTTTCCCCTACATGATACATTAAGTGCTGCTTTTACTGCGTGCTTGAAATCATTCAGGCATGTTATGTTCATTCTTTAAAAGGATCATTAAACAAATGCTGCTGTCACTTTTTTGATTGAGTGCAGGCAGAGCAGAGGTGTGAAAGTGCAAAGAAAGTCGCTGCCCTTCATGTGCTAGACAGACTTTCATCTGGTAGTTTCCTGGGGAGGGAGGGGTGAGCTGAAGCAAAACCCTCAGTATTTTGATTGCTTCTCTGATCTCCGCTGTATTTTGCAGTTAAAAAACACTGAGCTGGACAGTAGTTCATGAAGTCGCTACTGAAAATGATATTTTCTGTAGGCGCTTATTGATTTGCTGAAGGCCTGTGTGAGGAATCTGAAAGCTACAGGTTCTATTCCCAACAATTTCCAATCCATATAATATAATTTAGTGGAGTAATATAGCTGTTGCAGAGATCTCAGTAAGTTCCAAACCCTGAGTGAAATAGCTCAGGAGGTAGTGTGCCTGCAGCAAAGAACTGTATTCAGCCTGTAGGCCACTGTTAAAGAGCAAATGATATGGCTCAGTGGGAAGTGTGCCTGCGGCAGAGATCTGCTTATTATATTGAAACGCAGTTACAAATCCTGCACTCCAACTTTCTCATGTTGTCAAAATGAGTCCCTTTGAATAGAGCAAAAGTGACAGATGTTATTACAGAACGTGGCTAAATTTCTTTTTAACAAAAATGCCCCAGTCTGTGGCAGCAGAAATATTCCTCCCAACATTAGAGAATTAAAAAAAGAGGGATATTTGTATAATAAAGATAAGGAGATAAAAGTTTACAATTTAGAAACATTGCACCAAATATATGTACAAGTGAAACAAATAAGTAAATTAAACATGCACGTGCCAATTAAAGATCTGAAAATCAGCACAGCCCCTTCCCTGGAGAGTCAACTGAGAACCATGGAGCACTTGGCATTCTCTATATATTTCTTTCCGGTGTCTTTTGCCATGCCCCAGAACACCACAAACATACCCCACCCGCAAAAAGAAAGACAAATATTAGCTATGAGTGAAAAGACATTTTTCACATGCCTCATCCCCAATCAGTACCATGGGTAGAAAGCATGGCTTTAGCATCTCAACGCGTTGTATTCAGTAGCACTTCAGCAGTCCGCAGGGTGCTGATTGATGTAATCACTCCTTTTGTGTTTCAGTGCCTTGCTGGAGCCAGAAGGCTAAGGAGGGTCAGGCCCAAAAGGAACATTTGAAAGTACAAGTAGACACATGCCAGTCTCCCCTCACATTGATTGCATACACAAATACTATTCTTTTGGGCTATTCTTACTTAATCGGGCCCTGCCCAACAGGGGAAGCCCTAGGAATACACAAAAATACAAACTGTCGTTTTTGAGGAGTTTATTTGCTGATAACGTATTCCTTTCAGGGTTTATAGAAATATCTGTAGTGGACAATAAAGAAAAGAAATACAAGAAAGCATGGATGTACATATTTTAAAGTGTGTTTTTATTTACAAAAGTGTTTTTCTTGTCTGCACAACTTTATTTATTAAAAAGGCAACTTTTCAGCTTTGTATTCGCTCCGGCAGAATACTTGTTGAACTATCTGTTATTTGGCCGAATACTTAAATGTACTATTCAGTACATTCCTACTTTAGACCATCAATAGAAGAAGGATAGACTTTTGGACCCTTATTGGGAATGCAGTCCATTTCAAGTCCTCTGCCATAGAGTTGAAGACAGAAGGCATTGAAGGCAGAGGAGAGCAATGGGGTGTCTGCTGGATTTTCTACTGGCTGTACTTGAAGCAGGCTTCTGTTTACAGGAGGTTAAGGATCCCCTGTAGGTGCCAACTAAGAGCCCTGGAGTGAGAGTGCAGGACCGAAGTACTCACTGTATCCCAGGAGACCCTGAATTGTGCCTCCCAGCAACCCAGAAGTCAAAGAACAGCTCTAGGCCCTGATTCTCACACTGGACCGCTTGTGAGCTACACCAACCTGGATGCCACCTAGTTGCCCCAAGCGTTTTCGTGCCACGTGCCATTGCTCCTTGGAACGCACCACATGTTGGACACAGTCGACCAAACTGATGCCGCCTCAGGAAGCTCCTAGAAGCCTGGTTTGACACTGTCAACCCCCCAAATACAGAAATAAGGAACTGTGGTGTGGCCTAGTCTCTGTGGTCTACCTTTTGGACCATAGCTACTTTTAAGCCCATCTTCTCTGCATTTTTCTTCTGGGACATGCTTAAACATTGACATTGTGCCAATTGGGTGCCTGAACACCCCCACTCATCTACCCAGAGCACCAATCTACAACAGTCTACATTTTCTGTGTTTTCTTTATAAAGGTGGGTTTGGGTGAGTGTGTAAAAGTCTATATTTTTACAGAGCCTTGATTGAACATTCTTTTATTTTGGAGCCATTGTTCTTACGTTGTTTAGGTTGCAGCTGTGATTAGCTCACACCGCTTCTGGAGATGTAGCCTGCCCTCCGCCTCTGCTACCACGTAAGGTGACGTAGGTATAACATCCAGGATGCGCCTGTTTCACCTTTATGAGTGTGATTACTACTGATTTAGTAGCAGCGTGGGGTTGAGTAGGGTGTTTAGCCACTACCCATTCCTGTATTCCAGCAGCGCAGTAGTCTTTTTGTCACAGTAACCTGCATAAACTAGTGTATCGATTGCAAAATGCAGACCTTGACACCCCAGCAATAAAAGCAATGATCAGCTATGTCAAAAAACGTTTTCGATTTAAGGAGTTGCAGTATTCAGATCTGGTTTTGCACGTTTTAGCCATGGTTGAACTGTTCTATGGTTCTCCCAGGGTTATGGTACCTACGCATGGCACAGTTTCTCCTACATTCGCAATGTTTAGAAGTATCCAAAAGGTATATACACTTTCCCCTATCCTATTTGCTTTGGCCAGAGAGACACGTGCATGCTTACCTGGGTACTGCCAGGCAGATTGGGGATTGCACTTAAATTCTAGGAAAAATATCTTGTCATTATACACAGATAACGTGCTGCTACGTGAAATATTCAAAAACGAATTGTAGCAGATGCCAACTCTTATGGTGACTTGGCAAGTTTTAGAATACATTGAGGAATGTCTGATCTTCTCCTGTGGGTGATGTGAGGATACATTTTGCTAACTGGGTATTATGGTTTCCACGAAGGTCATTATTGGTGGACAGTTATATCAGGACATAGGTGGCCCTGGAAGAGAAAGTAACAGATCTATCTCGTTGATGGGAATGATTTCTCCAGTTAAGATAGTGACAGTAACCAGACCTCTATGTGTGTTTAAAAATGTACTGAATATTATCACTGGAACATATTTTTCTCAAATTAGGGAGATGATCATCTAGATACTCTACGCAGACAAACTCCTGTACATCATGCTGGATATGTTGTGCCTTCCATATGAGCTGGGAGGTGTATTGGTTCCGGACCGGGAACTAAATCATAAGGTAGCAAGCCCAATATTCTGTGTGGTGGTGTTTTGATTGCCAAGAAATGCTTTATGTTCATACAGAGAAGGCGACTCCTCGCACTGTCTCTCTCACAGAATTTCCTTTGGTGTACTACTAGAATCCCAATAAAGGAAATTCAGATGTGGCTACTAATTTAGGTCGGAAAACAGTCTGAAACTTAATTTCTTAAATTGACTGTCATCATGCAATAAGATTTAAGTGTCCTGGACGATTATTGTTATAGACTCACAGCTCATTACAAGATCCCCAGTTCGAAAAAAATGCAGGCAAAATTGCTGGTAATTCTGTCAGTGCCATTTTTTCCGGACCGGGAAAACACAAGTTTGTGGATCGGGGGTACTGATTTACCAACAGGCCTGAGGTGCTGGTAAATCAGGCCCCTACTGGCAAATACATGCCACAATCACTGGCACTGGTACTACTGGTGCCAGTGATCCCGGTGATCCCATGCATGGAGTCCCATGGAGCTCTAGGGAATGGGAACATACTGGCCTTTCCGCTGCTTGTGATATGCCGAAAATACCAGGATATCAGGCAGCGTAAACGGTAGGGGTAGATTGCCGGTATACTGCCGGAATTAATCCTTGTTATAGTCCATAGAGTGGATAGTCTAGAGATTGTCCTATTACAATATAAGAATCGGTTGATTACATTTTGTATATAGATTTCCAGGTTTTGTGCACATTGTTGGTAATACTGTTTATTCTAAATGTGTTTTGTTGCCTTGTTATCATGGGTATGTTGCTTGCGTGTTTTTTTCTATACGAATCTAAGAAAAATGATTCATTAAAATATTGAGGTATTTTTCATTTTCTTTTAAATCATGTCTCGCACCAGACTGTTTTGTAAACATATTGTGGTCTTCCAATGTTGCATTTTAATGGCATAGTGTTGTAAAGATGACTCCAGGAGGCAGCAGGTAAGATCCTTCAAGTTCTGTTTTTTTAAGTTGAAACCAGTAGGTAGCTCAGGATCAGGGCTGAACCCCAAAGGGGACCCACTGGCACCGACCACTCAGTCTTACATCTTCAACTGCCTGGGCTGGAACATAGTTCACATACAAACGTTCCAGACACACAGTCAGCATTCTCTCAGTGACATCACGCAGGAAAGTATTCGAGGGTTCAGGATAGAACACATAGTTATTGTCATCCTCTTACACGGCTGCTTTCACCCTAGAATATCACACCTTAACCCCAGTGGTATGCCTGGCCCACATGGGGCTGTCCACGGATAACATGAACATTCCTTGGTTCAAGTTTACTTGCTTAGATCATTTTCCTGTGTTCTTTCGTTGCAACGTGGCTACATTTGCACCAAGGAGTACTGCATATGGTAGTGACGTGTTTTACTTGGTGAATGCATGTGTCTTGCCCCCTCCCCTCCATCCTGGTAGCCCTCTGTTGTCTCTCTATGCCGGGCTCCCTTCATTTGGCCCCCTTTCCCTCTCCTTCAGTCTCCCATCGCCCGATGGGTTCCTGCAAGAAACTCGAGTGTCTTTGAACTTGAGCTTCCTGCACAGAAGCATATTGTCTGTTCTTAAGGTCAATTGAGAAGGCTCGCCTGGGTCGCTCATTAATAAAGAATGAGCCATGATGAGCATTTGCTTGCCCCATGCCAGCCTTTCAGCATGAGCGCTGATTGATTTCTAAACACAGCAGAATACAGATGAAAAGCAGGCTCTGTCATTTGCCAGAGGATGACAAAGTATCTGAAATAACAATGGTTGATTAAAACCATCAGTATATGATGCTACAAATGCTTATAAATCCCAGACACTCAGAGAAGCTTGTTACCATATCATCTGTGTTTTCTTTTCCCAAACAAATGTTAGTTTGAGTAATTCTCATTTTAGGCAGAGAGTATTCCAGGTGAAACACATACATTACACCAGCTGCATCCTATTGTGCTCACTCACATGCCTGTATTCTGTCAAAGTCTTTAAGCATCACATTGGTGATTTACCAGCCATGCCAAACAGGAACATTACAAATGTTTACCACCCCTGGCAAAGCACTACATCTTTAGAATTGATAAATAAGTCACCCAGAAACACAGTAAAAACAATTCCAGACATGTGTTTCACTCTCATTAGCACTCATCAGTGGAATTTGGTGTCTGAAACCTGTGTCTCTCCAGATGATTTGGACTGCGACTCCCATGGTCCCTCATCATTGACTAAGATGGCTAGGGCTTATGGTAGTTGTAGTCCAAAATATATGGAGAGCCAAAGGTTGCAGACCCCTGGTCTACAAGGAAGCAGGTCACCCAGTACATTGAAACCAAGACGCTCAGAGTCATAGGGTAATCAATGCATTTTTTAACACAGGGGAGTAACTCTGGGTAAGTTCCCAATGTTGGAGAAGAGTATTCAAAGTAAAATGCACCAATCACTTAAGTGCTGCCTTAATTTGGCGGCTTACATGTCTGTACACATGGAATTAGCGAAGTGACTTCCCTTCCTCGGCAAGCCAGAACATTACATAAGGATTCACAATTCCAGCCAAGGTTTTACATATTGTGGATTAGTAAAATAGTAAAATACCACCCACGCCACCCTGTAATGGAGTAAACGAAACTCCTTGCATATGTTTGACTCTCATTAAAGCTAAACAGAGAAGTAGCAGGAACATGACAACAGTACAACGGACACCGAAATGATCAGAAGGAAACATGGCGGAAGCATACATTATGCAAAATAGAAAAAGGACCTCTGAACAAGTTCCAATTTGCATAGCAGTGTAATGCATGGTTAACAACAGCATTGTATGTGATGGATATCTCACTTTCATGGAGTATTTCACATTGGACATGCCAGTCTTTTAAGGATAAGGAAGACTTGAAGTAGCACTGTCTTATTTGATGTGAACATGTAAATTGGAGAGGGGCTTTTGCATTGGTAGATGATGCTTCTATCTAAATATAATTTTAGATTTCAACACAAGCTATGCAGAACGTATTGCATTTCTGCAAGAGTGAATCGGATTGAAACGTCAACAGAACATCAACTTCACATCATATATAGATACACAATGGCACAGGCGGAAACTATGGACGACCCGGACCATGTGGTGCCCCTTTTTACGTTTCTTCTTATTCATTACAAACTAAACGCTGGACTGTACATCGCATGTATTCCCCGTGTGCAAATTCGATTTAATTTAAAACAGTACTCTTTGAGGCTGGGATCATTTTCAAAAGTACAATATCATATAAATCACTAATGTTGAAAGCATCCTTACAATTCATTATTAAAATGATCGAATCTCTACATATGCAATCTACAACTTACACTCAACTATATACATCTACCTATATGCTCCAAAGTGGGCTGCCCCTTGTTTGTACGTTCTTCCAAGAATGCCGAAACCATCTCTCTGGCCGTGGGGAAAAGCCTTTCCACTTGGCGCTTCACAATGTTCTGCTGAGGAGAGTGTGAAATGGCTTTCTGGTTTTATCCTTAAGTTTGGATCAATACCGGCCAGATGCTCCTTTGTATGTGGCAGAAGAAAATTGGCACCTTTTTACATTAAGATACAGAATGATAAAAGGCATATGCGCCGTGAGATTAGAGCGCTTAGAAAAGCTTTGGGTCCTTCGCATGAACTGAAGGTCTTAATTGCAAGGACCAAACAGACGTATTGCGCTAGTTATGTAGGTGGAAAAGGTCGGAGACCATTGCCAAATGGCAACACGTGGTGCAGGTTTTGTCTGGTAAGAACACGTGTACTATTTGGCAACTACTATGCAAAACCAAGGGGAATTCAGCATTGTCATTGATTAATCCTATTCCGGAAGAAAGTTGGCTATGACGTGTTAGTACTAGCCAACACCCCAATGAGTTGGCAGAGATTGTGATTGAAACATAGCGAGAAGTAGCCACTTGCCTGTAATATATTGGATGTTGGGGTGGCTATCAAAGATCTTAAATCTTCAGGGGCTGCTGGCCCAAATGGCCTTTCCAATACTGTGCTCAGGTCTGACCCAAATGGATAGTCTCCAATCTTGCATTTACTGTTTGACAGAATAAGTCAGAAAGGTAGGCTTCCACTTTCCTGGTGCTGTTCGATTTTGATCCCCGTTTTTAAGAAAGTTACCCAAGACTTACTTGGTAATTACAGACTCCTCTCCTTACTTTATTCCACAGGCAAACATTTTGCTACCTTTGTTTTGAAGGCCTTATGGAATTGGGTAGAGACAAAGAACTTGTTGTACCCGTACCAGGCCCAGCCGCTTCCAGCCAGGCTCATTCATCACACATAATATCAGATTGGTGGATGTGTTTTTGCAAAGGGTCAGAGCCAGGAAGGGGGCTAGCTTATATGTTACGTTTATAGATTTTACAACTGCATTTGACTGTGTTAATCGGGCCAAGTTATGGGTAAAGCTGAAAGCACTGAGATGTCCTAATTGGATATGGGAAATTCTTATTCTATACCCTAACAATACTACTGCCAACGTGAAATTGAACCATAAAGGTGTTATCTCATCATCGATCAAACTTAGCAGGGGAGTCAAGCAAGGTTGTGTGCTGGCTCCCCTGCTATTTAATTTATATCTGGTGGATCTCCCGATTCGGTTACACGCACAATCCAACTGTCTGCCCAGAGTGGAGGGCACCAAGATTTCCTTGATTTTGTACGCTGATGATTTGGTTATTTTTGACAGAACTTTTTCAGATATGAGAAATAAGATAAATGAATTGTAGGCCTTCAGCTTGGTAAACGATTTGACCAACAACTTAAATAAAACCAAAGTGATGCTGGTATCCCGCCGCAAGATAAATATGGTAAAGATGATCTCTACCCATGCCAACATCGAATATACTAATAGTTATGTTTACCTGGGCCTGGAGTTTTCTTCAACTGTGGTTATTCTTTAATAATTGAAGCCAAAATTAGAAAGGCTAAACAATTAGTGGGTCTAATATACAGATTTGCTACCCAGACTTCGGGCTTTACTATGAAAGGGGTGTTAACACTTTACAGTCAATACTTTTGCCTGGCAGTTTTGTATGGGCTCGAATCTTTGAATATGAACAATTTGTTCTGGTGAAACTGACCTGAAGCTTATTTCTGGTGGAAGATGTTGCAACTAGCCCAATTCGTATCCATGGAATATTTGCGCTTTGAACTGGGTATCATCTCCCTTTGGGGGATGGTCTTAAGGAAGCCCAGGGTGTTGTACATTAAAACCTGGGTCCCTCCCTAATGTCCTATACTTTGTTTGTTGGGGAAGTCTCCGGAGTTATGAGCAGGGGGAGTATTTTATTTGTTTATTTATTTACTGCATTTGTAGAGCGCACGTAAACCTGAAGGCGTCAAGGTGCTGTAAGCCTAGAGGCATGGTTACAGATACGTACAAGTCAGGTATGCACATGGGGTTTCAAATTGGATCAGTTCAGTTAAGTAGAAATGTTTTTCTTTTTTTCTGAAGATAGTCAGATAGTTCTCCATTCTGAGGTGGGGTGGGAGGGTGCTCCAAAGTGCAGTGGCTTGGGCGGGGAAGCTGGATTCTCTGGTTCTTCTGAACTTAGGTGTGTGCAGGAGGTTGGCATAGGCAGTTCTGGCCGGTCCGGAAGAAGTTGGTTTGGTGATACGGTCTGAGAGGTATTGGCGAGCAGTGTTATTGATGCAGCGGTGGGTTAAGATAAGACCTTTGAAGGAGATACAGTCCTTCATGGTAGCCAATAGGCGTCTCTCCTGTCTCTCCTATCTTGAGAGATGAAATCTGTTTTTTTAGGCCCAGGGCAGCACGGAGGGCGTTGTTTTAAACAGTTTGTAGTTTATGCAGGTTACCTTTGGAGGTACTGGCGAGGAGGGAGTTGCAGTAATCCAACTTGGAGCAGATGGTGGCTTGGGCGATGTTGATGCAATTGTCAGTGGAGAGGTATGGGAGGCAGCCGTTGGTGAGTTTGATGTTATATGCTGATGAGGAGGCGATAGAGCTCAGATGCTTGGTGAGTGAGAGAGTAGAGTCCAAGTGGACGCCCAAGGTTTTGACTACTGGGGAGACTGGAAAGGTGTTGTTGTCAATGGTGAAGTGGGAATATTCAGGTTCTAGGTTGGCTAGGTGGGCTGGGTTGCCAACAGGAAGGAGCTCAGCTTTATCATCATTCAGACAAAGCCCATGGGTCACCATCCAGGATTGGACAGATTCATAGGTGCAGTTAATTTTGGCAGTGTCTTGGTGGTGGATGCTGGAGTGGGGGGCGAGGATCTGGGTGTCATCGGCGTAGTTGATATATTTATTTTGGTTGGAGACATGGAGGCCAAAGAGGGGCCTGGAAAAGACATTGTAGAGGATGGGGGAGAGTGATGGAGGTTGCCGGGAAAGATACGGGAGGTGCAGTCAGAACAAAAAAGATGAGATTCATTGGCAGGCTTTGGGGGAGAAAAGGGCAGCTGTGGAGAGGTGTTTGCAGAGTATGGTATGGTCAACCAAGTTAAAGGCCGCAGATAGGTCTAGTAGCATGGGGAGAGAGAGGTTGCAAAGTCACAGGGATCATCAAGTTGATTTTTTAGGTCCAAGAGTCCGGACTCAGTGCTGTAACCATAGCGGAAGCCTGATTGGTGGGGGCTGAGGAGGTGGTGTTTTTCTAGGTTATCTTGGACCTGGATATAAGTGTTGCGGTCTATTATTTTCAAGAGTAATGGGTCGGAAGTGATAGGCCTGTAGTTGGCGGGAATGGCAGAGTCCAGAGAGGGTTTTTCAGGCTTCTTTGATGGAGGATGGGATGGAGCAGGAGTCGAATGATGCATTGATGATGGCAGTGATGAGTGGGATCAGGGGCTCAGAGCATTCTTTGATGAGGGGAGATTGGCAGATGTCTGCTTTGCATATGGGGTGCTTGAGGCTGTTGAGGACCGATGTAACCTCTTGGGTGCTGACGTGGCCGAATTTGAAGAGGGGGGTGCTGCGCAGGTGTATAGTTGGGGGGAGAAGGAGCTGAGACGGGGGCATTGAGGGAGATGCGATTGTGCTGGATTTTGGTTTGAAGGAGGGAGATTTTGTCTGAGAGGGCTTTCTACATGCTATTGCACCAGGCATAATCTTTGGAGACAGTGGAGGGGCGAGGAGCAGGGAACTTCCACTCGCGGAGGATACAGAAGTGTTCACGAGAGTTTGATTTCGCTTTGGCAATTCGGGAGGAGTAGGCAGATGCTTTGGCAAGGTAGATGGCATTCCTATAGGCTTTAGCATTGGAGGCAAATCTGGCCTTGTTCTCAATGGAGGGACATGTGAGCCAGCCACATCTGCTGCCCTGCAAGGGTGTCCACAGTTGTGGTGAGGGTGGTGTTGTATAGGGTGACAAGTTTGTTGCTGTCATTGCCAGCGGTGGTGGTGGTGTGAGGGTTGAGGAGGGGTAGGATTTGGTCGCTGGTGAGGTTGTGGGTGCAGCAGGTGTAAGTGGGTGGGGGCTGGAGGGGAGTGTGCGGGGGCAGGTTAGCTGGTGGGGAAGGACAAGAGGCATTTGGCGTTGGAGATGATGAGGGGATGGCAGTTTTGGTCGAGCAACCAGTGTGGCCTAGGTGGTGTGTGGGGTTGAGGATCATTTGAGAGAAGTTGAGGGAGTCCATAGTGGAAGAGAGGAATGTGGCTTCTTTGTCAGATGGGTCCCTATAACCCAGGTTGAAGTCACCTAGGGCGAGGGACTTGGTATGGGATTTAAGGTTTTGCAGGAGGAGGTGGGAGAGGTCAGTATGAGGAGACAATGCAGGAGCTATTTAAGATCATTGATTGGGCTCCTCCGTGTAATTTGGAAACCTCAACGGGAGGTCTTATTGCTGATTTCAGTAAAAAACGGAAAGTGGGACTGGAATGTTAACTTCGAGCACCTGTATACATTGAAGCATTATGCATTGGTAGTGGAAGCAACTTATAAATATTTGAAACCTCAATTGTATATGCTGCTTCATCCCCACCAGCTGTGTGCTGCTTTCTCTTATTACTCCGCACAAATCAGTTACCACTTTTCTCTATTGTGGGATCTCAGCATAAACTCCCTCATGATGAGAGATATTGTCGGATCTGCTGTAGGAAGCACATTCCTGAAACCTCCAGGCATGTCCTCAGCAAATAAGCTGGTCTGGGTCCGGTCAAAATTGCGGAGCTAGGGTCCTTAGTCCATAATTGTGCCTCCATGAAATCCATGTCATTTTGGGCATATTGTTTGAACATTGACTCTACCTCCGCACACCTGGCCTTATATTGAGTATGGCTAAAATCAAAGGAGATACTTAAATGTTAATTGAGGAAGTCTATGAATGTGATAGTTTGTGTTTTTCTGTTATCTATTTGTGAATAGATAACAGAATTTGTGAATATTTTAAATGTATTTCTATACATGTATTTCTGAATTCGTTTTTTATTTGTGAAAAGTTCTTATGAGCTGAACACAATAAAGATATTATTATTGTTATTAAAATATTTGTGCACAAAGCATGGAAACTGGTTACAACCAAGAAATTAATCCATTCCAAAAATTACTAACCAAATGACATACCTTAGACACACATGTTTCAGTAAAGCCCTCTTAAGGCAACATCAGTTAAGAATTATATTTGAATCCGGAAGTATTCCATTTATCTTCAAAGTGATCTGACTAGCACAGAGCCGTTCGTAAACTATTTCGCCCCTTCCACAAGTAATAATCCACCTAATATACTAATTTACAGGAGGCTTGAGAGGATAGCAAGAATGACTTTAGACGAGAATGAAACAGATGGAGTGAGGTGGAAGTACAAATAGAATTAGGGAGAACTTAGGGAGAATCAGGAAGAGTCCTGCGGCAGAACAAGGGAGATCCCGATCACAGGTGAGACGGGGGAGATTTATGACAGTTTGAGACGCCGAACGATCAATACGGATTCTACCATGGAGAATGCTATTCAGGACCTGATGCGCGGAATGCAAGAACTTTCCACAGAGATGCAGAATTTAAAAGCCGAGAATGCGGCGCTAAGACAGCTCGTCTTGTCACGCGACTCCGCGAACAAGGACAGCCTATAATTGGGAGGAGTGGTTGATAAATACGACGGTTCAACAAAGACCTTACGTGGATTCCTGGATTCTTGTTTGGTACATTTTACCTTTAAGCCCTACTATTTCACAACTCCTAGGGCTAAGGTGGGCTTCATAATATCGCATCGTTCCGGTAATGCCCTTACATGGGCCACTCCATTACTCAATTCAGGGGATGCTCTCCTGGATGATTATGAAGGGTTCATTGCGGAACTCAAGACCATGTTCGAATGACCAGAGCTGGTTCACAGTGCTCAAGAAAAGCTACTTGACTTCCAACAAGGATCCCAAGACATGTTGACCTATGTTACCAGATTCAAACAGCTAGTCAAAGAGGCGGACTGGCCCCTGGAAGCCAGTTTTACTTTATTTCGCACAGGTCTAAATGAAGAGATTAAGGACGAGCTAGCCAGGGTGGCACGTCCTAGTTCATTCCAGGCCCTCCTAGACTTGTCTATGCAAATAGACTTTAGAATCCAAGAAAGAAAGGCTGAAAAGAAAAAGAATAAAGTATCAATTCAAAGATACTCCCTAGAGAATACTACAAGGACAGAATCTGCCAAGAGACCGAGCACTGATTCTGAACCCATGCAACTTGGAGCCTTTCGTGGACCAATTTCCCCGCAGGAAAGGTTAAGAAGAATACACACAGGCGTATGCATGTATTGTGCCTCAGATAAACATCTAGTTAAAGAATGTCCTCTGGCTCCTCCCCGACGCTCGGGAAACGCCAGCTCCCGATCCTAAATGGAGCAAGGTTTCGGGAGAGCGATGTTTGCTCCACATCAATTCCATCCTTGAACTCTCCTGGACAAAACAAATTGGGGATATCACAGGCCTTTTTATCGCCATCCAAGGACAAGGTCTACCCCATACTGGCCTTGGTGGATTGCGGAGCAATGGGAGTCTTCATTGATCAAGATTGGGTCAGAAGTCATAACATTCCGTATGAAGCAAGAAGTTTTTCACAGCCAGTGGAAGCGATTGACGGAAGACCTCTTTCCTCAGGACCCATAAGTCTGCAAACAAGGGAGATCCATCTTTCCATAAATCACCATCAAGAAAGAATTGCGTTTGACATTATAAAATCAGCCCATTACCCCTTGGTTTTGGGCATGCCCTGGTTACAAAGGCACAATCCATATATCAACTGGACGGCCGGATCCTTATTCCTGGGCTCGGAGTTCTGTATGAACCATTGTTTAAACCTGGATACCTCAGTCACAACCCCTAAAAGTCCACCAAGGTGTCCAGAGACACCACTCATGGTTTCCAATATTGTACAAGTTCCAGAGATCTATCAAGGGTATGCTGATGTATTCTCTACTGCCATCGTTCAAGCCTTACCTCCACATAGACCCGAAGACTGTGCCATAGATACTGAACCCTCAGCAGTGATTCCCTTTGGCAGGATGTTTATCCTTTCAGAACCAGAAAAGAGAGCCCTCCGGGGATACCTAGACACTACTCTTGAGAATGGCACCATAAGACCTTCAAAATCACCAGCTGGTGCTTCATTGTTCTTTGTTCCTAAAAAGGATACCAAAGAGCTCAGACCTTGCCTGGACTATCGGGGCCTAAATCAACACACCCTGAAAGACAGATACCCACTACCCCTGATCTCGGATATCCTTGAAGCTGTGAGAGGTGCAGTGATATTCACGAAATTGGATCTTCGAGGTGCTTACCATTTGATCTGTATCCGGGAAGGAGACAAATGGAAAACAGCCTTTAGAACACCCTTTGGTCACTTTGAATACCTAGTCATGCTCTTTGGTCTGACTAATGCTCCCGCAGTCTTCCAGCATTTTATGGATAGGGTGTTCTCTGACCAGTGGTCGAAGTGAGCGGGAGCGATCGGGAGCGGTGCTCCTCTACTTTTTTAAATTACCTTTTACAGCTCCTATACTTTTATTTTAAAAAGAAACCGTTCCGGAATGGTTTTGTTTTAAAATAAAAGTGTAGGAAGAAGTTGAAACTTGCCCTTTCAGTGCATTGCACTGAACGTTCCCTTAAACATCAGTTGCAAGTGTTAGGTGATGTGTATTGTGTGTGGGAAGGGACGTGATGATAGGGATTGTGGGGAGTGGGTGCAGGCCAGCAGGGAACATAGCTCCACTACTTTTTTTCGTACACTTCGACCACTGTCTCTGACATGTTATTTCTCAATGTTATCGTCTACCTGGATGACATATTGATCTTCTCAAAGGATTCCTTGAAACATGAAGAACATGTAAAGGCAGTACTTCAACGTCTCCGTGAAAATCAACTCTTAGCCAAACCAGAAAAATGTTTGTTTCATGTTACATCAGTTCATTATCTGGGGTTTGTCCTTAGTTCAGATGGAATTAGTATGGATCCTTCAAAGGTGAAGGCCATACTGGCTTGGCCCGCCCCAACATCTGTAAAGCAAATACAGTCCTTCCTGGGGCTTGCCAACTTCTACCGGAAATTCATTCCCACCTTTTCCGAGATTGTTCAACCCATTGTTAATCTCCTGAAGAAAGACATTCCAATCAACTGGTCTATATCACAAGACAAGGCATTCCAACGCTTGAAAAAAGAATTCACTCAGGCCCCCATCCTGGCCCAACCTGACATAAATCGTCCTTTTCTAGTGGAAACAGATGCCTCCAATTACGCCATAGGAGCAGTTTTAAAACAAGAATCCGATGATAAGTTGGAACATCCCATTGCTTACCTTTCACGGACCCTGACTACCAGTGAGACTCACTACTCAGTTCTGGAGAAGGAGTTATTGGCCATTCGTCATGCCTTCACTGAATGGAGACATCTACTCCTGGGTGCTAAATATCCAGTTCCAGTCCGTACTGATCATCAAAATCTTCAGGTCCTACAATCCATGGAGTGCAGGAACAGTAGACAAGCTCGATGGGCCTACTTCTTTGCTTAATATCAATTTCAAATCTCACATGTTCCTGGACCGCAAAACATGATTGCCGATGCCCTTTCTCGGCGCCCCGACTACGTTCTCTTGGAGGATAAGATCTATCCTAAAATGTTTCCACCTACAATCTTTGTAGCTCAAACGATCAATCTCCTGGAAGAAATCAGAGTACAGACTCAATCATCTGAACTCTGGAAGGACATATCCGAGAAAAATCCCTGGCGTTTGACAATCAAGGAAGGATATTTATTCAAGAACAATTCAGTGGTCATTCTGACAAAAGAACTTCAACAGAAGGTAATGAATCTATGCCATGATACTCTTCAGTCCGGCCATCGAGGGGTAACCAACACCTTCCGTCTTATACAAAGACAGTTATGGTGGCAGGGATGAAGTCCAGTGTAGTTCAATATATCAAGACCTGTGCAATTTGTAGTCAGAACAAATACGATAATCAGAGACCGGCGGGTCTGCTTCTACAACCTACGTTGCCAACCAGACCCTGGGAAGTTATTGCCACTGACTTCATTGTTGAATTACCACCTTCCCGAGGATATACAACCATCATGGTAACCATTGACTTGTTCACTCATCTAGCTCATTTTACACCATTGTATAAACTAGCATCTTCCTCAGAACTTGCTGGAATTTTCCTGGAACATATTTTTCGTCTTCATGGCCTCCCTTCCAAGATTATTTCGGATCGGGGACCTCAATATATTTCACAATTCTGGAAACATCTCTGTCGTGTTCTAGGAATCCAACGTGCTCTTTCTTCAGGCTATCATCCACAAACCAATGGGGCAACGGAACGAGTAAATCAAACCCTGGAACAATATCTTCATTGTTTTGCCACCAAGGTTCAAGACGATTGGTCTCTCCTTATTCCTTTAGCCGAATTCTCCTACAATAACTCAGATCATTCAGCTCTCAAGATCAGCCCTTTCTATTGCAGTCAAGGTTATCATCCGTCTGTTTTACCATCAGTTCTTCCAGAATCTACTCCGGTACCTACCCTTGATTCTTGGATTCAGACACTGATCGACTTACAAAGAGAGGCCAAGGATCAGTTAGAACAGGCCCAGACTTGAACCAAAAGATATGCGGACTCTAAGAGAAGACCATCACTTTCCTATTCAGTTGGCGATCAAGTCTGGCTAGCCTCGAAACTGTTACCTCGACATCTACGACCAAACAAATTGGCTCCTTGCTATTATGGTCCATGGTTCCGACTTAAGCTCCCGGATTCCTGGAAGAAGATATATCCAGTCTTCCATACTTCCCTGTTGAAACCCTACGTTAGTTCTACTCGAAAACCCTTCAAACCCACACCTGTTGTTGTGGACGACCAGTTGGAATATGAGGTGGCCAGGATATATGATTCCAGGTATAGAAGGGGCCGATTACAATATCTGGTTGAGTGGAAAGGCTACCCCCCTAGCGAGAGAACATGGGAACCAGTTTCTAATTTAATGACCCCTCGTTTGTTCAGAAGATTCCATCTTATTCACTCAGGCAAGCATGGAGGAACCAGTCTTCGGAGGGGGCATGCTGTCATGACCCGGCGAAATTGCCTTTTCTGGACCTCATGGTCATTGTCACGAAGGGTTTGTACTCCTTGTTCCTCCCAACATGGCCGTACCAAGCTCCGTGCTACGCACTAGCTTTCACGTCGTAGCACGTACTATAAATTGGTCACGCCCCTGTGGGTCCGCGCATCTCAACGCTATCTTCGATAGTGACCCGACGTGTCTTGCTCTCTACATTTGCTTCCTTGATCCGCTTACTTCCTTCCTTACCTTTTTTTCTGTTCCTGGACTTCCCCCCTACATTGCTTGTTATCGCTAATCCTGGACACCCTGGAACCTCGAACTTCCTGGAACTCTGAACGCGCTCTGCAACCTGACGAGGCTCGGGCGAGCCTATTCAAGACCCGAACCACCCACAGGAAGAGTCCTGCGGCCGAACAAAGGAGATCCCGATCACAGGTGAGACGGGGGAGATTTATGACAGGATGAGCACATGTGAGAGAATGTGTAGCATCACAAAAAATAGAAGAGTTAGAAGAGGAGATAGCAGGATGGGGTGAAGAAGTATAGGAGGAGGGGTGAGAGAGTAGCACAGTTGGAGAACTTTGCTAAAGAAATAATTAGCAAGGTTAGATGACAAGTGAAGGGAGAACAGAGAAATATTATCAGGGGGAAGGAGGCAGTCTACAAGCTGAAAGAGACAACAGAGATGGGGTGAGTAGGACAGAATAAGATCAAAGAAATAGTCAAGTAAAGAGAAGAGTCATAAGAAGAGTGAGGAGATGTGTGTAGGAGAAAGTCAGAGAGAGAACCAGATTTATTCCAACAACGCTCTGCATCCTGGACAGAGGAATGTAGACAACGGATATATTGAGTAAGCCAGGCTAGGGAATGTTTACGGGATGGAGAAAATGGGTGGGCAGGTTAGATGGAGTTGAAACGGTTGCAGAAAATCAGCCAGACATACATTGTACAGCTGTGTGGCCAAGACACGGCCCTGTTTTTTGTCGTTATCTAATATTAACACCCAAGTCGGAATGTTTGACTCCTAAGAGCTAATCAGGATCGAGGCTTAGGACTTGATCTGCTACCTGGGGTTCTGCTGCTGTCTCTGGTTCCTTTCAGTGCTGCCACCTTACACCCTGCTGTGGGCTCTCTCTCACACTCCCCTCACCTACTCAGCTTGCCCTGAAGCATGGACAGCAAAAATTGACTTTTGCCGTAAGGCTGTTGTTGCTTGGCATGCTTTTTTATCCTCAATCACAGATCTCAGAGAATCGCCTAGCTCCAATAGCATTATTGCCCAGAACCACTGGGCAGTAAAGGATGTCATTAGCCCGTTTAACCTCTGAAGGGCCCTTGCTTCTCTCGCTTCTCTCACGCCCATAAATTGGACTTCTGGGCTCATATGCATCATATTACCCGCAACCTTAGGCAATGATGCATGGGTCCTTTTACACGGGTGGCAGTGCAGCCCAACGTCAAGGGTTACATCGCCATTGAAAAGGCACATGCAGTGCTAAATGCTAAAATAAATTGTAAAACATGAAAAAAGGACTTATCTTCGTTGATGTGACATCACTTCGGGAGAGGGAGCCTGTTATCAATGTTGGGTATGATGGCGTAATCAACACCGAACGTGGACTCACTGCCACAGAAGCGGCATGTTGCAGGAACGTAGGTAGGTCTGTTTTTCACTTAGCTTAGGAAACAAGGCAGGCACAAGTTGAGGGGGCGTGCATCACTTGGAAAGGTCATAACACAGGCTTATACCAGTGATTACAGCCTGTGTTGAGAACTCCTTGATAAGTTAGCACCCCCTCCGAGGGTGCTAACCACTGACAGTGTGAGTGTCTAATGGTTAGGCAACTCAACTTTAAGCATGGGCAATTCTACCGATCAAATGGGGTCCATAAGCCATAAGGAAAATAATATATGCCTAGTGACCCAGTCCACAAAAACATCTGTTTGGTTCATTAGGAGTAAATTGATTCATGGTCCTTCCACTAGTGCAAGAGAATTATGGCATATATTGTACCTCTGCCATCCAATAAGGAGACCTTTCTAGAGGAGAATATTTGAGTGAACGATAGATTTTGGAACTCTTTGCATTGAGTGATTGATTAAACATGGAAAAATATTAAGCAAAGATTTAGGCATCATAAACAATATTAGTTTCCATGATTTTACTTACCCCTATTTCAACTTTTTGTAGTTTACACATCTGCATAATAAAACATGTTTGCATTATACTTGTTGCAGCTAAACCAAGATGCCCTGCTGGCATTCAGGAACTGAATCAAACTACAGTCAAATATGAACCTTAGGGTACTAACCACGCTAAGGATAGTCCTAAATCTTTGCGGTTTCTGAATGAGTTATTTCAGCGATTGCTATATTTGTACCATAGACATGAATGCTCGTAAATTGGCCCAAATTATGACATATCATATCACAGTTACTTTTCGAAGCTCTGCTAATTCCTTTCTTCGAAATTTGCCACTGTTTACTACTTAACATCCCCCAATCAATAAATGGGTTTTGGTGCCAACAAATAACGAACCATATCTTTCGAAGCTTTGCAAATTAATTAAGTTGCAAGCTATTTGGTCTGAATCTTTCCTTTAAAGGGAATTTTATTCTTGATACAATAGTCTCAACTGGTCAGCCGACACGTGTTTCTACCCAAGGGGTCATTATCAAGGCTGGTGCTTTATTGTTCATTGACCGTTTGGTAGGTTGGCTCTTGGTAGTGGATTGGGGTAGGTGGGTTCCACTCCTTGAATAGGCTGGCTTGTCAGCCTGTCACTGCCGTGAACACAACTAAGTCCAATGTAAATGTAAGGCTTCCACAGTCCCTTGACATTATTTACAATCTGCACCTTTCATGTTACCAAATTCAGAATTGAGGGTCACATTATAACTTTAAATTCTCCTGTAATTTTCACCATGCATATACAGGGCAATTACCCACATACAAGACAGGCCTGATCAGTGCATCCATTGCAGAATCCTTTTCACAGAATCTGTTTTAGATTTCACACACAATCGAGCAATAACTCTACTTGTGCTGGTGTCAAGATGATTGGAGGTGTAGAAGAAATCAAACTCTGGACTCAAATCCTGGGTGAAGTTAGTTTGGTAAATCTTTAATAGCAGCACTGCATAGTGAACACAGAAATGGACAGTACACAATCTCCGAACAATCCTGAAGCTGTGTTACGCCCACCCTGTACAAACAACATATATAGATGTTACAAATGTGCAGAGGCTGCAGAAAGCAAGTGTGCAAATACCATTTCAGTGTTCCACGTTTCTGTTCTTCATTCTGACAGTAAGGATACAATTGAGTATTTTCTAAACTATACTAGGCTTGTGTTCTAGGTGTCCAAGCCCCCTACATCTGTGATTTTTTTAATTTACATTTAAACACTTACACAACCTTTCAGTCTACATTATGTTTAGGATATTGTTTACATGCAACTGGATTTGTCCTCAACAGAGGTGAACAATTAACATGCCCATCCTCAAGGGCAAGTATGATAACTATTATTCTAGTCCCATAAAGTTTCCATAGAAATGCAAACGGGAAACCCGACACTGGGCCTGGCATGACCCATCTTTTGGATTGGAATTGATTCCACCCTTCAGCTATATAAAAAACTACTGGTCCAATCATCCTGGTCGATTGTAATATAACAATGTTGTACCCATCTGAAAATTAATCAAACTGCAAGCTATTACCATTTCTTGGCAAATAAACAACATTCTACAGTTTTATCCAGTGTCACGATGCCTCTGATGAAGTAGAAGCTGCTTGCTATAACTAGGTTGCAAAACAGTAACTGGGAAGATTACTCATATTGTAGTCAAAGGGCCATTGCAATGCATATTTAAACATTGAGATTGAACTGGAGATGGTGTTTATTGCTTAAATGTGGCATTAACTCCATTCCTTAGTCCTGATAACATTCACAGTGTGAGCACACCAATTTCACTACCATTCCTCAGTAAAATGGTACTATGACGTTTCAACCCCTCCTCCTGTAACATTTGTTAAAATACAAATTTGCGGAATTTAATATTGAAGCCAAAAAATGCAGTGTATCTTCATCTTCTAGTTTTCTTCCGACTTGAACATCAGAGCAAAAGTTAGGTTTTCAAAAATATGAGAAAAAAATAGACCGAAACAAAGCAAACCCAAGATGTTTTCAGGGTTGCGTCATGGAACACCAGAGGTTTTAACCATCTGCTCATCAACATAAATGAAGAGCTACTGTAAGCTGAAGTCATATGTTTACAAGAATGCTAAAGTACACCTGTAATAGATGGTCACACTTGTTATTTGAACAAAGTGTATAAAGGTTCAACTGGAAGACCATCGGCTGGTATTTTGACTATCATAAAAAACAACTTGACTTCAAATGTGATACAAATGTCAGCACCTTCCCCACTTATTCAGATATTAGTGATGCAGGAAGCAAATTCTACAATTGAAGGGAAAAGAACAAGCGATTATCAACCTTTACTGGAAAAGTCGGACTAAAGATGGAGAATCTTTCGTTCAATCATTCATGAACAGTATAGATGACCTGCCTGCAGAGTTTGGAAATCTGTGCATCATACTCTGTGGGGATTTAAATATTGATTGTATTAAGAAAACAGCACTCAAAGAAACATCTCAGAAAAACCTACAAAAATACTCCCGATCTCAAAAATGGATGAGAGAATCAAACATCAGAGACCTTAATTTGGTCAATGGAAATGTTGAGGGCGACCAACTTGGGGAAAAGACCTGGAAATCCTACAACGCCAGTGCAACCCTCGACTACTTCTTTGTGGACAGTGTCACCTTCTCAAACATTAAATCCCTGAAAATGTTGGATTGCATCAAGAGCGATCATAGCCAGCTTATTCTAACTTGTCATTTTCCAACCTTCCAAAAGGATAAGAAGCAAATGTAAGTCCAGGAATTGTGGCCACATAACGTAAGCACAAATAATGGACTAAATCGACTGCACATAACAAACAAACAAATCCCTCAGCTAAAAACATACATAGACCAATGGATAGCAATGCCATCAATGGGAGTTGAGTATGAATCTTGCCTATTACTTTTTAGAGACAATGGCCAAGTACATTCAAAAAATAAAATCCACTCACACCAATTCGATCTGGAACTAGGTAATAAGAAAAAACAATTAGCTAAAGATTTACGGCTCTAAAAAAGTTTAAGAGCAGATCAATAGAACAAGAAAGAAGGTCCCTGAAAGCAAGACATCGAAGTTGTGCAAAAGCCCATAGAGCCCAACTATACCAACAGGACTCGGAGCACATGCTGATGGCCATAGAGAACAAAAATGCAAAAGCATTCTGGTCTCTGATAAATAAACAATCAAGTACAAGAGGTCTGGAACAAATTAATCCCATAGATGAACATCAGTAGCTAGAACATTTTGGTGAAATCTATAATCAAAATGGTAAAGATCTTGACCAACAAAGGCTCCCAAAAAGAACTAAAACTTGGGATATAAATTTTATGAAAAAAGAAATGCTGGATCTAATCAACAAAGCCAGCAAGTCTTGCGTCCCAGACGGGTTTTCAAACTTCATTATAAAACAAAATCCAAACTTATGGGGCGACCTGTGTGATGATCTCTTTAGCATAATTGGCATTCATATGCAAATCCTGAGGTCTTGGCTGAAAGCAGTCGTAATCTCAAGCCAGAAAAAGGGAGATCGGACAAAACCTGGAAATGATGGGCCAATCTCCTTATTGGATGTCCTTGGAAAACTTTATGCTGGAATTTTGCTCAAAAGATTAAACGAATGGTTAACAAGGAGCGGAAGCCGCAATGAGAGATAGACAGGGTTTGTTGCAAAGGTAGACTGTGGTTTAAATCTTTGAACACTCAATCTGTTGAAGATGAAAACAACGAAGGAGAACAAGACCTTACGTCTGGCATGTGTGGATATGGCAGACACCTTCGATAGGGTAGATGGTACAAAATCAAGAAAAAAGGTTGTCCTCAAGATCTACTTGAAGCCATCATAGCGCTGCATACTAATACAAGCTTACAGATTAGACTCGACCAAAAAGGCACCCTCAGTAAACTGCTCTGTACAATGAGAGGTTTGAAACAAGGTTGCCCACTAGCGGCTATTCTGTATAATTTCAACATATCTGACATCAGAGAGTGGATTGAACCAACTAGAGCATGTCCTCCACGAGTAAGTGGAGATGTCTTGGGGCACCTATTGTATGCATGTGACTTAATCCTTCTCGATATGATTGCAATAGGATTACAATATAAATTTGATGCCCTACAACATTATGTGGATGTAAACCAACAGCAGATTAACACTGATAAAACGGAAATACTCACATTTGAAAAAGGACAAAAGAAATTTCAAACAAAATGTAAGTGGTCTTTGCAACAAACCATGATTAATGTGACAAAAAGCACTAAATACCTAGGTGCCATGTTAAGTAGTGACAATGGAGAGAAACCGTGGATTCCAAACCTGGAACTTAAAATGGACCAGTTGATAGCACAAGCTCTATTGGTGAAGAAGAGCTATGGGAAATTTTCACTACAACCAGTGGTAGATTTCTATAAACGCAAAATGATCCCTGTGATAACCTATGCAGGTGACACATGTTTAGGATTGCCATGGTTAGTTTGGGACAAACTAGAAGCAAGATATTGGAGGAGACTATTAAATCTTGCGAATTCAGTGCCCATAGGTGTGATCCGGCACAAACTTGGCCTTCACTCAATCCACGTACATGTAATTTGGAAAGCTTTGTCAACCTGTAGAAAGCTCGAATTAATGGAGTGTCCTGTTCAATATAAAATCTTGAAATATGAAAGCAACGCTCCAAAATTCTGGCCACTGAAGTTATGGAGAGAGGAGTGCATCACAATATTGGAAAACCTATGCACCCAGGCCGAAACATTACGAGACCATCCCAGGAGAGTTAAAACATTACTCCTATCAGTAGATTGGGCCCAAACAGAAGCAAAGCAGTCAACCTCCAAGTCCCATACTTTATCAAGATCTTTGGTGAACTTTCCTAATCTGCTTCCTACATATCTAAGGAAGAGTGCTAATGCTAAGCATAGAGAATTGATCCTTCGTTCCAGGCTAAATGTGTTACGCACAAGACAGAACTTAAAGAAATATGGCTTGGAAAAGTCTGCCTTATGTAGATTATGTAACAAAAAAGAGGAATCCTTACAACATTTGCTAATGTTTTGCAGGGAACTGAACGAGGAGGGGGAAAAATATCTTCAGAACATATTGGGCCCGAGATGTGGACAAGATTCCGATCAATGGTGGGAAGCTTTATATCTAGATCTTCACAAGAGAACCGTGAGAGGCCTTGGCATGTATTTGGAAAAAATGCTATTAAGGATAACAAACAGGACAAACAACTTATGCATGGAAATGGAAAATTAATAATATCTAGCCGAACGCAGGACGTACGAGTAATTGGTAATCACTTACAGACGAATTGTGATATGGAAATGACTATTCTCTCCCCGTCATTTGTTCAGCTATGTAAGAGGACGAGTAAATGAACAATTGGATGAGTAAGCAAAACGTTATGTATTATTTAACACTAAAATGCTTAATAAATAAAAAATACATTTTAAAAAAAGCAGATGCCTCTACAATTCTCTCCCCTGATTTCCATTTCCCAAAATGGGATCACTTGGGAATGTATGCTCTTTGAAAGGCAACACACAGAGTATGTAAAGAAAGTGTTCCAGAAGTGGACTATTCTCTCAGAAGACCTACTTGTAATGATAGGCCCTCCTTCTTTCCAGTCTCCAGGGCTTATCTTGCACTATATATACACAGTACTGTAAACTGTATTTCACATAAATGAATGGAAGCTGGAGGCAGAGGTAGATGTCGCACAGCCCCATGAGATCTCAAGAAAAAACCTCATACTTGGCATTAGCCTGCAACCGCATGAATGCTTGGCTGTTAAGGTGGGATTTAAGATTTTTCATGACTCTCCCATGATACTGTTGTGGTGGGGAGGTATGTTCCTTAGGTCAGGGTCTACAGCAGTTCATTTTATAGAGCCTGTATGTTATGTCCTGAACATGGATTCTCAGAGTAGTTGTTTTTTGAGGATCTTAGATTCCTTGTGGAGCTGGAACTTCTAAATCTCTTCTTAAAGTATTTGAGGGTGGCGTTGTATAGTAATTTAAGTGTGAGACATAGACTTTTGAAGGTGATTCACTGCTCCATCAGAAGCTAGAGGAAAGATTATACTGCTGGTGAGGTTTGGTCCTGTCATTTTACCTTAAGCATTCGTCTGAAGTTCCGGACAATTTGGAGCCTCTTGCTAAGTTTCTTAGGCGCACCCGCTAATTACTTAGTGGAGTACTAGTACTCTATTCAAGTTAGTTTCCTCTTCTATTACAGTGTGATATTTCTCAGCAGATGGAGCTGACCTTTTCTTTGTGTTGACTTAAGGTTTACATAACCTAACCTTGCAGAGCCAGATATGATGCCTACAACGTCTAGATGTTTTGTATTTTAGGTGGGTGTGGGTATGCTTTCAATGGTGGATGGCCAGGTGAAAGAGGGAGATTATTTTTTTTTAATGTTTTATTGGTTTAAAACAGAAACAAGAAATCAAGAACAAAAGCATTTTGCATGATCCTTTTAAGTAAAAAAAAAAAACCTTTAACATTACAACTTGATCAACATCCATCTGTCAAATATCATTCACTAACTCAGCGGTAGGAGAAGATCATATGTCCCCTTCACCCTCTCCCTTCAATAACAATACCGAATCCAACATTTTCATGGTGGCAATTACCAATCCATATTAGTCACCTCTCAGTACCCATTTCCACCATTCCATCAGGCTCAGGGTCTTCTCTTTTTCCATAGCGAAGAATTGCAAATGCTCTGTCCAAACATTATCATCTCAGTTCTGTCTCCACCAAGTCAGATACTATATGTCATCCCATCAAGAAATATGGTGATCAATGATGATATGGAGTTAAGGTGTCAATATCGGGTCCCAGCTGAATGTGAGTATCAGGTGCAATGGTCTGCAAATTGAATAGAAAAAAAGGAGTTGGAGATGGTGATGAAAGGTATTTAAACAATTGAAGAGCCTAGGGAGATGACTGAGCCTTGTGGGAAGTCACTGGTTGGGGAGAGGAGAAGTAATATGATTATCAGCTGTGCAGTGTTGACCATCAGGTTTTGGATGAGGCTTTTCTCTGATGTTGATTAGTGTAGTCTGCCTCTTGTATGTCTAAAGCCTGAATGCCAATCGTGGAGGAGGTGACAATTTTTCCGAGTTTTTTCTGAACCTGAGAAAGGCCTACTCTTGAGAAGCTTTGCTTTGAATAATATTCTCACAATTGATCTATAGTCAGTGAGGTGAGGACTGGGATGGGCTTTTTCAGGAAAGCGACAATGCAGGCTTTTATCAGCATGTTGGGATTTCGCCTGTGCTTAAGGAGTTGCTTGATAAAGTTGTCTTTACACGTGTCATTTTGCGTGCTAGGTGCCTTTTTTAAGGTATCTATCTTGAAGATGTCCACTTCACATATAGGTCGGAAGTTGTTAAATGTTGTGGCACGGTTATGACATTGATTTGAACTTGTTCTCAGTCAGGGGTTAGGTATTCATTTATAGTGAAAATATTTTCAAGAAATAAGGTTCAGAGATCATCTGTGAATTTATGTGAGTGTTTAGGTTCAGTTGGTAATTTCACTGGTCTTTAAAATCCTAAACAATGCCAATGAGTTAATAGAAGCTGAATCATGATGAGATTGATAGATGGCTTCTATTGTGCTATTTATGGAATTTTGGTACGATTGCTCATTTCTTTTCCTCGTACATTTTTCTGACTCTGAGAGAGGTTTCTGACACCCTCTGTCAGGCTTCGTGCCCTTTCTTTTGCTGTGCACCTGTGTGGTGTCAAGTGCTCTAGTAATGAAATGGGGGATATCTAAGAACATGCATGTTGTGACATTGGTGTCTGTAGGTTTCCATTGGGGAGATGGAGGTGTTGGAGTTGGCTTGTATCTTGCTTCATATATTATGTTTTTTTCAACATGGAGCCTTTGGCCAATCTGGGCAATCTGGCCCCCCCACCCCTAAACCCCTCATTAAGCCTTTATGCTGCCGACATGACGTGCCAGCTACCGCGAACACGAATTGTGACTCCTCACGCCCTCCCTGCTCCTCATGTGAGAGGTGGCTGAACTTTCCTTTGACTTTTGCCTCTCAGCTTAACCTCTAATCTGTCCGATTTGTGCCACTCTCCGTTCGCCAACCTACTTCTATTTGGATTGTGACTTCCAAATTGCAGACAGTTGTTAGCCTGTTTTATTTCTCTGCTCTGACTCCTACATTCACTTTCATCCTCTTTAAAAATCAATTCCAAGTGGATTGTGCTTTCATTTTGCTTCCATTTGTGCACTGCTTTTTGAAATTGATTCCAGGTGGATTGTGCTTTCATCTTGCTTCCATTTGTGCATTGCATACTTGATCTTGTTTATAATCATATCCTGGACCATCTCCTATTGCTTTGCATTGGTGCCCCCCCCCCCTTATCTACTAGGCCGCCTTGAATATGTGCCAGGACTGTGCAGTGCAGCCTCACTTCTACTTTCCTTTACTTTCACTCTTCCATCTATCCTCTGCCACGGTTATGGCACTCACCATCTCTCCTATCTTCTCTAATTGCTAATCTATCACCTACCACCCTCTCTCAGGGTGTAAAAAAGCATAAAAAGGCGTCCTGTGTGCAAACCCTGGGTTTCCCATCTCAGATACCTATGTCAGCGCAACTTCCAGAGAGGTCTTCACTGATATCCTTTTCTCTGTCCCCTCTCTAGATCTATGGACTCCTCATCTCATCTCTACTCTGTCACCTTTCTCTTCCTCTCCCATTAACGGTGGCACCAAGTGCCAAGTCCTCTTGGCGGTTTCTCATCCTCACGTTGCATCGTTAATGTCTATCACATAGGCATTATCCCGGTTCAGGGTCCTCAACACTACCTCCTTCTCTTTGACCATATTCTGCCTTCCCTCAATAACTTTCTTCCTTCTCCAACCTCCCCCCCTACCACTCTCAACCCCCCCTCTGACTGGAGTACCACGCCCCTGTACTCATCCTCAGAAAACCTTCAAAGGCAGAGATCTCCTCCACTTGGCGACTCTTAATGCCTGCTCAGCCAACAAACACTCTGCTGACATCTGCCTCTTTCTTGAAGACACTGACCTCGACATTCTTGCTCTCACTGAGACCTGGTTCAATGCCAGCTCTGTCACTGCTTTTGAGGCCCTGACGGCTTCAAGACAGCTTTAAGATCATTTCCTCGCCTTGTCCTCACTGTTCTTACAGTGGGGACACCTTAATCTACCCTGAGTGGGTTCCTTCTTCCATCTTCTTCCATCTTCCCCACCCAGCTCTACTCTTCCTTTGGGAGCCTGGTATACAAGGTGGGCATCTCTCTCTCCTCCACTCTGACCATTGCTAGCATTTACCAGCCTCCAGGTGCTCCTCTGTGAATGGGCTGATTTCAGCTCCTCCTTACTTTCAACCACCTCCAACCTTCTCCTCTTGGGTGACTTCAACATCCAATTGGACTCCCCTGTCTATGCATGTACTTTTTTCATTGACCTCTGCACCTCTCTATCCCTCCAACCCACTTGGCTGGACACACATTGGATGCCATCATCCACTCAGACCTCACTCTCCTCCCCTCTCTGGTCTCCCATCTCTCTTGGTCAAACCATTCTCTCCTCTCCTCCCACCTGGGTCCCTTCAGCTCTCCTACCGCTCCCGCAAAAGCCCTGCCAACCTCGTTCACAAACATTTGCCCGATTAAATGAGTGTCAGCTGCTGCCTTTGCTTCTACCTTCATCCCTCCTTTCCCCCAACTGCAGTCTCTTCCACTGAATCTGCTCTCAGCAGCTTCCACCTGACATCCTTTCCCCAGTCACGAGGATCCACCTGAAACCCGCCCATAAGCATAACACTTTGTACAGCTCCGATCTTGCAGGCCTGAAACAAAAGTGCATTGCAGCGGAATGTAAATGGCAATCCTCAGGATCACCCTCTGACAAACTGGCCTTACGCCTGCCCCAAAGGCAATACAGACACTCTATCCGTGCCAAGAAAAGGGCCCACATTCAGGCACGGGTTTCTGGTGCATCCAATAACACAGCTGAACCTTTAGCTAGCCAACCCTTCTGCAGTCTCCTCCTCCTCCCCTCTTCCTTCCCAGGCCCTCTGCAACGCACTGGCCACACACTTTGCCAACAATACTCAGGACATCCTGAACACACTTGTTATGCACTAGCACACCTTCAGCAGATCCTACCTGTCCAGCCAACTACCGCCCTATTTCTATCACCCCCTTACTGGGGAAACTGTTGGAGAAGCTGGCCTTGCCCAATTCAACCCTCACACTGAACTTGTTGGTGGTCTCCACAACCATCAATCAGGATTCCAAACATCTAGATGCATGGAAACTGCTCTTCTGAATATCTGGGAAGAACTGCTTGGATCCCTGGACTCCAGCTTTCCAGCTGTCCTCATCCTACTTGCTCTCTCCCCTGCCTTTGACACGGTCAACCACTCCATCCTCATACAAAGACTCCATGATATCCTTGGTATTTTCGGATCGGGCACTGGAATGGCTGACCTCTTTCCTAACAGTCCGCTCCTCCAAAGTCATCCTGGGCACCTTCTCCTCTCCTACTTTCCTCTCCACCTGTGGTGTCCCCCAGGGTTATAACGTCTCCCCTTGGCTCTTTAACATCTACCTTGCTCACCTGGCACTTCTCATCTCCTCCTTCTCCCTCAACTTCCAGTGTTATGCAGATGATACGCAACTCTTTTTAAGACTTTCTGCTGACTCTCTCGCACCTTCCTTCATCCTTGACTGCCTAGCTTCCATCCAGGCCTTGTGCCCTTCCAATGATCTCTGCCTCAATGCCAGGAAAACTGAGATCCTTCCCATTGGGACCCCTGCTCCCTCCTTCTTCCCTTCTTTCTGGCCTTCCTCCATGGCCTCGCCCCCTGCTCCTTCTTCTGAAGCCAGAAACCTTGGAGTCATCTTCGACTTCTCTCCTTCCTCCCACACAATCAGGGCATTGCTCAGAAGTCACACTTTTAACTCTTCCTTCTCAAAGGAATTCTCCCTTTTCTCACTTTCTGCCAGAAGCTCAATGTGTCCCGAGCCCTGTTTCCCTCTAGGCTCGACTATTGCAATAGCTTCCTCCTTAATCTACTTTCTTCCACTCTGTGACCCCTTCAGCTAATCCAGAATAAAGCAGCATGATTTATCGTTGGCCTTAAGCCCAGAGACCGCATCTCTCCTGCCCTAAAAAGTCTTCACTGGCTTCTGGTAACTGCACGGATTAAATTCAAATCCCTCTGCATCATCCAAAAGGCTGCCTGGTGCCTGGGACCACACTACCTGCAACTCTTTCTTACAAAATACTCTCCTTCCAGATCTCTATGTTCCACTGGCACCAATACTTTGTGTGTAAAGCGATTTTCTAAACAGACAGCAGGAAGTCGTAAGCTTTCATCAGTTGATTCCTCCTATGGAACAGCCTCCCCTGCCTCTGCATCTTGAGCAGGACCTTCTTGAATTCCGAAAGCACCTCAAGACTTTCCTCTTTTCCTCCTCCTTCCCTTCTTCCCTACTCTGCTAATCTCACAGTTGCTGTGATTGGTGTCTTTGACCCTTATGCACCATCTGGGCCCCTGAGCACTCACACCCAATCTTCCCAGCTCCTGTCTACCTTTAGAACTTGCCTCGGCACATCCTTCACCCTGGATACTCGCACATTTCCACCCAACGCGGCTCCTGGCTGTGTAACACTTACCATACCTTGCACTTCATCGGTGCCTCACCCACGAGCACGGACACCCCACTTCCCTCTGCCTTGCGGCACTTGCACGTTCTGAGTACTCACAAGGCATAGTAGGTACGTACTTTCCCTTCCCCCACTGTATTATTTTTGTGTATTTTAATGTACTTCAATCCCATGTTCCCTCCCTGTTACCCTGTGGGTGCTTGGAAACAGAATGAATTTGCTGTTTGAGTGCCTAACAAGCGAACCAAAAATAAATACATAAATAAATACACTGGGGTAATAACAGTTAATTGTGGAACATGTATTCCTCTGTGAACTGAATGAGGCAGGGTTACTTTTTAGGGTGTGTCATTCTACCAGGGCATGTGACAGCAAAACTGTATGTGATATGAGGAACCCAGAAATAGGGATTGTACCTACATAAGTATGAGGATGTTTCTGACATATGAGCTATATCTCTTCAAACAATGTATAGATTGTACGTTTATGTTGTAATTTTAAAAAATATGTTAATAAAACTTTGTGAAGGCTCAGCCTTTACTTTGACTATGCTTAATTTTCCTTCTCTCATCACACTCACTCAATCATCCCTGCAGTCTCGTGGCCCAATTTACCAGATTATGGATTGTCCTCTTCCACCATCTTCTTCTTTCTCTCGCCCTCCATCTCTTCACCCCTTCCTTGTCAGGCTCTGGACGGCAGCCTCCAAACTTACCTGTGGATATCGCTGACACTTTCCATCATGGCCTCTCTCTTTCCCATCTACCTCAAAACATTCCCTCAGGATCTGAAATATGTCGCCCATGCTTAGCTCTGAGTGACCTTGAAGTATCATCGTGTGGCCTCTCTCTTTTCCGTCCTTTTCCGCCCTTCCCCTAAGAATCTGGAAGACAGCATCTGGGTGTAGCTGTGAAAGAACCTGGCCCTTCCCTTCTTGGCCTCACTCTGCGGTGCCCTACTCCCTCTTCCGCTCAGTATCTGGAATGAAGGTTCTAGGCTTGACTGTGAACATCTATGGCTCACACCCTCTCAGCGGCCACTTTTCTCCCAGCTCAGAAGCTGGGGCACAGCCTCTGAGCATAGCTGTGAACCCCTTGACTCTTCCATGTTTGGCATCTCTGTCTTTCAAGATCTGGGAGGATGCCTCTGGACTTTTCTATGAATTGCCCTGTTCCCTTTTTTCTTCCCACGCCTCCTTTAAAGTGAGTGTTCAATTTCAAAATAGCACATTATAAAACTCCTAAAACAATTAATAACTGGAATATGCTGGAGAATTGTACATATTCACATAAATAATTAAAGCAGGTTTTGCTTTCTCCCTACACTAGTGGAATTCTGGAAATTTCATCCATCTAGGTTAAAAGGTAATCTATAACTACTATACAATGTATGTTTTTCAATGTTTGATTTTGTTTATAAATGTGAAACAAAATAAAATAGTTATGTGTTAAAAAAGAAATGTATGTGTGACGCATGCAACACACAGGTTTGAATCTTAGTGGAACTCATTAAACGCTTCATGTGTCCGGGGTTGGTATAAAGGGATTGGGGAAAGCTGTGTGTGCTATTTTCTGGTTTGGTGGTTTCCAATGTAAATCTAACAGAGGCAACGGGAGGATAGCTCAGGGACAACGTGAGCACCTCATGGGCAACGTTGCCCCTCAGCTATCATCAGGATAGCTCAGGGGCAAAGTGCTCGCCTTGGAAGCAAGATGACATGGAGCAACACAGGTTCGATCCCCGATCTGCGCTTAGAAACCTCTGGGTATCAAACATATGATTTTAGTGCACAACAATCCACGAAAGATTTACAACATTGAATGATACTACATGCCCCTATGCAACCGGGGAGATATTTTGGGGGTGATCACATTGGATAACCTCAGGGTGTGTAATTAGTGAATGAAGACAAAAAGGGAAGCCGATGGGATTTTAACATACATAGACAGATCGAATAAATGCCATGGACTCTTCTAAATACAATAAGAGCACTTTCCAAGCATCTGCGTTATTTCAAGCTGCCGGTCAGGGCTCTGCATCACTTCTTCTCTTAGAGATAACCACTGATCCCTTTCCACAAACACCAAGTGCTGGATTATTTTTCCAGACCGATTTTTAACACCAATAGTCAATCTGTAGTTATTTCATGTATTACAACACAGTGCACAGCTCACACAGGAAATACTTTTCTGTAAGCATAGAAAAAAGGAACCACATTTAGAAATGCCAGAATTCCCTTTCATACTTCAAGATGTAACTGAGCTCTGAGGGTAACTTCTTAAGAGGCAGGGGATGAACAAGTCTGACATTTTTTTAGAATTCCAATCTGAATTCCAATCTGCATGGGATGCCAGCATGGGCCAGCATTTTGCCACCAGGCTACGAGCGGGCCTCCTCTGGCAGCTCCTGCAAGAATCTTCTGTTTCTGGGACGTGCAGCTGCGAAACAGGGTTTCCCTCCCTGGGGACAGGGCTGTTGAGACAGTTAATGGCATTGTCCCAGGGCTTGGCCTACTCCAAAGGAAGCTACCCCACTTACATTTCTCTAATAAACCTTGGGGTGAGGCAAGCATGTTTGCCTTTTCCCAGAACGGACATGGGGAGGCTGTGCCTCTTTTAGGTCATGCTCCTCAGTTTACCGTCCTTCCTGGCTTTGCTACACATTTTCTACAATTCTGCCTGTAGGCCACACTCATCCTTTGTAAGAGTGGCTGCCATCTGGAAAGGGTGTGGACACTCTCTGTGCCCTATCTCGGGAGAACTGGGATGGTGTCAACACCATGGCTCTTATGTTGCACGAAGCCCTAATAAAAAGTCACTATAAAGTTTTTGCTGTTTCCTCTAATGATCAAATATTTTGTTACCTAAAGATAGTGGCAAGAAAGTGGGCTGCCTTTCACCAACCGGTAGAAGGTCTGAAATCCTGCAATGCATAGCCAAAAAGATAGACATGAGGGCCTCATCACAAGTTGGCCGGTATGCCGTTGGTAATACCGCTCAACTGTAATTGCGTTAGCGTCAACTGGTCCAGCGCTATTAGCGCCAGATCACGGGTAGGGCATTAACAGTAAAACCCCATTTCCCATTGGGTACATTGGACGTAAATAGCGTGCACTATACAGCCAGCAGTAATTGTGCCGAAAACCTCTAGAAAAAAGCTGGAGGTGACACAACCCATTTAGCACACAACTCGTGATAGGGCAAGCCCTTAAATGCGGCGGTATTACCGTTACTGCCGCATTCAAGGGCTACAGCCCAACTCATGATGAGGCCCTTGGCATGTATCTAACGCACAATACATCGATAGAAAAAGCGGATCCAAACTCTTATGCACTGCTGTGAGAGCGCTTGACTACTCGTTGTCAGTAGGAACAAAACAGAACATTGGGCATCAAGATGAAACCATACTCACCAAGTGAGGCCCCACTCACTGCTACTGGTGCCCCAAATTCTCACTTGGCAACCTACGACAAATGTATTCAGGAAATATTTACCAAATATAGTCCTCCTGTATCATCCACATGTTGCAACTGAAACTGATATGTGTATGGTGCTGAGAAGGCAGAGAAGAAATGCATGATGGTAGCACAGTGGGAATACAGGTTTCAAGAGAAAGGGAAGCACTTCAAAAAGGTCAGAAGATCAAATGATGACTTGAAAATAATTTGAACAGAGTTGTACCCATCTCTCATAATAAGCAAACAAGGCACTGTCCGTGCATACATCATTGGCAAGGCATCAAAGAGAGCCCAAATAAGAATGGTGCATGTTTAGCAATATAACCCTGCAGGACATATCCACTCATAGCTTGGAGGAGTAAACAGGAGCAGGTATACGATAGGTACCTTCAAAAACATCAGGGTATCAATATGGTAAAGAAATATTAACCTTTTAAAAAAAAAAATGGTACCCTTGCTACAAATGCGCCATGATGTCCTCACAACAAAAGGCATACTCAAAAAGGGAAGGCAACCTAGGGATTGCATGGAAGGCCCACCCAATGCAGGTAATATGGGGTAAAATAACATTCTTCGTGTGATCTGTGAAAGAAAACCTCGGGATTTTTGGTCCTTGGTCCTTGGTAAGAACAACAAAAAAGAACATCACTGACCCCACTATAAACAACCTGTGGGAAAAACAATGGGTGGACTATTTTGAAAATCTATATAAAAACACAGAAAAGGTCCTTTCGGCATCACCGTCACAGAATACAGGGCCATAGCGGGTTCCCTGTGGCCCAGAGTCTATCATACTCAAAATCTCCAAACTCAAGAATTCAAGGGCACCGGTCCCGGATGGGATATCTAACCTAGACCTAAAAAATTATCCCCAAGTATGGGCTGAATTTATGTCAAAAATCTTTGAAAACTGCAATAGACCAAATCGAATCCCTCTGACATGGAAAATGGCAAATGTACTCCCTATATTCAAAAAGGGGGCCAAGGACGATCCAGGCCAATACCGACCAATTGCGTTGATGGATGTGATTGGCAAAGTATTTGGGGGCCTCCTGCTGGACGAATTACAGATCTGGCTACATAAGGTTGGTTACACAGATCCGCTTCAGACGGGTTTCGTGAAACACACAGGAACTACTGCCTCAAAGCAAGAATTCTACAGGGACGGCCGAGAGTATATATGGTGTTTGTCGATTTGGTACAAGCTTTTGACCGGGTCAATAGAGACCGGTTGTGGAGAAAGCTGAAGCAAAGAGACTATCCAGAATCTTTGTTCGGTCCCCTTAAAGCACTCCATGTGGGTACAACTATGAAAGTAAGATTGAGTCGGAAAGGCAACTTAACAACAGATATTCCGACAGCTAGAGGCGGCAAACAGGGCTGCCCACTTGCACCTACTCTTTATAATGCCTAGATGGTGGACTTTGAGGACAGTGAAAAAAGAACCAGAGCCTTTCCACCGACAGTAGGCGGTGCAAACATTTTGCATCTGCTGTATGCAGACAACATCATTTTGATGGACCAAACTGAGGTAGGCCTACAAAGGCAAATAAACAACTTAATGAATTACATGAAGGAAAACAACTTGGAATTAAATAAAATGAAAACAAAAATAATGATCTTCGAAAAGACCTCAAGAAAATTGAAGACATTGAAATGGTACACTGACGGGGTACCTCTGGAAAAAGTGACAACCTTTAAATACTTGGGAATAACTTTAAACAACAATCCCTCGGAGAAACCTCTGCAAATTCACATCTATGCAAAACTGAAATCCTTAATAACGCAAGCAAAAGCGCTCAACAAGAAATTCTGTCGGTTTTCCTTGACTCCAATTTTGAATTATTACAGGGTCAAAGTAATCCCAAGTGAAACATATGGGGCTGAGGCTATGCCAAAGATTCCGGCAAAGGTCTGGCCTAAACTTGAAGGTTGGTTTTGGCGTAAGGTATTGGGATTGCCAACCTCTACCCCAGTGACTCTGATTAGAAGAGAATTGTGCTTGACATCATTGAAAGCAATAATCAAGCGAAACTCCTTGCTGCTGTATCGAAAGCTCATCTTACAATCGAAGCCAACATTTTTTGAAATAATTGCAAACGAACTAAATGGCGGGAAAAACAGTATGCTAATAAAATGGGCTTTGGATAACAATGCATTATTGGAGGAAATATCTTCATCGGAAGAGGAGCTGCAGAACAATCCGTGTAAAACGATAAAGAAGCTAATAGAATTAGACTGGAGCAAAACCTTAGATGAGGCGGAAAATTACCAAGGGGCCGTGACGGTTTCAACTGATCTAAAGAAGGTCAATGAAGTAAGAGGTTACTTACGAAAATTCCCAAATAAACTACTGAGCCGAACATTCATGCGAATGAGACTAAACCGCCTGAAAACAAGAGAAATAAAGTCCATCAGAGATAAATCTATCTCAAATGATTGTCATTTCTGCAAAAACACCAACTAAGTAGAAACTATGCAATACCTCTTGCTGACCTGTAGGGGACAGGAAGCCAGAGAGATCTAATTGGGAAAAATCATAAGAACATCAACATCCCTTGACGAAGAAGCATGGTGGTCCCTTCGAATGAGTGGTGAGAAAACACAATGGCCCTCATTACGACCCTGGCGGAATCCGAAAAACGATGGCGGAAATGCAATACCGCCATCGAATACCGCTCGGTGCGACTATGACCCGTCACCGCAAAGTACGAAGCCATTAGCGACACCGTAGTGAACGCCAACGCTAACTGCACCAAGTACGCGCGCGCGCGCCATGCCAAACCGTAAATACCACCATGGCGCAAGGGTACGCGAATTCCGACCCTAGCGGACATGTACCTAACGCCATCAAGCATGGCGGAAAGCACCAATCCGCCATGGTGAGAAGTACGGCATCGCGAATCAACCGTAAACGGCCCCACTGAGTGCCTGTACACCGCTCCCTGCCCACAAAGTACAACTCCCCGTAGGTGCAATGAAGTCACAATGCAACCAGTGAAATGTACAAGTCACCCATGCATGCCAACGAACAAAAGAAACACAAGAGGGGCCAATGGGAGCTGCAGGGCACAGATGGCACGAATACAGAAGCCATTCCAATGGACATGACCACAGTCCCCCCCCCCGAAACGCACGCAAACACAGGCACCTGTGACCAGCAATATTCCGAAAATCACAACATGCCACCAGTCCACCTGGCTGACCGGCATCTGTTACACAAAACCCCTTCCCCCGCCCCTGAGCATGACAACATGCAAACAGTCACATTGGCAGCCCCCATCCCTGACCTCACTGGGCTCCGTAGGCAAACGCGCCCAGCACAGTACCACGCGACTAAACTCCGAAGCTGGAACCCAATGCAGATCTCCTCACAATACATCGCTCCCCAAATAGGAATATGCCACATCACTCGCAAAGAAGAACGCTACACGGCCCATATCAGAATAGAAATTTAATGCACAACTAAATCACCAAGCCCATACAGCCATTAGTCCATGAACTCCAAAACACATATCACCATTGTGCGCTGCATCCGCAAGGAATGACCAGCTACTACTTGTGTGACGCCCTGTTCCATCATGGTACACAGAGCCACATTCACGTACGAAAAGGCAACATGGAAGCGCACAGACCCGCAGGGCCGTCCCAATGGGGAGGCACTAGTCCAGCTGAAAGGCCGAAATGTTGCTCCGAGCCACTAGTACTGCGTAAGGGCATGTGGCCCATTGGCGATCGTCCCATAAGATCGTAATGCTGCTCCACTGATTAACACGAAGCAGCAGGTGTCGGGAGTAAACGCCATCTGCAGGAGTGGCATACAGATGGCAGTGGCAAAAGGGGAGGAGATACCTGTCAACCAAAAGAAAAGAAAAAGAACAGAATGGCCATCAGAACTACATTCGAACAACTCACTTCAATGATCACACTAAATCCACAGTCATATGCATGCTAGCCCACTCCAAAGGATCATCACCACCCCGAAACCACTTGCGACTCATAACTATCTATATCGAGGTGTAAACACCATCACAAACGAGTGTACCTGTGCATGCGTCTGTCAGAACAGATCCCATCAGATGGGAATGTTAACGTGCATGGACACAAGTGTCTGAAGGCGCGTCGAGACAGGGAGGGCTCAACAAGGCCAGATAGACGATGGTCCCACTATGGCAGCCCTGCATCACATAGCGCAGGGGAGGCGGATAGATTCCAAGAAGCCCTGTACATGGCAAACCCTGTATCAAATCACCTGCCCATGCATCCATTCATCATTCCCTCATCCTGTTATAAAAACGCCTGAATATTTACTCACAAAACATTTGAACTTTCCATTGAGTCTGTGCGTTATGCAGCCTGCAAAATCCACAGTGCCCCAGCCCGTAATTCCAGTGTTGTGAAGTTACATGTATTTGGGAACGTCCGGCCTCATCGCCCACGTCACTATTGCGCATCCAAAACTATTCATATCAATCATTGCTTCCTCGCCATGGCCCCTGTCTCAAGGACATCGAACAAAAGAACGTTATATTTGCAGTCAGACCTGTGGGCATCTCCCCGGCGCTAGCTGAAAACCGAAAGCGCCGGCCTTCGAATTCCTCATTTGCAACATCACGTCGAAGAGGCATCTGTGGCCGTTTGAAATCACTAATTAATCCATCGAGTGCGGCTGTGTGTGAAAATGGCAACTGCCTTCACCCACGAATGGGACGCCCCGCCCGTCGTTGCAACTCGGTACAGTGATGCATGAGGGCCCACCGTTACTCGAGTACTACGTCCCACTGACCCATCACAAGTCTGTTCGCGACTGCAAAGATTGTATGTGAAACAATGGGACCATAGCCGAATGTACATATCAACAAATGTTACACGGCCATCGGGTACAAATACATGAATGCAAGAGCAAGATGCCATGCGTCACATTGCAGCGTTGTGTGCGGGACGTGCTCGGCCAAAGGGGAGAGCAGCTTGCACAGGTGGAATGAATCACCACAGGTGGAGGCCATACAGCCTGAAAACACATAAATTGCACACCCAGTCTCCTCCCACAACCACACCCACTCCGAAATGCTACCGGCAGGACTCGCGATGTTGGCCCTGGGGGACCTGATAGCACTGCAAGTGCTCCAACTCCAAGAAGAAGACGAACACCAACTACAACCGGCCGCACGGAGGAGACGCAGGAGGAGGAGGAGGGCAAGGCAGGGCCAGCAAGGGCCGCCAGCACAGCCACTACCACGACGCAGGCAGCCCGCAATCCCACGCCTCCGAGCACATCCGTTCAACCTCACTGATGAGCAGATCCACACCCTCTACCGTTTGGACCGGGACACCATAGCCGCCATCGTGGACATGACACAGGCTGACCTTGTCAGCATGATAGATAGCCCAACCGCCATCCCACCCCTACTGAAGGTGGTGTCTGTACTACACTTCCTGGCCACAGGCACCTACCAGCACACAGTCGGACAGTTGCATGGCATTTCACAGCCACTGTTCTCACGGACACTATTGCAAGTGCTCGATGCCCTCCTGCAGCACGCAGACGACTACATCTCTCTACCACGCTCGGAGCAGGAAATTACCAACACAAAAGTGGGATTCCATGCACTTGCCGGCATACCGGGTTGCATTGGTGCCATCGACTGCACCCATGTGGAATTGGTCGTTCCACATGCCATGGAGGCCCAGTACCGCAACCGAAAACAATTTCATTCCCTGAATGTACAAATGGTGTGTGACTCCAACAGGATCATTACACATTGTTGTGCCAGATTCCCTGGCTCAACCCATGATTCTATGGTCTTGAGGAACTCTACTATACCACGCTACATGGAGCGACACGCAGGGAACAGATCCTGGCTACTCGGTGAGTCTCATTTCATGCATGATGATGTGGGGTATGTGATGCGGCAATGAACTGCCAGGAGGGGGGGGGGTGCGTACGTAGCAATGGCATTCCACATCATACGTTTCTCGTCCACATACAGGTGATGCTGGGTATCCACTGAAGAGATGGCTCCTCACACCAGTCCGGAACCCACGGGACCAGCATGAGGAGGACTACAACCATGCCCACTCACGTACCCGTGTAGTCATTGAACAGGCATTCGGCCTACTGAAGACTCGTTTCCGCTGCCTCAGCAGGTCTGGCGGGGCACTCCTGTACCGCCATGAGAAGGTTGCAAAGATGGTCATGGCATGTGTCATGCTCCACAACATGTGCGTACGTAGAAATGTGCCCATGCCCCCTGACGCTGAACTGCAAGCACCTGATGATGGTCATGATGAGGGTGGGGATGTGGCAGCACCTCAAGGAGTCTGCGAGGCACCGGAGGGCCGTGACATTCGTCAGCATCTCATTGATGCATGCTTCTAGCACTCACGCCTGGTGGCTGATACATGGACACGGGACTCATGGCACTGTGTGTGTCTGGTACATGCACAATATGGACTGTACGCCTATGATGGCCTAGTACACAAAGATCATTGTCCACACATCTCATTGGTTGATCGTGCACTGTTTATGGCATATGTGATATCATGTAGAACACCCTATCGACCCGCCACCCAAGTGAGCCCAACACACCCCCTCCACCCTCCTACCTCCCCCCCGAACACCAGTGTCCAAAGAAGCTCATTGTCAGTGGGCTGTCGCTATTGCAAGCCCCCTCTGCGGGTATCAGGGGCACCCCTGCCTGTGGAGCGCAGGTTCCTCCCAGATCTACGTTGGGGGCTGCCCTGGACGGAACTTGCAACGGATGACGTCTCTGCCTGCTCACGTCCATGCATGTCCCTAAGGGTTTGTGAGAGCTCAGTGAGCACACGGCGCACTGCGGCAAGTTCGGCACATACGTCTTTGGACGTCGCATGCAGTTCCCCCCTCAGGCTCTCGGTGCTTCTCTCCATTTGGACTCTCAGGCTCTCGGTGCTACTCTCCATTTGGACTCTCAGGCTCTCGGTGCTACTCTCCATTTGGACTCTCAGGCTCTCGGTGCTACTCTCCATTTGTGCCCTGAGTGTCTCAGTTGATGTTTCTATGTCTGCCTTAGTGCCCCCACATTCATCGGCATGGTCCTTGAGGAGCGTGGCCAGTTGCTGCTGTTGCACGATTAACTGGTCGAGGGACTGTTGCCTCTGCTGGGCCATGGCCATTTGCGGGGGTGTCACAGAGGGGCTGTTGACCTCATGTTGCCTTGCCACAGGGCTTGGGGGGGATGGCCAGTCGTCGTCTTGTGGGTGCCCCTGCGTGGTATCCTCATGTTGTACGGGATGGGACAGACAGGGGGAATGGGACAGGTCATGGATGGATCTGACTTCGACATCCCCGTCTTCTGTGTCGGAGCATGCTGCCATCAATGGGGTGTCACCTATGGTGCTGCTGCCACCAGAGGCAGTGCCTTCTGTGGCATCCGTTGGGGGGACCTGTGGTGGTGGTGTTGTGGGCATGCTGGCTGCTGGGGTGCCTGTTGATGTTCCCCCCTCTGTGCTGCCACCTGATTTGTGCTGCTGCCGTGTCTTGATGCGTGCAGCTGAGGTGGAGGGTCTTTGGCCGTTGGTCTTCGCCCTCTTTGCAGGTGTGCTGGTAGGGGTGTCCTGATGCTCGTCGTTTGGATCGGAGCCTGTGGTGGAGTAAAGGAGGGCGAGGGTTATTAATGGGTCTGTGGGTATTGGAATGGCATTGTATCACATGCATTGGGGTGGTACATGAGGGTGATTTGGGTCGGTGCCTTGGAGGTGCTTTTATTTGTGTGTGGGGTGAGGGTGCAGTTGTTTGGCAGCCTGCAGTTAGGGTGTGCCTGCTGGACGTGTAGTGGGTGTTTTAGGGGTTTTTAATTATTTATGTATTTATTGTGGTTTTAAGGTGCACTATCAGGGCGATGTGTGTGGACGTTCTCCTGGACATGTGTTTCTGTTGCACTATGTGGACACATGGTACTTCACATGATTGGACATTGTGGATTTAGCATTGTTTCATCTGGGCCACCTACCTGATTCTTCTGATGTCTGCACTCCTTTCTCCATCCCTCCGACTCCCTCTATGCTCTCCATTCCGATGGTGGAGGCACAGATTTCTTCCCAGGGGGTCAACTTGATGGGTGATTCAGGACCTCCCCCGGTGGCTGTGGCAATGTTGCGGTTGGCAGAGAGTATGCTGCGGACGCGTATCCGCAGGTCGTCCCACCGCTTTCTGCATTGCTGTGGGTTGCGGGGTGCGGTCCCCACCGCGCTTACCCGCTGTGCCACCAGAGCCCATATGGCCTTCTTGTTGGCAAGTGCCGTCCTGGTCATTTGCGTGGAGAAGACGGCGGCGGCATTCTCCTGGAGGGTCTCTGTTAGCACGGTGAGTTCCTCACGGGAGAAGTGGACCTGCCGCTTGCGGTCGCACGCTTTCTTCGCTACTTTTCCCATTTTTCTTGGTTTCGCTAGGGTGGATGACGGGTTGGGGTGTGTCTCAGGGTAGTGATTTTAGTGGTTGTGTGGTTTTAGTGGTTTTATGGGTGCACGGCGGGATGTTTCCCGTTCCGGGCCCATGTTTTAACTTCCGTTTCCGTATATTTCCGGTCACCGTACTTTCCGGTAGGCGCACTCTGCGGTGCCCGCTGTGATGGGTGGCGGTATTGCACCTAGGGCGCCGTACGGCGGCGGTGTGGGCCGTTTTGGGGTCATTTCCGCCATCGCGGACTTTGCACTTCCGCCATGCCGTGGTGCTCGTGCCCGATGGGTCGGAATGGGCCGCAATTTGCTCCTTCGTGCAATGGCGGAAACGCTATTTACGCTGTGGCGGTCCGGTCGGTTGATTTCCGCAAGGGTCGTAATGAGGGCCAATGGGTGATTGCAGTGACTTTATTTATGAACAACATTGGTCTGGAAAATTTAGATAGTTAACTTGGACTATGTCATGGAGAGGACAGTCCGACTAGTGAAGAAAGAAGAACTTTACTGGAATTTCCGTGTGAAAGTCAGGACTATGTAGCATGGATTTGGTTCTGGATGTTTTTTTTTATTTTTCTTCTTCTTTTGTAAAAATTGTAATACAATGAACACAAATACATTAAAAAAAATAACATTAGAAGTGTAGTGGGTGTTTGGCAATAAGGAAACAGCCCTGTGGAGTTGAAAGCAATGCCTGAACTAGCAAAGGGAAAGGAGCTCAGGACTGGGAAGATAAAGGAATCTCCTTGGTGATACATGTTATCAGGGATGGGCTTATACAACCCTTTGCAGTTTGTGCAGGAGGAATGAGACAGGAGAGACCAATACAAAGTCCTACAGATAAGGCGTGTCTTACAGGGGTATCAGAACAATCCCTTCTGTAGGCACATCATTTCTATGGGTAGTACTTACTAGATCGGTTTCCAGACTATCTATAGCAATTACCGATTGCACCTTCAAACCTCCAAAAGGCTTATATGCGGGAAGTGAATTTTGGGAAATGTCCAAAGATTGGAGTGAGGTTTTGATAAATCCCAGAGAATGTGCAATTTGCCCTCACATAGGGTTGGTCCAATTAAAAATTGTACACTGGGTTTCTCACTCCCAAACAAAACAGGCAGAAGTCGCTAGTGCACACTCAATCTCCAGTGGCACAGAGAAGAGGGGGGTCCTTTATCGTATGGTGTGCCAGGTTCTGGAATTACTCAGAAAGGTTTGTAACAGTGGGGGTGTCACGCACTAGGCTGGAATATATAACCAACCCAAAACTATCTGTCTGAACGACGATAAAACGGAGATACTGATCCTGGGTTTCCGACTCCAACCTCAAAAAACTCACCCCTAACTACTGCGCCTTCAATATAGATGGCAATATAATTAAAGTGGCTACTGAGGTAAAAACACTACGTTTCTACCTCGATTCCACCTTGTCTCTCAAAAAACAAGTCAACTCCCTGGCTTCCTCCACAGCCTATACTTGCAAATGAATTAGGGCTTGCAGACCTTACTTGTCTAAAACCAATTGTATCACACTTGCCAATGCCCTACTAATGTCCAAACTAGATTATTGCAACGCCCTATATGTGGGCGCTAACAAAACTGTCACAAATAAACTACAAATATTGCAGAATAATGCTCTTAGAGCAGCCCTGGACATATCCCATAGAGCACACATATCCAACATCAGGAAAGACAATCATTGGTTAAAAATCAGTGACAGAGTTCTCCTTAAAACGCTATCTCTCACACATAAAGGACTAAACAACACTGCGCCCCCATACATTTCAACTAGACTGACCAGAAAATCCACACCAGAGCATCTAATCACTCCTTACTTGAAACTCCCAGATTTAGACTAACCAAAGCAGGTGGAGCAAGCTTCCCTGTTAGAGCTGCCTGTGCCTGACACACTCCCTACGGAATAGAGAACCAATCTCCCCTACTCTAGATTCAGATGTAAGGTGAAAGGTTGGCTTTGGACTAACGACAATTAACCTACTGATCTCAATCTTCTCACGGTGTACCTTGATTCTGACACTTGATTATCTGATTATCTGTTTGATCTGATTATCCTGACTCCTGACCAATGAGACTCACATACTGTATCTCATGTATATTGTATAAGTGTATTGTATATATGTTAATGTATCCTCTGTATGTATGTAACCTAAGTCTAAGTATTCTTGCAACTGCTGCGCCCGGCTACCCTTGGGTTTGGAGCGCATTATCAAAAAAATAAACTAAACTAAACTAAAACTGATTCTACTAAGGATTGTGGGGTGCTAGAGTGAACAAGATTCTGAATGCTTTTCTTAGTAATGGCCATTGTTACAGCAAAAGGAGAACAGGAGGTGCTGTGGGATAGTGGGCTCACAACTAACGAGATCAAATGGTTGGTGGTAATGGAGATATGAATATGTCTGGAGGCACTCTGTATAGAAATAGGGGCTACCCAGAGAAGCATGATACAATGTAAGAGAAATGCCAGAAATCCTCTGACGAAGCAGACAAACGTAGAAACATGGTCATCAAGAGGGCCAGGGTTTGGCCTGACAGAAGGGGGAAAGAGAAGAGGGACATCAGGTGAGAGAACTAAATATTAGGTAAAGGAGAGAGAGTGCGTCATTTAACTAAAATGGTAAAAGGAAGAAAAATATTAACAAATAGGACCTTGTCGCAGGAAGACTCCATGCCAGCAAGGAGTTAGGTGTTTAGAGAGTTTTTTGTGCCAAGTTTTGATGATAAAATGGGAAGCCACCAGTAGGCATGCTGTACAAAACAGATTACTGCAACGTATGAAGAAACAGTTATTATATTGAAAAGTAGCAATACAAATATGATATGAAAAATCAGGCACTGTGTTAAGTAGGCGAATCCTTAGTTAGGGCTACTAAATAGAATGATAAATACTGTGAAGAGTACGCAGCGTTGCAAGACGTTCAGGAAGTGCCACATTGTATGGGGTTGGAACTCTTAAGAAAGCACACACATATCTGTTTCTATGACACATACATTACAATGACAATTAATGATGACTATAGAGGAGTCACAAGTAAAATATCCGGCAAATACATGGACACCACTAGCTCGGCACATGATCAGGCTACTTGAACTATGTGTTTTGCCGAATCGAGTGTTTGCAAAAATAGACAACAAGCAATATCTTATTCTGTACCAAGAACATCAACATTTTTGGAAAAATACAAAGGCCTAAGACAGATATTTCTTTGTTGTCATAAAGTGACTTTCAATCCATTTTGTAAAGAAGTAAGCGATTCCCCCTGTGTTTCGTTGACATAAATACAGTCATGATCTATCTGTTCTTTTTACTTACGGATCGTTATCCCTTAGAAAGGAAAGCAACGTGTCTATGGCTGCCAAAGATACGTCGCTTTCCTTTCTTTCTATGGAGGCAGGCCAGATTTTGCTCACTCCTAATTTTGTTGTTACTAAATGGTAATGCCTAACCTTTAAGTGGGCTGTGAACAAGACCGATTCCACTGACTCCACAGATTTTGCTCACTCCTAATTTTGTTGTTACTAAATGGTAATTCCTAACCTTCAAGTGGGCTGTGAACAAGACCGATCCCACAGACTCCACTAATCAGTTGTATGCAATCTTTATAATACAGTTTCTGACTAATTCTAGTGGCCCATCCCTTGAGCTGATCCTAAATACCTGCTTTGTTCTTACATTCATTTTTGATTGGCCAGACAATTATATCTTTCCATCTGGCACCTCGGTTGGGGTCTTACATTCACGGCATATCAACTTTAGAGCCGCCCAAAATGGTTCTAGGTCTTCAGGCCTCTTCTCCATTCCCATTTTTTTTAAAACTTTTGCCCAAAAGATCCAATGATGTATGTTCCCTGCATCATCCTCACCCATTGTGTAGACCTGCTTTCCTATGTATGTAAACATCTGATCCAAGGTGTTTGATTAAAATGCACAAAATATGATCCTAAAAAGTTATGGGGCAATCGTGTTCTGCAGTTTTTTTCAAAGTATGCTGTTAGGCAAGATTGTATGCAGTACCCTTTGGGTGCACTACAACAACCCTGGCGTCCTGGCAATAGGAACCCAACCTTTGGTATAAGTCTGTACTACACAAGTGTGGTCTAGTAGCCATGCTTATCTCAAGAGGGGTCAATGTGAGCTGTAGGAGAGTTGCACAGAGATTCACAGTGACAAGTATTCAAATAAACTCTTACACACAAGGTTTCTCGATTAAATAATTGTTAATTTATTTAAGAGTCCGTTTGAGTAAGCCTTCTTCAGAAGGGAGCAATGTAAAGCAACACACAATTACACTTCAAAAATACACACTCTTAATTTTCTAAATCAGCAAATACCCATTTGGGATGACCCACAGACACTACCTACACCCTCAGGTGACTTCAATAGCTAAGGTGTTGTGGACATTAATATATCACTGTTGCATTTAGAATATCTTTGAGAGGAGTTTCAAAGAAAATAGGTTTCAGAATAAGACAAGTATTTACACAATTATTCTTAACCAGGTAAGTACTTTAAAAAAAAACAAAAAACAATGCAAAGTCAGTTAACCTTTACCTGGAAGGAAGGCAAAACACATAAGCAGAGGAGAGAAGTCATTCAGCGAGCCAGGCCAGCCAATGTTAAGTTAGCAAAAGTCAAGGTGAACTGAAGCACTTCTTGCAGTAAGTAAAAGTCTTGCACAATGTTTTAGAAATCTTTGTAGCAAAAGTAGAATCAAATGCAGCGTCACAAGCTGTTAGGCCTGTGGGTAGTAAAAGAAGCAAGCAACTCTACAAGCAAGGTGGCACAACAAGAGGTAATTTCTCTTAGACTGTACAGTACCTTTAGGTTGAAGAAAAGTGCAGCAGATGGCTTCTGTTCCTGTGCAGCTCTCCAGATCCTGGTGTTCCTGTGCCTCAGTCGTGGGTACAAGAGGGAGGACTTCTGGGGACTCCTGCACTGCAATGGGACGGTCACCGACCACAACCGGCAAACTACAAACAAGTGGGTCTTCAGTGTTTCAGCTCCTCGCGTCTACCGCAAATAGCAACACCGCGGTTCCTGGCTGTTGAGATGGACTCTCCTTGCATCTGGAGTCCAGCCCTATGTTGAGGTGGCTCAGGCGCGGTCAGTCCTGCTTCCTGGAGTCCACACAATCTGGTGTTCCTCTCCCTGGCTATTCGGTTCCAGCAGTGACTGCAGTGGAAATTCAACCAGCTTCGAGAGGATGTCCAGGCTGCTTACTTTGGAGTTCATTGGTCCTACCAACTCAAAGGGAGAAATCGTCCTTGCGGGGCTTCTCTGGCGATACGCGAATTCAGAGCTTCAGCACAGCAGCAGGGCTTCACCGGGCAAACCAACTGTCCAGGAGTTGCAGCAGGTGTCTCTTCCAAGTTCTTTTTCAGATTCCTTCATCCAAGCCAAAAGGCATTGCCTTTTATGCAGGTTTCTCCCATTCATTCCAGCCTAGCTGTCAGTCACCCAGCAGGGTGGCTGTCCTTGCCGGATAGCCAGCTGGCCAATCACCTAAGAGTGCATTACTGTCTCCTAGGAGACTAGGAGACTAAGCACAGGGAATTTCGGGTACCTCCCTCACTTCCTGCCCCCGCCAGACACCATGGAGCCAGAGGTGGGCTTCACTTGTGAATCCTGCCAAAGACAAAATGAACAAAGGCACCAAGCCTGGTTTGGCGTGCAGAGTAAATCTCAAGAAGGACCTTTCCACAAAGAAATGGTGAAAAAAGAAGACCGGGCCATTTTGACAAAAATGGCACCCATGGGTGCTTTACTGTGACTGCGAACGTAGCGCGCGGTAAAAACACACAATGGTAGTAAAAAGTAAACCACTGCCACCAGCCATTCATCGAGGAAAGGGTAACATAAAAATGTTACATGAGAAGCTAGACAAAGGGGATACTAAGTAACCCCTCCAGCACCCTATTGTAAGATAGTGTGTGCTGGGTCTAGAAAGTTACAAATGTAAGTAAAGTAAATTTAACTTTACTGCTCCTGGAAACAGTAGTTTATCCAAGAGAAGGTATTTAAACCTTTGGGAAATCTGAAAGACCTCCCTGTACCACTGCACTGAAGGTGCTGTGTGACACAATGTAAAAGATGATGCCTATGGAGTTTGTCAGACTCCACAACCAAAAGAAACACAGCATACAAAATCACATTAAAATACTTGAGAGAGTGGGAAAAAGGGTCTCTCTCAAGTCCTCAAAATCCAGCAAAGTTGCCGGGGGTCTCGAAGGTAGAGAGGAATTAGCACATTTCTGAGAATTCTCCCTAACATACGCTGAGCACTGCAATTCACAAACCTAGACTACTTGATTGTCAAACTAGATCCAGCAGTAAATCAGCCTAATGAAAAGTTATTCTCTCATCAAGACCGGCTCCCGCAAACTGCCTGCACTGCCTCTGGACTGCGTGCAGTTTGTATGCTTTTTTTTCAAGCCATGTATCCCAAGCAATGACCTTGGGATACATTTCTTCTCGAGGCAACAAATGCACCAGAAAAAATAATATATTATAGGTAATTCTCCCACACATTCCTTGAGCCTGACTTTCGTGGCCTAAGCCATTGCAGCAACCAGCTCATAGAAGGCTCAGGAAAAGAGGTAGCTTCACAGACTCACACCCTTCATAAATCCATAGTTTCTGTCTTCTTTATTGTGTTTGATTAATTCAAGGGGAGGTAACCGATCAATAATCCTTGCCCATTTTCAAAACCTATTTTGAAGCTAAGCTAGTCTTCTCTCAACTCAAAAATACCTTTGTGACACCTTTAGTTCAAAATAAGGCAATCCTGACCACATTCAAAAGGATTCCTTCCCTCCACATGTGGCTGAATTATTTGAAACTAGCTCTTCCGATTCAAATCTTGAGTCTTTCGACTTCAGTAGCTGACAATTTTATTTATTTATTTATGTATTTATTTATTTATTTATTTATAAAGTGCCTATACAGCAAATGGTGTTTCAAGGCACCACAAGACAAAAAGGAGGGGGCTGGGGGGACAGCGAAGAAAACAGCAATAACGGTCCTACTAGTCCTTGCGTCATTCGGATCTTGCAAGTGCAGTAACAATAAGTGCAGGGTGGTCAGACCAGACGTCCTTAGCGGGACCCGCTAGCAGACCAGGATGCTAACAACAGGCCCGTCATTAATGGGCCTGTTGTTAGCATCCTCCCCTTTCCCATTGACCCCTATGGGGGCTCAAATGGGAAATGGGGATGTACCGGGTCCGGGTCCCGGGAAAGGGAATTACCGGGCCCTCCAAGGTTGGAATGGCCCGGTAATTCCCTATTCCTGGAACCCGGTACCCGGTTTGGGGGTAGCCATGCCGCTAAAAGTGGCATGGCTACCTCCAAACTCGTAATGGGGCCCAATGAGTTTCTGGGGGAAAGTGAGGAAAGGGAAATGCCTCTGAGGAGGTGCAGCTGAAAGTGGGCCTTCTTGGCAAGGTCTGCAATGTGTGGAGAGAAGTAGAGAGTGGAGTCGAAGATGACATCAAGGTTTATAGCCTCACAAGAGAGTGAGGGGATGGGACCCATGGAGGACGGCAAGAGAGTAGGAGGGAAGGAGTGCCAATGAGAAGTATCTCAGTCTTACTGGCGTTAAGGCAGAGATCGTTAGCAGCGCACCATGCCTGAATAGAAGTAAAACAGTCAAGAATGAGAGAGGAAGAAGAGGAGGCAGTGGAGGGAAGGTTGAAGGAGAGCTGCGTGTCATCTGCATAACTCTGGAAGTGAGGCGAGAAGGTGGAGATCAAGTGGGCCTGAGGGGCAAGATGGATGGTGAAGAACCACGGTGAGACGATAGAGCCCTGAGGGACACCGCAGGTGGAGAGTGTGGTTGAGGAGAGGAAAGGGCCCAGTTGAACCCGGGAAGATCAGTCAGATAGGACAGAGGTCATCCAGTCCAGTGCCAGGTCCGTGATGCCAAGGGTATCACAGAGCCGATTTATAAGGGTGGCATGATTGACCGTATCACGGCAGCAGAAAGATCGAGAAGGATGAAAACGGAAGGAGAGGTGGAATCGAGATTTAAGAGCAAGTCTTCCTGGGTGTTCAGGAGAGTAATTTCCGTGACTCTGGCTGTTCTAAAGCCAGACTGGGAGTTGTGGAGACAACCACAAGATTCAGTGTGGTGGATCATTTGGGAGATGACCAACTTCTCCAAGAGTTTGCTCAGGAAGGGGGTAATGGAGATAGGGTGGTAGTTAGGAAGTCAGCAAGGGTTTGCAGAAGGTTTTTTAAGGAGAGTGTGCACAAGGGAGTGCTTGAGGGGTAATGGGACGGAGCCAGTGGCAAAGGAGTGATTGCAGAAATCAGCCAAGGCTGGAGCAAGGGGGGCAATGTTATCCTTGGTAGTTCTGGAGGAGCAGTGGAGCACCTGTTTAGAGGAGACTTTCATAGAGAGGATTTGTTTAGAGACCTCATCTGGTGATATGGGTGAGGGGGGCCAAGGGAGAGTTGAGAGCGGGTGTGGGAGGAGGGAGGGGAGAAGAGGAGAGTGAGGACAGGATGTCCTGAGTTTTGGTTGTGAAGTGGGGGGCTAGTGCAGTGTAGAGGGCCTAGGATGGCAGAGGAGAAGTGCAGACTGCAGGAGGATTGGCAAGTTCCTTGCAGATTTTGAACAGTTCAGCCATGTTATTGGTGGGTCCAGAGATGCAGGCTTGGATATGGGCCGTCTTTTTCGAGCAGATGGAGATTCTGTGTTGCCTTGGGAGCAGGTGCTTGAGGCCAGCTACTTCGGTTCTGCAACTCTGCACTTGCGGTTCAGACAGGCTATGTTGGAGTCATACCAGGTGTTGCACTTGTAGGCAGGCTTCCTGCGGATCCTCATGACAGAGGCAAGGATGTCCAGGTGTTGGAGATGGAGAGAAGAAGGTTAGCAAGGGCTGTGTCAGTGTGAGAGTCAGTGGCTGCAGTGGGAGGGGGAATGAAAGGGGCATCAAAAGAAGCAGCTGACTGTCGCTTAATCTGACAAATGACGCAGAAGGAGACTGGCAGTGCATGCAGAGGCTTAGCCGGGGGACCCAAGAGATCCAGATGAGAGGACAGCAGAGCATGGTCAGACCAGGAGAGCGGTGTAGGGAGAGAGTTGGTGATGGGGGTGTCTGCTGAGATGAGAGCATCCAAGGTGTGTCCAACTGTGTGGTTGAAACCGGAGGGAAGAATGGTGAGGGAAAGAGAGTCACAGAGGCTGTGGAAGAATCCATTGGCCTCATCGGGAGAGTCAATGTGAATATTGAAGTCTCTGAAGAGGAGAATCTTGGAGCTAGAGGCCATGAGAGAAGAGGTGAGGTCAGGCCACTCCAAAAGGAAGAAGAGGGAGACTGGACCATGGGCCTTGTAGATGTTGGCGAGGGTCAGAGAGAGGATAGGAAAGACATCAAGCCTGCAGACGAAGCAAGATCAGGGCCATGCTGTCACACATGCATGCACCAAAAGACATACCTTATCATCTTTGCAGGGCTGTATATGGGCAGCAGTGAACAGCCAAGGTACACGCAGGTCCTACCGTGAATAGCAACACGTGAAGAGGAGGCGTGTACTCCGGCATGGTGCCAGAATAGAAAAACCCCAATGCAGGGGAAAAAACCCTGTAGTTGTGTTGAGCGGAATCCACAGACTTGATGGCCTTCAGGATGGAGCAGTCTCGTGGTCGTTGAACAAGAAGAAGCAGGGCTCTGAAAGGCGAGAATGGAAGTCAGGAACACAAATCCAGGAGAAACACCAGGAGGGCGAAGGCTGAAGACAGGAACCAAGGAAGGAGACAGGCACAAGGGAGAAACAGAGCAAGAAGTGTCAAAGGTTCGGCATACATGTCGTTGCAACGCACTGTTCCAGAGTACTCCTCAGTAGATACTTCCTCATTCAAATCAGCTTGAGGCATGTTAGGGTCAACATTATGGCGTGGCAGACTTGTAGTGTGCAAAAGAGTTCGGCCATCTTGGAATGGGATCTCAGGTATGTGTATCAGAGTATGCATTCTCCAACATGGCCATAACGATCAAGGTCATGGATGTCAGTGCATGACACACTCTGCCTGCAGACCGGTAAGGCCTGGGCTAAGAGAGGTTCTTGTAGCCCTCAGGGAGGATTGTGTCAAAAGCAGTGACAGAGCTGTCAGTGAACCACGTCTCAGTGAGAGAATGGACGTCAAGGTCAAAGTCTTCAAGGAGGTGACAGATGTTCGAGGAGTGTTTAATGGCAGAGCGAGAGTTGAGGGTAGCTAAGTGAAACTGGTTGCCACCTTTGAAGGTCTTCTGAGGCGGGGTACAGGGATGTCGTACACCCATCGTAGTGGTGAAGGGACCATGGGGGTGGCAGAAGGAGGAGTCGTAGGAGAAGGGAGGAAGTTGATGAGAGATGGAGGACGCCTATCGAGAAGGAGAAGGTTGGGCTGAGAGCCCTGGGTCATGACAGTGCCATTCTGGTAAACATTAACAACATTAATGGGCAAAGAAGAGAATGGGAAGAGGACTGATATCATATGGGGAGTCCATACGTCCGGAGAGGAGCAACAAAGAGGATGTCAGTGATAGTCTGCCTGGAAGAAGTGTTGATGTAGGTGTCAGCAATGGGCAGGCCTGGCCTGGGTTGGATCTTTCTTGAACCTTTTCCTTTCAGGCTTCGAAAGGGAGTCAGGATCGGAAGTTTAAATGCATTTTCTGTATGTGTGGTTCTGGCATGCAGTGATCAAGGCTGATAGGCCAGTGTGAAAGATGCACCGGCCAGAGTTTGGAAGCAAGATATACTATGCACAGGTGATACAGCCTTTGCTTTTGTCTGTAATATTCTATATGCAAGTGCTTTACTTGGACTTTGCATTCATTCTATTACAAACTCTCAATTTACTTTGGCTTTGCTCATGGAAACAATGCATGTTCTGCCTTTCAGGTTGAAAAATGTAAAGTGATGGCATCAAAGAAGAAACCACTTTGGCTGGAGTTCAAGTGTGCAGATTCAACATCTTTATCCAATGAAACCATTGGAATTATCTTTAAACATGGCGATGACTTGCGCCAGGACATGCTTATTTTACAGGTATTTATATTCTAAATTGTCAATGAATGGGCATTATTATCATCATTGGTGCATTTAACACATTACAATCATTTTCATTTTGAGTACATCCACCTTCTGAATTGCCCATAGCTTGTGTGGGATGAACTCCCAGGGTCTGTGCACAATGAACAAAAGAAAAACATGGTAGGGGAGCAGCTGTTTTTTAATTAAATTTAACGCTTTCGTCTTTGAATTAAGTGGTTTTGCACTTTGCTGTGGTAAGTCTGCTTCTTCTCTTTCATGAGTTGCTATCCATGACCACATGTAGGGATTTGCTATAGAATTAGAGAATTCCACAGTGTTTATAGGAAAACTGCTCTGGGGAATGCTACTCTGCAATACTGTTTTATTTCTTTCGGAATATTTCAGACCTTAACTGCGATTCTTGGAAAAAGCTACAAAAGTACAATTAAGTACAAAATATTTGTATGCTATATTCAGACAAGGTGTGACAAGCTATAGAACTGCAAATCATTAGTATGCCTCAACACTAACACGCTTTGTACATTATAGGGCTGTCTGTTCCTAGTTCCTTGTTGTTACGATCCGCGCAGTACCGCCCACCTCCCAGCGCAGCACAACACCACCCACCTCCCAGCGCAGCGCAACACCACCCACCTCCCAGCGCAGCGCAACACCGCCCATCTCTCAGCGACATCTTACCTACGGCGGTGGCCTTGGCCGAGCGCCCCCCTTTAGAGGCCAGGGTGCCGGACTCCCCGGAAGGGGAAGGCGGCGCGTGACAGCTTGGAGACTGTGGCCGCGATGGCGCTGGGGTGGATTGAGCCTCACCACCCCGTCGTCCTGGTCACCTAGGCAACGCCTACGTTTTGCCGTAGGAGCGGCCCGCTCGTCCAATCATGTTGCTGCTCCCCGGTTGCGAGGGTCACGTGATATGCTGCGTCGCTTACGTAACCCGAACACCGGTTTAAAAGAACGCGGAAGCTGAGTCTCCGCGCTTCTCAGCTGTTTCCGGCGATACGAGTGGCGTTGTGTTGGATCTTGGAACTCTGGTTTTTGAACTCTGGCTTCTGATTATTTCTGGACTGTTTTTGCCTGCCCCTTGGATTTGGTTGCTTGAACTATTGCTTACACGGATTTTGGAACTCTCTGGCGTGAATCATTGGACCTGCTTACGGATTACGGACTTGGCTTTTGGAACTTTCAACGATTGTATCTCTTGGATTTTGGACCCGGTTTTTCTTGGGACACTACTTTGAACCGCCTTGGAAACTCCCTGACTCAAGGGTGCTTTGGTTGGACTTCGGCTCAGCACCACGTACAGCCCCTAAATGTGGGGGTCCTGAACACCTACCTTCCCGGCTGTCTTCCCGTCCTGGTTACCCTTCCTGATTGGTAGGTCCCACTCCATTATCTTGATTATTGAGTATTCCCATATTCTTTACCGTGTACTTACACTCACCTGCTTTTTCCTTTGCAGTGCCTGGTGCCCGTACTCACGGCCCTTTTCTCCTTCGCTGGAGCTTGGGGGACGGAGGTAGCCATAGACATCGCAGAGGTTCGTTGTAACAGACTGAGAAGCCTTCTCTGCTTTGGCTATGGATGCCGCCGCCGGGGACCAGGTAGCTGCTCTGGTACAAGCTATCACGGTACTCAGAGCCGACATGTCTGCTGCCACGGCAGCCATTCATCAGCGGCTAGACACCATACAAAGCGAACGTCATGCACTCCCCCCTGATCCGGAATTCGGGGACAATATTCCCCAGATGATCCCACCAGCTCCTGCTCCGAATACTACCCCGATCTATGTTCCCACACCGTTTCCTTTGGCCCCCCCCGAAAAGTTTCATGGAGACCCCAGTAAATTCCGTACATTTATTAACCAATGTAAACTCCATTTCTTGTGCCGCCCCTTAGCCTTTCCCGATTCCACAACGAAGGCAGCATTCACGCTCTCACACCTGGGAGGCATAGCAGCCGCCTGGGCCAACCCACTGTTAGAAACAAACAGTCCCGTATTATATGATTCCGATTTGTTAACCACGGAAATGACAAGAGTGTTTGATACTAGGCACAAAGCACAAACCCGGGACTTAGAATTACTAGAATTGGTTCAGGGTAAGAGTTCATTAGTGGATTACATTACTCGCTTTAATCAATTATCAGTAGAGACGGCATGGCCGGAAAATAAAAAGGCTGTGGTGTTTTATCGCGGCCTAAATGAGGCAATGAAGGATGCACTAGCAGTAGTTCCTTCCCTGCCAGCTCAATATCCCGAACTTGTGGATCTGACACTTCAGGTCGATGCTCGAAGGGCTGAGAGAAGAGTTGAGGCTAAAAGACCCGTTCCCTTTTCAAATCCCAATACCAGCGATTCTCCTCCTGAACCTATGCAAATAGGTGGGGTACGTAGTCCCATTACGGCTACCGAAAGGGAACGCCGTCGGACCTCCAACGCATGTTTTTACTGCGGGTTGAATGGACATTATGTCCGGGAATGTCCTCGACGTCCTAAACCTAACGCGGAGGATTTTCGGAAAGCCCGTCCCTAAATGAGGGGGTTCGGACGGGTCCTCCCTTTTCTTCCCCCTCGCCTGCAACATTTGCAGGACCCATGCATATTCAGGCCCTTCTCTTTTTCCCTGGCAGCACTCCCCATCAGGTGTGCTTGGCAATCGATTCAGGAGCCACGGGGAACTACATTGACATCGCCCTCGCTGCCTCGCTTAACTTACCCATCCTGAACAAAAGACGACCGGAACCTGTGCAAGCAGTTGATGGTTCATCACTCATTTCGGGCCCCATCAAGCAACAGACAGCTCTTTTAACCCTGGTCATCCACGAAAAACACAAAGAAACCTTGTCATTTGATCTTATCACGACACCACAGTACGGTCTCATCTTGGGTCTTCCGTGGTTGCGAACCCACAACCCTATCATTGATTGGACCCAGAGTAAAGTGTTCTTCGAATCCCCCTACTGTCAAGATCATTGTTTGGTATACCCAGAATCGGTGACCTCTCCTTCCCAAGTGCTGGGTGCTTTGGCTCACTTGCAGCTCACGGATGTGCAGGATATGGAGTCAGATCCTCCTAACCATGTCATAGGAGTCACCGCTTCTGGCATACCTGCAGAATACAGGGATTACCTGGACATTTTTGATAAAGGAAAGGCTGAAGAACTCCCGCCCCACAGACCTTATGATTGCCCCATCGACCTCATCTCGGAGGCCGCAATTCCTTGTGGTCGGATCTATTCCTTGTCACCCACGGAAGATCAGGCTCTCAAGGACTACTTACAGACCGCCTTAAGAATAGGCCACATTCGGCCATCACAGTCCCCTGCTGCCAGTCCTATCTTTTTCGTTCCTAAGAGGGAAGGGGACCTACGTCCTTGTGTAGACTACCGCCGTCTCAACCAAATCACCATTAAGAATCGTTACCCGATTCCTTTAATAAACCCCCTTTTAGACAATCTTACTCACGCGGTAATGTTTACCAAGCTCGACCTCAGGGGGGCCTACAATCTTATCCGAATTAGAAAAGGGGACGAGTGGAAAACCGCTTTTTGCACCCGACATGGACTCTATGAATATACCGTTATGCCTTTCGGACTCTGCAATGCCCCGGCGACATTTCAGAGATTCATAAATGACATCTTCCATGATATCCTAGATATATTCGTCATAGTCTATCTAGACGACATTCTGATATACTCCTCTTCTTTTTCTTTACACGTAACTCACGTTAGAGAAGTACTCCATAGACTCAGGACCAATGCCTTATTCGCCAAACCTGAAAAATGCCTCTTTCATGTCTCCGAAGTGGATTTCTTAGGGTTTCACATCACTCCTAAAGGCCTTTCCATGAATGCCACCAAGGTTGATGTTGTCTTGAAATGGCCTGTACCCACGACACTCAAGGCTTTACAATCATTTCTCGGGTTCGCAAATTTTTATAGGAGATTTATTGCGGGGTTTTCCTCCATAGCTGCACCACTTACCCGCCTGACCAGCCCTCGAGAACCATACACTTGGGCGAAAGCACAGGATCTGGCCTTCGAGACATTAAAGGCCGCCTTCACTTCCGCACCCATTCTGCAACACCCAAACGCGGAGCTGCCTTTTATAGTGGAGGCAGACGCCTCGTCATTCGCATTAGGTGCGGTGTTGTCGCAAAATTGTCCCATCTCGGGGTTATTACACCCCGTTGCCTATCACTCCCGCAAGTTCACCGCTACCGAACTACATTACACTGTAACCGAAAAAGAGCTGCTCGCTGTCAAAGACGCATTTCAGGTTTGGAGACACCATTTGTTGGGAGCAAAAAACCAAATTGTTGTTTATTCTGATCATCGCAACCTGCAAGATATGGCGAACCTGAAATGCGTAAACAGTCGACAAGTCCGTTGGCACCTGTTTTTCTCCGCCTATGACTTTGTCATACGACACCGTCCTGGCATTGGTCATGGTAAAGCAGATGCTCTTTCACGCCTACAAGGTGGAGAGTCTCTTCCTGTGTACCCTGAACACATCTTAGAAAAAAACCATGTCATCTGTCTATGTACCCCTCCAATCGACCTAGTCAGTGCCATTCGCACTTGGGCTTCTACGCACTCCGATGAAATGAGTGACTGGGATTTAGAGTATCGTGAAGGGTTACCCTTCATGCAAGGCCTCTTGTTTCTCCCCACCACGGACACACGCATTCAGGCTCTCGAATGGTCTCATGACGCCCCAGTCAACGGACATCCGGGACAACAAAAGACCCTCACACTATTAAGGAGATGGTGTTGGTGGCCGTCCATGCGTCGAGATGTAACCAACTATGTTCTAAACTGTCCAATTTGTGCTCAATGTAAAAACACTAGAGGACGCCCGTTGGGTCTGCTTCAACCATTGCCCATACCTCCCCGTCCCTGGCACACTGTAACCATGGATTTTATAACTGATCTGCCGAGGATCCAGGGGCATGATACCATCTGGGTTGTGGTGGATGCATTCACCAAAATGGCACGTTTCGTTCCATGCACCGGCATCCCATCAGCCCCAACACTAGCCAGATTGTTTTTCCAATCGGTATTCTGTCTCTTCGGATTACCTTCAGTAGTCATTTCCGATAGGGGCTCCCAATTCACCTCTAGGTTTTGGCGGTCCCTCACTCGCCTCTTGGGGATTGATGCTCGTTTCTCGTCTTCATATCACCCCGAAACTGACGGCCAGACCGAACGCTGTAACCAAACACTAGAACAGTATCTCCGCTGCCTTTCTCTCCAACATCAATATACCTGGTTCCAAGTTTTGCACCTTGCGGAATTCGCATATAACAACGCACCTCATTCTGCCACTGGTTTCTCTCCGTTTTATTCCATGTATGGGCAACATCCCCGAGTCTTTCCCATTCCTGACTTCTCCAATACATTAACTCCTGCGGCTGCTGACTGCATTAGGGATCTGAAAAGCGTACATGCTCAGACCCTGGTGCATTTAAAGGACGCCCAGACTGCCATGTGCTGTGCGGCCAATAGACATCGTGCCCCGAGCCCTTGTTACTCGGTTGGGGATAAGGTGTGGTTGTCCACCCGTCACCTGCGGATACCTGGTTGCCGTAAGCTCCTTCCCCGTTTTGTTGGCCCGTACCGTATTTCGAGGGTCATTAACCAAGTGGCCTTTCGTCTAACCATTCCTTCCTCTTGGCGCATTCACCCGGTGTTTCATACTTACCTGTTGAAACCTTGCCGACCCCTCACGAGACCACTACTACCGCCGGCTCCTCTGGTGCAAGGGTCCTCCGATGAATATGAGGTGAAGGACATATTGGGTTCGCGCCTTCGTAATGGGGTCTTGTACTACCTGATTGATTGGGCTGGCTTCGGCCCGGAAGAGAGGTCTTGGGAGCCTGCGTCTCAGGTTCATGCCCCCCTGCTTGTATCACGATTCCATCGAGAGCATCCGTCCTGCCCACGTGGACGTGGGCCTTTGGGTGGGGGTTCTGTTACGATCCGCGCAGTACCGCCCACCTCCCAGCGCAGCACAACACCACCCACCTCCCAGCGCAGCGCAACACCACCCACCTCCCAGCGCAGCGCAACACCGCCCATCTCTCAGCGACATCTTACCTACGGCGGTGGCCTTGGCCGAGCGCCCCCCTTTAGAGGCCAGGGTGCCGGACTCCCCGGAAGAGGAATGCGGCGCATGACAGCTTGGAGACTGTGGCCGCGATGGCGCTGGGGTGGATTGAGCCTCACCACCCCGTCGTCCTGGTCACCTAGGCAACGCCTACGTTTTGCCGTAGGAGCGGCCCGCTCGTCCAATCATGTTGCTGCTCCCCAGTTGCGAGGGTCACGTGATATGCTGCGTCGCTCACGTAACCCGAACACCGGTTTAAAAGAACGCGGAAGCTGAGTCTCCGCGCTTCTCAGCTGTTTCCGGCGATACGAGTGGCGTTGTGTTGGATCTTGGAACTCTGGTTTTTGAACTCTGGCTTCTGATTATTTCTGGACTGTTTTTGCCTGCCCCTTGGATTTGGTTGCTTGAACTATTGCTTACACGGATTTTGGAACTCTCTGGCGTGAATCATTGGACCTGCTTACGGATTACGGACTTGGCTTTTGGAACTTTCAACGATTGTATCTCTTGGGTTTTGGACCCGGTTTTTCTTGGGACACTACTTTGAACCGCCTTGGAAACTCCCTGACTCAAGGGTGCTTTGGTTGGACTTCGGCTCAGCACCACGTACAGCCCCTAAATGTGGGGGTCCTGAACACCTACCTTCCCGGCTGTCTTCCCGTCCTGGTTACCCTTCCTGATTGGTAGGTCCCACTCCATTATCTTGATTATTGAGTATTCCCATATTCTTTACCGTGTACTTACACTCACCTGCTTTTTCCTTTGCAGTGCCTGGTGCCCGTACTCACGGCCCTTTTCTCCTTCGCTGGAGCTTGGGGGACGGAGGTACCCATAGACATCGCAGAGGTTCGTTGTAACACTTGTCTTGGTTCCTCTCTTCAGGAATAAAAAGGGCAGTGGGTGAGCCACCCAACCATCTCCTATATCTGATTGCACTAGAAGAACACAGGGTATCTACACAGATGCCTTTTGAACTTCAGTTACTGTTTCAAAATAAGGTGCTCAAAGGCTTCATGCATGTAAGTTTAAAGAATCATATTAATTAGTGGCCCTGCAGAGCAAAACATGGTGACAATGTTTCAGGGCAGGCACATCCCTTCTTTTTAAAAAAAATGTTATTTGTGCGTTGCTTGTTCATACCCAACCTTACACATAAAAAACAATCACACAAAATCTTACACAGATAAACATAATACAAATAATATTTCCATAATACAATTCTTATAAATATCTATCATTAGAATGTCCAATAAAATAACAAAACAGAATTGATAAAATTGAAATCCACAATACTCAACAAAACCCACATGTTCTGCATCACTACACATACACACTGATCGCCATCTGAGTCAAATTAGTCCTGCATCTCGCAGGAGTTTTAACAACTGAAGTCATCATTGCTGTTTCCTCCCTACTAGAAATTCTGTAGAAGAGATCCCCCATTATTACATATTCCTGGTTATGAATAAATTGTCCTAACAGAAACGATCTTTCAGACTCCAATGCAGGGCAGGCCACCAAGATATGTTCTCTAGTCTGAAACACCTCTTCATTATTGCTGCATCCTTCATTGGCCCCTTCCAGAGGTGACCTAATCCAACTAATTTCTCCTGTCAGGAGCAGATTCAGTGTCTACCTCAGAAACTGTTGGAGCCAATATGCATTTGGGATTTGTTTTAGATATTTTGGGATAGCTCCCACCAGTTTATCAAGAGGGGATTTTACAATCTAAAGGCTATCTTTTTAGACATTTTTGTTTGTATCCAATCATATTCAAATAGTAATTTTTCTACCAGCATTGGATTAGAAATGAGAGAGCATTCAACATTGCTCACATTTAAACAGGATCTCATCTGCTAGTTTTCTGAAATTCACCAATGGGCAACAAAGAGGGCACTTCATAATCTTTCCGATGTCTGCACATAGAGACCCTTCTGGTGGGACTAACAACTTTCTGTAAAGCGTCAAGATCTTCCACACTAAGTGACCGCCCAGGGATACCAAACCCAGTTCAAACCGTAGAACCTCAATTGGGATGCAGGTAGGGAGTTTAAGGGCCACTTTCCACACTCTGGACTCTACCTTATCAAAATCGATAGACCCGGTCTTATTGCCAATCTCCATACCATAAAGTAGCTTAGAAACTACTTTCATCTTATAAAATGTTAGGAGAGGGTATATTGAAAAACGTCAGACTCTAGCCGGCAGACCCTTTCACATTTGAGTGGATAATTGCTTTGTCTCATCCATTATGCGAGATGACAAGATCCCCAAATTGTCAACCACATCCAATCCGAAGCTAAGGTTCACAACACCCTCTGTATTATCTTCGAATTTCCAATTGACCATGCAAAGCCCATACTTTTATTAACATTGTGGTGAAACTTGATGATATTGGTTTTATTCTTATTTATGCTGAGCTATTCCCTCACTAAATAGTTTCGGATCAAGTCAAGCTGTTTCTGCGACCCCACCGGGGCTCAATCTAGATGGATAACCTCATCAGCATAAGTGAGATAGAGGACTGTCAGAGTTCACAATCTAGGGGGTGAAAACACATATTTATTCAAGAACTCTTAGAGGTCTGACAGGTAAAGATTGAACAGGCAGAGAGCTCAAATGCAGCGCTAGAAGAGGCCTCTTTTAGATTCAAAGCACTCCGTCAGGGCACTCTGCCCGTTTAATCGCACCTGGAGAAAGGTTAAATCATACAGATGTACCAGAACGTCCAGGAGAGCTGGTGGGATTGACCAATTCCTCCATTTTTGCCACAAAGGTTGCGGTTTATACAGTTGAATGCCTGGGAGTAATTGATGGCCGCGATGTAAAGCAAAAGACTTCCCACCCTCATCGATTCCTCCTTCAAGTATCTCACTATAAAACCGTTCAAGTCAGTCCGTGTCCCTCTTCTGAAGCCCGTCTGGAACCCTTCTTGAGGTCATCCTGCTACAATTAGGATAATGCCTATTCACTGAACTGAAATGCCCCATGTATCATCAGCCTCACCACTCTGAATGGCACATCGCACATCAATGTGCTACATATACAATGAATAGATTTGTATGCTCCAGAGGTCTGTAAAAACTACTTATTTTATTAACTTATTTAAGAATGTGTGGATTGCAAGCAAACATGCGTCTATTACTGGATAGCAACCTTCGGCAGTGTTCCGTGCAAAGGAAGTAGGTTCTACAGCTTGTGATTGGCAAGAGGGTGTATGCGGTGTTCTTCTAAACACTGGGATTGGTTTCCAAAGTGCATGAAGGACAGGAGCATGGGGAGAATTCTAATGTGCATTGGAAGTTGGTTGCATTGTTTATGATGGTTGGGTTGCTGTGTGCTGAGGCCTTATGTGCATTGCAAATTAGTTTGTAGCATGAGAAGGATAAGATGGAGGGAGACCTCTCATGCACATTGAGCGTTGAATCCACATTTTGTGATGTTCAGGGGGCTGGATAGAGCTCTGTTGCGCATTGGAAGTTGGTTCCATGGTTTGTGAAGTTAGGAGGCCCAAAATACCTTTCCAAATGCCCCCTCAAGCGACCCAGACCATGCACCCCAGCTACCCACCCTGCTGCAATAGTGGTGCCAGTTATTCCAGTAGCTGAGGAGCGCCAATGTCATCTAGGATGAGTAGATCCTTATGCTGCCGTGACCAGCCTGATGCCCAGCGCTGTCACCTTCTGGCTGAGGGTTATTTATGGAACTGGTAACTATCACTGTAGCACCAGCACGGCTCACACACTGTTGTTGTTTGTTTTGTGACAAAGACTGACTGAGAGATAAAAAAATAAAATATTGTTGTCAAAACACCACATCATAATTGATCAGAGGCTGAGACAATAAGAGCTAGTGCTCAGAAAACAGGTTTGTGGCTCAGATCGACGGCATCGAAGGCCGCCGACAGATCCAGGAGGATCAAGTCCCCTCTTTCATTCTTGTCGGCTTTGAACCTCAGATGATCCATCACTGACAGGGTCACTAATTCCGTGCTACGCAAAGGTCTGAAACCGTGCTGAGCTATATCCAGCATATTACTTGTCTCAGCCGCATTTTGAATTTGGGAGCCAACTACCCTTTCCAATTGTTTGTAAAGGAAGATGACAGATGTAATTGGCTGTCATGGCCATAGAGTTCCATGCTTTATTGTGCAGTTCCCATGGTTGGGCTGAAACCCTTTCCCGGTCCCTAACCATGGCCAAGTTTACAATGCATAAACTGTAGCCATTGGGTTGCATGCTATTTGCCTTTGGGGTTCAAATAATCCAAACATGATGCACACAGAAATAAGGTTACTCAAACAACTTCTAAAGGTAGTGCAAACCACAGTAACATATGTATTTTACCCTTTACCCATGGAGGGGACCCGACAGATTTACTCAGCAAACCCAAGACATAGCCGCAATTGTAAACAATTTAAAAATTAGCCCCTTTCAATGTATAGGCTTCAATCTTGACAAATCTGAAGACCACACTAAACCATCTAGTTCTAATATTGGTTTTCTGCACTCCTCAACATCCACTATGGAATGGCTGATGTATGGGAAAACGGATGTAATTACCCTGGGTTTTCCACCCAGATCATGGTAAACAACCTCAATAGTTATTAAGCCGTATTTCTTTAGAGCCATTCTCACCAACGACTTAAGGGGGATGTTTACAAAACCACACTGAGATTATATGTACCTCTTCAATCCAATGTGGGCTTAGAAGTGTATTTGACAATAATGCACTATTTTAGACCCTGTCTTATGTCATGCTTATGGTTGTCCCAAATCCTGCTTGCTGTAAATATTGTTTCATGGGGAAGTAGACATTCTGCCTACTACACTTTTATGGGTTATGATCTGCCTGTAGAAAGCAATGTCCATATTCTGATTTTGCCCCATGGTTTGCAGAACCTCGAAAGTCGAATGTATTGCATGTATTAAGAAATATGGTTCAGGGCTGCATACTTATTCCTTATTTTTGTGAACGATCCCAGATCATATTCTGTCCAGGTCATGTTCTGTAACATTTTCTGGTATATGCGTGAGGTTAAGAGACTGGAATATCGTGACCTGCTCAGATGTGATAATTACATTGCTGATTGTACCTTGTGTAAGGAACTCATGGTGGCAACAGTAAAAACAGACACATTTGATCACAGTTCAAGGGCGTTTATTAAACTGTAAAGGTAGGTTGGAAAAAATGCCTAATTTAAACCTAAATCTAAGATGGAAGCAAGCTTCGACCATCAAACAATAATAAGGCAGTCCTAGTGGCACTGTGTCAAATAAAAAGGGCCTATACTAAGAAAAACCTATTGCAAATCCTTACACTAAATACAAAAAGAAGTGTGGGATAATGTTCTTAAGAAAGAAGGAAGTGTTTAGAAATAAAATGTCAGAATGCGGTACTTGGGGTCTCCCTTCCCCACGTTTTCACCACGGGACAAGGTAGTTCTTTGGAACACAGCACATGCTCGAGCTTTCCCAGAACAAGCTAACAGTTTTCCTTTCAGCAATCAGGGCTTTCGGGGGTTAAGTCTCTTTTCTACAAAAATGTCTCCTGCCTCCATAGACCTAATGTGTCAAAATAACAAACAATGAGTTCCTTTTCACATATACATTGGGTGATGCTTTTCGCCCCTGGATTCCCCTCTTCCGGGCGCAGATCCCGAGAAATTTGCTTAATGATATCTTGCTTTCGAGGACCTATCAGGTTCGAAGTATCAAAACAAAAGTTCAACAAAAAGTTCTTCGCTTTATTCGGGTGATAGTACTTCATCCCTGGGTTCCCCATCTTTCGGGCTCAGACACCTATAGAATATAACTTCTCTTTGTCGGGTTCACTCTGGCAGGTCATGCATTCAAAAAGGCTTTCCCTCTATATTTTGGTTTGTTGCACTCACTGGTCGATGAGTGTTGGCTTTTCACTCTTTGATCCCCCTCTTCGGGGCTCAGATCTAACTCGACTGCTCGCCTCCCTCGATTGGGTTTACTATGGCTTTCAATGCAACTTATCTGGTGACTTTCACAAATCTTAATGTCATTTTGTACAGTTCACTGTGGACATCCCTCAGCCGGGTTCACTCGTGTCAACACACTGTATTTCGGGACTTTAGACTTTGTTCCAGTGGTCGAAGTGTACGAAAAAAAAGTAGTTTAACTATCTTCCCTACCGGCCTGCACCGCTCCCCACAAACCCCATCGCCACCCAACCCCCACGCAGAGCATGTTTGAGCCTGAACATTCACTTGACTTGTTCTCACATTAGTCAGGCCCTCTCTCAATTCACTGATTTGGGTTCCTGCCTAAGAAAAATATTTTATAATACTCTCAGTGAGTCAATGATGTTCAGTCCTCTCAGGAAATAATCCTAGTTACACTTTAGGACCAGTCAGAATGGTGTTCTGCTCCCGGAGGAAAAATCATGTATGCCACTCTAAGCCAATCATTGTTTATCTCTTCATTAACAGACAATATATGTATAATCTCTCAGCTGTTTTACTGAGCTTGCTTTTTTCTCAACTACCTAGTCGCTGATTTCCGGCCTCCTTAGGAAATGCTCATGATTGTCACTCTCTGCCAGTAATTGATTTTCTGAGCCCTCAGGATATAATGTTCATGTGATTATAGTGTGTCACTTTCAGCAGTCACTAATTAAGCAATATGACCCGAGCGGCGGGGGCATTACCGACTCGAGCGAAGTGAGGGCCTTAACGAAGGCCCTGGGGCATTACCAGAGTCGGTAATGCCCCCGCCGCGAGGGTCATATTGCTATTAGTATTCCGGCCCGCAATATTTGTGTGACCGGGGTACTAAAAGCAATTATTTTCTGTCCCAAAACGCTATGGCGTTTCGGGACAGAAAAAAAGAAACGGCCAAGAAAATGGCCGCCGCCATGGAAAGGGAAAACAGAGTCCATTTTCCCTTTCCATGGCGGTCATCGGGAGCGGACGCGCTGGGAACATATGTGTTCCCAGCGCGTCCGCTCCCAAAAAAGGATCAAGAAAAAGGTGAGTGGGGTTGGGAGGGAAAAAAAACAAACAAAAAAAAAAACGCACCTGCGTCCCCGGCGGGGGACGAGGAAAGCCCCAAGCCGTGTGGAGGCACGGAGCGGGGATGGCCTCGCTCCGAGTCTCCACACGGCTGGACACTTCCCTCGTCCCCCGCCGGGGATGCAAAAAAGAATCAAGAAAAAGGTAAGCGGGGTTGGAAGGGTGGGAGTGGGAGGGGAAAAAAATAATGTACCTGCGTCCCCAGCAGGGGACGAGGAAAGCCCCCAGCCGTGTGGAGGCGCGGAGCGGGGATGACCCCGCTCCGAGTCTCCACACGGCTGGAGAACTCCCTTGTCCCCCGCCGGGGATGCAGAAACAAGAGGGTAAGTTGGGGGGGGGCGGGAGGGAGGGAGGAGAGGGAAGGGAGAAAAAAAAATACTTGCCCGAGTCCCCGGCGGGGAGCGAAAGCAGCCTCTCAGCCGCGGGGAGGCCCCGCTTCGAGCCTCCCCATAGGCTGAGGGGTTGCCACGCCCCTCGCCGGGGAAAAAGGCTGTGGAATCCCGACAGAGGGATTCCCGGCCGGGTATGGACCTTGCGAGAGCCAATCAGAATGCTTGTTTCATTCTGATTGTCTCTCGCCGGGGTACTAATTTTATTTATATCCGTTCGGGGAAAAAATCACATGCTGCTTGGTCAGTGTCATTTTCTGTTCCCTCACTGAGAAATCACATGACATGCTCCAAACTAAGTGTCTTTGCTTTTCGGTTATCTCAGGAAAATAAATATGTGTAATCTACTCACTGTAATATCCTGTTTCCCCAGGAACAAAATAGCATAAATCTGTAAAAACCCATTCACTGTGATGTTCTGCTTCCTTAGGCATAAGTATGCCTCACTATTTGAGTCCAGTCACTGTCATTTACACTTCCCTCAGAAAAAATACATACATGTCAACCATTAAATGTGGTGCTCCTTCTGGAAAAAAAGCATGTGCCATTCTCCGGACTCAGTCTCTGCAATATTCTGTTTCCTTAGGAAAACAGTTCATGTGTTTAAAGCCAGATGTAATGATTCCCCAGGAAAGAAATGTGTCACTCTCTGAACTTAGTGACTGGTTTATTGCTCTTTCAAGAAAAATTAGAGTACCACTAAAATCCAGTCAGTGTGATATTCTGTTCTCTCAGGAAATGAAAAGCATCACCAACACCCAGCATATCTGAACATGCATTTTATTGAGAGATTGTCTCATCATGTACCAAAGAAAGACGAGTACATTCATGGATCATCCAGGTACTTTTGCATCATTGTCATCACTTCAGTCAGAATGTTGATTCATTTTGAACTAAACGTTCAGTTTCTCGGGAGGATAGCCCAGTGGCAACGTGCTTGATCCACGGGTCCGTGCTTAGAAACTTCTGGATAATAAGCGCGTTATAAATAACCTATCATATCTCAATTAGGATAACATTGCGCTTATTAGAAGCAATCATATATGGCATATCAAGGACAAGTTACAGGTACAAAGGCTGTCAATTTATTCTATGTCACGCCTCCTCTAAACCTTTGAGAAAAGCGTTTTTATTTAATGCTGTATAGAATGTGGGTTATGGACTGGATAGTGTGCAACAGGCATTCCATTATTTGCCCTAAAGGGTCGTTTGCTGGCCCCCTGCCTGTTTTGAAGATTCACAAGTTTACATAAGGCATAGGAGTGAAAAAGACGTGGCAAATGTGTTAAGGTGCTGTGACAAGTGGTTGAGGTAGAAATGTAGAAATGCAGAGTTATGGATTATTGGTGCCATGTGGTCGACATGTCCTAGATAACCTTGTCTAAGTACCGAAATAACTGGGGGTGGAGGGTGCGCGGGGGGGTTAAAGGAAAACTTTAGGCTACACAACTGAAAGCTTTTGATAGACAGACAAAAAAGCAGGCTCTGCTGTCTCTTAGCTCTTTATAGAGTTCTGCAGAAATGACTTCAAATGTATCGATCAGGCGGGGCTGTGAGATAAGGAAGTGAAGTGGTGAATGCAGTTCATGTTGAGACAATAACAGGGGGGCTCCTAATTACAAGAACATGGACATTGAGAACATACATTCCTGCTCCAATGCAGGAATCACATATCTCTCTCTCTCTAACTAGCCAAATTGGCTTTTGCATTTAGTTGCTCAATTAAATTAACAACATTCAGTAACAAATGCCAAAAGATATAAAATGCCAGGGGACATTTGAGAAATAGATGCTGTGTTGTGAAAATTCAACTTCTTTAAATCTGCCAAAATAATCTTTCCTTTCTATAGGAAGTAACGCTGTAGTAAGTACATTGATGCACTCAGGGTATTAACTGTAGAAACAGAAGATGGGCTTACAGAAAAAATTATCCGTCTGTGGGGGAAGCTGACCATCTGTGTTTAGAAGAGCATCCAAACCCCCCCAAAGAAATGTTCCTACAGGACTGTGCTCTTCCCAACACATACATCCCATCATCAGTACCTGCTGTGGTTAGTTGGAGGAGCTCCACGTCCTTTTTTACGAGGGGACTGAGAAATAGGGGACTGGGATGGTCCGCCTGAAACCTGATGTTCCTCCCAGTGAGTGGATGGTGTGGCATTGTGGGATTCCATGGGACAGCCTTCCCCTCAGAAATGCAGTATTTCAACAAGCATTTCAAGTCTGCCATTGATTAAAAGGAGGACAAAGGCTACAAATCACAAGATACTGCTGGATTACCAGACTCTAATGGCAGAGGACATGGAAAATCCAAATGCTCCCCAAACAATAACACAAGGCTTGAATAAAAAACACAGCATGCAGAGAAATGTTGTTGCAGTGCTTATTGTAACTTCATACTCTTTGTAGAATCGATTGACAACGAAAAGATAAACCATCAGCATTTGCAGAATGTAGAACGTGGAGAGAAATGACTCCATTAAAAAACATTCAAGCACTTTATTTTCAAGGCCGACATGACGTCACTGCTTGGACTGATCACATTCAAGTGAACTTGCATGCTCCACTTGTCAGAGAAAAACAGACCGCTGTGGATCACTGCAGATCTACGCCCATGCTCATCTGTAGTCCCAAGATGTGCTGAGGCTCCCACCCAACATTAAGGTCTCAGAACCAACCGTTGAGCCCTATAAATACCAATGAAATCCTGGCCAATTGTATTGCTCTCCCAGAGTGCATGGAAAATCGTAAATCACCAATGCAATTACAGAACCAATACTTTGAACGCAGTAAGACGCAATAACTTGCAACCAGACACTCTTAGAAAATAATTAGCACTTATATGGCTATTTATTCAAAGCTTAGAAGCAACCAGTGATAACATAGAAATAAATCACAAAAGAAACATAGAAATAAATCACAGAAGAAGCAAAAAATTCAAAAGGAAATACATCACCGTGTTCGTAACTGGATTCCTCATCTCGCCAGAAGCGGCTAGAAGACCCTGATAACAGCCAGGCCGAGAGCACAACAACCCACAGGAATGCCAGACGAAAGCGTCCCCCTCCGGCTGAAGTCTCCCCTGACCGTTCCAGGGTTCCACATATATGCACACTCCGAAAAGGGATGGCGATTTCTCGAACCTTCTGGCAACGCACTTGTGTATTGATGAGCAGCCGTTGGTTGCCAGCTGGGTCAACCAACAGTACCCTCAAGGAGCAGAGTGCCTCCCTCCTCTAAAAACAAGCACCGTGAAAAACAGTCCCATAGCTCATAACAAGACATAACAAAGTTAGCTTTCCCAGCAGAAATGTCCTTGACTGTATACCAGGTTTGGAAAGGATGTTTTCTTCAGCACCGTGAATCTAACTCTCAGCAAAATGCGTGCAGCTTTTCACTGCGGCATGAAGTAAATATCCATCATGGCTCTGAGTGCTCCCAGAATGCACTGCGCCATGTTTTAGCTCAAGCATAACACCAATACAAAAACGTGAATAATAATGAACAACAATTTCAAACAAAACATCATCATGAAAGGCAAAGCCAATTAATGAACTCAAAACACGCCACTCACAGCAAAGACCAATCCTTGATTGGCTTACAAATACAGCTCCTGGCCAAGGACTATAAAGGAAGCTGGGGAAAGGCATGCTTCTTACCACTCCCCGGATGCATGAGGAGACTTCTAAATGTGAAGGGATAGTTCACCTGTATTCAGCTCTACAGTAGTTGATCTTGCAAAGGCATGGCAGTGATCGTACCACAAGATCCAGTTTTATTTTGGGAAGAGGGCATAGAGAGAAATTCTACCAGCTGGACCAGAGATCAGAAGCAAGGCCTGAGGACAAGCGACTTCCTTGACAAGCCTATGAAGAGGAACCCGTGGCTTGAGGGAGAGACTATTGTCTGCTGAAAAAAGAAACTGAATGAAGGGGGGCAAAATATGTGTTACGATTAAGAGAATCCTGAAAGCAAAATAGGTTGTGTTGAGACCAAAGAGAATTGTAAGAGGACTAAGGTCGTGGAGAGACCTGGGAAGAACCAGAGATCATCAAGGGACATTAGAGAATCCTTTTAGAACCAGAGCTCACAGCGGGACGTAAACAAGACCTACAAGGAACCAGAAGGTTTGGAAGAAATCAGAAGGTTTGGAGAGGCCTAAGAGAATTGTGAGAAAGTGAGAGGTAATGGAGCGACCTGAGATGAGTCCTGTATTAAAAGAAATAATAAAATATTACTACAGGGATGTTCTCTACCTAACCAAACTAACTAAGGTCCTTGTCTGTCATCAGGAAGTACAACAACAAAAAATGTCCTCTGTCCAAAACCTAATCTACCTGACCCTACCACTAATACTAATAACTAAAGTTTGCCAAAATAATCTCTCTCTCCTGGCTGCTTCCCTTCTGCCATCGGTTTCAAGGCTTTAATTCAGGGTTCACTTAGTTCATCTATATCAGCTGTAAAGAAAATATCATCTTCATTACAATGGTCCCTTCTGGCTCTTAGGGTCTGATTAATGAGCTCATGTAGCTCCTGCCAACTACTCATACGTCTGGTCTTCCAGACGGTGTACTGTTTATCAGTATTTGCAATACTTTCCTTAAGATAGTCTATTGCAGTCCTTCATCTGACTTTGAGTATTTCACTCTCTTTCCACTCGATCCTTCTGGTGTTTGCTATATCCTTATCATGAGTAAGACACCACTCCTGGAGTCTCTCTATAAGGATTTTTCTCTGAGCCCTGGGCGCAACATGTAACCTTGACTCATGTTGCTTTTCAAAGTCTTTCGTTAAGGGATTCCCCCATTCTTCAACATTTAACTCTAGCCACTTCTTCCATCCTTCCTAGGATACTCTTTCCGGCTTTCTCATGTTCAAAATCACCAATCACCTTCCTTGGTTTCTTGGAATATATATATTTATTCTTTCTTAAGGTCCCAACATCAATATTGTAGTTTTCCCAACATCAATATTGTAGTTTTCACAAGTTCCTTTATTTAAGGTATGTTACCCCAGCAACATCCCCCTTCTCTATTCCACCCCAGTAGCTTCGTTCATCATGGGAGACATTTCAGGGTTTGTCACTCGTACAAGTTTGCTCCTTTTCTTGGTCGTCTCTGTGCTCCAGGCTTCAGAACCGCTCTGCTCTCGGCCTCTCTGTGGCTTGCCACGCTCAACGAATGCTTGCTAATGGGAGGATTCAGATCTGCTGCTTCTATGGGTGTTGGTGTCATTAGATGGGCCCCTGGCCCATTACGGTGCTTCCGTGGTCATGTCACCAGTTCAGCCGGTCCTCCAAGCTCCATCCTGACAGCCTCTCTTCTGCTGTTTGGGTTGCCAGGTCTCCAGCTTCTTGCTCTGGCATTCTCTGCCTCTTGGATTGCCGCAGGCTTCTTGGATTGCTGGAGTGCTTCTGTGTTCATGCCACCAGGTTGGGCGGTCCTCCAAGCTCCCTCCTGACAGCCTCTCTTCTGCTGTTTGGGTTACCAGGTCTACAACGTCTTGCTTTGGCATTCTCTGTTTGGCAGAGTAGAGTGGAGCCACGGGCTCCATGGCTCCACTCTACTCTGCCCCTCCAAGGCACAGCTCCATCAGAGGGATTCCCCTACATATATGGCTCTCTCTTCTCCCTTCTGTTCCTCTCGTCCTTGTTACATACAAGCTATTTCCTTTTACGTCAGGCGTCGTGGTTGATCCAGCATTGCCTAGAACCAAACAAAGCGAGGGGACATTATTAATTACTGGAGGCAGTCCCATATATGCAGATTAGGTGGCTTTGCTAGGGAGTATCTTGTAGGAATGAGAGTCCTGGTCCCCTAAGGGGGAGTCACTACCAGTGAGGTCCCACTTGCCCAGACCTCTAGGGAGGGTCTTGCAGAACGGGCTCACCTCCGTAGCCTTGAAAGGGGATGGCTCCCCTTTGGGGAGAAGGTACAAATACTCTTGATTCATCACAATTCTCTCCGTCCCTCTGTCGAAATGCAGGATGGGTCTCTTTGACTCTTTGCTTCCTCAGTTTTACTCAGTTCATCGTTCTGATACTAGTTTGGGTGTGTTATGGCTTTGTCTCAGTCCTGACATTTCTAAGAAAAGAGTGCATGTAGAATTTGGTCCCTTGACCCTTAACCCATATTCAGGAATCTCCTGAGGCCTTCCGGGGTTGTAGATTTCATAATTCTTAAAGAGGTTTTTGGACATTCTTTGGATTCTGACTTCATTGGTTCTCTGTCCTGAAAGCCATCCTCCTTGGCTTTCATGTTTCTCTATGGGTCTGTATTTGACTTCAGACTTCAGCTGGGCTTATGCCAGAGTGGGGTTTCAGGTTTTCCCATGCAGGTTTCTGTCTGAACCTTAGGATACAGACTTCTTCACCTGGTCTCTTGCTATACCTTTGGTTTATAATATTCTCATCATTTCTCTGGCCTCTTCACCTCTCACATCCAATAGGGACCTCTTCTTCCGTTGGCAGGATAAGATGGGTACCGCCACCACTGTGAATCCTTGACAGGCATGTAAGAGCATTTGGATTGCCCTCCTGCCATGGGCAAGTGTGTTCATCTAGGTCTTGCTGGTGGAGGCCCTGTGCCCTGGAAACTCCAGTTCCCACAAGGCAAAGTCGTATAATCCTCCACTTCCTCTGTAGTCTTGGCACCACAGGCTCTCCCTCCAGCAGGTCCCTTCTGTTACGGTGCAACACCTTTTCCCAGACCCTGGGTGGACTCCAGCAGTTAGTCTTCTTTGTGAAGCTCTCCTCCTTCTGGCTCTAACCTTGGTAAAAGGGAGCAGGGACACACATGTCTGTATCCCTTGGGATCTTCTCTCTGACTGGGTCCTGCTAGCCCTTTTTATGTTCCTCCCAATGGGGTTGAGTCTCCGCCATCTCTCCTGATAGGTTATTCCCACTTTGTGTTTGAATCTGAAGCTCTAATTTGTTATTCACCTTTTGATAGTGACTCCCCTTCCATATCCCTTTATCACTCTCTTAATTGGGTAATTAACTGAGGGTCTTAATTGCAGCCAATCGGGTTCTGCATGGAGTTAAAACATGTCAGGGTCAACAGAGCCATCTTGGATGTTCCAACACTGCGGAGCATGACATTGCATGGCAACACTTCCTCCTGGGCTCGCCTGCCTTAGCGTCTCTCAAGGTCCATCAATGCTGTATGTGGTTGAGCCTCTACCTTCTCGATCTCTGACAGGCAAGCTTTGCGTAAGCCCAGAAGAAGGTCAGTGAATGCCCTGAGTCGTGGTCCAGCAGATGTTGTACAGTCTCCTTCTTGGAGTCGTTGAGAGACATCAGACCTTTGAGATTTCTATGAAAAATAGCCCCAAGCCCAGGGAAGCCTTCTGAGAGGATCAGTATTCAATTTCTTCTTAGTAATTCAAAGATCTAACAACAGGTCAAGGTTCCGATCTCTGGACAATGTGAGCATGGGTATTCTGGGACTCATAGTCTCTCCATTTTCCATAACTTGTCTGGGGACTCCCGATGGGCTTACTTCATCCCATATGAAGCAACGGCCCAGCAGGATCCCACCTTGTCCACATTCAGGGAGACACATCGGGTAGCAGCCGGACCAACCCATTCCATATCAGTCCGCAACATATCCATGTCAGGATGGGAAGTCAACTTACTACAACAGTACCTATGTGAGGCATGTGATTGGGCCATTCTATTAAAAGATATCACCTCATGCATTTTTCCTTGAATTTCTGTTAAGACTGCAACAATAATTATGTATGTAATGTGGCTTTGTGCACATTACAAAAAGTGCCACAGACTTTGTAGAATGCCCATATGTTCTTTACGTGTTCATTGTTACACCAGAAACAAAACATTTACCGTAAGCCTAAATTGGAAGAGTAAGGTACTGTGGTGAAAATAGTACCTAATACAAAATCAGCCCTTCTTAGTTTTGATGCGCTGTATTGATGATTCTGCCCTTTCCTCCCCATATATATTGTGGAAGTGCATTATTGAACAATGGCTTCTGGGTCAGGGAGAATTGTGGAAGAAGAGGATAATCAACCCCTCCAACAAACCCCAGAAGGCCTATGTAAGGGCATGTGTGGCTTAGAGGGGAGCATTAGCTTTGAATCATCTAACATACACTCCCCTTCCTGAAGTATCACAGGTTTGGAGAGCATACTGGGAGATGAAGATTGGGCCAAAACCAGATACTGTGGTTCCAGGAAACACAGGCAGTGGGGGAGGCCTGTAAGGAGAGATATTGCAACTATTATTGGAATCGGCTGATGGGGAATGCAAAATGTGGTCATCTAAGCTGGATTTCTATACATTTGGATGACACCATTAAAATAATCCCATTCCCAGTCAAAAGTCTTCTCCATTTGCGATTACTGACAGGAATGGGATATTTGCAATGTTTACAATATGGCTTTAGTCTGCCACTGTTTGTCCCCTATCTCTGGAGCATTGGGAGATGTTATAATAGCTGGCATTAGCCTTCCTGATGGGAAGATGAGGTAATGTGAGTGTGGGGATTGTAACACTTCTCTGGAGCTTTTTTGGGAGGGTGTAGAAGACAGCACCTTGGAAGATGAAGTTTATGGAATCCTATAGCCTGTCCCACTGCTCCTCACCTTTAAAAAAGCCGGACAGTAGTACACTATTCAACCCCTCATCATGGTATCAGGGGCTTTGAATTGAAGGACTGTTCAAACTAGCCCCATGAGTGGGTGTATCATTCATCTGGATTCCGCAGCATTAAAGACTACTACTTGGCCAACATACACTCTTGGGAGAGGGAAGTAGACAGGAGGATCATTTCCCAAGTCAAACGTGACCACAATACTTTGATAGCATCCCTGAGATGATGGGAAAAGGCAATTCCCTAAGCAGAGTCGGAATTGCCTCAGGAGGTGTTGGTGGCAAATACATGCAGAGTCAGGCCCTTTTCACGCTGTGGAAATCATACTAGCAACTGATTCAATAGGAGAAAATGTTGTATCATGTAATCATGGCAATTGAGCACCTGTTGACACTCATTTGCCCTTGTTTTGGGAGGTTGGGAAGATACAAGAAGCCCTTTTTAGTCATGCCAAATCACCCATGGTTCAACAAGGATTGCCATACTAAGAGGAAACATCTTTTACTAAAGTGAGGCAGCGGAATCAGGATGGAGGTGAGGACATAGTTCGTTGAAGTTATGAGAGAGATTGAAAAGCTAGTTAATTTGAAGAAGAATGTCGCAGCCCAAAAGGCATGGCTTCAATTGGTGGAGGCTTTTATCAACAAAGACTCAAAAACTATTTGGAAGTTGGTACCGTGAGGTACAGTGGACACACTCCTGAGAGTGGCATAAACATGCGATATCTGAAAGACCACCTAGCTCTCTCCAGGCCACCGTTAGTGACCCGCAGAGAGTTAAGTCAGGTACAACGTCAGATAAATTCCATTATTTCATTCTGTCAGGGCTTCTCTAGTTTTGTACAGTGTGTTGGGCTATTGAGGCCCTAATAACCAGACATTGCACAAAGCCTCTGGGTTTGATTAAATCCCCCTAGATTTGCAGGTTCTAGAGAAGGGGTGAGCACAGTCAACCATTGTATTCAGCTGACTATTCCTAAAATGAAATGGGTGGACTTAAACATGGGGAATCTTTTCTGCACCTTCATTAATATTAAGACAGCTATTAAATCGCTTGATAAGCAGTTACTTCAGGATACAATGATCAATAGTAGGGTGCCTCCTAACCTGAGGGGGGCCATTTGGGTCTTGCATGAAGACAGCTCTGCCCACGTACCGTATCGTTGCAAGAGAGAATCAACTCAGGACTTCCCAGTGGAAGTTGGAGTTGCGTTCTAGGGCCGACCCATTTATCATTGTTTTTTCAATTATTTTAATGTATGGATGAAATCTTCCAGCTGTGACTTTGCCTATGTTGCTGGTGCACGTGTCACGCTTTTACTCTTTACGTATTATACAAATTTGCTTGCAGGGCAGAACATTTTTTGGCCTTGGGAGTGGCTGCCTTTGAGAAGTATTGTTGTGATCAAAGTGTCATAATAAATGTAGCAAAAACCAAATGTATGATCTGGGATAAAACCAATGGATGAGAAACGTGTTGAATGTTGAGGAGAGGACAGTGGAAAAGGTCCTCTCCTTCAACTATTTAGAGCTTATTTTTTCAGTTACAAGTAGTTGGGATGAACAATTACAAAAATGTGCTATTACCATTTATCAAGTAGGTGGCAGAGTGGGATTCCGGAATGTTGGCCGAAGTAGCAGCAGCTTGAACCTGCAGCTTCTGGCCTTCTACCTAAAGAAATGACATTACGAATTATGAATTCAAAGAAAACAATCCAGGAGTCAGAAAATCCAACTTCTAAGAAACAGAAGCAATTTTTGGAAATGGATAAAGAAAATCCTAGCACTCAAGACATTTACAAGCTGCTGAGGCAGGTGGCTCTGGATATGAGTGAAGTCAAAGTCACTATGGCTGAACTGAACTCTAAAGTATCAAATTTGGATGTCACAGTGGCTGATTTAGAAATAAAATCTGCCAATATGGGTTCTGAAATGGCAGGGAGTTACAGAGCCTACAACATCCTAAAGACTGACCTTCAAAGCGAGAATGAAAAGCGTATGGAAATGTATCAGACTGATTGGGGTTGAAGAAAACTCGGAGCCCAAGGATGAAAACCTAATACCGCTAAGTATGCACATTTTTAATGACTGCTATGGTGTGGACTCTCTTGGTGTAGCTGACATTGACCATGCATACCAGATATGCAAGTCTCCTGGCTCCAGACCTAGACATATTCTTGTGACTTTTGTTCTCTCCAGGAAGAGAGAATCTTTATTGAATGCAGCGAGGATTAAAGGTACTGTTACTTTTAATGGAAAGCCAATCGTTGTCTATCCAGATTATCCAAAGGAGTTTATGGCAGTCAGGAAGACTTTTAAAGGTGTGGAAGAATTGGCAAAAAATCTGCAGGTAAAAGCTTTTCTAAACAGATTTAATGCTATGACTTTAACACTACCTGAGGAGGAGAAAATCACCTCTGATCCTAAGGAAACATATTTATGGCTAGAAAAGCTCAGTGATTCACATGATTCAATTACTGACTGATCTATTTTACACTTTCATTTTGGTACCGCCTTCATAATTGTTTTAATTTAATGTAATTAATTTGCTTGGTAAACATATTTTATTTTCATCAAGATGGCGGTTGCAAACTTGATCAGTTAAATGGTTTCTACCTTTAAAAAAGGCTTCACCTCGAGCTCCATATTACAAGATGCAAAATCAATGTATTCGAGAAGAGGACCCTCTGTCAGCGTTGATCAGCTGGCCTACATGCCGGGATCTATATTGTGTCTACGTTATAGCGTATGCTTTAATACAAACGAAAACTGTGGACGAGTATGATTGGTTACATATCCTCATCACGGAAATGAGCTGCTAAGTAGAGGGGCTGCACAATGATCCTACTTGCGGCCGTCTCCGTCTCCTTTTCAGGGAAAGCGGATTTCCAGGAATTGCTCTTCATACCAGAGACGTAAGTTGACTTCAGATCCAAAAAAGAATTTCTGTTGGTGGTGGGCGTATACTTATAGCAGCGATAGCTACACTCTTCAATGGACATTTGTTCTGCTGCTGTTTATGGGAGGAGTTAAACAGTACAGAACTATACCCTAATGTTATAACATCCTTCGGGTGCCTTCATATTTATGAGATCGGTTGGAAGATTGACTGTTTGTCTCAAATACCTTAATGTCGGAAAATATACTTTCAATATGACGTATTTATGCTGGAACTGCCAATTGAAGAGATATCTAAGCCTATTGTAGAGATGACAACCCTTTCGATGCGCTGTTTCCCATGGGCGTGGATTTGTTTATGATTTAATACACCAGAGAATAAACAAAATACAAAAAAATTATAAGGAGTGTACTGGAAGTCTGCAGTTATGTCCCGATATACCCTATCAGCAATAAAACCTACAACGGTCTGATGGAGACACTACAGTAATTACAATAGCTGGGTCTAAGGAATGTATGGACTTTGATCATTTTGGCGGCTGCGAAAATGGGAATACAACGGTTGGCGTAGCAATAAGCACTGTGTTCCTAAAGAGTGGCACAAGAGACTTTGAGACTGCTAGATAACGTTGAATATATACCGCTGAAATCTCCCAGATGTATTTGATGATATTATTTGCATATGCATATTTGCATAAGGACGAGTGTGGGAAATACCTAAAGCAACTAACCATTTATAACAATTATTTTTCTTACTTATTTACTTCAATTAGTCAAATGAATAAAACATAGTTCTCAAATAGTCTTAACAGAGATTTTAACGGAAAATAAGTACAGTGAATATCATTTAATGCATGTTTTATCATGGAGCCGTTCATTGTTTGCTGGCCTATAGGCTTTTAGATATAAGATATTAACATTTCTTCCCCTATGTATGAGTTTGGTGTTTGGTCTAGGTGGAGATTCATAGTGGTGATTCAAAAGAATATACTAAATATCTGTTGTCATGGATATACTGCCAATCACTATCAATCTAATAGAGGGTCTATCATTGTGATACAATTAAAGATAAATAAGGGTTTATAATGTGACGCATTAGGGTGTGGATGCAAAAGGGCTACTTAACGTGCCTATATTGTAATAATTTAACTTAACTGCAATCCGAGGCTGTACCTGATAATCAGATTGAATATGCTGGTACATAGTTGTTTGCAATACACAAGAAGTATGACATTCTTATGTAGAGAGGGATCTCCATTTTTGTCAACTTTTCATGTAGGGGATATTGGACTGTGGAGATTTGCCATGTTGACTACATATGGTATATTGGTACACTTACACTGCTAAGAGAAATTTAAAACATATTTCAGGGGCAAATGATGGGTGTTTCGCGCCATCACTCATGGATGGAATTGTAAATTGGTGTAGAATATGAAAATATAAGAAAGCTAACTGTATCTTGGAGGGAGGTGTGAAATAATACATTATCTGGAGATATTTTTGAAATGCTACGGAGGTGAAAAGGTGTACTATTTGTTATAGAATATTTGCAGTTAAAATGATGAAAATTGTAATTGGAAACATGTGTATGTAGTATAAATGGGTTCAAGAATGTATTTTAGGAAGTAGCTAAATTTGAGATCTTACATCAAATTGGGAGGGGTGTCGGGAGTAATAGGTTATTTGAGTTCTTGTTGATGTTGGATCCCTACTTCTGCATCAGGAGAGAAGGTGTTTTTTTAAATGTATTTGTAGAGTTTTTGAACTAGTGCTTATTTGTTTGTATTTTATGATGGTTTTCGAAATGTCTTTAAATAAGGGGCTTGATTTATCTGTCTCTACTTGGAATGTGAATGGCATTAACAATCCAATCAAAAGGCAGAAGATTTTCAATTATATGGACGACATAAGGAGTGACATTTACTTCCTACAAGAAACACATTTACTGAAAGATGAGATAAATAATTTGTGGAAAAAATGGGTAGGCAGGTTTTATGCCTCATGTTATTCCTCTGAATCTAGAGGGGTCACAATTTTGATATGGAAAGATGCTGCAGTAAAAGTCCTGAGGATGCGTTCTGACGAAGATGGTAGAATTGTTACATTACTTGTAGAAATTCAAGGTGTTGAGGCAATTCTGTGTAATATTTATGCCCCATCAATTCATGACGGTTCATTTTTCAGAAAAAACCGCACCTATTTTTGCAAGATTTAGATTCCCCTAACATTATACTGGCGGGTGATTTCAATTTGGTGACTGACCCAACCATTGATCGTAGTGGGGCTAAGACATTTCAGAGACAGGATTGTCATTATTGTTCATTTCAATCAATTGTTACAGGCTACGATTTAAAGAATTGTTGGAGGTTGAAACACCCGAATTTGAGAGAATTCACATTATATTCAGGCTCGCACACTACACACTCTTGTAATGACATGGTTCTCATGGGAGGCAGGATGACAGAGAATTTTAAGACTTGTAAGATCGATAATATCGCGGTCACTGACCATGCCCCAGTATCTTTGGTTCTGAAATTAGATTTTGAAACTCATAGATCTTTTATTTGAAAAATGGACACCTCTATTCTACAGGACAAAGAATTACTAGAAAAGATTAGATCTGAGGCTGATCATTTTGTAGCGGAAAATCGGTCAGATGAACTGAGCAATAAGATTACATGGGAAGCCTTCAAGTGTACCATGAGGGGTCTTGCATTGGGTTTGTCAAGTGGTAAAAGGAAGAAAATGGAGAGAATTCAGCTAAACTTAGATACACGCACCAAGGAGGTTACAAACGAGTTAGTGTGTGACCCAACTCACATAGATAAGAAAACAGAATTAAGTATATTAAAGAAAGAATTGAATGTTATTCTAACAGAAAGGTCAGAGAAGGAATTGTATAGAATCAAATGCTCATACTTCGAGAGGGGAGAGAAATGCAACCGTTGGCTAGCCTACAGGCTTAGACAACAGCAATCTGAGGGAGCGATAACTTCTATAAAGGGAGCTAATGGCCTAGTTACGTTCAATCCTAGTGAAATCAATGTTGTTTTCAAAGAATATTACACAACTTTATACTAAAATGAGTCAGGTATTATGGGAGGTGGAGAAACTTTTCTCTATGACTTGGAGGTTCCAAAGATTACTGATATGGATACACTTGTACTTAATAAAGCTTTGACTAATGATGAGATTAGTTATGCAATTAGCAAACTGAATACTGGGAAGTCACCTGGGTCGGATTGCCTTACCAGTTGAATTTGACAAGATATTGCCAGAGTCAGCACTGGAGCAGTTAAGAGACATGTTCATGGAGTCTAGGAAGGAGGGTCTGTTACCAAATCTACCAACCATGCTGCTATCTCAGTTTTTCTAAAAAAGAAAAGGGCAAAGATAGTAATCTACCATCTAGCTATCACCCAATAAGCTTGATTAATACAGGCAACAAAATCTTAGCTAAAGTGTTGGCCTTAAGTATCGAACACTTGTTGCAGACTCTGGTGCATAAAAACCAATCAGGCTTTTTTAAGGACAGTAGAACTTCCAGCAATATACGAAACCTGCTGCTGACAATATCGCAGGCCCAGAACTCGGAAGAGGACATAGATGTGTTCTCTCTCGACGCAGAGAAGGCGTTTAACAGAGTGAACTGGGAATATTAGTTTTTTCGGTATTATGTGCTATGAATTTAGGGGATGACTTCATTTCGTGGATTGCCCTACTGTATGCTCACCCCACAGCGTATGTTAAAACCAATGGACCGCTGTTAGGCTCTTTTGGTTTGAAGAGAGGTAGAAAGCAGGGCTGCCTTTTATCTCCATTGTTATTTGTTTTAGCCATTGGGCCACTTGCAATTGCCCTGAGGTATGATCCAAGTCTGAGAGTATTAAGCTTTCAAGGAGTTGAACAAAAAATATGGTTCTATGCGGATGACCTACTGCTGGTGCTAAGGGATCTAGATATGTCACTACAAGTATTGATGGATAGACTTGAAAGATTTCACAAAGTGGCTGGATACACAATGAATTGGCCCAGATTGGAGGTTATGCCTTTGACGCAATTCTGTGATAAAGTTTTGTAACTAACTGGGGCTTCCAATGGTGTGAGAAAAGAATAAAATCTCTGAGCATATGGTTGACACCTGTGACGGGAAATATGGTAGAAGAGAATATGGGGGATGTGTGCCGAGATCTAAAAATGAACCTAGAGAGGTGGTCTTTGTTACATTTATCGCTTTGGGGCAAAGTGAACGCCCTGAAGATGAACACTGCTGCAAAAATCAATCACATATTAAGCATCCTTCCCATGAAAATGAATCAACTTTATTGGAAAACGATTGATGGCTTACTACAATCATTTATTTAGGGTCAACCCCCCCCTAGACTTAAGTTATGGAAGCTTCAGCTTCCAACGGAGAAGGGAGGTCTTAGTGTGCCAAATTTCAGAGCATATCACCTGGCATTTTCAAGTCAATTTAGTGTACCTTTCTTGAGAAACCCGCCAGATAGATGGGCTGTAGCTGCGGAGAGTCTCTTGGGGCCCACTGGCTCCTCAGGCAGTTCTAACGACAACAAACAGGCCTAATAAGAAAGTCCCCATGACTGAGTTCTTGAGGGATACATGGAAACTCTATATGACATGTTGGGTTCGGTGGCTCTGAAGTCACCAGATGATTCAATCTGGCTGAATCCTGCAATCACTGATAAAGGTAAAACTTTGTTCTGGCCGGAGTGGTTTATTAGTGGAGTAAATTGGATCAGTGACATTTGCAAGGATGGAAAATTGATTAATGGTGAAGAGTTGTGTGTAAAGTATAACATTGATAATTATTCAGATGCAGAATTCAGAAATTTGAATTGAATATGGAATATGGTACGATATGTGTAAAAATGTAAATCTATGCTCACTCAATCTGAGTGAATGGTCAAGACAAATAAAGATCCTCAACAGAGTGTACTGCAGCCCTGAAAGGCTGATGAGGAGGGGTTTGCTGGATTCTGATATATGCTGGGGCCGTGGGAGTGAGGTGGGCAGTATAGAACATATGCTCTGGGATTGTGTACGAGTATGTGGATTCTGGCATGATGTATGTACAATGTGTTTGCGAGTTCTACATTTGGATATTGATTTGGATTTCAAAACAATGGTTCTAGGAGGTGATGACTCGAGACCCTTTCTTCATCACAAAAAAATGACTATTCAGAGGGGCATCAATCTGCAAAAAAATATTCTACGAGGCTGTAAGTCTCAAATTGCACCGAAATCTGTTGATTGGATTGATGAAATGAATTGCCTTGCTAGCATGGAAAAGGTAATATACAAGAGACAGGGAAAACAGCACTTTAATGCGAAAGTCTGGGATAATTTTTTGAATATGTACTAGTTCATACAACTATAACTCTGTTATATATTTATTTACATGTATTTTATTGTCTTTTAATTATTGTGATATGTTTGTCTGCAAATTTTTACTGTTTTACTACTCACTTAAATTAATAAATAAAGCATTTAAAAAAAGTAGGTGGCAGAGTGTGACATTTCATCTCTGCTTGGGTGCCAGATGGATCAATCTCCCTAACGCGGAGCCAATGGCTATAAATGGGTTGGAGCTGTGGGGAATTGCCCGCCAGCCCCAAGGTAGTGTTGGCAGAGAACAACTTTCTGAGATCCTTATATATCCATGCTCCCACTTAGCCTACAATTAAGCACCCCGTGCATTGATAAATCAGCCATAACACAGGTTTGTCAGGGACATGTGAGGGAAATAAGACCACTGCATGGCTTTGAGGGGGTTGCGGGGATCCCTTGGTTGAGACATTTTAGAGAATAGTTAATTGTGCCAAATGGGTCATACATATGGGAACATCCCCACACGATAGAAACCAGGGTTGCAAGTGTACTCTCGGAGTCCTACTGACATAATTGCTTGGGGCAGTGTATACATTTTCTCTTTTCTCTGTGGGACCCCAGTATTCAGAGAGAAAAGGTGCAACAGGATTGTTTACTCTCTAGTTCGCATTGCTGACGTATAGGTGGGAAAGTGATTGGTACGCTAATGCTTCATGTATATATAATAGGCTTTCACAGGAGACTATCTCTCAAATGTTTTTATTCTGCCTATTCTATATGGCAATACAAAGGTCTCTCAAGAGCCCTCTATTAAATGAGTTGAGGGTGTGCCCTGTGAGAGGGGTGCTGCAGACTATGCTTCTCCTCTCCACAAGAGCTCACCAGCTGACAACTATTTCTTATGGTGTGTCTGGAAAATCGGAATGTAAGCCATGAGAAGAATGTGATATACAGATTTTAGCATCACTCCTCTCATATGTAAACAGAGAATAGCACAGGGGCTACGTGCTGGTCTTGGAAGCAAGACCACGCAGAGTAACAGAGGTGCGTTATAAAAAAACAATTCAATACATAATACATTTCTAAGATTGAATTTAGGCATGCAGGAAAAGGTTTTAATGTTTTGGATGGGATAATCTTCTTGGATTTTGGAAATTAGGTTTGTTTTGCTACTAGTTAAAAACAATAGTGGCAGGAAAAAGAATACATCATGATCATTGAATCACTTTGTTAATTTAAAACTCTCAGTCTCAATAAAAACGTTAAATAAATAACAGTAACATCATATTAAAAAAAGTGAAGAACCTCGAGTATTAGAAAAATTCCTTATGAAACAGGTCAGGATACAATGTTCATTCAGATCAATGTTGTTATTGTATGCTTTCAGGTAACTATATCCCAAAACGCATATGCTTTCGCAACCTAAAAGCACATGCTCTAGGGTTTCAAGTTCATCCATACCACATAGCCTACGTGCATGACCCAGAATTCCAAGGCAGGCACCTTGTGTCATAAGTGCCTCACTAATGTTAATTTTCATTCTTAGATATTGCCTAGCGATCATACTTTTGGGAAACACTGCTATGTAAGATGGTTTAATGTCACTGCTGGCAATATACTCACAGAAATCAGAGCCCTGACTGCTAGACAATAAGTTAACCAAATATTGTTCTTTACTGAACGGCTGCATTTTTGTTTTGAGACAAGACTTTATTACATAAACTGCTCCATTGAGCAGCAGACTACAGCATCCGTCCGGCCATTTTCTACATGTAGTTATCATATTCCCCAAGGTACCCATTGAATGTTATTTGTCAAAATCACAAAGGCACCTATAACGGAGCCTATCATGGTGTCATGCTCTTGTTTCATCAATTTATCACAGAATAAAATGTTTTTTACAGTTGCATCCAAGGTAATGTGTCAAATTCGAGGTAGAGATACCCTATGGGAAGTGAAGGTGGTAAACACAGGAGCCTACGCATAGTTACTGCCTCATATCGTCTGAACAGGGGCCAATGGTCACCACCCCAAATTTCTATTCCATGAAACAGTATCGATCGAACTTTTGTTTGGTACAACAGTAGGATAGTTTCTATGGACATTCCACTTTGATTCCAGACAAAATGCCTGATTGTATTAACGGCTTTGTTACATTTCAGTTTAGTCTCTTGCCAGTGCCTATCCCACTTCAGTGTACTTTGAAGGTGTAAACCTAAATACTTATAACAAGAAACATTCTCTACTTTCAACCCATTCAATGAACAAGCAAGACTACGGGCCTCATTACAAGTCCGGCGGTAACCAAGGAGGTAAAACTGCCTGGTTACCGCCGGACTCGTATTACCATTCCGCCTCCGTGATTCCTGGAATTACCGGGGCATTACAACACCGGTGTCCCGGGAATTCCCGAGGCGGAATGGTGTAAATCCCCATTCCCATTGAGTCCTATCGGACTCAATGGGAATGGGGTTCATGGAAACACCGGCACCATCTTATGCCGGTGTTTCCTCGTCCACCTGCAGGTGGGCGGTGGTAAACCCGCCAGGTCAGACCTGGCGGGAACGCCACCTCCCGCCTGCAGGACTCGGGATCGGGCGGTCCGGAATTAACAGTGGCAGCGGGTTTACCGCCACTGTTATTTCCGGACCGCCTGACCTGTAATGAGGCCCTACGACTCTTCCTAGACAGTGGGGCAAATATATTATTTTGGTTTTGTCAATGTTAATGACTAACCCGTTCATTTCTGCACATTTGCCTAACGCATCCAACAGACTTTGTAACACTCTGGGAGTGTGGTCTATTAATGCTAGGTCGTCCGCGTATGCCAACCAACTATTAAAATGCCTACCCATCTTTACTGGGCATATGAGTTGGTTGATGAACTGAGAACCTAGGTCAGACAGATGGAGGTTAAAAAGGGTAGCAGCAACTGTACACCCCTGTTTGACTCCACCTTGTGTGGATATAGGGGCTGATAGATTCCAGTATAGAGGAGCATCAGCATTTTCAAGAGCCCCGGTGGGATGTTCCATGACACAATTCTTCTCCATAATCTTCCTCTTAGCACAGAGTCAAAGGCAGCAGAGAAATCTATAAAGACTGCATGAAACCTCGTGTTCCTCCTTTCCCAGGCATATTCAATAGAGGTAACCAATACCAACAGGTTGTGGGCAGTATTAGATTTTTGTATGAAGCCCTTCTGGTTTGGTGGCAATATCAAGTTGGTACAGATCCAGTTGTTTAGTTCTATCAACAGCACCTTAGAAAAAATATTTTATGGTACATCCAACATGGCCAGCAATCAATAATTGGACGCTACGTTCCATGGGCCCTTTTTATGAACAAGCCAAATTTGACTTTCGCGCCATGTTTGTGGTATCATGCCTGTTCTGCCAATGTTGGAGAACAATAGATAAAGGCATTTTGCCCATTTGTCTGGTTCAAGCTTAACCAGGGCATTGCAGATGCCATCTGGGCCTGCTGCTCGGAATTAATTGAAGTGTATGACAATATTAGTGATGTCATAGATGGACGACTGACAATTCCACTCTACGTCATGGAGTGTGATTGGATCGTCTTCACACTCATTAAGGCCCAGTGTTTCTGCAATGTATGTCATTTGTTGTAACATTTAACTTCATATTTGTTAGAAAAAATGTTGATGATTTATTTTTTTAAATGTCTCAATTTGTTGCTTGATTTCTTCTGTTTATTTTATATTTATATGTCTTTTATGAAGCCATGATCTCAAATAAATTACTTCCTGAGTTGAAAGAATAATGTATTGTTATTTGTGTAGATTCTTCGGATTATGGAATCCATATGGGAAGCCGAATCGTTTGATCTCTGTTTGTTGCCTTATGGCTGCATTTCTACAGGAAACAAAATAGGTATGCTTCTAACATTCTGCATGCAATCATTTTATGAATTAGGTAAGCTCAAGTTGTATTTTTTGTATGTTTTACCGCAATGCTGAAGAGTCAAAGAGTCATAGGTTTATGATTATTTATTTATGCCTGTTTATTCACAGAGCTTTATGGTCAAATGATATTTAAGTGCTTCACTACAGATATATGGCAGCACTCGTGTGAAAGCCTGGTGGATTATTTTTATTACTGCAATAGACATGCTTTAGGCAGTTGTAGGAAAGCCCCCAGACGCTCACACCAGAAAAAATACAACCAACTAGAGAACAAGGCCCATTATAATTCTTGCAAGGATAACACGTTTTATTTCCATACAAAGGGAAACAGCACCACAAAGATTTCTGCTGTCGTGGATCGTTCTGCATAAATCAATAAGAACAATACTTTATGAAGGAATGCAGCGTCATTAGTGATGTAAAATTACATAATGTGCGACTCCGAACTGCTGGGTGGTGAGGCCCCATGAATATGTCACCTGATCAAAAGGGGATGCCAGGCCATTGGTCCTAGCCCCATCCCTCATCTTCTTCCACGTGGGAGATGTTGCGGGCATCATTCATCAGCGAAAAATAACACTCATACTACCAACTAAGAAAAAACACATTTATTTCTATGTAACAGTGCACCTGGTATGAACAGACAGGGGCCCAGCGGGAAAACCTGAGGTCACACCAACTCACACACTTCACTCTCTCCCAGAGAAGATGACATTTCTCCAAGGTCTCCCACCCCGGTTCTGGGCTATAATTTCATTCCTCCCTTCAAGTCGCAGCACAAATCACATGACCTACGAGTGAAGGCAGGAATGCCCTGCATTCTGATCTTTCTGATCGATTGAGGAGTCCAACAGGTTTATAGTCAGTTGCCCGGGGTTATCTAGTATACTGGAATTTAGAGGTCCTAAAGCCAGGGCATTGGGGTGCTATAATTTAGGATTGGGACTGATGGGGGTTGGAGGCCTGTACCCTCCTTCTCATGAGATCGCACTGTTCACAGAAACTCAGCCCTCCTTGCTTGGCCTTGCAGGGCACATTCATTCCAGGGCGCAAAGGTTGGCAACAGTTTAGGACAATATAGGGTTTTATGGCTAGGTGCAGCTCTGGCCTTTCTCATCGGTGTGTGGGATACATCCTAGTCCCTTGCTCATGCTCGCGACCTAGGCCTAGAGTGCTGTCTGTTGCGCTACATTTAAGCTTTGTGCCACAATATGGCTTCAGATATCTAAGATGGCTGCTATTCCCGCATGTAGATTATACCTTGTAAGGAAGGTATGGTATCAACAGTAAGACAGACACAAGTGACCACAGTTCAAGGGTGTTTATTGAACTTTAACAAGGGTGTGATAAATGCCTGTCTAAACCTAAATCTATGGATGAGAGCAAGCTACAACCATCAAATAATAATAATGCAGTCCTAGAGGAGTCTCGTCAAAATAAAAGAGCCTGTACTAAAATAAACCTATTGCCAATTTTTACCGCTAAACATACATAGTGAAGGGTAGTATTCATGAAAAAGAAAGAAGTGTTCTCAAAATTATATGTCAGGATGTTCAGGCCATTGGCCTCCCTCCCCCACATTTTCAACACGGTACAAGGAGGTTCACTCGAGCAAAGCACACACTCTGGCTTCTTCATCACAAGGACAAAGTTCCATTACTAGCATTAGGGCCGTCTGTGCTATGCTACAAGTCTCTTTGCTTTTCCAAAGTCTCTTGACTCAAAGAGCCTGATGTACAAGAACAAAATAAACACAAATTTCCTCTCCTCTTTCGAGTGTTCAATTCGGGTGCCTCACCCTGGATCCCCCTTGGCCGGGCTGAGATCCCTTTTTATATCACAGTTGGTATCGTGGATCCCCCTCTTCTGGGCTCAGATCCTCTTTTTCAGAAGTTTACAGAATACTCTTTCTCACCCTCTGGACCACGAACTGTGGCGAGAACCTTTCGGGGTCGAACCGTTCACCCCGGATCCCCCTCAGCCGGGCTCAGATCCTTTCTCAGTCACAATTAGTCTCCCTCAGCCGGGCTTGGACCAATTGTAGTACACATTCAACTATCGAAGACTTTCAAATGTGCATGGGATTTAGCTTGACCTGTTGCAGGACCACTTCAATCTCGAATTTCCCCTTTCAATAGTTTCCAGTCAATTGGATACCTGACAGAGACCTTCGAGTGAGCACCCATGTGACGCTGCACCACTCTGTCTATGGTATCTTATTTAGCCTCCCAAAGTTCAATCACTCCTCTGGTTTTCAATTGTATTTGCGTTGTTCGTCAAACATGCCCTTCTCTTTAGATTTCTTCATACAATGTTGCCTCTTGCAACCTTGGTTCTAACATAGGCTGGTTTGGTATCAGTCCCTCCAATTTACCGACGGTGCTGTCTTTACTGGTGCTGCTTTGTTGTAGGAGCAAATGATGGAAGTCGGGTGTGTTTAATGATCAGTAATTGCCTGACATTTCCTGACCATTGTATTGGGACATGTCAGGTATACGGCTCTGTGTTAATCCATGTTCGCTCACGGTGAGCGGTCTGTGAGAAGGTATTTGTGTCGGGAAAGGGTCTGGGGGGCTGAGCTCTTAGGTATCCTATCTGGTAGGATGGGGAAAGGGTGTTCCAGGGAAGGGGATACCGCGTCTCATCTTCCGGTGTCCCACTTCCACTCCCCGAAGACCCCACATCCAGGTGATCCTTCCACACTGGTCCGCCCCCAGGAACTGGATCCAAAAATGATAGCCGTGTCTTGGCCATCTGTATGACAGAATCCCAGGGACTAGTAAGTTAGACACCTTCAGGTTTCTCACTTCCCCTTCCCCTATGCTATGTAGCCTCATCTGTTTCACAGGGGAACTGAGAGAGGAAATCCACGTTCCCTTGGTCTTTGCCCTTTCGGTGTTCCACAGTGAAACAGTAGGGTTGCAGGTCTAAGAACCATTGCATGACTCAAGGGTTAGAATCCTTTCGCTGGCTAATCCACACTAGTAGAGAATGGACGGTGATGAGTGCGATCTTTTGCCCTAGGAGGTAGTATCTAAGGTGGATAATGGGCCACTTGATGGCAAGGGCCTCTAATTCCAGCACAGAGTAATTATTTTCACATGAGAAATGTTTGTGACTTGTAAATAAGATGGGATTTTCTAATCCATCGCAAATGTGTGACAAGGATGTTCCTAAACCAGTAAGGGAGGAGTCTGTTTGTAACACAAATTCCTTTGTCTCAGGAGGATAGTTCAGGGGCAACACAGTTGCCTTGGAAGCAAGATGACGCGCAGGTTCGATTCCCGGGACCGCGCTTAGAAACCTCTGGGTATGGGGGGTGCTGTTGTACAGCCTACAAGATGGCTGCCTGATCATGCAGCTCTGCACGTCAATGGAAAATCCTGTTAAATACATCAGTCGCCACGCCAGCCTGACCCTATCTGGGCATACAACTGGGTGAAAGAAGCTACTGGGCATACCCTGTCCCAAAACCGAGCAGATTCCACCATTGCAGCTCGAGTTATTCTAACGGCGGAGAGGAGCGGATTTGGCGCCAGTGAAGGGACGCGCTTGGCCCTCTCTGGAGAACAAAACTCCGGCCGCTGATACTGGAAAGAAGGTCCCACTAATCCTACCTGCCTGGACGGTCTCCACACTGTGGGCATGGACCATCTGCCCCCCCTACCAGGCCCTGGTGGCTCAGACAGCTACACTCCCCTGTTCCAGGACTGCACGCTTCAGCCCGTGATCAGCCGGGCACGGCCTTTTCTAGCCCGCATTTATTGTGGGACTCTGGCAAGGGCGCGACCAAAACCACGCTGAAGGAGCATCACTGACTGCCTCTGAGGTTAGGGGGGTGACCACCCACCTCCCACCTGGACGCCACCAACTGGAGGGAGCGACCCACACCACCATTGCAATGTCGGGCGGTTAGAGCTTACACCCGCGAAACCGGCAAGCCACCTGTGCAATGGATGTAGATGCGGTTGTTGCCGCATGAAGGCAGGGCATTGCTAATTAGCCCACGAGCCGTCAGGCATGAAGCCTCGGCCGCACCCCGGGTGCTCACCGGCCTGCTGTCTGGGCCCGCACACCGGCTGTGGCGTGGTCTGGGAGGGGGGCAAAGGATCACCCACATCCCACGCAGGGACCGGAGACTGAGTGCTGTCCTGGTGACACCATAAGGTAGGATTTTCTTTATTATCCTATGCGCAACGTGCCATCACATAAGACGCCCACACACTGGGAGCTGGTGCTGCTGCACGTGGACATCCGCCTGACCCAGTGTTAGACCCTCGAGACTTTAACACACCCGGCCCCTGCGGACATTATCCCTCCAAGCAAAGACCTTCTAGTCTGGAGCCGCTATCAGCCCCCCAGCCCTGGCACCAACAAAGCATACCAGCTTGTAGGACACAGATAGCACGGCGTGAGACCCCTTAGCCCTCTTGTGACTCACACAGCAAATGTAACACTAGAACCTTGAACCCCCACTAGAAGGTGATCTACAAGTGCACCACAAACCTAACTTTGAGCTACACACCTAGCAGGCATTGATAATGCGTCCCCACAATACATACCTCTTATCACAATATGTGGTTCCATGCCATACAACAGCTTCTGAAATGTGGGGGGGATGTTGACCAGCCTGCCTACCCAAACAAAAGGCACTAGAAAAACTGTGCTGCCGACATCTTCTGCGCACTGTGATTTATTGAGGCTACAAACCCTTGGTTAAACAGCTTGGTGGCACGTGGCACAGCCAACAGAGTACCAGTGGCCCTGAATCGGCTACATACAGCGGTGTATAACACACTGCGACTAGAGCTACATACACCACCATTATGTCTAAAGGCGCTCACAAAAAAAAGGCCAGATGGATTCCTTCATGGGCCCGAGATCCATTACAGCCGAACCCCCCTCCTCCTCCAGGAACTCGCAACCACAACCAATGCAGGAAAATTCAAGGGATGACCATTCATTGCAAAACCATGCAGAATGGGTTCCTCGCTATTAATGTGAAGTTAGACGATATCATGGGCACAATAGGATCGCAGAAAGCGAGAATAGGATCGCTGAAAGCGAAAATTGAAAAGGAAAGCGGCCACATCACAGAGGCAGAGGGGTGCATCAGCACAAATGAGGGCATCATAGTACACCACGACAGCACACTTAACACTATACAAACAGAACTAATGAAAGTGGTAAATAATTGTGATGACTTAGAATCAATATCCCGGCGCAACAACATCAGGGTGGTCGGGATTCCGGAGGCGGCGATGAAGGGCTCCATGGAAGCCTTCAAGGAGAACCTCCTTAAATCTCTCTTTGACCCGCAAGGTTCTCACCACAGTTCGTGGTCGAGAGGGCACATCGAACACTTGCTCCCCCCCACGTCCCGGCGCTCCCCCGAGGACAGTCATAGCCAAGCTTTTGAATTACCAGGACAGGGATATGGTGCTCCGGCTCGCCAGGGAGAAAGTTGCACTGCAGTATGATTCCATCAGAATACATATATATCCTGAATTTGTGGCTGGCGTACAAAAGCAAAGACGATCATACGATACAGTGAAGTGCCTGCTCCGTGCTAGAAAGATTCAATATTCATTAATGCTCCCAGCCAAGCTCTGAACACAGCACAATGGAAAGGCACATTTCTTTGAGGACCCCATGTAGGCAACAGTATATGTTGAATCACACATACCTGCGTCCCTGCTGCTACCACACCCATAGGCTGCAATACCGCGTAATAATGTAGAGGAACATTCAGATGACTAAGAAGGTCGAACAATGCCGCACATAATCCGAATAGGCCCAGCACATGTAATACTGGCGACGGAAACAAAACTTTGTTATTTGAGGGGCGTTGAGCTGAATGGGGGGCAGCGCTGATGACATGACCCCCAATTTACCCAAAGGTTCTCGATGGTCACATCATCAAGTTGGGGTAGATGGTGAGGGTGGGGGGTGGGGTTGGGAGGTTCAGGGGAGAGTAAGTATGTTTAATGTTCAAGTTGACCAGACTGCCACCAACCTGGCTGTCAAGGGAAGTAAAGTTCTTAAAAGTAGTGGTGATAGTTGCTTAGTGAGCATCATGTTCAATTATTACCGAACTGTAAAAGTACTGGAAGACAGAGATAATGAAACTAACAATATATCATTGTCAATATATCACTAACAATAGCTCCAGTTGAAATTGATCTCTTGGAATATAAGAACAATCTTGGTACATGTTTTGTACATGCATGTAAGAGCATGTATCATGCGTCCACATGTTATGTGCAGTAGGTGCATGTGTAGTAGGTTTGCGTGTCATAGGAACATGTATTATGGGAGTGTTTGTTGTAGGAGCGTGTGTTATAGCAGAGTGTCATAAAAGCGTATGTCGTAGAAGTATGTGTTATAGGAGTGTGTGTCATTAGAGTGTGTGTTGTAAGAATGTGCAGTAAGTGTGTGTCATAAGGATGTGTGTGGTAGTAGCATGTGTCGATGAAGCATGTGTCATAGGTGCATGTGTCGTAGGATCATGTGTTGTAGGTGCATGTGCTGTAGGTGCACGCTCTGTATACAGTTTGTATGAAAACTGTACATTTATTCCATCACCGAAAAAATGACATCAAAGACAATTCATATGCTCTGTGGGCAGTACGTATTGAATGTGTACATTTACTCCATAACCTTAAAACTCATATTAAAGTCAGCTGAGACTTGCCTTTAATGTGAGATTTTTGTAATGTACCAACTGTAAAACTCATACATTCTGCGTACATGAATGCAGAGCATGTTGTAGGTGCCCCTGTGGTAGAAGTATGTGTTGTAAGAGTGCATGTCGTAGGATCGTGTGTTGTAAGAACACATGTTATAGGATTGCATCTTAAGAGTGGATATCATAAGAGAGTGTGTGTGTATGAGTGTGTGTGGTAGGAGCATGTGTTGTAGGTGCATGTGTTTTAGGTGCATATGAGAGCATGTGCCGTACGTCCACAAATGAAGAAGGCGCATATGGAGTAGCTGTCTGTGTCACAGGAACATGTATGGCAGGAGTGTGTGTTATAGAAGTGTATGTTATAGCAGCACATGTCGTAAGAGCACATGTTATGGGATTTTGTGTCATTAGAGTCTGTTGTAAGAGTGTGCAGTAAGTGTGTGTCATAACGGTGTGTGTGGTAGGAGCATGTGTTGTAGGAGCATGTCATAGGACCTGGTGAGCAAAGGTGTCCGAACACCGCTGTCCAAATGAAAGTGGGTGCTCACCCCAGGCGGATCACCATCCGCCAAAAATAGTAAACACCAAAAAAGCACTGCTCCACTTTAAATTAGTCGAAATATTCAACGCATCTTAATAGATGTTATCCATGAAGTTTAGTCCATAAAACATCAACAAGGAAGGAAAACAAAGATACACGTTTCACACTTGACTGGGTGCTTGGTCACCCATTTGGGTGAGAAAAGCGTAACTTTGTTTTCCTTCCAGGTGTGTTGATTTTTTGGAGTGTGTTTATAGTGGATCAGTGGATTGCGATCCTGGTGCCTTTGGTGCTTTTTTGCTGTTTTATATATATATATATATTATAGGGCGGCGAGTTAAGGTGAGTCAGAGTTACATAGGAAATCGAAAAAATGAATTGCTAATAACTTTTGACTCGTGTGACGGATTAGGACGAAATTTGCACGTCTGGGAATCCCGAGACGGGAACGTTCAGGAAAGATTCTTTAATAAATTTAAATATTATTAAGAAAACAGCCAAAACCAGGATTGATTTGGACCAGATTTGAAACAACTTGGGAACGAACCGTTGACTTGCGATACATTTGTGGTTTGGAGTTATTTCATCGACTACTTTTGAAAATATTTGACGGTGCCCCCTTCTCTAAAATAAATAGCTATATCTACCAGGATACATTGAGAATCCGGATGCTTATAAATGAAAAAGTTGCCATCTTTTTTTTTCACCATGCGAGAGATACCCACAGTTATACCCCAGGTTATACCGCAAGTTACGGAAAATAAAACGCAGAAAAAAGCCATTTGCAGGTAATAAAACGTGCAAATGCCATCAAGCTAGAGATGGGGCAAGAGGAATTTGGGAGTTGGAGGGGCGCTAAGGAACAAGTTTGCAGCACAAGACTCAAACACTTTTTACATATCCCTGGGAATAACCTGGCAAAGTGATAGCAAGTGGTGTCAGTGTAACCAGTAAGGAACGCGGCCCTGCTGACTGCTCATTGATTCACAGCCTCCCACTGCTAGATTGCTGCTGGGAATCTGCAGCCTTAATTTCACTGAACATTTATCATGAAAATCAGCTCTACTTCTTTAATGCTGTACCCACCCCTTTGTGTCTGGCTGACTTACCTGCAGTGTTTAAATACACTACTTGAGGGCGAAGCACGCGCCAAGTGGTAGCATGTGGTGTCAGTGTCGGGTGTTGGAAAGGGGAGCTGGGAGCTGAAAACCGTGAGTAATACTCGATTCAAACTTGCTGCTGCACTGCATAACTAAAGTGATTATCAGTCTTTGGTCTTGCATTATCGTGCTATCTATACAGATTCACTTGATTTCCGCACAATTGGACTGAGAAGCCAATTATTGGCAGATGAAGATTGTGCTGGAGCTGATTCAGTCCTGTCTAAAATAAATTGATCGCTGGCCAGGGTTTGGGGGGGCTTTTGGAGATATCGTGACCGTTAGTGCTTCTGAACAGGGGTCTACAATTTGAACGCTATCTCCCATTGCTGCGGCTAATGTGGATTTATCACTTGTTTGTGTTTACAGATGCACTCCTGCTGAAATGATTAACTCTTTAGGGGCCGATGCGCATCCCATTGCAGGTGCTTTGAAATGTCACTACTCAGCACTAGTATCACACTCCAACCTGAGAATACAAACCATTACAGGGGTCAAACCCGGCGAGACTTCTACCCAATTAAGCACAGCTTTGAACCCTCTCCTTGGTATGGATGAATAGATGGCCCTGGGAATATGGTTCCCTCTAGGTCACGCCATTCACAAACTGTTTCAGCCCTTCAAACAACGGAACCCCAAGGAACTATGAATTCTACAATTGTGGCCTCCACTCCGGCTAGTTAATCAAAATGTGAAAACACTTACAGCGACGAAAGCTATTGTGGGTTTTTGCTTGCACTAACACTTCAAACTCGCCCAGAGAAGAAATGGACTTGCTAGCAATATTGAGGCAGTTAGATCTTGGGGAAAGCCGGTGCAAGGACGCTTTATGCGCAAACTTGATGCCGACTAGAGAGTTATCCAACAGAGGGATGTAAGTATTGCCCTTAACCGCCCCCATAGTACATCCCGTTGGCACGCAGAGGGTGGCCCGGCAGGCGGGGCAATAATACCTGCTGAGCATGTGGAAAATAAATAGAGGGCCTGGGATGGTAGTTCTATACCAAGTAAAGAACCAATTTTTCCACCTCCAGTCTGTCGACCACAAGTGGCTACTTACAATATAGGTTCGGAGGCATTAGCCAGTATGGAATGAGCTAATTAAACAGTTGTGCTGGGAGAATTGCCTGAAGCTAATGTAAGGAAGGCATGGTATCGAGTAGTAGACACAGACACAATGGATACAAGTTTCGAAAACCTTTATTTAGTATTTTAGTTGGATTGGTAGAATTCCTAACTGGCCCTAACTCTGAAATGGGAGTAGTCTTGACCATTAAACAAATAACAAACATGTCCAAGTGAGTCTAGTCAAAATAAAAAGGCCTATACTAAGAAAACCTAACCTTGCCCACCTGCTCAAAATGACAAATGTGTTAAGGGAATACAAAAAAAAATTGTGTGTCAAAAGAAATGTCAGAATGGCTTCAGTAGCAACACCTTCTGTAACGCTCACCTGGTATCCACGGGGATGTCACTCAGCCTGTTCTGACCTCTTACGACCTCAAACCTTTCCCTGGAGTCGACTGGAGACTGGGCATGAAACACAGGATTGGAAGACTTTAACTCCCTATTGTCTCTGTGTGCTTGAACCCCCGGGGTCCAACCCTTCCCTTTGATCCACAGCTCACCTTGTTTTCTTGGATAGTGTGCTCTCCGTCCTGCTTTCGGCGCAGGGGCGCGTTGATTGATGCGGGCTCGTTGCTGCCTAGTTACTTCACTGGCAAGAGTCCGACAGGTAAGTATAATGAGTCTTTTGAACAGTTCTCTAACTTCGTTCCTTTCCTACCTTAGATGATGGCCGGCGTCTGGGGATGGCGGTGTGCTGATGAGATGAGTAGCGCTGAAAGTGAGTGAGAGCGCGATGCGCGATGCACCCCTTTCGTATTTGTATTGAACTGAGTTCTTTTCCTGTGTCTTTTAGGTGCCGCAACGTTTTCAGCGTGGATGCCGGTTATGAAGAACAGAGCGGCTGGGATTCAGGTAAGCGTTTGAAGCTCGTACAGTATTTCAAAATAAGCAAAGATTTGCAGAATGCTTACTAATGCCTTTTTTTCTGTTCTTTTCCTTAGGAAGCGGCGTGCTGGGATGGGAATGACACCGCCGAAGATGCCCGCAGAACAGAAGGAGCGATGAATGATGGGAAGAAGCGCTGCAAGGTAAGGCTGTTCCTAACGGTGTTCTTGTTCTTGCAGGAGCTGAGCGCAGAAGAAAGATGCAGGCCTACTGGAGACCGATCTGACCACGGTGAGTGTCACGCTGCAGGTGCAGAAACACAAAGCATGTTTCTCAGCCTGGGCGTGGCTTAAATAGTCTCTGGGTATCCCAGGTGTCTCTGGGCTGAACCACACCCAAAAGACTAGACTGCACATGCAGTTCTGGGAACCGAAATATGTGGTGGCATCCATCTTGTCCCCCTCAATGCACTACAAGTCCAATCGCCAATGTTATCCTATGGGAGTGAGTGAGTCTGGTGCCACACGCGCCAAGTCTGACTCCAAGTGGGTCTTTGGAGGGATGGAGAGGCCCTTGAGGGCCATGTAGGTGATCGTGGCCTGGCTCCAGCCTGACATCTTGGAGGGCTGGGGACATGAGGGGCAGGAATCATGACACCTTCCCTATGTTCAGCCCCACTGGGTCTAAAGAGTTACTTAAAAAGGATAGGTGGATGGCACAATTCTATCAGTCCTGCACACCTTTGCTTACTGGTACAATTCAACAGTCCAGTATTGGGCTTAAATCTTCTGGTAGTTCAATCACTTCCTTAGGCTTCGTCCGCCTTGTCATCAATACTCTGTTCACATACACTTTCTCAATTCCTACAGTTCTGCATAGGCTTCCCTCTGCCGGGCTTGAGCCTGTCCATTCATCTTTTACTTTATCAGATGGTTCGGCAGAGGCTTGCATCTGCCAGGCTCGAGCCTGTCGCTTTCTCATGGGGGGGTTCTTCCCCATGTTTTATCTTAGGTATTTTTTCACTGTGGAAGACTTTCGAAACTGCAAGGATGTTATATAGACCTCTGCATGACCACTTCGACCTCTCTTTCAACAATTCTACAATTCACAATCTTCCTCATTTTGCAACACCAATGCTTTCTGGTACTTTCCTCTTGCAACACCAATGCCTCTTGTTTTCCGTCTTATCCTTTTCCCCAAAGTTCATATGCTTTGCCCTCTTGGCATATTCAGAGTTCAAATACTTTGCTTTCCTCTTATTCAAATTTCTTTCCTTATCGCGGTTACTTTCTTTCCTTTGGTTCCCACTGTAATATCTTTAAACTCTCATAACTGTTACGCTCAGCCTGGTCTCTGTGAAGGCGTTGGGGCACGCTTGCAGCCCTCCCTGAACTTGAATCCCCCCCTTCAGGCCTCCCCCTCAGTCGAAAAGCTGTGAGCGGTGGTACGTGGTAATACTGCGCCTATGTGGAGATAAGAGTGTGTGAGTGCGCCAATCTGTGATTGTTGTACCTCTCAAACCCTTCACCCCAAAGTACGGTTTCTGTGGCCCATAAAGCTCACCTGTGAATTATGGAAGATAAGCTCTCTGTCCTGCTACTTTTGGCAGGGGAGCGTCAAATGGGATCTAGTTCCTTCACTGATCCCTGATAAGGATAAATCCAGTCCAGCTGCGACTATGCTTCTCCTTATGATTGGTAAGTCTTTCTTGAGCTCTCGTGATGCTGTTCGTTCTGTTTAATGTCTTTATGTGTTGCTCCTATTTATGCTCGCAATAATGTTTCTCTTTTGTTTTCTTCCCTTAGATGGAAATGCTGCCTCAATGCAGCTGTGAGACGCTAGACGCGGCCAGATGGAACTTGGATGCCACCGCAATGTTCGACAGCAGGTAAGTGATGGTTTAAGGAAAGCGCAAAGTATGCCGAAGCGCAACCTTAAACTGACTGATTTTTCGATGTCTAACCTTGTCTTCTGTTTTTCCTTGCAGGCGCTGCTGTCGAAGATGGAGCGTGTCATGCTGCGGTGCCAAGATGAAGATTTCGGTGTTCTGGAAAGTGGAAAGATGAATACTTGGTTCGTTGAAGAGATGTACAGGTAAGAACAGCTTCCCCCAGTTGGTAAGTATGCTGGCAGTAAGCAGGATGTCCAGGAAGCAGGATTTTCAAAGGTAAGTCTGACCTCAGGCGACGGTGAGCGTTAAACTGCTTGCAAGTGCAGAATACTGCAAAGCGTCTGTCTTGAGGATTGGGGCAATTTATATAGCTGAGATCGTGGGCACGCCCATTAGGGCCGGTTTACCAGACACACCCTGCCACTCCTAGAGAGTGAGCATGTGCAAAGGCAACCCATTAGCAGCCACACCCAAGAATACACTTGGGGCTGCTTAATGGATGGAATGTTCAAGGTTAATACATCCTGATTAATGGATGGAATGTTCAAGGTTAAGGCATCTGAAGTGCTATGTCCATAATAAAAGCCTTTGGTGTTAAATAGATGTTCTTGTTTACTTTTGTTAATGAGCCTGGTGCCAAAGGCGCCAGGACAGTGGCCACTCAGGTCTCCTGTGCATGCGAGCCCTGCATGCCTGTGCCCCTGACTTCATGACCATGGCAATAACATTTCACAGAGACTTTAGAATGTGTGACTTCGTCTCGCAGGACCACTCTGTTACTTTGTATCCTTTCCTTTTATAATTCAACAATTGTCCTTTCCATTTGCGTTTTATCGGCATGCACGCAACCTTCAACTTTCAGATTATAGTTACTATTGCTTTCAACACAAACAGGACTTTTCTTGCCTTGGATAGCTCACCAGTCGTGTTAATTGGTTTTCTTTCATCTTATTCATGCAGCAGTCAAGGCAATTACCAATGCCTCGCCTGCTCCTCCCCAACTCTCCCGTTCACCCTGGAGGGTCGAGTGCCGGTTTCTGGCAACTTGAAGTTTTTTTTCCTCCGCTCACTCGGTTTCGGTCTCAGAAAGATTACTGCTTCCCGAAAGTGTGGAATCCTCACCTGGCTTTCTCTCAATCCTTGTAAATGCTGATCAGCCAGTTGGCCTGGTTCGCATCAACCCCAAAAGAGCTGTTCCTTCTCGTACCCAGACTCGCTCAAAGTGTGCCTGTGCGCGCCACCTTTTATCTGCACAGGGAATGTTAAGTGGCAGGTGTGCATTGTTAGGACTACGTGCCTGTCTCTGCCTAGCCTCATTACAGAGCCAATGCAAGTCAGTGGAGGGAATCTTTCTGACCTCATCTTCCTCAGCTCAGTACTGTTACCAGTACCTGGTGGAGAGGAGGATAAGTACTCTTTCCTAACTGAAAAGGAAATAGCAGTTTGGAACTTAACGGTGAACGACCGCAACAACTGATGCACCACTCACTGCAGGATTTGGGTAACCAAATGAGTCTGTCTGCTCCTGATATCTCAGCACTAAATATGTTGCTGAGTTCCTTCTCCACCCTCTACGACAGTTTTCACATGGAACTTAACGCACACACTCTACAGCTAATTTTCATTAAAAGCAACCTTTAACAAATACATGAGGCTGTCGTAGAATTATCTGGAACAGTGGGACAGCTACGGAAAGTGTGTTCCACCTCCATGCTCTGAATGGGAACAGAGCATTCCAGTAGACCAATCTGTCCAAGCCCTACTAAAAGACCCCTCTTGCAAACCAGTTAGGAAGAGAGGGAAGAAGGGGAAAAGGAGCAAGCAAATTAACTCAAGGAAGTTCTTACAGGGGCTCCATTTGACAGAGGACGCAGAAAATGCAACTTAAGAAAAGGTTTTACAAGCTGCCCTCTTGGGGAGGTGTGACGCCCGGGAGACTGGAGACTCAGGGAAATACATTTTCAAAATCTGATAAAGCGCAGGACTGCCCCTGAATGACCCAAAGGAGGTAGCAAGTGGCCGCCTTAACGTGGACCATCGGTCCACGGAATATCTAACTGTCATGCATGAGGTCCAATCAGATGGTGCCCAGTCCCAGTGTCGTTTTAAGATCTTTCCCATCTTTCATTTATCGACTCGTATGATAGGGAATATTGAGGTAGAGGATATAAGCGCCAAAATCATCGACAGCATGGTACAAACTAAGGAAATATGTGAGGTACCAATGCATATCCAGACCAAACAGTCCAACTTGGCCAAATCCAATGATGGAACCTCTAATCCTAAGGCCAACAGGGAAATTAGCCTGCAATGCATTGTGGAAGAAAGACGCGAGGACCCAATTAACACAGTTGCTGCAGAAACTGCAAAAACGAGAGGCATTCTAAAAAAGAACAGATCCATCTTTACTTTACCCTGTCAGTCGCTAATGGAAGCAATGTTTGAGGGCCGATGATGTTACGGCCCTTTGCCAAAAATATTGGGCTCTCGCGCTATGAGTCCAGCGAAGTCAGTGGAGAGACTAATGATCAATCCAGAGTCTGGCAGGGTAATATCTCTGTGGGCTCTTCAACTCAAAGCTTGGGGGGTGGATGTTCGCAACCCACTGACTCACAAGCAAAACATTAGAACCTGCGATTCCTGAAGTGACTTCCAGAAAACAGTTCAGAAGGGACATTGCCTCTCAGTGTAGTATCGGCAACTTTGTCAATGGAAAGGACGGCCCAAAATTTGGTACTGGTGAATCAAAAACCGGAGGGGTGAGGTTGTCCCAGTTATACTTAAAAAAGTACCTGAACCTAAGATTCTGATAGGTATCATTGATGAGGAACCCACTATGGATGTGGGGTCCCAATGTAACATTGGTAATGAAGGCATTGACAATGGTGGTCTGAGCAGCCCTCAGCGTTCAAGAGCAGCTCCCTGGAGAAGGTGACAAACTCCCAATGCAGTACACGGCTCCTTGACACCTGATGAGAAGTGCGTAAATGTTTCCCCTCCCAAACATCAAGGGGCTAGGTCCACTGTACATGATACCGGGAAGGAAAGGGAATATGAGTATTGAACACAAGATAGGAAACAGGTTCATAGACAATGTGTACCCAATGAAAGAAGTAGCGATTTTCCAACTCAATCTGCAATCACCACTGAATCAATTTGAGTGCCTAAAGAAAAGAGCAGTGGATCGATTGTTCCATCGACAAGATTTATTTTGGAAAGGTTTAAAAGTGGTCAGAATCAGGTATTAATAAACCGATCAAATGTGATAAAACTCTTGCGTGAAATACCCACGTTGTGATTACGAGACTCAAGAGACATCAAGCGGGTCTACTTTCTTCTAGATGAAAGAACAGATCTTGTCCAACTTGACTTTAAGTCAAATATAGCAGTGCAGTTGATCGTCATGGAAATGAACTCATTGCAAGCCCTCAGATATGACCGTAGAAGGGAATGTCCCAGAGACGCTATGGTGCAGGTTGAAAAGGAGCCACCTAGGATGGGTCCATTCCAGCTGGGATCACGTCCTCCAGTGAAAATAACCTGTTTGACTAATGACAAGGGTGGGAGGAGGGTGGAATTTATCTTCCCAATTATGTACAAAACTAAGCACGATCAAGCTCTTTCAAGAAGCTAGGAGAGGATGGGGCAGCGATTTAGTCTGCTCCACCAAGCTGGGTAACCTAGAGATACTAAGTTGGGAATTCTCACAGTTTCAGCAGCTTCCTGGGTAGCACAGACAGGCAAAAGGTTGTCCAGCTGTATACCATCATTTTTCTACAGGAGGTTTGGTTGTTTCTATCTTTAGTCATTGACGGCTTCACTGTATTTCAATAAATGGCATCAGAAATCTCTGTGGGAAGCCCCTACGGTTGCCTTGTAATAATGGTTAAGAATTCTATCCTAATAGAGTCACAGGTCATTGGGGACACAACTTAAGGCCTTATGGCAAAAAGGGTCAAACTGAAGGGATTTCTCCAGTTAAAGTGTTACTTAACATCTACAATAGTCCATGCTGCAATGAGGCTGATAGCATGTTGGTTAAATGCAGTGACATATGTGAAACTTTTTTACGTGAAAGGCGAGGTATCCACATCATGTTGGCTGTGTATTTATATGCAGATTGCTTCTCTGCTTCACATAATGTTTGTGGAAAGCTAGATCTCAGTTCTAGATCTCTTGTTGATGGAGGAAAGTGGGTTGACTTCTTACAAACATGGAATTTGAGAATTGTGAATGGGTCCACAATGGGGGATGTTCCATCTAGACCAACTTGGAGATCGGCGGTGAAGTCAGCTTGCCTGGACTATGTTGCACTCTCAGTAGCCTTGTATGATTTTTGTGTGGGTATGAGGATTCTCGATAATGATCTGAGCGATCACTCACAGTTAACAATTAGAATGAAATATAATGGTTCAGCCATATGAAGGTACTGGTTTAGCAGATTGATGATGTAAACGAACGGTAATAGAATTTTAAGATCCATGGAAAATATAAGTGAATACAATAGTCAAATACAAAACACCTAATTGGAGCAAAAAAGTAGCATACATTGCTCCAGGTTCTTTCCATGCTTTTCATGACAAATTTAAACATATGCCTAATGGTAATAAGAAAGGTAAAACATCTTAGATCTCACTCTTTCTATGTAACAATTCAAAATAAAAAGAAGGAGTTGAGAAGAGACATACTGGCTTCACGAAAGCGAGGCGATAACTGGGAGCTGTATCAGCTTAAACAACTGAGACAAAGATTCAAGAATTGTTTTGGGAGCTACAAATTCAATTTATCCAAGATACTTCAGATCCTAACCAAGAAAGTCTCCAGAAATGTATTTGATCTAATAAATGTCTTGAATAAAACCCAAGACTCTGAGCAAAGTAACCCAATTGTTGAGGGTGAGTGGGTGAGGCACTTCCAGAACATATATAGACCACCAGTTAGAGATATCCTGAGCCCCAATGTTGAAATTGAGTGGGATTTGAATGTGTCCATTGAACTGATTGATAGCCTAATTAAGAAAGCCCCCAGTTCAAGGGCTGCAGGCCCTAACAGTCTGTCTAACGCCCTCCTAAAATTGTATCCAGGGATATGGTCTAAGATCCTGTTCATTCTGTTTAGTTCAGTGCTGAGACAGGGAGTGATACTGACTTCCTTGCGAATCGCTGTCAACGTGCCCATCTCCCTTCTAGACAGCAAAAGTAAGATGTTTGCAGGAGTGGTCCTTTGTGATCTGGTGAATTGGGCCACCCAGTCGGGCCACCTGCAGAAGTACCAGACTGGCTTTTGTAGGGGGCTAGGCACAGAATTAAATGGGCTGGTAGTGAGCTGGATAAGCAAGGAATCACTGAGGCCTGGAAACTTGCCACTATACATGGCCACCATAGACTACACGCAAGCTTTTTATTGTGTTAACCGCAATCTTCTATGGAGTAAATTGAGGGATTAGCAAATTCCGGGGGCCCCATTTATTTATCTTGATTCACCTCCATGAGTGTACACTCCTACAGTTGAGGTTGAATGGACAGGGTGCTCTGACGGTGGTCTTTTATTCTAGAAGTGTGTATTAGCTCCTTGTCTCTTCAACCTCTTACTATCAGACCTGGGAGATTTCCTCTCAGGATCCTTATTTACTCCACCTAGGACCTCTTCTGTGACGGTCTCATACTTAACACATGCAGACAACATTATTCTCATGGATAGGACCAAGGTGGGCCTTCAAAGACAACGAAATGCCATTGGGGCATACTCCATATTGAATGAACTATGCATCAACACTAAGAAAACGAACGTCATCAGATGTACAGCTAATAAAGAAAGCAAAATAGGCTGTGGCCACTGTGCATGGCCAAAGGCCATGAGCAGTGATGCTGAAAAATGTACATTTCGACACGGCCAAAGCCCAGGCCTTGGCCACTAGCCATGGCCTGAGTCCATGGACAGTGGTGGAGAAAATGTTACAGTGGGTACAGCAGAAGGCCATGGGCTGTGGCGCCGAAAAATATACAGTGGGCATGAAAAAAAACTATCTTATAACAAAACCCTTGAAATGAAAGGAAAATACTTTAGTTGAAGTGCAGTTAAGGTGAGTAAACTTAACGCAACAAAACCCTTGAAATTCAGCGCATTGGCCAACTCAGGACCAACTTAACTCAGCAAATTCCAGTTGCAAAGCCCAAGATTACATATATATATTATAAGAAAAGTAATTTACAATGCCATACGAAATTACATTATGGGGGATATGGCATCATGAGGGAGATCAATGGGAGCGTGTGAGTTAAGCCAGTCCTGAGTTTCCCAATGCGCTACATTTCAAAGGTTTTGTTTTGTTAAGTTTACTCACCTCAATATATTGCCCTATATTTAAGGTGAAACCATTGTACATATACTTTTGACAACATTATTTTGCTAATAACTTTGGACTTGATTGGTGGATTTGGGTGAATCTCCCCCCAACCCGTCCAACTGGGAACTTTGGGAAAGATTTATTAAAAAATGAAAACGTTATTAAGAAAACAAAAAAACACTGTTTTCGGCCTACTCCCATTTTTTTCCAATAGAGAAAAAGTGCATTTGTGGGAAGCTGTAGCGCGAAAAACCCTGGGGGGATTTGGACCAAATAAGAAACAACTTGGGGACAAACCGTTGACTTATTTTCCTTGACTGGTCTGGGGTAAATCCATACAGAAGTTTTAAAAATATTCGACAGACAAGGGGGTGCCACAAGGTGCCCATGGTGCTTTGCAGCAGAGAGACTTTAAGAAATGAAATGCTGCAATGTTTTCCCAGAATTCTATTACTAATACAATTTGACTTGCTAGGTGGATTTGGATGACATTTAAAAAAAAGTTTGCTAGGTGCCCACCCCCTGAACTGGACATTTTGGGAACAAGAGGCTGAAGGAGCAACAGTGCAAGAGGGGGATGGAGCAATTGCACAAGAGGGAAGGAGCGCCAACGCAAAAGCACAAGGGGGAGGAAGAGTGACAGTGCAATAGGGGGAAGGAGTGACAGTGCAATGGGAAAGGAGCAACAACACATGGTGTCATGATCCGTGACCCAAAACCCCACTGGCATGGTCACATGCCAAGTAGGGTTAGGACTCAGGGTTCACTTGGGGCCCCAAGGGCCTTGCATTATCATCATGGACTCTCCTGGAGTCAGTCCTGGCGCCTTTGGTGCCAGGCTCATGTTCAGGTGTCTTGAAAGGACTACTTTTTCCTTGGAGGCCTGCAGCCAACATGGAGGCACCCACACAGTCAAATTCTTAGAACCAGACGGTGCGGTGCAGTGTTTTGGGTGTGGCAGCCCAGAAAGACCATTGCGACCTGAAAAGGAATAAAGAATACAGGTTAGCAAGAAAAGACATTACAGCGCCACACTTCGCGCTTAACCTACCATCCATCATACGCTCCTGCGTCCATTATCCTGGCAGGAGCCTGATCCAAGCAGCGCATCCACCGAACCTCCGTGCATTTAAGGGGGAATAAATAAAGAAAAGACATTAGTAGCAAGAAAGGAAAGCAAGGACATTTTAAGACTGCTATAACCAGATTTACCTCCTTAGAGACACTTGAATGGGTTAGCACCAGTGAAGTTAACTCAGTCGCTCTAACCCGCAGAAAACTACGCGCCCCTGCACAGAAGGCAGGACGGAGAACACGCCAGACATCACAAGGTGAGGAGTGGGCCATCAGATCGAGTCCAGGGGGCTGGTGGGAGGAAACGAAATCTGTTCCTAAATCCAATCCTCCTGTGTTTTCAGGCCCGACCTCCATAGAAGGCACCGTCCGGAATCGGGAAGGTTCCAGGGTGAATCCAGCAAGCAGGGCATAAGGGCATCCCCGTGGATACCAGGTGAGCGTAACACATGGGGGAAAGAGCATCAGCACACAAGGGAACGGAGCACCAGTGCATAGGGGAAGGAGTGACAGTGCAAAAGGGACCGAGCGACAGTGTAAAAGGGATGGAGTGACAGTGTGAGGGGTGAGGAGGGGCAGTGCAAGCGAGGGAGGAGGGACAGCGCAAAGGAGGTGGAGGGACAGCTCAAAGGTGAAAGGAGGGAAGCACAAGGAGGGAGAAGAGACAGCACAAGGGGGGAAAGGAGCAACAGCGCACGTGGGGAGTACATTTGTTGGTTATAGGTATGATTGCAGCCAGGGATGTCATTTCACCAAAATGTCAGGGGTAGCGGAAGTGACATCACATGACCCTTGACCCCCTGATGACATCACAGGAAGTGATGTCATTTGACCCCACCCCGAAGATATCTCGCGTGAAGCGATGGAACACGGCCTTTCATCCGTTGACAAAACAGAAAGTGGCATCATATAGCATTTTACACTACGAAAAATATGGTTAAGATATCACTATAATGTGATGTACATTTCATACAAGAATGGATCGCCATATGTATCAGTGTGTATAGGCCCATATTACCAAATTACTGTGAATGCAAGCAGAGGTCCATGACCAAATGATAATGATGTGTTATTATATAGCACTTACGCTTAAGCGCTTTATATAGTAAAAATATACACCCAATATCACCCAACCTGTGTTGGTCCTCATTTATCGACCTCAGAAGGATGAAAGGCGGAGTTGAGGCGTTTCAGAACAGGCTAAATCAGTGACTCACCCCCTGAAGTATGCCTGAAATAAACCTTTAATGAGTCTAGGAATTATTGTATAGAATTCCAGAAAGACACATTATTTGGTATTCCTATTCTTTCTTATTTAGGGTCATTGCTGAAAGCGTTAGACTTATGGCACTCCTGTTCTTTTTTTTTTTTGTAAGGGGCCTGAACAAGAAAGCCAGCCACTCCAGAAGTAAAGAGCCACGTGGTGCTGCTGGCCACAGCCCAGGAGCTTGCATTACCAAAAAGAAAAATACTTTTTTAAGTTTTTTTTTAAAGGTTGCAAGGGTGACCACAGAGGTCGCAAAGGAGACCTCAGAGGTCGCAGTTGCTACCTCTGGTGACCCCTAAATGATGTCCCTGATAGCAGTCTGGTCAGAGATGTGCTATTTTATGGTTTTACTCTCAATGGGGCTAATTTTTGGCCCGGTGCAGATGTCCTCAAAAGAAATCTGAGATTTCTTCATAGTCATAGCTGAATAAATTCTGATACCCTTTTTCGCACGTTTTATGCAGTTGCACAAGCCGTAGGACAAAGGGCATTTTTACCCCAAATTCAGAAAAGGGATGTGCTTTGAAATGCACATAAATCATGTTTTGATCTGGAACAGGGGTCATTCATGACCCCGTGAAGCTATTTCTAATTTCTATCCCTCCAACAGAGATAGAAATGCTTGAACATTGTACACAACATACTCAGAGCACAAACGTTCTTCCAACAATGAAAACGTAAGGCAGATATTCGTTTGTTCCTTCATTTGTTTATTTCTAAATACAATTCCATAAAACATGCACAGAAACAGTTCATACAAAACAATGTATACATGTAATACATACAACCAAACAATTGTAATAAAATCTTAAAATTTACAAATGTTCTGACTCATACAGTAACAATCCTACTCCTTATTATTAATACCTGCCTAAGGAAGAATACCAATGCCCAGCCTATTAGCATTGTATCTGCTCTCAGTAAATTATACAGGGCCTGGCGACACTGTGTAAAAACCTGAACTTCTCACCAAGGTAATATGGTCCTGTAAACATGGAGGCGAGCACGAGTGATAAGACAACTATCTTTTAACAAGTTTTTCCAGACAAGATATTACTGCATTCCATTTGTGGCAAGCATTACATAATAAACGGTTTCTAAGGTTCCAAGCTCTCATATTGCTCATAAAATCAAGTTTGACCTGATTGGATATAGCCACCCTTGATGGTAGATCTAAGAACCTGAGCAAAGAGAACATTAATTCAGCATTCATTTCCATTACGCACTTCTTAATATTCTTAAACCATGGAATGGTTAGGGTCCAGGTTTGCTCAAAAGGTTGGCCCTGATGCCGGCGGGCTGTCCGACCGCTTTAAAAATGCAAATAAATAATAATTTAGGGTATCTTTTGGATTTGACCAAAGACAAATCCAGTGGAGAGCCGGCTCTATCCTCAGATTGTGCTCCAAATGATGAATGCCTAATTCTAAATGAGCAGCATAGTTCGGAGCGGACTGTTGAAGGCCCAACAATTTTTAATAGATTATCGGTATCATTTCCAATGGTTGTGAGTGATGCATCCTTGTGAATATAGCAATACCGCCCATGGTTTGTTTCATTTTGAGCAATTGCTTGTCAATATGGGGGCCACCTGTTAGGGTTGTTGAGGACCTAATTCCCAGGTAGTTGAATTCTAACACTTGAGGCATAGGAAAAAGGTTGCTGCGCACCTGGGGTAGTTGACAGTGTCTCCTTTTTAATGAGCAAACCAATATTGCAGACTCATTAGTGTTTACTTGAAGGTCTAATTGATTCATAAAAGTACTATACTCATTAATAAGGCACACCAGGGCTTGCGGTGTCTGCACAATGAGCGCACAATCATCTGCATATGCCAGAACTGGTAAGCTGGGCCAAAACAGACCCTTGAGGTACTCCTCAGTCAATATTAATATAGAGAGTACAGTGGCCATTTTCTCCTGTTCAGACACATGCTTTGGTATCAAGATGTATGGGTCTCAGAACATTTAGACAGTTCGGAGACCTGAGCACTAGCCAGAGTTTAGATTGATTAACTTTGTCGAAAGCTTTGCTTGGGACCATGAAGGCCAGGTACAGAGACTTTTTTTTTTAAATATACAAATAGTGAGCAATTATTAGACAGTGATTAAGGAAGTGTTCGCCCGTTCCATAGTCCCAGACGGAAGCCCAGCTGTATTTCTGCTAAAATATTATTTTCTCTCACCCAAAACTCAAATTTGTGTAACAACACCCTTCCAAATATTTTGACGGTAATACAGGGAATATTATAGCTGATTTCCAAGATTCCGGTATCTTGCCTGATTTAATTATCGAATTAAAAATAATCGTAAGAGTAGGTGCCTTGAATTTCGTCCTGTCTTGAAAAAGATCAGCCAGGATGCCATTGGACCAGGAGAGCGATTGTGAGCCTGTTTGGCAATAGCAGCTTTTACCTCTAGTATTGTACATTCATCATCAACCTGAATCATTGGATGGTTGTCCCTTCGGGCAATTTCAAATGATGGTTCAACTTCAGAGGTGGTAACGATTTCCTTGTACAGTATTGAGAAGTGGTCCACCCACGCCTGGTTCTGTACATTACCCTCAATACCAGTAAAACTCCGGTTTTAGCGGGGACCCTTTGTTACAAGGTCCCAGAACGTTTTTGAGTTGTTTGCGGCACATGCCTCTAAGACCTCCTCCCACACAAAACGGTATTTTTCCAATTTACACCAGGCTACAGCCTTTTTGTATTTTTCCCGTGCCGTGATTACTTAGGATTTGGCTGGGGTGGCTCTTTTAAGAATGCCCAAAACATTAAATTTAAACAGCTGACATTATTTGCTGAACCATCCCTTCTGTTTGTTTTTAGAGTACTGTGCAGTACGAGAATGGAACAACTTTGAAATATTTGTTGTTAGCGAATCAAATAGGAGTACATTTCCCAATATATGAAAACCCTGGGATCTGAGCATTACAAGCATTATTTTTTGTTATCATACACACCCCACGGTGTGTGTATGATAACATAGAGAGCTCTGCATAAGAAATCTCAGATTACTTATGCGGACCTCTTTATGGCATTATTTATCGGAGAGGTGCAGTACCACTGACAACAGTGCCCCTGAGGCCTCCGGGTGTGTCGGCGCATTATAAGCAACAAAGTAAAGTAACATACTAAGATCCTCTGAGATTTCTTATAAGGATCTCTATATGTTGTCAGGGGTATGGCACCGCTCCAAAAAAAATTATACTTGCATTACGTTGCATCCCGAACATTATTTTTTGGAGAGGTGCAGTACCTCTAACAACAAACAAGAGTCCCTAATACGAAATCTCGATTTCTTATGAGGACCTGAGAATGGCATTATTTTTTGAAGAGGTGCTGTACCACTGACAACCTATAGAGGTCTTCTCAGATTTCTTATGAGGACCTCTGTATGTTGTCATAGCTACTGCACCACTACAAAAAATAAGGCCAGAAAGGGAAATCTGCCTGTAGCCCAATGGGGCCAGAGAAGTATCCCAAATATAGCCCAACTCCATCAGACTCTGAAACACAGCCTCTACTTTGAAATTAACACACACGTGACATGCTAGAGTACTCCAGATTGGGAGAGAATTAGTTAAACAAGGTATTATTGGATTACATTGGCTTATGAAAACAAGAAATAACGTTTAGTGCGTTGCCGAATTATGACGCAGCATTCCCAGTTGGCATACCAACCACAAAGTCAGCTTTCTGGCCCCCTTTTAGTCTGTCACTCTTCTCTGTAGCAATGGTGTGCCACTAAAATGCACCAAATCCAGAAATGTGTTTTTAAGGCTTAACAGTACTCCAGCAATGATGGACAAAGTAATATGGAAATGGAAAGGGAATTTCACACTTGGGGAGCAGCTGCCGAAAAGGATTGGATAGGGAACCTATGCTTGACGAAAATAGGGAATTTTAGATTTACATAATTCTAAATTTCCCATAGTTCTAAGCTTAGCCTGCCTGAGCCCACTAGAGATATACAGCATGGCCGTCAAATGAACATTTAAGGTTAATCTCATGATGAGGGGCTATGACCATATCTGAGCATGCTTTGGAGATATATTGGAATAGCCGCAGCAAGCACTAAGTTCATTTTAGAAAAGGCTTTTCCTCTCTGCATGTAGGAATATCTCAAAGATGTTTAACGGCTCAACCTATTTCAAATGACTTCTGTTATATTCTGTTTGCCTACAGACTTGCGGTCCTTCTGTTTAATGTAATGATTGTGGTATGTTGCTTTCGAATAATGTGCCTGCTTTGCTTTGTAGGAATGATTGAGATAGTAAAGGATGCCACAACCATTGCCCAAATACAGCAGAGCACAGTGGGCAACACCGGAGCCTTCAAGGACGAGGTGCTGAATCAGTGGCTGAAAGAGAAGTGCCCAATTGAAGAGAAGGTGCCCTTCAACTCAATATTTTGTAGAACAATTGAAAAGTATTGGCTCGTCCACATATATACAGTATTTGGTAAACATTGGGGCGCTTATTAAAGACATGCTATTTGAGATACTTTACAATGCTTTACAAAAACAACCAACTACAAAGTCAACATCTGATTTGAATATGCATTTGATAAGTGGAGCAAAAAAAAATATTTTTTAATACATAGCTGCTCTAAAATACACAAGCTTTAGTGTAATATAGAAATATGTACTTTGCAAATACTTAAAATGCTCTTCTGCTTTGGATAAGTGTAATATAACCTTTGCAGTTGTGTTCCATATTTTGTCTTTGCGTGGCGTGTGATGGCAGTTGACAGGGACACATGACGCTATCATGGCATCAGGAATGTCAGTTCACCAAAGTGACTGGGGTAACTGAAGTTATATCACATGGCAGATGACATCGCAGGAAGAGACATCACATGACCTTGACGACATCACATGAAGATGCCATATGACCAAAACATCGCAGAAAATGACATTGAAAATAAAGAAAAGTACAATAAGTGTAATACAATTAAAAAACACTACGACAGTTGACAAAAAGGATATTTTAGTTTTCGCCCATATTTGAGCCATGATGCAGTTCCAATATGTAATGGATGCAGCGATGATATTTGGGGGGTGACCCAGCAGAACCATCAGAGAACAGGAGGATTTGTTTAATGCCAGAACTGCCTCATATGGCCAGTCACTACCATCTTACATGTGTTAAAGCCTCACATGCCAGGTGTTAAGAGGGATTTCTGAACTCTGACCTGGAGGGGCAGAGGTTCGGAAGGCCAACCTAGTTTCTTGGAACAGGGTAACCTCTGGACAAGCCAGACCAATCAGGGTAGCTATGGCAGGCGGTCAAGGCTAGGGGCCTCATCACGAGTTGGGCGTTAACGCCGGCGCTAATAGCGCTGGCGCTATCTGCCCTCCTGTCCACCTGTCCGACCATGGCAGAGCGTTCCATCATCCCTAATTAGTCACGCGATTATCTGATATCCCACACAACAATTTTTCAGGTTCTCAAGCGAGACTGAACCTAGCCGTCATATCTGACGTGTCACTGGGAATGGCCACACCTTGAATAATTGAAGAGCCCGATGGTATTATATGATTCATGCAAACCAATCGTGACTTGTGAGGCCTAAGCCGCGTCATATCAGTAAACAAGGATGCAGTGCTGCCCTTTTCAGGACAAGCTGTACGCTTAGTGCTCATAAGAAAACATAAAGATTGCAGGCCCATCCTTTTTGTGCTTACAAACACAATGCTTACTATTTTTGCTTTCTCATTTTAGTCCAGTTCTAACTATTATATTTATTAGAAGGATTCTGTCTCTATTCATCTGGTCACTTCCCTGAACCTTTATTTTCTGTCGCCGCCTGCATAAAGCACTTCTAAGTGAAGAGGAAATAATGTACTGTTATCATGCTCTAATCATGGATAATGAATGTTGCAATATCCCCAATGGGCTCATCATTTGGCTTCTCATCTGCTGTTGTCATCTCAATATTCTCTGCCACATGGGTAGCGTTCACTCTGTGCATGTTGCTTTCCCATGGCTTCTTCAGAAGGTGCACCAAGGGTGAGCAAAGCAGTTGTTTTGGCTACTATGAAATCTATATGTATTATTTACAAATAGGGTTTAGACTGGACAAATACTTGGGTGATTTGGATTATTTGCGCCTAAAAAACGGGATTTGTGCGCCATTCTGCCCACAAATCCCCATTTGTTAAACAGGGATTTGCGGGCAGAATGGCGCACAAATCCCGTTTTTTTCTGCGCAAATAATCCATGAATCAGGGTTTTGCAACACAATAAGTGGCCATTATTTGTGCTGACATAGCGTTCTTTTCAGCTTCATGCATTACTTGCAAAAACCTATATTTTCTTATTGATGTCTTAAACGAGAGATTAATTCTTGTTGCATACTGTCACTCTGTTGCTCTGTTTCAGAATTTGTAATTCTTTTAGGGGTTGTGCTGTTTTTAGCTTAATTTAGTTTTTTCGCTATTGTATTTATCAGGCAGTTGCTGACTGATTTACCTAGGGCAAAAGGGATGGTTTGAAAACCCACTTTCGACTGAGTTTAAACTCTGCTGGCACTAGCGACTACATCTCCCATCTTTCCCAGCGTATTTCATTACATTTCCAGGCATGTACGGTTTGCGCCCTATTTAAGGCCTGGGCTGTCTAGGTGCTTGCTAGATTAACTCCCGTTGCACAGCGTAACTCTGTTGCTTTGTTTTAGAATTTGTAATTTTTTAGGGATTGTACTGCTTTAAGCTTAATTTCGTTTTTTAGCTATTGTATTTATTAGGCAGTTGCTGACTGATTTACCTAGGCGTAAAGGGATTGTTTGAAAACCCACTATTGACTGATTTTAAACTCTGCTAGTACTAGGGACTACATCTCCCATCTTTCCCGGAATATTTCTAACTTGCGAGACAGCATTAGCTCAAATTTCTTCTTGAAGCCATAAAAAAGAAGAAGGGAGACACTCTGCCTAAAACTCCTATTGATCCCCTTGACTATTTGGGAGACATAACCATAGAAAATTACGAAAACATCACCTCACAAATTGCCCCCATGCAAATACTACATGCCCATGCCCTACTGGACCTTCAGACCAAAATGATGGGTGTAATGGATAAAGGCAAATCAGGGCTACTAATCTTGCTGGACCGCTCGGCAGCTTTGATCTGTTAGATCACCAGAAGCTGCGAGAGGCCCTAGAGAAGTCAGGCAACTGTTAACCGGATGCCATTGAATGGATAGCTTCTTTCCTGGGAAATAGGAGCTCCAGAATCCAATGGAGTGACCACACATCGGCCTCTCAGCAGTTAGATTGCGGAGTCCATCAAGGAGCCAGATTTTCACCACTGATATTTAACATCCATATGCGCTGTCTCTGCACCCTTCTGACCAAATTGGGCATATTCTTTTCGAACTTCGCAGATGATACACAATTGGTATTAGATCTAACCGGCTGCCACACCACGGACAATGATAGGCTCAATTCAGTCTATAACTCCATTGAGGCCTGGATGAAATCCAACTGGATGTCCCTCAATGGAGGGAAAACTGAACTTATGGTTTTCGGATCCCCTCAAGCAAGAGCAAAACTAGATCCAACATATGCAAACTTTAACATTAAAGACTCACCAGTGAGGGTCTCAGAAAAAGTAAAGACTCTAGAGGTATACCTGCAGGCCTCTCTGGGAGCAGAAGCACAGGTGGCATATCTTAAAAAGACATGTCAATACCATCAAAGACTGTTAAAACAAATAAATCCCCACCTGAGTCAACAAAACAGCTCCAATATCGCTAGACAGGGGAGTTGCTAGGTCTGGAAAAGACCCGGGGCTACGCTGATGTCGGAACTGTTGGGACTGGTGGCTAGCTTGTCTTTTGGCTGTAGCTCCTGAGATTCTATCCGGGGCTACAACCAAAAGATCAGGGGCTATAGCCCCCTTAGCCCCCCCCCCCTAGCAATGCCCCTGTCGCTAGAGCCATCATATTATCCAGACTAGATTAAACTCCCTAATGCTAGGTGCCACCAAAAAATGCCTTAAGCAATGCCAAGTCATCTAAAATAATGCTATAAGAACAATCACGGGCAAATCCAATAGAGACCACATCTTTGAAGAAAGAAAAGCTCTCCACTGGCTCTCCATCGAGGATCGTATCTCTTTCAAGTCCATGTCTCTTGTCCACCATTGTCCCTATGGCTCTGCCCCGGACTACCTCAAAAAACAAATTAGACCTTACGTGCCCAACCGAACATTAAGATCAGGAAACAAAGGGTTGATCCAAACTGGAAAAGCAAACAAATCCAATGGCTTGGGCCGAGCCTTCCCCAGCCTAGCCACGACTAAATGGAACAGACTCCCACTTGATCTTCGACTTGAGCCCAACTATCTGATATTCAGAAAAAACCTGAAAACGGTACTGTTTAAGTAACCACCCCGACCCACCGCCGACCAGTTACTGACCGATATGTCCCGCTTGTCCTGTCATCTTATGTTGTCCTGTGTCTTTTGTTAGCGCCCTTATGCCCACGGGCTGCGGCACTCTATAAATAGATAAATAAATAAATATATCCAACTACACTGACTAAGGAACAGCCTCTCGTATAAAACTCTGGACTTCCATGTAGAAGCCTTACAAAGTCGGTAAATGGTGCTGCTGTCTGTGGCTGTCCAGGGAGGACTATCCACATAGGAAGTGGCCTGGCCATTGCTTGGCCTGCTTATCAGCTCCTGGCTGGGACTTTTTACATCTCCCTGAACATGGTTGGACGATAGTGCAGCTCCTGCCTTCTTCATCCTACCAAGCCCACTGCTGACTTTACTTTCCTTTTGCCGTCCTATCATTCATTTGGGGCTGGGTTATACCATTGTGAGGACTTTCTGATACTTTCACACACTCCTTTCGACACATCTTTTTACTTTTTTTCTCTCTACTCAGTCAACATGCCTAAAGCTATCGCAGTTCATATCTCCTCCCGTACCCGGTTCTTCTATTCAGACTGGTGACATTTTGAATTTTTCTTTTCTGCCTATGGCCAACAGCTGTAATCCTTTAATTTGATTGCTTTCCTTAATAATCGCTCTATCTGTAACAAGACACATTCTGTACTATACCTCTTTCTCCGTCTCAATTTACAGTTTCTACATCGAACTGAAATATGACTCTCCTCTAATGCTGCTTCATGTGCTGTTCTGACTACTTCTCCTGCTCGCTTTTCTCACTCTCCACGCATGATAGACCTAGGTTTATCTGGCATTCTTTTCCGTTGTTCTTGGCATCGCTTGCCCCAAAATTCGGATTTACCATCATTCCTGTCATTTGAGTATCATTTTTGTTCCCTTCGTTCACATCCTTGAAACTTCCTTAAGTGTACCATCCTCCTGGATCCCTCTCTTCCTTTTGTGATGACATTGATGCATTACTCCACCACCTTCTACTTACTAATGCTCCTTTTATTTTGCTTAGTGACTTAAATCTGCATCTTTCTTCTGTTCACAAATCATCTGCATTCCTCTCACTAATGGATTCTTATCATTTGTCCCACATCCTTCCCACAGCACAGGCTCCTCTCTTGATATAATTTGCTCTTCCCATCTTTCCTTTTCTTCGGTACAGTCTACTTGTCAGAGTTCCAGTAGAGACAATGAAAACGTCCATTTACCACCAGACTTGAATGGCACCAAGGCGGTGGGTGATAGGCAACCAGCATAGTGGTGCTTGTTCGGACTGTCAATAGAGACAGAACGCCAGATAAAAGGACCTAACGGAGGAACCAAGAGGGAAAAGGAAAATCCAGAAAAACCTTCTCTGTACTTCACGTTCAATAGGCAATCAGTCCCAGATGAAGGATGGTCGATTTCCACTCTGTGGTAAAACAAAAAGACAAATTATACAGTTAATGACTGCAGGAAGTAGGTAACAGTATGGAAAATGCCAAGCTGAGACAGAACAGCAACACAGGAACACAGAAGGCAGGAGGAACAAACAGAAATGTTCAGGAAAAAATGGAAGCAGGAAGGAGCGGAGGAAAGGAACAACTGGGAACAATTCACAAGCGCTGGTACTCACAGAGTTGAGACGCTTTTGTTTGCTGGTTCTTTCTCTGATATGTGTAATGTGGAAGGGCACCCTCTTGGAGGAGGACTAGACCGCTAACGCGGAGTCCGTCTTTATGTGGAGGAACTGTACACCAGAGAAAGCACCAATGTTGCCATAGCGACCATGATGGCTTTCTGACAGTATGCCTCCTGCCAAGACTTGTTGGTCCGTGCTTCCAAGGATGGAGCTGGTGAAATGTATGTATTAATCGAGAAGTGTACATAAGATGCAGGTTCCCATGATCGTTCTGTGTCATCATATCTGGGCCAGTCCACTAGATATTGAAGTGTGCCCCTCAAATAAAGTGAATCACTGATCTTATTGACTACGTATTCAGGAACTCCATCGACGATAACTGGGAGAGGAATAGCTTTGGATCGCCTTGAACCAGACAAGAGGACCAGTTTAAGAAAGGAAGTGTGAAACACAGTGTGTATTCTTTTCCATGAATTGGGCAAGTACAGTCTTTAATAACCAAGTTAACACCTTGTTGATACAGAAAGGTCCCATATACAATGGAGAGAGTTTGGAGGGTCTCATTGTTTGTGGTAGATACTTTGTGGACAGCCAAACCAAGTCCCCTACTGAATAGGATAGTTGAAGAGACCAGTGTTTATATGCAAATCCTTTAACTTGTTCACATGTTTTCTTTAGTTGCTCAAGGGCTATTTTGTGTCCATCCTGTAGGGAAGAGCTATGCGGGTTTACTCTTGGTATGTGTGTTATGGATATCAGAGGTACAGGGAAAGCTGTTTAGGTGGAAACCATAGGCACAAAAGAAAGGTGATGTGTTCAGGGAAGAGTGCAATTTGTTGTTGTAGGTGAATTAATTAGCTGGCAATCGTGACACCCAATCTTCTAGTACAGACACAGAGAAACAGCATAGATATTGTTCCATGGTTTAGTTCATCCTTTCTGTGAGTCCATTAGTCTGGGGGTGGTATCCTGATATAGTGCCCTTTGGACACGTAGACTGGAATAGACCAGAAGCGAGAGGTATACTGCGGTCCTGCACCGGATATGATAACTGAAGACAACCTGTGCAGACGGAATATGCCATTTAGGAAGACAGATGCCATTTTGGACGCATTAGGAAGTTTAGGTAGAGGCGTAAAGTGTGCTTGCTTGTAGAAAGCATCAATGGTTACAATAATAGTGGTGTTTTTTGAGATTTTGGCAAATCCATTATAAAGTCTGTGCCTATTATTTCCCAGGGTCTAGAAGGAAGATTGGGTTGTTGTAGCATACCAATTAAGGCAGTGGTAGGTTGTTTGTTTTGTGCACATACTTCACAGGCAGAAACAAATTGACAGATGTCAGTTTTCATAGAAGACCAACAGAAGTACCGGATTGTGAGTTCTTGAGTTTCTCGTATCCCTCAATGTCCAGCACTCCTGCTGTCATGACAAAGAGCCATGACCTCCTGTTGTAGTTCAACTTTCGGTACACAGATTTGATTATGTTTGGTTAGAAAGCCATCATGAATAATTAATGAATTATCAACCTTGTTGTCAGAAGTGCTTTGTAGGTACTTGTTAGTTTCTCTCCAGAGGTTGTGTCGAAATGTATCAACGTGGAATACAACTGTTTGGGGTTTAAACATGAACTCTCCAGAATGACTGTGAGATATGTTTCTTTCTTGGCAGGATAAGATATCTGTGATACTGTTCTCAGAACTGGGTATGTATATTACAAGAAATCAGTCCTGGGCAAAAATGTAAGCTCACCTGACATGCCGGCTATTTCTGCATTCCATATTCTGCAATGCTCCCAGATTTGTGTGGTCTGTTCTTATTTCCACCGTATGTCATGCCCCAAGCAGAAGATGTCTCCATTCTTTACAGCAAGCAGTTGCTTTTCCAAAACAGTATTATTTCTTTTGCTGTTAGAATGGGTATGGGACAAATAGGCTAGAGGATGTTTTATATCATTGTACTGTTTTTGCAGTAATACTGCTCCTAAGGCGCCTTCGGAACCATCAGCCTACACTATGAAGAGTTTCTTATAATCCGAGTGACATAGTATAAGAGCAGACGTGAAAGCTGTCTTCAGTTCCTGAAAGGTGCAATCCGCCGCAGTGTCCCATTTAAAAGTAACATTTTTCTCAAGAAGGTTAGTTATTGGAAGGTCCATGGAAGCGTAATGCTTGATGGATCTATGGTAGAAGTTACACAATCCAAGAAACCTCTGTACTTCCTTCACTGATATAGGAGACGGCCAGTGTAATATAGCTTTGATCTTTCATGGATACATTTGTATGCCTTCAGCAGTCAAGATACCCCAGATAGGGAATGGATATGACCACAAATAGACTTTTCTCTGGTTTCACCAAATGTTGATTTTTTCTCTTAATCTGGATAAGACCTCTTTGACATGATACAGATGAGCTTCCATGGACCTAGACTATATCAGGATACAATATAAACAGACAATAACTGATTGGAAGAGAAAGTCAGAAAAAACATGGCTAACAAATAGTTGGAATACAGCGTTCGTTAACTGAAATGGCATCACTCTTTACTCATAATGACCAAAAGGGGTCCTGAATGCCGCTTTCCATTCATCCCCTTTGCTAGTCCGGATCAGATGGTAAGCTCCATGGAGGTTGCGTTTGGTGAAGATAACTGATCCACAAACAACTTCCAGTATGTCTTAAATGAGTGGTAATGGATATTTGTCCTTTATGATAACGGCATTAAGTCCCCTGTAGTCCAAACAAGGACAGAGTTCTTTACAGAAGAACAGTGATACCTCACATGGTGCTTTAGACTCGGTAATCAAACCGCTTTGAAGGTTGGTCTGTAAGTATTCTTTCAAGGCCTCTTTCTAAGATTCAGATAAAATTATCATTCTTCTGAAGGGCACCACCGCCCCGAGAAGTTAGTCGATTGCACATTCAAAAACATGATGAGGTGGCAGTATGTGGACAGAATGGTGTTTGAAAATGTCCAAATACTTGTGGTATTCAGTGTGAACCAGAGCAATGTTTCGTATGGCTAAAGTGGGGAGTCATGTTTCAATGGAAGGTATACAATTTTCTTGGTTGTTTGACGTATAACAATGTTCTTTACAGTATAATGAATCTAGGTGGAGTATGTGAGCAGTCCATTCGATGGTAGGGTTAGGTAGCTGGAGCCAGGGAATTCCTAATACCAGGGGAATGAGCGGCCTTGATTAAATCGCGAGTCACACTTTATTGGTGTGTATTTACCCTCATTTGGTGGTGTTCGGTATGTGCGATGATTGGGCCTGAGCTAAGCAGTGTACCATTGATGCCTTCCACAGATTGGGCTACTTCTTTTTTAACGCATGGTATAGCTTGTCCTTAGGCCCATTCCGTGTCCATAAAGAAGCCTCCGTCCTAACAATCTACCAAAGCAGCAGTCTAAATGGTAGAAGACAGTGTTACCAAAACAACGCGTAGGACCACAAAGGATATTGTATTGTCTTGTACAGAACATTAGGGTCAGAAAGGGCTATATGTAGAGCTTTCCCAACCTATAGTCCCTCCTTTGGGTGGGATTTCTCATTTCCCTGATGTCTGGGAGGTACAAATGGACAATCTCTGAGTAGATGATTTGATGATGCACAATACATACAGAGACCTTTTTCTCTTCTTCGTTTTCTTTCCTCATCCCTGAGAGGACCTCTAGCAGCTCCTACTTGCAAAGGTACTGTGTCTAAAACACAGGGTTCAGTAATGGGTGTACACTGCCAAAAGGAACGAGATTTCATCTTCTCAGACTTTCTTTCTGGTAATCAATTTGCATCACAAGCGCCATTAATTCAGAGAAGGAATCCGGGCGTGGTACACGGGCCAGTTTGTCTTTCAATTCATCACTGAGCCCCCTTCTGAGTAGTGTGAATTGGATGGATTATGGCCAAACAGTCTCTGCTGCAATTTGTTTGAATTTGGTGATGTAGGACATCACATCGGTAGACCATAAAAAATAATAGCTACCAAACATTTCATTGAAGGACTGTAGAAAACTAGCATAATCTCTTGTAGCAGGGCTGTCAGCCGTGACTAATGTAGTGGCCCAAGGCAATGCACGTTTAGTTAAATTGGAACCAATGAATCAGATTTTTGCTCTGTGTGATGAAAAAGATAGAGGACGAAACGTAAAATAGACATAACAGGCGATAATGAATTCATGCATTTTCTTTGGGTTCCCATCACATTTTTTCCATGTTAGGAGAAGGAGAGGGAGGTTCCACCCCTAAAATTTCACAAGCAGCCTTTATTTGCCTTTAAAGAGGCATTTTCTGCCTTTAATGCCTGCACCTCCTGAGAAAGAGACTGCATGCGTTAACAATATCTTGCATTTGGGCCACAGTGGGCGTCTCAATCTGTCAAAGTTCCAGTAAAGACAATTAAAAAGCCCACTTACCGCCAGACTTTAATGGCACCAAGATGGTGGGTGATAGGGAACAAGCACAGTGGTGCTTGTTTGGGACTCTGAATAGAGACAGAGCGCCAGATACAAGGACCTAATGTTGGAACCAAGAGGAAAAAGGTCAAGCCCGAAAAAACCTCTCTGTACTTCAGGTTCAATAGGCATAAGTCCCAGATGAAGGATGGTGATTTCCAGGCAGTGGTAAAACTAAAATAAAAATTCAACAGGTTCTGACTACTGGAGGTAGCTAACAGTATGGAAAAAGCCAAGCTGAGACAAAACAGGAACAAAGGAACACAGAAGGCAGAAGTAACAAATGGAAATGTTCAGGAAAAAAATGGAAGCAGGAAGGATTGGAGGAAATGAACAACTGGGAACAATTCACAAGTGCTGGTACTCACAGAGTTGAGACGCGTTTGTTTGCCGGTTCTGTCTCCGATATATTCCCTAACACGGAAGGGTGCCATCTTGGAGGAGGACTAGAATGTTAACGCGGAGTCCATCCGTACATGGAGGAACAGTAAGCCAGGGAAAGCGCCAAAGTCGCAATAGTGACCATGACAATGTTATGACACTGTGGCCCTTTACTTTTCTGATCATTTTTTTCTTTCCTTTTCTGTTTCTCTTCCTCTACGAGGCCCCCTCCTTATTATCAGTATCTATCAATGCCGTGGTCTTCATTCATTCAACTCCTCGGTCTTTACATCATCACTTCATTCCAGACTGCCTTGTATTACTGAGTTTTATTCTCTCTCTGTGGACACCACTGCTTCTTCTCTCCCTTCCATTCTTCTGAATACCCTAGACAGTCTCTATTCCACTTCAAGCTTTTTCCCCCAGCTGTAGATCCCATCAACCAGGGATGACTCAGGTACTTTTCCTCTTGCACCGCACACTTCGCCGCATTGAGCATCCTGGGCACAAAACACATTCTCCCTATAACTTCTCATCTTTTTCATATGTCCACTCTCTATGACAGTTTGCTCCTCCAAGCTAAACAGCAGTATTTTTGGAACTACTCACAAGGTACTCTACCCATCATCGCCGACTCTTTCAGGAATTTTTTCATCTTCTTATGCCTCCTGCCTTTAATCCATCTGAATCCTTTCTTTTTTTGCCCTCGGATTAAGCTTCCCATTTAACGTCCACGGTGTTTACTCTTTGTGAATCCAGCCGCTCGGGTCCAAGTGAGGCCCCTGACTCAGAAGCTCCTACTCTCCACTCTACTTCTTCTTTTGATTTACTTATGGACACAAATACCTCAATGTTCATCGCCATGCCCATCCTACTGAAGCTCACTCTGATCTTCTTCCACTTGTCTTATTTCTCAAATCATTCCTCTTCTTATTCCTTATCTTACTCTTCTTTTCAATTCTTCTTTATCTTTTGCGGTTTCCCCTCAAGTTTTCAAATATGCAGTCATTATACCCATTCTAAAGAAACCTTCATTAGACTTGTTGGTTCTATCAAATTTCCATGTGGTCTCTCGTCTGCCTTTTTTATTTCTATGATTATCAAAAAAGTAGTCTATGATTAGTTCTCCTCCTTCTTCTTCACCCATCCACTCTGGTCTCCTCCCCTTCCATTCAACGGAAACTGCCTTGCTTTCTGTCACAGAGTCTCTTCTCTTCACTCATTATAACAAACAACCATCTCTGCTGATTTTACGTCAGCTATCCACAGAATTTGACATGGTGGATCACTCTATTCTTTCTCATAGGCTTTCTTCCTTAGGCACCTTTGGTTCGGTTCACAAATGATTTCTTTCTGATCTTTCTGGACATTCCTTCTCTATAAAATGTGTCGGCCTCTCTTCTACTTCCCATCCACTTTGCTTTGGAGTTCCTGAGGCTTCTGTACTTGGTCCTCTTCTCTTTACTCTTTACACCATTCCTCTTTCCACTTCCCTTACCACTTCTATGCACACGACTCGCAAACTTTTGTTTAATTTTCGACCTTTTCTGAATCTCTCCATCTCCGCTTTTCAGCCTGCCTTACTGAGCGTTGGATGACAGCCAATTTTCTCCATTTAAATGCATAAAAACAGAGGTTTCGTTTTTCCCCTCCTCTCGCATCCCCTCCCCTATCCCACCAGCCTCTATTTTTTTACCCCATTCCATCTCCCTCTTTCAACATCAGCCTGCAATCTTAGCATTATTTTTGATTCTTCTTTATCATTTTCTCTTCACATATCTGCAGTTGCTAGAACTTGTCGTTTCCACTTATTTGACATACATAAAATCTGTTATTTCCTTACTTTTAACGCTGTGTGACGAATCTGGGCAATTTGTCCCTTCTTCCCACCCCTTTTGAGGCTAGAGAGATGAGACCACCAGACAAAACCATCCCAAGGGGCCTGGGAAAGTGAGACACAGGCAAACGCCCAAGAGAGACCCTGCTGAGTTAAGTAAATCAGAGTCCCAAAAGGCTTAGGCATCCCTAGGGAACTATGTCCTTAATTGAGCTGGAGAAACCAAAGGGCTTTGGAGAGCCATAGAAAAATAAGTAACATTTTTCAACACTTGGAGAACAGAGAACCTGGAGTGTTCAATTGCCCAAGAAAATCACTCATCCGTTTAAGGAACTGGAACCATTGGAGTTGTGTAAGGATTTAAAACTTGTGATGAGAAACCTGAAGATAAGGCTGAAAACCTTAATTTGATAAACTATAGAAAACCTGCATTATACGGATGAACAGTACTTAGGAGCAACCCATGGAGCTTTACCCAGCATAAGCTTAAGTAGAAAGGCTACTGCTCTGGCTAATATTTATATTACATTTTTCTAAAAGTGGTAGGACCAGATAGAAGTTAGGTTTTAGACTGAGGACTATTTTGTGATTTGGACATTTGACGAGCACCCTTAGTCTAGTTTTTAGGCAGGGAAAATCCCTCATAGCAATAGGGATAGGTAGGCATTGTCTATTTATTTCAAATAAACACCCTTGAAATTTTAATCTCTCGTCTGACTCCTTCTGCTAAACTTCTTTTCTCCAGTTTTATTTGTTCTCGTTTGTATAAGCGCTTGTCTCGCCTTCTTGCACTACCTGCTCCTCATCTTGCTCCAATGAAAACTATTTTCAGTTCTTGTATCTGCCTTATTTGTTCTCTCTCCCCATGCAAATCCATTGCCAGCACCAACCAGGACTTGCAATGGCTATCTTTCGTCTCACGCCTCAAATTTCATTTTTTTCTATTTTGTTTTTAAATCTTTATATGCTATGGCCCCTTCCTATTTATCATCCTTTGTCTTTTGGTCACTCGATCATTGCACTCGGAATCTCAATTCTTGCTAACCAGTCCTCATCCCCTTAGGCCCAGTCACTCTCCTGCTCTAACTCACTCTGGCCCACTTAACTATGTAATTCTCTTCCTCTTTCTATTTGATCTACTACTTTCTTTACCTCTTTTCGTGTCCAGTCAAAATCTCGGAGCTTGAGGCGAGGTTGAGGCAGTCTCCGGCAGGCTCTCTACCTTGTCTACTGTGGGAGGACCCCATCGAAGTACTTAACTTCAGTGTCTACCGCGGAGCGGTGAGCGGAGCTTGAGGCGAGGTTGAGGCAGTCTCCGGCAGTCTGCGGCATCCCTGCAGCGCACTGCCCTTCGAAATGAAGCCTCGTGGACCCTGTGAAGCCTCCTTACACGAAAGCTCCACTATTTCTCCATGTGCGCAGGATCTTCAAACAGAGCCCACAGCAGAGCAGCGACTCCTAAGAAGTAATTTTAAATCTCTCGACATCACGTCAATGAAACCATCAACACAAAAACCGAAGGTATCAAGGAATATTGCCGTGGCCCCTTCAGCCTGCACTACACCTGGCAATACCCCGTCAACCCGCTTCGATTTTGAAAATCCTTTCGACGGGACCCAGCGTTCACCCTCTGTATCCTGCTCAACTCCCACGGAGCCACTACCCAGTGCGACCGAAGCGGAGGAAGGTACAAACGCATCAACCACAACAAACGCCAGAGCACAGCTTTTTCAACATGGCTTATCTGTCGCCTCTACAGACCTATTGAATCCTTCATGCGCCCCAACAAACATAGGCGCTCTTACCTCGGAATCTCCTGTCTCCCCTGGTGGGCTGGGTAGGAGCACGGAGGACCTCCGGGACCCATTGGACTCTTCGGATTTATCAGCCTCACAGAACCTCCAAGGCGCTGCGGCTCTTTCGACACACCCGCTGCCCGTCTCATTGGAGTCTCCTTCCTCCTCCTCTTCCAGCGTCAGGCCCAGCCTGCACAGCCTTCCCGCCAGGCCCTTACGGTGGCGAGAGAGGCGGACGATTTGACGGTCGGCGTCTGCCCCTGTGCTGGCAGCCTGGGCGAATAACCGGGTTGAGGTGGAAACAGGGGACGTCCTCCCGATCGACGAAGGAATGGAGCCTACGAGCGGTGGGACGCTCCTCCGTGCCCCAACGTTGGAACCCTGGTCTTCTGGCAGCCCGCATGCCGCGCAAAATAAGGCTCTGAGAAACTGTGGCGGGACTCCAGCCCCTGCCGGAAAATCATACGACCAGCAAAGTGGTGCCCCCCCAGGAGCCCATCTGTCAGTCAGAAAATTCGCTGGTGTCGCCAGCCATAATTATGGTCCAGATCCAAGGAGCAAATTGCTTCAGCAAGTTCGTCAAAAAAAAGAAATGACAGTGACCACATCAAGATTTCTCTAAAAAAACAACCTATGACAAAATTGGCAAGCAGTCCAACCAAGGAGGATTCTCCAATAGGAGAGCAGACCAGTCAAAATATCCTGGAACTAAATGCGGGAAACCGCTCAAGGGACGAAATTCTTTTCCCGCCAAGATTAAGTAAATCCTGCACTGCTAATACATCCTACGGAGTCATTGACGAAGTCATTGACGAACTACCGGAAGAACCGGTTTCTGAATCTACTGTTCCCCAAGCACTGGCAAAGAATTTAAAACAAGACGCTAAATCCAAAAAATCGCAAAACCTAAAAAGAAAATACAAGAAAAAAGATACAGGAAAAAAACTCTCCCCTGCCCACTGTTATCAATGGCGTTAAAAGACTTCTTCAAAAAACAATGTAAAAGAAAGCTGGACGAGGTCAACGAACTTTCAGACGTAGAAATTCTGGAAGCAATCCAAGATCTCCCACCCGCCACCAAAGCAAGAAAAACAACATTGTATGCTAAAAAACAAATGGATCCTTCAAGTGCCGACAAAAGTGAGCCTGAACCAAACAATGCTCTAAAAAGAGGAAGACATTCTATGAAGATACAAGAGGAAATAACTGCACCCATCCCGAAAGAAGGCACTCCAGATTCCCTGCCCACCACCATACACCCCGTACACCTACCTATATTGAGTGCGAGTAGCTTGGGAATAATAGAGGCTGCACCTAACATCAGATCTCCCACACCTGCACAAGGGGAAGATCGAATTGGCATATTGCTGCCACTCACCACAGAACGCTCTCCTAAAGAAAAATCTGTCGATGAAATTGCACCGATGTCTCCTTCAGTCCCTAATCACCAACAACTATTCGGGACTCAACCATCGACGCAACTTCCCCCGGATCAGCAAACCGGGGAACGTAAAAACCAAGATCAACCTACTCAAACAGATGAAAGTCTAATTTTCCCAGAACAAATGTTGAACTCAACACCTCGGCCACGTTTGCCATCAAGAAATAGGAGATTAAGCGAAATAGTTCCTCCTAACTCAAAAGACTCGCCGTGAAAAGAAAATGATTTGGCCATCATCATGTCGGCAATTACAATAGCCCTAGCACCATTTGGGAAGCTCTACGAAAATATCAACGACTCGTTAAAGGACAGCATCACAGTAACAGCAATGATGCACACCAAGTTGATATTTGTAGAAGGATTTATCACCGCCCTGGAACAAACTAACAAGAAGCACAGAGAAGCCTGGGACATGAAGCTATGGGTATTGGAAGAAAAGCTACGACTCCTCCAAACCACTAGTCTGGAAAAAATGACTCCAGATGACAAAGAAAGCCAGACCCCACTTCAAACACAATACATGAAAATGGCGCCGCTCTTTGTTAACCGAATAAGTAAACCGCCTTCTCGAACAACGGAGCCTCTGAAAACGACACTCAGCAAACTTGCTTCCAAAGAACCATCTGCTCCAACGCCCAAACAACCCCTATTGAAGCTAATAAAAAGCCCTCAACAAGATTCAAGCATGAGGCGCAATGAAGCCACAGTAGAGCCACCACCCTCTCCAAAGAAATTAGAAGAGCCTGCATTGATGAAACGACGGACCATGAAATCGACACCATTATTACCACCCAACCTACCCTTTCACCACGGTCTGCCAATGAATTTATCTGCCAAAGCTTGCTGATGGATTTATCACAACACAAGGACTCAGCAGAAATCATTGAACTTGACACGGAAAATGGAGACAGCTCTGGAAATCAACCCGGAAACTCAACCACGCCCACTTAAAGAAGGCACTAACAAAACTACACTCTCCAACCCATGTAAGAGACCTTCTAACTCAAATCAGGCAGATGACTCGAGTATTGAACAACTATATGAAAAATTAAAATCTACCAAATCAATCGGCCTCGACTAAACCATCGCCTACTAAAGAAAAGGAGTCTAAATCCAAGTATCACCACGAATCCTCTTCAAGATCTAATGACAAGCATTCTGAGTCAGTGCGTCTATTCAAGATCGAACAAAAACTGTCAGAAGAGCATTCATGATCCTGAACAGAAGAACTGTTCTCAAAATCCTTAAACAGGTCGACATACTTAACACACTAAAGTCTGACGACTTTACACTCATAGAGCCCTACCACAGAAATAAGCAAGCAAAGGCATATCTCCACATCAAAAATTTGGCGCTCCGTGAGATTCCCCAAGAAGCCTACGCAAAAGTGGCCCATCTGGGCTTCATTCTGACGGAGATCCAGAGCTCAAAAAATGGCAAGATCCAGACGGAAAGCCACAAAAACTCTGCAGCAAAAAACTACAGATACAAATCACGAACTGGGGATCTGTACAGATCGAGAAGACGGGGAAGAACGCCGCCCGCAGGGAAAAACCTGTCTACCATGAACCTAGAACTTCAGGGAAAGCTCCATCTAGATTCGACCATTCGAAACACTATCGGGATGTTAATGGAAGGTTTGAAGAAAGAAGTGATTCAAGACATTGCAACGAACTTAGAAGACCATCTGCGTCAACCCATACATCGTCAGCGCGCCGAAACGACCGAAGATCAGCATCCCCAGCCCATTATGTACGGCCTAAGCAACACACTGACCAGTCTACTAGCCATCCAGACCCTAAACCTACAAACGATACATGGTCTTGGCTGCGAGATGCCTTCACGCCTGGTCTCAAGAGATAGCAGCAAACGAGGGGAGCCAATTCTCCATCTCGGCTACCCGATTCTAACAATGAAGCCCAACGGAATTCAACCCTTTCCATAGTGTCATGGAACACTAGAGGCCACATGCACTTAAACAAAATTGGCAGCTACAACTTAGGCGCCCACGATATTATATGCCTCCAAGAAACGTGGCTAGTGAACAAACCTGTACTTGACAGCTACACCATCGAGATCTCACCTGCCTTAAAAGGGCCGTTCGACAGACCTTCTTCGGGCTTATTAATTGCTATTCGGACAGGGTCAAACATAAGCATCACCAAGACAATTGTAGCCACCTACGCTTTCCTGGCGGTGCTCATAACAACGAGTAATGAAAATGATTCCGCAGTCTGGGCTATTATTAACACCTACTGGAACCCTCAAAGAATATCGTCCGGCAAATTCTGTGATGAAGCAGCTAACATCATTGACGAAATAATGATTAAACATAAAACCTCGGATATTCTCATCTGTGGAGATCTGAACTCTAACTGCTTGAAGTCGACTGACCACAGGCCGGCAGCAAAAAGAGGAAAACTGTGGGTTTCGTTAATGAATTCTAAGAATCTTCGAAATGCTGCAAAATCCAAAAATCATCCCACTATCCCTACATGGGAGCGCGACCAATCTAGAGCCAACCTTGACTACATATTTGTTGCAGAAAAAATCTACTCGAGCATAGCCTCTTTTGAAGTAATCAGAACGGAAGCTAGTGACCACAACCTGCTTAACCTCACATGCAGAAGAAAGAGATGTGAACACCAATTCTACAACGTTGCGGTCGAGGTGAACACTCAGCTCTCTCATTTGCGTATGATTGCAAAAGATATCAAAACTTTAACAGACGAATACAAAACTCTCACTTCAGACAATGAAGCAAACGATGTAACATTCAGGACTAGCTACATCCCACTGCTCCTGCCATCCAAAAAACCTCGAAAAGGGTTTGATAATCAGAGCGGAAACTTTACCCATACCTACAATCGGACCCTTGTGATCAGACGACGTCACTTAAGAAAATTAAAAAAAGAGGCAATAACTGTGCACTCCTCAACTCTATGGGAATCCTACCTTCTCGAGCTGAGATCATACAAACAGTGGCTAAGAAACAACAGATCAGCACTCTACCAAGCAGACGCTGAAAACATGATTAAGACCATAGCTAACAAAAAACTTGTGAATTTTGGAAATTGATCAATGACACCAAACCTCACCCTAACTCGCAGATGATAAACGCAGTTTCTGAAGAATGCTAGTTTAACCACTTCTCTAAATTGTTTGATCACCCTCCCACGGACACTGAGAGGACAAAGTCGCCAATCAAATCCCAGTGGGTCGACCTATCTGATACAGATGACATAAGAGCAATCATCATGAAACTGAAACTCTCACGTGCACCTGGACCTGACGGGCTAGCAAATACTGACTTGAAACAACATCCAGAGGCCTGGTCAGCAGTCTTGAGCCTGATATTCAAGCATTGCAAGGAACGAAAGATAATCCCGAGCTCGTGGAACCAAGCCATTATTGTCCCGATCTTTAAAAAAGGCACGAGAGAAGACCCTTCCAACTACCGTCCTATCGCCTTACTGGATGTCATCGGTAAAGTCTTTGCTACCTCTCTCCTGACCCACTTCCGGAACTGGGCAATAACTTCTCCAGCCAGGGACCCTCTCCAAACGGGTTTCCAAAAAAATGCCAGCACTGCGGCTAACATAATGATCTTAAACACCTTAAAAGAAAAAATCTTGCTTGGTGCTCCTAGAATCTTCCTCGCCTTCGTGGATTTATCCCAGGCTTTCGATAAAGTAGATAGATCGAAACTGTGGGTCAAACTTAAGAACTGTAATTGTCCAAATCAGATCCTCGACCCTATTATCGCCCTGCATACAGACACTCATATATCAGTCAGACTAAATAATCAGGGCTTACTCTCCAATCCCATACCGTCCAATCGAGGAGTCAAACAAGGCTGTCCTCTGGCTCCAGCTCTTTTTATCTCCTTCCTTGGCGATTTCCAAACCTCACAAGAACAGATTAGATTGTTCCCCCCGAAGATTGGAAATACAATGGTTACCAGACTCCTGTACGCAGACGACCTCATCATTTTGGACCATAACCAAGTCGGTCTTCAACGCCAACTGGACAACCTGGCCATGTACACCATGGAGAACAATCTGGAGATCAACAACTCTAAAACAAAAATACTGATTCTGCAAAAGCAGGGGCGAAAAAAAAAGAATCCTTGAAGTGGTTTTTGAACCAATCAAAAATTGAAATTGTTCCATCATTCAAATATCTTGGAGTTGACATTGACAGTTAGAAAAAATCTCTAAGTATGCAGAAAACTTTGTGGTCTAAAACAAAAACCCTTACAGCCCAACTACGTGCAATCGATAGAAAATACGGTAAATACAATCTCCTTCCGGCAATCCAATTCTATAAGTCAAAAATATTTCCAACACTGACCTCTCAATTCCAATGACCCTATGGCCTAAACTAGAAGGTTTCATCTGGAGAGCAACATTAGGCTTACCGAAATCGACAGCTGTGGCACCCTTAAGACGTGAACTTGGGCTCCTCTCCATGGAGGCAGTTGTCGCTCAGAGCACGATCCAGCTCTACAGGAAAATCCGGAACCAAGATAGCCTCAAAATATACATGATGATCTCCGAAGAAATATCTAAGGGGAGCAACAAATCCCTTAACAACTGGGCTGATAAGCAAAGGCGCACACTGCAAGAAATAGCCTGCTCAGAAGAGGAACTAATCCAGAATCCCATAAGAATAAAAACGAAAATGGAATGGCTTGATTGGATAAAAACTAATGACAACGCTGTCTCAAACAAACTATTAACCCATCTGCCGCCAGTCTACAACAAACTGAAGCAAACGATGGAGTATTGCACTAAATATCCAAACAAACGCCTCATGAGAACTCTGCTGAAAGCCCGTTTAAATCTCCTCCCTACTCAAGAAGTCCTGGCAATTCAGGCCGCATCCAAGGAAAAATCCTGTAGACTTTGTAGAGACCCGCAAGCCACGGAATCTATCAAACACCTTTTGATGGTTTGTCCGTCCATTCACCACGAAAGAGAGGCCTTCCTCGGCCCTGTGTGCAAATCATCATACGTCGTTGACAACAACATCTGGTGGAATCGTCTCATCACGGGAGCTCAAACGAGATGGCTAATAGTGGCTACCAAACTAATAACCATCGCTTTGGAGAAAACTTTGCAAAATCCATAAAAGAGAACTTTCGACAAACACTTGTTCAGGAAATCTACATCTGCACAGAAAATGACACTTCTTCCCTTTAGACAACAAAGAAAGTTGTTTTGTAAAAATCTAAATTGATTAAATACAACAAAAAAAAATCTAATTTACTTTCTTTTTCATAATCAACATTGTTTACAACTGATGCTTTTTTACCTGTACCAATGGAATATTTTCTGTAAAGGCGCGTAGGCATTAGGTGCTATATAAATTTAAATAAAATACAAATGCACACAGCACTTACAGCACATCAGCCAAGGTGTGTTTTCTGCCGTTCCTCTCCACTTGACGCTGTGCCAGGGCAACTCATTACTCCTGGTGGCTGCCTTGGCGGATTGCTGATGGCTCGCTGCAAAAGCGGCTTCTGCATCACATGCAGTTTGTGCATGCTGGTGATCATGTGATGCATCGCTGGTTATGTGACATGCAATAACGCACAAGAGGAAGCCCAAAAGCTGGTCTATTTGAATGCTTCCTGTTCCTTTGCTTTCTGCTTCTCGATCTACAAGTGGTGTTTTTATTGGATTTGTTTAACATGGACTCTTTATGATTCTGCCTTTGGCTTGCTTTGGACTTTTGCATTTGCCTATGGATTGCCCCTTTGGATTTGGTAACACTCAGATTGTGTGCTTTTGGATTTCTGGTAACTCTGAACTTTGGACTATATCCACATTTAATGATCCTTGTGTCTCTAGCTTATCACCTAGGGAGTAGTAAATCACGTTGTCTTGGGAAAACAAATATACCCTATGACAATAGATGACATAAGAAAATCTTCACTGCTATTTTATTTTAAATAGATTTGAAAAATAAACTTAGACAATAAGACATTACTGACAATAAAAATTGGTACCAAAACCAAAATAGTGAAAAAGTGCTCTAACATACATAAGTGCACAAAACTAGACAATCAAAGATAACAAGATTCAGATTAGAAAAATCCATTCAGAAATGACAACATTAAAATTTGGAAAATGACAACCACTCATTTGTGACTAATGATTGTTACAGCACCTTATGTGCAAAACACACCTACTGTCTGTGTTACCTAACAGTACAGTATAGAAGTTCTTCTATACTGTCTAATACCATAGACCCTCAGTTATCCGTGTCCTTTTAGCTAACGCTACCCTACATGTTTCAACCCTATGTGTTGATAATGGGGTTTTCTTCAAGGGCTTCAAAGTTGTAAACAAGGGGCAGGCTTGGAGTGGTTTCACCAGGAATTGGGACACCAACTTGGGAGTGACGTACCTCGTACCTCTTCAAAACCAAAGTCTTTTTCAGTGCTAATGAATAGACATCAGTTGCGAAATGGCTAACAGTCCTTATTTCTATGCTTCGGCTTGTGTATGTTAAATCGGCAAGCAGGTCCATAAAATTGTGGTGGCGAAACCGCACCAGTCAGATGCGCATTAGAAAAAACAAAGGCTTCTGTCCATATTTCCTCCGTTTTATTAATTTTGCATGTTTTAATCAGAAATTAGAGTCCAACAATGAAATAGACTCCTCAAAAGGAGTGGTTTCCATCCCTCATTTGGGACTGGAGAGCCACACCTATGTCACAAGACAGGGGTGGAGACATAAAGATGTATAATTCATGCACATAGGACAGAGAGGGAGAAGTATTATGGAATATTGGGCAATGGACATCAGGAACAATCTGAAGAGGGGAAAACAGAGTTTCAAGGATTGGCCCCACGAGAGAAGGAGGCCAGTCCATTGAGAGTAGAATGGCCAGTCTATGGGCGATTGATTTCCAAATTGCCACCTGAAGAGAGGGTTTGTTGAAGGATTTATTCCAGGCTGACTGAGTCCCCTGCTTGCTCTCCAAAATCAGATTTTAAATTCAAAAGGTAAATCAAGCCCTGATCAACCCCAAACTCTCTATATAGATTGGGCAGGCTTAAGTTTGGGAAGATAAAGATAAGACAACTGTGGGCAATGCAGTTTGAAAACAGGAACACAGATGCTGATATTTCAATGCCCTGTGTTCCCTCATTTACATTGAATACAAAGTCAGATGATGTTTCTTTAAGCCCCAATCTACTTGGTATTGAAAAACAAAATGTAAAACTGAATGCCTTTTGGTGCCGCTTTGATGAGGAATTGCCTTTGTAAAATGAACTACTACTGAAGAAATTATTTAAGGCTTAATCCAGCCTAGAGTCTTTTGGATTGTAGTGTGAGTCACGACATATTGTTACCTGAGCGATATCATGCCTTATTGCAGCCAGGGGAAGCCATAGTCATTGAATTAGATGGTGGCACAATAAACATGAGTATAAAGAATGAATTATATTTAAGAAATATTGTGCAAAGTGCAAACTCCTGAATTCCCTTATATTTCAATGTGTACAGGTAGACTCATGTGTAATGTGGAAGGGAAGTTTAATTTTTTAACATTGTACATGTTACATGGGAATAGTTTATCTTCATCACAAAAAATACATGCAGGCTGAAAACCACATACACAGATGCATTACAATTATGCAGGCATGCTTAGGGTGGTAGAACGTTGTACGCGAAAGTAGCTTGAAAACGGCACATGTATACATGAATTTAAAGCTGCATGCTTAGTTGTTTTCCAGCTTACACACACACACACACACACACACACACACACAGGTACAGACTGAAAGCAAAACACACAATTTTAGTGAAAGTCACACATGCATGATTAGTGAAAGCATTTTGAGAACACAGTATGTATGTGGGTTCAGAGTAGAGAGGACAGATCCCTGAGATTTTTATTTCGAATTCCGACCTACAGCAGACAAATGTAAGCTGCCCATTGTCTAAAGTCAAATGACCTGCACATAGCCTACATATGCTCACAACCTCACATCCATATAGGGTAGTTGGCTGTTTGTAAATGTATTTTAAATGCTATTGTCAAGTAGTTTTCTCCGATATCATATTTGCCTTGATACCGGAGAAAATCAACTGTCTTAAACAGACTTGCTTCATCTTGAAATACTATCATTGAGTTCAAATAAGTTGTGTAGAGAAGCCAATATAGAGGAGAAATGTTTAGGATGTCTGGTATACTTTAACATACAATATACTTGTATGTAAACTGTTTGTTTGATTTAAGAGTGAATGCTTGTATGGACTGACAATAGTGAGATTCATATAGGCAGGCAATTCAGTTATTAAACATTTTTGGGGATTATCTGTACATTGCCTTTTATTGATCTCCATGGTGTAAACCTGGAGACCAAGTTGGTTGAAGTTCCATTTTTCTTTTAAATGCTTTTCAATTTCTGTCTACCGCGCTGTCTGTTCCTTGACCAGAATTGTGGAGTTGGATTGTATAAATGGGAATGTGAGATTGGCAAACCAACACCAGCGTGAGCCTATAATTAGATTACTAAAATATTCTACACTGGCCTGGAAAGCTATGGTGGTGTTGTGTTTTCAACCTGCATTCTTTTTCTGGAACTCTGTTATCAAGTGTCAACCCTCATGATGCATACATCAACTTACTTCAGATTTGTTCATCATTTTCTGGCTGTACGGCTTACCTCCGCGGTTGCATTTCTTTTTTAAGCTAAAAAAAACAACTAGACTAGTGAATGATTGCTTAGTAAAGAGCTCTATAAGACGCCTTAATGCAGGAACACTTATTCCTTGGTAAAAGTCTGTTCCTTAAAGGAGTACTTAATAACTTAATCAATTACAAATACTTCACAGCAGATAGAGCTAGGACTTGTGATGAATCCAAGGTGTTCATCACCTCTCCCCAAGGGGGAGCCATTCCATTTGGAACTAGGGAGTTGAGCCCACTATGCTTAACACCCCCAGATGGACAGGGTAAGTTGGATCCCTCTGGAGCTGGCTCCCATTAGGGGACAGGAAACCCCCAGACAGGGACTTAAGACAACATCTCAAACTAACACTGTGTTGGGGCATACAGGAACCAAGGTCTACGATAGCCTTATGACCCACATTATACTCACTCCTTTAGGGAAACCACTGAAACGCTGAATGAACAGCCTCCTGCAGGCACGTCAACAAAAGGCCCAATAAAGTCACAGGATCCTCGAAGCCTGCGCAGTTAAAGGAGGCCACAGAGCACACAGGGTGTGTGGTCGGCAAGAAAGAGCAATCACCAGACGAGGCGTTGTAGGCCGTGGTACGCAACTGCCGATTGCAGCAGGTCGTCACAGATGGGTGACTGGAGACAGCTCGCACTGCCAAAATAATCAAGAGCAGAGTGTTTCATAGGACCATGGAAAGGATCTGCACAAAAAAGGGCCCAACGGTATTGGTGCAAAGAGACTGGGAAAGAAGAGGAGTTGGCGGCCGACACAGACCCGAGCAGATGAGTCGTGTAAACAGCGCTTAGGAGAGAGGAGCGCTGCCCAGACCGCACAAGCCTCCAGAGGAGCACTGCCCATCACAAACAGGTACACCGTGGCCACAACGGACCAGGAGATGGGCAGCAAGCAGGAGAGACAGCAAAAAAGCCCCAGAGCAGTAAGAGACCAGAAATGTCCCAGAGTGGTGAGAGAGAGTGAGAAAAAACCCAGAGCAAGGAGGGACCCAAGATACCCAAAGTGGGGAGAAAGAGTGAGAAAAATCCCAGGAAGTTGAGGACACCAAGAAGACCCAGAGTGGGGCGAAAATTGATAAGCCCCAAAGTGGAGAGAAAAGTGAGAAATGCACCGGTGTGGGGAGAGAGTGAGACAAGCCCCATAGTCAGGAGAACACCAAGAACCCTCAGAATGGGGAGAAAGAGTGAGAAAATCTGCAGAGAGTGGAGAAAACCAAGAGACCACAGAGTGGGGGCGAGAGAGTGAGAAAAGCACCACAGCGGGGGAGACCCAAGACGTCCCAGAGTGGGGGGGATGGGGACTGAGATAAGCCCCAGTGTGGGGAGAAAACCAAGAAACCCCAGAGTGGGGAGGCAGAAAGAGCGAAGCACCAGAGTGTGGAAAGGAGGAAGAAAACCCAGTGTGGGGAGTGAAAGGAAAAGAGTTGGTAGAAAGAAACTGATTTGTGAGAGAGAGACAAAAAGACCTTGCAGGTGCCCTGAGATGACACTCCTGCAGTAGACGCACTGCATGCTTGAGACTGTTAACATGGGCAAGGTCCTATGCTAAAGAAACACAAAGGTGGGGGTCAGAAGCAGGCAGCCACCCTTTCTTTGATCAGTGGTCTAAAGTATGTCCTTGTTGTTTTGTGTTTAGTTTTTGAGAAGTAGGGAAAAAAACTAAAGTCGAATAGGAATCAGAACAGAGGAATGCATTTCTGTTTAGCCATCTTGATGTCCTGATGAGCACCTATTTTGACTTTCTTTTGTATAGAGTATGGATTAGTAACACAGACAGGAAAGAATAGGTCTTCTTTCTTTGAATTGAAAATAATACTTGTGAAAGTCACACCTTCTTGTCCATCTTCTGATCCGGACGGATCACAGACTATTCATGTTGTATGTAACTAACCATCAACTGCTATTGTATCGCAAAAGAATACGGAGGCATAATTGGATTTATGAACTAATAACTATGACTTCAATTTGCTTACTCTTTTAAAATATGCAAGCATGCCCACATACATTTGTAATTAAATGATTCCATTCAGTGTAAAGGTTCCATCCCTTCTGCAATGCATTTGGGCATCTGATCCACCCCTGCCCCAATTTCCTGAGAGAAGAATCCATATTGCCTACTTGTGGATTTGGTGTGATTAATTGTATAAGAAACCCAAACATTTCATTTACATTGTGCCTCATTACGGGTCTGGCAGTAACCCTGCCGGTGCTACCAGCGGGTTGCTGCCGGACCTGTAAAAATGTACCGCCACCCGACTTCCTGGTGCCACCGGCTCATTACGAGTCTGGCGGCCGGGAAGTCAGGCGCGGGTATATTGGTTAATCCCCATTCCCATAGAGTTTCATAGGACCCTATGGGAGTAAGGACACAGAAGCACAGGCACTGTTGCTAACGGTGCCAGTGCTTCTGTGAAGGGTTTGCCTATCATGACTGTGGCGCCTGGCAGAGTCAGACCTGTTGGGCACAGCGGCTCCAGCAGGCAAACACGTAGTTTGCCGCTTACCGGCACCCTTGTTTCCGGACCGGCAACAATGTAATGAGGCCCATTGTGTTTAAACTACGCAAAGTGTTAAACAAGAGGTTCATCTGGATCACTATTGCATATCGATGTTTGCAAATCCGTTGTCTCAGTTCTCTCTCGTGTTTTTGCCCACAGTGCTATATTAAGTCACAATGACTCTTGGTTCCAAAGGCTACATTCTTGCTTCTACAATTGATATACCTCGTCAAGTTTCATTTCAAGACATTTAATTCCACAATTTTCAAATGTTGTGCCAAAGGGAAAACTTATCACATTCATAAATGACCTTTGAGAAAAAGTAAACCCCATGACAACTCAATTATCAATTGTTGAGTCTCTACTTTATGCATGATATGTTTGAACCAAGGTCTGTTTAAGATTCACACTATGTTTAAAGACACATTGAGGCTTTTTGAATATTGAAATCAAGTTCTTTGATGATATGCAATTTCTTATTCATCATCTTTTTTCAATGATTACGTAAAGGGCTATGGGTGATTATATTTGTACCGGTCTACCGCTTGCTGGTTTATAATGTTTTTACAGACAAGTATCCAATCTATATACTTTCTCTTATTTTCAACTGTCTAAAAGTTTGTTTGGGGTATTCTCTGGCTGTAAGACAGTCACATAAATACAATACATGTCCTTCAAAATCACTTTTGTTGGTATAATTGCATCTAATTTGTAGAATCTGGCCAAATTTAATATTTTCTCACAGACCGTGGGGATGGAAACTTTCAAAGTGTAATAACATTGTTTTGTCAGTGGGCTTGCAAGATAGGATCAACTGCCCCTTCTGTTTCTGAATGTAAATGTCTAAAAAGAGTTCTTATTATGATCAAATGACATTATAAATCTTAAGTTGTCATCATAGCTGTTCAACCCATTATGAAACAGTTTTAGGTTCTGTAGATCACCCCTCCACACCATCAAGACATTATCTATATGTCTTTGCCACATCCGTCTATTCCCATTAGAGATATTAGCCTAATTTTATATATATTTGCTTTCAGAATCAGCTACATATAAATGTGCTATATCAGCAGTAAATGTAGCTCCCATACATGTGCCCTTCACTTGTTTATATAGCTGACCTTTGAATAAAAATAATTTTCAGTGAGAGCTAGAAGTGCACAATCCACAATACACGCTGTTGAAACTGCATGTGTTTATGGTCTAGTCTCTAAGTACTCATGTATCAACTTTAACTATCATTCTGTGGGATGTTTGTTTACAGTGACTCAACATGAAAGAAAATCAGTATGTCATTATCTTCACTTTCAACTGTCTCCAAAAGATTTATCTTATCTCTGCACTCCTTCACATATGAAGTAATCTTCAGTACAAATGGTTTAAGTGTCGAGATGCTCTAAAATCAAACCTATCTCAGACATAATTGGTCTACCTGGAGGATTGGTGATGGATTACCATAAAATGATCACATTTTATTTTTTTAAATAATAATTCATGGGGAGACCACCCAACCGCCCTCTTCCCCCTACCTTAACTATTACCCTTAGCCCACCCCAAACCTATATTTTAGTAAAATGTCCCAACATTTCTAAATAAATCAGTTAAAAAAATTCAGTCATTTCTCAATTCGATATTTTAAATTCAATTATTTCTACGGATTCCATTGGTGACATTTTGGGTACCTTTGGTAAGATATAAAATGTGGGTATTTTGGATTGGTTTGGCATACAACACTTTTCACCTTACCTATCCATCCCTTCTCCCTTGCCTCCAAGGTTACATTTTGAATTTCCAAAGCCAACCGTTTTGTAAGATTAACATCTAACATTTCAAGTAACAATTGTCTGTTGGTTTAATTATTATAGTGTTGTCCCATTCCAAAGATGTTAAACCTTCTCTTTCACCTCTTGTGAGATTATCTGTATGGAAATGTGTTGTATTATATACTTCATTTAATGTCCTACTACCTCTCAA